>NW_027287427.1:36229113-37489113 GCF_022747635.1 Hetaerina americana | reverse complement strand
TCCGCTCGTTTTCCTCTCATTAAGAGATATTTGAAACCCATTAATTCAAATAATTGTCAAATTTAATTTCTTTCGAAACCAATTTCTGGTGCAACTGGCTATTTTATTAGAAATTATTCATTAACCAAACTAAAACTATCCCAAATATTTGCTAAATACTCCGAATCTATACTTCTAATGCAAAAGAGCATTTCACCTTTACTTTTCCATTATATTTTCTCTCACGACAGGACAAGTATTCTAAGCAACGCATTCAGCAAGTTTCTGAATCAATTTTGCCGATATTTTTCCAAGACCTGAAAATTATTAAATAATATAATTCATAGTGTGGTGTCGAATGTCTGGTTGTGTTTTTATTGGGAGAAACAGAGAAGTATATCGTCTGTGTCCATCCAAAATCTACCTTAAACGGTAGAATATGAATTATAATAACATTTAGTACAATAATATTTGCCACCATAACGCTCTTGTAGCACCTCTACAACCATATATCAAGTTAAAACTTTAAATTGAAAAGAGATGCATCTATTTCTCAATTCCACAATGCCAAGTACTCAGAAATAATTTTTAGGTGTCAATTGCGCTAGCGTTGAGTTTCTCCTTGTTAATTTTTTAATATATACCGAAGTTTATTCAAATTTTTAGCAGCGGTTTGGTTGATTCTACTGAAGTACATTTCGAGTTCAGTGGCGTGGTGTTACGATTTTTCCACTTCGATTCCGCTCCTTAGTTAAGGTGTAGGATAATGGTTTGACGTTGTACTCTGGCCACTGCATGTATATTGCTTCATTATCCTCGTAAATTAAATTATTACATCGAGCAAATAATCCAAATCTCACAATACGAGGGCGGTTCAATAAGTACACGTGTTTGACGACAAAGAGCGTTCCTGAGGGAAATTTATGTTATTATCGTGTGCTGCCATCTATCAAACTACGGTGAAACAAATTTCAGACTGATTTAAAGGTTATTTTGGATTTAGTAGCCATTCGAGTAATACGTGTTTCGTGATTTTAGCTAAGATGGAAAAAGAGCAGTGTCGTTCGGTAATTCGCTTTTTGTTTTTGGATGGGAAGAAATGCGAGGAGATAAAAGCAAAGCTGGATGCTGTTTACGGGGACATTTCGCCATCTATGACCACAGTTAGATATTGGTTCAACGAATGTAAACGTGGGCGAACATCTGTTTTTGATGAGGAGCGACCAGGACGCCCGGTAGACGTGGTTACCGAGGTAACCATTCGAAAGTCCACGTCATGATTCTCACTGATCGACGAACGAAAGTGTGCGAAGTAGCGGAGGCCGTGGGTGTGTCGACCGGAACGACAATTAATATTTTACATGATAAGTTGGCGATGAAAAAAGAGTCGGCCCGATGGGTGCCGCGATTGCTGTTTCATCACGATTACGCACCAGCACCCTCATCCGGAGTTGTCACCGCCAAACTGCATGAACCACGTTATGAATTGCTGCCGCACCCCCCGTATTCACCCGATCTGGCTCCCTGCGACTTTTTCTTATTCCCTAACATGAAGAAATGGCTCGCGGGAAAAAATTTAGCTCAAACGAGGAAGTTATCGCCGAGACAGAGGCGTATTTTGGAGAGTTCGACAAATCCTATTTTTGGAGGGGTTAAAAAAATGGCCGGAACGTTGGGAGAAGTGTATCTTTCTAAAAGGGGACTATTTTGAAAAATGAAAAAAATGTATTTGAAAAAATGATTGAACCGCCCTCGTACACAGGTTAATCACTCTATTCCAATTTTGACAAAATGATATCGCCAAACGTTAAGTCCAAGGATTTGTTCTTCCCTCAAGGCTTTGAAGAAAAGAAATCGTTCACTTCACAGGCTTATTCTTTCCAAGTATTATGTCTTGCCTCCTAAAACCCACTGCCGCATGACCTCACGGAAATTGGTTTCTAAATGTATAAACGAAGAAATATTTCGACGCTGTGTTCCCCTCATACCTCCCTCACATGTATCCTACCATGCGAATGTGACTATCAGAGTGAAATATTTGCGTAATAATAAACAATATCTGAAGAAAAAAATTAGTTACATAGGTATGTTGATGGATATATAAATACGTATAAATACATGTGTATTCATGTAATCATTGCACAAAAGGAGAGATTTTCTTCAGTGAAGTTCAACATTAGGATTACTAGTTACGCCAAAATGATTTCATAATTTTTCAGAGTGTTTTATAGTATAAAACAATCCTCACAATCACTGATTATTCCAGCTTCAGAAAATTGGTCTTCTCAGGCGAATAAACGATGTTGGTCGAGAGTATTCCAATTCACAAAATTTCTACTCAGAAATCCATTTAAAATAATATTCATGAGCTATAATGACTTCTGAAACGAATATGATTCCAATAGCGATCATTGAGGCAGGCAGCCGAGCTGAGATGTCTACATTTATTTCCATTTAAATTATGAGATGGACTGGGAAAGAGATGCAAATCATGTGAGTTAAACGCTGACATATAGAATAATGTTAGCACCAAATTGCTTATACATATCAAAGGAGGCAGGAGGCAGGAGCAATCTAAAGGAGGCAGGAATAGTGAATGGAGAGCATATTGATAGGAGATGGACTCTTTGACGACTGGAAACGTTAGGCAGGTGGAATAGAGGAGGAGGCAGGGGGGGATATGAATAGGCCCAACGGCGTTTAAATAACTTACTGTAATGTGTTCCATTGTGTCGTGTTAGGTGAGATTTAGAAAGTGAGGGTTGAGTACTCTGTGCTACCATCCTAAACCTTCCCTAAAAGGTAGACACCATCATAAAAAACTAGGCCTACACAATACCCTTCAAGGGCGAATGGTGGGTGATGTTAAGTCACCAGCCATTCATGTACAAACACGATTCCATGCATAAATATGGATACAAATTTGCTCGCATACACGTACACATTTGCACATAAGTGCATACCTATGCACACAATCCAATTACGGGTGTGTTTGACTAAATCATTAAATGCTACTTTTTAAATGAAAATATTCGGGTGCCTGGATACGATTTTGTTATGATAACCCATCGCGCGAGGGAAGAACGAGTGCTCAAACCTGTCAGGGACTGTCTACTCGTATATGTCTTATTCTATCCCGTTGGTCGAATTTACCAGTTCAATTCGATGTCATAATGATTCCCTCGGTGTTGTAAGCGAACTTTGTTGTCCTGTACCATTCTAAAATACTCAAGTCTAGCATGCTCTCATCATGAATCAAAGGGCTTCCAACCTAATTACACCGGCATACCTTCCGGGTCCTTTAGCATAGGCCGTGATGGAAGAAAGAATGATGGGTAAATGGGGTAGAGGTAGGGCGGGGGTATGTTTTTTAGACAGCAAGAAGACAGGCAGAAATAACAAAGAAATGATGAAAGAGATAATGCTGCCCAAAAAAGAGGAATTTCCCGTGATGCGAGTACATAAATAATCAGTAGAGACCGTCAAAAACCTACCATTTATAGGTATAATACGCCAAAGAAATTATAAAATTTAACGTCATGAAAAAAGTTATTTCACCTTAAGTAGCAGGCTAAAATCAGACCAATAGTCTTAATGTAGCTCCAAATCCTAAAGTTAAAATTCACCATAAGGAAATAAATATTTGCATTGACATTCATAGGAGTGACAAAAAAACAACACCAAAATATCTACCCATTCTCCAATAGAAATGGTCTGGATAATCATTAAATGTTTCACCCAGTAACCATTTTGATTGCTGTGCCGTTCCTCATCCTATAGGACATTTTAGGGTCCCCTTGCGTAAACAATTATTAGGTTTATGGGCCACACTTGCCAGGGAAAACTGTCTTGTCATTAAATTCAATATTGTTTTTTATAGTCGTATAGACTATACCAAAGTAAAAAAATTAGATCATCAGCAATGACATGGATAACGGAATTGATCATACAGGTAGGTTGATAGATGGATGAATAATGTGTTTTACGGTACGCCAAAATATGTTATTTGAGACCTTTGCCAGCGATTATGGCCCAAGAAAACTAGATAAGTACGTGTATGGATGTCATAGCTCAAAAAAGCGCAACGATATTCCCAGTGATATTAATCCATTTCACGCATCAGATTAATACTTGTTCCAGCATAATTCTATGCGAAGGAATTAAAAACTCTGATTCATTTAAATGGTTCTACAATTTTAAAGACTAACAACATCTACATAGTACCCTAAAAAGCAACGGCTACGTTGTATGGCCGTAAAGATTCCTCTTACTATTACTCTTCCTAATTTACGTAAACGATCTACCAAACAATTTACATTCCCAAATAAGACTCTTTGCTGATGACTGCATTATATACAAACGGGTAGAGCATGTAAATGACCGAGTAATACTACAAAATGACATCGATCACCTTGGTGACTGGGTCACAAATAATAATATGGGCATTAATATAAGTGATGCAAGCACATACATTTTTCAAATAAAAAGAATGCAGAAAAGGAAATGTACACCCTCTTTGGCGAAAAAATCCCATGTAGCAGTCATAACAAATATATTTAGGCATTTACTTAACTAGGGTGGGGAGTCCAAGTAGATAATTTGACACGGACGGTATTTAAAGTATTGCATAGGGTAACGAGAAATTTAAAAGGAATTAGCGAAGCCACAAAAGAAAAAGCATATAAGGCACTGGTTATCCCTATCCTTGAATACTCCTCCATAGTGTGGGATCCATATGAGGTGGGACATATTAAAAAGATAGAAAAAGTTCAAATAAAGGCAGCAAGATATGTACTCGGAAGGTACAAAAGAACAGATAATGTCATAGGAATGTTAGATATACTGAAATGGGAGAGTTAAAAATAGAAGAAAAAGGAGTAGGTTACGCGCGATGTATAGAATTGTTAAAAAGGACGAAGCGTGGGAAGATTTATGGAAAGAGATAGAAAAGCCTAACTTTAAGGGAAAAAACGACCATAGTTTCAAAATAAAAATAAGGACGCAAAAAACAAATAAGAAAAAATACTCTTTTTTAAATAGAACCATAATTGATTGGAACCAGCTGCCTGGAGGTTTGTTTGAGCCCTTACCATCCAATTTTAGAAGTTTTAAGTATAACTGTAAAGCAGCCACCGGGTGATAAACTTCATTGTAGTTATTAAAATATTGTTTGTATGTGATGTGGTCGGCATTTTGTATGTGATGTGGAAGTTTGTTTGTATGTGATGTGGAAGTGTTATTGTATGTAAGAATATTTTGTCTCCTATCTGTTTTTCTAGTGCGTGTATGTATGTATTTTTCGTTGTGAGAGTGATCATTGACCAAACTTGATCGTTGCCACCCGGAAATCGCCCAATTGCAACGCAATTCTCAAATAAAAATAAATAAAATTCCACACCAGGCTTAAAAATAAAAATTTTTTATTAGAAATGAAAAATAATACTAAATAATTTAAATAATGGGAATGATTTTAATGGCAGTTTGCCTTCAATCAGTCATACGGCATTCGTGGACATGGAGAAGGTCTTTGATAACGACGAAAGGAACAAGAAGTTCAAGATACCACAATTTGGTCAGCAGTGTAGCTTTGGTTGGAAGAAGTTCGACCGAAATCAAGCGAAGAATACCTCAATCTAAGGAGGCGATCATGAAAAAGAGGTAACTGCTATGCTCAAATAATCTAAGGTTGCAAACAAAGAAGTAATTCGCCAAAACGTTCGCATGGAACATGGCAATCTAAGGATCAGAGAGATGGAACATTCTAAAAGTGAACCAGGGAAGAAGAGACGTCTTTGAAGTATACGAGGAAGTATAAAGAAGAACAGAAGAGGAAAGTGCCTAATGGAGAATTCCACGGAAAAGAAGAATTAGATGGATTGAACACACCTTGAGGTACACTGGATTAGTTATAAACAAAGTAGAAGGAAAAATTGAAGGGAAGATCTTGCGAGGAAGACCAAGAGACAAGTACAGAGCACAAATGAATAAAGACTAAATAGAGAAGCTATAATTGGGCGAGGAAGTTGATACTGAATAGAAAAGAATGGATGGATACAGTAAACCAATCTTAAAATTGGAAGGCTGATAATTATGGCATGCACCAAGGCATCTAATTGTGTTATACTTGTCTAAACATACAGGATGCCCTACTATTAGTTAAAGGGAACAATAAAAAGAGGGTAACATTAAATAATGATCACTTACTAGACTACTTAACATGATAAAATTTTTGTCGTTTGCTGTTATTCTGATCCCTTTTCGTTCGCATTGAAAGGGACATTTAATGTTGGTCAACAGTTAATCTCGCTAAAAAAATTTCCATATCTTCTACCGTAGTATGAATACCCTATTAATTCATATTTAAAATCGACGCAAAAGATACCTTCTTCAATCTATGCAAAAGGTTTAATACGTAATATAACACTGGGCTTATGAGTCAGCCCAACCTAGTTACTCTAATAATCTAAATAAGCTACTAAGCTTACACCATACAGTTTTACGATTCTGTTCCCTCTTCGCTAATAATCTGCATAGGTATATAAATCGCAGGGGAAGAGTTAAACAACAGCAATCAATCAGAACTAACACATCCTCAAGAACGGAAGGGATTCCAACGCGACTATAGAAAGAGCTGGCACCAGAAATGCTATATTTTTTAATACGCTAATTAAAAATTCCTTATCGAAACGCAGCGTCCCGCCTATTCCCGCGTCGCGCCCATTTATTTAAGTGGAAATAGAATCCCGGAAACTACCGACCGATTTCATGAAACAAAATTCTTGAATACATTATTGCAACGTCATTTGCATCCTAGATAATCGTAGTTTTTTTTGCAGAAATACCCAAATAGGTTCCCAATGAGAGTCGAACTGGTGAAATGACACTTGGATTATTCATAAACGATTTCCTCAAAATGGGGGTTAATCAAAAAAGCAAGCAGACACTATATTCTTATACTTCTACACAAACCAAGTCCACACCAAATTATTTGATGCACATACTGTAAATCTGAAGAATTAATGAAGAAGTAGTGAATTGGGTTGGCAAGTTTATTTCTGAATGGACACAAAAATTAATGATAGGAATTAGGATATTCTTCCAATTTAGGGAATATTGACTCAAGCGTTACGCAAGGGGGGTATGATTGGTCCACTACTTGTGCTCAATTACGTCAATGACATTTATTTCTGACTAACCAGCAATTTTAACTACTGATGATTCGATTGTCTACGGAAAAATGAGTAAAAAACCGGACTGTGAGCATCCTGCAAGCATCTTAACAGGTGCTCGGTATCAAGAATAGAGTCTCCAATAATATTGGAAAAAATACGCAGTAAAGAGTATCTAGAAAAATTTTCGATGAATGTTTTAACTAACAGCACGTTAATGATAAATAAATAGCATCAGTGAGTGTCCGAGAAATGATATTCACACCCTCACAAATACATAGACTCGGAGGGATCCATTTAAATATTTTGGATCGAAGTGAGAGCACCTGGAGGTAACTATTTCACTATTTTCGTACATAAAGTGAATTTCGCACGTTAATGACAACTGCGGAGCTGGATTGAGCAAACAGGTTTAGCAAGGGATTAGTGGGAAATTAACGGACTGAAAAAGTTAATGAGGGGTGTTGTTTCGCTTTCGTTAAAGCTCACCTTTGAGGACACGTCGAATGTTTGGGATCCTGCGCAATAATTTTGGAACTGATGGGAAAAGCTGCCATTCCGTGAAGGATTGCCATAAACGAACAGCAAGAGTCACAGCGTTACTCGATAGCCTGGATTGAGGGACGTGCTCTCAATGTCAAAGTTTTCACTAGTATTTTCTTTACCTATTTACCTAAGAGGCTTGTCATTCCTCCTCTTAATTGAAGCTTCTTAACCTATTGCAATTCTTCTTTGAATGTCTTCAATACTTTTCCCACCATCTTTACAACTCTTCCTACATGACATGCGTTAACTATTCTATTTCACGTTCTCAAATTTAATGTTTATCCTAGCGCTCATATTTCTTGCGAATCTCTTGCGTTCATCTACATAATACCCTGCAAGCCGCCGCAAGGTCGTGTGGCGGGGGGAGGGGGGTTAAGTCACCAGCTGTAGAAGGGGAAAAAAATGCAAAATCAACACATCCATGCAAACCTATACCCACAGTGGCGTATACATTCATCCAAAAATCCTTCCAACTTACACGCATGCAAATACATATACTATGAACTGACAAACAATTGCACCTTAGGAGGCACTAAAAAAATTATCCAATAACGTGCAAGCTAGATTTTCACAAGAAGCGAAACTCCACTACCACATGGACATGCAACATACAACGGTCTCCTCCCCCAAGGACAACGGTAGGGATTGTGACTCAATGCTGCAGGTAGCGAGAGGGTCCCCTCTTTCCTTTTTTATGATTAATTCTCATCCCATACCTATCATACCGATTCGGCAACGCGCTAAGTAATGATTGAACACCTTTAGCTAACTGAATGACCAACAACTGACCATCATCCATTCTGAAATTGCACAAAAAATAGCGTTTTTCTTTTGTTTTGTCAGAATAATTGTGGCTCCATTATGCTTTTCCACATCTGTACGGCTCTATATGTTTACACTGTAACACGAAAGCCACCACGCTGGCGCATTCTGGGGTATTTAACGGAACCGCCATTGAAACTTAACGAGATTCCTAGATAACGTATGTATTCATTTGGAATATTTTCGCGTCTGCCCCGCAGGAACGTCACGAAATATCTACGTGGCACGCCCGATCCTATAGTTTGCTTCGCTCCATCCCCGTGCTCTTCGACGGTCGCTAGGGGAACAAAAGTGACGTTCCACCCCCGCGTTTCAATCTTTCCGTTGTTCCCTAGGGCGTCAACGCCTCCTCTTTGTATCGTCCCCGCCCCCATCCACTCTCGCGCGCCCTTCGCCCCTCCCACCGCATCAGGCGGGTGATTACAAAAGCACATAAGCCAACGGATTTACGACCCCGGGAGGAAGCGTGCAAACATGGCGGATTGCCCCGTGAAAAAGACCTCGTTATGGCGCAAATCAGTATTTGCTCGAAGGCGGCAAAAACAGCGGTCAAAGGGATTCGACACGCAGTCTGAAATCAGATTGGTTGAGGAGTGAGTGCTCTCGTGATCTTAATTTGGGCGGCAAAAACGAAATACGTTAATCAGTCGGCCGCCATAAATAAGGATCACGATTTTTTTTTCTATTATGAACGGCATCGAGTAATTATGATGTTCCGAGAGTGATAGCGGGAAGCCTTTACAAGAGACGAAGATAAATATCATCGGAGGTTTTTGCACCAGACCCGGCCTTTCCTACAACCTTAATTTTACCCCTGAACCCTATTCCTGTTTCATTTCGCAATATCCGTGATCCTTCCCTACATGCTGGTACACTACAGCGACCAACCTCTGGAGACGAACTAGGAGCACCTTTCTTCCAAATGGCATTTATGGCATGTCCATGACAAAATATTCCGAAGGCTGGAAGCTGAGATTTTCCATTTAAATGAATGACAACATCTTGACTGTGCATTTTCGGGCATTCTGTTCAAATGAGGTTGTTCTATCTGCATTTACATAATTCCCCGCAAGCCGCCGCAAGGGCATGTGGCGGTGGGTGTTAGGTCACCACTAGTGTTCTAAATTCGCTTTAATTCTCCCCTCGAAGGAACGACGCCTACTGAAGGGTTTCCAAATTCTTCGAGAATCAATCAGTCGTTGCAATATATTATTGCCGTCAGAGAGGAAGATAAATGCAAGGTAAATTAGACCATCTTAGAATTCGTAACGCAAGCATATTGAAAATAGTTCACCGATCAGGGCAGGGGCGGATCCAAGGTGTAGGCCACCCCCACATTGGGAATATTTTTAACCTTAATAAAATTCAAATTGAATATTACTTACATTGCCGACAATAATTTTTGATAACTCCAGCACCCAGAGAATAAAATTATCCACTGCATAAATCGTTTCGCTCTTTTAAATTAGGCGACGGTTTTCCAATTAGGCATCATTATTATTACTTTTTTGGTATTTTGGTTACTTTTTTTACTTTTACTTTACTTTTGGTTACTTTTATTTAAAATTAAGTACATTTTTATTTGTTCATATATAAGTTTCCCTCTTCAAAAATGTATTCTAGAACCATTACAAAGTCAAGAAAGATTTTTGATCGACCCAGGAACTGAGAGCACTGTGGCACATAAAATTTCCGCCTAGCAGAACGCAAAATTTCGTTACGAAACTAATTGCAATAAACTATTCCTTTTAGTTCCAGTTACATTCAACCTCTCTTCACTCCGCCCGACAGTCCAAGTCCTTTCCTACCTCTACCTCGCCTAGAGGAACATTCTTCCTTTTGTATTCAGCGTCACATTTCCTTCGATATCCCCTGCATCCAGTTCACCTAGCTTCTTAGAATTTTTCACTATCAAGCATATGACCCACTTGTTTTTCTTCCCGAAAATGTTTCTTTCCCATTTGCTGTACCAAAATTTCAAAACCTTAAAATTTTAACCTCTTTTTATACGTCGACGAAGTAACTGAGGTATGCAAAATTATCCACGCTCAGCTCTCAGTTTATTTCTCACTGTCAATTACTTCTATACCTTCATGATATACCTTAAGCCATTGGCATGATGTGTGTTAGGGGGTGCACCCACACCAGGCATGCACAGAACGCGGAAATTTGCGTCCGCTAATCGTACGTGCAAGACAGAGAGTTACGAAAGTCTCATCGTATGATAATGACAAAAATTACATTTACCAAGTCCGTGGGGATCCATCGCCATATGATGACATATTATGCACAAAGAGACAAATCGCAAAAATAAGTTAACATATTTAGATAAAATAAACCGAATATCTATAATGATAGAATTGAGCTCTTACGGCTAGTAGTATTAAATAACTGAAAAACTCCAATAGCCGTAAACAGTTTACCTTTCTAAACAAAGTACAGATGAGATTAGTTGGCCAATGCCACAAGTCAGGAAGGGGTAAAAGGTAAAAAGGAAAGGGATAAGAAAGGTGAATACGAACACGCGTATTTCACACCACAAAGTAGCCCTCTTCAGCGTACTGAAGGTTAATCGTCACGACAACACAGGTCGAAGTGAACTCATGTGTGTGGGGTGTAAGTGCGCTTGCATGAATGTATGCCATGTTTTTTTGTGAATTTATGAATTTGTGGTTTTTGCATGCGGTTATTTTTTCTTTTCTATATTACGGGTGGTGTCCTAACAACCCCCGCCACACGCCCTTGCGGCGGCTTACGGGGTATTAAGTAGATGTAAATAAATAAGTAAGTTAATAGAACCCCGGTTAAGAAAGACAGACCAATATCACTAACACCCCTCATATTGGTCTGTCTTTCTGAACCGGGGTTCTATTAACTTACTTATTTATAAATTAGACCGACGTATGTTTCCAGACTTTCGCTACTTTGCTAGCTCTGTTCGCTAGAAATGGTGATTTTTCCGATTTCAACTCTTTTCGTACTCGCCTAAGGATCCATTGCGGTCCTGGGGATTTGTTAACTTTGATAAGCTGCACTTTATGGCAGCCTATCTCTACGGAGTTGAAATGAATGATACAGGTATGAACACATGGCGACATAAGAGAATTCTGATAATTTCCATGCGCTGATCTGTAGAAAATTCTATATTTTTTAAAACGGACTTACTTGACGGAGAATTCATCGTTTCAACCACAGCTCCGTGAATTTCATTGCCAAATCGAAGGAAGGATTGAAAGAAAAACGATTTTTCTGAATGCGTGCTCATCGCGTATTTTCGCAATAAAGCCAAAACATTTATAGATATTCAGCCGATCCCGGTGGCGGCGGGGTAACGTCCTCGTCTGCCATTCCAAGGGTGGCGGGTTCGATTCCCGCATGGGTGAGTTTCCCTCCATCTAGGGCTTGGGTGTTTGTAAATGTGACCATTGTTATCGTTGTTAATAGTTCGATGTAAAGGCCAAAATGTGCTGTTTTCGGACTAATACTGAATAAATAAAATAAGATAAAATAAATAAATTTATTTCGGTACTACAATTTAAGACGCATAGACGATATTATCAAAAGCACCGAAGTACATTTATTGTTGCAACACACTCCAAGTATACTCATTCAGTGATCGTGGACAAAAATTTGAGCCGGAGACTATTAAATTAAAAAATTTAATTATACTTCAATTTCGAGATATCTCAACGACCCCGTTCAGTCCACACGAGACGTCAAAACTCGAAGTCCCTCCGAAATGAGAGGAAACCCAAAAGCGAGTTCTTTTAAAAGTGTCCCTTATCGTCACAAAAAAATGCGTGGATCGGGCTGACGACGCGACCCCACATTTCTCTCCGGTCCCACCTTGAGTGAGGATCTTCTCATTCGTCCTGGATCACTTCAAAAGGACGCCGACACGTCACAATAGTGTGTCATCCCACACACACGAAACAACCCAATCCCATGACACCCTCCGGAGACACGGGTGGAGAAAAGAGGGTGCAAAGACATTTTGGAAGGGCTTACTACCGGGGAAAAGGAAGGACCTCTCTCACTTCCAAATACCCATCCCTCCTCTCTCAAGTCCAAAATTCGTTTTCTTCAAAACCCCTCACTATTCCCCAAACTCCTTCCCTCTCTCTCTTTCTCTCTCTCCCTCTTGTCCTCACCCTCACGGACTTTCTTCAACCTACCCCTCCCACACTTTCCTCCACTCACGAGACGCCATCTTTACCACACCAAACCCACCCTTCCTTCCTTCAGTGAAGAAGGGCGCCAAGGAAACCATTGCCCTGGCCCTCACACTCCCGTCACCACGCACGCACCATCCGAAAGGGGGAATACCCGAGCCATTGTTGGGCCTCACGAAGGGAGGAACCGAGGTCCCTAGCCACTCTCCAGGGAGCTAGGGAAGGACCTCTTTCCCCCGTGCACCTCCGAAACCCACCCCTTCCAAAACACAGAAATAAAAACATACCTCACCCTCCCCAACCGCCTCACGCCAAAGGTTTTTGTTCCCCGGATGGTGCCGTGGTGTTAAGAGGCACTCAAAAATCCGACCCAAGCCACCACACGGGAAAGCAATGCCTATGTGAGCCCAAGTCTTGAGACCCCACTCTTTCGGACGGGTGGGGAAAGAGTCGGGGGCGAATTCCCTCCACCCCCGCTACCTGTCCTCTTTCTCGAAGACCCCAACGCCATCTCCAGCACCCCCCCTCCACCCACATGCCGACCAAAACTCCCCACCCACCTCCCTCTTTTCCTACGATCCAGCCGGTGAATGCAAGCGTACGAAGCGCTCTCCCGCTGACGTCTGAATCTTCGAACGGACGCGCGCCTTCTACGAAGCGCACGGGCCGCCGGGGGACTCAATCCCCGACCAGCCTCCGCTCTCGACCCTCCTCCCTTACACCCCCATCCCCTTGAAACCTCTACCAACTCCTAGTGTCCCTCTTGTCGGCTCCCGGACGCCTAAGTGAGCTCTCTTTCCTTCGCCCATTCCCCCTGCTCGAATACGGTCAACTTCACCCGGGTAGGATTGAGAGCTTAAAAGATGTCGCCAGCACGGAAACCAGACAGCCGTGTAACGTGTCTCAACCCTTTTCCCTCTTTCATCATTTTTTTTGTCAAATTTTTCCAAGCGAGCGGAATATCTTGTTAGCACCGCTTATTTAAGGAATTATGGACAGAAATCATGGGGAACGTCACTCTCGGCACGATTGTGCTTATAGTAATCCTCACCCATGGGTAACAATCAAAGAACATTATCAATAGAGCGATCGAAATTAATCCTATATCAAGCCAAGGAATGCTATTTACAAATGTGACTCGGCGACACCGAAGATGGCGGGGTGATTTATTGCCGGTATATCCCAATAATCGTGTTGTCACCAAACACCATCGTCAGCCTACCGCAACCTTTAAGGAAATTCCCAACTGAAGAACCATTCTTCCCGCGCAATGATTTCTGAGCATGAGAATGTAATTAAAAGATGCACGAATATTCGAACAATAATTTCCAAATTTTATAATAGTGATTGCAAGTGAATATTATTCTCTAAAAATACATGAAATACAGTAAACTGTGCTGTAAATATTTTCATCATTAAGCTTTTTATGAGACAACTCCAAACACTGATATTTAGCTGATGAAGAGGATTGACAGTCATTAAAATACAGTCATGGACACAGTTACTGTGTGTAGTACATCTACATAGTACCCCACCAGCCGCCGAAAGGGCGTGTGGCGGGGGGTGCTAGGTCACTACCCGTAAGAGAGAATAAAACCGTACATACTCTTTGCAGAAACCTTAATAACTTACACGCATGCAAATATATTTACTATCAACTAACATACACGTGCACCTACGAATATACCTTATTCCTAAGCAGCATTTAATCCTGACTTGTAAATTAAATGTATTAAAACTACTACTACTATCGTGACTTTGGTTTCTTACTATTATGATTCCTTATTGTCCGCGGAAAGAACGAGTATTTGTATCTATCTGTACTGGAATCTATCTCCCTTATTTGGAGGTCTGATCTACCCAAATAGTGTGGGGCCATAAAAATTCCTTAAGTGTCATTTTTAAACTCGTTTGTTCTGAACCTTTCTAATAGTCTCAGTCTCGCTTGTTCTCTTCGCTTCTCAAGTTGCTCCCAACCTAATTCTCCCAAAAGGCAGTGACAGACGCGTAATCTGTGTACGATGTGCCACCCATTGAAGTGTTTTTTTTTAACGTTTTCATGGAATTGAAATCAGTTTTGGTTGCCATTTCGGTAATGCTAAATGTCCTTACCATTAAACACAAGAACAAATAGCTTAATTTTTAACCAATGGAAAAAAAAGTCAAAAAGCGACGCATTGGCATTCGTTAAACCTAAAAATGGAACCAATTGATAAATGAGCATTATAAGCATGATTTAGCTAAGTAGAAGTATGGTACGCATATTGTACATCTATAGTGGTGGTATCATTAAAATATTGTAAATATCACATTAATTAGTTTCTGCATCTACTAAGAACTACGGTTTTAGGAAGACAAAAACAACGGCAATAAAGAAAATAGAATAGCAAAGTCATTAATGTAATTAACCTATCATTCTTCAATCTTCCCATAGTGTTAGTAGCAGAAGAATCAGAAAAAAAGAACCACTTATGAATTGTTTAGCGCATTCTAAATTAAAATCACTAATTTATCCATCTTTCCCCTATACATTTCCAATTTTTCCCTCTTCAACTTTAACATTTTCTTTATCTAGGCGAAGCTAATGATAATTTCTGAATTCCGTAGGAGTCGTTAGGGTATTAGATTGCTCATCAATAGCTCCTAGATTTCCTTGCTTTCTAAAATACTATAGAGTATCTAACTAGTTCGTGCTATTTTCTTAATATACTGTACGAATCAATAAACAGGTAACGACGATCGAGATTATTGACAAACAAATTTATATCAACTCTCCAGGAATTCACGTCTGAAACCTTGCGGTTATTGTGTAGATCTGCACAAAAACCCATAAGATGCCGCAAGGACAATTCGGTTTGAAGTCTTTACACCCACCGCCGCACGCCATCGGGGCAGCTGGCGGGGTATTGAGCAGATTTAGAAAAGTGGTTTGTGGGATTTTTTCTCTTGCGTAAAATCTGATTCATTCTCTTGCGATTCACCACGAATGCTGCGGGAATTCCGATCGAAGATCGACGGCCGGGTGGCTTCTTCTCTCAAGGGGGATGGAGCTTGGGGTGGGAATCCGAAAGCCCACCACGCCAAAAGGGCTAACATGATTTGATTTTGCATACGGTTTTATTCTACTTATTTTACGGGTGGTGACCTAACAAACCCCACCACACACCCTTGCGGCAGCTTGCGGGGTATTTAGTAGATGTAGAAATGCCAATCACACTCGCCCTCCTATTATTACAATTTTTCACGAATCTGGCGGATTTTCTCAAGACTTCATCTAATTCATTTTGCCAAAATTTCTCCCAAGGATCCCAAATACTTGCGGCATACCTGTATTCTTTATTTGTTCTTATTTTATTTTTTTTTTAAGGTAATCTACCGGTTAAGGTAGGTTTTTCGATGGACACAACTACCAAACAAATATTTTGTGACTACTAACAAAACACAACCCTAAATTCTACTCTACACCAGGTCCCTCTTCATCTCTGAGTACTTTCTTCCACCCTTCATCCCGTCCAACATCCCTATCCTGTTCCTTCCCTTTCCTCTTTTGCCCAACATTCTACCCTCTATCACAGTCTTCAACATCCCACTGCCGGTCAACACCCCCTTCATCCACTTTTCCTGCCTCCATAGGATTGCTCCCAACAAACCCCTCTCTTCGCCCACCATACCAAGTACTTCCTCATTTGTTTTCTTCTCTGTCCATTTCACCTTCTCCATTCTTCTCCACACCCACATTTCAAAAGCCTCCAGTCTACGTCTATCCTCCTGCTTCAATGACCACGTTTCTGCGCCGTACATAGCTACGCTCCATATCAAAGTTTTTACGAGTCTTTTCTTAACATCCTTACTCAAAGTCCCCGTCATCAACTCCCTCCTCCTCGTGAAAGCCTCTTTGCCTAGCGCAATTCTTCTCCTTACGTCCCTACTACTTTGACCGTGTTGGTCGAAAACACTGCCGAGATACATAAACTGTTCTACCTGCTCTAGTTTTTGCCCTCCTATTTTAATGTTTAGCTTAGCTTTTCCTTTCTAGAAAATCGCATTACCGTCGTTTTATTAATATTGATTCTCATCCCATACCTGTCGCACTGAATTTCCAATTCACTAAGCAATGCTTGCAGCCCCTTGGCTGACTGACATACTAAAGCTTGGTCATCGGCAAACCTAACTGATTTTACGAATTCCCCGCCCACTTTCATTCCTACCTCCAGTTCTTCCCATGCCTCTTTGATCATTTCCTCTGCATACAGGTTGAACAGCAACGGTGATAATGGGCAACCCTGCCTTACACCTCTTCCTAACACTGCCCAACCGGACTCCCCGTTCCCCACTCGCACCTGAGCAGTCTGAGACATGTACAGGTTGCGGATTAGCCTCCTTTCCCTCCAATCTATTCCTATTTTCTGCAATATACTCATTAGTTTTTCCCAATTCACTCTATCAAACGCTTTTTCGAAATCTACGAAACAGGCAAATACCTCCTGGTTGTGTTCTATATTCCTCTCGATTAATAATCTCATTACTGCAATGGCATCACGCGTACCTCTCCCCTTCCTAAACCCAAACTGATCATCCCCTAAGTAATCATTTTCCCTACTCTCTATCCTTTTGTTTATGATCCTGAGAACAACTTTAGCTGCGTGGGATATCAAACTAATTGTCCTATAGTCCTCACATGACGTGGCCTTTACCTTTTTCGGAATCGGAACTAAAACTGCTCTCACAAAGTCTTCCGGCCAGATTCCCTCCTCATAAATGCTACGGATCAGCCCATATAGCCTCTTCCTCCCACATTTTCCTAAGCATTTTAAAAGTTCCACGGGAATGTTATCTACCCCCACGGCCTTATTTAGTTTCATCTCCCTTAATGCCCTTTCTATCTCATTGTCTAGTATGCCTGGACCTAGGCTGTCCTCCTCTACGTCATTTTCTTTTTCAATGTCTAACTTTGTTGGTCTGAGTTCTTTACTATACAGTTCTTCTATATACTCCTTCCATCTCTCTTGGATCTTTCCTGCGTCAACTATTACCTTACCCGCCTTATCTCTAACTGTTAGCATAGCTCTTCCTTTCTTACTTCCCGATAACCATTTAACTTTGCTGTACAGCGCACCGATTTCACCCTTCCTCTGCAGACTTTCCATATCCTCGCACTGCGTCTTCCACCATGCTTCTTTTGCTTTATTTGTTGCCCGCCTCAATTTATTGTTCAATTCTTTGTACTTCATTTTGCCTAATTCTGTATTTATATTCTTCCATATTCGCCGCTCCTCCATCTTTGTAATCATCTCATCCGTGATCCATGGTTTCCTAGTCCTTTTAGCGTTAACGGTTCCAATAGTGTCTTTTGCGGCTTTAGACAACCATTTTTTGATCATTTCCCATTTTTATTCGATAGTAATAAGCCCTTTACCATCCTCCATGATTTTCTCTACCGCCTGTTTGTATTCCTTCCTTTTCTACCCATTTAATGCTTCCACATTCCATTTTCTAACTCGCCGCCCCTGCCTTATCTTTTTGAAACGTACGCTACATTTCATAACAACTAAATTGTGGTCTGAGTCCGCATCCGCTCCCGGAAAGCTGTGGGAATTTATCACACTATTCCTAAACCTGTGTCTAACCAGGATATAATCTAGCTGATATCTTCCTGAGTCACCTGGCATTTTCCATGTATACCTGCGTCTTTTGTGGTGTCTAAACCAAGTGTTGGTGATGACTAACCCCTGTCTCCTGCAGAACTCAACTGCTTTCTCCCCGCGGTCATTCCTCGTGCCTAAACCGTAGTCGCCCACCTCATCACCATCTCTTCCTTCGCCTACCGTCGCATTCCAATCCCCCATCACTATCAAATGTTTCCCTGCAGGAACACACGCGATCATGTCCTCTAACTGATCGTATATCTTATCGACCTCTTCTTCCTTATGGTTGCTCGGTGGCATGTATACCTGAATAATAACTAAGTTCGTCGGTTCTGCTTTTATCTCCACTAGTAGTATTCTATCCGTTACCTGCTCTATGTTGACTACGCTTCTTCCTACCTCTTCATTTAATACTATGGCAACCCCTCGTTGGCTCTCGTCCCCACCGCTGTATATTATTCTATACTTATCACTACAGTAATCCCCGCTATCTTTCCATCTCACCTCGCATAGACCTAAAATATCTATATTTCCCCTTTCCATCTCTCGCTTAACATTCTCCAATTTTCCTGTCCTCATCATTGTCCTAACATTCCACGTTCCTATTCTAACTAATTTTGTCTTCTTCTCCTGCGTCTTCTGTCCTGCTGCTGCTGGTTTTCCCTTGCAAGGGTTTCGTGGGATGACGACCGCGGAAGCCTTGCCTCCCCCGCTGCCGGGCACGACACACGGCCGATTGGGCCGAGCCCCGTGGTTGCCAGGACTCAAATTATCTCTATTGTCCATCATATTTTTCTAGGGAATGATAATTGAGGTGGTTTCCCGTTGCCTTCCTCAATAGTGTTTTTAACGTGACACCATCACTTACTGGCCGCCCCACTGGGGTCAGACGCCATTGCAGCCGCCTCACTGAGGAACAGACGCTGCGTGGACTACCTTTCGTCTGGCTCCTAACCTTCGACCTATCTGGCATGGGTGACCCTACCAGGAGCAATAATTATTACTCCCGCCAGCACAGCTCTAGGGGTCATCGGAACGCACAAGCCCTTCCACCACGTCAAGGTTGTAGTCCGGGGAGGGTTGTTCTTATTGTTTGTCCAAAAACAGCACCTGTTGGCCTGTACATCGGACTATTATAAATTATAACAATGGTCGCATTTACCAACACCCAATCCCTAGGCGGAGGAAAACCCACCAAGGCGGGAATCGAACCCGCGACCCTTGGGTTAGCAGACGAGGACGCCACCCCGCCGCCACTGGGGCCGGCAATTTTTCAAAAAACTAACACTCAAAGTGAACTGGGGAGCTCTTCTATGACCGATAAACGAACCAATCCGATTCCACAGAAATTCTGCAAAATATTAAAATTGATGGTAAACAATACCCCTTAATAGCTTCTACATCCCAGCCGGTAGGTCGACACCATGGTAGGTGGCAGGGGGTACGAGGTCACCAACCATTAGGGTAATTGGGGATTTTTAGAGCTGGATATAATTTTTTTTGGGAAGGTCTCATCTACATTTGCAAAATACCTCGCAAGCCGCCGGAAGGGTGTGGTGGTCATACGTCGTGTTTTCTCGTGCTACGATTACGATTTATGTCAGGGAAAAAAGACTCCTTATATCAGGCTGCTCGGCAATAAATTTCCCTTCACTTAATGTTGGGGACTTATCCTATCAATACATTTAAGGAACTCTACCATAAAGGTAGGTCTTAGACCCTCCCTAACGACTCTTCTTTTCTACGTATCACCAGAACTTGGGAGTGGTGTTGCTCACTCGTTATCGTGCATTAACAGTGATTCACTATAACCGCTACAAACCACCTACTATCTTCAGACCACCAGAAGGCTTACTATTTGCTGGTCTGGCAGACCACCTATGTTTTAAGGACCATTTCAGTAATTATTTCCCAAACATAGTTATTGTCAACAAACCATGGTATGAAGGCATTAGTGATTTATTTTTTTATATTTTAGAAAGTACTGCACCTCAAATGCGAGGTATAGGTACTAGTTCGGTTTCATCGACATTCAAATTGCTTGATTTCTAATTATTGTTCAATTTGACAATTGTCTAAACTTCATATAAAAATAGTTTGAATACTTGGAGCAGTATGCTGTCAATTTCATAACCGATCAAATTCTAATCAAACACAGGAAAATAACGACTACATTTGAGAATAGCGAATACGAATGAGTTAAAAGTTGATTAGTAATAAGCACTGATTGCCCATCTGGTGATTATGCATCAAAAGAGTATAGTTGAAATCTGACCTTTGACTATTTACTAGCTTCGGTCTGACAGTGATTTCGACACTAGCACTCGTAATAACTATTGATATTATTATGCTTGTAATAGCATTTGTCGTAAATCGGTCGCAATATTTCACATTTAGACCCGGTATCATAGCGTCTCTTTAAACTGAAATTTCACCTTAACATCCAATTTAAACAAAAAATTATTATAATAATCGCGGGTTCAAAACGACTGCTTTAAGTCAGCGTTTACTTAAAGACGGAGTTTCTACAGGTAGGATACTCACGTTCGCTAACGAGGAATCTGAAATGCTTTAAAATGGGATCCGTCGGCAACCTTCACCTCAATCTTGCGTTCACATAGCTACCGAGATCAATTGAACAAGGATTTACAATAACGAACCACAGAATGTTAAGGGAGGAGCATCAAAAATTATTTTTAACAAAAAAATGTCACCCCCAAGTTAGTTCCTGACTAAAATACTGGGCTTCCTATTACAAAATGACATACACACACACACACACACACACACACACAGCATTGTGATGCGTTCATGGGCCGTTCATTGTTTAATATCCTCACGAATTAACGGGGCTGGGCCCGAAGAGATAAGATTGAATTGAATCCCCCTTGGTTTCTCGAGTGATTCTAAAAAGAGCGACTAATATTGTGCCGTTTCGTCTCATTACACCAAGAAGTCGAGACTCAAAAGCCTCCCTCTTGAAAGGAACGAGACAAAAAAAATATATGCCATTTTCCGCCATGTTCTCCGTGTGAAGCTACCGTTATAACCCACTTATCCGGACGAGCCGAAGAATGTCGGGCGCACTTATTCGTCTGGGCTCTAAATGAACGTGGTGGACGCGAGAGAGGGAAAAGGCAGACGACAGGAGGGATGAAGAGTGTCCCGCTTGAGCTCGTCTCCCTAAACTCGTGCCAGACCTCCTCGCCTCCCTCCCCAAGGAGAAAAATCCACCTGATCCCTCCCCTTCTCTTGGCCCGGGCCCTTGCTCACCATTGCCTGGGGCAAAAATCAACGACCCATTCCCCCCCCTCCCCCATTATGGGGAGGGAGAACACGCGGGGCACTCAAAATCGGCCCAACGCCCAGATGGCCGCAAAGCCAAAAGGGACCAACCCAAGCCGTCTCGGGAATTTTATTGGAGGTCGCCGACGACTACAGATTGTGTGCGCCTCCCCCCACCCCTTTTCCCTCCTCCTCCCTTCCACTTCCCCCCAACGTATTCTACATCACCACTCCATCCTTTCCTTCCCCCTCACAGCCACCCTATTAGCCCTTCCCTCTATTTTCTAGAGAGAGGTTGGGGGAGGGGGGACGAGGGGTTAAGATTAGCCCTTCTACCATCTCCCACCGCCTTCATCCACGGATCTTTCATCTTCCTTTTAAAAACAGTCAGGTAAAAAACATTCACCCACTACTCCCTTACCTTCTTGCCATTCCGGGGTGCAGTAACTTTATCGCGCCCATTCCACTCATAATGGGAAACGGCATTTCACACAAAATAATAGAAATTGAACAAACAGTTCGTCTTGCGTGAGTGCAAAGGTACGCAGTTGAAATTTATATACACCGTAAATATTTTTGATAATTCCATAATTTAAAATTACATATGTTATGCCATGTTAGTAAATAATACGGAATCCGAATAATGCTTGCCTGGTATAGAATCATCGCGTACATTATCGGAGGTTGATTATAAATGTAGATGAAGTCTCGTAACTTGGAACAAATCAAGCATAAGAGATGTTAGTCTCTCCGAGGGGGAGCACGATTTAGGAGACAATTCAGCTACGCCTTTAATGCGTTAGTTTTATTGGCAGTAGGGCAATGCAGTGAAAGTTAACGCGAGATTTAATCCTGCATTGATTAATCCACGATTAGAAAATGTAACAGTATTTGGGGTCTTAGACTATGATACTATGGAAAAGATTTGACAAATTAAGCTGAATAGAGAGGAAGAAGAGCAAAGAAGATTTAAAGATGGTGGGCGAAGAGAGGATGTGGCGAGATGAAATTCGGAAAAGGGAGAAGAAGTGGCTGGAGTGAATATTAAAAGGTAGTGGGATGTTGGTGTCCATGACAGGAGAGAGATTCAAAAGAAAACCGTAAAACTTAAATATTTTTTTCCTTGCATCTTGTACAAATTAAAAGGTTTTCACTTGTATTATGTTCACATGCAGTCTCAACGGCGTGCTATACAAGTATTCCAGCGCCACTGATGTGCACGGATACCTCTGAAAATGCCATACCTTTCAATGTTGCAATATATCAGATCACGTACATAAAATCATGGAAATAGAAGAACGGATATATTTAAAATGTCGTTTTTTCCTCGTGCCGTGGAGATCAAAACAGATATGACGGCAGACGCGAAGGAGACAATTAGCTTCGTACGATGGTTTCCGCGGCGCTGAACAGCTTGTCTCTGAATTTCTGGGTAGATATTTTCCATGCACTGTTTAATGGATATCCATCGTCCCTATTGATATTACGTGGTCTTTTTAGGATTTAAAGTGCCTCGCGGATTTACAATACAAGCATCCATGCCCTCGGTGGAGGAAAACCCACCTAGGCGGGACTCGAACACGCGACACCTGGAGGCGAGGGCGTTACCCCGCCGCTAAAAGGGTAGGCTCGGATATATCCTGTTGTTGATTATTCTAGCATGTAAATACCACATATTATTGTATGTTGGACCACTCCATTGAATGAGAGAAATGCAGTCCTGCACTGAATGAAATACTTACTTTTCCCTGGCACAACGAGTACTCCCACCGAAACTAAGGCTTAAACACTCTAAGAATTGTATGATAAAACTCTTGATTCTTTCTTCACTTTTTCGAAATCCTAATACTTTATAACTCTAAAATCAAATGTGTATTGATGAATATTGCTATACTCTCACGAGGCGGCCCCCAAAACATATGGTAGATGCGGATTCGCCTCTTCCTGCATTAATACGAGAACTGCGGGAAAGTCCGCGACATTTAAGAGTCAATGGTTGTTCTACATTCAGTGACAGTGACAGTACTTTTTGACTGTTTTGTATTTGTATGTTTTTTTCAATTTGACTCGTAAAGGAATAATTATAACCCAAAGGCATCTGTAGATTCGACCACAGGGATCAAATAGGAGAGATAAACGCCTCTTACTTTTCTAATTGTAGCTTCGCCTTCATTGAATAAATTTTTACTACATTCTAAGGTGCACGTGCTTGTTAGTTGATAGTATATGTATTTGCTTGCGTGTAAGTTGTAAAGGTTTTTGCACGAATGTATACACCATTATGGGTGTAGTTCTGCATAAATATGTTGATTTTGCATGCAGTTTTGTTCTCATCTACATCTACTCAACACCCCGCAAGCTGCCGCAAGGGCGTGTTGGGACACCACCCGTAATTAAGAAAGAAAAAACCGCATGCAAAAGCCACAAATGTATACTATCCACAAACAAAACATGGTATACATTCATGCAAGAACATTTACACTCCACACACTTGCAAAAACTTAAACTACCAACCAACATACATATGCGCCAACAAATATGCCCAATATTTTTGCACTCGAATGGGTTCATTTCCTGTTCCGACTTGTAAATTCTTTAAAAGTTGTTTTTCGTATGCCTAGAGTGGTGACCTAACACCCCCCGCCAAACGCCCTTGCGACGACTTGCGGGGTATTATGTAGATGTAGATGAACGCCGTCACAGAGAAGTTCAAGTACTCGTTCTACCCTCGGGTGATACACATCCATAACCAAATCGAACCCTAGCATCCAAATATTTTCTTTAAAAAAAACAAATTTAAAGATTTAGTCAATGACATCTAGTATTTCATGGTACAAATGGGTTTTCATGTACAAGTATTTATGTAATTTTACTTGTCTGTGTACATATGAGCAAATATATATCTATATGCATGTATAAACTCATATTTTTGCATAAATGGATGGCGCCCATACAACCACCGCTACATGACACCAGGATGGCTTGCGGGGTATTGTCTGGATGTACATGTATCAACTTGGAGAAGCGCAAGTAGCAGGTCCGGGTTTGAGGCTTAATGGAACAAGCATATGAAAACCCAATTTATGCCAACGGAGCGTGTACATGGGCACATGAATGAATTTTATTTTCGTTGCCTTATCTCGGAATCATAATTCATCCTTTCATGCACGAGCATGCATTTTTGTTCAGGAGGCCATGGGGAAAAATTGAAGACAGCGTTCTTTATAACGGTCAATTTTTCTTCCACCCCAACCGGTCGGGTTATGAGATTAGCCAAGTATGCGACATACTCGCAAGCAACATATGTGTTGGTCACGTAGCATTGCGTTACCTTTCAAATATCATTCTACTAGTTTATTCTTGGGTGCGATCATGACTCCATCTTTGTGAATCTATCCGCCAAATCAGCTAAACGGATATGGATTCCCCTCCGGGGGATTATTCCAACGCGACTCAATATTATTTCATATTATTAACATCTGAAACATTTTGCGTTCTCCCCACGCCTTGTCGTCATTGTCCTCGCCCTACGCCGTAAAACTTGCACATATTAATTCTACGAGTAAATCCCAAATTAGTTCTGAATTACAAGTTAGTTCGACGTCCGTCCTTTGGATGTGAATGGTAAAAAGAGACTCGGAGGGAATAAACATGTCTAATGCTCAAATATTCAACGTAAATTCTCAAAATAGCAAAATAAAACTTACTTGTCATCACTCGCATCGAAGATGAATCGACCGTAAGTCAAAAAATATGGTTCTCCGACAGTTAGAAAAAACAGTCTCTAATACGACCTTTCACTCCTCCCTCAAATTTTTATATTATCTGCGCATATTTATATTTCTCGAAAAACATACCTTAACTTTCTCAAATTCTTCCGCCCAAATTAAATGGCAGTAACAATTAAAAAGAGCGTCAATCGTGTAGCTGACAACTCAACCTAGGTTCATCTACATCTGCTCAATACCCCGCAAGCCGCCGCAAGGGCGTGTGACGGGGGGTGTTAGGACACCACCCGTAATTTAGAAAAGAAAAAATAACCGCATGCAATAACCACAAAATCATATATCCACAAAAAAAACATGGCATACATTCATGCAAGAACACTTACACCCCTCACACATGCAAACACACAAACTACCAACTAACATACACATGCACCTACAAGTATACCTAACATCTTTGCAATGTTTAATTTTGTCCCGACTTGTAAATTCAATGTTTTTAATATTTCTAAATTGACGTCGGTTTCTTACTATTATGATTTCTGATTCTTCGAGGGAAGAATGCGTTTTTGTTCCTGTCTGTCCTGGAATCTATCTCCCTTATTTTATCTTTGTGGTCTGATCTACCTAAGTAGAGTGGGGCCATTATAATTCCTTCAGTGTCATAGTTAAACTCGTTTGTTCTGAACTTTTCTAAAATTCTAAGCACTCTTGCAAGCATTAACTTTGAATTGTCATTTCAATGGGATTGCAGAAAAGGTTATCATATGAAAAACCACATTGTTTGGGTTCCTACAGCGGACGAGTGAAGTCGAAAAAATACTGAAAATAAATGTTCGTAAAAACACGAAACGAAGTGATCATACTATATAAGCAAGAAAATGTTCACTATCATTATCAAATATTTACCATAAATATCAACTTATTTTTGGTCGGATCCTTAGAACTAATATCCGCTCTCTTTTTTCAGAATAAAATCACACAACTCTCCAGAATATCGTATTCAGATTGTTCGTAGAGGTACGAGTAAATGCTACATATCACGCCCGAGGTCACAGATGAAGAAAGCGGATTAAAAGAATAAAATTGATCTTTATGCTTAAATAAACTAACTTGCAGTTTCTTGTCAATAGACTCAAAAAAACTAGTCTATCCAGAGAGTTTCACTGATCGTATGCCTGTGAAATTCTTCAATACAATAAGTTTAACACGGAAAAATGTCCACCATTCTCCTTGGCAGACATTTAGCTCACGGCCTTTCCGAATTGTTCAGTGGATGAAAAACGACATTCCAACTTCCAGCAAATATATATATATATATATATATATATATATATATATATATATATATATATATATATATATATAAGTCAGTTAATAGTAGCAGTAAAACACATGTTTATAGACCGAATGGAATTGTGCTGAAATTGCTAATTAAGGAATCCAGGCGTCAGCAAAGGCATTTTATCGACTACTCAGCGATCGTAGCAAGATTGTCCAACAACTAAAAAAATAACGAATATCAATCCGTGAGGCTCAAAAACAATTTTCATTTTTTAAATTTTGATATCATTCATTCCCACTAATTCAGTGAGAAAGCATCGACACTCACGCTGAGGGTGGATCAATTTCGTAATTTAACGAGCGAAGTCAGACGTAGGAGACGACTTTCGAGAGGATTTTAAGCGTCAGACGGAAAGAAAAAAAATCTTCCCCTAATTTGTTCCAAAATTAGGCGTGATTTGAGGTCATTAGCCCGACCTTCACATGATTTCAACGTTGTGTGAAACAGAAATAATAGCGTAATTACCCGAAGAATCGTACCCTCCAGAAAGATAATTGGATTATGGTTCTCAGAGATCCCACTAAATAAACAGGAAACTTGTAATTCGCATCTGAATTGGGATGAGCCCCTTTATAAGACTTCCAAAAGGATGCCCGTCGTGAATTAAAAAGTACGAGCGGATATTGGTGTATACTTCGAAGACTACCTTTCCAAGGCCTCGGGTGTTGGCTAGTTTTTCCAGGCAATCAACGGGAGGAAGAGCAACAACAGGCGTAACAGCAATAAAGGAGAGCATTTGCGTAAAAATTCATTCCAGCCACATCTTCATCTGCATGGTAACCTGAAAACCACTGCTACGTACGTGCCATGGAGTGGATTCCTCGCCAGGTATGAGACAACAAAGTAAAGTTTCGCTTTAATTTTAAATACCCATCAATCTGTAAAAATATTCAACAATAAGAATAATGTTCATCAAAGCTATATTCAATGTGATATCTAAACATAAAATACTTCTCTACGCATGCGCGAAGAGCTGCTAGTAACAAGAAGAAGAATAAAATAAGGGTTGGATAAAATATTGGCAACGTACGAGGCTACTTAGAATAAAGCTTATTTACCCCTAACGCGTTTCATAAAAGAAGACAACTATATCGACGGAATCCTACATCGCACAAGATCACAGTATTGATAGTTCCAGTCAAAATAGTATACGAATGGAACTGAAACACGTAGCTAGAAATCTTTGTTTTTTCTATTGTTTTTCACGTGAAAGGACGCTTTTAAAATGGCATTCCGTAACTTATTGTCTTTCTCATTTTCTAAGGAATTAAGAGGGATCTGTAAAACTTCTTCGCAACTCAGTTTTAAACCGATCGAATTTCTAATTGTTTCTACATCCCCCACTAGACATCCCCATAGACTGCGATTTGTCTTAGACTTACTAAGCAATAAGCCGACACATTTCAGCATTCTTCCCAAACAAGATGTTAATTCGTCGAGCTAAATAACAATTGTGATAATTAATTATCCAGAAATGATTCCATTCTCCAATGACGAGGACAAGAACCGATCAGCATAGTTTTTTTCATTTTTTTTCAAACCAAATCTTTCATTCTTGTTTCCTACATAACTTCGGAGAAATGCAGAATTAAAATAGTCGGAAAAGAAAACTCACGAAGAGGCACTAGGCATATTGGCAGAGGAGAGAGTGAAGCTCTAAGGAGGCAGGAATCGAAGATGCACTTCATTTTGATTGACGATGGAATGTTGAAGACTGATATTGAGGGGAGAATGCAAGAAAAGCGAGGAAGAGGGAGGAAAAGAATAGGCATATTGGCTAGAGTGAAGGGAGACAGAAAGTATTCGTAGTTGAAAAAGGGTTTTATTTGTAGAGTATAGTGTCACGTTTTGCCGAGTTAGGTTTAGTCTGTGTTTCCATTCAAAACCGACCCTCACCGATAGCCTTACATTCCTGGGAATAATATAAATTCGGATGCACCTGCGCGTTATTGCGTCGACGGCCATGGTTTCGCTGCATCCACAAAACAGAAATAAGGTGCAAGCGGCGTCCAGGCAGACAAGTTCTCCAGCAAACGATTACCAAGGTAAGGTCCTTCGTCACTCGACGATAAGATTTTTCCTGAAATGCAAAGGATACATTTAAGCAGGAAATTCTCCTAAGATGAGAATGCACACCGGTCTATTTGCGCGCTTGCCCAACGCCGGGACGATGAAATTATGGAAACACGGCGGAGGAGGGGGGGAGGAAGGCACGCGTTATTTGTCCTGCGGGTCGTCCTTCGGAAGAGATTGTGGGCGTCTGAGAACGAGGGAGGGTTTGCTTGGATGTTGGGAGATCAAACAAGATGGCGCATTAGTCGTGACGTCAGCGCAGTAAATCACTGCAGCGAAGAGGTGAGTGGGTGGATCGGGACGTGTGAGGGGACGAGGGGTGGAGGGAGTGACGACGCTGGAAGGAAGAAGGGTTTAAGAAGTGTAGGCGAAAGGGTGGGGAGGGCAGACGGATAAAAACGATACGAGGACGGCGGCCGGATCCCCGAAAAGGAGAAGCAAACAGTAAGGTAGCATGCACGAAGGCGCGTTTCCGCTTTCTCGTCTTCAAATTAATATTTCCCAGGGAACTACGTATACGTGAAATTGAGAAATCGATCCCAAGGTTACCAGGTGCAGGCATGGATTTCAGCAGCATACGCATCGACAAATACCAGGCGAGTAGACACTAGGGTCCATGAGGAGGAACTGCTGACAGAAAGATAAAATTATCTCCATTTGTCCTGAAAGATCCCCTGGATTAGCCAAAGGTTGCTTGTGGAAGAAAGTAACTGAGACGGGCCCATGACAGAAATTAGGATGGAGTTTCCGAAAGTGGAGAAGAGAGAATGAAAGACGGGGAGACTTTTAAAAAGGGAGAAGAAAATCGGGTGTGTTTCTGACACTAAACAGAGATTAATCCATAGTCCTGCAATTTATCTCCACCCATCTACATCTACACAATGCCCCGCAACACGCCGCGAGGGCGTGTGGCGGGGGGTGTTAAGTCACCAGCCATGCATGCAAATTCCCAATCATGTTACCTCTGCACATATATTAGTTTGATCCTACTCTCGAAAAATGTTAATCTGACGAAATAAAGAACTGACATGAACAATATTCAATAACAGGATAGTATATTCAAATCATGCTGCAGAACTGTTAAAAAAGATGTATCTATTCAATAAAAAATAACATGCAGGATACCGACAAAATAAATAAACTACCAATTCTAATTATCACCAACACAATTGCTGTCATATCTATTTTGATCATTAATAGAACGAGGAAAAAAGGACATTTTAAATGTATCCCTTCTACTATAAGTCTCACTGATTTTACGCACGCGATCTACCATAGTAAGTCGGGGCATGTAATATGTCTTTAGCATCCTCAGATAAGTTATCTACCTCAAATTTACGCAGTACATTTAACCTGCATTGATGTGATTTTATGATGTTGCATGCCTGGTGTTAAATGACCCTCTCCCACACAACCTAGTGGTGGCTTGAAGGATGTACCTGTATGCAGGTTTACTGAGCCTATTCGTATAAGGCAAATGCCCTTATATCCCCCGCCATACGCCCCTGCGACAATTTGCGCGGTATTGTGTGGATGTAGACGAGCCCCAAAATATTTCAAAATTATCCAACCTCGGAAGCCACCAAAGGATCGTTATTGCGCTGCGAAAGTCCTGAATCCACGAGCCATTTATAATGCCCTAGAATTGACCTACACTTACACCATATTTTTTGGGTCATCAAGATGACAAGAGGCTGAGAGTGTAAGGCCAACAACCTTTACATGTGGATATAATAGTTCCATCCATCATCATAGTAGTAATCAAACCGAAAGTTAATTTTGATTCGTGGGGGTAGTGCTCTTCCGAAACAAATTGCAAGCCCTAAAGGCGGGTGAAATCCACACTTGCAGGGTAGATCTTTCTCTATGCCTCCATTCGGTTTCCCACAGAAATCCAGTTACTGAAAAATTGCACCACTTGGAATAAAGATGGGGTTGTATTAGGCATCATCCCGGGATTCATATCCCGGGCCATCCTGTCAACGCTCTACCCACCTTACTACTACATCGCTGTGATTTCTACCATGCCCAATAACTATATTTTGAAGAACTAATTTAATTAAAGAAACTTTCGTAAAGGGTGATATTCTAACGCATCCAGTCTCATTCCAAAAAAAATCGCAGAAGGTTCGAAATAGATTGAGGTTGATTTTCAAAACTTCTGAACAACAAAATTAAAAAGGAAACAAGTTTTGACGGAATCGTAAACCGAGTTTCGTGCTAAACGAAATTCGGTTCATACTAACATTTTTCTGCTACTTTTGAGTTACCTAGGCAGTCACATTTAGGTATCATCTGTTACCTAGAATAATCGATATATTATAATGTAAAAATTCTTTGAAGCGAGGATTTCCCTAAGTCATTCACCATGTGATTTCAATAACTTAAAATAGCCACAAACAGAATTGATGGGATTTCATGGTAGGATTTAAGGTAACCTGCCGTTGAGAAATTATAAAGAACTGGGAATTCCTGGTACAATGCCACTTTGGTACATCCGAAAACATTTACAATGATTTAAAAATTTACGTGTGCAGATAGACTATGTCAGGTGGCACACAATTCCCAAATAATCACAGAAGATAAAAAATAATATCAGTCAGTAAAAAAGAGTACACTTAAAGGATACTTCCAAACACAAATCTCTAGCACAAAACAAGAAAATTCCCATCTCATTAACATCAATCAATCAACAAGAAAAAAATTAAGCTGTTACAAATAATTTTACACAACACATCAATCAAATTATTGCATTAATTGTTTACATCCTTACTTAAAAGTATTCACTCTGTTAGAAAAGGGCTCGAATAGTTTTGCAGGTAAGGTATTCCAATCAACAATTGTTTTATTTAGAAAAGAAATTTTTTTCAATCGTTCTTTGTGCCTGGCATATTACCCTGAATTTGTAATCATTTCTCCCAATGAAATTTGGATTACCTGCCTCTTTCCTTAGATCTGCCCAATGAGTTAATATTCATTGAGCGGAAAAGATTATCGTACAAACCGTTTTTTCTTATTTCCCATTTTATGTAAAAAGAATAAATATACATTGAAAAATATGGAAACTGGAACAGACCGAGTCTGCATTTCGCTTTCTCCAATGTTTCTCATTACCCATTTTAGGGTTAGGCGGTTTCCACACTAATGTCTGAAGGAGAATTTCAACTGGAATGAATTATCATGGCACAAATCATTCGGCTTTATGCCATAAAAGATTATCTCCATAACACTACGCATGTCATAGCAAGAGTGTTTTCAAGGAGGCGTGAGAACACACACCATAAAAGCATCTCATTAACATTTTAAAGGCGGGGTTGGCGGCTACTGAATGCACGAAGCACATTAATGACATCAACTAATAGGTCAATACAAATAATTCTAGTTCAAAACTGATACATTTTGTAACAAACAGCATATGGAAAAATCGAGTATCTTAACTCGAACGCCCCGAAAATAAAATTACAGGGAATACCAATGATCGCCAATAACTATATTCAATATAGACGGGTGACGTAGCATCCCTTACCAGCCACCCGAGTGGCTACTGAAGGGTAAGGTGAATGTTCGGTAAACAGAACAGAACGCATAAGTAAACAATTTCGGTCAAAAATACTTCCGAGATAAGTAAACAGGTTTCACTTGCTCTATTCTTTCCACTTCCACTTGAATGATTAAATTAGCTAACAGCTTTACCTGTGGTTTTTTACATTGATTGTCATCCCATACCTATCACAATTAGTTTCTGATGCACTCACCAATATTTGTATACCCTTGGCAGACTAGTTTACTAAAGCTTGATCATCCGCAAACCTAACTGATTCTACGAATTCCCCGCTGACTTACATACCTATCTTTAGTTCCTCTCATGCCTCTTTTATCATTTCCTCCACGTATCTACATCTACATGTGGGTGTAGGTCTGTAGAGATGTGTTTATTTCGCATGTGTTTTGTTCTCTTTTACGGGTGGTGACCTAACACCCCCCGCCACACGTCCTTGTGGCGGCTTGCAAGGCTTTATGTACTTAGATGTATATAATACCCGCAAGTCTCCGCAGGAGCGTGTGGTGGGGGTACTAGGTCGCCACCCTTAAAAGAGAATAAAACCAAGTGCAAAACCAAAAAAATCCATGCAAATCTACATAACCCACAGGGGTATATACTGTATATATATATATATATATATATATATATATATATATATATATATATATATATATATATATATTCATGTAAAAACCTTTATAACTTACACGCATGCAAATACATATTCTATCAACTAGCATACACATGCACCTAAGAATGAAGTAAAAATCTATTCAATGACGTACAAATTAGAATTGAAATGTAAGAAGGGGAATATAGACGTTGAGCAGACAGTAATCCAGTAATACATAGTTTCTTTTCCTTTCCCTATTTACTCTTCCTATAGTTTCGTTTTCGTAATCGCCATCCCTTTTTTGTTGTTTTCCCATTTTTCTTCTTATGTACCCAGCTCCCTTTCCTCTATCACGATTTTCTCTTCAGCCTGATGGAACTCCTTTTTAATCGTTCCGGTGACTACTTCTGCATCCCATTTATTTAACCATCTTCCCTGTTTTAACCGCTTAATACCCGGAAAATTGCAAATGAAAGAAGAATTAGATGGATTGAACACACCTTGAGGCACAATAGATTAGTTATTAACAAAATAGAAGGGAAAATTAAAGGAAAGATCATGCGAGGTGACTTATAAGGTACGTACCGCACAGATGTAGAGGTAACTTCACGAGTTAGGAAAAGTATTATCTAAAGTTTTATGTACAGAAAGAGTCGTCGCCCAGAACAATATTTCATCCAAAACTAAAAATCATGAACATACGTATAAAACTGCCAAAGACTGCCGAGGAAACAACTTTATTCTAGATAACCAATTATGTGGTCATTGTTTCTATACTTAATTTGTATTTGTGTTCCTCTTTCTGACAACTCGTCTGATTAGCGCGAACAAATATTTCAAACTTCAAAGGCGTAGTGCAAGTAACCACTCAAAACCACAATTATCAAACCGAAGTTTGGTTTGATTAATGGGGGTAGAGCTCAACGTCAGTACCAAGTACCAAGCCCAACGGAGTTTGAAATGTACACATCATGGACAGATCCTTTCCCTCTCCCGCCTATGGTTTGTTTACAAGATAGATCTGGTACCCGAAAAATAACAAACCTTGAGTGACGCTTGGGCCCAAAGGCTTGAATTGGAATCGAACCCGGGTCCTCTGGTCAGGAGCTCAATGCTCTGCTCACTGGCCTACCATATCTCTCGAATAAACAATTGTAAATATTCATCTCAGAACTACACAAACGTAACACCCCGCAAGCCGCCGCAAGGGCGTGTGGCGGGGGGGTGTCAGGTCACCCCCCCGCCACACGCCCTAAAAAAAAAGGAGCAATACCACCTACGAAATCAACACATACATGCAAAACTATGCCCACATGGCGTATACACTCATGCAAAAATCCCTACCTCAAGCACGCATGCAAACACATACACTATCATCCAAGAAACAACTGTACCTCAGGATACAATATGGAATCCATAATATTAATTTCATCCCTCATATTATTTGAATATCTCCAGTACTAATTAATGTTAACGTAACATTTATTAATGATGGCGCATACCCGGTGTGGAATCATCCCATACCATACACCCCAGCGGCGGCTAACAGATCACTACGTAATTGTAGAGAAAGTAGTACTGCATGAATGGCTGGTGGCCTAACACCCCCGCCACACGTCCTTGCGGGGTATTGTGTAGACGTGGATGTAGTTGTTGGTTGTCGCAGGGTTTACTCTTCTGGAATCCATTTTTATTTTTTCAGAAAATCCTGCATTACACATTTCTTTCTTCAAGTTTGCTTCCTTTGTATCGTCTCTAAATGGAAAAATGCAAACATATTCATGCCTTCTCATTTCTGACGGGCAACCTGAAGAATATTTTCGTCTTTAACACGGCAATGAGGATTTCGGCTACCGCAGTTACTCGTTTTATTCGAACGTAATAAAACCGGTTTTGTGCAACGTTAAAAGTGAAAAGAGTCATTTACCACCTCGTAAACGTCCTCGGATGTCACGGACGTGTGTGTGTATGTGTGTGTGAGTGTTCGCGCCGAATGTGAAAGTGCAAAATATCACGACGCGATGAAATGATAGGTTTGCAATTCCACTGCAAAGGAGGAGAAATGTGCTCTCATGGGATGACTTCCCCCGGAAACACTTCATTGCTAAATTACTTGAAAATGAGGGGGTGCTTTCATTGCCTCAGTTACTTTAATTTAAATCCTTACAATATCCTTTCTTTAGGGCAAAATTTTAAAACAAGTACAATAATTAAGGGGTGCTAAACACTCATTAAAATACATGACAGATTTATTCAGAGGTGCGTAAAAAAAGAACAATTTAACACTGGCCATTTTTCACTCATGGTCAATTTCATGGTGATTAATAATTAATAGATTCTATGTAGTACTTATTGAATGTATTAATGAAGTTCGAATCAAAATCCATTCTAGCAACTGAAAACCTTCACAAGAAACATAGTCACTACAAAACGTATTAAGAGTCATATACGGACACAAATGAAAAACTATATGGCACACTTTATGTTCGCTAAAAAGTGAAACGCATCAAGTATCATTCCCTTTACAAATATTCATGATAACCTCACCGGTTATAATACTATAAAAATAAGAACTTCAAAAATTTCCGCCCGGTGATAAAATATCTCTAGACCGGATATTTCTGTAACTTTTTAAACACTTAAAAAGGTTATCTTACTCTGTCAGGTATTATCCCGGCAAACTGCGAGCTACTCACTAGAGATTTACGCACAATATCGGATCGTGCAAGGAATGGGAGTACTGAACATAAGCAAATGCACAGTTTCGAAATTTTGGGACAAAAGAAGTGATGAGTAGGACATCACTTATGAAACATAGAGTTAGGGCTAATTGCGGCAAATCAAGTTAAATAAGCGGCAGTCAAGTTTGCTCTAACATCACACCTTTCATTGGGAGCAAATATCAAGAGAATATTCAAATCCGCCTTAAAGTAACTCAACTTCATTTAACGGGTGGTGGGGAAATTAAATGAGATAGCTAAAAAGGGGTGTTATTTCACTCTAGTTATTCCACATTTGGTACACGCCGCGAGTATTTAGGATCCTACGGAGAAAGCATTGATAAAAGAAAAAGATTAAGTTCCGAGAAAAACCGCCAAAATTTTCAAAAATTGATACGATAAGAAGATGAGTGTGACAGGTCCTTCAGAGGAATTAGGTTGGGAGCTGCTTGAGATGCGGAGAGAACAAGCGATACCTCAGACTTAAGGAGGGTCCCCCCGCAGAGAGAGACGAGGAATGGAAGGAGAAACTTATAAACAGACAAAGCAGATCAAGCAATGATGTTAAGAGCACTACATTATTTAATGGCATTCTAATGCGGTCATGCGGGAAGGGTTTTGACAACAAAACCCACGAGGTTAGTGGAAGTGCATGCAATTGAGTAGGCCTAATTATTCCCAAGCCATTGTGGGCGGCAAGTGGAATTTTGGCTATCTATAAACCTACAGTTGCCATCCCGTATTGTCCGTGGGAAAAAGGGGTCCTTGAGTCTTATAGTTCTTAAATCTATTTCCCGAATTTTATATGCTCGTGTGCACATGATCCAAGCGACCAATGAGTGCGAATAATTTTCGAGACCTCGGTGCTGAAACATGTGGATCTGCATCTACATCTACTTAATACCCCGCAAACCGCCGCAAGGGCGTGTGGCGGGGAATATTAGGACACCACCCGTAATTTAGAAAAGAAAAAAAAACCGCATGCAATAACCACAAAATCATACATCCACAAAAAAACATGGCATATATTCATGCATGAACACTTACACCCCACACATATGCTATCACTCAAACTACATCTTACATACACATGTACCTGAAAGTATACCTAACAGCTTTGCAGTGTTTAACTTTGCTCCGACTTGTAAATTCAATGATTTTAGTATTCTAAAGTGACTTTGTTTCTTACTATTATGATTTCTGATTGCTCGGGGAAAGAATGAGTATTTGTACCTATCTGTCCTGGAATCTATCTCCCTTAGTTTATCTTTGTGGTCTGATCTACCAAAGAAGTGTGGGGCCATTATAATTCCTTTAGTGCCATCGTCAAACTCGTTTGTTCTGAACCTTTCTAAGAGCCTAAGTCACGCTTCTTCTCTCCGCACTTCAAGTGGTTCCCAGCCTAAATCCTCTAAGAGATCTGTCACACTTGTGTTCTTATCATAACAATTTTTAACGAATCTAGCGGATTTTCTCTGGACTTTATCTAATTCTTTTTGCCAAAGTCTCTCCCAAGGATCCCAAATACTTGCGGCATATTCCAAATGAGGTCTAACTAGAGCAAAATAACCCTTCTGTTGAACTTTTTCATTACATTTCCCCACCACCCGTTTTATGAAGCCAAGTTTCTTTAAAGCTGATCTGCATATTGTCCTGATATGTGCTCCCCATGAAAGGCGTAGTCTCAGACCAACCCCCAAATATTTAACTTGATTGGCCGTAGTCAATACTTAACCCTCTACTTTGTAGTTTATATCCTATTCCCCACTACCCTTCTTCCAAAATTTCAAAACTTCGCATTTGTCTATGCTAAGCATTAATCCCTATTCCTTGCACCAATCTGAGATTGTGTCCAAGTATCTAGAGAGAAGCTCGCGATCTAGTCGGCTCCTTATTTCCCTGTATACCACCGTGTCGTCAGCAAATAACCTCAGTTTGCTACCAACGTGTGTGCTTAAGTCATTAATGTATATTAAGAACAGAAGAGGCCCTATGAAATTTGATCTGAATTTATTTAGTAATATTAATCTTGCATTGAATCGTCTCTCTTCTAATGATTCCCAACCCAACTCCATAAGAATTGCAGTAACACTTTTCGTTTTACCGAGTTTACCGAGAAGAGTTTTTAACGAAACGGGCCGCCCGGCGTTGAACCTTATCGATGTCCCGAATGAGGCCTTCTTCACTCAGATCCCATACGCTAAATGCATATTCTAAATGAGGGCTTACAAGAGCGTGGCAACAACTTTTCTTGACCTTGGAGTCACTTCTGCCGACAATGCGTCCCTCATTTTATGCCAATTTTTTTATATGCTTGCACGCAGACGTATGTGGGTCGCCCAAGTTACATTTTTAGTGATTGTAACACCTAGGTATTTTACCGTATCAACTACTCATAGGTCAACTCTAGCTAATTTGTAAACAAATCCCGTTGATCTATTAAAGAAATCTACCACCGAACATTTATTCAGGTTTCATGACAATCCCCATTTTAAACAACATTTAGTAATTCAATATAGATCCTGGGCTAGAATTAAACGTTCCTTATTCCCAGATGTCTCCCGATAAATCACCATGTCATCCGCGAGCATCCCAATCTTACTTTTAACTCCGCGGTTCAAAACGTTATCAAAAATCAAGAAAAGCAACGGCCCGATTACCCTTCTTTGAGGTATCCCCGAGGTCACTCGTACGCAGTCGGAACTAGCGCCGTCAAGGACTGCTCTCTGTTCCCACTCTGAAAAAAGTCTTCAACCCCATTAATTGCGCCCTTCTTTATATCTCCAACCTTTAATTTATGAATAAGTTTTCAATGGAGAACCTTATCAATTGCCTTTTGAAAATCTAAAAAGATCACATCCACTTTCCTTGCACTTTCAGCCGATTACAGTAAGTCGTGCGACTATAATCCTAATTGGGTCTCGCATGCGCGGTTTTTCCCGAATCCGTGTTGATTGTTACTTAAAAAGTTAATGTTATCAAGGTATGTCATTATGGAACGGACAATAATGTGCCCCAGAGTTTTTCAACACATAGAAGTGAGATAAATAGGTTTGTAATTACTGTTATCCTCCCTGTCGCCACTTTTAAAATAGACATTCTTTGCGTGGTTTTTCAATTCTTAGGGACTTTGCACTCTGTAAGGGATTTGTCAAATATAACTTCGCGATATGTGGCGATGTTAGAAGCTAAATGTTTTATCACCTTACCTGGTATATTTTCGGGACCCGGGGATTTGTTGGGTTGAATCTCATTGAGCAATTTGAGAATTCCTCGTTCGTCCGCTGTTATATTTGCCATGGGTTCAGTGTATATTTTTTCTTGGAGATACGCGGTAGCAACATCGTTGGTGAAAACGCTTTCGAAGAATGTATTTAGAATTTTAGCTTTTCCCTCACTGTCAGTATGAATGATATTCTAATAATCTGTTAAGTAAGCCACGGTTTGTTTACCCCTTTTCACTGCCCTAACATATGACCAGAAAGCTTCAGGGTCAGTGACCAAATACTCGCATGGTACTTTACGTTTAAAGTCTTGTAAGGCGCTACGTAATTGTGTTTTGATTTCAATTTTAGAGGATCTATACTTATCCAATAACTGTTTATTCTCCGAGGATGATGTGTTCACGCCTGATTTATTTACCCTAGGGTGCAACATTCTCTGCTTTCGAAGGGCTTTTCTAACGCCTTTGTTGTCCCACCTGGGGTCGCGATTAGCTTTAACGTACTTTATAAGGATTAAGTCTGTGATGTCTTTTTGCATAATATTTACAAACTGTGTCCGTGTTCCTTCCTCGTTGGCATGACATAAGTATGTTTTGAAATCTGGTGGTGAACAGTTTAATTGACTGGAAAAAGTTTCAAAGTCTACTTCATGGTAATTATAATTTTTTTCTTTTTGGCGGAACAATATTTTGTATTTCAACGTCGAAGTTAAAATTAAAGGATTTATGGTCACTCACGCCGTCGTCATTTGATACACTCATAATATGTTCCGGTATATTCGTAAGAATAGGTCCAAGATGTTCTTTCTACGAGTGGGCTTGCTTACTGCTTGATGGAGGGAGATTTTTTGAACCAATTTTAATAAGGAATTACAATATTCGCGATTGTTGATCCGTGATTTAACGCTATTGCTGTCCCAATCGATATCACTAAGGTTAAAGTCACTACCAATTATGTTGGTGCTGTTATTATTTTAAAATGTAAATATATATATTTGCTCATTGAGGGCATGACGTGCTTTAACATCTGAGTCTGGAGGTCTATAGAAAGACTACATAATAGAGCATATACGAGGGCGATTCGAAAAGTAAAGTCTCCTATTTTTTCATGAAAAATCAAATTTATTCTCAACTTGGCGTACATCGTTGGAAAGGTTGAGCATTTAGATATTTTTCTACATAGTCGCCTTGACGATCAATCACTTTTTGCATCCTTGTAACCAGCTTTTTAATACCGGCGTCGTACCTTTCTCCCGCCGCGTCACGAAGCCAACTGACGACTGCTTCTTGCACTTCCTCGTCTGACTTGAATTTATGTCCTCCAAGGTGTTTTTTGAGCGCGGGAAACAAGTTATCTGGGTTACACGTCCGGGCTATAAGGAGTGTGGTCGATGATATCCCAGCCGAATTGATTGAGTAGGGAGGTCGTTTGATCTGACACGTGTATTTTGGTGTGGACGTGCATTGTCATGATGCAAACACTCTCCTTTGGAGAGACACCTTGTTGTAACCGAGGACCTCCGACACAATATTCTGCACGGAGAAGTAGCCACTCTCTTCATTAAGACCTTCCTTTATCTCATGAAGGGTTATCCGCAGTTGTTGCGTACCATCTCGTCAATTGGAGCCACCGTTGATTCCGGCAAACTCGGCCGCCCCGACCGCTGCTCATCGTGGACGTTTTCCCGGCCATCAAAAAACTCTCTGCACCACTTCCGCACGTTTTTAATGCCCATACACTTCTCACCGTACCCTTCCACTTAATGGCGATGAATTTATATCGGAAAAGCAGTCATCAGTTGGCTTCGCGACACGGCGGGAGAAAGTTACAACGCCGGTATCAAAAGCTGCTTACAAGGATGCAAAGAGTGATTAATCGTCAAGGCGACCAAATCCGAGGAGGTCCTCAGTTCCATTAAGGAACTGAGGACCTCCTAGGATCCACAGTCCGTGACGTCGTTGGTGCCCACACGGGCCACGACCTACAGCCGAGAGCACTTCATGCTCCTGACCGCTGCCTCGATCGCCTTCGTCCGCTGAGGAACTCATCCACTTGGTATACACCAAGCGGTCACCTGTTGATCGACGCCTACGCGGCGCGCCCTTTCCCTCAATGGAACCATCACACGGCGGACATTTGAACTAGCTATCACTACCATTCCCTCCCTTCCCGTTCGCTAACGTTCTACCGTAGGCAGCGCCCTCGGAGTACGGGTGGGGGCTGTAGATACGCTAGTACTCTCATCCGACAGCACCTGGTACCTGTGGGATACGGGAATAGGATCTGCCTCCGTAGTGGTCAATCGCCGCCGCAGCGTTACTTTTCCTTTACCCCGAGAGATAAACCTTCAATCGTACGACCTACGGGCGGGCGACACTACTTCATTGGGAGATGGGGCACGAAGTAGGTCCTTGATCGCCCAGCCACTTTAAGCATTCGGGCAAGCCCGTGCAGCCCTATTGGCGTAGCGGACTTTCGAATTCCCACTCTTATCTCCATCCCCCTTGAGAGAAGTCACCCGGCCGTCGATCATTGATTGAAGCTCCTGCACCATTTTCTCCAACGCGGCGATACGAGCCCGTAGAGCCGCGAATTCACCAGCGTTTTTAAGCATGCAAACAGGAGACCTAGTTGAAGCCATCCTAGTTTAATAAAAGAGTTCCCAAAAAAATGCTAACTTAAATGTATTATGCTAAAAAAATGTTTTCTTGCAAGGCGTTAATTTAAATTAAATTGCACGAATCTGTTCAAAGAAATAATGAACTCAGAAGCTTACGCGGCTACTCAGAGGATAAGAAGAGAAAAAGAAAGATAGTACTCACCAAAAATAGATCAGAGGAGCGGGAAACAAGTAACTACAAGCCAATAAGAATATCCGCTAAGATTACTACCACACTATTTAAAACCAACAACATAAAACATAAAAACTAAATAAACTAAACTATTTAGTAAAATTTCAGCTAACACCACACTACACTTCACCAGGGAAGAACAAGCACAGATGTACTTACACAGCACAGATGTACTTACACAGCACAGATGTACTTAGACAATATTTCGGAATGGTGCAATAAATGGGGATTAACACAATATATATAAATTCGCAGTTTTGAAATTTTGGAACAAATGGAGCGAAGAACAGGATATAAACTACGAAATTGAGGGTTCAGTACTGACTACGGCCAATTAAGTTAAATATTTGGGGGTTTTTCTAACACCACGCCTTTCATGGGGAGCACATATCAGGACAATATGCGGATCAGCTTTAAAGAAACTTGGCTTCATAAAACGGATGGTGGGGAAATGTAATGAAAAAGTTCAACAGAAGGGTTATTTTGCTCTAGTTAGACCTCATTTGGAATATGCCGCAAGTATTTGGGATCCTTGGGAGAGACTTTGGCAAACAGAATTAGATAAAGTCCAGAGAAAATCCGCTAGATTCGTTAAAAATTGCTATGATAAGAACACAATTGTGACAGGTCTCTTAGGGGATTTAGGCTGGGAGCCCCTTGAAGTACGAAGAGAACAACCGTGACTTAGGCTCTTAGAAAGGTTCAGAACAAACGAGTTTAACGATGACACTAAAGGAATTATAATGGCCCCACACTTCTTTGGTAGAACAGACTACAAAGATAAAATGAGGGAGGTAGATTCCAGTACAGATAGATACAAATATTCATTCTTTTCCTGAAAAATCAGAAATCATAATAGTAAGAAACCGAAGTCACTTTAGAAATATTGAAAACATTGAATTTATAAATCGGAAAAAATTAGACATGCCAAGGATTTTAGGTGTATTTATAGGTGCATGTGTATAGTATATTAGTTGGTGGTTTGAGTGTTTGCATGTATGTGGGTTGTACGGGTTTTTGCATGAATGTATACCATGTTTGGTTTGCGGATTGAATAAATTTGTGGTTTTTGCAAGCAGCTTTTTTCTTAATTACGGGTGGTGCCCTAACACCCCCCGCCACACGCCCTTCATCTACATCTCCATCTACTTAATACCGCGCAAGCCGCCGCTAGGGCGTGTGGCGGGGGTTGTTCGGACACCACTCGTAATTTAGAAAAGAAAAAAAACCGCCCTTTCGAGTATTAAGTAGATAGATTTAGGTAGACATTAAGAAAGTAGGAATTTTTCACGATACTTTCAAATAAATAGTCAATAGAGACAGCCTAAAACCTACATTTAAAATAAAAAGAATAACTGTATTGACTGAGTGAAGAGATGACAATGTGGAAGTGATAGTTTCGCGTGGAAATGCAATTTAAGTAAATCGCCATAGAGTTGGATCCGTAAGTACTTTGGAGAAATTAAATCTAAGCTGGACTGTAGTTTAACTGACCAATACACTCGGCCGGATGTAGAGGAATCCTGGTTTGTATCTCGGTTGAAACGACTAATTTTTACACTTAAAATTTGACATTTAGTCTTGGAATATTTCGGTGGTGGAACCACTCTCTTCAAAATAAAGATGAAAACCCTAGAACTTGAAAGCATCAATGGGTATATTTGAGGTTCTTCACTGGAAGCTACGAAAACAAAAGATCTACGCACAGACGAAGGAAATTGAAACGTCGTTGGATAATTTGAATACACAGACAGGACAGCGATTTGCAGAGTACGAGTGCAGGAAGAAGGGGAATGGACGGGAAGCGATTCCGAGTGAGGGTTTTTCGAGAGTGTGGACCGTTCCTCGCCCCCTTCAGGCAACAATATATCTGTCAGGGGAACGTCTTTATGACGGTTCCACATTCTCCTGGCAACCGGTCAGGGGACAAGGAAGGGGATAATTGCACCGCATTTTGGGGAAACCCCATGCTCCTCTTTCTGTATGTTCTCAGGGCAAAACTCCGCGGGTACACACCCTTGGCCCCCTTCCCTTCCCTACAAAGCATTACCTAGCCCCCCCACCCGCCCATTTCAACCCTCCCCTCCCGTAGACCAGAGACTGAATCCCTATGACCTCCCTCACTCCTCTCTCGCAAACTTCTCCGCCCTCGGAAGGGCAACTGGGTGCGGCGGATGGAGAAAGGGACAAAATATTTCGACAACGTGACCAATTGGGGCGAAAGGATGGGCCTGTGTTTGCAGTACGCGATTGAAGTCGCCGAAACATTTCGAGCGAGGGTGGGGTCACTCGCACCCCACCTTTAAGCTCTACGGGTGTGGTTTTGTCCCTCCCTTCCTCTCTCTCTCTCTCTCTCTCTTCTACCGATGAGGCCGCGGGTTCGACTTTTTCCTCCCTTCGCCCCGACACCAACCCCGCACCGGGAGAATGAACACTCGGTACACTACACACGCGTCGGTTTCTGTTCCTTTCTCCTCCCTGATATTTTTTTTGATGCTCTTCTACTGTGAATTCCATTATCTTCACCTCATGGGGTGCATTCTAGTCTTCATGTCTTGGGGTCGGTAGCCTGCAAGACTTTCGCGCGAGAAAATAAAAAAAAGCGGCTCGGAGCTGTTAACCCAAGAAAGAGGGCAGAGTCTCCGCACGATTTATCTTCTCCGGCAAGCTTCGGTGTCTGTGATTTGTAAGAACAGGAGATGACTGCGAGAGTGGGGTACGGGATGAGAGCTTCCGGTATGCGGGCGGGTCACTTACTTCGTTCCGAATCAGATATTCGCGTGTCAGCGGATATATGATTCGGAACAGAGTCAGCGACAGAGGAAGGTGAAAGAGTAAAAATACAAAATATATTGATGCCATATAATGAGGTAGCGAAGTAGTAAAAAAAGAATAATTTGTATATAGAAGACAATTGATAACAGCTACGATAAGAGATGAAGTAAAAAAAATGACAGCTAAAAACCTTAATCTGGAGAAGAGCTCTGTATGTATCCGAAACCTGGCCTTTGAAGAAGGAACGTGAGCTTTTGAGAGGAGGAAATGAAAAAGAATGGAGAACGTTAATTGAACAGTTCTGGAGATTAGCGACGAAGTTTTAAACATGGTGGGAGATGAGGAGAAGTTGCCAGAGGTAATCCGAATAAGGCAGAAAAAGGGGGTGGAGGAGATATCCAAATTGGATTTGATTGGATATTGAAGGCTGCAAGAGAAGGGATAATGATAAGCAGTAGTAGTTTTTGGGGGAAGCGACCGACAGCTAAGGCCATTTGCCTACTCTTATCGAAAGGCGCCAAGGGGTCCGCAGTTTAACGTCCCATCCGATGGACATCGTACTCACTCAAAGTGCTCTCCACAAACCACCTCAAGTAGGGATCGGGATAGTTTAACAAGTTACTACATGACATTGCAGTATATATGGTCACAGGTATACGGTGATTATGTAGAAGCTTAACAATTTTTCAGGACAACATACCTGCTACATCAACATTCGGGAATAAGAACTGAGATATTGCGGAGGAGGAGTGGCAACTGCCTCCTGCGAAGGAGATAATTAGAACTGGTAGTGAATGCATATATTTTGCCAATATCCTGCTTTTTAAAAAAATAGATTAATCTTTTTAACTCTCCTCCTGCATGGTTTGTACATACGTAACCTGTTATTGAATATTCCAGCATGTAAGTACCTTCTTTCGGGTGATATACTTTCATCCAGGACATGATCAAACTGATGTTAGTATAGAGGCATCATGATTGGGAATGTGCACTAGTGACCTGGCACTCCCCACCACACGCCCTTGCGACAGCTAGCGGGGTATTATGTTGATGTAGAAGAGTTGTAATAGAGCTAACATAAAAGTGATAACACAACACCCAATTTTTTTTAATGATGTAAATTAATTTGCGAGAAAACGGTCGAATTCGCATAGTTTCAAAAATTATCACCTCAAAATTAGTCTAAATAATTTTAAGAGCCCGCCTTAAAAATTAATAGGAACCTCAGACTGATTCTAAAATGTATATTTGCCGGCATATCTGCTAACGAAATACGTAGGAATGGATGTTGCATTTTTTTTCAGCGCTCATAATTAGTGAATAAATTATGGTGACTAAACTGACTCATGTATTCGCAATCCAACCTTCTTCAAAGATTGACAATACATCCACCTTGTATTTTTGTCGGTCATGCTTCAGGAATACTGAATGCTTTTGATACATACAGTAAGGAAATGAGGCATGCATTCCCCCTTTTTCGTCACTATATTTCCCAGAATCATGCTTCAACCATTGCCCGAACCATTTGTGATTCAGGAAACGTGCTCAATGTAAGAATAATAAAAAGTTTTTGCGCTTCTCCCTCTAAAGGAGCCGGCACCGGACCTTGGACGGGCGAAACGAGGCCTCGGCATTGATCATCCGCACTAACAATGAGATATAGTCACGAGAACGCCACCTCCAACGGACATGATTAATTCCCACTACAAAATGGAAAGCGAAACGTATTTTAAAGCAGACATCGTATTTCGACGGTATAAGAAGCATAACCGCCTCTCATAATGATATTTGATTACATTAATTTTGGAGCAGGTACTAACTAATAAGCTATGACCGATCGGGACATTTATCACACACTGAGCAAATGGCGTATCCAGAAATAAACAGGGGGGGAGTTTTTACACGTGAAAACAATTATTTTATAGCCTTTTCTCCTATATAAGAATCTAAAAGTCATGTTAAATTTATAACTAATCGCACTCATTTAAAGACCACAACGTACCCTGGTAACGTAATTAACATCTAGAAAAGAAAGTAAATAATATGGTCTGAGCCTAAACAAAGAAAACAAAGTAGATGAAAAAGGTGAAAATATACGGAAAACTTGAATGTTGTTCAGGTGTAGAGGAAATAGACTGGAAAAGTGAAAGTGAAATAAAAGTAAGAAATAAATATCTTAAGTAGCATATGGTACATGAAGAAAGGCAGATTATTAAGTAAACGAATGACTTCGGAACTAAGGAAGAGGTTTTTCAACAGTAGTGTGTAGTTTGTAATGCCACATTGATAAGATACACGGCTTTTGAGGGAACGTGGTAGCAAAAGGATAGAACCCTTTAGAAGGTGGATTTGGAGAAAGACGTTGAAGATCAAGCTGTCGTGCAGAGCAAGGAACGAAGAGGAGGTGCTGAGGAAAATCGGAGAATGGAGAATATTGATTGATTGATTGGGATTGCCGATGAAGGAAGCCTTGAGGAGAGGAAGGAGAAGGCATCTACATCCACTTAATACCCCGAAAGCCGCCGCAATGGCGTGTGGCGGGGGGTGTTAGGGCACAACCCGTATTTAAGAAAAAAACCTCATGCAAAAGCAACAAATTTATACAGTCCACAAACAAAACATGGTATACATTCATGCAAAAACCCTTACACTTACAAGTTATTTAGTTCGCCAACGAATCGTGCATGGCTGTGTCACCAGCCATGCACGCACAATCACAATCATTGCACCTTCACACAAATATCAGCTTGATCATCCTCTGTTTGAAAGTTGCTCAGTCGAAAGAAGGTACTTTCAGGTATGTATATGCAAGAATATTCAACAACAAGGTACTTGAATCCAAATCATGTGGGAGGAGTATTAAAAAGATGGGTCTATTTGAAAAAGTATGCAGGATATCGACAAAATATATACACTACCAATGCTAATTATCTCCTTCGCACCTGTGGTCAAATCTTTTTTATCACTAATGGCGCAAGGAAAAAAGTACATTTTAAATCCATCCGTTCCACTGTCTCGCACCTCCGCCCACCTGGTCCACACCTCACACTTGTGGTGATTGGAGCGGAAATTAGATAATCAAATGCCAAGGTTTTTTCTGAATCAATTACGGCAGAGAAAAGATAAAAGACAAGAAACCCACTATTTGTAATTATGGGTGAAATAATGAGAAATATTAAAGGTCTAAAAAGTCACAGAATTAATATTAATATACTATTACGTAGATGACAAGGTGCTGGGGGCATAAAATGAGAGGAAGACTTAAAACGAGCCTTGTTACGATTCATGGAGGAATGAGAAAACTAATAATACGTAATACCATTAGTAAAAACGAAAATAATAGCAGTTTCCAAAATCCATTTCTCAATTTATCTCACAGTATATAGGGCAATATCGTAGAGAGCAGGCAGACGTGCCTTTGGAGGACAAGAAAACATTCACAAATACATGACAGCGGTAATTTAGCGATTTCATACATAGCCGAATCTTCGACCGCAATCCAGCGACAAATCGAACCTATTTTTCAAGGAATCCGATGGACAAGGGGGATTTTGCTATTCGGCCTCCCCTTACGCCTTGCCCCTATCTCGTAGGCTGACCCCATGGAGACATCTGGATGACTCTCTGCATCTAATTTTCCAAAGAGTTTTCTTACAGTACATAGGGAATTATAATGGCCCAGAATTACGAGTACATCGTTAGATTCGACCACCGAGATAAAGTGAGTTAGACAACGTCACATATGCAAGTACTCCTTGCCTCACACGATACGCAATCATAGCGAAATCTAACCCAAGCAGTCGAGGATATTTACTTGAATATTAAAATTATATCAGTAATTGAATTTTTGCATGACTTGCATAAGCATGTATATGTATTTGCGTATTTTTGTGCATGAGCATTTACGTGCATATTCATATACATGTACATGTATGAACTAATATTTTTGCATGGTGCCCTAAAGCCTCCGCCCTCACGTTGGTTTGCAGAGTAATGTGTACATCTAAAGCTACTTCCTGCCTTTTACTCCATCATGAGGTGTGTGAAAGGGGTGTTAGGCCATCAGCCATTATAGTAATTGATTGATTTGCCATGAATTATGTTCCTTACACTTAAGGTCTGGAATTGTGCGAGGACAAATGATTCCTTCTATCGGTCAGTTCTGCAGTCAATTTCCCATTATTTACCACTATGGTCTAAAGAACCTATGCAATGCGACGCTACGATTGTTTCTTCTGGGCCATCATTAAGCCCGATTATTTTGCTCTTACGAAGAGAAGGTCCCTCACCATCTCCCAAATCTCCTTCAATTGTTATTAAATGAAGAGGTAAGCCGTTAGGCTTACGATAAGCTTGGATGGACCACTATACATACTTTAGTGCAATCCTTACCACTGACTATTACGGCATAAAATTTTGTTAGATACCATACTTCTTACTTTGATTACAATAACTCATTCTTTAGCTCTACATGCTTTCTAACTCCCTTTATTCCATCCCAAATGCCAATTCTTTTCCACCCTATACCTCACTTTCCCGGCATTTTCCCTTCTAATACCGTCTTCATTACATTTGCCCTGTCTTCTTCAAATCTCTCCCAACAGCCGTCTGTCTCCCTTCATCTACCATTCTCAGAGCGTCTTGCTTGCTATTCTTTCTACTCGTATCTATTTTTTCAGCTCTTCTTCACATCCACATCTCAAAAGCCTCCGTTATACGCTTATGCTCCTACTTCAGAACTAAGTTTCAGTGCCCTACCAAACTACGCTCCATATAAAAGTTTTCGTTAGCATTGTCTTTACAGCTTTACTTGTGATGGTTTTCATCAACTCATTTCTTTTTAAACGCTTCTTTACACAAAACAATTGTTCTGTTAATTCCCCTCCTATTTTGACCAACTTCCTCCGTAACACTCCCTAGATCAGTAAACTGCATTCACTACCCGTCCCAGTTTATGCCCGTCCAATTCAAATTTTATATCACCCTTCCTTTTTCTTGAGAATCTCACTGCCTTTGTTTTCTTATGATTAATATTTTCATTTTTAATTAGCATAAAAATATAAGATTTCATTCAAAACGGTGAAAATTAATTTCTTACTGTAATCTTTGGAATGTTGAATGCAATTGAAAAATAACCATGATAACGCATGTTTTGTAACTGGTAGAAGCCCTTTACTGGTATTATTATGGTATCTAACGTTATAGGTGGGTTTTGCATTGACAGGCAGACTAACCACTGCTACGTTATTAATACTCGCCTAACATTCCACAACGTGACATCCTGCATAACAATAAAACTTTTTTTGACTCCGCCTACTTTCAGCCTCCCTTTATTCCATCCAACATACAAATTTTTTCACCTCCCTACCTCACTTCCCTAACCCTCTCCCAACTATCGCAGTATTCGATTACCACACAAAATGCTCTGCAACCACTTTTCCTGCTTCCTCTGGATTTCCCCAAAAAATCTCCCCACCTCCCCCACCATGCGTAGCACTGCCTCGTTTGTATTCTTTTCCACCTGCCTTTTTCAACCTTCTCCACATCCACATCTCTAAGGCCTCCAATCTTAAATTTTCATCCGACTTCAACTTAACTGAATAGAATGACTTGCAACATTATGCGCAGGCAGAAAATAACTGAAATAGATTTATCTTCCACAATGAAGCATCGTCAATCTCCAGTTTCAGTATAAACGCCTTCCTTAGAACTTCTAAATAATATTTTTAACCCAATCTACAAATTAAATATGCGAATGATTTCAGAAGACTCTTTCTCCAATAGCACTAGTGAAAATGAGGTACGTGACCAAATAAACGACAAGAATACTTGATAAAAAATTATATGAACGAGTTGAAAGATTGAACGAGAACAAATGCGTCTGAAAGAATGCTAACATTTTTTTACTTTTACTTATCCTATTTATCTCCATGCCCTCAATATAACAGGAGGGTTAAATCGAAATAAAATCGCATCGGTCAAATTTCGCCAACATGGGTTTATCGACAATCTGGGTGTGTTTAACTTCAAAAAATCACCAACGTAAATCATTATATCCTGCGCTATAATTGAGCTTTTGAGGCAAAACTATCGAAACAGAGACACGCGACATCCCTGGAGGGTAACTATTCCATTTCTTAAGCGCACAACTATTCCCAATGCATTGAGAAATACAAGGACGGAATGAATTGATGAAGGAAGTATGCTGATTTGAACAGAGGCTTATTATAATGTTGGACGTTGGGTTGTGTTTTGTTAAAAAAGACAAGGGAATTGACGCTGTACCATTTGGTAGCTTCTGTCCATCCAAAACCTACCTTAGCAGGTAGATTACTGGCCAAAAAAGTACATTAAATGGAAGTACACCGTCCCCGAAGAGACAATAGGAAGTTTTTTAATGGATAGAAAATCAAACGAAGTACTAGGAATAGTGCTTGGGGGGGGGGGAGTGTTCTTGTGAGAAATCCAAAGAGAGCAGTAAAGATAGATGTGGAGCATTTTGGTAGGCGATAGAGTGCTGAAGACTGTGATAAGGGGTTTGAACGTTAGGCAAGCGAAATAGGGGTAAGAAAAGCATAGGAATATTGTAAAGAATGAAGGGAGATATGATGTATGCAGAATTGAAAAAAGGTTTATAGTAGTACGCGCTGTCACGTTGGTCCTTGTTATGCATAAGAAACGTTTGAGTGCAGAGTGTGTTACCATAAAAAATGATAATACTAAAAAAAATTGACTACGGCCCTATTCTAAAAACAGAATAGGAAATATAAAAATAAAATTTCATCTCACTATTTTAGTGTGTTTCACATCCGTGATTGATTTTAAGAAAAAAAGTCCACACACAATAATCGTAATAGATATAGTTTAATCCTTGTTAATTAGCAAGTTTGATTGCCTCGCGCTATAAGCTTTCGTCCTTAGACGTAGTCTACATTATCGCCAAAAGATGGCAGGACCTCACTAACTGCCGAGATCGTTTGAGGAAGAATTCCGCCAAGTTCTAGCGGGAATTTGTCAGGCAGAAATAAAAGGAACAATGTGCATTTTCCACAACATCATTTTCCTCTGCCACGAATAAAAATCAACTTTATAATGGCCAGATGAAATCAATAACACATCTATGAACTTAAGGTAGTCCAATGTAGAACAGTAATCCGTATTTCTTTTGCAAAGAATTTAGAATATATAAACGCAATAAGGAACAAAAAGTTTTTTCCTTTGAATGATAAACTACTTTTCACCTATGCAAAATAAATACCGAATTTGACTTAAGAAACTCTCTCCTTTAAATTATATAGGTATTCTTCGTTTTTTTCATGAAATTGCGTTTTCCGAGCGGGCTCTTTTTATTTTCAAAAAGCCAAACGAATAGTTTGGTTATAATGCATCAGTTTCATGTGTTTAACCATTATCCCCACTTAAGTTATGTCCTAACATGTCACTAGAACAAATCCGACAGTTTTTAAAAACACCTTACACAACGCATTTAATAGGTGCGTACTTGAAGGCTTCTAATGAAGTTGTGTAAGCCCAACTAAATAAAATTTGAGTGTATAAAATGAAACCGTTCCACAAAAATTATGGCTGCAACCGCAATGAATAGCGCCAACGATATTACAACATAGGCACCAAAGCCGTCAATCACCTGTAATTCCTTCATTTAGTTACACATTCAAGCTGTGAGAACGCAAAGGTTGAATGAAAATAGTATTAACCCTTTTGAAAGTTGATTTATCCGGGGTCTAGGTATTACCAAAACCACCAATTTTCCCATTTTTATGCAACATAGGGTTCGTAGCCATGTAGACACTGACGTACTTAATTATTAAACAATGGATGAAAATGTTTATCTACTCACCAATCCAGGCTGTATAACTTCAGTAGTTGAGGACGTATGAGTGATTCACAGGCCAATAATATTCCAATGCATGGACTTTACTTATCGCAAACGCACTACACCAAACGGGCTTACGACATTTGAATTCAGAATAATTTAATTATGGCGCCTAGCGAACCGATTCACATCCCCACAGGTGCATATCCCGACGACATCCTCTTTCTTATCCCAACCTCAAGCCTCCGATCCCCTCCCAATAGCCCTTGAATCCTCAGCTTCCGATCACCATCCGCTTCTGTATATCATTAACAAATACCCTATATTGCGACTAGTTCCACCGAAATCTAATGTTATCCACGTTAAGCTTTAATAGCAGGTGTGAACAAATGAAATTTCAATTTTTCCTACAATGGACTGATAGTTATTTTTCGATATTCTATTGTTTATTACTAATGAGTGTTTTAAATTAATTGTCGTTGAACAACTAATTGATGCGTTATGAAAATATTGCTTAGAGGTAGCGCATTGGAAAGGCAAACCAAATGAAAAATTTCTTGTTCAAACTACTCAATCAAATTTTTAAAGGTGAGAAAAATCATATTTTGGACATATTACTGATAATTTCTTCTGGATGTACAGTAAGAAAAAAACCTGTTTGCATCCTCGTTGGAGGAGAGAGAAACTTCTTGGTAATTAAGTTTCAAATAACGACAGGTAGATAGTTTAACCATTGAGGAAATGTCATTATTAAACTTGGCTAAACAAAAAATATGGCCCCTCCAATGAAGAGATTAAATATTCCAGCCTGATTGTGCAAATGAGGAAATATGATGGAAAAGAGAGTCTCTTAAATTTTATATTATCTCTGTACAAAATTAAACCAGAAGTGTAACCTTCAGAGCTTGTGCAGTATTTTGAAGAGGTGGATAAGCTTCTTTCTCAGGGAATACAACTTCACTATTATGCATTGACGTTAGTTTAATTTTGATGTCTCTTTTGAATATCCAATAATTGATAATTTGGTACTTACATACCTCATTCTTTCTCCATAGCCCCCTAGAAGTGAAAGGTGGTACTGATTGCTTTGATTCAATAGTTCAAAGAGCATAATTTGTCTTCATTTTAATCAACGTTAGAATCTGGAGGTAGCAATTGAAAACCTTAAGAAATTGCATCATTTTAGGGAGAGGTTAGAAGAATAGTTCATTAATTTTAAATGCCATCATAGGTCAGAATAAAAGCCTACTGCCCATAGGTTAGATAGTTATTACCCAACCCTATCCATTGCAATGATTCCAAAGTCCCAGCTAAGCAAAAACGTCTTCTGCATGTACCTACAATCAGATGCTACTAGTGTCCCACATTACAGTGCATTCTCCTGCTACATAAATAGGATATATTTCACATTGAACCATTCCTATCTTGCACTTATACTAATCGCGGGCAACCAAAATTGTCAATTTAATGCATCATCTGCCCTGAAGTTGCAAACTCAACATATATTATACGGTTTTCTATACTATACTTGCACAAAAAGGCACCATGAATTTATTGATTAGTTAGTACGATTTATATCAAGACCTATTGCATACATGTACATGTTCAAACACTGTGTTTGGCGTAACTGGACAATATTCTTTTACCCTTGAGTAGTTTTAAATTTCTTCGAATAAAGAATGCATACAATATAATTACACAACCCGTGGAACAACCAATTTTATATGAATTATTGTTTTAGAGAATTAATGGCCAATTTAGTGTGGTTGATACAACATAGCCTTGCCTATGTGCCAAAAAAACTGCCTCGTCTTACTCCATTTTAGTCCTTCATGCCTATTTTTTCCCTTGTTCTACCTCACTTACCCACAACTCTTTCTTTTAACACAAACTTCCCATCTCCTCCCAGCATCATTACCTGCATCCCATTATTCTCTCTTCCTCTTCTTTGGATTCATATCAACAGCCTTCTCTTGATGTACTTAGTCCTTTCTTGACAGTAATTAATCAAAATGTCAGCAGCTGATTTAAATAATGTTCAAAGGACAGAAAACACTTCACTTGCAACTTTCTGTCTTTCCTTAGCATGCCCAGAACTTCCTTTCAGTCCATTTTATTTCCTCCATTTTCCATATTTAATGCACCAATTAAAATAAAACCAATTTTCAATTTTTTTCAACCAAAAAATAGACCAATGTGTAATAAAGCAGTACCAGTTTAGATCATATTTCAACAGATATCATGATCAACACACTTTATTCTCCAGCATACTGATGGAGGCATATTTTTCATAGATATCAGCTATTTTTTTGCAGTCCACTAAAATGTTCTTTTAATTAACCGACCAAGTATTCGGCACTTGCATTGTGATTTCTAATGTGATGACCTGGGCTGGTTAATTACTATTATCGGTATTCTAGCAGCTTAAGTAAGTTTTCGATAGACACAGCCTATTCAACTGCACAGCAACATTTACCGGCCTCTTCCAACAAAACTTCTCCTCCATTTCCAAATACTTTCTTAGAACATTAATTCTATCCAACATGCCTATTGCATTCATATTCCATCTTCATTTGCCTAACATTCTCCCCCCTAACACTATCTTCAATATTCCATTGCTAATCAGAATTCTCTGCATCCATTTTTTTTGCCTCCTTTGGATTTGTCCTAACAATCCCCTCTACTCCTCCATCATACCTAGAACTTCCTCATTTGTTTTCCTTTCTGACTAATTCACCTTATTCGCTCCCAAATTCAAAAGCCTCCAATCTATACCTTATCAACTTGCTTCAATGACCATGTTCATCCACCATACAAAACCACGCTCTGTATCAAAGTTTAGAAAAGTATTTTCTTAACATCCTTGAAGCTTCTGTTTCCAATACCCTCCGCAATGAAGCTTCTTCGTGAAGTGCAATTTTTCCTCTGACGTTCCAATTACTTTGACCAGCACTGAGAACATTCACTTGTATTTGATGCAATACTATATCAGGAGGTAATACTTTTAGAGAAACCTTAACACCAAGGTAAAAGCAGGAGACTCCTAATACAGATATACTTATGGGAAAGTCAGACATGGCTACTGGTCACCATTTAACCACACCACAAGTTTTTTATCCATTGCAGGCAGTAAAATAGAGGACGAATGGAATTTGGAAAATTTAAAGAAATCTCACCATAATATTAGAAAAATGATACCTGTCCCAGTTGCATTCATAATGCAAAATAATGTATAAATTCGTTAGATTTTAATTGGAGTTTCCTTCATATTACCATGATACATCGTTTCAAGTCACAAAATGTTAGCATGACATTTTGGAGTATTAGCAATATGAAGTAATAGTTTTTCACTATGGTAAAATAGTTGTATTCAGATCTATGACAACTGGAGTTATTAGGGTCTGTAACTGAGTGATGTTAATATATTTTTCAAGAATGTAGAAGAAAAACCATTAAAGCAGACTGTTTTAAACTAACTTTAAATCTAATATGTACATGTTATGCTTGAAAATGTGCCAATTCATTTAATTTTTCAGTGCTATGAAGAGTAATGCATCTCAAAAAAATGAGTTCAAATTATTTTTCCAATTTTCTTGAAAACACTTGTCAGCTTGCTTTTTTTGACATAATCAATTGAAGGATTGACTTAAAATCCTGATTCTTAAGGAAACATATGAACCAGGATATTCAGAGTGCACAAGCGATCTACATTAATCTCACAAAAGAGATTGGCCCACTTATTAAACAGGCAATCCTGCTATGATCTCCACAACACCAGAGTTGGCCTAGTCCAGTTAGTGGTACACATGAAAGTATTCATGGTTACCTATCATCTTGTGAAATGCATGCAAGATCTGCTAATCAAAAGAATTCACGTGAAATGCAATTTCTGTCCTTATTAATTCACTTCATTTCATTTATTTTCAAATGTCTTTTAACAACTGCCTTAAGTTGTACACACATGGAATTGTTATTTTGGTTACCCCATTCCATAAAATTGATTCTACAAGGTCTTGGCTCCAATCAAACATTTTTTTTGGCAGTTTGCAAGGAAGAAATAAATCCCAGAAAGACATCCAATCATCAACTTTTGGGATGATTTTCTCAAATTTTTTGCTCTACATCCAAATATGCAATAAAGGAAAATCTTCTTTCTACAATGGACTGAATATACATTCAATTACTAGTGGCACTTTAAAACTACCTAGCAAACATACCAAACTGTTTAATAAATTAAACATTTAATAAGACCACATAAAAAGAAATGTTTGCCCACTGCAAATAAACTTTGGGTATTCAAAAGCTTTTCTCAAAAATTCATTTCCTGTGTAGGTGAGTTACTACGTGCACGGTAGGTCAAACATGCATTTTATGCTTATAAAAACATGGTCAATCATGCATTTCAAGCATATCACAAGATGTAACTGGCATTTAATTTATAGGCTAATTTCAAAGTGTCAGCTTTATGAAGGTTGAACAGAAATTTAACAAATTCCTGTTTGATAGTGTCTTCTGGGTGATATTTTCATAGCTGCTCAGTTATATACCAGCTTCATACATTTTAAAGGTCAAGCGAGCAAGAAAGCTTTCTTGGATTCTGCATGTAGGACTCATCCAGGAAGGAGATGGTTTCCACTTATCCTGTCTTAGCATTTTTATTCAGGATTCACATCTCTTTCATAGACAGAAATCTGAAGTAAAAATTCATTCTCAGATCAACAAACACAACAAAGACTATAAAATCCAGCATGAATAACTTGCAGATGAGATATCTAGGAGTATAATCAAAAGATAAATGAAACTCCATCCTTACCAGTCATATTACATGCATTAACTATTTGGTACTGTTTTTAAACAGCTTAAGTGAGAAAATTAACACTTCAGATGAAAAAAATTGTAAATTAAAACTGTCTGCATCGGCTGGCTTTCACAATATACTCTAGAAATTTGGTGGCATGAACCCCTTGATTCTCAGCTTGCTTCTGGTCAACCATTTTGACAGTATAGGCAATTGTCACTCCAATTTTGCACATCTGTAAGAAGACTTAAGTTAATGCTACTTTGTAGGATAGTTGATTGTTTTTGGAAGAGACGTAAGTCAGCAGTCACTCTCGTAAACTACAGGATAAAATGTGATTGTAGTTTCTTCCGCTCTCAAAAGGATTAAACCATCAAAATAAACTATAAATTAAAAAGAAACTTAAATAACAAGCAACATTTTATTCAACTTAGATCTTACTTAATACACTTTAGACCACATCACATTAGAATTAGTACTTTTTCACTGCTTTGAATGTAAGACAGTCTTTTTATTGCAATTTCCATTATACCTAGACCCAAGTGTAAATGTAATGAATAAGTATTGAGAATTTATAATGATTTACAAAAATATTGTGAACAAAATATAGGACCAGTGGAGGAAAGTTTTTGACACAATGTAGTCTCTAATGTACAAGTTTTCCCTAAAGTGAGAGATAAAATGTACCAAGAAGGCTGATTGACAGTTGGTTATTCAAATCATTTTAGTCATATTTATAGATACCAGAAAATATTGAATACTTTACACATACCAAAAAATTCAGATTCCTCACGAGTCGATTACAACAACCAGTCACTTTACTTTAGGCATAAATATCATTCAAAGTCAACCTTTGACGATGAACACAGAATTAGCAGTTACAATTATTTACAAAGTAGGTATGATTTTAACACAGCTCACTTATACTAACTAACAGTTGGTAAAGTTCACCCTTAATCTTGTTAAGGTGTGCAATTTTTCCCATAAATAAATAACATATCATATAAATTAAAATTATGCATTACTAAACAACCAATTTCAATAGTATTTGAATATTAAGGTCAAACACCAGATTCACTATATACGCTCCTCTTAAAAATAATCATTTTGTAAATGGTACTTCACATCTTGGAAAAGAGTAGCAGTCAAATGATAAATCAAAACACCAAAAAGTCTACTTAATAGCCAAAGATGATTCTTAAATAACTATGAGCCATCAAAAATACCTTATAGTGTGTCAAGAAAATGTGATTAAATGTGATTAATACCCTTTGAATCTGATCTGAACTATTTTTGCAACTTAGCAACAAAAAAAAATTAATGAAGAGTGGTGCAGGTATTGAAGGGACCATGAATGTTAAACCACAAGGAAAGACAATGGTACCGCTACTAGAGATGCATAATAATTGTCCATGTAATCAGGGCGATTAAGAAGGGATAACATATTCTGCATGAAGAGAGATTTCAAAGAAAATAGCTAAAGAGAATTGGTCTTTAAAATATATAACACACTAAAAATATTTCTTTCAAAACATGATCGTGATTGAGGTAATGAAATAAATTTGAATATGCATGCCCAACTCTTAAAGAGATAAAAAAGCAAAATTAGTGGTAAATAAAAGAGAAATCAACAAAATTAACTCAAGTAAAATGTATGCCAATTGGCACTAGTACAAAATAAATGTTTTCCGTTCCATTGCTTAATAAATTAGAGATTTAAAAGAATTAAGTAAGTCAATAGAGGAAGGGAGTTACATTGTATTTTAAAACTTATCAAACTTGCAGTGATTATAATTAAATAAAGTATCAACAACGAAATTATAACATTGGTACAACACAAATCACAAATGTTTACTTGGTCCTTATGTCTCACTATAACTATATTTGGGTAATAATCAACAATTCTCTCTAAAAATCTACTCACTACTAAGGTTTTCTTCTTAATATGATGGAAACCTTGAAGTGTAAAAAATAGATGGCTCATAATCAGTATAATATTAGATTTCCTTCCATGAATTACTGGTTTTTGGAGCCATTTTGTCAAGACGGATCCGTCTGCAATTCAGATGTTTCTGTTTGTACACTCTTATCGTCCATTTCTGGAGAAAGAAGAGATTTCCTCAAAGATCCATTCTGACAAGATATTTCAAGGAGTTCTCTCAAAGCCTGTGGAATACAAAAATGTTCTGTGATCAAAGACATTGAAAACTAACAGACTGAAAATAAATCATAAATGTAGACAATGTTGCGTGTTTATTTACATTTCACATATGTTGCTGCTGCAAAACTAAATACATGTGCTAATGGGAATTCCACCCCTCTGATAAAACAAAGATTTTATATCTCTTGATAAACTTGGAGTCTATAGGCATTCAACCTTAAGTATTATGAGAGTGTTGCAATAGAACACGGCAGTTAAAATGCATTTTGGCCCAGTGATGATGAGTTTCTGGGACTCTACAATAAATAACTGTTGATAGAGGGTCCCAGGTTCGATTCCCAGGCAAGGCACTCTGGGCACCTGCAGCTCCACCCAAGCTAAAGTGATTTTTTGGGTACCAGGTCTTCCTGGGAAACCATAACCAGCACAGGGAAAGGAACTGGCCCCCCTACCCTGATGAGTGAATTTTCACACGCCGTATAGGGCTTAGTACTGGGTGATCTCTACCATCACCTACTAAACTGACCTTCGGGTTGATTACTGTGTTTATAGTTGTTAGAGGTATAGCCGCTATTTTTTTAACGTAACAATTCAATTTTCTTCACATTAAAAGTTATCATCAAAATTTTTTGATCTTTTCTCTCAGACCCAAGTATTGTTGGTGAATTCTAACCAGAAAAATCACAGTGCATATTATGGGTCAGGAAATACAGTATGCATACATGAACTTAAAATGTTAAAAGTTACTCAATTCACATCTCTTTTGTATTTAACATCATCTATCACAATTATTTCACTCAAAAGTTCACTGCCTTTAGCTCATATTTATTTAATTATAATTCCTTAATTTTTATTCTTAAAATATTGCAAAATCATGTGACATTACCACAACCGACTGAGTTGATATTTATATTTTACTCTGTAATCAGAAAATGACCATATGTATCTGCTGCCTGTGCTAACTTACTTGTACAATGCCAGAAGTGACCTGTATCCCTTCTGAGCTGATAATATTATTATAATGCATAATGAATTTGCATTACATATTTGTTAACTTGCTTATCCCTTCTGCACCAACAGAATTCACTGGGAAATCACCTCTTATATTACCATACAGAACTCTTAAACACCTATGCACTGAACAATACTTAATTTGCCTTTGCGACCCATTTAATATCAAGTATTTTGATACATATGACGGTTAAGTAATAATAGCAGTCTTGATTAACCCAGTCACAGAGCCAAAATGGAATAGTCACCATGATAAAAATGAAGGATTAAGAACAAATCAAACATACCTTATTCTCTACAGTGAGTTTAGATATCATTTCTTCTTTTTGTAAAGAATCATCCATTTGAATGGCTCTGTTCATTACCGCTGCCATTTCACAAATTTTCTCAGTCTTCTCTAGTATGACCTAAAATTGAGTATAAAATTGTGAATGATGAATATGAGAGTGGTCTGGAAGGGTAAGCAATACATTTATATACTCCAAATTAATGCGAGTGCTTAAAATTAGACAAGCAATGAATCATGGCCAGGGGTAGAAGACATGATTGAAGTAATAACACTCGCCGTGGGGGTTTACTGAATTAGGTTTGCAAATAACTATTTATTCAGCTAAGGGACTTTAGTCAATGCTGAAAACATCATAGTCTCAATATCACAAGTGTGGCATGAAGATAAATCAAAATAAAGCCAGGTACTAGGATACTAAATAAGTAAGTTGGCCAAATTAAAGGTAGGTGGAAAGATTAGGGGGGGACAACTTACATATTTAGATGATAATTTGGAAAAATGGGTACAGTGACATTAACCAATGTGATATCAACATGATTTTACATAAACTCAAGTCGATGTTAATAAATGATGAAGCTGAATTGCAAGGAGGACAAATGAAGGAGTGTTGGATAAAACGGGGGAAGTTAAGAAGTTGGAGGTAGAAATTTTGAAATAAAAAAGGAAGACATATTCCAAGATGATTAGATGTTTTTAACCATGATAAAAGGGATACTATCAGGCAAACTGCTATGAGGGAGGAAAAGAACAAATATTTTAAATGGAAGCAAGGGGTAGAAATTACCAGAAACCAAACAAAAAGGAAGCAGAAGTTTGCATAGAAAGGAGTGTTTAGAGGTACAATATAATGTATAATAGTTTTCTGAGACCATTTAATACCTCCATATTTGATAGAATAGATAACTTAACCTCCACAATGTTAGTAAATCTTCTTTAATTTACTTTGCTAATAAGAATAAATCAGCTGCTTGCATAACTGTAAATATTGATAACGAACTTATTGTACAAAAAAGTAAATCATGTTTTCTAGGCATCTCTATTGACAGTCGTCTGTCTTGGGATGACCATATTCTCAAACTTCGTAATAAGTTGAGTTCACTCTGTCATCTTATCAGATTCATTAGGCATACCATCAATACTGAGGTCTTATTGTCTCTTTATTTTAGTGAATTTTACTCTCATGTTGTTTATAGTATTCTTTTATGGGGCCCTACACCTAATGCAAATATTATATTTAAAATTCAAAAACGGATCATCCGACTTATTTGCTTTGCTACTCATGCAGCATCCTGTCGTCCCCTCTTTAAAAAATTGAAAATTTTACCCATTCCCTGCGTGTATATGTATTGCGCATCTTTGTATGTCAAAAGCAACTTCTCTAGTTATCTTTCCAATGCCAACGTTCACAATTATAACACAAGGCATTCTGCTGACCTCCACCAAAACTTTGTCAGAACCTGTACCACCGCCCATGGACCTAAACATATGGGCCTCAGGATTTTTAATAAACTTCCTAAAGAACTGAAAGCACAACATAAGCTGCCTATATTTAAGCTCAACCTTCAGAAATATTTACTCTGTAAAATGTTTTATTCTATTAATGAACTTCTTGTCCCATGAGTTTCTTTGTATTTAAACATGTACTTAGTATTTATCATTTCTTTATATAACATTGACGTGTCCTATATCTGTGCTTGTTTTTTACAATTGTACAAATCTGCTGGGCAAATAAAATTACTTACTTACTTACTTACTTAACTTGTGATAACCTTGAAAAATAACAAATACAATACTTCTATGATGCAAAAATTCTATCAAACCCTTACCACAGAATTAGCTCCCAATGCTGCACTTTCAAATATTGAGTCCCTAATTTTCAAACATCATGTACTTCAGACAAATAACAATTTTTAAGCCAAAAATATTCCAAAGAAGCTGCGGGAGATGCCGCAACAGTAACTTTCAATGGAGTCATCCACTAATGTGCATTTCAATGCAACAATTTCAGATTGTAAAAATCATTCCCCCGGTCCCAGTCAAGGCGAATGATTTTTACACTCTGAAATCGCTGCACCAAAAATATTCCCTATTTGGAAATTATTTCATTCTTCGATTCAGCTGTGATGGAAGTGGAAGTACCAGAAAATACATGGCTTTACTTCATCTGGTCCATTTCAGTGTGAAATAAATTTCAGTGGAGCATTAATTTACATAAATACCCTGCAATCCACCAAAATGGTATGTGGCAGCGGATGCAAGCACCAGGTGGGATAAGTAAGGGATAAAGTATAGGAAGGGCATTTTAAGGGTTATAAAAAAACAAAAAAAACATTCCCTAAAACCTTCCAAATAGACTTGCAAATCCCAATATATGGCAGTGGAAAAGCAAGTTGCAAACAAAGATCAATTTCAACCACTACAAGAGTTCATGGGTATACTATAAAGAAGGGGACAATAATGAATGTCAACTACCCACATGCAGGATTGCAAGTCATGCAGAATTAGACAACAAGAAGGGGGAAATTCCACCAACCCATGGCCATGCAACTTATGTTCCCCACCCCCAACGTCACAGAAAGAACATGTGGCAATCTGCTGTTGGCAGTGGACCGTGTGAGACATCACCCCCACAGAGAGGGACAAGAAAAGCAAGGACGACCCTAAAAACAATAAAAAAGGTAAGGAATGTTGTAACGAGCACTACGCTAACTGTATTTCAGTCCCATGTGGTCATGTTGGAAGGGATTTGCCCACAAAACTCATGAGATAAAGAGTAAAATGCATGCATATAAGTAAAACTAATTACTCTTTAAACATGGGAGTGACAAGTTGTATTCTTGTTAACTCCAACCCAATAGTTACTCTCCTGTATTGTCCATTAGGAGGAGGAGTCCTTGAGTCTGCTAGTTCTGGTGTCTATTTTTCAAATTATACATTGATGATCCAAACAACCAATGCATGTTGGATTACCAATACATGATGAGACCTTGGCAGTGAAACAAGCAGCTTCGAATTCAATTGATATTTTCTACCTAGCATTAAATCGTCTTCATTGTAATGAGTCCCAACCCAAGCATTTCTGTGATGCTTTTTGTTTTGCCATAACAGTATTTATGGATGGTCCCGCATTGAATAATCTTCTCAATTTTTAAAATGAGGTATTTTTCTATTGCATCCCATGCACCACATACATATTCTGAATGGAGTCTCATGAGAGCATGGTAGCAACATTTCTTGACCTAATATTCACTCCTGCCAATAATACATCTAATATATCTCTTTTTTTTCTTGCCCAAAAATATGCTTCCTAAAAGCAGTGTTTTAATTGAAATCCTTTTCACACCAGTAAAATGTTTCATGGTGACACTACATGGAGTCTCATATCATAGAGCAGACTAAATAATGAATAATTTCCCAATGAATAATATCTCATTAAAGAAATCACTAAAAGAAAAAAACTTTTATTTGGAAAGCCTCACAAGAGAGCCTTAGGTTAAAATAAGGCAGTATTCTCAAAAGCTCTGTAGCACCAATATTCCAATGCAAGAATCTGCAGAGTCTAAATAACTGTAGAAAAGACAATTACAAAGAAAAACAAGCACACAAACTGCATGCCAAATTAATGGAGTAACACAGAAACTAACTGTTAATACTTCTAACAGCAATTCAAGAAATCATTTTACACAAGATTATTAAAATCATTGGTAATCTACCACTTAAGGTAGGTTTTTGATGGGCACAAGCTACTAAATGGTACATTAACATTTTCTTATCCATCTTAAAAAACAAAACCCACATCTAACCTTAAAATAGGCCCTTCTTCAATTATTAATACATCCTTTCTCCCTTCATTAAATCCAACATCCCAATCTTAGTCCTGTCCCTTCCGATAAGTAGCTCTCATACATGTTCTATAAAGAGATAATTCCAATCTAGTGCTCAATATTTCATTGTGCAAAAAAGTAAATCCTCCTCTAAAGGAAAAGTAATTTGAGTTTTCAGTGTACCTAATCTCACCTTCTTGTGTAATCTGAGAGTGGTAGCAGATCACTAAAGCAACTGTATTCAAATTGATTTTTCATATTAATACTAACTGGCCTTTTCCTCTCTATTTATCACAGAACCGCTCACCAAAGAAAATTAACCATGATCCCCAAACAAAGTAAATGCCCTTCAAAACTTATTTCTTTGAAAAATGGATTTAATACTGTAGGCTCCACTAGACTGCATACAAAGTGATTCAATATCATTTTGACATCTCCATCACCATAATAACAAATTAATTATTGAATTTGATGTAGAAATGGGCATTTAAGATTAAAATCAATGTGGGATACAAAATAAATTATACAAATAATTCACCTTGGTATACTTATCACGATTGAAAGTTTCAATTGGATCAGGCTTCTCTTTAGTTATGAGGGCATTCACGTGTTCCCTGTATTTGGTCATGATCATCTCCAAAGCACCTTGGTGATCTTCCAAGGCTTCACGAAGCTTTTTGTTTTCTGTCTTAAGTTCCAAAAGACGCCAATTCTCCTGCTGTATTCCAGCTACCAGTTCAGCTGCTGGTCTCTGTCGACCTGCTTCAGATATACACTTAACCTCATCCTCATACTGAAATAAGAGACAAGAGGCCTGTTACATAATGCAATGACCTCTAACCAGCATCACAACTGAACATCTTACACAAAAAGAATTAGAATCTGAAAATGTAAAACACCTTCATTTTGACACTATGAAAGGCAATTCTAATATTATGTAAGAAAAGTTGTACATACATTCAAGTATGGTCCAAATATTAGATATATACAAATAAACCCAGAACTTACCCCCCAGAACATGGGACTCACATTGTATAATAACCTTCCTCAGGTTATCAAGAGTGTTGAAAAATTGTCCACTTTTAAATTTAAAGTGAGGGAGTTCTTCATGTTACATTTATTCTACTCCATTGATGAATTTTTGAACATGTAACTATGTTTTGTATGTATATTATGTTATTATCATTGACGTGCCGTATATCTTGGAACATGTATGCACCCAGATCCTCAGGCAAATAAAAACTATTATTATTATTAAACACAGGAAGCAAATATGAACTAATTGATAGTACTAAAAATGAGAAATTTCTCTAATAAAACTTTAGGAGTTATATTTTTTATCATTATGGTAATTTGATAAATCATCTAATGGCTGCTTTCTAGTAATGCTCTTATAATAAATGGTGCCGCAAAGCAAATCCTAACTCTTTCACACTAATACTTTTCCCATGTCTTCTACAAATAGTTAAAAGTTAACAGAACAGCATAGAGCAACACTTTAATATGAAAAGGCATAAAAATGTTTGCCTAGGCTTGACTTCATAGAATTTGTATCAATAATAACAGGAAGTCATACACATGAAAAATAACAGGAATATCTATAAGTCAATAAAGACAGAAGGAGCAATGTACTTTTCCACAGAATTTTATCATTTGGCCCAATGTGTTTCATCATGATACAACATCATACGGTACAAAGAATGTAAAGGTTGGGACACACCCACATATAAAGTCAAAATGCAGTGTGGCATAGATTTCAAGCACAATGCCATTTTGGCTTCACTCCGGCCAATAGGAAGGGAGGTACCATGCACTGCATTGAGGAGTGGAATAATCTAACCTGGGGAAGCAGTGGAAATTAAGCTGCGCAAATGGGGGAGGAGGAAGCTTGATGACTGCAGCTTCAAGGGGGAGCAGGAGGATAGCAGTGGAGGGAGGGGGAGAGTAGGGAGTGTGTTTTTAGGGTCAGCTGGGCTGAGGAGTACTGGAAGGGGTGGGAAATATTGATTCATTACAAAGGTCTGAATTTGCTTCCGATGATGATCTTCACCTGTTCAAGTGTGTCACTCTTTAAACATCTTCACATTAAATTCCGTGGAAATGCATGTTCTTCTTCTAATATTATAGAAAAAAATTATTTCCATTATTTACATCAGCCTTGTTACCATTTATATACTAATTGCTACAAAAATTCCACAGTCACTCCAAAAGAAACTTCATTGCACATATATTTTTCTGACTAACACCCCACTAATACTGCTGACTAACTTTCTTCAGCTTGCTTCCATGAAATTAAATATAAGAGTGTAGCATGAACGAAAATACTAAGGAAAAGTTATACTTAAAATTGAAAAATGTAGTTAAATCCCAGTAGTCCTCAGAAATGCTTAAAAGTAAGAAGTACTAACACGTCCTGCCAATGCAAGTCGCTGATTGGAGCCATCAAAATATTGAATTCTCCCACAAAAGCCATTGGTCATGGAAACCCTATATTCTGAGCATTACATTGAGTTGGACGAATTTTCACCATAATTTATGAAGAACCAGGCAAATAAATAATACCAATGATTGTGACTACAATGTCATCAATCCTTGGATTGGTTTGATGCAGCACTCTACCCATATCTCCAATCAACTAACCTCTCCATATTTTATCTGATCATTAGTTATTTATTTTTGTATCTCATCAAGGGTATTTGTTGTATTCCTTCCAGTTCACTTCACCTAGAAAAATGGGCTCAGTTATCTCCCATTCCTTTAATGTGTTTCTTTGGTCTGTCCCTTATCCTTTCCAGTATTTACATTTATTTCTTTTGTCTCCTCCACTTCATACAACTACCTCATGAGCCACTTGATCATCATCCTTCTATGGTACCACTCCTCCAGTGCTTCACATCATCCTTTTTCTGCCATTGCCTCGGTACATCTCTCAAAAGCATGCATTCAGGCATTACTCTTCTTCTTATTTTAACTTTTTGATCACACAATTTGTATTTCCACTGAATTAATTTCCAAACCAGAAGGATTTGTTTATAATCAATTGTACCTTTTCATTGCCTATTCTTACTCATGAAATATTTTATTTTGGCATCCTCTGCCTTCCTGGTTTAATCCTATTTACTTCAGGATATACTACCAACAAAACTCTACTTAAATGCTACATTCAACCTCCAATCAGGAAATATTAGGACCAAGGAGACTCCATGGTTACCACCAGAAGTACTTGGGCACAAATAAAAAGATGCTGCTCTCATTCTGAATTCTTCGATCAAAACATGATGGAAATGAAAATTTAGGACAATACACAAAAGAGATGGTAGGTGAGTGCCACCCTTGCTATATACAGACACAAACTTCAGTAAATGGCTTCCGAAAACAAGATAGATATCTCCCTTAGGAAAATTACAACCACCAGTTTTCATATTGGATAGATATTCTTTCAGTTGACTTCAAGCCTTACAGAGACAATATCAATGCAAACGTATTATTAACGATTATTAACGTATTATAAACATATTATTAACGATTACATCAGCAAGGACACCAACACTATTAGTTAAACCCATACCCATTGACAGGGACTGCTCACTAGGAGAGTGTGTATGATGAAGTTGAACCACATATTGCATTGATATCACCAATAAAACCCCTTGGATGTAAATAATAGGCTATGCAATATTCCATATTGATCTGTGCTACAGTTAAGCAAGTACCTTAACATATTTAGCACAATCAATGCATCTTAAGTTTAAGTATTATATTAGGTCACTTCTTAGCACATAAGCGAACCAGATAAATAGGCATTTCAATTATTACACAAAACAAAATTTGTCGCTGGACTTCTACTAAGTTAAATCGCATAGTTGAAGTTTCGTTCTACCGACCGATTTATGGTCCATACACAATTAATGCTAGTTCTATTAATTATGACTGGCTTGGTTAAATAAGTGTTTATCCTGCAGAAAAACAAAGGAAGACCTGGCCCATGTGAGTATAATTTAATCGCATCAATATTAAAATAACAATGTTATTAACATTTTTAACTAGAAGAACCAACATATAATTAGTTATTAAAATGTTATTAGTAGGTATCCACACACTAATTTGAAATAGGTATAACATCCACAGGGGTTTATTCTTTAATCTAAGTCATAATTTTTGGAGCCAAATAAGCGGTCGGAAAACCAAATTATTACGAACTATGTACATAATTGTTTTACTGGAGCTGACACTATATTAATATCGCATTTTATTTTTGGAAGTAACCTAAACATTTATCAAACTATCTGTAAATATGATGAATTGATCACAAACGATAGTACTTCACTTGTACACCCCTCTAACCTGTTTCATTGCGTCAATCTGTTTATACACATAATGGGCCTGGTTAAGGAGGGCATCTGCAGTAGAGTCATGTTCTTTCAGACGTGATGATAAACGCTTGGCGTCTTGTAGAATTTGTTGAACAGTCAATGACATCTGAAATATGAACTTGAATGATAAGTCTTTACTTTTAGGGATTGGAGGAGTTCTAAATGAATCCCTAAATAGTGATACAACTATAAGAAATTCTAATAACACGAACACACAGCTTATTAACTACAAACCATGAACCTCCTGAACTAAACAACGACTTCAACTTGTCACTTCTGGCTTTCAAAAACATTTACAGAGTTTGAGTAACATTTACATTATTCTACTATATGAAAAGAATAACTACACATAATTATTGTATTTCGCAGAGCCATAAGGCCCCAAAACAATAAAACATCTCATACACACCTTAAAAGAGAAAGGAAATGATTCAGGTAATACTGACACTTCTGAGCAAACAATTAATAAAACTAAATTCCTATGTTGGTTATGGTACAGCAAACAATTAGTACACGAACTGAAGTTTAAAAGCACTATTTCAGAGCCAACCGTCTTTTAGTTTATCTTGCAAGGCTGACAGGAATTAAGGAATCGCTAATAATCTGAAGCGATTATTGAAGATAGTTCATGAATTTCTCAATAAGCATCTGACACAGATGATTTTGTTTACGCATTTTGCCAGCGGAATGATTTCTTTTTTCGCAATTCTGGACTGCTTTGGACTGCTGCTTTAACGTTTAGTAAGCTTACAGCAAAATGGCCGCGTATGATCGCGCTTGCGCTTAGTCAAGCGCGGAATTCAAGATAACTGAAAAAATTGCTATTAATAAACCGTAGGGCTTCAGCAAATAGTGGCTATATTTGGAAAATATCTATTAGATTAATTCGTCCTGATATTCTTTCACTTTAACCCGGTACAAATTTTCTCCGTTATTTGATAGTTATTCCCTGGAGTAACTTGCTTATATTTCGATATAATTTTTATGCAATAATCTGCATCCAAACCAAACCATATTCATCCAAACTCTACCTAAAACGGTTGAAAATTAATATTTATATTATATGTCAATATAAGTTTGAAGCAGCGTGACTGCGTGAGAGGCCATACTGTAAGTAGTCACACACACGGACGTTGTATAATTAATTTACATGTCTAGAGAGTCAACGTAAATATCATAGTTTCTCTTGTTATAATTTTATTTACACTGTAAGACTGTAGTATATACCGCATTTATCATTTTCATCCAAATGTGAACTAAAGACATTATATTAGAGTATTATTACAGAAAGTGCTTGGACAAGGTATCATTTGGCTATACAGCTATGAGCATGCTTGGCATGTGTAGATTCCCACCTATATGGACTGTGAAGGAACCTATGTGAACTGCGTCACATTGCAATTGTAAGTAATTATTGCCCATTTTTTAATCGCGTTTTTTCTACCTACCTCCCTTCATTCCGTCAAACTTTCCTAATGTTTTCCTCCCTCTACCTCATACAATATTTCCAGTCTATCATCGTCTTCAGCTTTCTATTAACTCTCAAGTTCTCCTGCATCCGCTTTTTCTGCCTTACATAATCCTCCCAGCTACCTTCCCTCTTCCTCACCCATGCCTGGGTGTTTTTTTTGCAATTCTGGCCATATTGTTCCTTCCATTCTTTTCCATGCCTACATCTCAAAAGTTTCTATTCTATGCTCAAGCTTCAAAGATAACATTTTGGAACTCTGCAAAATTATGCTCATATAAAATTTTTCATTTTTTTCTTAAAGTCTTGACTTAATTTCCTTGTCAAAAATTCTATCCTCTTTGTAAATTCTTTTTAATCTCTCACAATTCTTTTCTTAGCACCTAGATTTCTTAGCTAAATTAAGTGCTAACACTTTAATTTTCTTTGAAAGAATTTTGCATTCTTTACTTCATTTATTTCTAAACAAATATTTAATTTAACCTTCCTATTTTTAAGGACTTCATTACTTTCATTTACCCTCTCACATCTGTCACACTGGTTGTGTAATGTCCTCAGCAAATATTATGTAGAAAAGCATTCAGGTATATGTGTATTGGCAACGTTGTGTCTCAAGCATCCATACGTGTCTTGTGCATGAACCCCCAATCTGCTGCATGTGATCTGTACCGGGTACAGGTATATGATAAGTATTAAATGCATGAATGCCTGCATATATATACTTAGCTGCCTTCCACACATCATTTCTCAAGAGGTTGAATGCCATAGCTACAAATACGTTATCAGGAAGTGAATGCCAAAAACACGGATATGTGTGCACACATATAATGTAAAACGCATATATTTAGAGTTATTTAAGGGTAAATTAAGGCCATATGTTGCAATAGCCACAATTTTAAATTAATTCTACTCTACAGAGGAGCTGGTGTGGGCACTGCAGAGAATATGTTTCCTTCTTCATAGCTTTCTGTTTAGATGCTTGTTGCATTAGTATTTGGCTTTTATAGCTTAAGCTTGGTGACATAGAATCCTGCAGTTTTATCAATCTAGGAAATTGATGAGATGGACCACTTAATAGGTACTTACCCATTTATTTAAGTATAATGATGAGAACCTTGAATCTCATATAAATGTTCAGATACAAGTACATAGGTATACCAATTTTAGGCTAAGGTAATTAAAATAATAAAACTGATGTTGTGGACACATTGTGTTCAGGAAGACGAAGGCATCTAATTACTCACCTGAAATTAATATTTAAATCATTCCCGGAGAAATTAATTCTCAGAGAAATATGTTAGGTCAGATTTATGAGGTTGAGGGGCAGCTGCCCTTCCTTGCCCCCCACTCATGCCTATCACAAAGTGTTTAATATAACACATTGATGGTGTCCTCATGCCCATTCATATCAATAGAATGTCTTGCATCACAAAAAAATTATTACGTGCTCAATATGTTTCAGAAACCATGATAACAGCTAACTATAAAATGAATATCCAGTTTGCTACAAGTTTGGCACATTCACAGCTCTCATTTGAGTCAATAGAAGATCCACCTTGACATCTTCCTGATTCATTCATTGTGTTGTTACGAAATAGATGGACCCTCCCCAAAGGATAAAGATAAGTAGCGATTCATTATTACCAGGTAAGTGAAGGTGCCGCTTCAATTGCAAGGTTAGATATTGATGTGCCTAATTACAGAAAAATAATAGAAACAATTTGGTGCAAACATCGATTTTCTCATAAGTGTCAAAACGTAGCTGGGAGCATAACTTTGGAGTTTGTTGGTTGCTTTATCAAGATCCCATGCCTTTCCATAATGAACGTGATGTGCAAGGATAATGATCAAATAACAATATTGAATCATTCAAGCTAATTCTTGCATTTTCTATTTATTTGTTCAGCAATTCCTTACTGTATTCTTTGTTGTCCTTGCCATGTCTGAGATATCAGAGGGAATTGTTTTCATAATTATGTATCATACAACACTTTCATCATGTATTAATAAACTGATTATGAGTCATATCTCCCACATTATATCTCATAATATATATGTACTAGTAAATATATATTACAGCATATGTAAACTAGAGCAGGTGGACCATTTCACGGAGAGTATTTTTGAGGAAAAGGATTCCAAAGAAACTGTGGGAGATACCGCAACAGTAACTTTTAATGAAGTCATCCGCTAATGTACAATTCAATGCAACAATTTCAGAGTGTAAAAATCATTCGCCTTGACTGGGATACAAACCCAGATCCCTCAATATCTGGTTGAGTGCTTTAGCCAGTTAAGCTATCGAGGCATCCTTGTAAACTCTGAAATTTTGGGGCTTTTAAAGGAACAAGATGTTGTGACAAAATACCGTGCATACAATTTCATGAATATTTCAGAGTTTAAGAGTACACCTCGATAGCTTATCTGGCTAAAGCACTCGACCGGATATTGAGGGATCTGGGTTCGTATCCCAGTCAAGGTAAATGATTTTTACACTCTGAAATGTTGCATTGGAGGAAAAGGATCATAGTGATGGGGACATTAGGAGGAGAATTGTATCATTAAAATGGGGTATTTCCAAGGAGAAGATGAATGATGATGATTGTTGTGAGTAAAGATGCAAAGAAAATATTTGTAAAGACTTCAACATAGTGCGTACTGCTTTATGGATATGGGACCTGATCTGTGAGGCAAGAGAATGAGCCTATATTGGATGATTTTGAAATATGGGTGGCGTGGGAAATGGAGACATTATTTAGGACAAAGATGAAGAACCATTCTGAGGGTGTAAATAGGGTGGGTAAAAAGAGGAAGTTGCAGGGGGTAATCCAAAACATCCGGATGAGGTGGATGGAGGACATATTGAAAGGTAACAATTTGTTGACCGCAATGACAGATGGAAAAATGCTAGGTATGTAGGGTAGAGAAAGGGGGTAGGCTTTTTAGGCATCATGAAGGCAGGCAGAGTTATGAAGGAATTATGTAGGGCAAGGAAAGAGGAAGTTCTCATGATACAAACAAGTAAATAGACATTTATGAGGGATCGAGATGGTGTGGGGGCTAATGTACTGGCTTCCCACCCTGAGGGCGCGGGTTCAAATCCCGGCAGTGTTGAATATTTTTCAGAGGTATCTCGATCCCTACTTGAGGTGCTTTGTGGAGGGCACTTTGAGTGAGTACGCCGTCCGTCGGATGGGACCTTAAGCTGCGGACCCCTTGGCGCCTTTCATAAAGAGTAGGCTAATGCCGACGCCGGGTTTATCTCCACCCTTCATCCTTTCCTGTCCATCCCCTATGGCGCAAATGACCTTAGCTGTCGGTCGCCTCCCCATAAAACTACTACTATGACATTTATGACCACCCAAAACTTATTTTTAAATGTGTTGAATACCTTGAATGTTTGTAATAATGTTCATTAATGTAATCTATTTGCATGTAACTGAAATATATAACTCTTTTATGATTAATTCTTAATATTTTAGTGATTATGTACGAAAAAGGGGAAAAAGGAATATTGAAATTTCACTAAAAATGGGGCTATTTCAATTTTGGCATACTGTACACTTTCCACAATAACCCACAACAACTGAAGTACACATGATTTGATCACAGTGCCTATTCATTAAATTAACAGAAAAAATGACAGAGGGACAGTGGTGCCAAACTTGTCATTATTGGGTGTGCCATTAAGTGTGGTATCCAAACGTTGCTTAATAGTGTGCCTTGTTTCCCCGGCCCTTTCTCATTCTCTCCCTTGTTTGAAATAAATTGGATATTAGCATTAATAGTGATCTACTGGTTAGGGTAGGTTTTGAATTGGCCCTTGGGCTAACCACCATAGCATTTTTAATCCTCACCTAATACTAAAGAATGTTACATATTACGCTGCAGTGTAAATCAGTCTTCAATTCCAAATAATTTCTGCTATTCTTCATTCATCCCACATGCATATATATTTTGCCTCACCAAATCTTGACTCCCTAACTTTCTCCCATCCATCACAATCTTCAGCATTTCTCTTCCCATGATTCCATCCACTTTTCTTGTCTCCGTTTAATTGCTCCCTGTCACCATATGTTCTCTCTACCATAGCTAGTACTTCCTCAGTTGTTTTTCCCCCCCTCAATTTTACTTTTCCCATTCTTCTTTTCATCCACATCTCCAATGTGGGCCTACCATATTGCATCAAGAATTAAGTATCTGTCCATCTAAAACTATGCTTCCACTAATTTTTCGTACATATTCTTACTTAAGGTCCATGTCATCAACTCTGTCATCTTTGTTGATGCTTCTTTAGCTATCACAGTCCATCTATTAATTTTCTTAATACTTTACCTCTTTTTGGCTAAAACACTTCTTAGTTCAGCTGTAGGTTATGCCCTCAACCATTAATGTTTAACTTAAACTATTTCTCATGAACCTTTTTATTTTTGTTTTATTTACAGACTCATGTCACATACCTATCATATTGATTTTTTTTATTTGCTCAGTAATTATAGTAATCCTTGGCTGACTGGCTAACTAGAGCCTGATCATCAGCAAATCTGACTGATTTCATGAATTCCATTCCTGTCTCTTTTTAGACCCTTACTGAAAAGCACAAGTGATCATGGACATTCTTCTGTTATCTCCATGCCTGAGACTGCTCATCCCAATCTTCATTCACCACACACACCTGTGAAGTTGGTGACCTACAATACTTTTGGATTAATAGCCTCTCCATCCAGTCTTCTTCTATCTTCTGGAATACGTGCATTCATTCTGTGCAGTTTAATGTCCAATTACTGTCTCAATTCACTAAGCAAACAAAAATGCCCTTGTTGTGTTCATATCTGTGACCAGCATACCCATCCTGAATCCAAACTGATCAATCCCTCACTAATCCCTATTTTCATCCTTTTGTTGGTGATCCTAATTTCCACCTTTGCTGAGAGTAAAATCAAACTTTTTCAGTTCTCGCATGTAGTTGCATTTCCTTTTTCTGGGATTGGAATTCATCCTTACTGATCAAATAAAATCCTCCAGGTCAAAGAGCATAAAGAACAAATTCCTCTCTCTAAATATTATTAATTGTATTCTACCAGTTAAGGTAGGTTTTGGATGGACACAGCCTATACAATAGTACAACAATACACCACTTCCTTCTAATATGCCATGAATTTCCTCGCAAAAACTTTTCCTTCCTGTTTGTCCAAAACCCATAAATAGTTCTATGGGGATTTTATCATTGCTCATAGAATTGTTTTATTTTGTTTCCTTTAATATTTTGTAATCAAGTCTATCTGGACCTAAGCTATCCTCGTAACTTCTTTTCATGCCTAAATTTGCAGGCCATATTTCGTTATCAAGTAGCTCCTTTAAGTATTGTTTCTATCTCTCCTGAGTATTTTTTGGGTTGGTTAATAATTTTCCCTATTTCATATTTCTGTTGCACTGATTTTTCTTTCTTACATCCGGAAGCTGCTTTGACTTTCCCAAGCAGTGAACCTATTCCACCCTTTATCTAGAAATTCTCTGTATATTTGGGCTAATTCATCCAACATGCTATTTTTTCCTTTTTCCCTATGTACTTTCTTTTACCTAACTACATGTCTACAAAAATCACCCAAGTCAACCCAAAAGTTGGATAGTTTGATGGATGAAGGTAGAGCTCAACTCACATTAAGTTGACACTAAGTCATCCATAGAAGTAACACTAAGTCATCCGTAATCCATAGTTTCCTTATCTTCTTCCTCTTGATTGAGACAATAGTTTTTGTTTATGGCTTTCGAATTCCTTTTTAAATACATGTGCATATATGTATCCACATTTTTCTTCATCTGTACATGTCTCTCTGTCCTCAGTCATTTTTTTCTCTACAGCCTGCTGATGCTTTTTTCTTTTCATCCCCACTAATAGTCCTACATACCATTTCATAATTCTTCCTCCCAGTTTTATCATCTTGAATGAATGTTGCACTTCATTAATACTAAATTATAATGTGAATTATCATCCGCTCCTGGAAACTTGTGAAGCAATCATACTGTCCCTAAATCAATTCCTAATAAAAATGTAGCCTAACTGGCATCTTTCTGGATTCCTGGGCATTTTCAATGTACACCTTATCCTTCAATCTACACCTATATACAAGTCTTATAGGTTGTTAAAACCAGTGTTTATGATTACTCATGATCGTGATCATTTCATGATTAAACCCTGCCTCCTGCAGAACTCATTTACCTTCTCCCAATGGTCATTTCTTGTTTCTAAACTGACATCCTCTTCCTCACCGCCATCTCTCCCTTCTCCTACCATCACTTTCCAATTCCCCAATCACAATTAAATGTTTCCTTCCAGGAACACCCACAATTATATCTGGTAGTTGATTTTGTCCCCTGTGGAATTTTTCCCATCTATGAGTATGTATTGGCATGTAGACCGGAATGATGAGCAGGCAGGTTGGTTCAGCTTTTACTTCTACCAGTACTATTTTTTCACTTCCCTGCTATTTGTTTACCATGCTTCTTCCAACCTTTTTGTTCAATATTATTGCCACCCCTCAATGGTTCTCTTCCCCTTCATTATATATGTATAAGTATGTATGTGTTACCACAGTAGTCTCTTCTATTATTTCTTTCTACCCTCACAGACGTTAAACGTCTAATTTCTCTCTCCATCTCCCATTCTATATTTTCTCATTTTTCTGTCCTCAAACTCTCCTTAGTCCTAACATTCCAAGTTCCTATTCTAACTGGTTTGTTCCCTTTTTTCTGTATTCTCTGCTACTGCTGTCAATTTTGCTTTGCAAGGATTTGGTACAATAACAACTGTAGAACCCTTACCTTTCCCAGTGCTTGGCATGACTCATGCCCAATTAGGCTGAGTCCCTTAGTTGCCAGGAATAATTTCTGTACTTTTTATTCATAATAATTTCTTGGGATAAATAATTGATATGGATTCCCATTGTCTTCCTTAATAGTGCATTGAATGTTACTTCATCACTCAATAGCTGCCCCACTGGGGTCAGATGCCTTTGCAGCCGCCTAACTGAGGAACACATTCTACACAGGCTAACTTTCTTTTGTCTCCTATCATATCAACTTATCTCTCACAGCTGACCTGAGTAGGAGTAATTGTAATTGCTCCTACTTAGCTCTAGGGGCCATTAGAATGCTCAAGCCACCATGTCCAGGTTGTCATCAATGGGGGTGCCAAGAAAATTATCTTGACAAAATGTTAGGCAGGTGGGATGCAAGAACTTAATCAAATTCCTTAAAAACAGGGTTTTACCTAATGCCAATACAAAACTGATAAAATAAAAAATGTAAAATGAGTTAATAAAAGAAAAACTGTCATTTATTCTCAGGTAATCCCAGTAATCTTCTGGCTTATGTTCTATAAATATGCATTGAAAAATCATAGTCCTCTACATATTTCCCACTTCTAACCATCTCTTGAAATTATTTATTAGATACAAATTATTTTTTTATATTATTTAGCCCATTTCATGGAATCACTACCCCCAAGGAGACTAGAGCAAGTTTTTTTCTTCCTTAAAAGCATGATAATGAGCTCAGGAATATGTCAAGTCACGCTTCTCTTATATGATATATCCAAGGATATTTTACGTAAGTCTGATATATCTCAGGATCTGCCTTGATTTGTTTAACCTGCAGCTAGGCAGATTGTATCCTACAGATTTGGACCACTTTTAATATTTTGTCCCTATGCAAGACTGACCTGTCATACCTTAGCCTTGTTTGTTGATGAAACATCTCCTCTTCCTTGGGAATGGGCCAATAGAATTATACTGTCATTCCAGATATGACCTGAAATCCACATGTGCATGGTTAGTTATTGACTTAAGGATAGCATAGGGGTTGTTTGAGTTAATCTGAGATCATTTGGTTCCCACTAGAACTGTTGTATCCCTCTTATTTGACTCTTCACCTAATCACCTGAAAATTTGTACCATTCTCTTCTTATTTGAGTGAAAATTCAGGCATAGCTTTAGGAGTTCTAATCTTTTAAAAATTATTTGAGGAGTGGAATATTCAAAGAGGCTAAATCAATTAATATGTAATTGCAATAGGCGTTAGTTCTTTGTGAAAGCTTTTGTGGCTCAGAATGATATGATCAAGCTTTTTATTTTGGTTTTGCAACATAATGTGGGATTATACCTGACATTTTGTGGCTATTATTGGAAACTTTTTCGAGGGAATTAATGATTACTGCTGAAATAGCATTGGGAATACATGATATAACTAGTAGGGCAGTGGGTGAAGGCAAGTAGCAAGTCAGGTGGTTGGGGGAGGCATTGATTGAAAGCTTTTATTTCAATAGAAGTCACAATGGGCATAAGTTTAATTAATAGATCCCTTTACTAACAATTGTATTCCCTTCCCTGAGTCTCTCCTCACAAACTCTACTGGGTGATCCAGACAAATAGTAGACTTCCTCAGCATGTGTTCAATTATACTAGAAAGTAAATCTTATAATGGCAGTCAAAAATGTATATGTTGTGCACATGATAAAGATTGGAGATGTTGTAATAGATACCTCAGCTGTAAAATCAACTCCTACTTGTTGTAAAATATTCTTTAACTAATGCAATTCTTCTTTTAATGTCTTACTGGAAAACTAATATGCACATATATAGATGAATCAGTGTTTGCTAGTTATATCCCACTGTCTACTTACCTTTGGTGTCTCATAGTTTCTGGTTTCTCCCAGCGTTTTTTACGCCTTCAGCATCCCTCTTGTGGACTCTTGGTGACAAAGAACTACTTAGAATAGTGAATAAGGAGGCATGTATTGATATAATCAAGGGGTAGCCTCATAAGGAGTGTGTTTGGTTCTCATCAGGCACATGAAGGGATATTATTTTCATAAACTAAAAAACTTTTAATTGATGAAAGCAAAGGGTTCCAGCCATGAGTATAATGTGATTATGGGTCTCATAAGGAATCGGAAAAATATTGATAGGCTGAATCCAGGCTTGGTTGTGGCTTCTTCACCATATAATAATTACTTTTCATCATTCATAAATGGATTAATCTATTATAACTCTACTTTTAATTTGTACTTGAGCATTGAATATGTTTAAAACTTAATATGAAAAAAGTTTCCAGCAATATAATAATACCTACCCTATTTAAAATAAGATTTTGTCAAACCTTTTTCCAGACTGTTTCTTGGAGACTGGGTAAAAGTATAAGGGTTGTGCCATAGAATGGGCACCACTGGATCTATGCTCAGAAAGAGTATTCTCCTAAATTATATTCAGCTCTCATAATTATTCCCTATTTTTTTAGCTGATTTTCTTTTTTAAACCATGAGACTTCGCATGTCCATTAAAGAAATGGAATGATATTCACATCAAGGGCCGAGATTACATATTTTTCCACCTTTTTTAAATGCCTTTCATTCATCCTGATGTATTTTGCTCAATGCTTAAATTTGTCAATTAATCTTTTACTAAATATTCCATGTAAGTAGAAACAATTGTTGTGTGAGAATATTTTCATTTGATTTTAACATACGATGCTGGAAAGCAGTAGTTACATGACCATGGCATTTCTTATTCTGGGGAATAAGTTGCTTATTTATTTACTGTAATTCATGAGAATAACCCTTTTTACAAAGAGAAGGACAAAAAACCAGTACGTCTCAGACTGCTCAGGGGCGAGTGGGGACGGAGAGTCCAGATGGACAGTGTGAAGAAGAGGTTTAAGGCAGGGTGGTCCATTGTGAGTGGTGCTGTTCATCGTAATTGTGTAAGTGAAAGAAATGACTAAATAAACATGGGAAGAACAGAAGATAGGAATGAGAGTTGGTGGGGAATTTGTAAAATCAGTTATGTTTGTTAATGACCAAGCTCTAGTTTTTCAGTCAGCAAAGGGGTTGCAGGCATTGCTGAGTGGATTGTAAATTCAGTGTGATAAATATGGGATGAGTATCAATATTAATAAAACAAAAGTTATGTAACTGTCCTGGAAGAAAAAGGCTAAGCTAAACATTAAAATAGGAGGGCAAAAACTAGAGCAGGCAGAACAGTTTACGTTTTTTGGAAGTATTTTGCACCAACATGGTCAAAGTAATGGGGATGTAAGGAGAAGAATTGTGCCAGGTAAAGAGGCTTGCACAAGGAGGAGGGAGTTGATGACAGGGACATTGAGCAAGGATGTTAGGAAAAGATTGGTCAAAACTTTGATATAGAGCCTCGTATGTATGGCGCAGAAACGTGGTAACTGAAGCAGGAGGATAGACGTAGATTGGAGGCTTTTGAAATGTGGGTGTGGACAAGAATGGAGAAGGTGAAATGGACCGAGAAGAAAACAAATGAGGAAGTACTAGGTATGGTGGATAAGGAGAGGGGTTTTTAGGGAGAAATCCTAAGGAGGCAGGAAAAGTGGATGAAGGGGGTATTGACCGGCAGTGAGATGTTGAAGACTGTAATAGAGGGGAGAACGTTAGGCAAACAAGGAAAGGGCAGGAATAGGATAAGGATGTTGGACAAGATGAAGGGAGGAAGGAAGTACTCAGAGATGAAGAGGGACCTGATGTAGAGTAGGTTGCTGGATTGTGTTTTGTTAGGAGTCACAAAATATTTATTTTGTTGTTGTGTCCATCCAAAACCTACCTTAACCGGTAGATTACCTATAATGAAATAATAGTTGAAATAATGTACATATAATATAGGTATAAGAATGATTTTGACTGCAATGTTTGAAGGACATTTTAAGTTGGTATTCATGTACTCATGAACAATGAATTGCCTTAGTGCCAATGTTGGAGGGAAATTTTGTCTTTTGTTGCCAAATTTCAAGCAGTAGTAAGTCATTTTGTAGGATTATTGTTCATTCTTTCTTATTTTATTACAGCAGTTAACTTCTTTGGAATGCGTTATGGACATTTAATGCTAACAATTAATTTACAATTCACACTCAAGCAAGATTCTTTGTGTCTCAGTTATAGATGAGAGTCAACCTTTGAGGTTTCGAGGGAAGAACGATATCATATCATGGAGATAAGCCAAAGAATTTTAGCCGAGTGATAAGAACAGTTGAGCGATAATTGAGATTTTTTTAGAGCTGATAACCCTCCTTTAGGTATTGAAGGCCTTGCTGGGAGTTATAAAGGATAATTATAAACACTAAAATATTGTAAGGATGGAATAATTCTCTGTGATTTAGGTTTGTTCAATGTCATAATTACAACGAGACCGTTGATCTCCTGGTTTTTTTAAAAGTTTCCAATGGAAATTTGAGATGGAAAGAGATACTATTTTCGAAATAACAGGTTTTAATGATATAACTCCACTCTATTCCAGACATTTCGTATCAGAAATAGAGATTATTTCTTGGAAGAAAATCCCGGAATCCGGAAAACTAAGATTTACATACTGGCCGACTTTTTGTTATTCCCGATAATACAGTTTTGGGCCCCGTATTTAGATTGCCGCGGGCCAGATTTAGAGGCTTCGGAAAAATTTGGGTCGACATCGGATGATTTTAAAGTAATACATCCTCTATATTGTATATTGCCGCCACCACAAAAGTGGTATCTCCTTCCCAGGAATTTTGATGACTCCGAAAGCAAGAACTTGACGTAAGCGTCGCTTGACCATTTCAAATTTACCAGTGCAGCCGTTAGTTGGTTCAATGGTGTGACTTCTCAGGTGTGCAAGAGATTGGTGTCGTTATTAGGTATATTAAAGGCGGAAAACATTGAAGTAAGATCTTAAAATTCCCGTTTAAACCAGGTGTATACGTATCTTTCGTTTCTAGAGACAAAAAAATGAACCGCACTCGTTTTCGACGCGGTGTTTAGTGTATTTATTAGCATCATTCGCTCTGACACCTTTACGCTGTTGAATTTCAATTGCCATGAATTTGAGAAAGTTAATAAAAACTTCATTAATTTACTATATTGTCATATTTTTCATTTTGAAATATCTTATGAAAATATGAGGCTATCCTTCTTTCGGTACCTAATCTCTATGAAAATTGATTTCGTGGGGCCCTCGGGGGTGAGGCTACCAGTAGTGTATCTACTCCAAGTGACTGGTGTCAAAGAGATGGGCGCATCGCCTAGCGCTCTAGCCTTCCACAAGCAAGCAACAGCGTCGATTCATGTACGTGCGGGATTTATTAACTCGGAACGCTCCTCGCCTAACGTGTATCCACTGTTCCGAGTTTACTACAAGAGCAGTTGGTGGTATCTCAAAATTTAGAATTCCCCCTCTCTTCCCAGGACGTCTATAGTGAAAAACATGCTGACTAGGATGCTGGCTTCCAATCCTCATTTGCGCACGCTCTCGCCCCCCTTATGTCCAATTATTCACCTACGTTAAAGCTGATTGCGTGACCTCGGCGGTCAAACTCTCCTCGAGCGGATTTACTCATCGGTCATCACTGGTGGACCATACTTATTGATGCCCAATTTATTTACGTTCGTCTTGAGTTTATAGCTGTTATACGAGCTTCTGCGGCTATTGTAGGGTCGAATGCATTAAATAGACCATGAGAAAAAGAAGCGAGACATCCAGTTTCGAGAATTTAGGGATCAGGAGGCAAGGAAGGGTGGATTGAGGGAGAGTGTTGGGTAAGCATAAGAGCCGGTGCGTGACGCATGAGGCCTCGGGTGTCAAGAGCAGGGTACAGAATGCCTTTGTGTCACAGGGATTCATGAGAAGATGTTGCCATTCGGCAGAATGAGATAGACAGTGATAATCTCTTCCTTTACTGCCTTCGCTCTTTCAGTTTCGCGTGCATGACGAAGAATTGCGCTTCTAAATGTGCATGGAAAGAAACATTTTGCAGAGCACCTGGTGTTATTTGCCTGTAATTGCGATCTTCTCCGCGGATTTTTTAATTTTGCTAACTTTCTTTTAACTACCAAAAGTATGCGTAGAATTAAAAAATGACATGGTAACAAACAGAGATTTTGTGAATCTTTTTGAAAGTGCAATACAGAAGTATAAAATGATTTTTGATTTCTTTTTCTTTTTACCGGTCAAAGCATCCTTTTTATGACTCGATTGACTTTCTGAAATTATCGATGAGAATATTATTTGTATCAGTAGCATACAGGGTTAGGGAAGATTTTAGATCGGTCTGGCACTATATGCCACTTTACTCCTAAGCTCTAACTAACATCAGGCAAAATGTCCTTAAACCCCATACGTTATTTTACAATAACTAATTATTTCGTTCTGCATACTCTCTACCTCCCTTAATTCCATCCAAAATGCTCATTCTTTACCTCCCTCTACCTCGCTTTCCCGACATTAAGGCCTCTACGGGGTCGCACCCAAAAGTGGTAGGACTGATTTTTTTACAAGAATTTTATTGACGATATACTTACATCGACTTAATAATCTTCAAAGTATGCTCCTTGAGCTGCTACACACTTAGTATAACGTTGCTCCCATTCCCCGTACGCCCGCTGGAAATTTTCTTTGGGGATGCCGTTGATGACCCTCGTCGAAGCCTCTTGAACGGCCTTTGTCGAGTCAAAACGTCGTCCCTTGAACTGTCTTTTCATCAGGGGGGAGAAGAAGAAGTCCGGTGGTGCCAGATCGGGAGAATAGGGCGGGTGCGGCAACGCTGTATTTGTCCAGGAGCTGTCTGACGACGAGCGCGCCATGGCAGAATTTTCGGCACCATCTTGGCGCACACCTTGCGCACGGCCAAATCCTGTGAAATAATGCGTTGAACGTTGGATGCAGACAGACCCAACTGGTCTGCAATTTCTTCATTGGTTAAGCGTCGGTCTGTGTTCAGCAGTGTCCTCACTCTGTCCACATTCGTGTCGGTTCTTGCCGTCGACGGCCGTCCGGAGCGATGGTCGTCTTCAACGAGCTCCCTACCCTCTTTAAACAACTTGTGCCACTCAAATACTGTGAAAAGGCTTAAGACAGTGTCCCCATGAGCCTGCTTGATCATATCGAGGGTCTCAGTTGCCGTCTTCCCGAGTTTCGCACAAAACTTCACGGAATAACGTTGCTCTAAATTCAGATTCATTTTGTTTTTCGACGCGGACAAAAAACTTGCTTCACTAAAAACGGTGTCCTCACTCAACGACAGCCCGCTGGCGACTGAGGTTGGTGTTGGTCTGTGTCTAAGAGCTCCCTCCACCTTACCCTGCCAGGTAGACCCCCCTCCACCGCTCCGTTCGCGCCAGAGAAAATCAGTCCTACCACTTTTGGGTGCGACCCTGTATTAACATCTTCAGCATTTTTTTTGCCTCTCATTGTCTCATGTATACATTTACCTTACCTACACCTATCTACCTTACCTACCCTATACCTGTACCTTCTTCGAATTTCTCCCAAGAGCCACCTTTCTTCCCCTACCATTCCTATAACTTAATCGTTTTTTTCCTTCCTGTCCTTTTTATTTTTGTCATTCGGTGCAAATATCCCACTTAAGAAAATTCGCTCACCATAGCTTTGGTGAATTTTTTAGAACGAACACCAACAGAACTGCAAATTTAAATGTTAAAATGTAATAGTTTTCCCTCCATTCAATACTCCAATTCAGTTTTAGCTGTAAAGCTATTATAATTTTCTTTTAAAATCTTTTTCGTTTTTAAAACCAGTCAAAAATACATAGTCTATGAAATGTTAACTAAACCTTACGACCAGTTCATAAGTTATACGGTTAATTGTTTTCCGCATAAAAAAATCACCATTTATATTTTCTTTTAGAGTTCCTTAAACATAAACAATCAAACCCCTGATTTCTCTTTATCTTTGAAAATTATATCGGCACCCGTGGCCCATTCTAGTAACAGAGTTTTCGTTTGATTTTGACGCCAAATATCAGCTGGATGAAATTATAGGGTTTTCTGCCCGTTAAAGGCATTAAAAGCGTTTCTCAACTATTAATAACAAACATTTCATGAAGTAATGGATGTATTACTTATTAAACGTATTTTATCGATAGAATTGCAACCTAACTAAACTTGAACGTAGGCGTAATGAATTTTTGTAATTGAAACAGCTTCAAGAAACAAACTTAAATTACCTTAGCCGAATTATGTGGGAAAAACTATAGGGTACATTTTCACGAATTATTTGGAAACTAATTTAGGAACCAATTTCGTTTTTTCCTGGGGCTCAATTATCTGTGAAGTAAAAAAATTACTGATTTTTTTGTTTTACGGTCGTAGAGAGTTTTAGCTGGTTAATTTGTTTTAGATTTGACGAAGTGACTGAAAGAACTGCAGGGAATCGACTCTTCTAAATTTTAAGCAAAAATCCCTTATTATTGCCACTATTGCCAACCACCTACGCACCAACAAATGAATTGCTTGTTACATAATACATCGCCTCACCGATATTCGTACTTTTTGCTAGATTATAATGTTCTTCAACTTATTTCTGCGCGCATTGGTAATAAGGAGATACACCCTAGTAAATTATTGGATCAACTATGTCCTGGACGACTGTGGGCATTACTGCGAACTTTCTTTGTTTTATCTTAGCGAAGGAATAGGGCGTTTTGCAAGAATTACCCTTTCTACAAGGAAATATACCCTATGGTATTAGTGGATTTATACTTTTGAAGTTAAATTTAAAGTTATGAATAGAAAGTGTGGCTTTATAACGTATATGAGGCAATCAGTGATCTCGAGAAAAACGGTAAGAATTTTTTAAGGAGTATTTTTTTATACTTTTCTGCAAAAAAATATTTGATGACTTAGTTCCTGACAAACGTACACTGCTTTTTACCGACCAAGTCCCCAGTCAATCCAGTTTTCTTTCCCTGTGACGTTTTTGTCTTTCGTGCTTATTTTCCATGCCGTTCTTCATGTTTGATTTCCCATCCGTTCTAAATCAAATCCAATTGAGAGAGTCTCTCTTTTGCCTGATTAAAAGGATGTTTTAGGGCCTTTAGGTACGCTCCTAGCCTTCTTTATGATTATCGAAATACATCGAAAATCGTCGCAGTTTTTAAAAATGTTTTAAAACGTGAAAAGGAAAAATTTTGCATGCCTTAAGTATTTTAAAACTTTTGTATTTTTTACTTTAAGAGTTTAATTTTTTGAAATTTCCCGCAAAAATTGAAAAAAATAGTAAACTCCGGCAGATATAAACTGAGTTTATACCGTTGAATAAAAGTTGACTTAATCGAAAATTGAATTCTGAACATTCCACTATTAAGGTATGTTATGGCATCTTCGGATTTTAAAAATGGTCTGGACGGTCATTGATTAATATAGTGAACGTATTATTGCGCTGATATTTTCATAATTTTATCGCATATATATTTTATGCCAGTATTTCATTTCGTACTAAAAGATAGATCGAAAAATGTTGGAGCTTTTATAACCGTTTTTTGTTAGATTTTATTATAAGAGCATAAATAAAAACTGGACTAGCTTATATATTAACAATAATTATTCTAGACAGAATACAAAACTTGTGGGAAGAGAATGAATGATGGGTAAGAAACAAAAATTCAAAGACATATAGATTGAACTGCAGTCATATTCGAATTGTATGTTGTCCCTATTTACGCGTTTGATAAGTTGTAACTGGTTTCTTCAAAATTTAAAATTTTTAACTTGTGTTTTCCTCTTTTGTTATGAATCAACTGAAAATAAATCCATTTTCTACTTGCGGGGGGACTATTTTCTTGGAAAAATATCATCTTCAACATTATTGAACATAATATAATGGTTAATATCAACCAACACCCCTCATTTAAGTAAGGATAAAATGTACTAGTTGGAACGCCGAATTGAACAATCAACGTTTAGGTTAAATTTCTAAAATACTTCATTGAACCCCCAATCAGCTACAAACACTCCCTCTAATTTCTCTTTCAAAGATTGACCTCCGTCAAACATTGCATGAAATAGACGAATGTTTCGAGTTGGCCAAGGCGACATCTCCAGAGGTCCTCTCGCCCTCTGTAGCTCTTCAATTTTTAATGCCAACAGCTTCGTATTCCATCGCATATTTTCAGCAACTCGCGCAAACAACTAAGGCTTCCATATAACGAAATCTTCGGAGAAGAATGCATCTTCGTCATGCTCGCGAAACTGAATTAGCGACGGAAATTGAGGAAGAGGTAATTACTCCTGTCTCTCATCCATTGGAATCTCAACAGCTTCCTTTTCAATTGGAGGCAGTCATTCAGCACCATGATCGAGACACCTAGGCGTCATGTCCCACGCACCAACTCACATGCTTCACCACACCACTCCCTCTCCTCCAATCCCATCTCTCGATACCAACTTACCCGCTCAAAACTGGATATCGCGCTACTTTTTAACGTGATTGTCCCGACAATTCACCGGATGCGCACGCCTAGACCTTTTTTATCGCAAAGGGAATGCATGTTATAATTATTCTTTCTAATAGATCGCAGTAAATATAGCGAAGCAGGAGTTTTGGAAGTTTTTGAACGCAGGAGTGGGTGGGCACATGGATTGGGAAGGGCTGATGATGATCGTCCAATGGGAATGGTTGGGAGGCAGTTGAAAGGTTGGTGGTGACATAAATGAATGCAGTTTGGACACCACTTTTCGATGAAATTCCCATTTTGGTGTAATAATGATAAAAATAAATTGCGATGTAGTTGTCATTGAAAGCGTTGTTGTGACAGATTTTAGGGACCACTGTCAAATGGTATCATGCGAGCCTACTATGATACTACAATACTATATTTGATGATTCAAATGAATTAATTATAACGCGCCATCTTTTTTGTCGGCGGCCCTGATTACCCAAGATGAAAAATGGTGTGGAATGTCAATACTTTTCCTTCTTTCACTCATTCCCTCCTACCTGCCTACTCATATTATACGATTAGAATGGAGGTCTCGATCGTAAATACCCTCGCCCATTTGTCGATTAATCATAAGTTTCACTACTTCCACAGTTATTTTTAAAAAAAAGAGAGTTCCACGGCCTAACGAATGGCATAGTATCTTCCTCCTACATCGCCATCTGGCTCCGTTTGGACTTATCTCGATATTTTTTTTCTTTGGAGAGTTCTTATCTATAGAAGTCACTTGTACTTCATCTTAAGCTTTCCACCGCCCTATCTCCCCAAAAACAACCGCGTCACCACAAGTGAGACGAGCAAGCTGATTGCTCAAGAGTTTGGGTGGCATTTGCCGTGAAGAAGAAGGGAGTGATTCATCGGCCAGGTGAACGATTCGTTGAAATCAAGCACCAGCGCTTTCGTGGAAATGATGAACGACCCTCGGCGATGTGACGAATGCTTTAACAGTTAGCAGAATTGGTAGTAGTAGTAGCAGCTTTAGGGTAGGTAACCGAGGTCATTTGCGATGGATGGAAAAGGATGTCATCCCAGAGTACCTCAAGTAGGGATTGGGGTTCCACCGAATAAAAACCTGCCGTCTCCAGGACTCGATCCCAGGACCTCTGCGTGGGAAAGCAAAACATTAGCTTCCGCACCATCCCGATCCCCAACTACGGTTAGGCACTTGGGAATAAATTTACTCGACACATGTTTTGTAATCGCATCTTAATCTCTCAAAACTATTTTGGAATTCCATTGCAATTTCCGTGATGATTATTGGACATCGAATGAGCGATTATCTTTACTGTTAAGATCACTGGTGATGCTCAAGAAACATAAACAATTAATTAGTCTCCAAATTTCATTGGGGTGGATGACGTAATAGTGACATTTCACGGATTACTTTAATTGTTATTTTTTAAAGATATATATATATATATATATATAATATAATAACACAAACAGAATAGAATAGCAACATTTAAAAGGACACTCACACGGTAAATTGTTTGAGCTTTCGGCCCTCTCAGAGGCCTTTTTCAAGTGAGACTGGAAATTTCAATTTATAAATAAAAATTAATGATGTAATTTATATTTAATTATTCAGTTAATGCCTATTGATTTTTGGTCTTTGCGATCACCAATCAAATGAATATAACTATGCCTCATAGGTTCGTCCTTGTGTCCAAATGTCCGCAATACCAAGGTAGGTCAACTGATATAACGGCACCGATCTCATCTCGGGAATTTTACTGGGCAGGGAAATTATATGAATAAAAGCAGCTAGCAATACCTAATATTAAGACAATTTTCTCTAGCATGGGTGTGCTATGTTCAGCATACCAGCAGCAAAAGCCTCCTAATTTTCGGAATATCCCTGTAAAATTTATTTTTGTCAAGCTTAATTCATCAGTCAGCCAACTACTACTTTGACTGTTTTCGTCTATACATTGCTGAAAAAGGTACTCTAACTATTCCACCTGCTCTATTTAATGAATTCCTATTTTTATATTAAACTTAGTTTTCTCCTTTGTCGAAAACAGTCTAACCACTTTTTTGTTTACCTTAATTCTGACCCCGTTTCAGTGAATGATTTCCTAATTTATCTTTGTTTGTACGACGTTTCCCTTCTTATTCCTGATAGTTCTTCACCTTTCTGAGCAGCGCACCAATAGCTTCCTTTTTAAATTTCCCAACCTTTTCTCCTATATTCCTAATAATTTCGTTTCAAATCCGTGGTTTCCATTACCTTTTCCTATTACCGTTCTAATAGTTTCGTTTGCGTATTTTTCATTTCATCTTATTTACTCTTAATGACTATTGATTAGGATGAAAGTTCTGCTGCTTTTTCGGCGTATTTTCGGTCTCAGAAGCACTGGAGAAATGGTGCGAATTGCGGATCGAAAAGTCGACAGAACTGCAAAAGTTGACATGTTGGAGGACCGGAGAAGGCTTCAGTCTGTTGAACAGGATGTTTTCCATTTTAACTCTCGTGTAAAATCGATGTCACTTTATAGTTCACTCTGGATATCCATTCGGTTGTTTTGTACGAAATTTTACTCACAAATGGTAGCCTGATCCGTTTTAAATTTTTACAATGTTTTGTCTTGATCGAAATTGATATGATGTGATGATATGAAAATATTCGCTTGGATTTCGGATACCATTTCATTTAGCCAAATTGGTTACTACACATGTTATTCTTCTGTTTGTTGGAACATTTTAAAATATGTGTGATCACAAATGAATCGGTCGAAGCACAAGGAAAATTCGCGATAAAGATATCTCTCAGGATGTTGAGTCATCCCGTCCAGAATAAACCGAATGACGGAAGCAAAAATCTAACAATTACCGTGACGATCCGCAGGTGAATGGCGTGGAATTCTTTGCAATCTCGGTATCATTTATGGCGAAAATCCTTTGGATTTACACTAACCTCTGGTGGATTCAGACGAGATTTCCTTACCGAAGTTAATCTGCAAGATGATTTTTGTCGATTTAAAACCCAACATTGAGTCACAACATATCCGTTAACAAATGCCTGAATCCTGAAATGCCATATCCTGAATGGTATACCAGGAAGAGGGCTCCTGAATTTGTAACTAACCATAACATAGTCTAAATGATATCTTTCCGAATCCACCTTCATTTTCCATGTTCACCCACTTCTTTTGTGGTATCCAAACCACCCATTAGTTCCGATTAAGCCGTGTCTCATGCAGAAATCCATTTATTTCTCCCCGCGGAGTTCCTAAACCGTAGTCCCCTGCCTCTTCCTTCGCCTACTGTCGCGTTCCAATCCCCCATCACTATCAAAGGTTTCCCTGTAGGTACATCCACAATTTTTTCCGATTTAGGGGATCGTGTCCCCTGCCGACTTGACTTTTTCCTCCATATGATTGCTTGTGAGCATGTTCATACATCTGAATAATGACTGAGTTTGTTGATTTAGCTTTCGATTCTACTGGTAATATTCTATCACTCACCTGCTTTTTGTTTACTCCTATTCTTTTTACCGTTTTTTTTTCAATTTTATAACCGTTCCTCATTGGCTCTCTTCCCTTCCTCTGAATGAACTATCGGCTCTGTATTCCGTCCTATTCTTCTATCTCACCTAACAAGGCCCTGAAATATGCATTTCATCTCTCCATCTCCTGCATTATATTTTCTTATTTTCCTACTCTTGACATTACTTTAACTTTTCCCGTCCTTATTCTGACAGTTAATGCTCTTCTTTGCTGGTGCTGTCGATTTCGCTCTTCGCAACTATTTAGGGAGATGACGGCCACGGAATCCTTGCTGCCTTTCCACTGCCTGGCACCACACACAGCCCAGCGAGCCGAATCCCGTAGTTGCCAGAACCCTGATCTGTGTCCATCTTAGGATAGGATTTATTAACTTTGGTGGCTTCCCTTTGCCTTCCTCAATATTTTTTAAAAATTAACATTTTTCGGTCAATATTTTCGGAACGATAAACGAAAAAGAAAACAAACTTAAGTACAAGGCATGTTAGGGGGGGAAAGAGTGTTCTTGGTTGAAATCTAAATGAGGCTAGAAAATTTGATGCATAATATTTTGACTGTAAATGAAATATTGACGATTGTGATAGACAGAAGGTCAGTCAAGCGAGGTAGTGGGAGGAAAATGATGGGCTTGTTGAGGGGAATGAAGGGTGACTAAAGGATACGTAATTGAAGAAGTGGTTTACATTTGTGTGTGTGTGTATATATATATATATATATATATATATATATATATATATACATATATATATACATATATTATATAAATTCTTTTATAATACAAGAGGGAAATTAGGCTATAAAGCTACTTGCATAGCTACCACAAGCTAAAAATGAATGTTCTCTTTTGACTGCTATCACTCGCGATCAAATTTAACCCAAAAAATTCTGCATCCATTGTATTTTCGTTTTTTACTAAATTACTCGTATTAAGCAAAAATGCATCATCCAGTTTGTTTTTTATTTGCTACATTATCCCCATCTTGGGCGACATCTGTTGGGTCTCATCCGTTTGCATGTAAATTACGGCCATTTCGTGTGAGCGGGCTTGAGAAACAGGTGAACTTTCTGGGCTTCTTTCGTCATCCAAGTCCTTGGTTAAGTCAACACTACCCAATGCACGAGATTTAGCATTATCCAATGCTGAGTTGGGTAACTTGTACGGTTGCCTATGCCGTGTGACGAGGATGCAATCCGAGTCTTTCCCTTGATATTTTAGGCTTCCAGGAACGTAAAGACAAAAAAGATCCTGATGGCAAATATATTTGTTCTTTTAAAAATCACGTGATTGACTGACTCATTGTATTTGGAAAGAATCAGCCAACGCCCAATGAGGAAAAATGGATTTGGCCCAATGACTGTTCGGGAACATGCTAATTTAGATACTAAATTAAGGAAATTGGATTCGGGAAAGCGACCGGGAATTCAATCATTCCTTTTGAGGGACACCTTGATGAATTGATAGATAGGCAATTATTTGGGGAAAATTGAGATAAACTAATCGTCTCTTCTATTTATCCAATTGTCCTTACACTCCAAAATATAATTTACACGCCCTACAGGGACGGAGAGATATGAAATAGAACTTTAATACCGAGGTAAAAGTACGGGAAATGTCCTAATTACGCATTATAGTTCGCGATGAGAGCATGAAAAAGGAAATTCTATAGACGTACGGAGAAAAAACGAGCGAATCCAGGCCAAAATGGTCTAGTAGAAGCCACCCAGGTACAACGGTAAAGAATGAGAATCTAAAAAACTTCCGGAAACCTTACCGGTAATTTGTCCAAACCAAAGGCATCTTGGAAAATAAATATACAAGAAATAGACTGCATGCAGGAAAGTAACACGAGAGAGGAAAAGAACACTAAAATTATATGTTGTCATATGATAAATTGGAATAAACTACAAGGACAGGAGACTGATACACGCTCCATAAAAAGAGCAGGCAGATGTGTGAAGAAAGCAGGGGAAAAGCTAAATTAATGAAAGGAGTAGGGTATGGCCACTCATTATCGCCCTTAATATTAATGTTTGCATCGAGGATGGAAATTCGACAAAAGCAGAGGAAGTGGATGGAGGAAATAGCTTAAGGTTAGTGATATGCGAAAGGCCGTGATGGAAGAGGAACGTTGGGTGGGCAGGTTAGAGGAAGGGGGAGAGTAGGCTTTCTAGACAGCATGAAGGCAGGCAAGAGTAACGAATAAATAAAGACGGAAATTATCTTAGGCATAGGATGAGAACTTTCTCGCGGTACTTAGAGGTTAATAATCGTTAAGAGCCATCCAAAACGTACCTTTAAATTAGTGGAGTACCTTGAATTAATATTCAGAATAATTTACGACAGCAAGGAGAAGAAAATAAATGACGGCGAAATTCAAGTAGAAAGGAAAAGTGTGCCGAGATGTTCTGGTCGATATGGAGAGACTTGCGGAGAAGAAAGAACTACTTAAAAGGTACTCTTATCTCCCCTACAGAAGGAGATGAAAAATTTCAATCTCAAGGAAAGGAGATTAAAACTAATATTGTAATTAGGATGATAATTTCGAAGAGAAACAAGGCTAATACACACAGGTACATGTGGAAGAATTTTGTTAGTCAGGCAGCCAAATAGCTCGCAGCGGAAGAAGTTGGAGGGATATAGCAACCAAAATTGGAATGGGGAAGAAGGCTTCCTAGGTCTGGAGAAACAACTGCTAACGGCATATATTACGTACGTGAACATAAGGGAGCAGTTCATTAAATTTTAAAAATGAAGTCTTCTTTTCTACGGATATGAGACGTGGACGACAGGCGCGACAGAGAAAATAAGATTTGGGGTGCTGCAAATGTGATATTACACGTACCGAAAAATGATGAAAATGCAATTGGTTGACGGAATAATAAATAAAGACTCACTTCGAACATTTTTTCAAGAGAAAATAACATGGAGGATACTCAAAAGGAAAAGAGAGAAACTAGAAAGAGGAAGAATTGGAGGGGATGGCCGGGGGTTAACTATGAGAGGCAAGCAATGGAAAATATCGGCGCCATGAGCTGTGAGGAAATGAAGTCAGGGAGTAAGATAGTTTCGAGAAAAATTTAGAAAACACAAATAAATGAGTCATTGAGAATTATTTCATGCCTCCGCAGGATTATATTGGTATTATGTGACTGATCGCTCCAAGATACGGCTTCAGGACCGGAAATATAACAACTGACTGCAAATGACTGAAATTTTCGCGCGTCAATGCCCGGGACAGGTCACTAATTTTCAGTCTTGAAAAAAATTAAACAAATAAAAAAAAAGTGACAAAAACGTGAAATGGAGGTTTGATACTTGCGTGGACAGAAAATCGATTGGAGTCCGTCGGATGTGACGTTGAATGGTGTGCACCAGAGCATTCCTCATCAAGATCGAGCCAGAGGAGTCAGGTGGTGCTCGCAACCCTTTCTGATTTCCCACAGACTTGTGAAAATAACTACTGAGCATTGATTTGGTGAAGTTTCATTGACATTCTCATCTTTCGCGGAGTAAATACTCCCGTCTGAATTTAAGATGTAGGCATTGGAAGGTGCAATGAGATGGGCGAGACTTTTGAAGAAACGAGTGAAGTTACTTAAGTAAGTTTCTATCCTCTACATTTAAAGACGTCATATCATCACGGAGAAACTTGGTTAAGGAAAGGGAACTTGATGGCGATTCTAAAATAACAATAATAAATGTCCCTTAAGTAACGCGCAAGCACCTAGACATGCTAATTGTAATCCCGTCCCGATAATCAACACGTTACGTTATGTTATGTGGTTTTATAGAGCTGAGTTTAGGTGCGAGACAGCATTTATCAGTTGAGTACATTAAGGTGCGCAAATACCGCAATGTATTTGTGAGAATGACGGGCTTTCTCATGGTGATTTTTCCAGGGTAACACAAGGAATTCAAAAATTTATTTGTCACATTTGATTGGCATTTATTCCATCTCTCATGTATCATGAATGAACGTTGTCGTTACCATGGTCATTTTATAAGTATGGCGGTGTGTAAAAGAGTATAACGGGGGCTCAGTAGTACTGATTCATAACAGGTCTCCGTCGCAACGCCCGAACTCTTGCCTTTAGTAAATTTGTTTTGCTAGCATTGCAAAATAAAATGAGAATGTAGAATAACTGTTACCTATATATCGAATTTATTTTTATTTCGCTACTGCAAGATAAATCGTCTTGTTATCAAGGGGAATAATTAGAATACAGACTTGAAATTTTGAATTTTCTGGAGTAAAAAAATAAGCGCATGTGTAAATGAATTGTCACTCATTTTCTCTTCCCTCCCCCAGAGTCGTATGTGTCATAAAATCGGCATAGAGTAAATTGTACTAGACTCGTCTAAAGTAGAATGTGAAGGGGAAACGCCACACCAATTACCACAAAGTGGAGGCTGAAAAAAGTAAATTCGCTTTCCAACTGTATCCGACATAAGCGCACTTCGCACTGACGGCCATAGCCAAGTTGCGACATCGTATTGATTGATTAAAGATAGGAGTGAACCATGATCGATAAGGATTCTCGTTTCTCGGAAGTAATTGCTTGACTTACGTTGTGCGGCGATTCCAAGAAAAGGTCCAGGAGTTATGGTCACTTCAGAAATCATTTACCGTCAAACTTGAGGAATGAGAGAATGCAATCGAACCGCGATTTTGAGTTTTCTATAGTTTGAATTATATCGATTGTTAGGTATTGAATTACGCGTAATTGTTGAATATGTTGACGCATATGACAGTAACAAAGCTAACACTCAAGTGCAAACGAAGATTTCATGTGCATACGTCCATTTTTATATTCCCACTCGAGAATGGAAATTAACATTGAACCTTTAAGTTTCGACTATTGCCAATATATTATTATTTCACCCAAAAATTATTTAACTGCATTTTCTGGCAAATCATTGGATCACAGTGGAAATTTCCATTATGCGTTAGTAGCAATTGAATTAAAACTTTTTCTCTATGGTGGAAGACGGCGAAAGAGAATGAGCATTTTAGAGTGCAAAGAGACCTCAAAGAAATACGAGAGCAGATTAACAGTACTCACATTGTATGCTATTTCGTGAATTTATATTTCTATTTGAATAATAACGCTAGCGGCTACTAAATGCATGATGGTTTCCAAGAGTAATGCAGCTATATGTCATGCGCATAAATACTTTTTACACGATATGGTCTCATGTTATGTCCACCTTTATGTCGTAGTGGCCAAGTAGTGCTTGACGCAACCAAACGACTCATCCCACTCCATATCCACTGGACGTCTTATCTCTTCTCTCGACGAGTTCCGTATCTCTGTTATCTACACTCTCTCCCACATATGCCCGCCATTCGCTTACAATCATTTTCTACAGCAAATAGAATGACTTTGAAAGATCCTCTGCTAGCCACATAGTTTCCACTAGCGTTAAATTCGGCGGTATACCGAAGCTATTTGATGACGGACAGGTGAGTCAACCCATGCGCGTGTCCACACCATTTTCATTGTTAAGTTGGCAGTGTAACATATGATATCGATAAGGACTCGTGGAATGATTGCAAAGTATAAGTGCCCGTATCTGAACGGGCACGAATCTTATTGCTTCTCTTTCTCATCGTTTGGAAAGCCTTTTTTCCTCGATATGGCATATATACAGTATCCGTAATCCAGGGAACTTTTAAATCATTAAGGAATTTACCAGAGCACTTGCCAACTTAAAGGATTGTAGCGTGAATAACATTCCGGCGAGTCCCATTCAACTCTGCCCTAAGTAATATTTTTATTTTCTTTATAGGTGGGCGTGAATGAATATTCCGCTTTTGAAATATTTAACAAGATTCCCTTCTAATTAGCACGGATTGATCGTTATTTAGCCGTTTCTACAACGGCTCAACAACGATCAATGGAGGAAGAGTTTTCATTACATATGCATGCCTATATATACATGTATAGTCCGTGTGAAGTGATTTTTTTTCAAGAATGACACCAACACACGAGGAACAAAGTTTAAGAACAGATAGATTTAAGATGTCATTTTTTCCAGAAACAATAGGGGATCATAATAACATTGTCCGACTGCGGTAGTGCCATGTTCGGGTAAAATTAGTCTGGTGTGTATTCTCCCCCGGCAACACACCCTAGCGGTGGCTTGTAGGGTACATAAATAAATAAATAAAATAAATAAACAAACACAGCATTTGTGCATCCTGATGTTAAATTTCACCGTAGGTACCCCGTCTTTAATGTCGAAATGCTCATTTTCTGCCCGATCGAGTACTTATGAATAAACCGTCACGGTGAGGGAATCCTCACCTAAACCGGTCATTTTACATCAGAAATGCATGGCATTGAAAAGAAACAATCATATGCGGAAGTGTATGGTTTGCGAGAGGGGTAAACTTAAAACTAGGGATAAAATATGAAATCTTAACCTAAAAAGAAAGGAAAACCGACATGGTACGGTTTTTAACAAACAAGTACATCCAAGAGCTAAGTAATTTAATAGAATGATTTTTTATGCTCTTTTCTGTTCATTCCTCTCTCTCTCTCTCTCTCTCTCTCTCTCTCTCTCTCTCTCTCTCTCTCTCTCTCTCTCTCTCTCTCTCTCTCTCTCTCTCACGCGCACCCGCACACACTCTATCAACACAGGTCGCGGGGTTAATTCTCGCCTAGGTGGGTCCTCCACTTGGGGCTTGGGTGGTTGCAATTGTCTGAAATATTATATTTAGGGGTTAAGTGAAAGAAAAGACCACATAATCTCAATATTTCCCCAATCAAGATATTAAATAAACAAATAATACCGTAGATATTCCATAGGTGTCTACATATAGCGGCTGGCATTGAGGCTCTTCTCAAGCTCTCTCCCACTGGGGCAAAGCGATTCTGTAATAGCAAAAATTTTTTATGTCATCCTTTGACAAGGGTTTTAAAGAATTTTCTTTGTGAAGTTACCCAAATAGTTTGTATAATGATGGAGCCGATTTAACTCCCGTGAATATTAACTACCCCATGAAGGGAAATAGATAACTTTATTTTACATTATTGTTCTTCCGAAAAAAAAATCAATTAAAAAATGCTTCGGTAAAGAGCATTATCATCCCTTCCACACACTTTTACAGCTGAGTTTAGCAAATGACATCAGGCTCTTAAAAAATTTAAATAAATCGAACAGAAAAGGGAAACGCTCAGGTTTCGGTCGATTTTCTGATACTATTTTTGGGGAGAGTATTTAGGGAGAGGGTGTGCGGGAATAAAAAATGTACAGTGAAAGATTAATGAGCTAAACCTGACAAAACTGGATACAGGGACGGTGGTGGGAGTTTTATCCCCGAGGAATCGATGAAATGCATGCATGAAAAGGATGAGGTCAAATAAACTGGTGGGGGTAGTAGTAGTTTTTATGGGAGGCGACCAACAGCTAAGGACATTTGCGCCATTAGGGATGGATGGAAGAGAAACCCGGCGTCGGCATTAACCTACTCATGTGGAAAAGCGCGAGGGGGTCCATAGTTTAACTACCCATCCGACGGAAGTTGCAATGACTCAAAGTGCTAAGCACAAAATACCTCAAGTAGGTATCGGGATACCGCTGAAAAATATTTATTGTCTCCAGGATTTAAACTCCGGGCCCTCTCAGTGGGAAGCCTGTACATTAGCCACCGCAACATCCGCTCTCCAAAAGAAGACCTGAAGTAAGCCATGTTAACTAGCAAAATCGAATGGAATTCGACTAAGCCTCGTCTTCTCAGGGACTTTGGAAGGCAATTTGAAAAGCATTCTGATATAGGTATGTGAATGGGAGGAAAAGAAGTATAAAAAGAAGCATTGATATATAGAGCACGATTAGGGAATTAGGAACAAAAGAGATTGAGCAGATGTTGAGACAATGAATTTATTAAGAATGTAGTATAGGGTAACAAATGATTAAAAGGAGCAGAATGTTGATGACAGAGACTTTGAGTTGTGATGTTAAGAAAATACTAGCGAAAATGCTTGTATGAAGCGTTGTTTTGTACGGCGCGGAAATATGGTAATTGAGGAAAGATTATAAGTACATATTCGAGACTTATGATGTTTGGAGCATGTGGAGAAGGATGGAAAAGGTAAAATGGGCGGAAAGGAACAAAAAAGAAGGAGTATTAGGCATGGTGGTGGAGGAGAGAGGATTGCTTGGAGAAATCCAACGAAGAAAGGATGGATGTAGAGGATTTAGAGTGGCGATTGAATGTTGAATACTGCTATAAGGGCACGTTGGAACAAATGATAGGACGGAATTAAGGGAGGTAGAATGTATGTAGTATTGAAGTGTTTTTTGTAACGGTAAGATGTCACGATAGGTGAGACTTGCGTAGGCCTTTTTGCGGTGGGTTGTCTGTATATTCAGCTAAAACCTGTCTTAAACAGTTGACTACCAATTAATAATGGTAATCATAAAATAATAAGATCATAAATACCTGTGCAACCCTAAGCCCTCGAAAAAATCAAGTCCGTCGCGGAGAACGATGAATAACTGTTATGACTCGTTTTCCACCGCCAGACATATGACGACGAAGAAGTATTATATTTTTCTCCTCGGCTATGTCACGCATTCCAATTTTGTGCACGAGTTTTCGGCGCCAATCGTAGCGAACATGAATGCTACGGAGATGGAAAAACGGACGAAATACCAAGATCTGATGCGCAAACTTCTTCAAATGTACCCGGAACACTTGGTCAAACATAAAAAACTCCCACATAGACATACATTTTGAAAAAAATTAAGGTACGCTTGTAATAAACTCGGCTTCATGTAATCGAGCCTTAACCTAGTGGCTAAGAAATTGAACATTTCTAATAAACCACTTTGATTCAGAATCCAACTGCTGCAACTGTTTTGGCTGGTGAGGGATATTAATAGGCCCTGACATCTTACGTATTGCCCAGGGGCTGCTGTCAAAAGCCACCTCAATTTAAGTATGTAAATTCAGTTTTGCCGACTACGCCCCAAACATTTTTATTCAGCAACCAATGCGGACGTAATACAAAAAATACCATCGATTTATATCTGAGGAAGCATGGACATTGCCTCCTTCAGTTTATAATTAGCCTTTCCAATCGGACAGCGACTGTGCATTATCTATTAAAAGAGTCTGAAACTATCTGAGCTTCTTTCATAAGACAGAGCTTTGATGGATAATACTATCGCATATCCCAGAGAATAGTGTTAGTTCAACTGAGCTGAAGGATAGGATTCTAAGTGATTGCCAACCACCCAAAGTAAAAGTAAAACTGACAATAGCTATTGACATACCTTCCTGGAAAATTTATGTGGGCTGTTCAAGCTTGTGATGCGAGATAACACATTCGAACGTCGTCGCAATTAATTACAATCCATGGATTCATACCTTAAAGGAAATCATAACAGAAGGAAAAATATTGTAATCTACGAAGGATAGTGATATATTAAACTACACATATATTCTTAAGAGTTGATCTATCTAGGAGGAATTGTTTAACTTGTGAAAAGAGAATTGGAATCCAGTGCAGATATTATAGTGTACTTCAAGAGGAGGATTTCACTCATATTTATTAAATAATCACAATAAGAAGAGTAATTCATCTACATAATAACGTGACGTAGCAAGTCTCAAAACAATAAATATCGAACGAATAATTTATTTTCCTCTATTTCCTCTTTGATTCTTAAATTTTCCTCTAACTCCCTCCAAATTCCATTTCACCTCCACTTTCAACGCGAGGAAATGTAAGCATTGGCTGCAGGCAAATGTCTTCACACTACCATTTTAGACGTTTTCATTTGCCGAAAATGTAAAACCTCAAGTACAGGAACAGATACAGAAATTTTCGATCACAGGACATAGGTATGCACGCAACAATTGTATGATGTCAGCCGCAAGATCCATGGTGGCGGTCTATGCGCTGCAAAGGAAATTGCGTCATCCATTGAGATAACTAGAGCGTGAAAAAAGTCATCATCACGCCCCTGGTCAAGAGCGCACTGATGATATCCTACCTTGCCTCACCCTGGCTACGATGTACAAGCAGAGCGAATAATGCAAACAGTTGTGAAAAGGAATCAAACCACAAAATGAATCCTGACTCTATGTATACATGGATGTTAACATATTTACGATAATTCAACACAACTAATATTCAACAGCAAATATTAGCTCTTCAAATGGAATAGAAATTAAGCGTGACGAAAACGTCCTTGAACAAGATTGCATGATAAAATGAACGAACTGAGCCCTACGTTTTCTTGGAGGTGGTAGATTGATTACATGCCTCCCTTCGACGTTTCGAATTTCTCCTATTAAGTTCTGAATTTCCTAACCACCATAAATTCAAATATCTGCGGGAAATGCATCAGCTGTTGCTTTAGCAGAGTAACCTTCTCAAATGAACACAAATTGGAGACTTTTACAATGTAAAAACCATTCGCTTTTCCCGGAATTCCAACCTGAATCCCTCGGTATCTGGCTAGTGCTCTGGGAAGCCAATTCTAATTCCTAGTCCAAGTGACTCCACGTCATATTTCGATAATATATATTTTAAATACGTCCACCTAAATATACAAATAATGGAACCACAATGGGTTGACAAAGTTATAGAAATGTAAATAAAAGCCCAAACTAAGACATAAATTCTCCACTCTCTTAACGATTGTTACATTTGAAGGTAAAACACCGGCATTTAGTCTTAGCTGATCTTATCGTCCCATTTCCTTCAGAATGAACTACTGTACGTAATGATGCATACAAGAAATAGAAATTATACTATATAAGAATGGAGAAAAATAAATGGACGGAAAGGAAAAGAACAAAGAAGCAGAATACAGATTTTGAACGTCATGAATGGAGACAGAAACTTATTGGATCTGAAGAATGATTTAGTGAAATGCAAATGGTCCTTTATGTCAAACAGTGCTCATAGTCAGTTTCAGAAGTTGCTTCGGGAACAATGGCATTACGTGATATATAATGAAGACCCGACTAAAACCCACCTCCCTCCCTGGGCAACTACCAGGGTAATGATAATTAAGCATCTTTGAAAATTAACTTGATATGTAAAAAAAGCCGAAAGAGTTAGATTAGTAATATGACTATCAGTAAAGTTCCATATTCCTTTCAGTCAACTTCACGAAAAATTAAAATTGTTCTTCCACTTAAGTGAAAATATCAAATAAATAGTTATGTGATTGCTTTTTTGAGGATATCACCCTTCAATGACCCTCACCAATGACAATTATTCCAATTCCAATGACATGTACGAGCGGAAATGGTTGAAAGTATGAAAATGGTTGAATGCATCAGGAAAATAGCCGAATGGCACTCAGGGTAGCCTGAAACGTTGGTTCGTGCACTCGAAGTGTTTTTACCAGGGAAATAATTTATTCCATGAGATGAATGGAAGAAGTAAAATGCGCGCAGAGAATTAAAATAATTCTTGAAAATTTACGCGCGAGGTCATGCTGAAGCGATTTTTCAGAATTTTTTCCCTGCGTGGAGAAGGTGGAGTTTCATTCCATTCTTCTGAAATTTGGGGCAGTAAAACGATAAAAGACTAAAGGGAAATCCTCACGCTAGTGAACCAAGCGAGAGAGAAAGAGCAAACAAGAGATAAGGTAAAATGTAAAAGATATACTCCGGAGACGTTAATTTAATTTTATAGCGGAATTACTGAATCTCTAAACGAAAATGGACTGCTATCCAATCAATTTGACTCATCCAATAACGTGACGTTTAATTGACGAGAAAGAGACTTACGGCCTCATCACTCTGGCGAGAGAACTTTGAAATAAATGGTGTCGTATTCTCAGCGAGTTTAAATAAAACACATGCAATTGAGTAAGGGATAGACAAACAGTCGGATTTGTTTCATATCTTACGACCTCTCAACCTCCGCAAACTTGACAACATCTGAATACTCACTGCAAAACCCTCCGCAGGAAGCACTTAATGTGATTAGTTACTGAAGTAATATGTATGATATCTAAGATAACAATTTGACAATTAGACCGGAAAATACAGCAGCACACACCATGTGAATAAAGGTTTTAAGAAAGGAGAACAAAATTGACAGAACTAGGTACTGCTTCTTGTTGGTACTAAATGCATGAAAATGAATGCATGCTACTGTCTTGTCAGACGAGTGTCATACATGTATGTATTGAAACCTCTGCACAGATGTTGTCTATGGGCATCACACTGACACACTATGGTGTCCAACCGATGATTGGTCTAACAAGTGAAATAGATAAAAATGCAAACAAACGAAGAATTACTAGACACGGTGCTTGAAAAGATATAATTTCCAGGAGAAATTCAAAAGATGCTGAAAAAACGAGTGTAGAACATTTTGAGTGACTATGGAATGTTAAAGATTGATCGAGGGATAACGTTAGGCATGCGAGGAAGGGATAGAAAAATGATAGGAATGTTGGACGGAGTGAAGAGGATAGAAAGTAAGCAGAATTATAGAGTTTATTATAGTATCGGATGTCAGGATGTTTTTGTCGGGAGAGGCAAAGGAATGTATCGTTCTCTAGTCTGCGTACATCTAAAATCTACTGTAAGCAGTAGATTGAGTAGTAATCGGTGATGCAATTAGTTTTTCGAATTAATTCATCATTCATCTTATAGTTTGCATCCATCCGTCATGAGACGGTTTTCATCCTTTAATTGCTACTGCTTTATAATATATATACATAAATAAATCAGCAATAATTTTTATGTTTCTTCCTCCATTGATAATTTGTATTGCTCGTACTTTCTTCTTTCTTCAATCAGAACTACCATCGTGCTCCAGAACTTAATGACTTAATTCTTCTGAATGGTTGTCTGTTTACGCTTGATTCATTTGCGTCCTCGAGAGTGATGCCATCCCTGCTGAATCTGTGTACTCTTGAATTTCAAGATTTCCCAGACAGCGCGAGCACAGTGACACTGACCGCGAATGTAAGAGATTTTCAGTTAATGTACAAAACTTATAAATCTCATACATACAATTCTCCCCAGGGAATAAGTGCTCGGCTGAGCTCACTTTTAAATGTTTCAGTAAGGACAGCATATTTTGCGAATGCCATGAGACAGCTATTAACATTGTCACATTTCCTCATCTCCACCAACACTCACTCAACTCGAAGATTGGCTAATTTTAGCCTTCTACTCTTCCCTTTCTAGAGCTCACTTCCTCACTTCTGGTGGTTCTGTCTTTTAACACCGTTCTTTTCTCGTCCTACGTATTTCTCTTATACCTATAAAACTTGGCTTATGGTTTCCTCATTTCTCTTTCCCTTCAATTATTATTTATGTCTGATTTCCATACTACCTCCGAGTCTCCGGTAAGCATCAGATTTCTTGAAGGTCGACCATCGTGAAGGTTGGATACCCGAGAGGGGTTTTGCAGTCTGACAATCTCATTCCCCACCATAAGGTAATGCGCACCAAGGAACCCCAATAGGACGGCCTTCTGAATGCTGCCTGCAAATGCATCTGCTCTAACTCCACAAGCTGGGATGCACTCAATGTTCTCTTTAACTGAACCCGTAACTCTGCCGAGCGCGTCAACGATGAGGTTTTTATGTTTGACCAAGTGTTCCGGGTACATTTGAAGAAGTTTGCGCATCAGATCTTGGTATTTCGTCCGTTTTTCCATCTCCGTAGCATTCATGTTCGCTACGATTGGCGCCGAAAACTCGTGCACGAAATTTGAATGCGTGACATAGCCGAGGATAACAATATAATATTTTTTCGTCGTCATATGTCTGGTGGTGGAAAACGAGTCATAACATTTATTCATCGTTCTCCGCGACGGACTTGATTTTTCCGAGGGCTTAGGGTTGCACAGGTGTCGTAACTACGCCGCAATGGTATTCTCGGGCATAGTAATACAGCACTCACAGGACGACATTAAGCTGGTGAATGTACGAATAGCAGCCGGACGGGATGACCTAAGGTCTCCGGCTGTGTGTGGTACGCCCTGCACCTCGTGTCTATCAGGTTCGTCCCGTCCTTGAGGAGAAGGTACGCGAGCGTTTTTATGATCTTATTTTTTTATGATTACCATTATTAATTGGTATTCAACTGTTTAAGACAGGTTTTAGTTGAATAAACAGACAACCCACCGCGAAAAAGTTCTACGCAAGTCTCACCTCACGTGACATCTTACCGTTACAAAAAACACTTCAATACTACATACATTCTACCTCCCTTAATTCCGTCCTATCATTTGTTCCAACGTGCCCTTATAGCAGTATTCAACATTCAATCGTCACTCTAAATCCTCTACATCCATCCTTTCTTCGTTGGATTTCTCCAAGCAATCCTCTCTCCTCCATCCAGGCTTCCCACTGAGAGGGCCCGGAGTTTAAATCCTGGAGACAATAAATATTTTTCAGCGGTATCCCGATACCTACTTGAGGTATTTTGTGCTTAGCACTTTGAGTCATTGCAACTTCCGTCGGATGGGTAGTTAAACTATGGACCCCCTCGCGCTTTTCCACATGAGTAGGTTAATGCCGACGCCGGGTTTCTCTTCCATCCATCCCTAATGGTGCAAATGACCTTAGCTGTTGGTCGCCTCCCATAAAAACTACTACTACCACCACCGGTTTATTTGACCTCATCCTTTTCATGCATGCATTTCATCGATTCCTCGGGGATAAAACTCCGACATAGATAAAAAATATGGACTCAACTAAAGGATATTTGAGAGTAGAGTGAGTGGTTTGAGGTAAAGCGGTAGACCGAGAAAGTTACGAGTTAATGCGGTCGAAGAGACGATTATAAAAGTGTGGAGGAATACTATAAGGACAGAAGAACACGTGTAAAACAATGCAAGAATATGACGGAGGCGAATGAAGTATACAAGGATTCAGCCTTATCGAAGAAGTTAGTGAAAAAGAGTTTTTCCTGAAATAGTTTAAAATAACTCTTTCCCTCCCCCGAAGATGTACGGTGAGATGGTTATGCTTTTAATTTAATTACAGTAGTTAACGATCCGCAGATCATTTCTCTGCAGCTCGTAGCACCGTTCTCCACTTGGATAATCTACTCATTCCGCTAAATTCGTCGTTAGACTGCACGGTCTGGATGTCCTCCACCACTTCCTCCTCCCCGCCAATAGCCAGAATAAAAATCACTGTGGAAACGGAAAAGGGCCATTGCCTTCCGTTTTTTGACATCCTCATCCAACGGAAGCAGGATGAATCGCGGAGAAACAGCGACTACCGTAAGTCAACGCGCATTGACCTTAATCGCGATGGCAGAATCCGTCATCACACTTCATTATCGAGGGGGGTGCTGTCGACCCTGATCCGCGGAGGCAAGGCTAGAGCAGTCGATCGAAGCCTCCCGGGCGAACTGAAGGAAATGTAGTAGTAGTAGTTTTGAGGGGAGGCGACCGACAGCTGAGGTCATTTGCGCCATTAGGGATGGACAGGAAAGGATGAAGGGTGGAGAGAAACCCGGCGTCGGCATTAGCCTACTCTTTACGAAAGGCGCCAAGGGGTCCGCAGCTTAACGTCCCATCCGACGGACAGCGTACTCACTCAAAGTGCCCTCCACAAAGCACCTCAAGTAGGGATCGAGATGCCTCTGAAAAGTATTCAACACCGCCGGGATTTGAACCCGGACCCTCTGGGTGGGAAGCCAGTTCGTTAGCCCCCGCACCATCTCGATCCCAGGAAACTTCCAAGTAATGAATGCGGCGGGCGAAACATCTAAATGGCTCTGAAAAGGACCTTCGACACGAAAGAGATATCCGGAGAAGACCGAAAAATCAGTCGCACGAGTCCTCCTCGTCCGCTTATCCCTCGTGGTTCATCATTTTCCGGGAATTTTTCCAGAATACCAAGGAAGAAATAGTTAATAACGCCCTCTCCGACCGAAAAATCAACGGTGCCGAATACAGCCTCTGCCAGGATCATGTGTTTAATATTGAGAGCGGGAAATTACTCTTGTAACCCCAACAGCTACTGGGACCGGCTAATGAAGGAAGTCATTGAAATGAGCCAGGGGAAAAATAATTTCTAGCCAAGATTTTAATTACAAACTCAGCAAAATATAGAATGCTGTGATCTAAAAGATCAAGCACACCCGGAATATATGTTTCGAATACTTTGCGCCAATCACCTTACTTCCTCATTTCCCGGTGCATCTCCCAGTAATGCGTCTGTATTTGTGATTCACGGGAGAAGTGTTTCTTTGTCTTTTCTCCTTCCCATCGCCTTCAAGCAATCTCGCGAATGAGTGCCGCGACGAGTGAGTCAGCCACCAGCAAAATACACTCAAAGAACTGTCATGGAGGCTCTTTCAGTGATGCTTTTACTCAAATGGCAGAGCACTTGACTGTGCATCGTGAGGTGCTGGGTTCGATTCCCCGGCATGTTTGTTTTTTCATTGTAAAATTCCACACACTTTGTTAATTGGTAGAAAGAAAAACTCCAATGGCAAGTAATAATGTGTTCAACAAACGTGGAAAATAAGAGGGATTGCGTAGCCATTACCGGAGAACTAAATTCAGCGACAGTTAGCGCAAAGAGTCGTGAGTAAAGATAGTTATTTTTATGTACATTTAATTTGTTTTTGTTTGAATGGAATTTACGAGGTGTATTAATTTTATTTATGCTGAATTTAGTTCCCCGCTAATCGCTGAGTAATTCTCCTTGTTTACTGCGTTTGGTATTAATATTGTTATTCTCATTGAAATTTTCTTTATACCTGCACGTTAATTCAGGCTGGAGAGTTCAAATTATATCGTGATAATCCATTACATTTTGTTCGTCCTTAAATGTTTCATTCCCTATATTTTTACTCTCTACCTCTCTATAAATCTCGATGTGTTATATCACCATGCATATAGTATATATGAATGAAGGCGCGGAAAACACGTATATGTTTTAAGGTAACGCCACCTAACTTCCGGACTTCAATTGTTATATGTAATTAGACTCTTTAAGTCTTGTGGAATTTATTTTCTTGGGCTATCCTGCTCACTGTTGCTTCTTTCCTTTTTCTAATACCGTTGATCCAGCTTCACATATTTCAAAATTTCTCTGGAGAATGGTATGAAATGATGCCTTAGTGTAGGTAATAAACGTGAAAGTAAACAAAAACCTCCTGCAGATGAGTTTGAAGTGAAAAAAAGGTCACGACGAAGAGGCAGTGATGCGGGTGCAAAATTGTGCTCTCGTAGTCTTTCTCTACAAAGGAAAGATAAGACATGGATTTATGTTATTTGAATCAATCGTTGACGTGTGAACGGTCTCATCGATTCAACCTTAAAAAAAATGCGCAAATTTCATAAAAGCCGTTGAAAAATAAGCCGGAAAAAGTTTGCAAAGCATGTAATCCCTGATCTCTTCAAGGACGCCACTGATATTAAGACAAGAGGAGTGGGAAACGGTTCTGTGGGCTTGAAATGTACGAATTTCTCTCTTAAAAAATAGAGAAATGAAGAAAAGTAAATAATGTTGGCTAAAAAACGAAACTCTGCGTCAACGAAAGCGCGGACCATGGCGCGAGTGTATAGCACACATCTCTTATCTCTTATCATATCTCAGGAGGCTCGTGACCAAGAAAACGGTGGGATGAGGGAGACCGAAAATGAGATAGGTGTGCTGGAAGGAGTAGGAGGGGGGCATTTACTGGCGACGGAGGCGCCTTACGGATATTTTTTCATCAGCGCGTGTACGGAGACGGAAACTAGTCTCGTGCAAGAGAACCCGGTCTCCGTCATTCTATATACGGCATCCATTGGGCTAAGTAGCAGTAAGATTACAGGTGTCGGGACAGAGGCTTGAGGTTTAGACCTTTAGGAGATCACTCCTAATACCAGCGACGCCTTGGGACCAAAAGACATTGGCCCTTACCCGGGGGCCCCTACAAGGAATACATCGCCGATGGAACGTTTCGTGATAGCTCTCGAGTGAAAATCTGTGAGGGAGAACCTGTTTTTTTTCGCTCCAGGCGGTATATCCTGTGGAAGAGGTTGTGTGGCGGTTGTTTTCGTCAGAATAAGGGACGTTGATCGAGAGGCAGGGTGAAAGTGAGCAATGTTGCTCCGGAAGGGTGTCGTCAGGAGTGTTCTCCTGTTCGCCTGGTTGGCCCTAGCAGCCGTGACGGCGGAGGTCGAGCTCTCCGACACGGACACCGAAATACTGCAGGTGGACAAGGGTGTGTTAGTCAAGGGCAAGGATGGTTTGCCATCAGCGAGATCAAATGTTGAGCTAGAACCTCATGCCGGAAACATATATGACACCTCCACTTATGGTGAGTGCCTAACTATCCCGCCTCCTTCGGAAATGCTTGTCAATTTATGTTTTGATTTTGAGAAAATAGGACAATGTCACGGGAAACCACCAGTGTGTTCTTCGGCATGTACTTTACTTTGAAAGCACGCCTTATCCTGGCGAAAGAATTTTCTTTCCCTTTCTATCCTATCCAAAGAGGTGTATTCTTTTTATTGGTTTTATTTATTTTAAATGGCCTAAACGATCATCGATAAGGCATTTCCCCTCGTCGGGTAGTCGATACGGTGATACAGAGGTTTCATAATGTAAAGCCGTTGAGGGTAGAACGGCAGATTGAGTATACCGTTTTTGATAGAGGAAGTATTTCTAGGAAATGCCAATGATTTATGTAAAAGCAAAGTAAATTGAAGCTTAAGCTGGTCCACCAACGGTTGATTTCTGCCCAATTCTTCGCAGACTACGCCCTAGGCCTTCGTAAATTTGCTTCAATGAAGGTTTCACCTGAACATTTATTTCATCAATTCCGATAATGAATGCAGTTGTTTCCAATTATTCACGTGAAACTAGCTGATAATAAGTGTCCCATACCAAGTATTCGCTTTTCATAATTGCTGTGTAACATATTTGCTTTGATTAAATTCCTACCCGCATTATAAATGCATTCACCTTCTCTCAAAAACGAATATTTTAAGGCTTGACTGATGAACCTTTCGAACTGAGTCAATTTTTTTTACTCTTAATTGCCCTCCTTCAGTAAAAAGAAATCCTATAATATGGAAACCCGGCATGGATAATTTACACAGTGCAGAGCCTAAGCCAAAGATTTATCGCTGGGGGAATTGCGATTTCAGATAATATTTTATGTGTATCTTAGCCGACATGAAGTCACACGTCTGCCATTTTGTTCATGCTTTCCTCTGGGCGTGGCCGTTGCGAGTGATTGAGTCATCTTTCGTGTTTCTGTGCTCCCTTATCAGGCCCTAAAACGAGTCATCTTGGTCTGTTGTAATTTATTTCTGATGGCTAATTGAGGGTGTTGCACCAAAGTTTAGTGTACGCTGACACGTTCTTCCTCATCGTGTTCTTTTATTTGTGTTCCCGGCATGAAATCATTTTCCCATGACTTCCGCGTTGAATCGCGTAAAATTAACCAAAAGTAAGTTTATTTAGGCATCCAAAGAGGGGAACAATAAAAAAATATGAGTTTAATACGTTAAATACAAGGTGCAGTTAAAAAAATGAAGTTAAAACGTACGCCAGTGGTGGCGAAAAGCTGGAAGAAGGGGGTGACTCTGTTATATTCAAGTGAATTTTTCAAGTGATTGCAGTGGGGGAAATTAAAAGAAGCCGAATCAAATAAAATATTTTATGGGAAAAGGTCCTGTTCTACACCGATTCTTTGAATCCAGAACAATAAGGATACTCCACAGAAATCGTTCGAATTCCCTCATTACTCGTTGCGCCGACATTTACCATTGCTTGGTTTTCATAGTTCATCCTCGGCATTTCTCTGTAATTCCTTACGTCTCTGTTTCCTTCACTAGCGGTCTTCCATAAACTGCTATGCCTCAGGAAATGCCTGATTAGTTTTCCTCTTCTTCTCGTAAGTTGCTCGACTTAATTATTTATTTGTTGTTGTAATAGATATTGTATAGAAGTTGTGTTATTATTATTGTGTCATTAGGGTTATTATGTTAAAACATGGTGAACATTTTTGTTCAACCAATTCAAATTAACTGATTCGGTAATTATTCGCCAAATTTTCCTTCATTTTAAAACTTTTTGAACGATTTTTCACTTAAATCCTCCCAAAATTTTAATGGTTCACTTTGCGTCATGAACCCTCCCTTGGGTTTGCGTCTTGGGTACTTACCCTTGTGGGCACTCATGTTATCCAGGTTGTGCAGTTCATTTGGAGTAAGTATTATTCTTCGCTGATTTTTAAAGGTGTTCTTATTTTGACCGCAGTACCTCGTATTTTATACAGGGAACCTGCATTCATCTAAGAATTCTCAGTTTATCTTCATGGAAAATAGGAGAATGGGAAAACAATTTCGTCGTCAACAAAACACAGCCATGTGGTGCATTTCCTATTCCAAAATAATGAGCTCACACAGGTATCTGGCCATAAATAAATCAAATCTGACTTTTATTGTCTTGCACTTGTGATCTCTGTTCACTGCGCCAGCGAATGCCTCATTGCTTTGTTTCCATCTTTGACTGAGTCGTACACCTCCACAATTACTAAGATATATGTGTATTCCTGAAAATAAAATATGCTTATAATAAGTTGAAAAACCTCGACGTATTTCCAGGTAATCCTTGGCATAGTGGTGAGAATGGAAGATTTATAATAATGGAAACGATAGTTAAACCCCATTCATAGTAAATAATTGAATAACAATCTTAAATATTTCTCAGAATGAAAACCGTATTTAAGCTCATTCATAGATATAACATAATTATTTTAACTCCAGTGACGTGACGTGCATTCCGTGGCAACATGACCGTACTAGGAATGGTAACAACTTATCTCATTCACAATGTCAGTATCCTTATTTCTGAAGCTACTCTTATATTATAGGATCCCTTGGCCAGCTAAAATTTATACTGGGGCATTTGTTGCAACATATGAGTTTTCTAAAGACTTTACTACCGAGGATCTGACAGGAGACTCCTTTCCTGACAGTGCGAAATCACTTCCACGACCCTAGGAATTCTCGTATAAACCTTTTGTAGATATATGGATTTTAGGATTCTAAAGAACGGTAAATCAATTTACTCTAAGAATAAAACTAAATAAGGACGAGAACATCCAGAAACTTAGGAAGCAGCATCCATGTAAAAATGCGGAGATTTTGTCGACATGTTCGGTTTGAAACAGTAATGCTGAGTTCTCTGGTGCCTCTTTCTCAAAGCTGCATAATGATGTTATTAGCTTTCAGAAAAGTCTTAAATGCAATACAAAATATTCGGCTGCCTAATGTAGGCAAGTGCTGCACCATTTACTACTACCGGCAGACTCCAAATGCATCGATTTATAAACTGACTTGTTGCTTCGGACACGGGTGCATGGACTATCGTGCAAGTGTTTCGGTTCGAATAGGGTAGAGAGAGGGTATTTGGGTCAAAACAACCATATATAAGGTGGGCATCTCCTGAATATGAGGCGGCAGAGACAACGTGTAGGGGAAGTTATTTAGGCCATTTACCTCGGGGACGATCATTATCTATGCACAATGTAGTCTAATTGGTTAAAAGTTCCATTGGGATTAAGTAAACATTTATGGCCCAGGGACTGCGAGCTTGTGATGTAATTATGCTTTCAGACTATTGAATGACTCTTGGAATTTGACCAAAATAATGGCCACAGTACAAATATATAGGTCACGTGTCGCAATAGATATTTGTTGCTCGTAACTACCAATAAGTATGCGTTTTATTTTTAAAATTTTTTCTGAACCCTGCTTATTTAGGCAGGTGTCGTATATTTGAGTATGAATTATTGCAACTATAGGACACGGCCAGCTGGACCTTGTGTCATCCCTGGCAACGAGAAAGACTAGGCTTCTGCAGATATCATCGCACGAATCCCTTGCAAAGCGAAATAAGCAGCACAGTTGAGGATCAAACCAGTTAGAATAGGGACCTGGAACGTAAGGGCAATTTTAGCAAAAGGGAAATCAGAAAATATAAAGTGAGAGATGGAGAGAGGAAATATATTTTAGGGGTATGCGAGGCGGGACGGATGGATACTGGAGATTAATGAAGTAATAGCTAAAGAGTAATATACAGAGGCGGGGAAGAAATCATTGAAGTGTGGCAATAATATTAAACAAAAAGGTAGACAGTAGCTTAGTGAACATAGAGCAGGTGAGTGTTAGAATATTATTAGTGGAAGTAAAAGCTGAACTAACGAAGTTGGTCATTGTTCTGGTCTACATGCCAACAAACAATCATGGGGGACAAGAAGTTGGCAGGGTGCCCAATCAATTCGAAGAGATATTTACGGGTGTTCCTGAAAGAAATTATTTGCTAGTGTTGGGTGACTGGAACGCGATTGTAGGTGAAGGGAGAGATGGGTATAGTGAGGTGGGGATCTAAAATTTACGGATGAAGAGTGACCCCGCGGAGAATCCAATTGAGCTCTGCAGGAGATAGGGTTTGATCTTGACGAACACTTGGTTTAAATACCACAATAGTGGTACAAAAACATGGAAAATTCTCAGGGATTTAGAAAGACATCAGTTTGGGTATATTATGGTTAGCCACAGATTAAGGAGCAGCGTGATTAATTCAGTTTCCCGGGAGCGGATGTGGATTTAGATCTTAATTCAATACTCGTGAAGGGTAACGTCAGATTAAAGCGGACAAAACGAGAAAGACGGTTTAGGAAATGTAATATCATTTACCGGAACTAAAAAAGGAGTTCCAACAAGCTGCAGAGAAAATTGTGAATGAGGACAGATGCAATCTAAGAAAAGTGGGATCATATCAAAAAGTTATATCAAAGCTGCAAACGAAACTGTAGGAACAGTAAACCACGGATTTCCGACTGCGTAGTTTGGAAGATAGGCGAGAGAAGGAAATGGAGGAATTCAAGCACAATTTGTCGGAAAGAAGTAAAAAGAGATAAATGATAAACTGGGGAAACCTAATAGGACGAAAGAAGCGAGGTTGAAAACTCAGTTTAAGGATATGGCAAGTTTACAGAGGAAGGGTGAACTTAGTGCGCTGTGCAGGAAGGTGAAAGATAGCACTGTCAGGAAGTAAGAAGGAAAAATCCGTGCAAACAATCAAAGACGAGCCGGGAGAAATATTAATTGAACCAGGGACAATTCTAGAGAGATTGTAGGAATATATAGAGGAAGTATATTGCAAAGAACTTAGGCCACCAAGTTTAGACACAGAAAGAGAGTATGACGTGGGTGTGGATAGCTTACAAGGTCCAAGCTTACGCGATGGCGAGGTAGATAAAAAGGACAATAGGGGAATGGAAAAGCAAAACGGGCGTGGTGGTGGACAAAACACCCGAGTAAATACTTAAAGGTTTAGAAAAATGTGGAAGGAAGAGTTTGTACGGACTAATTCGCAGCATTTACGAGGGAGAAATTTTGCCGGAAGACTTCGTCCGATCAGTGCTAGTTCCTATTCCAAAAAAGGAAAAGGTAGGCATACTCGTATGTGAGGACTACCGGACAATAAGTTTGATTTCACATGCAGCGAAAGTGATTCTCAGGATCATCAACAAGATTTTGGAGAGCAAGATAAATGATTAATTACTTAGGGAATGATCAATTTGGTTTCAGAAAGGGGAGAGGCACGCTTGATGCCATAACAGTAAAGAGGTCACTAATAGAGAGGAACATACATGTATGTAGAATGCAATCAGAATGTATTTGTCTGTCTCGTAAATTTCGAAAAAGCGTTTGATAAATTGAATTGGGTATGATTAATGGATGCATTGCGGGATATAGGGGTGCATCGGAGGTAAATGTGAATAATCCGCAACTTTTGCGGATTTGTCGCATTTCGGCGGGCGTTGAGTACGAGAAGACTCGTTAAAACTTTATGAATCGTGATTTTGTGCGGCCCAGGAAATATGATCGTTAAAGCAAGTCGGTGGGTGTACTGGATGCTTTTAAATGTGGGTGTGGAGAAGGATGGAAGAGTAGAAGTGGACAAAGGAAAACAAACAAGGAAGTGCTAGGCACGAAGGGGGAGCCCAGGAGATTGTTGGGATATATGCTAAGGAGGCAGGTAAAGTGAATGTGGAGCCGTTTAATTCGGGATGGGATATTTTAAACTGTGAGAGAGGAGAGAACATGGCTAGGCATAACAATAAAATTACTTGGTACCACATCCTTCTCGCGTCAAATCTGATTATTTTGTTTTATCGAAATAAAACTTCATCATTAATAGTTTTTCAACAAGTAGTAACTCAGTGGATGGTTATTCATTATAGTTGAGTATTCAAAAAAATAGTAAAATCCTTAGTATACGTATAGGAATCGACGTACTTATATATTGCATAGTTATCACATATACGTAGCAGTTATCGGGTGACTCTTTTAAGAACCGATATCAGCGGTAATCTTACGACTAAATAAAATGGCGTCACTGCTAGGAGTCGGTTCCGTGGATTTAATTGGTTTCTTTCTCGTAGAGGAAATGCCTGGCAGAATGGAATTGGAGTGTATGGTCCTTTAGAAATAATAAAACTTTAAAGGTTGCTGCACACCAATAGACCACCTTTACCCTTGGTGTTATTTGATCAATTTATGTATTTTATTTTTATGCTCATTTATTACTTTTAGTTTTGCATATTACGTTAGTTTCCGTCGCTGGATTTGATGTTTGTATCTATTCTTAATTGTCTTCTTTGTTGCAATGACAAAATTCAGACGGTAACTTAAAATAATCGTGCCGTTCTTTTAACAATTTATTACGCTAAACGTTTTTGAGCCGATATACAAAATTTTGACGACTCTTAGAGAGCATTTTGAAACACGATATTTTTCTCGCCCAAACTATTGATTGTGAAATTTTTATCCCATAGCACCAAAAATTCACTCTCTTTTATAATTCGCAAGAACATGATCAAGAATCAATATTCTCTGGGTGGATGAAACCTTCCGAAACTAACGTGAGATAAATCCGATGGAGGGAAGACGATAGATAACAGTGTTTGTCGTCACCCATGAGTTTTTTCTATCTATGACTCACAACCGATTACAACACCTGTGCATGATTGCTGCGCTCCCATTCCTGGCTAAGGTTACTGATTAGCAGGGACGTCATTGTCCAGTTGGTAGAGGGCTGGGCTGCCGACCAGAGTACTCTGGTTCAATTCCTGGAGACGCCTATGGGCACCCTCAACGTCTACATCTAAACAATACACCGCAGACCACCGTAAGGACGTGTGGCGGGGGTGTTAGGAGACCACCCGTAAAACAGGATAAAATCGCGAGCAAAGCTAAGAAAATCATGCCGATTCACATCCACAGAGATGTACATATTCATGCAAAACCCGTTTTAACATGAGCACATGCAAATGCATATACTAGCAACTAACACACACATGCGCATTCACCTACGAATGTACCAGATGTCTACGCAGCGTTTAATCTTGATCTTGTTTGTAATTATAATGTCTCTATTAGGACTTTGGTTTCTTACTGTTATGATTCCTTATTGTCCGAGGAAAGAACGAATATTTATATCCATTTGTACTGGAGTATATTTCCTTTATCTTATCTTTGTGGTCTAACCTACCCACAATGTGTGGGGGCCATAATCACTCCCTTTGTAGCATAAATTAACTCGTGTGTTCTGAACCTTGCTAAAAGTCTACTCCACCCAAGATGTGTGTTTTTTCGGGTACCAGATCTTTCTGGGAAACCATACAGTGAAAGGGACTGGCTCTCCTAACCTGATGTGTGAATTTCACCAATCGTTTCGCTCAACACTGGGAGAGCTCTTCCCTCACGTATCAAACCGATCTCCTGGTCGATAACCGTGGATATACTGAGGAGCAGGATGACCAAAGGTGTAACTAGCCTTTTGCTAATTAACTGCGAGGTGCGTTCTAGTTCGAAAGTCTGCTTTTTTTCGAAATATTATCAAAAGAAAGTTAAAAAACTTCAGTTACTTCACGAAATAATCTCCTTGTAAACACATTTGCCACTGCGTCAATGCCATGATGCCATGGCCGCCAATAGCGCTTCTGTAGGTGTCGACTGGAAAAACCGACTAGTCCATGGCAGGGGTCTCTTGGGATCGTTGTCACACGACGTTCGGGCCCTTTATGAAATATTGCACACACGAACGTACATTTTTTACATTCATGAAGCCACCACCTCGTGATTAACTCAATTGGCAAAGCATTTTGACGGGTGATAAACCACACAAGTAGAGAAAACGGACGATCACGCTGTTCTTGCACACTAACCGGCACCGTTTTAAGCTTTGGAAACGCTTCTCGCTCTAGAGGGAGCTATATTAACCCTGTGCACGGTACGCTGCAGCCAACTATGTCATAAAGGTTTCCCTCGTATTTTAAGCACAACCACAACTTTCTAACTACCGCCATATCCTAGAAAACAATAAGGTGACCTCATATTTTTTCAATTCTTTCCGGTGGGCGATAGGATTCCGCTCGATGAATTTTATTGTAGCAGTTTTTTGTGTATATCAATAAGCTTTCTTGGGCCGCCAGATCTTTCGAGGCTTACCAGCAACCCCCCTCCTCGAATTTAGGCAACCTTATATACTCCAAAGCCGTAACTCCGAACTGTAGCGAAGGGGTTTACAATTTTTTTTCTTCGGAGCAGACTCTCAGAATGTGTGTTAGGTTGGCGGATCTCGCATATTCCAATGATGACATCGACTAAACAATCTTTCATTGGGAGAGGGGAAGAGTGGCTCTTAAGAAAGATATTTCGAGTGAATCAGCTTAGGATGATGAATGAAAAGAAGCAAAACATGCGATCAGTTAGAAATAAACGGAATTAACTCCATCCCTACGATTATATCGTAAGGTTCCACCCTAAATCTGGTTGGCATATAGTGTTTTTCATTGTTCATGTCTGAATCTTTCTTTTTTATCAAATTAGCATTTGTGAGGACACAATCACATGCCTTCCAGCAATAGTTTTCATTCTAGCTGCTCGGAAAGGCCAATGACTACGTTATTTGCTAGCTATCACGAAGCATGTAGGTTTCTGGCACAAGCGTGGGTGTTTTAATGCCATGCCATGTTTTTTTCAAATGCGTATGTCCTTGAATTAAAATTTAACTATGCCAACAAAAGATGATAATTGGATATATTTTGACTCATTTTATTTTACTCCTCCTCTCTTACAGTACAATGCATTTTCGTCAACTGTAATGACTCTATGGAGGTAACTCAGCATGAAAATGTTAATACACTTATAAAAGAATCATTACTTGAATAGATGGTGACAGGTAAACACAATGAAAATTGGCAACTTTTTACTTTTTCCCCTCTTGGTCGATTGTTTCAATATGGGTTGAAAATGATTTGATATAATTTGATTTTTCCTAGGGAAAAATCTCATTTACAGTATGAGTACTCTAGGTTGATGACAAATGTCTACATTGATGCTGGCATTATGTGCGACATGCAGAGCTATTAGATATGTCATGTATTTAAAATGTCAGCTGTTTTTTTGTTTGAGATCCAACATAGCAGCATTGGTGAGTGAGATTTTTGAGATTTGAAAAATCAGTCTCCGATCTAACCGAGTACGGACTTAAGCGAAGAACTATGTATGAGAGACATTAGCCTGCTTTTAGGGAAGTAAAATGAGGGATATGCAGCTTAAAACATAAGGGGTAGAGTGGCTTGATTAGCACATATGCAGAGATAGAAAAACCAATGGAGATCATCACTGAGATTTGATCCCTGTCAGTCATAGTAGGAAGCTAGTATTCTGTGTGCATACACAAAACACCTATCTCTAATTCCCAATCCAGGATCGTTCCTCATAACAGATTACCATCTCCTTTCACTCCATAATTTCCCCTTTGCTCTATCCATGTGTTTCTGTAATATAATATTGTTCTCTTTATTGATTTACTAGCCTTCATCGTCATTCCCTGAATGGTGCATTTGAATAACCTGAATCACAGTAATCAATTTGGAAGTTGTTTGTAAGGTCAGGATAGAACTGACCTGATACTAAAACCTATGCATTATGTGGAATTCATGTGTCAGGGTGGGAAGGCTAGTTCCTTTCCTTTTGGTTTTCCAGGAAGATCTAGAACCCTGAAAATAACACGGCTTGGCAAAGCTAGGGATGCCCAGAAGCATCACTCAAAATCAAGCCAATGTACTCCAGTCAGTAGGGCCAGTGCTGTATTCACTGAAATCCCCTTGGGTTACTTACATCCAGGGGTTATTTGATGGATGTCTTTTAATTAAGTCCTCAGGTTAAAATCTATCTTTTTGGTATTTGATACTTTAGAGTTGTACATTGTGATTGCAAATGAGTATTTGAGTTAGTTTCTCTCGGGAGATATGCTAAGATAGATTATGAGCACTTGAATTCAGATGGCTTAACCCAGCAGTCATAGCACAATTGAAATGATGTTGTTTTACCTAGTTTAGTACTTGTATCCCTGTGTGTTCATTAGATATTCAAATAGAATTACTCCATCTTATTGTTGCATACTATATATGTGTATGTACCACTGCGTTACTTGTGAATAGTACACAACAGCCCTGTTGGATTCAAAAAGGCAGAACTATGGGCTTTGAAAAGTTGTTATTCTGTTTATGTTTGTCATAGGGCAAATTATGAATCAGATTCCAAACGCTTTATGCACACACTAAATACACATACGTGCATCTACAAATTGACTGTAGAAGTCTTAAGTTTGTGAAATTCCATCTTTATATTGATAGAAATATAATTACTGAGTAAAATATCAAAACTTATCACACATTTAATTTGTTTAATTTAAATTAGGAAATGGTACTCAGTAAATTTATTTGTCAATGTTTATAAATTCATTTTGTTTAGCTTCACATTAATACGTATCAACAAGAAAAACCATGCAAAGGGACCAAAAAACAAGATGAAATGCACATTTGGTCAAATTTCTGCAATTATCGTGGGGTGTAAACTGTTGCTTTCAAACTGACAATACTGTCACCACAAAGAAAGAGATGTATAAACATACTGCCGATGCTTTAATTGCCAATTAATAGTGATACATTAATAAAATCTTTGCCACAGATTCCACGAATTATTAATTTTTGTCATGAAAATTCATATTCTTTTGTAAAAATATTTTTTTTATTGTGAGTGTCAAAATTGTGTGCAAAGTTCATCATTTCAGGGTTGTTTTGAACCTTTAGCATTATGCCAAAGGCCATCCTTTGATGAAGGCTAGGAGAATAGAAGTAATAGATTGCAGCAGATGGAAATTTTGAGGACAATTGTCATGAATCAGTACTCTGTAAGCAGAAGTAAAATGTTTATATTTTCCTAGCCTCATTGTAAGGGTTTTGCCTTTGGTTAAAACAACCCCAAAATAAAGAAATTTTAATGCAATTTTCTCACCCATAAGGTAATTTTTTTATACAAGTAAGAGACTATTAATAATGTGAGACCTGTCTGTGATAAAGATTTTGTGAATGCATCGATGTCTCTTGATGATAGTGGAATTTTCATATACTTGTCGTCAACAGTTTTTTGTGTACAGTTGCTGAAAATAGACCAAATAAACATTTTGCTTTGTATTTTGGCCCCTTCACATGATTTTCTCTTGTATCGATGCATTTGTGCCATGTGAATAGTGCATACATGAACCCTTCAGAATCTGTGTAATACTTTACTCCACGACAAAAGTGGCCAGAGTGACATCCTTTCAAAGTACATTTTTCTTTTATTTTGAATGTAACAATAAGCGGCAATACTTTTTGGTCTATAACGATCCTTATCATGCATATTTTTCTTTGTACCTCAGTATGTAGCATATTAGGGTTTTCAAGTTCTCTAATGGTTATTACACTCTGTAATATCAACTGATGAAAGTTCATTACATGACAACACTGCATTTACACCGAAATCAGGATTGAAATCTGTAGCATTTAGGTTAGCTGCTAAGTATGTTACCAACCACATCACTGGTCTTAAAACAGTTCACTTTTATTTTATTTTGAGCATAATAATGGTGCGGAAGATTTTAAATATTATTGAGTTCACAGTTTAAAAACTATTGTATTCAATTATTGCCTTAATGAGAAAAACCTTAATCAAAAACATTGTATAACATTGCAATTGAAATTTTAAACCAAGTAGTATCAAACGTAGCAATTTAAGTATTATACAATATTTAAATAGTTGCATTGTGATGATATTTACCACAAAAATAAATAAAATAAGGACAAGTGAGTTCAAGGAAAGTCTAAACTTCAATTGTGGCCCATAAATGAATTATTTTGAGCAAAAATGACAGCAAAAAAAACAAGTATTTTTTTATTATTTCCTACAGTAAGTACAAATATAGCTGATTATAGCACTTTTCCAGGAGCCCTTCAGTTGTTCTCATTCCTATTCTAATGACACAGAGTATCATACTCGACAAAATTTAGGTAGGGCAAATTTTGATTTCTACTTTTAAAGTAATTTTTATGCATATCATTGCCAAATTGATATCTCTTAGACTGCCTTTCACCTAGCTTTTCCTTGGCACTCTTAATCTTCTTTTGCTCTATGGTTCTTTAATGTAGTAACATATGCATACTTTCTGACTTGATGGATTTGCACCTTCATTGCTAGAGTCTCAGTAGAGATCTATTGACTGGAGGGCCCAGGTTCCATTCCATTGCCTCTGGACACCTGCAGGTTCACCCAAGATGTTTTTGTGGATATCATATCTTCATGGGAAACCACAGGCAGTGAAAAAGGGAAGGGAACTGGCTCTCCTACCCAGATTTGTGAATTTCAAATACCATTGGTATTACAACTAGTATTAGGTGGGCTCATGAGTTCTTTACCTTGCCTATCATCTCACCTTTTGGTTGATTACTGTGTTTTTTTTAGTGGCAATGAGAATAAATCAGTATATTAGGTACAAGAAGATTCTATAATTTAAATATAATGGAGCAGTTAGATTAAACAGCTAACCTCTCTAAGAAATTGAATAGTTTCAGGCATGATGTGGTGGAAATCGAACATAATAAAGAGCAAATAGTAACAATTTTCCACTTGATAAGTTTAATTTTCAGGTGAAGAAGATGTAATACATTGAGACTCAGTTGTAAAATCAAACTTATGTAGTGGAAAATTGTTACTATCTGTTCTTTCTAGAAAATGTTTCAAGTGAAGATGGGCAAAGCAGGACAGCACCAGAAAAGTTGCACTGTGTGAAAGAAGCTTTCACAAAGAGGAGGGAGTAAATGACTTAAAATAACTATTTATTGAAGGAAAAGATTTGCAAAAACTTTGGCATTGTGTTTAAAGTTTTCTCAGGGTCTTGTGATGAGTTGATGACTTTGAGGTGTTCTTTCTTGAGTCTTATGCATGAAGAAGTTACATTGTCTACATTGCTTACCACTTCCGATTGAGGTGTAACTACTACTGCTTAAAATGACAATGCAAATGACATCCGAAACCTAGGAGCTTATGCTGCCATGCCAGCAGCATGTGAAAGAATTGCAGGAAATGCCACAACAGTTACTTTAATTAAGTTATCCATTGATATGCACTGAAATGCAATCTATTTTTTCTAGTGTAAATTACATTTGCCTCAACCAGGATTAAAACCCAGATCCCATGATATCTCGGAGTGCCTTAGCTAGCCACCGAGGCATCCTTTGACATGGAATTTCTAGGGAATTTAAAGGAAAAAGATTTTGTGATACAGGCATTATCTCATGGACATTGTATGTATGGTACTTATTGCATTATAGGAGCACATGATCTTGTTTGTGTTTTGATTCATAAATTACAAACACATTTATCAACCTGATGGTTTGTTTGTTAAAAATGGTTGAGTTTACCCAGTACTAAGCCCAGCAGCATGTGAAATTCACACATCAGGGAGGAAGGGCCAGTTCCTTTCCCTGTGATGTCTATGGTTTCCCAGGAAGTTCTGCTACCCAAAAAATCATACAGTTTGGGTGAAGCTGAGGGTTCCCAAAGGTTTGTCTGGTAATCAAACCTGGATCCTCTGGTCAGTAGCCTAATGATCTACCCATGAACTACTGTGCATCCCCACCATAACTGAAAAGAGGCAATGTGCGGTATTTTCCCATCGATAACGCGCACCTTATGTATAAGGCGCACCCATAACTTAGTATTAATCATGAATTTGTATAGATACCGTGGCCCCAGGGCTTCATAGTTATGTTGAACATGTATAGATGCTGCGCATCTGTATGTGTATATATATAGAGAGAGATGTATATATTTCCATATACATATATGTGGGTTGTGGTAGTCCAGTGGGTAGAGCGTTGGACTGCTGATCGGAGGGTCCCGGGTTCGATTCCCGGGCAAGGCACTCTGGGCACCTGCAGCTCCACCCAAGCTAAAGTGATTTTTCAGGTACCAGGTCTTCCTGGGAAACCATAACTGGCACAGGGAAAGGAACTGGCCCCCCTAGCCTGATATGTGAATTTTCACATGCCGTATAGGGCTTAGTACTGGGTGAACTCTACCATCACCTACTAAACCAACCTTCGGGTTGATTACTGTGTTTATGTTATATATATATATAATTTTTGTTGCATGTTGTTTATGTTGCATATATATTATATATATATATATATATATATATATATATATATATATATATATATATATATATATATATATATATATATATATATATATATTATATATATGCAATATATATATATATATATATATATATATATAATGGGCTGACACAATATAACACAAATAGAAAAGAATAGAGGCCTTCTTCAAGAGAGGCCTCTATTCTTGGCTCAGAGGCCTTCTTCAAGAGAGACTCTTGAAGAAGGCCTCTGAGAGGGCCGAAAGCTCGAACAATTTACCGTGTGAGTGTTCTTTTAAATGTGTCTATTCTTTTCTATTTGTGTTATTTTGTGTCAGCCCATTATTGTGCCGCTCGTGTGAGTTTTTCCGTACAATCGTATATATATATATATATATATATATATATATATATATATATATATATATATATATATATATATATATATATATATATATATATTGCATACACTATATTTTATATATATATATTTATATATATATATATACATAGAAATATATATATATAATAAAAGTATATATATATATATTTATATGCGCGTAAAAATTATATATAGTGTATGCAAAAAATACGTGTTTGATTTTTTTCAATTTTCATTGCATAACGCGCATCGTCATTTTTTAAATCATCTGAACATTTTTGTGTTGATAACACGCACGTTATCAATGGGAAAATATGGTAATTACTCAAATACAAATTTTCTATTTGTTGGAATTCTAATCTTTTTTATCATTGATAAACAGTCGGACTCTACTTTAAATAAGTTTAATACATAAAATTCATATGAAAATATTTAGTACTTAGCGAGAATGCCATAATGTGTTGGTTGGTTTTTCCATAAATGGTATGTAATTCACTGCTCCCTGATTTAAAATTATCTACAATTTAATATATCTCCAATAAAATAAGAGAATTAATTTTTTTAAACATGAGTCTGCATCATTCCTGTATACCTGTTGCTTACATCATTATAAATACCTAGTGGTTAATTATAAATACCACATTCTGTGTGGAGTGAAGACATTAGTCTATTCTTTACCCAAGTACTCTTGGCTTAAAATAAAGTATAAGAGGACCAGTACAGTTGCATTCAGTATATGTTAGAGAATATATCAAAGCATTATTTCAGTGGGAAAGTTGTACAATATTTATCATTATTCACTTATTCAATGATTTTTTTCAATTTAATGGTAAATACAATTAAACTATAAATTATTTCAGCCATAAATAGGAAGTAGGAGTTAATAAACTTAAATAAAATGGAAGAATGTGATAGAGTATAGCATTTATTAGTTTTATTGTCTATCCAAAACCTATAAAAAATAAAATTCAAATCAAAAACGCTTCCATTGAATCAAAACCCCACCTGAAAATATTGGCTGAATGCCCTTGATAAAAGGAAAAGTAAATGAAGAGATAAGTAAGGGAAAACAGAGGAGGTAAAGGAAAATTTTGAAAAAATGACAGGAAATTGGAGAATAAGGATAGTAGTATGTTAAAAGATGCTTTATATGAGAAAATGTCTGGCTTCTGAGAAAAGGAAGTAAGATAATTTACAGATTGATGCCTTTCTAGACAGTGTGAGTAGGTTAGAAATTATTCAATGGTGTCTGACAAGATATGATTGGATTTTAATGATAAAATTTTGGGAAAACATTCATAACTTTCCACTTCTAGGTCTGCTTACAATGCAAAGGTCTCAAAATAAGTACCTAATAAAACTAAGCTATACGGTTGCACTGAAAATTATAAGTAGCTCTTGTTGTCATTTCATCATTTAGAAATTTTGAGTAAACAGAGGAGACATGGGAGGTGGGATATGGTAATCCAGTGGACAGAGAGTTGAACTACTAACTGGAGAGCCCACACTCAAGCTGTGTAATTTTTTTTGGGTACCAGATCTTCCTAGGAAACTATGGGCAATACAAGGAAAGGAACTACCCCGTACCCTGATTTGTGAATGTCACATGCTATTTGGCTCAGTGTAAGTTAAGCACTACCCTCACCTATTAAATTAACCTTCAGGTTGATAACTATGGTCGGATTTGGTGGAAGAAGACAATTTAGACAACTTAGCTTCAATAAAAGTTATTTGCATTCTTTAAAAATTTTAATGAAATGCAAAAGTAAAATTCAAAACAATTTTTCAGACCTATACATTTCAGATTTGTACATGATACCTCTTGTACGAATGCCAAATTTAATAATTTCCCATAAAAACTAGGAATTTTTATGTGTTAGCTTATAAATAATATTGCAGTTCACTCAAAACTAGTTATGCCTTGTTAGACCTCAAATGACTTTCTTTTGAAACTGCAGATTTGGGTTCAACATGGGTGGTTTCTAATATTTCCTGAAGTATTTGTGGAAGCATTGGAGTTAGTGCAAAACCTTGCTCTACATAAGTAATTGTTAATGATTTACAGAAATGTAAGGGTGATTTTTATAATGAGGATAAGAGTTCACCTCCAAACTAAACCTTTAGTTATGGGAAATTTAGAATCCAGGTAAGGGAACCTTTCCCTGTGCTACCATCTGATTTGTAATGAACTTATAGTAACTAGAAAATTAAATCACTTGAATCTTTAAATGGTATTATCCAAAGGCATTTGCACTTAGCACCACTGGTCAGTGGCTGAACACCACCCGCTAACATGCTACCCAATTTATCAATGCAATCATTGGCAGATGCAACAGTGCATACAAGAGAATAGCATGGGACTTCAAATCACTGAAAATATTATAAGACAAAATCCCAAGTGGCCAGAAAGCTAAGGTAATCAACCTAATAGTTTGTTTGATATGTTATAGTAAATCTCACCTAGTACTCAGTCCAGTGACACATGAAGTTTATACATCAGGGTGGGGACTAGTTTCTTTCCCTGTGCCACCTATAGTTTCCCTGAAAAATTTGATTCTGGGAAAAATGACACTGCTTGGTTGAAGCTGAAGGTGCCCAGAGGCATCATGAAGAATCAAACCCAGGTTCGTCAGTCAGTAGCCACACCCACTGAGCAACCACAGCTCAAAATTTTAAGCAATTAAAAAGAAAACAAGAGCAATTATATGCTTGGTACATACATAATCATAATGAATTCACACATTCATGGTTCCATTTCCTTTCACCATTTCATCGGTGATTTCTCACTCAGTTCTTTGTCCAGGAATTAGATTTTAGATGGGGATACCCTAAGGCATTTCTATAACATTTGAATTGGAGCCTAAAAGTCAGAAGCCCTGCACCCTCTAGATCACCATCCCACCACTAACAGAAATCCTCTGCAGTAAGTAAGCTGCAAGTTGGTACTGATAGTTAAGGATAAAATGCACCTTGAACTAAACACTATGGTGAGTGGACTAAACTCATTCATGGATGGCCAGTTCCTGTCCTCAGGTCATCAATGTTTTAATCCAAGTTTCTAGTCTCTAGATAATTCCACCACATGGGGTAGTCCAAAGGAATCAGAGAATTTGAACCTGGGACATTCTAATCAATGGACCCATATTCTACCTGGCCACTTGAGCAGATGCCTATAAACAGTAATTGTACACATTTTAATGAAGATGAATAAATAAATGTACCATCATGTACAAATTTTCCATCTTATTATCCCTTGATTTTAGTGACTAGAATTCAAATTGAGCTTGCATGTAGATGCCTTGGGGGTGTAGCTGCTTAGTATGCCCGACTAGCAGTTATGAGATCTATGCTCCAATAACAGTCAAATTAAGTGAGTTTTTCAAAATAAAATTTCTCATATTTAATAACTATTATGTGATATGGAAGGAAAAAATTATTGGCAGCATGTTGAGATATAAAGATACTTTAGGCTATTAAAAATAAAAGTTTAAGGCAAGGCATATTAGTGATTGAGCTGTGTTCCTTTTTTTAATAAAGGGAAAAGTGTTCAGCACAAATTAAAGAAATATTTGTTATAATGTTTTAAAATAGTCATAAAGTATGTTGGCAGTATTTTTGCAATTTTGCCAAGATTTCTAGGATGACTGGGCTATAGTAAAAAATATTGGTGTTAACATAGTAAGTGCATGCAAACATTTATAACTCATTCAAATAAAAAGAACATACATCAGAATATTTGCATTCTTTTTGGAGATAGAAACTCAAATAGCAGTAGCTACTCATATTTCATTGTTTACCTAACTAGGGAACTTAGGTGGGGAATTCAGTTTGGAGAACAGTTTGAGGCATTTATAGTACTTTATTGTGTATTGAGAAATTAAAATGGAAGTAAGATAGCCATAAAAGGAAGAGCTTATAAGGTCCTGGTTTGCCCTATGATAGAACTTACATTCCAAATTTGGGACCCATATAAGGTGGGGTATATTAATAAGTTAGAAATAGTGCACTGAAAGGGAGCCAGACATCTACTTGGTAGGCATAAAAGTTCAGATAAAATAATGAACATGTTGGGAAATCTGAACTGAAGGAGTTTGTAAAAAGGTAGAAATAGGGGTAGGTTAGGTGCTATGCATAGAACAGTTCAAAATGATGAAGAATGGGAAGATAAAGGAATAAAATAGAAAACCCAAGACTCTTCTCCCAACCAAGGGAAAAAAATCATCGTTTTAAAATAAATATAAGGACAAAAAAAACAAATGGAAAAAAGTCTTCATTTTTTTAAATAAAAGTATGTTGAATGGAATAGCTATCTGGGGTGTTTTTTGAGCCCTTTCTATTAATTGTAAGTAGTTAAAAGAATAGATGTAAGGTATCCGCTGGACTAAGGATTGGGTGAAAAACTCTACAATGTATGTGATAATGGTTTGTAAGTGATGTGGACAGTGTGTAGGTTGTACTGTAAAAGTGCGATGTTTGCCAGGGTATGATATTGAACTGGGTAAGAAGTAGGAAATAATGTGATTTTGGACAGGGTATGATGTTGGACAGTGAATTGTTTGTATAGTGTAAAGCTGGGCCATGTGTGATGGCACTGACTTCATATTTGCTTCAATTATCTTAGTGTAAAATAATTAAAGTTTTGAGTTTTATAATTATTATCAAAGCTATTGAATCTCTCAATTCTCTTCTTTTTGCCTAGATTCTCTACACAGCAGAGTGGCGCCTCCAGACCACACAATCTCTGGCGACGAAGTTGCATATGTGATTACAGAGGCAAGGTTGAGGGAGATCAGAAAAGAGTTCATGTATTGGTACTTTGACAAGGGAGGAGATCAAAACTATGGAGATTATCAGAGGGATATCCACTCTTCAAACCCTCAGATCCACAAGAACTTCAACTTCCAGCTCCCTTTCTTTGGTTTCAGATTCAACTACACAAGAGTAAGTTTATGTTAAAGAAGTAAATTCCCTAATGAAATTATATCTAAAGGCATTCCTGTTTTGAGTAAAATCATTTCATTATTGGTGTTTATATTTCTGCAAATCAAATATTTGATTGTGGAAATGTGTAAATGGAAAGTACATGTTCATGCCTGCTAAGCCTTGAAGAACAAAATTGTGCAAATGATTTCAGATTCAAGTTTTCTTTTCAAATACCTTTTCCTAAAGTAATGGAATTCATAGTCCTGTTTTGCCAAAAAACATATGTGGATCTAGCTCAATGGCATTGCCTGAAGCTTTCCTGGGTAGAAGCCAATAATTGTGAGGGATTTTAAATGAATGGCATTGACTTTCTCAGCATCAGCACTCATCTGCATCAGAAGCTGATTATTTATTCAGATTGTTCTCCTCTCATTTTCAACACATGTCTGGACAAGATCATGAAAAGGGGGAGCTCTTAAATTAATGCCATGGAGTTAATTCATTTTACGAAATATTTTCCCCATTACTCAAGTAGAGACATAAAGCATACAGAAGAGAAGTGAGAATATTGTCTTTTGGTAGATGTTTGCTGTAGCATAAATATTTATTATAAGTAATGCAATAAATATTTGACACAAATCAACTAATATAAATGTTTTCTTAGGAGATTTCAAGGTTCTTTGCAAAAAACGTTTTACAAGGCACTCACAGAGATAGTGACATCCTGTGTGATATACCTGCGACTCTCAAGTAGGCCAGGTAGTTTGTGACTGATGGTTGAGGCCGAGACTTTGTGGAAATCCATTGCGAACAGGAGTTTTTTTTTTGTACGTTCCTGAAGATGCTACAGTGTAGCGAAACTAGTAGAAAATAAATAAGTTATTTTATGTGGAAGCTGCAAAGTTATTTCTGAAACTCCTGTTCAGGTAGTTTGTCTTTTAGAAGGAGACATAATGGCATATGCATTGAGTAAACTGGAAGAACATTCAGCATAAGAATGAAAAAAAAATTAGCCTGCTTCAAAAACAACTGATTCACATTTGAGTTTGCTAAACACCTATTGATACATGTTTTCCAAACCAAGATACTACATATGGAGAAAAAAGGGTCCAAGATTAGATAACTTAAAAAATTAGAGATAAGCACTCACATGCATTCTAAGGAGACCCCGCCCTTCCTGGTTAATGAGCTATTGTATCCTTCCTGCTATTGCCTCCTATCCTTTTGTTTCCCATTTCCCTTGACCACACAGTACCATCAAGCCCCAATGAGCTGCCTATCAACCCTTTATCTAAGCGTATCTCTCCAAATCCTCCACCCTTTCACTCCGCCACCTGCTCTGTCTTCCTGAGTGTATATATACCTTGGCTGACATTGTACCTTCACCTGATGATGCCACATAGTGACAAAACTATGGTCAACAAACTAAATTAATTATGGAATTTCTGTGTTTTTATTATCTATATAGAAGCAATATAATAATAAGCATAACAAAGTGCAAAGTAGTATTACAATATAATTAATGGAGTTCAATACATGGGCAAACATTACCAAAGTTAAGACATAGGATATTGTAAATAATGGAATTTGATTGAGCTCCATGGGACTATTTTAAGGTACATGATCCTAGGAGATAATGATATATCTGCTTTAATGTTGAGCAGAGATGAATCACTTCAACAAAATCCTAGTATCCCAAGTTCAATGGAGCTGTTGTTGGAAGGATGCTCCTTGCCTGTTAGATGGGAGATGAGAGGGTCTTCAATCATGTACCCTTTGTGCTGGCTCTCTAAGATTGGATATAGAATTTTGTATCCCTTAATGTGAAGACAGTTGTTGGCCTTTGTGCCACACTTCAAGTGACTAAGGTGCTGGATTTCCATCAGTGATGACTTATAAATAGGGCAGGCATTATTTGGTGGGATAAGGTGCAGAATTGTAGGCTGGAGCATGAGTCAAGGTGATAAAATGCAGTATTGGGCTACGGCATGAGTTAGATCATTGGTGTGTCTTGTTTCTATGACTAAATTTCAGGTCATAGGAGGGTGGGCATGCCCAGAGAGGGAGATGGGAGCTGGATTTCAAGTAACTATGCTTATTTTTCACTGTATCAAATTAATGAGCCTCATTTATACAAAATATTTGTGTGTACCATGTTGAATACTCATGTTAAAAATTGTCTTTCAATGAAAAACCTTTTGAGCACTTTATCTTCATCAATGAAGGAAGCTGTCATGGAATTCATAGTCACTTGATTTCATAACTAATCTTTCTTTTTCTAGTTGACCATGCATGGCCACCTGGAATTCAGTGATCCCCCTGAGCATTACACATATCCACTTGATTTTCCGATTAAGGAATGGCCCAAGCGAAATGATCCATCATTCATTGGAATTTTCTTCAGTAAATGCAGAATAGGTAAGTAGCATGAACGGGCAGTATCATTGAAAATGTACATGGATTGTATGTGTGTTAATGTAATTATCTATGAAAAATATGAATGTAATACAAAATGAAGGACCTCATTATTCAAATTGTAAATCAAACTGGAGAACGAATATTTTGCATCTGACTAAGGGACTCTCAAATGCACTCCACTGATTAGCGCTCATTGGAATATGTTTATCTTCCAAGAATAATTGTTCTGTTCAGCTAGGTTAGGTGTACCTGGTGTCGAAAATAATCCAAAAGATGATAATCTGGGGTTTTTTTTGTAGATTTTAAGAAGTCATTTGATTAACGAGTAAATTGAAGAGAATTAATGCATAAGAGAAGTGAGGAGTAGAATGGAGGGATAGGCACCTTATCCATAACCTGTGCATGTATCAAACTGCTCAGGTACATGTGGAGAATGGAAAGTGAAGATAGGCTGTGTTAGGAAGAGGATTAAGGGAGGGATGTCCATTGATGATCAATGGTGCTCTTCAACTTATGTATGGAGATGCACATAGTATGGAAGAAACTGGAGATAGTAATGAAAGTTGGTGGAGAATTCATACAATCAGTTAGGTTTGTGGATGTTCAAGCTTTAGTTTTGGGGATGTTGGATGGAATGAAGGGAGAAAGGATGTATGCAGAATTGAGAACAGTTTATTGTAGTGCAGGGTGTCAGATTGTGTCCCATTAGGTGAGGCTGAAAAATATAGAAGTTTATAGTTTGTGTTCATCCAAAACCTACCTTAAATGATAGGCCACCAAAATTAATTAAATGAGTTGATATAACCAGCAACATAGGTTGGTCAACTATTGGTCAATGAAATTATGTAAATTGATGTCCACATTACCTCAATAGTTCCCTTTAAAGTTGCTTCCATTGCATTGACTGATTTTTTCATGAATATCTGAGTGTGCTAGCTAGAGTGCATTGGTAATTTTTTAAGAAGCAGGAAGTCCTTTTTATTGATGAGTATGCGGCATGTTTGCCTGCATTTCAGTGTTGAAAATTCACATCCTGAAAAAGTGCAACATGAACTCAGAGAATCATGAAATCCAAACTTCACTTGCTGCAATTTTATCCGGCTCAATGTTTTTAGGCTCTATATTTTCCAATTCATTCGTGCCCTATTCATATTTCGTCATTGTCTTATACTTACAGCACTTAACAATTTTTTAGATCTCTGAATATTTGATGCTTGTAATGTAATTTGACTCGTGCATAAGTTGCGATAACATTTTACCCCATGAGAAATAAATATTAGATTAAGCATTCACGACATATTAGTCTAATATTTTATATTATCAATTTTGATTATCCATATGTTATTTAATATAGTTTTATTAATTTTTAGGAAATAAATGTTCTTTAAAGTGATAAATGAGTTGGTTGGGGATTGGTGGGGTTGTTATCTATGTGAAATAAAAATTAATTTTAATTATTGTACCTGGAATATTAGTTTTATCTAAACTCTTTTCAAACATAAAATGTTATGACACAATACTTGTGAGGTAGGTGGTAGCTGCTAATTTAGCCTATTTTCATCTTTGTTTTTGTGCTTTGTACTACAAGCTCTGGATGAATTATAATTTCATTGTTTTAAATTACTGCTTTTGGAATCCTTTGCTCTGGGTGATGTCTTGTACTGTGGTATCATCAATCATCCATGCAATAATTATTCAACCATTAATAGTGTGAAGCAGCTCTGCATTCAGCTCGCCACTTGCAAATCCCTCCAGCTCTTCGCATTTCTTCTGTTCCATATCAGCCACTATTATTTTAAATGTATCATCCAGGATCTTTCTGTACCACTTTCAATTCACTTATCCTTCCATGACTTGTCAACAAGCTATATTTATTAAACTATGTCTGAAATCCATATTCCTTCTTCTTTATGGTGTTTATTATAAGCATATACTTTCTCCTATGCTTCATGAGTATATTTTAAAGTCTATGTTAATTATTAAATCTTTCCATTTTATCTTCGCCACTCCTATGGTATTGTGTTACCATTGGTTTGAATTTTCATTTTTTTCTGATGCTACCACTGTTCAAGTTCCACATCTGTATAAAAGTATCCTCCACTCCATGATCCATTTGTCGTATCACTCCCCATGTAGCAGGGATCTCTTTCTCCTTGAACAAAGATGCATGATGTTAATATACTTTTTTCTTTAGGGAGTATAAGGCCATCAGATATCGATCAGAGAATACCAGGTGTTTACTTCCGAATGGAGCGTGATCTTGAGCACAGGACTGACCAATTTGGAGTTGAGGTCCGTGAGAGAGTGATGTGGGACATTCGAGAAGGAGTTGTTGGTGCAGAAACATTTATCCCCAAGCATGTGGTTATTGCTACATGGAAGAACATGTCATTTGCTGGAGGCATTGACAATTCTCTCTACAAGGTTAGATGGAAATCTATTCTTTCAATGCTGCCTATATGTTTTTCTTGTTATTCATGGAATCTCTTTGAAAATTGTCCTTGATAATAATATTAATATTTAATGAGTCTGTTGGCTCAGTTAAAAGATAAATGGTCCTACAGCCTGGCTCTATGTATCCTGTATTACAATAATAGTGATCCCTCACATAAACTTCAATCTAGTATTTTATTATCAATCAAATAAGCAGTAGAAAAAATATAGATCTGGAATAAAAGAGGATTAAATATTCATAGGATAATTATCAACTTGAATACTCAGAAAAGTAAACTAATAAGCTAGTGCATAAGAGGAGGAACAAAATGAGCAATTAAACTTAGTTTTTCATAAAATATTAAAAAATACACAATGGGCGAAATAAATTTTTGGGTTTTTAGTTCCATTGATTTCTTAATTAACTTGGTTTTATTCATGGAGATAGTATTAAAAAATTATGACCACCTCTGTCTTCAAAATAATTTATCCAGTTATGTGAAATAAAAAAGTAAATTTGCCACACAAATCAATTTACTGATTTTATTTTTAAAAATTTTTTCACAAAAAGCAATCTAACTGAATAAATAATTTGAATAATCCTGGTGTTATCTGGTCACCTGAAATAAGTGTTGGTACTAATAATGACTACTGCAAAATTTTCCAGACTAATACATTTCAAATGGTTTTGGCAACTGATGAAGTGATCACTTATGCCATTTTCAACTATGCACTGATAACATGGACAAGTCACACAGAAGCTGGTGGTGATACTACAGGAGGAGAGGGTGGTGTGGCAGCATTTGTAAGTGAGATGTGTTCATTACAACCTTCTCTGACATATTACCTAATAGTCTTGGCAGGTCCTTCAGTATGGGATTTAAATAATGACATTTTAATGCATACAAGGGGGCATATCAAAGCTGTAAAACTCTGAATTTGTCTGTTAAAAAAGAAAGACCTGATTAAAAAAAATATTTTGCACTTTGCAAAAAAGTTGGTACATTGTTTAGTTTTAGCATATATCAACAATGAACATTTCACCATTTCAAATATACTTAAGAGAAATGGTATTTGTAGCCTCTCACATTACAATATTTAGCGACTAATCAACATTATGTCTTTCACTAATTTGAGTTACTCTACAAGGAATTTTTTATTTTTAATTCATCTCAATCATTTTTTATTTGCTTTTACTGTGCTATAAATATATTTCTCCAAAAACTAACAATAACATTAGATTCCCTGCAAATTAAAAAAAAATGATTAAAAGCTTTCAAATCTGAACAGTATGGCATGAGATTGAACTTGAATTTGTTTTTAGAGAAGATATACATATTTATCTAATAAAATAAGGGATAAGCTCATGCTTGTGATCCAGCATCTGTGGCTCTCTAAAGGAGAACTAGGATATTTGAATTCTCTTTCAAATTCATTTCCTGTGTCTAAATTATACCCATCATTTATTTCTAATGACTCTTGTTTGTGGAACTGCCCTCCCATAAATCATTTGAGTTGAATTCCACAATGACGTGGAAAATAATGTGATTATGAATTCAAAATGTAAAACCATTGCAATATTATAGGTTATGATTTCCTTGCAATTAATAACTTCTTTAATTCCTTATTGAAATCACATTCTTTCTCTTAGCTCATTCATTCTGCTTTACTTGTGCCTAATCTAGTTAGGCCATGACAGAAGTCTTCTATCTTTTAATGTGAAACCTAGGTTTAAAGAATGAAATAGCTTTAATTTCATCATGGCATTTTTTAATGATTTGGAGGGTCTTAAATAGCACCTTTTTATGCCGTGAATTAGGCTTTCCTTAATCAGGATTTGCATCCTAGATGTATTAAGTATTGTTAATAGGTTATGACAAAACGAAAATATAATTTTCACAAATTCCAAAGAAACTGCGGAAGATGCCGCAACAGTAACTTTTAACGGAGTCATCCGCTAATGTGCATTTCAATGCAACAATTTCAGAGTGTAAAAATCATTCACCTTGACTGGGATTCGAACCCAGATCATCACACTCCATTCAGAGCCATTTTCTGCTATTGAAATTTTGTAGCATTAACAAATCATGCTGTAGAAATTTCCTCTTTCGATTGTATTCCATACTGACCCCCATGAAATAATTAAAAGAAATTTCACTGTTTGTTTGTAATAAAATATGTACATTTCACTGCCAATATTTTGTCATGAAAACTTTTCAATATTTTGTTTTCACTGTTTTTTCTCTCTTTACATCTATCTGTTTAAAATCTAGGTTGGTTTCAATGCTGGAAATGGAACCCAGGCCTATGAATACGGTCCATATTCACAAGCATCAACGGTGAGGGATTTGACAGGTCGTGGTTGGGCAAATGGCTTCCCTGGACGTCACGTCTTCCGTATAGATGAAAAGATAATGCCAGGAACATGCAATAAGGATATTTGTAAGTTTATTACAGTGAATTTGGTATACATAAATCAAAAATGTAGAGAAGCTATATTCCAAATGAATGATATGTCATTCATTTGGAATCTGGCATTTAAAAAAGGTTTCATTCAGTTACTTTGTGTTTGGCTTGGCCATTTTCTCTCAGAGTGCTCCTTGTTAAATTAGTGAATTGCTATTAAAATTACGAAAATCAAAGCTTTTAACTTAAGGCTATGGTATAAAAAGTCATGGAGTAGTAAGTGGGGTAATTTTTTGACAAGTGAAATTAAAGATATTATGATTTCAGTCATGATTTAATTGAATAAATCTGTTGAAATAACAATTACTTTCATTTACCAATTTGAAGGCAATATTTTAAAAATTAGTCCTATCTATTATCACCAATGTAGAATTCATTCAAAGAGATCAGGATTGAGAATTCACCCATCTTAATATGAATAATGTTGATAATTTGCTCTAAAGTGAAATAAATTATTTAAATTTTAGCCGGTGCCAATCTTGACCTGGTGTTTGCTCCAGAAAGTGGAAACATGCTTGGAGGAACTGTCGTCAATATCACAGGGCCTTGCTTCCATCCTGATGAGAAGATAGTGTGCAGGTATTGAATGTGTTCTGTGGATCACAATTGTTGGGTACCAATAGTATTTAAATGATAATCGATTAAGATCAATCACCTTACAGTTCCATAGTGCCCCATTTAGACCACTGTTCTATGATAAAGCTGACTATATTATTTGCAATCACTATGTTTTACCAGCAATTTTTTTTCCTTAAAAATGAATTATGTTTTTTTTGCCTAAAAATGCAAAGCATGGTAAATTTTCAATGGACTGGCAAGATGATTCCTTATTTTTCAGCATTTGAAAAAGTTTAGTATATGTACATACACCAATTATATGCATATCATGAGTGCTTAAATCTATTGGTTAGTGAATTTAAAATTGATCCGCTGATCAAACATTCAGGAGTGAATCCATTTGCACTAAATGTTGCCAATAATTTATATGGTGTGAAATTTAATCTTTTCTTAAATAATGGTCAACTTAGGCCTGGAAGCATCACAGTAATACTTTGCTCTTAAACATGAAAATTGTAAAGAAAGTGGATCTTGATGTTACAAATGGCATTTTAATATACATAGGCTGATCTCTTATGCAGGTGATCCCAGATTCATGCATGCCTTAAATTGTGTAAATCTGCACTCTCATAAACAGTCATTGCCCAAGAAGATGCCATTTTGCTCTAGTCATTTTAAAATGCATACATGGTTCAGTATCGTGGTAATGATAAGGACAAAAGAGTCTCTTGAGGAAAAGCTATCAGCTATCCTATCATTGAACAATGAGTAGCTGAGTACATATATAAATGAATAGCTGACAATCTGGCAATTCAGTATCAATGGAAATGATTGAAATTAGATTATAAATATCTTGATAAAGGAAAATCACTGACATACTAGGATTTCCCCTTTGTATCTGATAAATAAACGAACTTTATTGAATTAGATAACTTTTTTTGAATGACAATCATACATTTAATCCCATTCTGACAGCTGTAGGTAATTCTGAATGAAAGATGTATGAAAGCTTGGCAGAAATTTGCAGTAAGATATATTTGTTTAATTAACAGTAGTAATGAAATTAATTCAGTAATCAGGTTTATGGTAGTTGATGAGAGACATTGTTCAGTCTTCATGGAGTAATTTAAAAATTTTGACTTTTGCCGTCTAAAAAGAGCCAGACCTTATTTTTCTAATAAATTGATCAAAGGTGATTAATGAATAAATAACTATTTTAGGTTTGACACAGAGGCTGTCAGGGGCACAATGGTGGACACTAACAGAGCAATTTGTGTGCAGCCTTTTGTCATGGCTGAAGGCTATGTGAGATTTGAAGTATCAGTGGGAGACTCCAAGTTTGATTGGAAAGGAAAATATTTCATCGGTAAGTTTTGCTGATCCATCATTTTCAATGATATATTAATTTTTTCTTGCAGATCAGATGAAAATTGTGAACCTGTTTTATTGGAAAACTTGCTCTCAACTTAAACCCCCCTGTAAGAAATTCTGTATTTTGTAAAGGGTACAGTCTATTCTCCGCATCAACTGTGTGATTGTCAGAGAAATCATTGTATTTCACTTACTGCAACTCTGGGCGTCAACTTTTAGTAGTTATGGAACGAACATCAGCCTAATTTTTTGGTATCTTGCATAAAAGAAATTTCTTGCATGCTATGTCCTCATTCTGATGCAAGTGAGTGACTGAAAACCAGAGATGAGAAAACTATTATCAGATTCCCAAACTCAGAGGAGAGAAGTTGAGAAAAAGGATATGATGTTTGTCTAGGAAATAAAGAATAAGTCAGAAGTGGGAATCCATGAGCGAGTGACCACCATGTAAAGAAATGCCTGCTATTACTGCAACATCCTCTCAGTATTAAAATCTCTCTGGAATCATCTTATAACTATTTAATTTCATCTAATTAATATCAAGAAATAATTAACAGTAAATGGTAGTGGTGCAATGAGGTTGGCATATGAATTAGATTGAACACATATTCTCCAAATTCAAGTATTGTTACTCTGGCTATATCTATCTTTGTTTACATGCAGAAGCAACTGAATCATTCGCAAAAAAGTAAATAGTGCAGCATGTACCTACTGGATTGCCCTGCCAAAGTCTTGGTTTCAATTCCTTGGAGTGGTATGATATTTAATTGGTATTGTAGTCACTTTTTTGATTACATGTGGAGAGCAATCAAATGCAATTTACCTTTAATATTTAACCCTGGTAACTGCTCACAATAACCTACAATAACCAGTATATTACTGCAAATACAATAATACTTCTATTAATTTAACTCCTGATCTTGTTGTCAATATTCTGTTAAACTTTAGAAACTGGCAATAAAATGATTATTCTCAAATTAATCACAAGAAAACATCTCAGAAAACTCGGATCCTATTTCAAAATACAAGTATATGAAAGGAAACCCATGAATAATAAAATATTTTTATGCTTCATTTAGAGACTCCAGCCACAGCAATTGAGAGAATCTCCTTTCAGACTAATGATATTCATGAAATAAACCCTGCTGAAATAAAGATTACATGGAATAAGTACAATTTAACCAGCAATTTGAATGCAGCAATCCAAATTTCACTTTGGGGCTACAAGGAGACAACCATTCGCCCACAACTTATGTACATTGATATGATTGAGGTAAGTACTATTGGCTGAATATAAACTGAAACACTGCACTGGAGAGAGTAGTATTTATCATGAGTCATAGCTAAACTTCAATATGGTGTGAAAAGATACTTGCTCCTTAAAATTTGGGCAATTTGGAATACACATGTATAAATGAAATCCATGTACAGTAAAGCATTGATTGCTCATGATGGTTTTGGGGAAAGCACTCGAATAAACTTGAACTGGGTAGAAAATTCAAAATGATGGAAAATAGGATACATGTGAATTCCCAGGCTGTCATTACCTTACTTCCATTTCCATATAACATACAATTTTTGCATGTATATTGTATTGAATCATATATATTTTGAGATGATTGACAGCACATATTCCCTTTGTACACAAAGGGGAAATTTATTGCATGACTTGTGAGAGAAATCACTTAAAATGGGTCCTTACTTTTAATTGGTCTTATTTTCCAACTTTAAATGCACTGGATAATTTATGGAAACACTGGGGAAATGGGAATGCCTACATAAAAATGGTAGTTGTTCAATTCATTATAGTTAATATGTAATTTATTTACAAAGCTGCGCATTAAATAAATTACTGCATTATTTATTTAATTTTTTTATCATAAGATTCTTTAATATTCCTATTGCTTCAGACTGCAGCTGTAAACACTGGTGCATACACCATAGTACCGGGAAATTTTAGGAACAGAAATAATGGGCCAGAGCTTCAGGAATTAGAATTTGGATTTTTGATGATCAATTTGACAGATCCAACAACATTTGCTGACTTACAGATATCTCCGTAAGTATATAAATCATTCTCAACTTAACTATTTCAATGAAGCTATTTTACTAACTGAATAGACCTTAATATGGTTTAGCAGCTTTTTTGAAACTATTTCCTATTTCTAAAAGACTGCCATTGTAAATGCTGGTGTATACACCATAGTACCAGGCCCTAGCTTAAAAAGCAGAATTAGGTTAGGCAAAAATGTGATTTCTTCATTGTTTATTTTTTATGATTGTGCCCTCGATATGTCTGATTTAAGCGATGGAACTGCTTCAAAATGTCAAATTTAGTAAATATTTAATGTGAGAATGTATGAACACATTATGTCATACTATTAACAACTAAAGTTTGAAAAACTTGTTCAAATAAAAGAGCAGAGTTAGGTAGAAGGAAGTACAGAGAGTTAAATAATAAATTCAGATGGTGACCAATTGGGCAAAAGAAGGGTAGTAAAAGACACAATGCAAGAATATGGTAAGTGTGCAGGGGAAGGGTAAAATTGATGCACTATACAATAATGCTAAACTGGGAAGCAAGAAGGGAAAATCTGCATTGAAAATTAGAGATAAGTCGGGGAAAATTATAATCAAACCAGGAAAGATCCAAGAGAAATGGAAAGAACATATAGAACTGTCTGGCAAATAACTTGTGAAAGTATAAAGGTGCTTTAAAATACCCACATATATAACCAGTACATATTAATCAGCTATCAAAAATAAATTCAGCAATTAAAGATTAGAATGATAGTCCTGACTATGATTAATTCAAAATTATTCATTGTGTAAAATTAGGTCATCACCCTTATTCATAAATTTGTGCTATAAAAATCATTTGAAATGATACAACTGTATAAAGGGCACTCACAATATAGAAAGGGCACTCACATGGTGGCTCACCAATGTTTGAAGATCATGCTGCCTTTTTCAGACAGAGAAAAGCAATGCCCATGAGGGACTCTTCCCTGGGTTGGGTTTAGGGAAATGGATAGAGGAGGAGAGGAGAGGGAGTGGTTGAAGAGGGTGAGGATTGAGAGAGAGGAAGGAGAGAAAAAGGGCCCCCCACCATTGGGGAATTAGTGTAACCAGAAGTTGGGAAGGCTAGGGAGAGGGGTGCCAATGGATCACATTAATATCTAGGGTGATGAAAACTTGCTTCAATTATACTTGAGGGATCTCTGCTTCAGTTCTCAACCGGGTGCTGCTTGCAAATTTGGAGAGGATTTCAATTATTTGGATGTGAAAACAGCAGTTGAAAGATTGCTATGGCGGGATGTGTGCTTTGAGATAAAATGTTTGGTGATGGGGGCAGATAAGATGGAGTGACTGTTCACTCAGATGTAAAGGGCGGTAGCGCATTTGCCAATAGTGAAAAGAGGGGTAGAAGTCACATTTTAATTGTTAAATTATGTTTTTGAATCTGCAAGTAGCTTGTGGAGGAATGTTGGTTGTAGAAAATGAGTCAGTGGGTGGAAGGAGAGAGGTTAGGGTAGTTACATGGAGAAAATTGGTGTGGGAGTGGAGGAGGAGGTGGTATGAAGGCCCTTGTGGATCTCAGGATGTCACCCAAGTTTGTCGGTCATATGAAGAAGATAAAGGAGAAGTTTTATTGATATGGGTGAAGTGATTATTAAACAGGGGGTAATGTTCCATGGGTTTTGAACCCTAAAACAATAAATGTTATCATTATTAATATTTTAAGTAACTAGTTTTTAGTATGTAAATTCATAGTTCTGGTACAATAAATATTATACCAAATGCCTAAATGTTTTTTTTAATTTTTTTAAATAATAGTGTGCTCTGGAGCAAACCAATACCACTAGGGTGGTATTTCAATGCCCAATGGGAGCGACTTGATGGTAAGAAATGGCCTGAGAAGAGATGTGACCGCTGGATTATGAACGACCGTTACCTAAAGAACTTTGCAGCCTCTGTTCCTCAATGCCCTTGCACTATGGAGCATGCCCTATATGATAAGGGGCGGTACTTGCCAGACTTTGGATGCGACAAAGATTCCAACCCAAGTTGCTTCTACCACAAAGGGGCAATCCACTGTGTGAAAACAGGAGGACCAAGGTGAAAATATAATTTTTAACTATAGAGGAGGGAAATTTTTTTCCCAAACACTCCCCCCTAAATGCATGTACTAATGAAAAGGCCAAGGTTGCATGAATATTTCATGAATTTTAATATTCTCCATCCAAATCCTACCATAACTGGTAGATTACCTACCAATAATAATAATAAAATACATATAATATTCAGTGCATTTATTGGTGTCTTGGATTTGAAAAAAGATGCTCATGTTCTTAATTGCACACCCAATTCATTAAATGCTAGATGCACAGATGCATATTTTTGCAACAAAATTTTGAACTAATATGTGTTTAGGTTTAGTAATTTTTTTTTCTGACCCCAATAGGGAACCTTAGGTATTTAATTTCAAGAGAAATCATCACCCAGGCTTGCTATGTAACTTAAATATTTTAAATCTTTGTTATAATTAAGATAAGAATAATTATTTAATTAATGCAGTAAATTATACTCTTTCTTTGTCAAACATCTGGAGTAAATATTTATTTTTCAATAAATCTAGTGCTGAGGGATCTGAACAACAATGCTGCTATGACAAAAATAGCTATTTGATGCTCACATATGATCAACAGTGGGGCTCCAGGCCACAGAGATCTCATAACCTTGGATTTTTGCCATGGAATGAAGCTAACAAGGTACTCAGAAATATTTAAATCTAATGCTTTGATTTTGGATCTTATCCGTGTAAAGTAACTTTGAAAAATGTCATAACTAAACATTTGGATAGTTATTTGCCAAGAAATTCTGACTAATTTACTAGAAGTTAATTTTGATGAATGTACTTTTGCCTTCCCTGATGTCAGAGTCCTGATATTAGAACTCAATGACCATTTTTGCACTTGAGCTATCGAGGATAGTCAATTTACCCTGAGATCCGTGGGTCTAATATGTCGCCAAGCGCCCCGATTCTTTCAGCCAAGAGAGTCCTTTCCTTTCCTTGTGTATTGTCTATTTCTCCTTTGGTGGGTGAAACAGCCCCCTGACGCCATCTCTTGGCTGAAAGAATCGGGGCGCTTGGCGACATATTAGACCCACGGATCTCAGGGTAAATTGACTATCCTCGATAGCTCAAGTGGTTAAGAGCATCCGCCCGGCAAGTGGAAAGATCCGGTGTTCGAGTCCCGGTTGAGGAAATATTTTTACTCTTGTGATCCGTTCGATTCCGCCTTCCCCACCTCTATTGTGTTCGTCCTTTATATAGTATGTGTTCCTATCCCTTTTCCTTATATCTGTTTCTGTATATATATATATATATATATATATATATATATATATATATATATATATATATATATATAATTTAGAATAAATGCTCTGCAGAGGTTTACTCCCCTTTCTGAACATAAAATATTACAAATCACCCTGTAATGTAAGTAGCATGTATATCCTACACCTGTTTCCCTCGATAGTAGCACCTCTTAGACTATTTAAAATATTGGAATTGCTGTCTGCAGCACATTGGCTTTGCCAGATAATATTTTTTTCTGGGATTTCAGTCAGCAACTTCAAAATGAAGGCATTGAACTCGATTTTTGGCTTCCAACATATAGCCTAATTGCCAGGACTGGCCTATGTGAAGGGAGCCATAATCAAAGTCCAAAACTTCAACATGAAGATGCTGACTGAAATACCAGCAAAACTGGAAAAATCAACAAATGCTGTGAGAACCTAGAAGGAATACAGAATAAATGCCAAGGAACCCCACAAAAGAATTAAACATTTATAACATCTTATCTCTAATTACAATTTGATAAAGTGCTTTTTATTTTTAAATATTTTCCCAGGTTCCAACCTTATCTCAGTGGTTCCATGATGTGGTTCCATTTTACTTGTGTTGTATGTGGCAAGGAGAGCAAGCAGTGGGTTGTGAAACCTTCCGCTTTGAGCGACGGCCATCACAGGATTGTGTTGCTTATCAACCACCGTCTGTAGGTAAGCATTTTTCAGATCAGGATACCAAAGTTTTTGCTGTAAAGTTGAGCAACTATATCTACCAATTTTATGTTAATTATTACAAGGAACTATAAAACTAACTGATTTAATGGAGTAATCTCATAACTTAAATCCTCAGCTACCGTTTTTGGAGATCCCCACATTGTCACCTTTGATGACCTTCAGTATACCTTCAATGGTAAGGGTGAGTTTGTGTTGGTTCACTCTGACACCGAAAAGAATAAACTGGACATACAAGGGCGATTTGAACAGCTCCATCAAAATATTTATGGAGAAGTAAGAGCAACGCAACTTACTGCTATAGCTGGTAAGTTCACTATGGAAATTACAGTGAAGTAGAAAAAAGAAATTCTTTTTCATGCTCCTCCTAATCAGCCACTCTATAACATTAATAATAATTGTTCTTCTACACAGCTAAAGACAATCAATCTGCAATAATTGAAGTGCGCCTAAGACCTCCAGATGCACAGTGGAGATATCGACTTGATGTAATTGCTGGAGGAAGGAAAATTTATTTTGATAGACCATCTTTGAAAATTCAGCACTTCAGTGGTAATATTACAATCCTAATTGTGTCTGGGTAACCTCTTCATTTGAAATATGGTGTATAAAGTGCAATTTTTTCACTGCAGGGGTTACTGTCTACACTCCGACATATATCATAAATCAGTCTGAGGTGATCATCATGTTTCAGTCAGGAGCTGGAGTAGAAGTTGTTGAAAACAAAGGCTTCATGGCTGTCAGAGTCTACTTACCCTGGTCTTTTGTAGTAAGTACCAAAATATGCTTTTCCTCTCCTTCATGTGTTTGACCTTTGATGGTTCCATAAGTTTATTAATTATTCTTGCCTCAGGATGTAGTCTTTCAAACAGGTCTTAACTATCATTTTCACCAGAGATCTTTCTTCTCCTATCCTTTCTAATATGTACTTTTTCATTCCTCACCCCATATGTAACCTTGTCCAACTTCCTCCACAGCAACATCTCAAAGCTTTTCAAATATAGTTCTTCTTAATAGTCAAAGTTCCACAGTACTTTTCATAATAGTACAAGTTTCTGACCGGTAAAGAACCATTCTCCTGATGAAGCACTTAGCAAATCTAATCTAGCAATGTTCAACTGAGATCTTCATTGATGTTATCTGCCCTTCCAGCTTGCTGGATGCTCCTATTCCAATGGCAGTCCTGCATGTTATCTTTTCTCTGTAGTTTCCATAACTGACTAAAAGACTGCCCAAGTACCTGAATAATGCCACCTGTACTAAATCCTATCCTTGCAAAATAGCATTTGTATCTCCCTCATCTTATCTGAATCTTTTCACCAGTGTCTATGTGGCCAGGGGCCCATGTCTCAAATCTACAACTCCATTTATTTTGCATGTCTAGTCTCTCCTCATTTTAATAAATGCAGCAGCATGTGTTTGCAGTGCAGCAGGAGCTTAGATAAAAAGGCCAGAAAAAATTTTCAAATAATGTGGTTAAGCTTAAAAGTTATTGAAATTTATGATATAATGATTTTTAAAAACAAATAATCCCATTCAACTAAATAACTGAAATACTAAAGTCAAATGCATCTAAAAATTTAAATGTGTAACCTTGGGTATTCCCTAAAAACTGAGTGTCAACTTGGGTTGTAAGGAGTAAAGTAAAATGGTGTCTCTCCATTTGTTACATTTCCTTATATTGCAACTACTCTTGCAGAACCAAACAAGAGGGCTATTTGGGAACTGGAGTTTTGACCAACAAGATGACTTCACCCTGCCAGATGGTCAAAAAGTGGGAATTTCAGTCAGCAGTTTGGAACGAGTACACAAGGACTTTGGAATTTATTGTAATTATTCCACATTCAGTTTTATGCACTTATATTACAATGTCTAGCTGCATTTAATCACAAGTTAATTGTGAGGTCCACCCTCCACCACCTAGACAAACTTGTAATTGATGAATAAGTTTTTTTTATAGGTTTTCTTTTACCAAATTTTGAATATTGTGGTGAATTTACAGCCTTTTTAAGTAAATGAGTCTTTTTAAGCATTGGAAAATATAAACTTTTCAATAGATGCAGTCATTTTTACATATGACACAAAATGTCACATTTAAGATTGACTGCATTTTGTCTATATCTTCAAATTTTGCCCTTCCTAAATCTAATACCCAATGGAATAGAAATTTTTAGCTCTCATTATGAAGTATATTTTCTTTTGAATCCTTCTGTGTAGATATTTTTGTTTATGGCATCATAAAGATTGTGCATAAAATAATATGCTCTAATAGGATTTGTATTTTTTTAGGGATGTTGGAAGACAAAGAGGACATAAATAAAGGAGTATCACTATTTACGCATGATCGGATAAAAACATCCAGCTTTTATGGAAACAAAACATTTGAACCTGAGTGGAAGGTATCACTTGATGATTTAATCCCTGTTAATAGGTGAGTAATGAATGGAAAAGGGGAATGTCTTTGCAGGATATATTACAGACAAGAATAAAGACCTTTAAATATATTGCCCAACTGTATATATTCAGTACAAATGCATAATGCAATAAAAATTAATAATCTCCATGCTGCTACATGATTCGCTGATTTGAAGGGAATTTCAATAAAAATTAGCAAATTATGCTGTTGCATACTACAGTATTCAAGTTCTGTTGTACACTCTTGAGAAAAGAACTTGTTCAAATGTACTCCTTTCTCCAAATAATTAGAGAAAAAATTCAAATTCAGAGAACCGAAATGGTGGTCTTCACTTTGAACACTAAAATAAAAGAAATTTTTATATTCTCCATCAATAAATTATCAAACGACAAGACCTCACTCAGGGACCTGGTAGACCATTGGGTGGAGTGCTTGGCTATTAACTGGAGGCCCCAGATTCGATTCCTGGGGATGCCTCTGGGCACCTTCAGCTTTACCCAGTGTTTGTGATATTTTGGGTACCAGGTCTTCTGAGGACTATATGGGCAACACAAAGAAAAGAACTGTCCCCCCTACCCTGATGTGTGAATTTCACCAACCATTGGTCGTAGTGCCAGTTGGGGTCTGGCCTCAAGTTGATAACTGTGGTGGTTCCAACTCAATTATTTCATCATTCATTCACTAAAGATCTACATGGCCCATGGCACCTAAAAAGTATAAAAGCATAGTACTTGTAACAACCAATGGGTACTTTTCATTATGTTTTCTTACTGCCGAGTGGTATTTTGTCATATTTACTCATGTTCTATAAATGCCATAAAATCCACTCATCATAAGATGCTTTCACAAAAAATGATAACATTTTCTGAATAGTATGTATGTATAATATGCATCCAGTTATTAATTTTCCTGTTTGCTTTAACCCCCTTTCTACCAAATTCTATGTTCCTAGTGGAGGTACCATTCTCTACCTCCTGTCCATGCATGTTTCTGTGGATATTTTGCATATCCAGAAGATTGGATCTTTACACTGTAGGCACATTCTATCTTTCCACACTCAATATGTATTATTTAGCCTATAAAATATGTACTCCCACCTCACATTTCAAGTAAAGATACTGATAATAACATATTGTCATCTTTTTTAGTCTTTCCTTCACTTGCTTTCATTGACCTTGTTCAAGGGAAATTGTATATTTTTTTACAATTAGGTCTGCTAGGCTGCCATCCTTAAAAACTTCTGGAAACTAAGGTTTTTAATAAGACTGTTTGGGGACTCGTTCGGTACAGGACTTTGAGACAAAAGTGGGAATATGGTTTATTAACGCCATTCATTTTATTTGATGGACAAAGAAAAACTCTGTCCTTTATGAATTCTTCCTAATATAGCTCTGGAGGCATCCTATCTGACTCAGCTTTCCTTAAGACAGCCAGTGCTTGTGACTGTTCTATTCTGGCTATCCAGCAAATTCACTTAACTTGATATGATAACTTTGAGTATGATAACTTTTATGCATTTACAAATAATGCTATTATAACAGTTGTTTGTCATGCCAAAATTTAGCAAGAAATGCATTGAAGCATAATGAATTTAGTTAGGAAAAACTAAAAATATTGAGGTGCTTTCAATTCCACGAAAGTGCTGAAGTCTGAGAGCTCTCCATTTCTACCTTGTCAGCTGTCCTCTACCCCAGCTGCCAGGACAAGCATAGTCAAGTTATTATAAATCTTCAGGAAATTGGGTAGTACTCTTAAGTTTTCAGTGTACTATATCTTGAATGATTTTGAAGCCGGCTACATGTCAGCAGGTCACCAGACCTAGTGCTCCTTTGTTTGTTTTCCTTTCCATCCATTTTTCTTCTTTCATCCTTCTCCACACACACATATCATAGACCCTAGCTATGCAACAACTGGCTAAAAATGCATGTTAAAATATTTGCTGTTGACCAAGAACTGGACCATTAGTAACTATAGAAATACTCACCCTAATGTTTTGACAAATTTTCACATGAACAAAATTAATATCATATGTAGATAAGTAAGGTAAACCATTTCAATAAAATGTACTGTACACTTAAAAATATTTAATGTGTGATATTTTTGCTTTCAGATCCGAAGACAGGGATGTGGCCAAAAAAATATGTGGCTCGTCAATTGAATGTAGATATGACTATGCAATGAGTTTAAATACTGATTTTGCCCGGTACTCCAAACTATACCAGGATGAATTTGTTAATATTAAGTCATCCAACAAGAAGAGAGGTAAATACAAATATTCCACTAAAAATTTTCCTTGGATTAGTTACAAAAAATTGTTAATACAGCAATGTTATATCTTTGCAGTGATATCATGTGGCATCTTGGAAACACCCAGGTTTGGAAGAAAGAGTAACTTCCTGTTCACTCCAGGAACAAAGATAACATTTGAATGCAATCAAGATTTTGTACTCGTTGGAGATCAAAGACGTACATGCACAGCAGCAGGCAGATGGAACATGCCAGAGTATGGTTATACAGAATGTCTCAGTGAGTAATCTTTTCACTTAGCTGTATTTTTAAAATGAGATGCACGGAAACTTCTTAAAACTGAAGTCTTATATTCCACCTTAAAATTTGATGACACAGCTCAGTCAATTTATTTTTTTAGCTATTCTTGTCCTCATTATTATGTTATTCTCAAAATTTGCATTCACATAAGAATTAAATTTATTCAACAAATCATAGTCCAACAAATGTCCTTTAAAATGTAGACACTAATATTTATGAGTGTTTTAAAATCAGCTTTTACCACTACGTGGGCTTATGGTTGAAATTTAACTTTTTCTGTACCATCAAATCTGTAGCATTCATTTATATATTTCAGTTCACTTGGGAAAATATTATTGGAGCTTTATGACCACAATGAGGTATTACTAACTAAATCTTTATCTTGTTTAGGGTATATCCATTACACTGCACGCCAGGCTGGAATAACAACGGGAATTATATTGGCAGTGCTAGTTCCCATTTTATTCATATTAGCCCTAGTCTTCTTCTGCTACCGTGAAAAATTCTTAGGGTCTGACAAGGAATCTTCATGGCAGTTTTACAAGAGCTCCACCAATCCAAATAACCTTAGTGAAAACCCTCCCTCCTCCATAAACACTGCCCCCCTGACTGCTTTGCCCTATGACGATCATATTGACGAAGACATGCCATTCGACCACCCTCCCAACTCCAATGAGGGAACTGGGGGTAAGGGTCCCAAACCAAAAAAGGGTGGTGGTAATAAAAGAAGATCATATGATAAGGTGTATTACACTAATGAACCATTACCTGGAAAGCCTTATGTTGATTTTGAGGATAAAGTGTGGGATTTGGAGGACCCGTTGAAGAAAAAAGAGGATTCTGATGAGAGTAGTGATAAAAAGAGTGACTTGGATAGTGTGCCCAGTGATCCCTTAACCGAAGGCAGGCACACTCCCATTGTGGGAATGCAGACTGAATGTTAAAACAAAGCCTTCCTGCGAAACATCTCAAAACGTAGTTCAATGGTGATTAATGCAAGTGTGCATGGTACAAACTCTCTAACACTCATCTGCTGATGAAGTGATTTTTTCTGAACAATTGAAACAGTGGAAAGGGAGATTTTTCAAACCCATTTCTTTCACTGATCAGCCCAATAAAGTCTTTTACATATAAAAAAAGTGGTGTATTTAAGAGAAATAAATTTGTTAATAAAAGAGCACCTTTGTATTTATTTAAGAAATGGCAAATACTCCATTCCACTGGGTTCACTTGTTTAAAGAAATATCACAATATATGGCTTTCCATGGATACATACATGATTCTGAATGCATGAGTTGACTTTTTAATGAGGAATTCAGACTTGTCAATTGTTTGAAATATTGATCCCATGTGGAGTGGAGAATTTCCCATGTCCATTTAAAACCTATCCATCATGGAATATGCCCAATCTATATTTCCTTTCATGTTGATTGCACCAAAAAACATAGGGATCCATTAAGGGTGGACTGAGCAGATATCCCAAGCACAACAACAACAATTAGTACCACTGGCATAAAATCAATGTAAATTCATTTAGAAAAGTCTGATTTCAGGTAGTAATGAATTTGATATCACAGAGTCATTGACTAAAACAAAAATAGAACCATCGGATTGAGTGATTTTATTTTAGTTATCAGATTGAACAATATTAATTCACAGATTACAAATTTTCCTCCCAAATCATTCCTGTGAAACATGAATTGGTGGCCTCACATAAAAGTCCTTTATTTTGGAAATTTCAGGGGCCCAAGAGTTCTCTTCTAGGCAAGCAGGGGTAACCTCTGGCATCATATTGGCAGTAATGGTCCCATTGCTCTTACTAATTATATGCGGTGTGTACCAAGTTATAAAGCGCAGGAGCAAACAACAGAAAGAAGCTGAAATTCCATCTTTGAGGTAACTAGGAACTGGTGTGAAATATGATTATTTGCACATGTTTGGTCTCTTTGACTATAATAATGTTCAATCATATTTGTTAGTCCTAATGTAATATTAAGTTTTGTGATTCCATTAATTGAAATATCACTTATCTCACTTGACTTCCTCTATTTTTGTATAGCAGATTTTGGCTGAACACTTAATGTCAGCTTAAAAAATTGCTAGTTAAGCATTAAAATAATACAGCAATACTTTAAAAATCATACAACAAATAATTCATTCAAAAGAACAAAAATAGTCTTCCACATTTGGCAGATAATTCTGGTTCTATGCTATTTAATGCATCAATATTTATTTTCATGGCTCTACAAAAGGTCATTTTCAATAACTAGTCAACTAATATATAAATAAATATCATTATCTTTTCTTGTTGATATTAATGTTTCATGTGAACTTGTCCAACTTTGCAGTAGATCACGGGATTACGAGAGGCCAGTATCAAATGAGAGTGAAAAGTATCCCCTCCACGTCAGCAAAGAAACTGAAGTGCAGTGAAAGGATTACCTTCAGTGAATGATGTATAAAAAGGACATTTCCTCAAGAAAGGCTTAAGTTGGTTTCATGACTGCATATGAGACAATATTTCATTTACATTGGCATTCATTTGCAAGGATGCTAACAAAATGCACCACATGACAAGTAATGCCACAAGTGTTCGTGTGCTTAGGAACAATAGTGATTTGAATAGATCAAATCTTCACAAAAATTTTGTGCAGCGCATTGCCCATCATAGCAAAGTGTGATTGAGTATGCATTTTTTCAATACTTTGTATTAATTTTATAATTTTCTATTATTATTTAAAAAAAAGACTACTTTTCAAAAATGCTTTTTTCACGTAATTATTTGTCTGCTCGGTAAAAGATAGAAGTGGGCAACTATTTTCTGTGACAGAAGGAAAAACACAGTAATCCCTTGGTAAAGCAAACAGTCTCAAGTATCATACTAGACAATACCAAGGTAGCAATGTCATAGGTTAAGAAATATGTTAATAAAAATCAGGAGAATACAAGCAGATTAATGAGGAGTTCCAGAGGGGCAATTTACTCTTTCCACTCTTGAACCTTCAATGTCTCTTAATGCCAGTGGTACATGGGAACTAAACTGACCTATATTTTGATGAATAGAAGAAAGATATTTAAAATATACTGGGATTAAAGATTGCATTCTATCTCGCTGATGGCTGGCAAAATTCTGAATTCAAAGGAATTACAGTATTCAGGAGTTCATCTGAAAGATAAAACTGAAAGTTGACTGCTAATCATTTAAAATGTTTCCTCAATTTGCTGAATAATCTGGTGTATGCAATATGAACAATGATAACCAAAGCAATTACTGAACTTAATTCAAAATTACATCAGGTTTTTCATCTTTTTTGAATCACAGGCATGCTCAACTGTAAATTTCTTTAGTTTTAGAAAGAAAATGTACGTGGGATGACATAGAATTTAAGTTAACATAATAAAGTTTTGAATATACATGGTTAATTTTCTTTAGAATATGTTCCATCTACCCACAATACATTACATATTTCATAAATGAAAGTGATATAAAAGTTGCTCCCAAGAGTAAAAATGTGATTATTATGACCCTTGTAATCTTTCATTTACCATTTGATAGTAAAGACATTTCATCATATGGGTACAGCAAATAAAGACAATTAAAGATGGTGAGGTAATGTTTTGCAAAACTTGTAGATTTAACAGAAAAACATCGAAGATCAAAAACTATAACAGTGCATTGACACTAAAGATTAATTCGAACCAATTCACAGCTGTGAGACATGCTGGAATAATCATCAACCTATGTACCACCAACATTTAATCCTAAAAATAGCAAACCCAAGGTTAATCCTTAATCTGAGGCTAGCAGCAGACCTCCTTTCACAGAATAATTGCTGCCTATAGCTTGATCATCGTCAAATTCAATTTGACAAGTTCCCTACCTACCTACACTCCATCCTTTCCTGCGTCACCCTTTCCATTTCCTCAGCATATAAATTGAAAAGGACAGGTGATAATGGTCCAGCCTTACTCCTCTTCCTAACTCTCCATTCACTACCCACATTTGTGCAATTCCAGACATGTACAGGTTCTGATTAAGCCATCTGTCCCTCCTGTCAACTACTATCTTCTACAGCACATTCATTCATTGTGCCAAATTCACTATGCCAGACGCCTTCTAGAAATTCATTGAACAAACAAAAACATATTGATTGCACTCTATATTTCTTTCTGTGATCTAATTATTGCTATGGCATTGCACATCCATTTCTTTCTAAACTCAAACTGTTCTTCTCATAAGTAGTCAATTGCTCTCTTCTCCATCCTTTTGTCGATGCTGATCATAAGGTATAACTTTGCCAAGTGTGAAATCAACATTATAATCTTCACATACTCTTGCTTTTACCTTTCTTAGGATAGGCTTTTATACTGCTACAACAAAGTCTTCCAGCCTAATCCATCACTCATAAAGCCTACAAAAGAGCCCATAAAAACTCTTCCCTCATCCTTTTCCTAAATTCTTGAGTGGTTCTACAGGGATGCTATTTCCACAGCCTTTTTCAATTTAATTATCTTTACTGCCTTTCATATCTCACAGTCAGGTATTGTTTGTCCTAAGCTACCATTATCAACATTTTATTCCCTTTCTATATCTCAACTACCAGGGCTATTGTCTTTACCAGAGTTCCTCTCTACATATATACTTTCTAACTTGTCATAACATCTTCATCTATGAATAATATTCTCTCCTTTAGATCTCTAATAATGGTTCCTTTACCTTCCCTTATAGTGCATCCATTTTGTCCTATCTCTGTAAACTCTTATGTCCTCCCACAATTCTTTCCATCATATTTCCTTTTAGTTAGATTATTCTTTGTGCTTTCTTCTACCTAGTTTTGTGTTCAAGTTTTTTCATTTTCTTTTTCCACCAATCTTCTTAACTATATCTTCTATAGTCAATGACTTCCTAATCCTATTTCAGTTAATCATTCCTATTGTTTCATTCGCCGATTTTTTCATTCATTGTTTGAGATACTGCAATTTTTCTTCTGCTGCAACACTGCTACTCCTTCCCCCAGTTGAATACTTCTAATTCCATTTTCTTATACTTCTCCCTTTCATCATTCTCTAACATTTAGAATTACACTTCATTAGCACTGAATTTTAATCCCTATCTGTGTCTGATCTGCAAAGTGTTGAAACCAAGGCCATGAGAATTGAAATATTTCGCAGATTTACAAGTGCTCTGTTTCTTTCCTAAACCAAGGATAGATTATTATAAGAAATAAGTTTTCCTCATTGATGATCTTGGAAAATAAAACTTAAATACATTTGTACACACACTGAGATGAATGAAATTTGAAGTACAAAGACAACAAATGTAACAGTAATTTAAAGTCTACCTGATCAGATTAACAAACCTATACAAATTACTTCACACGTAAATGATGGACAGATAGGTTCAAGTCATTTATTTCAACTCTGCCTTTTCATAAAATACAAAACTATTCAAGGATCCACATTCATTCAATTCCCTGGAAACTTAAAATATATGTCATGAAACTACAATTAGCAGAAGGAAAACAGATCAATTGAAAGAATTTCCATTATTATGTATCACCTAATTTATCAACATGAAAAAGATAATACTCAAAAACATGAAAGTACACTAGAATGCCACTTCATTTAAGAGTTTCAAAAACTGGGTAATGTATGATTCATATCTGAAAACAATAAATTCAATCAACATATATAATATATCAAAGCTAACAAAAACAACAGATCAAAACATATCTTAAAAATAGAACAACAAATATCCAGAAGTTGTCTTCCAGTTAAACTTCTTCTCACACTGATAACATTAAAATAAATCTGAACACATGTACCATCTGTCGGCATCCATAAAATGGTGCCAACTCCCTGTGCAGGGGTAAAACTGCACACCCTCTTAGAGGGTCTGGAGATGAAAAGAAGAGTTATTAAGACAAAGGAAGGCATAAATGAAAGAAAGAGAAGAATTCATGGGAAGAAAACAACAATTATAAAAAATCCAGTCAATCATTCAACTCATTAATCCCACACCATTCGAAACATCAAGCTTGAACTTCTCCGCTCATCAACGCAAGAGAATATCTAAAACTCTCCTTGATAAATTTATGCATAGCACAATATGTACATACTTTGAATCATCACCCTCAGCTGCAAAATTTTCATGGTGCACTCACATACTTATACATACATTGAGAAATTTAATGTGCTTAGCAACTTGAGTGGCAACATTTTTATCGCTTGCTCGGCATTACACAGGGATATACAGATTGTGAAATAACCTTGTCAGTGATGATTTTCTTATCATTTGAAATTCATCATTTGTGTCCGGAGATTGATAACCAAAAATAATGTTAACACTGAGATATTAATTTTATTAGAAGGGAGCGATTTGAGAATAAAATTTCGTATTTCCTACTTAAAACACTGTTAGGGTTAATCTGTATTCTTAGTGAAAAAATAACTCTCTGAATAAAACAAAAGTTCTAAGGAAATAAATGCCAGAGGAGATAGTTCAATCAGATCTATTGAAAACTTTCCTTTGGAATTTTTCCCAAGGCCAGATTCAAATGTTAATTGGATTCAGATCAGTGATTTCAAAATTGATATTTGAGGAGTTGAAGGATTTAAAGGAGTACCAAAGGAGAGAATTCAGGGGTAATATGGTGGAATTGGAACAAAATAAATGACCAAATGATAACACTTCTCCATTAGAAAGAAATAATCGTAACTTAGGTTTTAATGTACTATATCTTTGGGTTCAGGCTGAAGACAAGTGCCACCTCATATATCCCCCTCACAATACTCTAGACCACTAACTTCCTCTACCATATTAAAACTGTTTAGTATAAGATTGCACTTGCCTGATGATGTAGTACATTGAAAGCTATGTTGAAGTAATAGTTATTAGGGGAGGCAACTGACAGGCAAGGTAATTTGCACCATTAGGAATATGTAGTTCCTTTGGAAGAGTTAGGCTTTCCACGTAATGGAGGAAGGGTGGAGAGAAATGCGACATTAGAATTAGTAGCCTACTCTAAACAGAAAGGTGCCAAGGCAAGCAATTTAACATCCTAATCTAATAGACAGCATATTTCACTTTAAGTGCTCTCCACACATTGCACAATATGATTTGAGGATACCACTGAAAAATCCTGCCACTGCCAGGATTCAAATCCAGACCCTTGGAATGGGAAACCAGTACACTAGCCACCACACTGACTCAATCTCACCAAAGCCATGATTAATTAATTATACTAAAAAATAGTGATCATTTGGTCATTCATAATTTAAGGTATACTTTCAATATAGCCATCGCCAGTTGATATTATAATCAATCAGTACAATTAAAACCCACATACACTAGTCGGCTCAGACCTGTGCTACTACATGTCATCTTCACCTCCTTACTAATGCTTTATCATTGCAGTTGTTGGCCAGGGGTAACGGTTTCAAATTATGTTTATCAACAGGCTATAATACCTTCAGATGATTTGGGAAAGGTTATTAATCTTCAATTTTCAACTTCATGACATAGATAGTATCTATTCACATTCTTATATTTACTTTTCCTAACAGAACTGATTCCAATCAATCCTATTGGATTGATGACTAAAGACAGTAAGATAATGGGACCAATACAGCATTATATGCATTACAAATTATTTTAGCTGAATATGTACCTACGACTTTTTAGTACACAAAATTGATAGTCTCAGGCTAGTTTCCACTGTATTGTAGATGCATGGGTTAGATAAACCAGAAAAATTAATCAAGAGATTTCCTTTTTCAGCCTGGATAAATTGCATCAACTGCAAGAAAGAATGAAAAAATGAGTAGTTATCAGTATTAGGAGATAATAAGTTTTCTTCTAAATGAAGTTAAACTCCCTTTTGATGACATAGCATTTAAGTCAAGTTGTTTGATGTATGAGAATGTTTAAACTTTAAAATGAATGAAGTTCTATTAAGAAATTGCACTCAGGAAAGTGAAGGCAAAAATTATGAATCTAGTTCCTCCTAATTTATTCAAATTATACCTTTGAAGGAAGAATACGAAAACTATCACATACTTTATTCACTGTGATCACTTGCTAGAGGGGCAACTCACTACAAGCCATTTTCATTAGCAGTCTGATTAGAATGCTATAGATTTTCCTTGGCAAAAATAAATTTCAATGCAGATAAAAATACACATTGCAGGCTCAGAAAACAAGTAGTAGTATTAGGAATTTGAAGTCAAGGATTCAATTCCAGATTTTTTAAAACCTGAATATACCCATCCCAAGATATTACGCAAGGGAAATTACGCAAACTTGTTCATGTTATAGTTTGTGTTAAATATTGGTTCACACATTCCAAGTCCCCTACTTGTCACATTATACTCTAACCATTGGACCTCAAAATCTAGGCTCATATTATAACCCTGCAATATATGCAAGCCTGACACCTAAAATCACTCTACATTAATTGTCATAAAAATCAGATTTAAGGTTTTTGGTCATTTTTGGGGTGATTTTACCCTATGCAATTGGGCGGGATGATGGGAGAACTTAAAAGATACTGAGCGGTATCACAGCCAAGGTAATTTTCACCAATAGGGATGGCCTTTTAATGATAGGCACCAAGAAATCCACAGTTTTATGTGCCATCCAACGGATGTTGTACTCTACATGACACTTGAGTAGGGATCAGGATACCTTTGAAAAATCGTACCACTTCCAGGATTAGAACCTGGGGCCTCAGAATGGGAAGCCAGTACATTAGTCACTGAGCCAATAAAATCCCCAAAAACCTTCGGGAATACCACTCACACAAGTGTGAATAACGATGACATTTAACACTAAAAATTTTCATAGTGGGCCTACATGTGACATGTCGTCTTTCTCACATGTTAAGTTTTGTATGTGTTCCATTATAAAATTAGGCAAACAGGACAGACAAAATGCAACAAAAAACTGAAGTATGCATTTTTTTCTGGAAACAGAAATTTGCCATGGATGACAAAATAAAATATCCTAAAACCTTTTTAGCATTCAGGATTACTTCAACGAATAATAGCGAACAGACTTCACAGCCAAAACTATAATGAAAAATAAAGAAAAATGATAATTTTATCAAGGTATATTAAAGGAAGGAATGGGTATGAAAGAAAATTTATAAACTTCTAAAGACAAAAAGAGATTAAGTAGTTAGACATGTCATTAAATGAACTTCAACGAAGTTGAGCCAGAAACCATTGAATAGCCAGACAGGTATTTATTTACTTTAGGTACTTGTATAGAGACAACAGGCTATTGTAGATGATGAATTGGAAAGAAACCATGAAGTAAGAATTTTTTCAGCATCCCTAAAGAGACTTTGGAAAAAGAGGTTTTGATAGAGAAGAAAGTGGTGTAGACATAGCTTTTATTTGTACCAAAAACATTTAGAATACAAGGCTTTGAATCCACTCAGGTCATTCGTGATTAAAATTTAAATGGAACAACAGTGATGATACAGAGAGATTCAAGTGTGTAGTCACGTCATTTCTTTTAAATATTAAAAACAATAACTGGTTTAAAATAAGTCATCTTGAAAGCACTGGCATACAAAAACCCTCTTGTCTACAGACATAGGTAGGTTTGTTTTAATTTCTTGGATGAACATTTGCATAATTTATTATGACATGCTACTCAAATTACCCTAAATATCTATGCAGGTCATGCTTCCTCAATGAACAACCACATACATAGTGAAAATAAACATCTTGTAGCATCAGTGTGGCAAAGATTCGATCACATTTTGACATAATCAAGCTCAAGATGGCAATTGTGTAAGGACTCAGTTTTGTGGGGTTTTCCTTATATGTACTCATTTGAAAAAAGAAAGACTCACAAGAAACTAACGACAAGGTGTAACTTCAAACTCTTCACAAGCACTTAAATGATATCTTTATGTGGCACCCATCCACTCATAATATGCTAAAGAAAGCATGGAAAGTATCAAAGTACACATCAAAACAGAAAATATCAACTGGTTATTAAAAGATATATGTATATATAATATATTTATATGTATATACAAGTTGCATCCTAAAATCTAATTTTTGTAGTTTACACAAGAGTGATACATATTAAACCTACATAAAACAACACCCCAGTTTAACACATATCACCGATTTCTTTTTTTTTTACATAACTGGCAGAATTTATGACAGTCTTAGTGCATAGTATACCAGTATATCTGCTATGTCACATTACTAACGCTATTTAATTTTCCCAGTAGAATGGATGTAACACAGATTCATGATGAAGAGGAAAATATTTTTGTAGGCTTTGTGAATGCAAAAAACATAAGAACTTTGCACTGCCTAGTAAAAGAAGACCAATCTTTCCTGAGCACTTCGAGAAAGAAGCCGCCACTCCTTTTTTATGTGCAAATACTGGATGAATGCCCTCACACAGATAAGGAGACCTAGAGAAACAAAAAAATAATTTAGAATGTGCCAAATATTAACAGAATTATATACCTGACTTAACATTTAAAACCTATGCTGACCAAAAAGCAACTGTGTCATAGAACAAGTCAAGATCATGTCAGCTCACTTACTACATTCAACACTTTAACTATAACTCGATGAAAATGGTAACATTGGTAAGCTCATTGATTCACTCTCATCAAAGATGGAGAAACGCCACTCCACTATTAAACAATTATTCTAATACACTAACGTTAGCAAAGAAAAAGCATTATTTGTGAATACGGAACGTGAAACAAATAAACCACAAAATATCAAGATGCATATTAAATAAGAATTTCAAAGATAACTTAATGATAGTTTAGGTTAATCATTGAATTTGTGGTGCATGAGTTGAACATTTGTCTTGTACATTTAAACTGAATAAGTGATGATAACAGCATCATGACACTGTATGACCCACAATGATTTATACCAAAAATTTGTTATTGTTGAAATTTAACAACAATAATACCACATATATTCATAAATAGACATTAAGAGGAAGTCACGGAAACTTTACACGTTGACTAATAGTTTGGCTCCATAAGAATGAAGCTTCATGAAAATTAGTTTTCAACAGGACATACTTGATCCTCCTCATTTATCGTATATCTAGCATTGCTCTGATTATATGTGATGCCGTATATCTAAGTAATCACAATTATACAAATTAGTTGTCATACCTCGAAATGCTGTACCTGCTCAAGTGTACAGTTGTATAGCATTAATTTAATTCTTACTGCGCCTTTTCCACTAAAATCCATCATCTGAAGTCTTCCATTTTAAGGTCATATTTGGAAGATAGGATACAAAACTAAGCAGTGTACTCTGAAGATCCGTTTTCTCCTCATTGATCTTTGATTTGGTCATTGGTGAAAAAATATCGTGAAAAATTTGGGAGCTATCTCTGTTTTTACCCTCAGAATGAATGCTTTGTTTTCCAATGATATGCTAATTCTTCAATATTCTGCCCCTTTTCATAATGCAATCTCCTCTCTATGCCCCTTGAATTTTCTTCTTCATTTTTGCACTAGCAGCAATATTGATTTTGGTTGCTTCCAACAATATTATTAATTCTCCTTCTTTTGTATTGAGTCCTCTTGACATTCCAAGTGGCAATTTTTCAATAGCTTCATGATTCCATATGTCGTTGCCCTTTTATTATATTTTCATCGAATCATAATGATTTCTTAGGTCCCATGGTGATGTTGGCATTCGTGAGTAACTTTCAAATTTCTTTAAAAAAAGGCACCAGTTTCTTGATATGGTTAATCAAGAGGTAGAATTACCACCTCAAGGTCTCTGCCTTTTTTTCTCCTGGAGTTGCCTCTCTTAATTAGATTTGAATTGTTATTATAGTTTTATGGTACCAGGAGAATTTCACAAAACACAAAATTTTAATTAGTAAAAATATGTAATGCAATCATAATTTTAAATAGTAAGAATTAAAGTAAATATGCCTTAACTAAAAAATGTGAACAGCAAAGATAGCAATGGGTGTCATATAGTTCAGATGCATGGGAATTTGGCATTTTACAGCCTTAAATTTGAAATCTGATGATCACTAGTGGATACCATTCATATCAGTTCACTGATTCAAAAGGTTTTCTTTTATATATATTGAAATAAAATGAAATTATTGACTTTGTAATTCCACACAATTTGTTTAAAAACACGATCCAGGTATCGACTTGGAACGTCATGATTAGGTGTTCCTCATAGAAGCAAACTTGGCATATATACCTCATGATCGGGAGGGAGGGGTTGGTCAGAGAGGGAGGGTAAGGGAGGTTAGAGGGGTAAAAAGGTTCAAATGTAGCTGGGAGGAAAAGAGAATTAAATCTTTCTGTATCAATCATTTACTTGGAAGAGTGGTAGGTCTAGGAGTGGGGAGAGAGGGATACAAAATTTTGTGGGAAAGTTCATCCTTGCAACAGATGCATTTCAAAATTTCCAACAGCTCCAGAGCATCGAGCCTTTGACCTTCATTTTCAAAATGAAGAATTTTTGTCAAAAAGTCTGTTTTGTGGTCATTTCCAATGAAATGCTTTGCGAAGAGGGATGTTATGTTCTTATTCTTTACACAAGTTTGGTGTTCTTTTATCCTTTCTTTAATTTTTTGTCCTGTTTGCCCGATTACTCTGTGTTACATTCGGACACTTTAATTCGTACACTCGACTACTCGCGTCTTTGGGCACTTGGTCTTTAGTGCAAGAGATCAGATTCTTAAGGCATGAACCACTGTTTCACATGGCACATTTAATTTTTTCTTTAGGTAAAATTTTGATTGCTTTTTGAGAAATATTTCCTACATAGAGCATTCATCGCCATTTGGCTGTGGGATCTTTTAAATATTCGGGGTTGTAAATGTACTTAAGGCTATTTTTGTAAGTTTCTCCCGGTTAAGTTTATTAATTAGATCTTCTGAATAGCTATTTTGTACTGCTAATGTTTTAATTACATTAAGTTCCTTCTTTACATTGAATTTTGATATAGGGATAGAGGCTAATCACTGGATCATTGCATGAAATGTCGAAAGGATTTGTTTCAAGCAATGCCAGTGAAGAGGAATTAATTTATTGGTCCATATACATCTTCTGAAAAATGGAGTATTGTAACCAGTCTCTGTCTTTACAAATGGATAAGTCCAGGAAATTCAGAGAGCCTTTTTCCACTTTTTCACACATGAATTGTACATTAGAATTGACAGAATTTAAATAGGCTAGAAACTGATCTAGTTGCCTATCAGAACCTGTCCACACACAGAAGACATCACCCACAAATCTGAACCAACAAAATACTTAATAAATGAGAGGGGGAGCTGAATAGAGCAAAACGTTTTCAAAATTGTCCTTTTAAATATCGACCAGGAGAGGGGAAATGGTTATGCCATGGCTAAACCATTGGGTTGTTGGAAATATGAACCATTAAAAATAAAATAATTTTGGGAAACACGTCTTTCGTAATATGCCGCGTTCACTAATAACTGGCACTGGAATGACTTTTCGGAAGAGTATGTCCTCGGCAGGGTTTACAGCTTCCAGATTGCGTACATCAAACGAAACAACATTTATGGGATGACCTTTTTCATTCGTTTGTTAACAAGAGCCAAGGAATTTACTACACCATATTCCGTGGAAAATTTGGAAATCTCCGTCAAGAGTTCGTTAAGTCTTTTCGCATTTGCATGGGAGCATGTGGCTGGGAGCAGACATATTTGATACTACTGGTCTGATCAGAATCCCATTTTTGTGAACTTTTGGAAGCCGGAAAACCATGGTGCTGATGGATTCATTTGCACTAGTTTGAACACTTCATAACTTTTAAATAATGCATCACTGGATTTAATCATTTTACAATCCCTGCCTTTATCTGCTTTTTGGATGATCAAGTTTTTAGCTGTCACTGAATGTAAAATGGACTTAAAGGCCTCATACTCTGTAGAATACTTTTCCTTTTTTAAATAAGTTGTTTTTCAGGAACCCCTTAAAATCTCACAAACAGAAGTAAGTCAATAATTGATTTCATTTCAATATGTTATGCAAATTCCATAAAGTTATGCCGGAGACCACAAATTTTCTTTTTTTAACTTACCAAAAGCCATGATAAGCCACCAGAGCCAGCTGTTCTCCCGAGAGGCCAAATCAGTAGAGTGCTTAACGATGAGAGTCCACTTTGCCAATGAAAGACCAAAACCAGACAGTGCACCATACCGTGCGGCAATTGTATGACAAAAGCACATTAGCATTAAGAATCCAATCCAGTTGAACAGGAATGCCACTGTAACACAGAAAACAACAAATTGGCATCCTAGAGAAGCACCACATCAACTCAATGATGCATAGTTCGAGCCTTAGTCTCCCGAAACACCCAACTGACAGATTGGAAAGCAGTATAAAAAAGGAGGGGGGGGCCTCAAACAGCAGGGTTTATCAGTGTGAAGAGGTAGCAAGAGAATTCAATAGTATATTAGTCAAATTTTTACAGAATATATTCAATCCTTTCAAGATCCAGTAACGGAATATAGGTTTCACAAATCAAGTATTTCCTTGAATTTGATAATTGGTGCCTGAAAGCAAACTATAATTTTATAGCATTACTTCGAAACATTACATTTACTTCAACCATTAAAAATATTCACTGTATATGCACTTCCCTCGCAAGCGCATAATAATATTAGAAGATTGATAGAAAAATGGCATTCCATTTTATTGTTTTCATAGTTGTAGCAAATTTTTACAAGCCTGTACCGTTCTATGGAAATACAAGGCCACAGTAATTTGGCTTGTCCATACCGCACGGACAGAAAACTATCCAGTTTTGTGATTTCAACATCCATTTTTCATGAACTACAAATAATTGTTATTGAGTAGTCAATAATTTGAAACTGTTATATATTTGTGAATACATATAATGAAATATAAACATAGATCATACATTTAAATTGATCAAAATATATAAGAAGTAAAAGATTTAATTAAGAAATTTAAAAGTAACATCTACCAAACATACAGATGGTAAAGTTTCTGTTTTTGTAAACTTAATGGAAGATCTAATGGTGTCCCCCAACACAGGTACATGAAAGTGATATAAAATCCCTTGCATCAACAAAGTGTAGCACAGGGTAGCTAACACTCTTCCCGAGGACGATTTCAGGGTTTTGTTCTAAACCCTGTTTCGTGCACCAAAACCTTTTTCTTTGCAAAAACAAAGGTGCCATTTACAGGACAGAAAAGAGGTGCTTGATGAAATATCTTGAGAGTGTAACGCTACCTACTTTGGACACAGAGGGAAATTTTCCACCTGAACCAATGGACATAGGAAGTGCACCATCCTTGTAATAACCATATCATCATACACATAGTCTGATCAACCAGGCCTGCAATTTCAAATTACAAGTGCTACGCATGAAAACTAAATGCAAAAAAAAACAAAATCTGGAACAAAGGAAAATGGTTCATCAGCACCCTCCATAATAGCATATAGTTCATCTCTAGCTAGCCCTTCCTATCCACTAACTTCCCTTAGTGCAACTCCAATCTTGACACACCTCCAAATTGGAACAAACAACCGAATCATCTCAACCTTCAGCAATTAACCCCCATCCCTAAAATTACACCCCCTCTTCCTGGTAGTGTGCTAAATGCAAGAAACATTCTCTCCTCCCTCAACAACCCCCTGGGACTTGTGGATACCAACCATTATCAGCATGGCAATAGCTTTCTAAAATTTCACGGTGGAATCCCTGATTTATATTTCAATAAAGTTATGCAGAAAAAGACAGTAATGATTAAAACAGAGCCATTAAAACTTGGTATACATACCTAAATACACATAGGTGGGCAGATGAGTTTTCAAATGAAAGCAGGACTGACTGCTAACAGTTCTACATTCTTATCTTTCAGAAAGGCAAAAATCTTACTTAACACAATATGTATTCCTAATGTTGATTGACGATCAATCAAAATAAATACTTTTTCAGAACTGAAGTCTCCAAGGGAAAGATTAATGTCGGTCACTGCCATGACATTATGTCCTCACTTTTCAACGTTTTTCTTGCACTGTTATCTACAAGAAAAGGAAACTTTTTCTCTGCTCCATTAAATTACAGTTTTTGATTCTTGTACTGACATGAGTCAAAGAATATGACCCGCCCCCCCCCACATCTACCATCTAAGAAATCATTTATGCTGCTTAATGCACAGCTTTGCCAACAAAAACACTGAAGTGTTCCCTGATGTGAACATCATACTACCAGACAACAGAGACTTTTGCATTTTTAAACCAATGCTAAGTTTTGGGATTTTGTAATCAATTCTCAAACCTCTGCAAGTCCTTACCAATCCCCCCCACCCCTCACTCAACACTCTTCCAGCTTCACTCCAATTCCTCTCAGGTAAAATTTGGATCGTACAGCAATTGTACTCATTCTGCACTTGAAGATGAAATAGCACAATGAGACCCACTTGAGAAATAAATTTGTCCACAAGTGGAAAATTAAGATTATTTGGTCACTAATTCTAACAAATCATGACTGAAACTACACAATTTGCCCTACACCTTATTCATCAAAACTGTGGCTTTGTTCCCTAGCCAATGGTGCTACAAGATACAGATGTGGGACGAGTTTCCTACTAATTTCAGGGCTTCATGGCATGGCTTAAATATTGATTTCTGTGGAATTGACAGATATTTCCCATATGACCCACAAATGGCCAAGTATGAAACAAGGACAAGGAGCACAAAACAAGGAAACACAAGGACCAAGCATGAAACATTACAATACAAGACCCATCAATTGTTTACAAAGTATGATGTAAAATCATCAGCCAGGCATGAAGGTCTTGGGCTCTTACTGGGGGATCATCCTTTTTTAAAAATGAGGTTAGAAAGACACTCCTAAAAACAACGATCACTCCAACCTGAAATTTATTCACGAATCATTCTAGGGAAGCTCCGTCAGCATCATTCCCATGAAAATAAGGGAACATGAAGAGCATCATCTTTTACAACTAAAGTAGACAGATATTAGATATTATGCATAAAATTTCAGTATAAAAAGAAAAATTACTTTGGTAAAGGCATTCAAATTATGAAGAATTCTTGAGAATCATCAAAAAGTGATTTGAATGATAACGATGACAAAACATAGTAGTAATTGATCATTGAAATCACAAGTGCCTATTTAATAATTTATGCCACCAAATTCATTCCATTAATTCATAAACTCATTACTGATTATTTCAAAAAGAACCATTACATACACATTACTAAAATTTATCACAGAAAACGTTCATCTCCTGGTTGTATTAAAATGGATTAAGACTTAACATATACATTTCAGCTCCTTTATAAATGATAACTCCAGTTAATGGTGGTCTTCGAGAAACCATTTATGTAATATCGTCAATGGAGCATTAAAAAAATACGAAAAAATGCAAAAATTTGTAAGCCAACCTAAGAATGCTGCAAAAAACATGAAGTCTGTGCCAAGTAGTCCACCTTCACCATCACATTCCGGGGCATCTGTATCTATAGCCAAAAATGCAAGGTGTTGATTGGCCGGCCTGGGTGGAACATCCTAGAGTGAATATAAATTGTAACAATTAGTGGACATCAGCACTGTTTATTTTATTTTATTACAGAGAATGTTCCTAAATATGACCATTTTTAAAAATTTCATATTGAATCAAATTATAGGTAACAATGCTACAAATTTAAGGTTTCTATATACATTAAGTACACGGTAATTACAAAATGGAGTACTTTAACTCCCTTGCAGGGTTAGATGAACCATTTTTACTCATGGTCTTATAATTAAAGACTAATTTGCAATAGTAATTCTGGAAAAGTCTAGTCTTTAGTCTCATAATATATGAAACCATGTATCATAAGACTAATTAAGGAATGAATTGGTCCTTCCAAATATACATATATTTTATAGACATACACATTTATTGCACAAGCCCCATTTTTGTCATTTAACACTGATTGCAACACTTTGTTAATATTTTACTTTACTTTTTCTAAATTATATTTTACTTTTATGTGGTATTCTACCATCACATACCAAACAGACCTTTGGGTTGATTACTGTGCTTATGGTTTTATCATTATGGAATTACTCATAACCATTACTGAAGTCCACTTCAGACTATCGACCACACAGTTATCAACCTAAAGGTTAGTCTAATAGGCGAGTCTGACATTTGGAATTCCCAAACCAGGATAGAAAGGTCACTTCCATTCCTGTTTCCCTGCCATTTTCCAAGTAAATCTGGTACCCAGAAAATCTCACAGCTTGGGTGAAGTTGAGGGTGCCCAGAGTCATCACCCAGAAAAGAACCCAGCCCTCCAATCAGTAGCCCAGCACTCCACCCACTGCACTACCATGTTCCCTTTCTAAAATAATTGACTTTGTTTGGTTCTGATTTAGTTTTTGTTAATAACCATAAACATAGTAATCAACCCAAAGGTAGGTGAAGGTAGAGTTCACCCAGTACTAAGCCCGACGGCATGTGAAATTCACATACCAGGGGGCCAGTTCCTTCCCCTGCGCCAGTTATGGTTTCCCAGGAAGATCTAGTACCCAAAAAATCACATAGCTTGGGTGGAGCTGCGGGTGCCCAGAGACTTGCTCGGGAATCGAACCCGGGAACCTCAGGTCAGTAGTCCAACTCTCTACCTCCTGGACTACTGCAACCCACTTTTTGTTAATATGCTTGGCAAAATATCTTTTGACTTTTCTCTTTCAGAAAATTATTGCGAACAATTTTTTTTGCAATTGTTATCATGTTATTCTGTCCAAAGGATGGAACTGAAAATTATGCCCATTAGTAAAAAATGTAAGGAAAAAGGGCTATTTTATATTTTATCAATCAAGTTTTCTATTGAAAATTACCCCTGCAAGAATAAAATGCTTAAAGTGTTGCTTCTGAGATAATAGAAGCAAGTTGAACTAAGTTTGTGTCATTTCAGCTATGTATACTTAGGATAAACAGACAAAATAATAACACCACAAGCCACTTTTCTCACAGAGCATACAGGATTCAAGTGACTCTGAAGCTGGATTAATGGATTTAATGGATGGATTGATGGATTTCCCACCCATTTCTTGTTAAATACTTTTTTTCAATCCTCATGACAATCATGCAGTAGTCCTGCTTACATGTAGCATACACATTCACATATACTGCCTTAAATTCATGACTTGGTTAAATTCTGAAAAGACTTATGTTAAGGCATAAAGTCGACACTTTTCATTTATAAGGCCTGTATTTTGCATCATTTTTGCAAAACCTGTAAGCATACCTTCCCATCAATATAGTATCACTTCATTAATTTCAGTAACTACTAGAAGGAGCATCACCACATTTGGTCACACAGTTCGCTCCTATTGATACAAACAAATCCATTGACAAAGGAATCTATTTTCAACTGTGAGATGCCCCATTTCAATTGACACTTGAATATTTACAGATTCCTCTACATCTTTAGACCTAGTAGTTGATGTAATTATTTCACTTGAAGCAATTGTCATTCAGCAGACCATTATATGACAATTAGGATAAAATTCCTCTATTTTTTCATTAAAACATATAATTTTTACACAGGAAATACATAGGGTAAGGTATATTATCATTTTAAAATACCAGCTAATTTACTCCATGAATAGTTTTAATTATCTGAAAGCCACTTGTTTGATTAGTAGCTGAATATGAAAGTTCTTTGATGAAAAAAATTGACTCAATGGACTTATTAATAATATGTCGATCAAGAATAATTTAATGCACAATTCCTGATGCATTTGTTTGGGAAAAGACCTTTCTTTGTGCAACTCTAGCCATATCCAAAACTAACACTCATGGGGCTGTAATGGAAGACATTTCAAATCACAATGCCAAAATTTGAACTACTAAACCTGTGAAAAAATGAAAGGAAATGCAAACACTATACTGCTATAGTTTTCAACACAATTATTACATTCCTTCAAGATTAATATAAAAGTTTCTCCTCACTGCTACAGCAAAACCTGGTTGAGATTATTTTAAAAATCACTTCACTCCTCCCTTCAAGATTTCAGCTAATCCTCCACTTCAGTCAAAAGTCAGTTACCGCACTACCGTTAATATAATGAGATATATGTCATTTTAACTGGTTCAATTTTTTCCATTACTTTAGAAAAATCATGCTTTACAATTCTTATGTGAATGGTAAGCCAATATATTATAATGTGTGCCTTATAATGCTTACGATGAAAAAGCATGAGTTGAATACCCATTAGTTTCAGTGAAAATTGAAATGAGCTGCTGTCATAACATATTGTCAAAGCACAATTATCATCCACGAATCACCTTTAAGACTTAAAAATCAGCCTTAAACACCTACTTATGCACTTGGTAAGTAATATTTTCAACTTCTCTTGTATGAAGAGTTTTGGTGATATAATTTGATCCTCATTTTGAAGTCAGGAGATGGGGTGACAGCTCTTATACCTGCTTATTCACAGGTTCTTTACCATGAATACGGGCAGTAAATCAGTGCTTGATGAGACCACATCTGAGTGGTTACAAGATGATTCCATCATTAAAACATTTAAATGAAAATATTTTGTATTTAATGATCACATACAACAACAATTTATCATAATGAGCACTTAAAAAACATTGACAGGATGTGCCTGAGTGTAACACAATCATTTTTCCTTAACTTTCTCGTAAGTACCCACCCGTCTTTGTTCCTCTTGCATCTTCTCCCTTTGCACTTCCTCATAAGTAGGCAATTTAGTAGCAAGTTCATAAGGTGGTGGGGCAGAAAAATCAGCCTTTGGTGGAGCTATATCCTCAACCTCAGCCTGAAGGTCACAAAATTGTAAATGATTAGCATGTAAACATATTATAGAGACATATTCTATTGTTTCAGGCTTCACTTCGTGGAATTATTGAATATCCATCCTAAAAAGAAAGACTTGTACTTTTCCACAGATTTTATTATATGGTACAACGCGTTTCACCGACTTGCATCAGGTACCTGATGATGCTGCAAGTCGATGAAACATGTTGTACCATATAATAAAATCTGTGGAAAAGTACAAGTCTTTCTTTTTAGGATGGATGTTATAGAGAATTAGACCTTTCATAAATATGTACAATAATCCCAAAATGTTTCAAAACGTAAATATCATAAATCTTTCATGTACATATTAGTAATCTTTACAATATATTTTTCCCCAATGCTCTCATATCCCAAAATAGATCATTTGCACTGGCATAACTTGACTCCTTGTTGCTCAACTACCATTATTTTCCTGATGTAATTTTTTAATTGGAAAGTTTCCGTGGCTTTATTGAACAAAACTATAAATGAGAGGCTCAAACACAATTCATATTTATTCATTCTTAAAAACTTAATGTGATGCATCTAAAAACTCTGGTATTTATTTTTTGTATAAGGCGAGAATAAAATAGCTAATTGCAGATTTTGCTCAACGAGTTACCACAATGTAATCATATCTCGCGATGCTTTCCATTACAAATTTGTTTAGTCATGCAGTATCAACTCTAGCTAGTGAATAGAGATAATAATCACATTCCAGCAAAATAGTTTACCAAAAAATGCACTAAAATAATATGGTCAGGTTTTTCATTACCTGATTCACCTAATTTTACTTTCTGACAAATAAACGCAGAATTATTAAAATGGATATTGATACTGAACACACTATATTAAGTACTTCTTAAACAACCTTTGAATGTGCAAAGTAATTTTATAATGTTTATTTTAAGACCCGCAATGATTCACAACCCTGCCAAGAGCCACCTTGAATGAAAGGATTACAAGCGAAAAGCCGATCCGATCACAAGAACTATATTCCTTGCATTTTTTCTTATAAATGAACATTCTTATACTACCATTGTACGCCGTATTGAATATTTAGTAATAAAAAGGAGGCAGCCGTTGCATTATGAGCCCACATAAAGTTCAATAACGAAATTGCTGCCCATAAAATCATGAATGCAATTACTGAATTATGAGGATTTATTTGCTGAATTCATGCCACACGAGTTTGTAGTTACCACAATAACAACGCACGAGTAGAGGAGCTAAAGCATACATACACCGCCATTACATTTATTTCCAAAATAGGCATGAAATCAATATTACCTGTGGATTTAAACGTCTTGGAGATACAGGAATTGTCCTGGGCATGGGGGAAACTGTCTGAGCCATTGCCGAATCTCCTTGCGGAACATTTTCAGGAGGTAACACGACTGTTAGAGGCACTGGTTGGTTAGGCATGTTCTCTTCCACCGGGGAAACCTGTACAGCAGTGGGCATTGCCAGTTTTATTAAATATATGAAAACAATCTGCTCACTTTAATACCAACAACTCATGTCATATAAACAATACCCCTAAAATGGCATAAATTGACCCAGTAACCCTCACCAATTGGGACCAAGAGTATTCAGTAAGGTTGAAATTAACTTCTACATTTCTGTTGCGAAAACAACATAAAATATTAAATAGTATATGGCGCGTCAATTGACATAAATCAATTACGTTGGGCAACACACGCAGGCGAGAAAATAAAAATCAGGTCCAATGTCATTTTTTCATAACTTAACATGACTCTGATTTATATACAATTAAATTAATGAGGGAATGAAACAATACTGCAAACTTGACTTTGACAGCAAAAACACCATAAGACTATTTCGACAAAGCAGGTAACAGTAATACCACGAACTAATTTACTAAGGCAAAATGATCTTAACTCACTATTTCGTAACGGATGGTTCTGTCCATCTCTTGACCAGTATATAATTATCCCTAATGTATTATGATATTGAGGTTATGTTTCCCGACTTAGGAAACGACAAAATTTTTCCTTAATCAATCGATGAATGAATTGACGGCCTAAAGTGCTGCATCCAAACAGCAAATTGTGTAAACTTGCAGCCGTTATGGAACAATTGCTGGTCGATATGTTTAGCGCAAGTTGGTGGAGTGTTCAAACTCGTTGAAGAATATTGTTTCAAATTGAGTTGAACATCATGACCCTGCAACGACCGTGGAGAAAATACCATGTTTAATATCGTCAAGCAAGTGCTGAAGTATTGGACGAAGCTGTTATGTCATCATATTAACACAGCCGAACCTGCTAACCTAGGTAGTAAACGGTCTTTTAATGCCGCGAGGATGAAGTTTCACATATATTTGACCTTGTTCATGATCAGAAAATAAATCGTTTTAATGAATACTCATGGTCGTATCTTTTGTCTCTCCAATAATCACTGAATTATAATGATGTGTCGAATACTTTGTCTATTAAACTAAACCGCTTCGTTTGGTATGGGATTGGCGGAGAATCATTATTTTACTTTTTCAATAACTTTCATGAAGTCTCGTTCATGGTGGTGCTCTACGGCTAACAAATTATTTCGACTGCGGAAGGAGAGACGGCCCTAAACCCCGTGCCGGAGGGTTTCTCACTCCTAAGCAATGAGAAATAACGAAGATTTTCCGGAAGCCACAATTTTTGGCGTAATTTCGATTTATTCTTAAATTTGCGCTCGCTAGTAGAATATATGTCTGTAGTATGTGATGGCCTTACCATCGCAGGGCTTGTTTTACTCGAGAGTCCAGAAGTCTTAGTTGAAAAGTTTCTCTCTTTGAAACGGCAAATGAATTCAACTCCCATCAAACTACACCAATTTAATCAGAATGTATCCCCTTAGTCAGCTGGCTTACAATTGGAGTAAATCCATAAATGTTCAATGTGTCTGTTCACGAGCATATCATATACTAAAAAGCAGAGAAAGGCATTGCAAATCTTTAAAGGAAATGGGGACGAAACAACAAGATTAATCCTTCCATTCAGCGGTTCCCGAAATCTTCATTCATTTTGGAAAGGCACTCATTTATAAATTAAACAAACGTCACGAACTGAGGCGCCTATCGTACCCACCTACGATAATGGCGAGATTGCCACAATGTTGTCAAGAGTCATATGACTAAAACAATTGAAGATCAAATTACGGTGAAGGTTGTCAGGAGTATCGAGGAGTTAATGCGTGATATTAATTGTGTGAAGCGTTCGGTTGTCACGTAATCTTTTTGGCAGCGGTTCATGTTGATTGAAATACCGTCTCTTTAAATATTTTTCGATTTTTTTGTTATATTCAGAGTGAAACTTGGTTGCTAAGAAGAAGTCAGTGAGTCATGATTACATATCCTGATGCCTTGTTGTTCTTACTATTGTTTAGTCTATGCAATTCTGGTGTTTATTCTCAAGCAATAAATCATTTGATTAAATCTCGATGTTTAATACTTTGTTTGTTTAGGTCTACCATCAATATGCCGATTTTGTACAGCGTCATAGCTCGTGGCACTGTAATACTTGCAAAGCATGCATGTCGTTCTGGAAACTTTGCCGAGGTGACGGAGCAGGTTATTGCAATGATAGATCCAGACGTCGGAAAAAGTACATATTCGCATGGGAGTTATTTGTTTCACTACCTTTGTGAAGACAGAATAATTTTTTTGTGCATAAGCGATGACGTAAGTTAATGGACATATCCAATTTTCATTTTCGATGGTTTTCATGTGATACTTAATTGGTAATGTCTCTCTCACAGGGATTTGAAAGAACCAGAGCATTTCTTTATTTAAATGAAATCAAAAACCGTTTCAACAGTACGTACGGTATCAGAGCTCAGACTGCTCTAGCCTATTCCATGAATACTGAATTTTCAATGGTTTTGGCTAATGAAATGGTAAGCAGTATGTGTTAAATACTTTTTAGTCAGTAATTATTTTTCATTAATTCCTAATTCGGCGATTGCAAATTTTTCGCGGTGATTAGAAATACAACGTGTCGTTGTAATATTTACTTGAAAAATAATTCTTCTGTGGTGCCAAAACATGTGTCATCAACCTGACGTGTCTGCCTGTATTTGTATTGATACATCCCTTATTCATCAATTCAAAGCGGTATGCCGCTATGGATGTCAATCCAAAAGAAAAATATTTTCCCCTCGCGATGAAGGTGCAGTCAAGAGATTTATTAAGACTTAGTCAATCATTATAAAATAATTGTACTGATCTCTGTTATATAATCTTCCAATATCAAGTTTATTTAGTGTTATGTGCTAATTCTAAAAGTTTGTTTTCAGAAGTTCAAAACCTGTGTTCTGGATTATTTCGAGTTAAACAATTAAATGAGCAGCTCAAATCTCTTATGGTATCATCAGTTTTCCTGACCTGTTTTAATCAAAATTGGTTTATACTGAGTAAAAACAAAAATTCCTACAAGTCGCTATTAGATTCCTTTATGCTGAACTCCATTCATCAACTTTTCACTTGGCATCAGAAAATGCATCATATCAAAAAATCATATTTAATATGTCCCTATTACATCATTAAGTTCCCAGTGACTGGAAAACAGCTCATGTAACACCTATGTTTAGGAATGGAGGTAGGGAGAAACTGAGCATTTTAAGTCCTATTTCCTTCAAATCCATATCATGCAAGGCCATGAAACATATAGTTGGTAGTTCAATCATGAGGCACCTTAATGGTCGGGAGTTATTGATGAAAAATCACGCAAATGACCTCAGCTGTTTGTCCTCTCACCTGAAATCACTACTATGAAAGTCAGCATTGTTTCCAAAAGGTTAAGTCCTGCGAGAGACAACTTGCACTTTTTGTTCATGATATCTTTAGTTTGGGAGAGACCAATGTTCCAGTGGGTGTGCTTTTTCTAGATTTTAAAGAAGCTTTTGACAAAGTACCTCGTAGTAAACTACTCTCGTAAGCCAAAAGGTTATGGCATGAATGAAAATATCCTAGGCTGGATTAAAGACTTTTTGAATGATCACCTAGAGATAGTCATATATGTTGTTAGTTCTAATGCCATAAAGTCACTTCAGGTGTCCCTCAGGGAATTGTTATTGGTTCCCTTTTATACCTTTGCATGTTAACGACATTAACTCCATAGTTGACACTGGTTAAGGTAGGTCTTTGATGAACACAAGCTACCAAGTGGAACAGCGACGATTCCCCTGTCTCTCTTAAGAAAAACACAACCTTACATCCAACCTAACAATAGACCCCACTATTTGAACTATTATCGTTTTCAAATGCTTAACTTTGGGACTGGGGGTTAATCCAGATTGGTTGGGATGGGGGAAAGCAAAGCAGGTGACTTTGCAGAGACCAACCAAGTGTGGTAGTTGGGGTCTAGCCTCTTGAAAGCAGTCATTTTCGAATTTCTGTTGCATTCACTTTGCGAGTCCAAATGTTGCTATGTTTCCAGACCTCCTTCATCTTCATTTGCTTGATTTTCCACTTCTATCCCTTTTCCTTCCACTTTCTCATCACCATATTTCCTTCTACCTTTTTCATTTTCCTAGTTTCTCCATAAACTCTTTCTTATCTAATTGTTGTCCTCGCCATCCTTATTTGTTTTATCATCTTCTCTCAAGGATTTTTCTTTAAGGGCTTCTCAAGGATGTTCAAACAATTAATGGAGATACATTAGTGACAAGACAAGAGGATTTGATTGATCTTTGTATTCAAATCAACTGAGAGATTGCAAAGGACATAATTAAAATGTAATAGTTGAGCTCTGTTCAACATGGAAAAGTTATAACTCTAAGTTTTTCACTCTGCACTTGGGAATCATCAAGGCAACTTCTCCAAACAACCCTGTGCACATGAGGACCCATGTTAATTGCTACAATAAGCCCTTGCTGTGAAAATAATGGCTGCAAAAGATGAATCTTCCCTTTCATTTCATGACTAGCCTGGTACCCACAGGTGACTCTTCACATTAGCCAATGGTTTGCTTCCTCATGAAGTTCCCTAGGATTGTTTCGAAGTACATTTTGATTGGTAGTCTCCATCACCGTGTACATCCAAACTAGAGTAAGCATGTCAAAGTTAAGTTTGATCTGCCAATCATAAAAGTGTGTCTGCACCTCTAAGCTGCTGCTCAATTGCTCCCATGCATATACCTGTATGAATGGGTTGTCCCAAAGATATATGAAAGTAGAGTAAACTCTCGATTCTATGTTAGTGGATGCATAATGAAGCATGGATAATCAAAACACATGGAAAATATGGTCATGATATGAGCATATGTAACGAGACTCTCTATTTTCATTCCTTGTGATTAATTTGCTTTATTTAACAATGGAAAGGACGTTTTTTTTACTATTTTTCAGCCATTTTGATAATGGAATGAAATTATAGTTTTACAATGACACAACTATTATAAAGTGAATAGCAGAACATATTTTCATCAGAAAGCTAAACCAATCAATAAGCCAGGAAAAAACAAATGATTGGCAAATAATGAATGTTGACAAAATAGTAATGTAGTTATTTAGTTTATTTAGACTGACAGCTGAGGTAATTTACTCCATTAGGGATGGATGGGAAAGGAGGAAGGGTGGAGAGAAACCTGGCATTGGCTTTGGCCTACTTTTAATGGAAGGTACCATGAGGTCCATGTTTTTAACATCCTCTCCACATTGCACCCCAAGTACAGATCGAGATACCACTGAAAATATCTGCCATTTACATGTTTCGAACCTGGACCCTCCAGGTGGATAGCCAATGAATTAGTCACCATACCATCCCAATCCCCAATATTGACTAAGGATCAATGATACATTTTTATATTAATATTCAATGTAAATATGATACCGATTTAAATGAGGCAATGTAGATAGTTAATGACTTATTTGTTGCAGAGTAATACTCAGTATTTGCTTGCCTTAAAGTATAATATGGAATTTTCAGAAGTAATGAAAATGAGAGAGAAGAAAATGGGAAATTTTGGATGGTGCAAAATTGTTTAAATAAAAACACTAAATGCTATTGACAACATTTGATTTTGTGAAATTAAAAACTTTTAAGATAGCCTAGGCCTTTTAACTTATAATTTAATTAAAATTTTGAGGTTCCGGGAAGTGAATAGTATGGATAATCCATGCAAAGATAATTGAGAGTTTACTGTAACAATAATATAGGATGTGGCTGGGAGCAAGCAATTATTTTACTCCGAAGTGGACAATGTGACCATATTCTGAGTTTTAATAAGCATGTGTCTCATTCATCATAATGCAGTCCTTGCATAGTGTCCTTATCGTAATGATGATATAATAAAAAATCAGAATGGCCTCAATGAAAAATGGACCAATGGGAAAGATATTGTTGTTTTAAGTAGATACACCAGGGATGCTTTTGATTTGTATTCATAGGATTTTTTATGAGTTCAGTGAGAAAAATAATTAAGTGTCAACTATCACTGTGAAGCCATGACAATTGTCAGGACCATTTGTAGAGTCACCATCATGTCGATTCTTGTTGAACAATCACATGCTCATTGAAGTCATGAAGGTTTAAAAAGTCATTGTATCTCTTGAAGAGCTTTGTTAAAATATATTTGGGCAATAAAGTGGAGACTAATTTTGTTCAATAAAATATTCTATTTTTATCATTTTAGAAACGCTACTCTGAATCGCAAGACATTGATATGATTTCTCGTGTTCATGGACAGTTGGAAGAAGTCAAAGAAATTATGGTGAAAAATATTGGTAAGTTACAACTTTTGTAATCTAATAAATCATTGAGAGTTCAATAATTTTTCAGTTTCTTATAACTTGAATGGAAGGTAATTAGACAAGCATTGTCTTCTTCAGATGCATCATCTTATTAAACAATGACAAGTTCTGTGATTCAATCAAGTTAGTTATCCCTTTAATGTACTTCCTACTTATTGTTAGAATTAACTATGTTGATGTCCACTCTGTTAAATCTTTTTAAAAACACCAAACAAAAATATTATAATTCATCTATGTCTAAAATTACTCTGCAATACACTGAAAGTGTATGTATGTGCTAGAGGGTGGTTACCTGCTGTGAATATGTTAAAGAAAGACGTGAGAAAATGTTTTAATATGATGAATTTCCATCCTGTTTTAAGTTGCATGATCATGTAATTTTTATGGAAAAATGAATACTTGGGTTATGTGTTTGATGCACTCATATTTTGTTTCCCATGTTATGGGAAACAAAATATGTATCACCTGTTATGTTGTGGGACTTAATTTTTTCCTTGATGTCAAAAGTGAAATAACACTATGGGTGAGTCACCTAATGAGGAGGTATAAGACTACAAAGCAGGGGACCTAGAGTCAGGAAATATCCATAATTTTTTTACTTGTATGTGTGTGGCCCTCCTCATGGACTACAGCCTTGTTGTAGTAGAAAGACCTCCAAAGGTGTTCCCATGACCCATAGAGCTGTGCTGGCAGGAGCATTGATATTTGTTCCAAGCAGGGCCACCCATGCCTGATAGGTTGAAGGGTAGGAATGAAGGATAGCCCAATGAATGATGTCCACAGAATATCTGTTCCTCAGTGAGGTAGCTGCAAAGGCTTTCGGCCCATGTTGGCAGGCATTTTAGTGAAAGTGTCTGTTGAGGAAGTAGCAGGAGACCACCCTAATTATTTATCCCAAGAGAATATGATGGAAGCTATTAGGAAAATGAATCCTGGTAACTATGGGACAAGTCCCACAGGGCCTAGTTTTGCCCTTAGCAGCAGAAGAGACAAGGCCTCTATGGTCATCATCACATGAAATCCTTTCGCAGCAAAGCATTTGGCTGCAGAAAAGAAGAGGCAATAGGATCGCTGCTGGGAAAATAGGGACTTGGAATGTTAAAACAGGGAAATTGAGAAATGACCAGCAAGAGATGGCGAGAGGAAATTTAGGCATGTTTATCCTGTGCATGGGAAGATAAAAGGATACCAGTGATTTTAGAGTGGTATTAACAGAGTGACACATAGCAGAGGAGGATCAATGTGGGATAGTACTAATCCTGGATTGGATCGTGGGAAGAAGGGTAATGAAGATAGAATAGTTAAATGACCGTATCATAAGCAGAAATAAGAGCAGATGCAGTCAGTCCAGGGTAAATCTGTGCATGCCAACAAGCATTCATATGGAGGAAGTAGATATTGGTACATGATGAGTTAGTACAGAGTAATAATTAGATGAAGTAATTGCTAATATACCTGGGAGAACTCCCTTGTTAGTGATGGGGGATTAGAATGTGGTGGTAAGTGAAGGGAGTGAGGTTATAAGAGAGAGAATTTGGTTTAGGAGAAAGGAATAGCTGCAGATTTTTTAAAAACTAAAGTTTTGTGGAAGAAATTGCATTATTATAACTGATAATTAGTTTAAACGCCGCATGAAAAATTCCAGGGAGATATCAGTTCGATTAAATTGTGGTTATTGTGGGTGGCAATAATTGGGTATAGTTTGATCAAATAACAATTTCTTGAGAGCAGATGCCAATTCAGATCACAATTGAGTGTTCATGATAAATTTAAGGTGTAATATCATAAGAATATGAGATGTAGAACACTTAACTAGGGCAATAGGGAAGCAGGTCAGTTGATAAGATACCGAGCAAAGATAAGGGAACAGGTTCAGTAAAAGGAAGATGGACAAAGGAAACGTGGAATAAATAAGGCAAAGGAAGTATGATGAAAAGTACGGTGTGAGTGCACAGAAAGTTTACAGAGATAAGGCAAAATGAAAGCTCGATGCAGGAAATTAAATGTTGTTCCAGGTTGTGAGAAAGAAATTTCTTGGCTTGAAATAGGCCTTGTATTTGAGATATAGAGAGGTTAATAAGGATAGCTTAGAACCAGGGAAGTTTAATTGTCTGATAGATGGGCATTAAAGGAAATGAATTCAAAGAAGGCTGTGGAAATAGATAACATCACTACAAGACTACTCAAGAATTTAGTGAAAAGGGTAGAAAGCATTTTTATGCACCTGCTTATGAGAAAAGAATTCGGCTGGAAGACTAGGGAAGAGCTTTATTGATTCATCCCAGAAAAGGGAAAAGCAACAGTTCTTGATTGCACTGATTTTATTCAGCTTACCCTAATAGACCTTACCTTTTGGTAAGGAATATAGTGAAAATTATGCAGAAAATTTTCAATGTGAGTAAAAACTCAAATTCTAGGTAAACAATTGACATAATCCTTCAATAAAAATATTAGTTTGCATGGCCCAGACTACTCTCTTTTTAAATTAATGTAATCAAAATGTCATTCATTTTCCTGTAAATCAGAATATACACAAAATCCTAATGTCCATGGAGATTGTGGGCTAATTTTTAACATTTTTTGCCAAAGTTTCCTTCAAAATTGTAAAATTATTGCTCTAAATTGTTTATTAATGGGTTATACATGCTAGTCAATTATTCACATGATGATTTAGAGTAGTTATCTACAAATGCAGTATTTTATTTTTATTGACCATAATTTTTTTTTAATAATAGGAGGCCCATTATCAAATTAAAATAGGTCAAGTATGGCACTATCATAAAGTGACTTTTGTCATGCACAAGTAAAGAAAGAATCTGAATATTTTCAGCCTTGTAAAACTTTTAATATGGGAGGAAGGAGAAAATGATAATAGACATGATAACCTATACTTAAAACAATTACACATAAAATAAATAGCCATGAATCATGCAACGAGTGAACTAATTTTTTAGGTACAATAATCCTTAAATAATTATAAATTGAGATTACTATCAGCTTGAAATTTTATGAGAGTAAGATAATACCCAATGGCATTCCATTACCATTACATATACCTGAAGTAATCACACAAAGATTTTTCTTCTTATAATCAGCAATATTACAAAAACTATGAAATAATTATTGCTAGTCATCTTGTATAAGTCATATTTGGTGCAAAAAACATAAATACTTGTAATGATGACGCCAAAATTTGTTAAAAGTTATTGCTTTCAGCCAGACAGTTTTGCTAAGAAATTTAGTATTGTACCTGTGTAAAATACCATTTCATAAAAATTATCAATTATATCTACTAAATAATTCAGCTAGAGAAAGAGGAAACCTACTGGAAATCAATTCCCAAAATGCACTAAAAATGAATGAGAAGCAAGGAAAATAATGCTGTTTATGTACTATGATGTTTCCAGTAATCATATGAATATACTGGGAAAGGATAAGTATTTGGTAATTTGCGCATAACATAGCAGATGCAGGTGTATAGTTGGAGAAATGAAAGGGGACTTACTATAATAGAGAATGGGGTTAACGCACCACCTCAAGATAAGCAAGATTGAAACTAAGGTAATGGCCTTCAGTAAAATGTTAGGGAGATAACCTATAAATTGGACTAGAGAAAGACCCACCAGTGGTTTCCACAATTACGTATTACACATTTTTATTGTAAAAATTCTTCAGCCTTCTGATTATATTCCAACAACTTTAATATGCTTTTTTCTATAAATAATCTTTTCTAAATATTCCAAAGAAACTGCAGGAGATGCCGCAAGAGTAACTTTTAACGGATTCATCCTCTAATGTGCATTTCAATGCAACAATTTCAGAGTATGAAAATCATTCGCCTTGACTGGGATTCGAACCCAGATCCCTCAATATCCGGTCGAGTGCTTTAGCCCCTTAAGCTATCGACGCGTCCTCTTAAACTCGGAAATTTTGGGGCTTTTAAAGGAACTAGAAATTCAGAGTTTAAGAGAACGCCTCGATAGCTTAAGTTGCTAAAGCACTCGACGGGATATTGAGGGATCTGGGTTTGAATCCCAGTCAAGGCGAATGATTTTTATACTCTGAAATTGTTGCATTGAAATTTTCTAGATATGTTGTGAATCGCAAACAGTTTTATGATTGAGTCCCTCATATTTTAAATGGTGCATTTAGTTTTTAAGCACTTGGAAAACAATTTTCTCTATTTTAAATAACATATGAAAACATTGGGACTCAACTGTTATTGTACCTTTCATTTATTAATTCAGATAATGTTACCATGAGAGGAGAGAAATTGGAACTTCTGGTGAACAAAACAGAGGATTTAAGCTCGAATGTAAGTAATCATAGGATTCAATAATTGATGTGTTTACTTTAACATAGTAAAAGTTTATATACATTTTTAAGTGCACGTATTAATTCTCTTGCAGGCCATCAATTTTCGTAAATCAAGCAGGAACTTGGCAAGGACAATGTTTTGGAAAAATGTCAAGCTTTACCTTGTAATTGCTCTTGTTATTCTTGTAAGTACCAGATTGATTGTTTTTTTGATGGATTATTGGAATATTTAGAAGAGGATGTTTTCATGGGAACTATAAATTTTTTCAGGTGGTGATCTACTTCATCATTTCTATTGCCTGTGGAGGACTGACATGGAGTAGTTGCGTTGGCCAGTAGTGACATTTTTAAGATTGTTAAAGGATGGACAGTATTGTGAAAAATCTGCACATTGTTGCTGTCTTGGCATTATTCCGGACCTTCATACCATTAAAGCTGCTGTGCTGTTGTTTGACATCCTGGCATATTCTGAGTGTTGGTTCTTCCATGATATTCAATCATATGTGTTGGATTATATTAAAGGAAATCATTGAATGCTGTGATAACAATTTGTAGTCGGATAGGTTTTTCTCATTGGTAAATGATCAAATTGCAGCTAATTTTGAGGCTTCAATTAGCCAATAATAGATGCAGTAAGTTTTATTGAAACAGTTTTGTTGCCTCTTCATATTCAGTAGTGGTTGTTGTTATTTTTCCATTTCATTGAAACTTATTCAGATTTCACATCTAGGAATGAAGTCTCCTACTTACAAACTGTGACATTAAGCATTCCATTTCAACCTTTAGGTATTTGCAATAATAATGCCACTTTATTATCAGGTAATGATATTGCATTGTAATAAGTAAGCTATATTTCTGATGTTGAATTGGGGACTGATATATTTAAGTACTTCTATATTATTAAAGAATGATTCTGTTAACAAAAATCAACTACAATTAGCTGTTTATTTCTTCAAAGATCAATTAATGATTCCTTCATTAAGAAAGTGCAACTTTTCCCCAATCATTTACCTTTAAATACTTTTAATTGAATATAAATGCTTCAGCTAATGGTATGGATGCCACTGGTGCATAGTGGTTATTATTAAGGGAAAATTGAGGAATTTCCTGGAGACTAAATAATACTGAGCTTGTCAGTTTTTAATGGTACAATCATAATCTTATACAAATATCATTATTGTTTTTACTAGCTTTAATATAGGTTGGTTTGGCTAATGTATGTTATGTATTGATTATCTTCAATTGTAAAAATGCTAGGCATCATTCATGACAGTTTGTATATCATATGTACTTTTACATTTATATTCATTTGTACAGGATATTTGGTCTTCAGTTAGAGTTATTAAGTCTGAAGCTATTTTTATTGGCTAATATGTATTCTTTGTTGTGCGGAAAAGTATTTTCATTGTTGCTCATGATCGCATAATATCTTCATTTGCCTTGTGAATATTATTTGTATTGATTATGTATTTGTTGTTCAGCTGCTCATAGTCAGGGTCACCGAAATCATTGTTTTCCTTCTTAATTTGTACTTATCTTCTTTGAGCTTTAATTCCATTGTTAAGTAGTTATTATATTAATTTTCTGAAGAGGAAATGCATCTGATGAATTGTACAGTAAAAGATAAGCTTTTAGGATAAGTAGACATACTACAGAATTGAAGTCATTTTGAAATTTGTCTTTCTGGACAGTGTTGAATATTAACATGATATTATGATATTTGTTTCCACATGGAAATGTACTGGTGTCTATGCCTGATTACATCAATTTAGCCATAATTTAAAGATGTTATGAAACTTTGAAAGTGAATAATGGATTTTATATTACTATTATTTTGTTATTTTTAAATAAAGCACATATATTGCATACATTCTTTAAATGTAAGGTGAATATCTATCCCAAAAATATATTCAATTATAAGTTTGAGCTTATGTGGCTAAGTATCATTAAGCTCTAAAAATTCATTAAATGGATTGTAAATAAATACCTCTACTTGTGCAGAGCTTTTTGATTCTATTGTTCTTTGAACTCGGTAAAGATAATTCATTATGTTAGTGATTTTTAAATGGAACATAGGGGTCCACTAAAGTGTTACAAGAGGGTATCAGAATTTAGATGGTCATTTTCTGTTTCTATAGTGCAAGTTTATAACTTTTGGAATAGACAAAGCATTTGTTGAAAAATATAATCAATGCCTTCTACAAAATATGACATGATTAAATTTGAACTAGTAATAGGATGTCTCCCAACAAGCCCCTCTCATCGCCCACCATACCCAGTTCTTCCTCATTACTTTTCCTTTTGGTCTATTTCACATTCTTCATTCTTCTCCACACCCACATTTCAAAAGGCTCCAGTCTACATCTATCCTCCTGCTTCAATGATCACATTTCCAGGCCGTACATAGCTACGCTCCATATCAAAGTTTTTACGAGTCTTTTCTTAACATCCTTACTCAACATCCCTGTCATTAACTCCCTCCTCCTTGTGTCAGCCTTTTTCCCTAGTGCATTTATTCTCCTTACATCTCTCCTACTTGGACCGTGTTGGTCCAAAACACTTCTGCAATATGTAAACTGTTCTACTTGCTCTAGTTTTTGCCCTCCTATTTTAATGTTTAGCTTAGCCTTTTTCTTTCTAGAAAATAGCATGACCTTTGTTTAATTAATATTGATTCTTGTCCCATACCTGTCGCACTGAATTTCCAATTCACTCGGCAAAACTTGCAACCCCTTGGCTGACTGACAAACTAAAGCTTGGTCATCAGCAAACCTAACTGATTTTACGAATTCCCCGCCCACTTTCATTCCTACCTCCAGTTCTGCCCATGCCTCTTTAATCATTTCCTCTGCATACAGGTTGAACAGCAACGGTGATAATGGGCAACCCTGCCTTACACCTCTTCCTAACACTGCCCATCCCGACTCCCCGTTCCCCACCCGCACCTGAGCAGTCTGAGACCTGTACAGGTTGCGGGTTAGCCTCCTTTCTCTCCAATCTATTCCTATTTTCTTCAATATACTCATTAGTTATTCCCAATTCACTCTATCAAACGCTTTTTCGAAATCTACGAAACAGGCTAATTCCGATAGGCCGATATTTCGACTGTTGTCTCATTCGTTTCGAAGTTTAACATGTAAAATTAAGGACGATACGTCCCTTAAAGCGATTATGCCATCAATTCCTTGGCCGGCAGGTAATTAGGTGCTATTCAGTATTAGACTGTTGGCTGCTCCTTACTTTCGCTTGTGGGCCAAGTTAGCACCACCGTCGGTGAGTGTGATGGAGTCGAAAGCAATACAGGTAATATTTATGTCAGTGCAGCTATGAATTTCATCAATGACAATTGAGTTGAAATTAATAATCATACTGATTAGGTTCTTGCCTGGAAAGCCACAAAAGATATTGTGAAATATGGTGAAGAACTTCCAAAACGCTTGCCGGAAGCATACAAAAAATTCTGGAATGAATGGAAAGTTAAAGAACCAACTCCAGTTCATTGGATACCTAGAGCAGAAAAGTGGATAAGAAATCCGGAGCATGGTGTTGTGTAAGTAGTGTAACGAATTGCCTTGTTTTAATGTCACATGTTACGGAATTTCAAAGTTTTAGCCAAAAGGTCACTGTTTTTCCTAGCCTTTAAAAAAGCGAATTTCGCTCAATGATATTGTTTAATAGCAAACGATCAATACAATTAAGGGCATTAGTATTTCTTAGCCGATGATTTTTTGCAATTTTATCGAAGTCTCATTTCCATTCCCTTGGTATCCTCTGCTACCATGAGACCCCAACGAGTACTTCACGTTGCTGCCAGTGGTTTCCGTTCATCACTGATTATCTTCACAATTAAGTGAAACCATGACTGTGGATAATAATGTGCTTTCGTTGTGCCTGCAGATCGCTTTCGTACTCGTCAAACTTGATACGTTTTATACTTGTGAAGTTATATTTGCAGTTGCCCATTGGAATGATGATTTGATGTGATTTTCCATATACATTACGCAAAATCTTATCTTCTTTAAACTTAACTGCGCTTACAATAGCATTTTAAATGAGCTCATGCCGCTACAGTAAAAAAGTTGACATCTGTGGTAACCTCACAATGTAAAGAAGATAACTTGGGTTCAGCTAAAAAACTACCGTTATTATCAATGTATATCTGTTAATATTTTCATTGAAATGACAGAATGACGCTCATACGACTTTGTTTTATTTAACTTTGTAATATGATCATGAGTGAAGATTTACCTGTAAAGACTTTATTTATTTATTTTTTACATTCTTTACAAATTTGAATAAAAATGTGCCATTGCAAACAGATTTGTTAGATTTTGACTAATTTACGTGCAGATGGCCATTTAAAGTAAAATTTAAGCGGCAGCCTCATAACTTGTACATAATACGGTTGCATGAAAAACATTTATGTGCGTTGAACTTTGTTTTAAAAATTATTATTAAGTATACGTATAAAAGTTGAGAGAATTACGAACTGTATTATTTTTTTAGCATAAAATGTTCACTTTTGTCACCATTGTACTAATGAAAAAAAATATTAGACCTAGAGTCAGTTCCTTTTCCAAAATGTGGTGAAGTCTACATCATTTGAGGACTACAGAACAATAAGTTTGATTGGCATGCGGCCATAGTGGTTCTCAGGATCAGTAACAAGTCGATGGAGAGCGTAGAAAATTATTACTTAGGGTACTCAGTTTGGGTTCAGGAGGTCACTAATATAGAGGAACATAGAGTAAGTTGGGTAGAATTAATGAATCTTGCAGAAAATAGGAATAGATTGGAGGAATAGGAGACTAATTAGCAACTTGTACATGTCTCAGACTGCTCGGGTGCGAGTTGGGAACGGGTAGTCCAGATGGGTAGTGTTAGGAAGAGGTGTAAGGCAGGGTTGCCCATTATCACCGTTACGTTTCAACATATATGTGGAGGAAATGATTGAAGAAGCATGGGAAGAACTGGAGGTAGGAATGAAAGTGGGCGAGGAATTTGTACAATCTGTTAGGTTCGCTGATGACCAAGCTTAGTTTGTCAGTCAGCCAAGGGGTTGCAAGCATTGCTGAGTGAACTGGAAATTCAGTGCAGCAGGTATGGGATGAGAATCAATATTAATAAAACAAAGGTTATGCGATTTTCTAGAAAGAAAAAGGCTAAGCTAAACATTAAAATAGGAGGGCAAAAACTAGAGCAAGTAGAACAGTTTACATATTGCAGAAGTGTTTTGGACCAACACGGTCAAAGTAGGAGAGATGTAAGGAGAATAAATGCACTAGGGAAAAAGGCTGACACAAGGAGGAGGGAGTTAATGACAGGGATGTTGAGTAAGGATGTTAAGAAAAGACTCGTAAAAACTTTGATATGGAGCGTAGCTATGTACGGCCTGGAAATGTGATCATTGAAGCAGGAGGATAGATGTAGACTGGAGCCTTTTGAAATGTGGGTGTGGAGAAGAATGAAGAATGTGAAATAGACCAAAAGGAAAAGTAATGAGGAAGAACTAGGTACGGTAGGCAAGGAGAGGGGTTTTTCAGAAGAAATCTTAAGGAGGCAAGAAAAATGGATGAAGGGGATATTGATCGGCAATGAGATGTTGAAGACTAATGGAGAGGATAATGTTAGGGGAAAGAGGAAGGAGCAGGAATAAGATAGGGATGTTGGATGGAATGAAGGAAGAAAGTACATGGAGATGGATAGGGGCTAATCGTAATGTAGGATGTTGGGTTTTGTTTTATTTTCGGGAGACAAGAGAATCGTTTGGTAGCTTGGGTCCATCCAAAACCTACCTTAACCAGAAGATTACCTATGATAATAATGCAGTCAGCACCCCATAATAATTGAGGGATAGTAGAAATGAACAGTTATATGATAACAAAATGTCAACCCTTTTTAAATGAATTTTATTAAACACCATAATATCTGGTATAAATATTTGGTAGACGTCTTAATAGCTTCTAACAGTTAAGAACAAGATATGCTACCATTTGGTAGGTTATATAACACTAATAGATTTGTTTGTTTGTGCCACTGACAAGGCTATAAGGCTAAGATCTTGATGTAGTTTTGTGAAAGAGATCATGTTAATATCTTGGTGAATTTTTCTAATGTACATTCTTATATGATAATGAGGTGGCCAATGGAACCATACTCGATTATTGACGTGTCTAATGATTTATATAATCATTTTAAGAATAAATATTTATTAAGTATTTTGCAGTGTGTAGATAAAAAAACCCCTCCCCGGACTACAACCTTGACGTGGTGGAAGGGCTTGTGCGTTCCGATGACCCCTAGAGCTGTGCTGGCGGGAGTAATAAAAATTGCTCCTGGTAGGGTCACCCATGCCAGATAGGTTGAAGGTTAGGAGCCAGACGAAGGGTAGTCCACGCAGCATCTGTTCCTCAGTGAGGCGGCTGCAATGGCGTCTGACCCCAGTGGGGTGGCCAGTAAGTGATGGTGTCACGTTAAAAACACTATTGAGGAAGGCAACGGGAAACCGCCTCAATTATCATTCCCAAGAAAAACATGATGGACTATACAGATATTTTGAGTCCTGGCAACTACGGTGCTCGGCCCAATCAGCCGTGTGTCATGCCCGGCAGTGGGGGAGGCAAGGCCTCCGCGGTCGTCATCCAACGAAACCCTTGCAAGGGAAAACCAGCAGCAGCAGGACAGAAGACGCAGGAGAAGAAGACCACATTAGTTAGAATAGGAACGTGGAATGTTAGGACAATGATGAGGAGAGGGAAATTGGAGAATGTTAAGTGAGAGATGGAAAGGGGAAATATAGATATTTTAGGTCTATGCGAGGTTAGATGGAAAGATAGCGGGGATTACTGGAGTGATAAGTATAGAATAATGTACAGCGGTGGGGACGAGAGCCAACGAGGGGTTGCCATAGTATTAAATGAAGAGGTAGGAAGAAGCGTAGTCAACATAGAGCAGGTAACAGATAGAATACTACTAGTAGAGATAAAAGCAGAACCGACGAACTTTGTTATTATTCAGGTATACATGCCACCGAGCAACCATAAGGAAGAAGAGGTCGATAGGGTGTACGATCAGTTAGAGGACATAATCGCGTGTGTTCCTGCAGGGAAACATTTGATAGTGATGGGGGATTGGAATGCGACGGTAGGCGAAGGAAGAGATGGTGACGAGGTCGGGGACTACGGTTTAGGCACGAGGAATGACCGCGGGGAGAAAGCAGTTGAGTTCTGCAGGAGACAGGGGTTAGTCATCACCAACACTTGGTTTAGACACCACAAAAGACGCAGGTATACATGGAAAATGCCAGGTGACTCAGAAAGGTATCAGCTAGATTATATCATGGTTAGACACAGGTTTAGGAACAGTGTGATAAATTCCCACAGCTTCCCGGGAGCGGATGCGGACTCAGACCACAATTTAGTTGTTATGAAATGTAGCATACGTTTCAAAAAGATAAGGCAGGGGCGGCGAGTTAGAAAATGGAATGTAGAAGCATTAAATGGGTAGAAAAGGAAGGAATACAAACAGGCGGTAGAGAAAATCATGGAGGATGGCAAAGGGCTTAGTACTATCGAACAAAAATGGGAAATGATCAAGAAAGGGTTGTCTAAAGCCGCAAAAGACACTATTGGAACCGTTAACGCTAAAAGGACTAGGAAACCATGGATCACGTATGAGATGATTACAAAGATGGAGGAGCGGCGAATATGGAAGAATATAAATACAGAATTAGGCAAAATGAAGTACAAAGAATTGAACAATAAATTGAGGCGGGCAACAAATAAAGCAAAAGAAGCATGGTGGAAGACGCAGTGCGAGGATATGGAAAGTCTGCAGAGGAAGGGTGAAATCGGTGCGCTGTACAGCAAAGTTAAATGGTTATCGGGAAGTAAGAAAGGAAGTGCTATGCTAACAGTTAGAGATAAGGCGGGTAAGGTAATAGTTGACGCAGGAAAGATCCAAGAGAGATGGAAGGAGTATATATAAGAACTGTATAGTAAAGAACTCAGACCAACAAAGTTAGACATTGAAAAAGAAAATGACGTAGAGGAGGACAGCTTAGGTCCAGGCATACTAGACAATGAGATAGAAAGGGCATTAAGGGAGATGAAACTAAATAAGGCCGTGGGGGTAGATAACATTCCCGTGGAACTTTTAAAATGCTTAGGAAAATGTGGGAGGAAGACGCTATATGGGCTGATCCGTAGTATTTATGAGGAGGGAATCTGGCCGGAAGACTTTGTGAGATCAGTTTTAGTTCCGATTCCGAAAAAGGTAAAGGCCATGTCATGTGAGGACTATAGGACAATTAGTTTGATAACCCCTTGCAGCTGAAGTTGTTCTCAGGATCATAAACAAAAGGATAGAGAGTAGGGCAAATGATTACTTAGGGGATGATCAGTTTGGGTTTAGGAAGAGGAGAGGTACGCGTGATGCCATTGCAGTAATGAGATTATTAATCGAGAGGAATATAGGACACAACCAGGAGGTATTTGCCTGTTTCGTAGATTTCGAAAAAGCGTTTGATAGAGTGAATTGGGAAAAACTAATGAGTATATTGCAGAAAATAGGAATAGATTGGAGGGAAAGGAGGCTAATCCGCAACCTGTACATGTCTCAGACTGCTCAGGTGCGAGTGGGGAACGGGGAGTCCGGTTGGGCAGTGTTAGGAAGAGGTGTAAGGCAGGGTTGCCCATTATCACCGTTGCTGTTCAACCTGTATGCAGAGGAAATGATTAAAGAGGCATGGGAAGAACTGGAGGTAGGAATGAAAGTGGGCGGGGAATTCGTAAAATCAGTTAGGTTTGCTGATGACCAAGCTTTAGTTTGTCAGTCAGCCAAGGGGCTGCAAGCATTGCTGAGTGAATTGGAAATTCAGTGCGACAGGTATGGGATGAGAATCAATATTAATAAAACAAAGGTTATGCGATTTTCTAGAAAGAAAAAGCCTAAGCTTAACATTAAAGTAGGAGGGCAAAAACTAGAGCAGGTAGAACAGTTTACGTATCTCGGTAGTGTTTTGGACCAACACGGTCAAAGTAGTAGGGACGTAAGGAGAAGAATTGTGCTAGGCAAAGAGGCTTTCATAAGGAGGAGGGAGTTGATGACAGGGACTTTGAGTAAGGATGTTAAGAAAAGACTCGTAAAAACTTTGATATGGAGCGTAACTATGTACGGTGCGGAAACGTGGTCATTGAAGCAGGAGGATAGACGTAGATTGGAGGCTTTTGAAATGTGGGTGTGGAGAAGAATGGAGAAGGTGAAATGGACAGAGGAGAAAACAAATGAGGAAGTACTTGGTATGGTGGGCGAAGAGAGGGGTTTGTTGGGAGCAATCCTATGGAGGCAGGAAAAGTGGATGAAGGGGGTGTTGACCGGTAGTGGGATGTTGAAGACTGTGATAGAGGGTAGAATGTTGGTCAAAAGAGGAAAGGGAAGGAACAGGATAGGGATGTTGGATGGGATGAAGGGAGGAAGAAAGTACTCAGAGATGAAGAGGGACCTGATATAGAGTAGGATGATGGATTTTGTGTTTTGTAGGAGTAATAAAATATTTGTTTGGTAGTTGTGTCCATCCAAAAACCTACCTTAACTGGTAGATTACCTTAAAAAAAAAGATAAAAAAAGTAAAACTTGGTAGGGTAATTAACAATTGTGTTTACTTAATATGTGCTTATTTAATTGTTATTTGTGATCTAATAAGTAGACCAAATCATGTATTCTGTTTTATTTAGAGAGATATTATCATAGGTGATAGGAGAAATAAGATGTAATTTTCACTGCCGGTTTCTTTTCACTTAGATAACTTCGAAACCAAGTCTAAGGGGGCTATTATGACCTAGAGAGTATAGTCACTCCATTAGTCAGAACTTACTATTGCCACACTTTGTAACTCTGCCTGCTGTTATAACGAGTGAGGGGGCCAGAGCCTCAACCGGTCTCTGTGTTTACTTCAGGGGTCGGAGTTTTATTAGTAACCGGAAGCTTCGTATATATGAAAATTATCACGTTCATATGGTCCAAAAATGAAATTAGCCAATGGTGACTAGCCTTTCAATTAGCAGACAAAATGGTATACAGGAACTATTATAGAAATAGGTATATTTATAATTATTTATTAGGTAAAAATGATTAACAAGACAGTGAACACCCAATTAAAATGTGTAAAATTGTTGATTAATGGATGCAGTGGACAAGGGAGTAAAATGCATTAACTTCTTGGATGAGAAAATGTTGGCTAACATTCATTTTTAAACAAAAGAGTGTCATTAGTTAAAGTGAGCTCTGATCTTGCTGCATACATTGTCATTTATATAGTCCACCATACGAATTTCTCTGGAGAAAATAGGTTTTTGGAGCTTCTCTCCTGACATGGCCGGCTGGTGTCGGGGAAGGAAACAGTGCAAAGATTATTACACACGTTCTGTCCTTTTGATTTGTTTAACTATCCATCACAAAACTTCGTGTCAGTATGCGAGGACGGTGGGAAAATAATGGTAAATTTTTCATCAATGCTGAAAGCATGCATCATGGATTTTATGTTTTATCAAAGGGAGAGACAGGATTTCGAACATGTCTTTGAATAGATGTTGAATAAACATGTTTCATGAGCACAAGAAAGAGGTCTACTGCATTCACATTTGAGGAATAGATTGGGTCTCACACAATGGTGTCAATTATTGTTCATTTCTACAGTTTATTAATTTTTCACAGTTTATTTTATTTGCAAAAAAGTTGCAAAGCAGTTGAGAGTAAAATTAACCCGAAAGAGGAAAATGTACCAAGGGAATATGTTGAGATATTTAGGAAATTATGTCTAAGAGAAATACTGAAAGTGCTCACTTTCTAACCTGGAGGATATTCATAATGAGAGCAAACATTTGATAAATAAAATTCTGGAAGAAATAATTGGCGAAGAGGAATTTGCATTGAGATGGATCAAGTTGTATAAGGAAGAAATATACGCAGAACAATTGTATTTAGGAATTGTAAACAGGACAATTGGGCAATGAAATCCTGGAAGAAGAGCAAACAATTCCAGCTGAAGAAATTATACAAATTACAAGCATAACATAATTTGATCAAACCCTTTAGGGGTAAAAGTACAGTAAAGCAACTGTACCAGATCTAAAACAGGTGAAAGTAGATAGGGCCTAACAAGCACTTCATATCAAAAACAGACTGTCCACATGTTAAGGAATCAAGACAGGCATGAAACAGTTTATGTAATCCTATTCATAGATTGTAGCATTGTACAGGGTAGAAAGCTTGGCCATCCTAGAAAAAGAGAAAATTCGAATTTCGCAATGTGCTGGTGCATATATTGAAAATAACCTGGGCAAACAAGTATTGAAGAAGTTCTGGACAGAGGGTAAAAAAGTACCCATTGATATAAGCAACAGAAAACAGAATAAACTGGCCAGTAAGGCACTTGATAAGCTATTTAATTGGAAATATTTGATCTAAGCCTATATGCAAATTGTAGTATTTCACAAGGTTAAAAGCTGAGACATCCTAGAAAAGGAGAAGAAATTTCATTACTTTAATGTTCTTGTGCCTGTGTTTAATATCATATGGATCAACAAGCCCTGAAGAATTTCTCAACTGAGTGAGGGAAAAGTACAAGTTGACAGAAGTAGACTGAATTTGTGTGAATGCACTTTTTATTTTATATAAGCCTGTTTTCCTTATTGTTCCCCAAATCAGTGTATCAGATTCAGCTGAAACAAAATAATATGCATAACATTTACCCATACCAAATTATTTAATTTATATACTTAATAGCACACTTTATGTAACCTGCGACAAAGCTTATTAAAACAATGCTTGATGGACTTCAGTGCTTGGTATTTCATGTTGAAAAACCTCTTACTGTATTATATTGAAAAATCCATGGTCAAGTTTTGCCATTGGTTATATATAACATGAGTTAGTTACCTATGTAAATTAATATCAATATATCAGTAATAGTATTGGCTTTGATAAGTACCTATGGTTATTTCTCCCATGAGATCACAATAAACAAGAAACCTCTCTTTCATTTTCCACAAGACATTTCACTGTTTACTTAAATGTCTTTGCCAATGAATTAAAATATTTGATGGGGATGGAGATGGTGAGGTGGCTATCGTACTGGCTTCCCTACTTGAGGTGCTTTGTGAAGGGCACTTTGAGTGAGTATGCTGTCCGTTGGATTGGACACTAAGCTGTGGACCCCTTGGAACCTTTCGTTAAGAGTAGGCTAATGCTGACGCCGGGTTTCTCTCCACCCTTCATCCTTTCCTGTCCATCCCTGATGGCGAAAATGACCTCAGCTATTGGTCGCCTCTCCTAAAAACTACTACTAAAATATTTGATGTCTAAAAAGAATGTTAAAGCAATATATTTGGCACTACATAATAGTGTACCAAAGAATAATTACCTTAGAAATCACATATTGGAACAATGTATGTAGCTCACAAATTCTTCACTGCCTTATTTAATATGGATAAAGGGATTATATTTATTTTAAAAAGCATAAACATGAAAGGGTAATAATTAGAGTAGCTCTGGATAATCAACAAAGATTGTCAAAATAATAGGTGAAGAGATTTGGCAACTTATGATTGTGTACACATGAATAATTGCCAAACAAATTTTATACAGGAGGATGTTTCATAACTTCTTCATTACTTATTTCAAAGCACTTACATCCTGCATTCATAAGTATGCCCTTTCGTGAATTTATTCTAAATATGAACATTTTGTTTCATGCATTACTTCTCCAATCAATTTTGCTCAACCAACGACTGCGAATGAAATTGAAGTATTTACAATGAAATATTGAAGAGCCCAGTGTTGAAATTGAATAAATTTATGCTGCATATAACATAGGTATCACTAAGCAAAATTGATAATTACATAGCATTGACAGAATAGAGAAGCTCAGCGTAGTTCTTAAGAGATACCTTTTTGAACCAATATTTCTAATTTCACTTCACCTGTTTTTACTCCGCTGTTCTGGTTATTTTTAATGCAAAATAATCGTGTTTAATATACTCCTATACTCAAACTTAATGATTTTAATACACCAGGTGAAGATCACTGATATAAACAAATTTCTATTGTTTCAGGCTTCACTTCGTGGAAGTAATTGATATCCATTATTGAAATAGAAAGAAAGACTCGTACTTTTCCACAGATTTTATTATACGGCACGATGCGTTTCACCGACTTGCGGCATCATCAGGTACAAATTTGCAAAACAGACAGAGCAAGCATATATACCCTCAGGACAGAGTGGGGGCGGGGAGGGTTGGAAGGATTTGAGGGAGGTGGGGGCTCGCAGGTGCGTTGATGGATTGTTTTGACCATTTCCAGGCTAATATCTCGGAGAGGAGTGGTATGGGAATAATTGCTCATTACAAAGTGTCGTGTTGGGGTTCACCAAGTGCCTTCTAATCTCTAATTGCTCGAGAGCGTCCATTTTTAATCCTTTTGGGAGTGTGTGTAATATCTCTGGGACAAAGTCACTGCTGTGGTTGAATTCTAGTAAATGCTTGGTGAAGAGAGAGTTGTTATTCTGATTTTTGTGACACCTAGCGTGTTCCTTGACTCGTAACTTGATATTCCTGCCGGTCTGACCGACATAAACGCTGTTGCAATCCTCGCATTTCAGTTTATAAATGCCTGAATTGAGAAGGCTATCCTGGGTGTCTTTTCCATTGGCTAGAAGTTTGGAGAGGGTTATGGGTGAGTAGAAGGCTGCTTTGAGTGAGGTGGGTAGGCAGTTGGAAATCCTATATGAAAGATCTCCCAGAAACTGGATCGAGCACCACTTAAAATCTTTAGATACTGCGGGCTGAGATACGAAAATGCTTTTTATGGCCATTGCTTTTTGTTTTTTCCGTAGTAATGTGTCAACTAGTTTGGGGTTGAAACCATTGTTGGTAGCTATATTAGTGATATTCACGAGTTCAATTTTGAAGTTTTTGGGGGAAAGGGGGATGTGTAGGAGGCGGTGGATCATGGAGTGGAGGGCTGTGTGTTTGTGAGAAAAGTGGTGTGCGGAATCATTAGAAATTATATGGTCTGTATAAGTGGGTTTCCTATAAATTGCAAATTCGTGTCTATTATCCCTAATTGTGATTGTCAAGTCGAGGAAGTTGATGGTGCCGTTGACGTCTTTTTCCATGGAGAAGGAGATATTCCGATGAAGAGTGTTTAGGAAATTAAGGAAGGAGTCTAACTGTCGGTTGGTTCCGGTCCATAGGCATAGTATATCGTCCACGTAACGAAACCAATAGCCCACGTTTTTGTTATGCTGATTGTCAGCATTAAAAAGATGTTCTTCTACAGAATTGAGGAAGACTTCGGCTAGGAAGGGGGACAGTGGGGAACCCATAGCTAACCCATCCGTTTGGCTGTAAAGGGTGTGGTTGAAACTAAAATAATTCTGGTTAACTGTCATTTTGATGAGGGGGACCAATTCGTCTGAGATATTTTGGGCAATGGTGGAATCCTTGAGTAGTTCTTCCACCCTCATCACCTCATCATCCAGAAAGCTGACAAGGGATTACTTGCGTACCAATATCGGAAACTTTGCTTAGGGTGGAAGAACTACTCAAGGATTCCACCATTGCCCAAAATATCTCAGACGAATTGGTCCCCCTCATCAAAATGACAGTTAACCAGAATTATTTTAGTTTCAACCACACCCTTTACAGCCAAACGGATGGGTTAGCTATGGGTTCCCCACTGTCCCCCTTCCTAGCCGAAGTCTTCCTCAATTCTGTAGAAGAACATCTTTTTAATGCTGACAATCAGCATAACAAAAACGTGGGCTATTGGTTTCGTTACGTGGACGATATACTATGCCTATGGACCGGAACCAACCGACAGTTAGACTCCTTCCTTAATTTCCTAAACACTCTTCATCGGAATATCTCCTTCTCCATGGAAAAAGACGTCAACGGCACCATCAACTTCCTCGACTTGACAATCACAATTAGGGATAATAGACACGAATTTGCAATTTATAGGAAACCCACTTATACAGACCATATAATTTCTAATGATTCCGCACACCACTTTTCTCACAAACACACAGCCCTCCACTCCATGATCCACCGCCTCCTACACATCCCCCTTTCCCCCAAAAACTTCAAAATTGAACTCGTGAATATCACTAATATAGCTACCAACAATGGTTTCAACCCCAAACTAGTTGACACATTACTACGGAAAAAACAAAAAGCAATGGCCATAAAAAGCATTTTCGTATCTCAGCCCGCAGTATCTAAAGATTTTAAGTGGTGCTCGATCCAGTTTCTGGGAGATCTTTCATATAGGATTTCCAACTGCCTACCCACCTCACTCAAAGCAGCCTTCTACTCACCCATAACCCTCTCCAAACTTCTAGCCAATGGAAAAGACACCCAGGATAGCCTTCTCAATTCAGGCATTTATAAACTGAAATGCGAGGATTGCAACAGCGTTTATGTCGGTCAGACCGGCAGGAATATCAAGTTACGAGTCAAGGAACACGCTAGGTGTCACAAAAATCAGAATAACAACTCTCTCTTCACCAAGCATTTACTAGAATTCAACCACAGCAGTGACTTTGTCCCAGAGATATTACACACACTCCCAAAAGGATTAAAAATGGACGCTCTCGAGCAATTAGAGATTAGAAGGCACTTGGTGAACCCCAACACGACACTTTGTAATGAGCAATTATTCCCATACCACTCCTCTCCGAGATATTAGCCTGGAAATGGTCAAAACAATCCATCAACGCACCTGCGAGCCCCCACCTCCCTCAAATCCTTCCAACCCTCCCCGCCCCCACTCTGTCCTGAGGGTATATATGCTTGCTCTGTCTGTTTTGCAAATTTGTACCTGATGATGCCGCAAGTCGGTGAAACGCATCGTGCCGTATAATAAAATCTGTGGAAAAGTACGAGTCTTTCTTTCTATTTCAATAATGGATAAACAAATTTCTGTCATATTGAAAATATAGCCAGGCAGAGTTTCAAAGGCAGGGCATCTGGCCGGAGTGTTACTCCATTAGCGTGGTGTCACTCTGTCTGAATTTAATTTGTAATCACTTGGAACAGTGAGACTCACTTCCGGCAGGGTAACACCGACTGACAAATTCACTCTGCCTTACGTAATCACTCCGGGTGGTAAGACTCATTTCAAACAGTATCATACTGCGGATGGGTGAACTCTGCCGGCGGTGTGCGGCTCAAAATAGCCCCCTATAGGTTACCGATAAATTCATAAACCTATATTTTTTTCTAAGATGTATTTAATGATAACAAAATTAAGATCTTATTAAAGTCTGTTCATATTGCATCTCCTAAGGTACCATCATTGAAGACTTCTGGAATATAAACTTTGAAATAAATTTTTAAGAGTACAAAATTTGTATTGGTAGACTTTTCTAAGTTTCCATAATGCACATGAAGACAATGTTTAGGTTAATTGCCTATTCATCTACATGTAACTGGCTGTTCTGAGCTGCCTACATTGAATTTGATAAAATATATTCCAGGTCACTTGTCCAGAATGTACCAATACCAGTGAAATACCCCAAGGAGCATAACCAAGGCCTTTGGGGAGGAGAAGGTATTGTGAAAGGATTTCAGAAGAGAAACCCCAACTCACGGAGAATACCACATTATTGGTTCCCGATATTGAAACGATCTGTAGTTTACAGTGAAATCCTGAACAAGCACATAGCAGTTGTTGTGACTGATAGAACTTTAAGTCTAATAGCTGAAAATAATGGATTTGACAACTACATACTCAAGGTCATGATGCCATAAATGGTTTGAAAAATATATTTGATGTTTTCTAAAATTTGATCATAAGTAATCATCCTGGTTTTTCATGATTCATTAGACTCCAGCATGTGACCTGAAATCAGACCTGGCCTTGAAAATAAAGAGGAAACTCCTCTTAGCCCTGCTTGATAAGAATTTTTATCCTGAGGATGGAAAGAAGAGAGAGGAAGTCTTTAACAAATACAAATCTTTTATGTTGCCCGTAAGTAAAATGTATTTCCATTAATTTATGAATTCCAAAGGCTGTATTGAAAAATTTATTTGCCTTTTATGACATGATTTTCTTTTGACCTTATATGGGATATAATTTGAAAAATCAAACTGAGTGTGGCTTCATTCAAGTATTCTCTCTGCTGCCACTTATGAATTGGTTTGTCGATCCTTGAAAATTTTTGAAAATGATATTGCTTCAAAGGATGTAGGATAGGTGTACTTCTTCTAATGCAAACTTGTTGAAGACTTTCTAGTAACCGAAAAACTCACTGTGCATATTAGAAGTGTGCGAGTCACAGTTCTTTTTCATATAATTTCTCATCTTCCCACGCCTCTTGCTTTGATCCTGTTTGTATTATAAAATGACTGAAATATTTTGGCTTACTTGGATTACTAATGCTTGATCATTTATGAATCTTAGTACATATCTTTATCATCACCTCTTAAACTTTCATTCCTGCGCCCAAAACTTCCCTGGCCTCTCTGAGAACATCTGTATATAAAATAGAAGTGTAGGTATTGAACAAACTTGGCTTTCAACTTTCATGTTCACTTCTGCCCATCTTGTTTGCCATCTAGTTTCAATTTAAATGCTTTTCCTGTAAGACTACCCCTATTTTCTGTAATGCTTTGGTTAAAATCTTGTCCAATTTAGTCTGCCAGGTGTCTTCTCAAAATTTCTGAGTTCACAAAGAAATCCTGGCTTTATGTTGTTGTGTATTCTATTTTATCACTGCTACTGCCATAGTGAGGCTTCTGATTGGGGGATCAGCTGTAGGCACCCTCAGCTTCACCCAACTGTGATCACTGGGGTACCAGATTATTCCAGTGAACCACAGATACCACGGGCAAAAGAATTGGCCACCTACTCTGCTATTGTGTGAATTTCATTCACCAATGGGCTTAGTATCGGGTGTGCTTTACCCTCACCGATCAAACCAAGTAATAGTTCTTAGTGAGGGTAACTCACTTTGAAGGTTTTCTATCAAACGAACCTCCAGATTGATAATTGTGACTCTGCTATTTGAAGCTATGGTGCCTCACATTCCTCTTTCCTTCCTCTGCCTAGACCGATCTTCACCATTTTAAAACCACCATTAGTGGTGCTTTGGACTCACTAATCCAGGTGCAAAATGAAGATTATGTTCTAGAGTTATGTACATTCTTATTTCTTTATTTTCATTAATTTCCAATGGCAAAATTTCCCCTGCCTTACTGTTTTGCAATCATGGTTCTACATCACTCCTTGCTATATTCTAGTTGTAGTTATTAGGAGATGCAACCAACAGCTGAGGTAATTTGCATCGTTAGGGATGGATGGGAAAGGAGGAAGGGTGTAGAAAAACCCGGTGTCGGCATTGGCTTACTCTAGACTAAAGTCACCAAGGGGTCCATAGTTTAACATCCAGTTCAACGGATGGCGTTTTCACTTAAGTCCTCTCTACAAATTATCTCACGGATACCACTGAAAAAAATCCATGCTACATTCTCTGTTCACATTAAAGCTGTAATATCACTATCATAAAGTTATTCCCAATGCATATTACTACTTCCCCTGGATCTCTTTCAGTTGTATTCCAAATTATCCTTGTTCATCTATTTTAGTTGGTATTACTTTTCCTTTTCTACTGTCTATCATTGCCCAACCCTTCTTGTAGAGGGAATTCTTAAGGGCAGTTTCTGTAATTTATATAATTATAAAGTTCCTTCATTTGTCAAAAATTTATCCTGAGATCATGGTCATGTTACTCAATTTCCTCTTCTCAAGTTAGTTATCATTGTTATAAACTCATTTGTGATGAAGCTCAACATAATTTTGACAAGTTTAGCTGAATTGATGCATTTAAATCATCATTTTAATGGGTATATGTGCCTTTGCCAGAAGCAGTCATTACTGTTTATGGCAATTCAGTTATAGTTGTTGTCCATTTGAGTGATTACCGTGAGTGCTGGTGAAGACCTATAGGCATACAGACTTGCACACACACAACATTAAAAAGTGCTTAAAAAACTGTCAAGTCCAATGACTATTTATAAATATTTCTGAAAAACATTAGGAGTCCCATTTGAGTAGAGTGATGTAATTAGTGAGTTTGACTAAATTTTGAAATATGTTACTATTTTTTAAGTTGAGATGAAATGAAACGCCTGTAATTTTATGTGGAAGTCAACTACTCACTTGTGTATGAATTCAGAACTTAATTCTTAGGGGCTTAACTATGACTTATTGTGTATAGCATTAATTTGTAGATATTCTAAAGGGCTGTTCCGTCAAGAGTGATGGTGCATTTTTTATTTTCTTAATTTACTGTACAAAACTTTAATTTTATTTTATATTGTTAGCTTACGTATTGTGGTAGTCCAAGGTTAGACAATTGTACTCCTGACTGGAGGGCCTGGGTTCGATTCTTAGGCAAGCCTCTCTGGGCACTCTCAGTTCTACCCTAGCTGTATGATTTTTTGGGTACCAGATCTTTGTAAGAAGCAATAGCTGACCCTCGGAAAGCAACTGGCCCTCCTACCTTGATATGTGAAATTCATTCGACATCGAGCTTAGTACTGGATGAACTTTACCATCGCCTACAAAACAAACCTTCGGGTTGATTGCTCTATTTTTGGTTTTTTATTGTTAACTTAGTATGTATGGCATAGGTTCAAAAATTTTCATTGAATTGACGCCAGTTTTTCATCAGAAGGAAACATTGCAAATAAAACATTCTCAGGTTGCCCACACTGGCTTCTGGTGATGAAAATTGATTTTCATGAAAGTGGTTCTTGAAATTGTGTAATAGGAGATAGTCATATTGGCTTAGTTGTTAACTATAACAAGGGTGAGGAAAAATTTCTCAATTACCATCAGGAAAAAAATCCTGATGGTATTCTTAACATTTTTCAATGATCATCTCTTACATTGGCAGCAGCAGGTGTTAATTTTTACTTCCGCAGGAGCAATGACTGGAAATCTGGGTCCTTCTTACTTTGAAACCGATTGTCTCTCCACCTTAAACATTTTTAACCATCTTTTAGCTGTGTCAAAGGAAGAGCAGACTCTCTCTAAGTCTCCTGTAGCATTACATAATCCTCAGCCAATGATTTGTTCTGATAAAAGAAAACTTTCAGGGTAGGGTTGCATGTTACCTCCATGGTTGCGGTAGAACTGAGTATGTTTCAACTTGCAATGGTTGTTGCTGATGCAGTACCAGAGTCAAAATCAATGAGACTTTTACCTCGTAAATATTATGGATTAAACTTTAGAATATAAAATTAAAACATTTGCACAATAATTTATGCGAATGAAGGATGTATCATCGCTCTTCATTGAACAGCCCCTGTTCATTTTGGTAATGTATTTAATAACATTTATTATTTTCTTATGAGAAATTATTTTGACTTAATATTGTTTTTAATTTCAGAAAGAAGAAGCGGATTGGTATGGTTTAACTTATAAAGAAGCATTAGCTAAGTTAATACGTAAAGAAGTGGAGGATAACAAGCCAAAACCCTTAAAAATTCAATATAGGATGGAGTTGATTGAAAGGCTGAAAGAAAAATCACTTTTGCCTGAGTACGTTTAATTTATGTTTAATTTAATAAGACTACACATTTTTCCCTTTTTTATTCTTAAATGTTGAATATCTACATGCAAAACAACAAACATTTGTTTGCTGACAAATGAGTCATGTAGATTGATTCTAGGTTAGAGTGAAAGTATCACTTATAAAAACTCATTATTAATAATACTGCTGCATTTTCCTCTTCGTTAAAATCAGTTGTAGCATTTATTTTCTCTCCTATACTTTTTGTACCAATTTCTGTTTTGTCATTAACAGATTTGGGTGTAAAAACAAAAAAATAATTTTGTCAACAATTATTAAAAAATTTTAAAGTATATATTCTTTTAAGGCATGAGCGTGTCACCAATTGCTCTGTATAAATTATAAAATCACATTTTGATTTTAAAAATATACTGCCTAGTAGTTGTAAACATGTTACATATAATAAATCACATTGGCATGATAACAAAATGAGTAAATCAGGTGTTTGCAGTGAATGCCATTTGTATGGTGGTAGACTAGTTGGCTCATAATGGCACAGAATATTTTTTTATTTGTTGCTCGACTGAATCCACGCAAATTTTTGGCATCTTGAACAAATTTAGCATGTTGTTTTGTTGTTATATATGTATCTGACTCTGGAAAATAGACTCTTCTACCCTTTATACTTGCAGTGGAAGGTGCTAGCATTGGCTGTGATATTTTTATGGTTTGTGATTTGATGCACACTCCACTTTTTTCTCCAGCTAACTTCATTATGAATTGTGCCAGCTTATTTTCTGTACAGCTACCTCTTTGCATATCCCCTGTGCATTTATCCATAATAAATCTGGCATTTTATAAAGAAATTACTTAATCTAACGGCAAGAGTCAGGTTATGTGGTGAACATCCTTGCTGTTAGGTACTGCTGTGTCTATTCAGTACTTGGTGTGTTCATAGAAACCATACCTGCCTCCATAAAAATCTAGTCATACCAGGTGGTTTTTCACTTGCTTTATAATTAACGGTATCTTGATGTCACTTCATGAAATTTCTTCATGTTAAATAAGCATATATAAAGATAACTCTCTTGGTTTTCCACAGTATATTAGTAAGTTTTGATAAAAGCAAACTTGAAAGGAAAGTTATTCTCTCTCCGTTAAATGTTACCATATGAGGGCTGCAATGACTATATTATGGTTGTTTGAGTGTGAATATTTCAGAGAATATCATACTATATGGGTGTTAAAATATTGGTCCCCCATGATGCATTCACTTGGTTCAGCACCATTCACCACTCTTTCTCCCTCATGAAGATAATTCAGCGCAATTAACCCCTCTGTGTCATAAGCAATTGGACTTGATCTTGGGCCTCTGTGTGCTCTAATTCCTGCTTGCCAAAGAGCATCCTTCCCTTGCATCATCATTTACATTACACCCTCTGTCTTTGGCTGCCCGCTGATGTGCCATTGCCTCACTTTCCATTGTTCATTCACCTGAAGAAGGGATTTCATGGTTGCGAGGGTGCAGTTAAAGTAGGTGTAGATTGGAGGATTTATTTATTTGGGTGTGGAGAAGGATGGGAAAGGTAAAATATAGGAAAAAGACAAATGTATAAGTATGCATGGTGGGATAAGAGGGAAGAATATTAGGAGAAATCTGGAGGAGGCAGGACAGGTAGATGCCTAGCATTTTGATTATTTAGGGAATGTTGAAGAATGTGGTAGAGGAGAGGATGTAAGACAAGTAAGGTGGAAGCAAAGGATGGGCATGTGGGACAGGTAAATGGAGGTGGAATATGTGAGGAATTTGAGAAAAGTCTAACGGAGTGTGAGGTGTTGGGTTGTATCATTGTCAGGCAAGGCTAAGAAATGTAGCAGTGTTCAGTCTAGGCTCATCAAAATCTACCTAAGATGGGAGCCTATCGAATAATTTTAGTCCATTTCAGGATGTTACTGTTATTGGTAAACTACATACTGTAATTATAGTAGGTAGTCTAACAGTTAAATAAATATTACAGATTTATTTTAATTATTAATTTTATCATTATAGTTTGTGATAGTCCAGCCTGTAGTTACCTTTATTGGGGAAAAATTAACTGTGAATAAATTTGTTTGTCATTTCAGGGAAGAGACTTCATCATGGACCTCCAAATTGAATCCTTTTTCGTCGAAAACGGTGCAACCATCAGCATAAGAATTGTATAGTTAGCAATAAACAAATATAAATTCAGTGAGTACAAATAACTCATTGTAATGTGTCCTTGCTGTTGAGTATTTGTTTGTAGAAATAAATTAAAATTTATATTTATAGTTAAACATGAAGTTTTATTTGTCAGTTGTACAGCTTTTCATGAACTCCTTAGAATGGCGTTATTAACTTTGGCATACACATTCTGTTCAGCAATATAGTACGATATGATAAACCATTGTGCATCATATAAGTGTATTGTAAAGGGCCATTCTCACAGTTAATTGGGTTAAATGGGTGTTACCAAATGGTGTACATACTATCAATTGACTGTGGTCACGTTCACACTTTACTACTGTGGCTGTTTGATTTTGTTGTACTTAAAATGTGAACAGCTGTTTCTTTGGGAGAAGGTATTTTTGATTAGGTAATTATTATTAAGACCTAAATGGTATGGCCAGAACTAAACTAAGGAATATGATTTTGTTGAATCCAATGACAACATTTCCATTCTTAGTTTTATTAGTCTTCAATATTTTATCTTACTCATATTATGATGAGAATAAGAAGGATAGATGGAGGAGAACTTTTCAGATTCAATCACCTTAAATGGGGAATGATATGAAGGTTACTTGTAGGCAACCACAAGTTTGGTAATATTTGCTCCTTTCCATGCTCTCTCAACACCCAGATAATCTCATTGCAGCTAAGCCCTTGAGTCTTATTCATTGATATCCTCCTGCCTATCTTTTCAGTGTTGAGTGAGCAAAAACATTGGAGCATTTTTCTCTATTGACTATGGCCCCATGCAAGTACACTCATTATGTTTGGTAATGGTAATAAGGTTTTTTTATAAATTGTTCAATCATTACCTTTACAATTGATGGGACGTCTAGCAAACTGAGGGAACAGGAATGTACAGGATCTCAAAAGGAGCCGGGAATTTTTTTTTTCAGCCAATCAGGAATTTAGAACAACATGATGGTTTACGATGAGTAAACTCATTTATTAAGTAATAATGTTGCTCACTTGTAGGAGCTCACATGCTCAATTGTAGGAATCACCCAATGCTCCATATTCATTATGTGAAAAGTGTATGCTCTGAGCAGACAGGCTGCATATTTTTCCTGATAAGGAGCAATTCATGACATCTGTCCTCCAGAATTACAAAATAAACCTGAATCAGTTTTGAGATGTCACTTGTGGTTTGTCCATGGCATGCGGTAGATACTCGAGACCTCTGTGTGGTGCTTCCTTGAGCAGTGTGTAACCCTTATGTCCTCAACAGCAGCACTTTTTGTGGTAGTTAAGTAACCAGTGCAAGATATTTAGTGGAACAAAATTACAATGTGTGTTAATAGGGTGCATTTCCATTTTATGTGCAAACTCAAGTCTGGAAAGAGGAAATTATGTGATGATACAATTTTTTCCATTATTCTTGACAAAACATGGGACTGTAAGATACAGGGTCGCACCCAAAAGTGGTAGGACTTATTTTCTCTGGCGCGAACGGAGCGGTGGAGGGGGGTCTGCCTGGCAGGGTAAGGTGGAGGGTGCTCTTAGCAATAGACTGACACCAACCTCAGTCGCCTGCGGGCTGTCGTTGAGTGAGGACACCGTTTTTAGTGAAGCAAGTTTCTTGTCCGCGTCGAAAAACAAAATGAATCTGAATTTAGAGCAATGTTATTCCGTGAAGTTTTGTGCGAAACTCGGGAAGACGGCAACTGAGACCCTCGATATGATCAAGCAGGCTTATGGGGACACTGCCTTATGCCGTTCCACAGTATTTGAGTGGCACAAGTTGTTTAAAGAGGGTAGAGAGTTCGTTGAAGACGACCATCGCTCCGGACGGCCGTCGACGGTAAGAACCGACACGTATGTGGACAGAGTGAGGACACTGCTGAACACAAACCGACGCTTAACCAGTGAAGAAATTGCAGACCAGTTGGGTCTGTCTGCATCCAACGTCAAACGCATCATTTCACAGGATTTGGCCATGCGCAAGGTGTGCGCCAAGATGGTGCCGAAAATTCTGAGTGTCGACCAACAGGCGACGCGTGTGCGAATTTCCGAAGAAGTGTTAGCCAATTTGCACCGAGATGAAAATTGTGTGGACAATGTGATAACTGGTGATGAAACATGGGTTTTTCAATATGACCCCGAAACGAAAAGACAATCCGCGGAATGGCACACTTCCGCGTCCCCACGTCCAAAAAAGGCTCGCATGAGCAAATCAAAACGATGTTGATTGTGTTTTTCTACCCTCATGGAGTGGTTCACAAGGAGTTTGTCCCACCAGGGGAGACTGTGAATGCGAACTTTTACGTGCAGGTGCTCATCCGCCTCCGAGAACGCGTGAAAAGAGTCCGACCGGCCATCGCAAACTGCTGGGTGCTTCATCCTGACAACGCGCCGTGCCATGGCGCGCTCGTCGTCAGACAGCTCCTGGCCAAATACGGCGTTGCCACGTTGCCGCACCCGGCCTATTCTCCCGATTTGGCACCACCAGACTTCTTCTTCTTCCCCCTGATGAAAAGACAGCTCAAGGGACGACGTTTTGACTCGATAAAGGCCGTTCAAGAAGCTTCGACGAGGGTCATCAACGGCATCCCCAAAGAAAATTTCCCGCGGGCGTACGGGGAATGGGAGCAACATTATACTAAGTGTGTAGCAGCTCAATGAGCATACTTTGAAGATTATTAAGTCGATGTAAATATATCTTCAGTAAAATTCTTGTAAAAAAATCAGTCCTACCACTTTTGGGTGGACCCTGTACATAAGGGCAGAAAATACCCGAATAAGTACAGTGTGTACCCTTGGTTCTTAACCGTTGATATGTGCAAAATGCTACTGCATTATTTTTGGTCAAAGGCGAGATTACTATGTAATTGATGTATTATGTGCAATCCTTGGGTTTTGGCATAAATTTACCTGGGTTGAACAATTAAATTCCATACATCTATTCATCCTCAATTCACCCATTTCCAAAAAAAACTGAAAAGTTTTCCAAGCAAATAAGGAACAAACCAGGAATGTCATAGATGCCTTAAATTGGATCTGCTAAATGTTTTGATAAGAAGAGTACAGTTCTTGGAGATATATGAAGGTATGAAGTACATACTTGGCCATGGAAGGATGAATGCATTATTGATGGTGAAATAATGGTTTTTCTTTTTGGGTCTTCAGTTCTCTGTTCAGTGATCCCTCGTGCAGGGTTGCAAGATTTCTCTTCAAGAAAAGCCACCAAGAGGAAATACTCAAGTAGACAAATTTCATCAAAAATCTTTAAAATATGAACAACTATATTTCATGTTTAATTAAAATGCAGTAAATATTGATGGAAATGATATTTGATCTTATACTTGATTACTTTGTAAATTAATCAAATATTTATTTATTACATATTTATATTGCATTGGTCCATATATTGGGTTGAAACTATTGTTGCTGTTTTGTTTTTGTGTTCAACGGATGAACCATTTTGTGCTCAATTTTTTTTGGAATTATTGTTGTTATTTATAAAGAATTTATAGAAGAAGCTTCTGCCTATTTACCGCCTTGACTTGAGTTAATTCATAGTATGCTTTGATTAATTTTCAATTTAGAAATAGAAACCTTGTACAGTCTTGAATCCAAATTCTCCTTCAACCCTGAGTATGGAAGTTACTCTGTTTTTTTAACTCCAAAATATACTTGAAAAGCTACACATTTTGTTTTGATTTATCCTTTATTAAATATATCAGTTTTGAAATTTATTATTGATTGAACTAAAACGTAACTGAATAGATATTGCAAGGTAATTACTTAATTGGAATACCATGGTAGATAAATAGACCCTAATAGAAATTTTTTTCATGACCTCTAGGGACTTGCTGTTATTCTCCTAAGTAATGAAGGAAGTATATGGTCTTGACCAATCATTGAAAATCATATCAAAATATTTTTTCATCAAGGAAATATCAATTCCCCACAGGGTTGTGGTGACCTTATTCAAAGCTGTAATGAGATTTCACCAACTTTTGTTTATCTGTATTTTCTGAATGCTATTCTGAAAACACAAAAAGTTGTCATAAAATGGTTAACATTTATTTAGAAGCTTATAAAAGCCAAAAAAATCCAATTTAGGGCTCCAAATCTCCGTGCCAAGTTATTCTCTATGAAAAGCAGAATTTTTAGTTGGGTGTGCCATTAAAGATTGGAAACTATTTTTATTGAGAAGTTATCTGCACAAGGATGTCTCTGGGTATTATGCTCAAATATCTACCGATGCATATTTGGCAGTGTTGTTTGTTTTATTTTCATGAAACAATTTACATAAAAATGGTCGTGTAAGAGCATGAAATATTTTTTATCTTTGAAAAATGGAATCTGACTATCAACCACCCTGAATCATTCCCAACTTAGGGTAATATCCTATAATGCATTGCCAAATTTGCATGCGTGTAAGTATGATTATGAATGAACAGAAATAATACAATTGGAGAAGAAGCTTTGCAATGAGGGTAGTTTTGCATAGAGTAGTTTATTTATATCATCAATAAACCCAACAAAATTCAAATTAAGTGAGGCATACAATTTCATACATAATATAAGTAATATTGGTAAGATCATAGCAGAAAATAGGAGCTCAAAGTAAAATATTGATCAAAAGTATTTTCTGTAAACTGAGAAGCCAGCTCTAATCCAAATCCTCTACTGTTGTCATATTTTCAGATCCTGTTGAGTCATCTGTGTCCTCTTCGCTCAGAAGTTCCCTCTTAACTTTTACTTTCTTTGGAGCTTTTGATCTCACCTTTCTTTTTGTGATGGGAGGGGGTGGAGGTTCCCTCTTCTCCTCACCATCTGACTTGTTCTGCTTTTCACTCTCTTCGCCTGCCTTCAAAGCACTGTATACAGGATTTTCCATTGTTGTTGCACTGCTAGTCCCCCCACGTCTGCCGTCCTTGTTTCCTTCAGAGTATTTTGTTACTTCTGTTTTTTTTCCTTTACCACCCTGAAAATGTCATTGAAATATTAATAAACTTTGCAAGAGGCATGATTTCTTTCTCTCAAGATCAAATTCATGAATGTGGAAATAATTATGATTGTATTGCTAACATGTGTGCATCAGTGGCTGTACTTTCTGAATAAAATAAATAAAGGTGTAATCATGTGTGTGTTTGAAGTAGCCTTTGAATCAATTTTCTTATGTTGGAGTTTTAATGGTATGTAAATACAAGTGTACACATTTTGAAATGCAATGGGGTGTATCATCAATTTTGCCACTTATTTAAAATTCATGCATATTGAAGATGAAAAATATCAGAATAATGAAAATCAATTTAAAATTGATTGTCCAAAAAGTCAAGTGATTTTTAAATGTGATGGTGTGCAGTAGCATAGCACATTTATTTCACATGCTACGGGAGAGGATACTATGTTACCATCTGTGCTGATCATGATTTCATGAAGAGTGAGCGAATGAATGAATAGCATATAACTAAAGAAACTTCATAATAAGAAAAGATAAGTAAAATGAACAAAATAATTAATGGAATAAACTTAAAAAGCAATGTAGAAAACTGCATACTAGGGCTGAAAGGACATGCAGTGATGGTAAAATACTCTGCTAGCATTGAAATAAAAGGTGTCTGGGAAATAGCAAAAACAAATAGGTTCTAACAGTATGTTTTTTCAAACATTAATTATGCTACCCATATCTAGGTATTTGGGTCGTGGTAGTCCAGTGGGTAGAGCGTTGGACTGCTGACCGGAGGGTCCCGGGTTCGATTCCTGGGTAAGGCACTCTGGGCACCTGCAGCTCCACCCAAGCTAAAGTGATTTTTCGGGTACCAGGTCTTCCTGGGAAACCATAACCGGCACAGGGAAAGGAACTGGCCCCCCTACCCTGATGTGTGAATTTTCACACGCCGTATAGGGCTTAGTACTGGGTGATCTCTACCATCACCTACTAAACCGACCTTCGGGTTGATTACTGTGTTTATGGTTTATCTAGGTATTCCTATATAGTATAATTAGTAATCATGGAATTTGTCATCAAACTCCAGTGATTCATGCCAGAATGAAGAACTTTGCTGTAGCCATAGATCCATCATCTCAATGTTGGGAATGTGAGTTAATAAACTGAGAGGCCACATTGGTACACAGTCTCTTATGAATAAATTCTATTTTGCACTAAATAGCCCTAGGGCACACGCACTTATGAATGCAAGAATCAGTTGACTGAATGAGGTCCATTTCATCCAACAACAGTCAATGCTCACTCTTTTCCTACTTTTATTCCCCCATTTTGACATTCCAACAACAAAAATTAATATCCATACTAAAAAGAAAGACTCGTACTTAACAAAAATTAAGACTAAAACACCATCTAACTATTTAATTGATAACCTATAAATGAATACTCAAGGAGTAGTTTGAAATAAAGTTTTTGCAATGTTTAATTTAATGTTGATACACATTATTCTTGGTAGCTAGGGAAAAATATCTAGTCTAAAAGATACTTAATGTGCAGCTGTATATCCCAAAAATAGTATATTGAGAAAATTCGAGAAGTACATCAGTTTAGGATATATCTATATACATATATATATAATTAATAGTGCTCAGCCAGTTTAGTTTAAGTTTTCAATTGGCCCTGGCACTTCGCACTGCTAAACTTCTTAAGTCCTGGCTAACGTAATGCAAAATATCCTTCATAACAACTTGTTCTTTAGCTCTGCACACTTTCTACCTCCCTTGATTGAATCTAAAATGCCCATTTTCCTCCCTATGCCTCACTTTCCCAGCATTCTCCACTTAATTATCATCTTTAGCATCCCATTGCCTTTCAGTATCATCTACATCCACTTTCCCTGCCTTCCTCAAATTTCTCAGGTAAGATAATAATGGATAATAAATAATTCATGGAACAGGTAGGGTTGCTCATCTTTTGATTGGATAATCAAGTAAGGGGTGCGGGCTTAGAACACTTGCACCAACCTCCAATTGTTTGTTGTACATTGGATTGTCAAAGGCTTGTGGTTGTGAAGGTGCCAAAATGGATTCCATTGTGACCCAATCTGATGCTTCTTGTGCCTGGTCAAACTCTTTCTCCTCCACAGCTTCCTTAGCCACTCCTTCTCCCCATACTCGGATTACTGGACCTTCACTTCGACTGGACATGTTGTCAAAACGTGAGAAGACAAATGGTGGTGCCTCAGTTCCTGTGAACCTGAAAGGAAATCCAGGCAGGCTAATTCTTCACAATGACATCTGCTCTTTTAAAATAATAATGTTTTCCTTGAGTAAATACCAACAACACATTATTGCCGGTTCCTCTGGTTGCTCTTTTGCCACAAGGGATTCAAAAAAGCCATTTTTGGCTCACATTATAGTTTCGAAGGACTAAGCCTCCTGAGTAAAGAATATATCTCAGAAGTGGGATGTGAGCTCTTGGCCTTTGGAGTATTGCATAGGTATGCTATGCATCTGATCATCTCAATAAGCTTTTATAATAGTCTTGACTTTTGCCTTTGTCACTGTACACTTAAAATAACTAAAGTAATGTTGATATTTCTTGAACTGGCATCAGAATGCTGCATTTTCTATTATATTTAGAACTTTGGCAAGGCAATTGATTAAGTGATTGAACAACAATTCATTCAGAAGTCCAACAAACTACATTATAAATGCCCCATGATATATATTTAAACATGGAGACAGGCCAAATTCTTTGTAGAAGTTTGTCAATGAAATGAAACAACATATTTAAAAAATGTGTCAAGTTTTGAACTAGACTATAATGAGCTAAAATTGAAATACATATAACATCAAATATATAACTATCCTCACCTTGTGTCTCTGTAGGCCAAAAATAGGAGAAATGCAAGTACCAGTAGAGCACATCCAGCAAATATGAATCCAACAATCTTCTCCGGGGAGTGTGATATATACATCTCTGACAAATCTAAGGCTGGGCCAGATGCTTCAAATGTAATTTTACCAACTCCGAGGGACATATCTACATTTGAGAAATTGCAGTAAAATAATTTTTATCAGTGAATAACATGTGGAACATATTTTTCAATCAGTGTAAAGAATTTCATACATAATTCACAATAGTATGATGATATGTACTTTGATACCAGGTGCGATACAATTCATGATCATAAAAATGACACTTAATAATAAACTAAAAATTTTCAGTTTGCTAAAACCTTAATAAGGGCAATAAGTGGTGACATTTACATGAATGAGTGTGGGTCCAAACATGAGTGACTATGAAGAATGTATTCATTAGCATATTGAGTTATTTTTTAATTTCACAAACTGCTCAGGTGCAAGCGGGCGATGAAGATTCTAGAGTGGCAGTGTTAGGAAGAGGAAATATCACCTGTGCTTTTCAACATACATGTTGAGAAAATGGTAAAAGATTCATGGGAAGAACTGGAGGTAGGACTGAAGATCAGGAGGGAATTCATAAAATCAGTTTTGTTTGTGGATGATCAAACTTTAGTTGTCAGCCAACCAAGGGTTCGCAAACATCGCTTAGCACATTAGTAATCCATTGCAATAGGTATAGGATGAGAATAAGTGTAAAGAAAACCAAGGTTGTGGGTCATAGAAAAAGAGAAAGGCTAAGCTAAATGTTAAAATTGGAGTTCATAAACTAGAGCAGGTGGAACAGTTTACTTAGCTTGAAAGTGCTCTAGACCAAATAGTCAAAGAATTATTTATTTGTTTAGCAGCTTTATTAGGGCAAGATTGAAACTTCATAGTCCTTTCTCCACCTAACCCTCTACACATTGCAATGAAGAGAATTACAAACATCCATGCCCTAGGTGGAGGAAAGCCCATCTAGGCGAGATCCAAAATGGTGACCTATGAGTTGGTAGGTGAGGACATTACCCTGCTGCACCTGGAGCCAGCGGGGATATAAGGAGAAGAATTGCATAAGGCAAAGAAGCTTTCACAAGGAGGAGGGAATATATGTCAGGGACATTTAGTAAGGAGAATAACAAATGGCTCATCAAAACTTTAATATAGAGCATTATTTTCGATGGCACAGAGACACGATCAAAGAAGCAGGCCGATAGGTGTAGATTGGAGGTTTTCGAAACATGGGTGTGGAGAAGAATGGAGAAGGTGTAGTAGACTGAAAGGAAATCAAGCAAGGAAGTACTGGGTATGGTTGGGTATGATAGAATATTTTTGGGAGTAATCCAAAGGAAGCAGAAAAGGTGGATTCAGAGCATTTTGATTGGGAAAGGGATATTGAAGACTGTAATAGGGAGAAGAACATTAGGCAAAAGAGGAAGGGGAAAGAACAGGATGGGAATGTTGGATAGAATGAAGGGAGGAAAGAAGTATATATGAAGAATCAATGAGGGACTTACTGGTGTCTGATTTTTGGTTTTGTTTTTATTTAGGATAGGCAAGTAAATTCATTGTATATGGCTGCGTAGATTTTCGCGGCGGTGGCTTGAAGAATTCTGCATGTCCGGGTTTTCACCGCGTTGTTGTTTGAAGCCACCACTCCGACCTATAGTCAGCCAGATCGATGCTCCAACATACGGACTGGCGAAATACCTGGCCCAATCTCTACAGTTCTACGTCGGAAAAACATCGTCATTCGTGAAAAACTCCGGGCATTTCATCGACATCCTGAAAAAGATCACAATGGACAGCAACGAATTATTGGTGAGCTTCGATGTTGTTTCACTGTTCACTAACATCCCGATTAAGGAATCGGTGGAGATCATCAGAGGCCTAACCACCAACGGCATTCCGGAAGACTTCCCCACACTGGTGGAGCATTGCCTCACGAATGCTTATTTTTTGTGGAACGAAGAATTCTACGAGCAGACAGAGGGTGCAGCCATGGGTTCGCCGCTGTCTCCGGTAGTGGCTAACCTGTTCATGGAGCATTTTGAAGAAAAGATCCTTAATCAGTACGAGAAAAAACCTAGGATGTGGTTAAGATATGTGGATGATACTTTCGTCATCTGGCAGCACGGCGCAACAGAACTTCAGAAATTTCTTCAATTTCTCAACTCACAACATCATTCCATCAAATTTACGATGGAAGTAGAAAAGGACAACCAACTACCTTTCCTGGACGTCTTAGTCAAAAAGAAGAGTTGTGGGAAGCTGGGACATGCTGTTTACAGAAAGAAGACGCACACCGACCGTTATCTAAACGCAACCTCTCACCACCATCCGCTCCAAAAGACATCTTTGGTGGACACACTAGTTCACAGAGCGTATGAAATCTCTGACGCCGATTCTTTGCTGACCGAAAAGAAACATCTCCTGAGAGCACTAAAACAAAACGGCTATCGGAACGATATGGTCCTAAAAAGGACCGCCAGGGAAGAAAGGCGAAGACGAGATTCTGACAAGTCAATCAAGCAGACGGAACCGGACCCAAAGGCATACGCGACTATCCCCTTCGTATCCGGAACATCCGAGAAGATAGCCAGAATCCTTAAAAAGCACGACGTGGTGACAAGATTCAACTGCACCAAGAAAATAGCGGACGCGCTCCCCGGACCGAAGGACAAAATCTCGAAAGACCTATACGAAGGGGTCTATCAAGTACCGTGTTCATGTGGGAAAGCCTACATCGGGGAAACATGCCGAGCTATGAAAGTTCGGATGAAAGAACACCTCCGGGCTACTACGAACAAACAGTTTCACCTCTCGGCCATCTCCGAGCATAAATGGAGTGAACCCGGCCATGATATTCTATTCCATGACGCTACAATCATAAGTAAAGAAAGTAGATATTACCCACGCCTAATCAGAGAAGCTATTGAGATAGCCAAAAACCCGGCGAATTTCAATAGAGATGAAGGCTACCATCTCCACAACGCGTGGAAGAGAGTCCTCCGAAAAAGGACCAATCAGAGAGCAGCACTTGGACGGGACCACCTATATAAGGACGGCCAAAATCTGAGTCCCTCATCTTCGACCTGAAGACGCCGGATGAAACTTCGGCGAAACTGTTGTCGGCTTCAAACAACAACGCGGTGAAAACCCGGACATGCAGAATTCTTCAAGTAAATTCATTGTTGTGCAATTGCATAGGCTGTGTCCATCCAAATCCTATCTTAAACTGTAGGATACCCATAATAATAAAGCAGAAAAATTGAGTTTAAATGTACTCATGTTACATTACACATACCATTATTGAGAACTTTAAGCAATCTTTTTCCACTTTCTACACTTCTTTCTTGATAGGAGCCAGCATCAACCAATACTATTTGCACATGATTTGTTGTTGCAGATGTCTTCCCAACATGTGCCTTTACATCTGATGAGGTGAATCTATGCACATGATCTTCTAGTGCACTAAACACAAAAGCATGAGGAAGGTACTCCAATTGTATAGTTGCACCTAAGTGAAATATAATACAGTGGAAGCCATAAATATTGATCATTTAACCATTTATTGCAAATTTTGAATTTGATTCACACTTTATGTGACCCAGGGTGATGATGAATTGAACCAAACTCAATTCCATGTGCACATAGTGGTAGGATATAGAGTTATGGGCTTTTCATAAGTTAAAATATACTTAATCTTTCGATAACTTAATATTTAGAATCCCCAGTTTTTGCTAATCAAAAATCCAGAAATTATATCAGTGAATTGTCACACTTGATACTCTACAGGAATCGCACGTAACCAGAGTAATTAATGTATGAGGAATTGAATATTTTCTCTTAAATTTATCAATGTAGAAATGATGAATGTTTCTCTCATATTTATATTCATCACTTGTACGTAAAGCCTTGAAGTAAACATTTAAATATTGTCTGCTTGTTCCATCCATGGTCTCACTCTTACCCAAGGTCCATCACATAAATGATAATTTAAAATAACTTTCAATATATTCAGTTTTCATATGCTGACCAAAGGTAGCTTAGAGAGGTTGACGATTTGGTATGTACAGGCAGGGGTTACATGGCTGATTACCAATGGAAAGTTGTGAAGAAATTACAGAGAAGATTGATTTAAAAGGGATTGTTACAAAAACTTTCATTTCTGAAGTCTTTGTGTGGAAATGCATTTGCTAAAAATTGACAGTTAAGTGCTATTTTTCCTGCATTAGTCTTTAGTGACAGTTAAATCTATTCTTCAATAATGGCAAAGGGAAAAAATTGTGATAATCTGTAAGGTTTTTGTGGAAGATACATACTATATAAGAAAAAAACAATACATAAAATACAAACAAAGTTTCAAAGAACGTTGCTCTCAGAAAATTGACTTGTGTAACTACTTTGGAGAATATTTATGTGTGTGCGTTTCCACTGAGGGCCAAGTGGTGACTGTTTTGAAGACTGGATATGTTTATCTAGAAACTAGTTAATCTAGGAAAGTTAATTTAGAAACACCCACTGAGATCTGATATCCATTACTAAGCTATTAGGGCTAATACAAATTTGAATACTAAATATTGTAGACTGGCTTCAACTAATAAATAATTTAATAATGTGAACATTTGTTTGCTTGGTTTCTGACTCGAAATTGGATTGTATCCAATTTCAAGAATAGAGTATACACCTAGTTACTAGCAAACCCACTTTATTCGATTGATGAAATTTTATTACTATCCTCATCTCATTTAAGAATTTATGTCATGTTATTTTATGTATATTGTTTATTTATTTTTTATGGAATTTAATATGGTTGTACTATTTAGCAAAATGAATAAAGTACAAAAATTATTATTATGCCCAAGAGAAAATTTTTCCTATTTCTCTCAATAATGGAATTAACTGAAAGGTGTTAATGAACAAGCAGTATGATGCCCACTTACCACATATATCGCAGCAATGACCTATTGGCCGAACAGGTTGAAAACAAGGTGGGATGTCACATTTATTCCCACCTGCATAGCTGCACACCCTTCCCATTGTAATTGAACCTCCATTACCACAGTAACATCCAGTTGGGTTCCTACATGGGTGATCAGCGCCATCTTCTCCAAGTATGGCTATCACATTTGGGTCTCCAATGAATTGCATCCTGCCAACATTGGACTCTGTCATCACCCTCCATGCTTCAGTGTCAAGAGCCTATGGACAGTAAATTATTTATTTGGACGCTCAAAATACCTTCACTTTTGTGAAGTAACTTAAGTGAGCAGAATCAGGATGCAGTGAGCTCAAATTGATTGACATTGGTTTATATTTTCATGGCATCCAAGAGGTAATTAAATGTAGATGGGTGAAAACATCAATTAAGGAATTCAGCTGTGAAAGTCTGCTAGGTTTGTTTAAAATTGCAATGAGAAATGAGTAAGTGTGACAAATATGGTGGAGGAATAAGGCAAACACACCCATTAATGCATAATATAAATATGCATGTATGTATTTAAGTCTATTTATGTATGTTTCTATATATTATTGCACTTGACCTGTCCTTCAATGATGAGTGACCCAATTGCTGTTGAGACCCGTGGTAAAATAACTCTGAAGTTGCTTCCTGATGGAAACACAACTTTATCATGTTCACAGGGTATTTGCTCTGCATGCGGCACAGGGGAGTTAATCAAGGCATTAGAGTTTTCATCCTCAGGAGCCCAGCTTCTGGGATTCATCCAAGCACTCAGTGAAGACCCAACATAAAAGACATCTAAAATGATAATTGGTTAATTTTATAACTTTATGTTGATTTTTAAAATTTTCAGAAGTGTGCTTCTATTAGTAAAAAAAATTAGAATACCTATGCAAAATGAGGAAGAGTATTTATTTTTATGAAATTTATTAAGTTATTAAAATTTTTTATGCTTCCAGTATAAAATAATTTCAAAATTTCCACTTTATTAATTGAAAATATTTTTCTCTTGATTGTGAACTACCATGAAAAAAAATAATTCCACCAGATATACTTAATTATGAGATGGAAGAAACCTACCCTCATTATTGCAGTTTATGTTGATGATTGATGATGTAGTGAGCATCAATGCACCATTGGTTGGAAAAAGAATTGCACCATTGTACGGTAAGACCAATTCCTTTACCATAGTTACAATCGGTGAGAGCCTAACCAATACATTTTGAGATGAATCAAATATAGCTCTACTATTAGAACAGGGAACATGAGGTGGTCTCCAGTTATAGGGATTGTTGAAATTTGTATTTCCATGCCATACTTTGGTACCACCTACAGCACTTGTGTTGTTCATAGTTAACGCCATTCCTATGGAAAAAAATAAATGAAACTCTTTAAGAAAGTCACTGACTTAGTACATCATAATCTATTAAAATTCAACTCCACACATTATTTCATAAAATTTGTTTTGGTGATAATACTCTTGCTTGATTCATTTACATTCATCTTATTTCTCTTAGCATTTACCTTGCCCTTTAGTTTGATGCTTAAGTGAAATATTTTCTTGTACTTACATGACTGAAAAATGAGAGGACAGGAATTCTGAGAACTGAAACCCCACTAGTTTAATGCACAATCGGCATTGGTGTTATGTGAGACTAACACAGTAATGGAAATATATGTTTATGTTTTGTATATATTACTGTGAGCATAATATGTAATAATTTTGAGGAGATCTATTCCACATAATGTTGTCTTAACAATCCATAAATTTTTATTACAAGTAGTAATAAAGATTGCAATCCTATGTTTATTGTATTATTATTAATGTACATGAACTGTTTACAGTAGGTTTTGAATGGACACATAGACTAGCCAATGTTACATTTCTAAGACTTGCCTAATGAGACACAACAAGACACCCTATATGACAGTAAACCCTTCTTCAATTTTGCATAAATTCAAACCCCTTTCATTACATCCCAGATGTTTTTCTTTTATTCACTGTAATATGTTTGCACAACATTCTCCTATCATCTCAATTTTCAACATCCCACCTCTAATCTCAATCTTTTGGATTTTATTTGTTTGTTAAGTATAGTTTACTTACTATTGTTCAATCACATGAGAGTTATTACAGATGCATACGTATATTTATCTGGGTACATGAATATAAATTGGATAGTATAAGCTTTTATGAATCCACTGATATGTATTAGATAAAGGAAAACCAAGAAAAAGAAGAAAAGAAATCCCAGTCAAGGCAGATGACTTTTACACTTTGAAATTTTCAATTTTTAAAGAAAAATACCAAAATACCGGTATATCCCTCATCTCTTAAGAAAATGAAACTAGGTAGCCAACCTACATATCCTCTGTCACCAAGAACTCAGATATTTTTATAAACTGAAAAGATTTCAGTTTTTTTATTGGTAATATACCAGTTAAGGTACATTTTGGATGAACAAAAGCTACCAAATGGTGCAGTGACAATTTCTCTTCCTCTTTTACCTAAAAATAACCTGACATCTTCCATTACAATAAACCCCTCTTCAATTCTGAATACCTTCTTTCTCCCTTAATTCTATCCAAGATGTCTATCCTACTCATACCCCTATGTTGTTTTCCTAACTTTATCCTCTCTATCACAGTCTTCAACATCCTATTACTAATCAAAATGCTCTGCATCCATCTTTCCTACCTCTATTTCATCTCTCCCGACAACCCTCTCTCCTCCCCCACTATGCATAGCACTTCCTTGTTTGTTTTCCTTATTGTCCACTTGGCCTTCTCCATCCTTCATCACATCCACATTTCAAAAACCTCCAATCTATGTCTATCACCTTGCTTCAATGACCGTGTATCAATGATGTAAAAAACCATGTGCCATATTAAAGTTTCGACAATGCGTTCCTTAACCTCCATCCTCAATGACCCTGCAATCAATTCCCCCTCCTTGTGAAGGCTTCTTTATCTAACGTAATTCTCCTCGATTTGTCCCTTCTACTTTGACAGTCTAAGCCCAAAATACTTCCAAGCTGGGTTATAGGAGCTGTCTGGGACATTTACAGGTTCCAGAGAAGTCTCCTATCCCTCCAATCTACTCCTATTTTCTTCAATGCATTTATTATTTCTACCTAATACACTCTATCAAACACCTTTTCAAAATCTACAAAACAGAAAAATACAAGCTGATTGTATTCTTTATTTCTTCCTATTAGTGACTTTATTACTGCTATGGTATTATGTGTGCCTCTCCGGTTCCTGAACCAAAATGGATCATTCCCTAAGTAATCATTTTCCTTGCTCTCCATCCACTTGATGATGATCCTGAGTACCACTATAGCTGCTTGCGAAATGAAACTTATTTTTGCTTAGCTCTCACATAGTGCTGCCTTTCTGTTTCGTGGAATAGAAACTCTGACGAAGTCTTCTGGCCAAATTCTTCCCTCATAAATGTTAGGAGTTAGTCCATAAAAACTCTTTCCTCCCATATTTTCCTAAACCTTTTAGTAGTTCCGCGGGAATTTTGCACACCCCACAGCCTTATTTGTTTCTTATTTTAGTGGCTCAAATGCATCGGCTGGAAATCCTTTTAATAAGGTAGCCTATCGTGTAAGTTGGGTTTTGGATGGCAAGACTAATCACCTAACTAAACTCCAGACTAGACTAACCACCGCTGCATTCCTAAGACTCTCATAAAAGGACACTACCTGCGATCCGACATTACGATAAACCTATCTTCAGCTCTGCGTACTTTCTCCCTCGCTCTATTCTGTCCAACATACCAATCCCTTTGCTTTTCCCAACTCGCTTGCCTAACGTTCTCTCCTTCTTCACAGTCGTCAGGATTCCATCGCCAATTATAATCCCCGGCATCCATCTTTCCTGTCTTCTTTGAATTTCTCCAAACACCCCGCTCCTCTTCTTCTATGCCCAGTACTTCTTCGTTTGATTTCCTATCCGTTTATTTTACATCTTCCATCGTTCTCCACGCCCACTTCTCAAAACCTTCCGACTATCATTTTGCTTCAATGGCGAAGTTTCCGCTCTGTACAAAACCACGCTCCATATCAAAGTTTTGACGAGCCTTTCCGAAACGTCCCTATCACCAAAATCCTCCTCGTGAAATTTTCTCAACCCAAGCAATTCTCCATAGTTTGTCCCTACTACTTCGACCGTCTTGGTCCAAAATACTTTCTAGATGAGTTAACTTTCCTCCTGCTCTAGTTTGGCTCATTAATCTTAACGATTTCTTAGCCTTCCTCTTTCTTGAAAACCTTATGGCCTTTGCATTTTTACAATGATTCTCACCCATGCTCATTTTCTAAAGGGCTAAGCAATGATGGAAATCCTTTGCCTTTGAAAGTTTGATTATTCTAAACTCAACCAAATATTGAAGAAAGAACCAAAACGTTCATCTGCCCTTCCTCCCATTAACATTGACTCACCTATTATGGACAGGATATAGCGACGGCAGTCCATCATCCCGTAGTGTCCCTTCAATTCGGCCTGTTGGATTCCCTGAATTTCGTGCTCGCTCCGTAGACGCGCTCTCTCGCCTGGGTCTGCGACCACAATCCGCCTGTAATGTGATGACAGCGCGAGGGGCGTGTATGGCCTGATAAGTCTCCACTCGACAATCTGTCATTTCGTGCGATAATATTCCTGATCCGCTGGGAAAAGATGGTTGTATTCGATTATAAAAAGGATTAATTGACGAGTAATCCGGTTATTGTAACGGATCAACATGATAGTTCTTATTTTAAATACAAAGTTACGAAAATTAAAAAAAAATCCTTTTACTTTTTTTGATATGAAAATTGAATTATGATTAAGAGTAATCTACCGGTTCCGATGGATGGATCCAAAAAAAGCTCTGTTACATTTCTAAGTCACACTCGACGCTAAATAACCTTGAAGCCTGCATTGCAATAAGCCATTCCTTAAATCCACGTACTTATTTTGTCCCTTCATTCCGTCCAACATTCCAATTATTTTCCTTCCTCTTCCTAATTTGCCTAACGTTCTCTCGTCTATCATAGCCGTCGGCATTCCACCACCCGTAAAAATATCCTTTATTCACCTTTCCTGCCTTCGGATTTCTCCCGAGAAACTCTCTCCTCCTCACCATGTCTAGTACTTCGTTTGGTTTCATATCCTTCCATTTTACCTTTTCCATCCTTTTACTCACCTATGTAGATCTCGAAAGCCTCCAATGTACGCCTATCGTCTTGCTTCAACGATTAACTTTCCTCCCCTGTGATCAATACAACCCTCCAAATTAGAGTTTTCACTAATCTTTTCTAAACATCCTCAATCAACACCCCTGTCACCCGCTTCCTCCTCTATCAAAAAGCTTATTTACTTAATAGCAACTTTGCTTTCAACGTCCTTACAACTTTGCTCCAATTCTTTTAAAACACTTCCTAAATTGATAATTATAAAATGAAGTTCAGATGATTGGAAACAAGCTATATAGTTGTTTTACCTTGAAGGTGGAGTATCATGACACATTCAGTGCTCGCATTCGAAATGGGAACCTGATCCTAGGACTCCAGCATTAAGTCCTACAGTATAATCCAATACTGCCGCTTGAACAAATTCAGGCAGCTCAAAACGACGAACCCCGAACCGTATTATAATTTGAGAGTAGTTCATTAAATCTAGATGACTTTTGTAATCTATATCACAAATTTTATGAATAAAATACACGCTTTTTCTTCCTCTGCTGTTCCTTAAGGTTTTTTTTTCACGCTCTTACTTATGTAACTGCACAATATTTTTGAAATTTACTGGGGTGGGGAGGTTGTAGAGATTAAAAAGCCGTGTCAATACCAGCAGACACATAATTTTCTATTTTGTGAAGTGTATAAAAATAACAAAAAGGCAATTCAAAGCAGGAAAAATGGGATTTCATGAAAGTGTGTTGTAGAAATGAAACTTACATATGTCCTGATCAGCACACATGTCGAATAAATATGGTGGATATTGATGAGTGTCCATGTGAAAAATAGAAGAGATAAGTAACGGATGTAAAAACTACATGCAGTGAAGTGAATTTTTATTGGGGTTACTTCTTTTATTGTCAACAAAACATATGAGGTTTTTTTTTAAAATTTGTTGTCTCAGGCGTAACTTTGTGGAATTTGCATAACATATTGAAATGTAATGAAATAATTGACTTTGTAATTCCACACACTTTTGTGTGGAATTACAAAGTCAATTATTTCATTACATTTCAATGAGGTTTTTTGTTTGTAATGAGTTTCAGCAACTGTGTAATCACCCTTAAGCGGAGCAAAGACTCAACTTGCTCCCTTTCGAGCAAGGGGTCAATTATTTTAAAGTTAATGCGCGAATTTGTACTTAACATTTCCAATTGCCTCGTTTAAATCCAATAAAAAGGTAAGTCCGTGCATACCAGTTAATTTCTCATACTTTCATGTGATTATGAAAGGCAACCCATAGCCATCACGAGCCCATATAATATGGGAATGATTCACAAATTATTTACTTTTTCCAGGGAATATATCAATTTTCCAGGGTGCTCTACATTAAAAAAATAAGTTTAATATGGGGAAATAATTGGTCATATATTCATAATTATTGCCTACATGTGTCGGAATAATAAGAAAAACGGTTGGTTGACTAATTGCTATATCGAGGGTGTAATATAATAACTGCTGTGTGCGTGAATAATGTCGAATTAAATAATGCAGTCATGGACAGGAATTCTCAAACGAAAATAATCGACAGTGGACCCTCTGCTAGAGGAGGATGAGTGTGATCTACTCTAATTAGAAGTCTCAGGGACAGCATGTAAGTAGATCAAGCAATGTATGTAGGCATGGGAAAGAGAAGAATGAAGTATGTGTTCATTGAAATATAGACAAAAATAGCGTTTGTCTTTTTTCCTGGCTGTGGTTTACCTGAAAATGAGTTCTGTGAGTGGAATGTTGTTAAATTTTTGAACTGGCTTTAATTAAATAATATTTTTAGCATCGTAAGAAAATTTATGTGGTACGTTTCAATGGAATCTTTTGACTAAATCCATAGAGATGATAAATCATTTCCCCGGTAATTTAATATTTATCTTTTGTAATTGCAAGTCTAATATTTCAGGAAATTTTTAAATAAATTGAGTCATGTAACAGTGTGCGTTTGGAGAAGGTTATACGAGAGTTAACAGGATGGAAACTCTCCACGCTGATTTTGTTATATATTTTTCCATTTTATGATGCATATTTTTTGTAACGAATAACATTTTCACTGGTGAAATTATCATTCAATCTTTGGCTTTTGTCGGTTTCCAGGTGGAAATCATATGCGGTGGGTTTAGCGTGACTCTTCTTAACCACTGCTTGTTCCCATTAAAATTAGTACACTTATTATATTTTTTTGGTTCAGGGTATTCCTCCATATTTCGATGCAATAACATTTAAATCTCCATCGCCTTCACGAAAATAATGCCACAATTGTTAGAGTTATCGAGAAATTGTAGGAAAAACATAATATTGAAACAAAATGTATCTGATGACGTAATTCAAATACCAGAACTTCATCCAACTATCTACAACTAAACGGGTTCAAATGGGTTTCATTCCGAAATTGTATAATTACCCTCAATGCAATTTTTGTTTGCGCGGGATTTGTAATTTGTCCGTCGAAATATTTCTGGGTAAGTAAAAAATTATAATTATTCGATTAAAGTAAATGTTTATCCGTAAGTTTGCAAAGAGAACGACAGATTTTTGTGTTCTTGTTGAATCGATATTCAAAGTAAGAGCCCTTTGGTCACGAAGCAGTTTAAATTGTTACGCTAAGATGGCAGCAGCGTCAAGCTCCAGAATGGCACATTGTGATTTGTCTGGCGCATGCGCGTCAACTTTCAGCTTCCCGTTCCTAGGCTATTCACCTGTTACGCTCAGTCCGCTCAGTACCAGCGGCATTCTCGTGTTGTTCCAGGAGGGTGTGAATGTATTTATATCGTGTGTTGTGCGGAGCTCTCGTCAAAAGTTGTGTACTTTTCTGGTTTGAGCGTTGTTGGTTATATCCTTTGTGTCCAAGAGTCATTTCATATCATAATTATCCATGAACACCCACTGAGGTGAAGAGTGCTAACAGGAGAAAATGTGGGAAGGTGTATTGCTTGGAAGTTACCATCGGTGACAGTTGGTGAGGCAAACGGGAGTTCCTATACCTCCGTGCTGTGCCCTGTCAGAGATACTTAAGTTTTCCTTTATTCGAAGCACATAATGTGGAACAACGGCTTTCATCGGCTGTGGGGATGCCTCCCTGTCCGCCTCCTTGCTGGATTTTCACTTGCTGCCCTATTGAATGTAAGTTTTATATTTTATTACACCAAAAGGTCGGTGGTTCCACCGGTTACATTTTGGTTGGATATGTGGCCGTAACTTTTAATTATGACTATTTAAGCCAAAATCGCTTTTGACAATTACCGTTATTTGAAATTGATCACAAGTGCCGCCGATTTGTTGCGTCTGCGTAATGTGAGCTTGTTAGGGTTCGCGCTAAAACAACAAACATAGAATTATCCCTCATTATATATTAATTTATACTTATTATAAGCCACTCTTTGCATTTATGGCTTATGAAAGGATACTTCATGAATGATTCAATGCGGGTGCTTTTTCTTCATATCTCTACCGTACTTCATGGTACAGAGGCCTATACGATTCATTTTGTCATTGTAATGCTTTTAAATCCTTCGACCCTCTTTTACCAATCAGGTGTTGGATTACTTTGTGCCGTTTCAAACATAACAATAATAATATTATTGATCGAGTATTTCAAGTTGTTTATGGTCCACCTAATGGAGTTCGTTGATATTGATTAAATGTTGTTTGTTAAATTAGCATTTAGCAACATTATTTGCTCTTTAAATTGTGGAAATACAACTGATTTTGCTGTACTAAATTTGAAATGCATAGAACATTTAAACATACCAGGTTAATTCGTTTCCTTTGGGCACCAACCCAGTAAGACATTATAATCATTAGGTTAAATCAGTGGCCCAACGTTGGTCTTACCAATGCTCTCCATGAGGTGCGAATGTGGATATATAGGGGGCAATAAGAAAATGAGGTTGCTTTTGTCACTTCGTCATCGCAATAGAAAAATTAACCTTGGTGGTCAGTAGAAGAAAGCCAAATTAAAAACCGCTTTAAGCATGTTCCGTTTGAATGAGAAGTTCCTATTTTTCATAATTTGGTTTGTTACTGTGTTGGAGTGAGTATTGGAATGTTTGAGGCGTTGAGGTCAAAAAGAGTTTCGAAAGCACTGGTCAGATGATGTTTACAGCCATATCGACCTCGAAATTTTTGTAGAGACCTTGATCATTTTATCATTTGTGCATTTTGTTAATCTTGATCCTTAATGTTAATCCACGCCACTGATACAACGGTGGCCATAGTCCGGGTCGAGTTTTACCTGAGAAACTGAAAACAAGTCATCGTATGTGCTGAAGTATGGAAATTATATGCTGAATTTTCATTGCCTTTGATACAGCCTGCGATATTACCCCCTTCAGTATTTATGCTCAACCGGGTAGCCCAGTATACTGTGCTGTGACTCCTCCGTGGTACCGATCGGAAAGTAGGAGGAAATGTGTCCCCTTAAACTGTCAGTGAACTTGCGGAAGAGGTTGTGGCAATTTTGCCCAAAGATTGATAATTTGTTTTAGACAACATAGAAAATTTTCTTTGAGTTAGTTAGATATTTCTTCGGCGAATTCTTTTCGACCGGTTTTCCTGATCATATTCCTAAGATCTAAAACCTCACGCCCTTTGTTCTACAGTCGGAGGTCGTAGTCTTTTCCGTTACGGTATCAATTGGTGTCTCGCCTTGAAAGAAAGTTGTGGTAGGTGATGCTGTGAGAATTTTCTTCGTCATTTTCCCTTCATAAGATAAGAAAATATGTCGATGTGAACATATTGGTTCGCACATGGTGTTTTTTTTCTAGAATGAAAAGAGAAATTGATTAGTTTCGTTTATTCCTTTTCGTAACACCACGCCCTATACCAAACGTGGCCAAGTGCCTCATCATAACCTCCCTCCCCCTTCTCAATACAGTATGTGCGGTGTAGAGCTAAATTCCTATCCTTATTGTGATTTTTTCAATATAAGAGGTAGATTAAAAATCCGGATAGCTTTTTTTATCCAGCGAAACAGTGCCTGGATTTTGGTCTATAGCTGCTCAATGGCCTCATTTTTCGTTTTTCTCGTCACATCGGAAAAAAGGTGTCCGTAATGCTAGCGACCGGTGAGGGAGAAAAGTTCTTGGTAGCCCCGGGGTTACGATTTTACTGCAACAAAGAGAGGAGAAAACGAGATGGCATGAGTGTGTTCCGGGACGTTCAACTCTTGGGAACGGAAACCAGATTTACGAAATGAAAACCACGCCGAAAAAAATACATTTAGGTTATAAAATCGGGGTCGTGTTCTGAGAGCAATATTGAAGTGGGGGTGAATAATTTATAGGTTAGGCTTGTATATGATATGGTGCGTTCTTAAAACATATGATTCACGGAACCTACGAAAAACATGTCTATCGTAACTAAAGCTGTGCCTCCACATAATTATTTTTTCTCTTTGCGCTTTTTTAGCATTATCAATCGCCAAACCCATCACAATCCGTTTTATTTTGTTTTTTGGTTTCAAAGACGTTATATAATGACAAAGCAATGTTGTTCAGTTTCCTAGAATTTGGCTGAAATATCCATTGTCTAAATACGATTAATTTGTATGAAAGCAATTGTTTCTGGTTTATAAAATAACGTTCCACGTGAAAAGTATTTTCTTCTAGTATTGTAAATGTTTGAGTTTGTTTAATAAACGGTTCTGGTGAAAGTCTTGTGAACTCCGGCAATGTTTGGAAATTGCGAGTGAGAAGGAAAGAATAAATTAAATTGTCTTTTCCTAGTGAAATGAACTGTAACAGTTGGATGTCTGATGCATCGTGCACCGGTGCCCCCCTAGATCCACTTTGCTGCATCTTACACAATGGGATATTGACCATGTCTTAAAATAATGGCTCATAATAAAAGCCTTAAGCTTCCAGGAAAGTGTTTTAAATTGATACATCACGAGAGTGGTTTCATGCAGAAAGGTAGTTTTGAGCTATAAAAATGGCGGTTATCCCCAGGTACACAATGCCTGTACGACAGTTAAAATAGAGGAATTTTCATGTGCGCAAACTTTCCTTGGCAAAAATGTATTGATTAGTATATCTATACAGTATATAATAAAAGGGCCAAGTTTTGCCTCTTTATTGACAACTATTGTTGTTGAAAATACGAACATTATTCCATATATGACATTGCTATTTTGCCAAAAAATAGTGAATTGTTGTTTTTTGCTCTCATTTTACCTAAATTAGTTATTCCGATATTTTATTTGCTCGTTACGGTGCAGGTTGCTAGTTAATTTATGCGTCGGACAGCAATTATGTAAACATTTTTATGATTAACTTCTCTTGAATAAATTATCGTTGAATGCATTTCTATCAGGCCGTATGCTCCTGGTGTCGTCTCTGAATGCAAACCTTGTATATTTTATCTTGCCCTCTTTGCTTCCTCATTCGGAAAAGGACTCATTTTTGCATGACCAAGGTCGTCGGAAATACGGGAGGAGCATTCCTCTAAAACTCGGCGTTTAACGTAACCTCGTATTTTGACAGCTGTTCGAAAACGTTGTTTAGTTATAACTTGTTTTGTTTATGTATTGTGCAAGGTTACTAGAGCATATCAAAGTGCTCAGGATTAATTTATCAAAGAATGTTTTCATATGTCCCATCAAGAAAAAGTTACCCGGATGAAAGAACTGTTGGTTGGCGCGAATAGTACGTAAAATACGCATAGATAAGACTCGCCGTCATAGTTAACCTATTTAAAGTTAGGTTTGGGCGTACTATAACAGCTACATTTTATGTGCAACGTGTCGAGTGACCTTATGACGTAAATTATTTCCCTCTTTCATGCCGTCCACCAAGTCCCTTATCTTCTTTCCTCTTCACAACTTACATAACACTCTTGCATCTCTCGCGGCACTCTACGTTCCTCTAAATCTCAGTAGGTTTTCCATCTACTTTTTCTGCATCTGTAGGGAATATCACGTTATAACTTCCTCTCTTCAACCACCATATTTAGAAAACATCGTGATTAGTCTTTCTCCGTTTTATTATTTTCTTGATTATTAAGAAATTAATGTGGATCGTAGCGATCCGACACGTATTCTCCTGGGAAAGGGAATGAGCGTAGGTTAGAGGCCTTTGAAATGTGGAGGAAAGGATGGATACCTAGGTGAAATTTGAAGTAGGCTAACGGGTGGATGAAGGGAGATACTGAGACAGTGAGATGCCGAAGGTTCCACTACGAGGGAGAATGTTTGAAAAGCGCGGAGTAGTGGAAGGGGGAGAACAGAGAGATGAGGAGAAGTTGACTTTTTGGAGAAAAAGTTCGCTAGCAGGATAATATGTAGGTGATGATGACACTCAACTCCGGGGCTCCTCTATCATAAGAGCGTTTGATATTAGCTCTCCAGGCATCTTTCGACTCCGATGTCAACGTCTTGCTTTTATTTTACGGCTCGTTTGCCGAATGGCCTCCAGCTTTTCCAGGTATTTCCCGTCTCCTGGTATTTCCGTTATACTACCAGGTATTCAACCTTTCCCTCTTGGAAGTTCCCCGCTCTTGGCCCGGCTTTTATTTCCTCTTGCTAAATTGTTTCGTCGAATCTGCTTATTTTTATCCCTTCAACGTATAACTTGCTACCTCTTTGAAAATACCTGGGAAGAATTCGCAAAAGGGCCAAATCACTGTGGACACAATCACATATGTACATACATAACCAGGAGCATTCAATCGCTTTTTACACACATGCACAGGTGCATAACGATGGAAAGTAAACATATATTTTTCTCCTCTTCTGCTTTCTGCTGCGGTGAAACGATACGGAAAGAATGGAAATAGGAGTTACGCAAGAGTGTTTCATGTTCATAGCCTATTTGATGCTAGAAACTTTTAACTTCAAAATTTTTTTTTCCTTTTTGCGTGCTGCTTAAATGAGCAAATCATGCAAATATATGGGCTGCTGAATTTTTATGATTTATTCATCATGTTCACTTAAACGTTCGCCTAGTCACTTGCGTGGGTCAAAGACAATTTTTTAAGTGCCTGGGAATATTATTATATATCACTTCAATTACACAGTTTAGATTGCAGTCCGTTTCCGCAAATAAGGTGACGTGGGTGTTCTTGCGGCATGTCTTGAACTCAGTCATCATTTTCCCCATGGACCTACGAAACATTCTTGATTTTTTTAGTCATTCATGCGTGAATAAGAACACTTAATCATCCGTGCATGACAGAGATTTTAACGAACGTCGGGCTAGAGGGTCATAATGAACCCTCGTGCAGATAAATATTGAACTGTGATCTTTTTCGTTGCGGTTGAGGGAGTCATAAACAAAGCTTTGTAAAGTTTAAGCCAATCTTCCCGGTTAACCTTCAGAGCAGGGCGCTCACCGGTTAAAGCAAAGGTCGGTGGATTTGAATCCCGCATGGGAAATGTATATTGCTTTATCTTGTGGAGTATATTTTGTGGATTCGGCGTGATTTTACGTTGATTGTCAGCACATCTCATTATCCAAACACCGATAACTTAAAACCTTCGTTATGAAGACGTCAATAGAATTCCCCTTAAGACGAAGATACCCTCAGGAGAAGAAGTGTGTCATGAAGAACCCTGAGGAAAATTATGTTAATTGGAAACATTATCACGAACAAGGTTACCGACAGCTGTGCCCATTTCTGCCGTTCGGGTTTCGTGGATAATTTGGTAGAGGTATGATTTTTATGGAGTGTGGGGATGAAGAGGTGCCGAGAAACCTGGTGCCTGCTTTACTCCTAAAGAAAGACGCCATGTGATCCGAAGTTTAACATCCCATCTGACGGACGTCCTGCTCCACTTGAAGTGTTTGTTCTCAATATGGCACTTGAATAATAATCAGGTTACCACAGAAAAATTTTGCTGTCGCCGGGATTCGAACCCAGTCCTCGAGGTGGGAAGCCAGTGAAATCAACCTTCCAGTTTGTAAATCGAGGATTTACCTCGAATGCCAATGAAGCGTAGCTGTTTGGTACTTAGCCCTTCCAGTGCCCTCCGCCCTTCTTTTTGGTTTTGGGAAGACAGTGATTTCAACGCCCGAAGTTCCTGTCATTTACCGTCCCTTCTCTCATTTATATCCCCCTCGCAGGATTCATTCACGACCTTCCCCACAACCTATCCTCACGCCCTGGGGTGTAAAATCACTCGCGGGGCGGTGTGCCCGGTGTTTCGTTCTTACGTTTCGCTCACTTTTCATGCGATCCGAAATTACATGTTCAAAACTTATTGTTCTTCTTTTTATCGTGATCGTAATTTTTCCCCCATGTCTTTGCTGTCTGTAGTCGTCCATTTCGGTGATCAGAAAGTACGGCAATGCTGGGAGGGTTAAGAAATAATTCAAGAGTACCTATTTGCCTCATAGTATGTGCAATGATATCTGAATCTACGCCGCACCCTGTTAGCCGCATAGCAGACGTGTGGCAGAGGGTGTTAGGTCACCTGCCTTCTGTAAAACATGAATAAATAAGTGTTCAAGGTGGGTGCGTAGCACCCACCTTACATTCACCGGCCATAGTTATTTTCGTTTGTTAGTTTTGTTTCTGTTGTGACAATGAATCGTTAGAGGAAAGAAAAGAGTCCCCGAATGTCTTGAGGTCTATCTCCCATATCTAAAAAAATGGTTAAGTCTGCCTTTATAATTAGGGCCTCAATGATTTCTTGGGTGTCGTAAATTAAATGTTATGCCCTGTCTATCAAACATCCTTAAGCTTTCCTTCTCCTCCCGTGCTCGGAAGGACTCTCATCCTAGATTCTGTATTAATTAAATAGCCTTCTTATCGTACGTTTTTTCATAAATTTAATGGCCTTCTTTGCTCCTTTTTCTATCTCCTTAATGAAATCCACAAATGGATTCCAAATTCCTTCCGCGAATGCTAAGTGCGACCTCACCGGTACAAAGTAGCATCTCCCCCTTGCTTATGGATTTCATGAATCGGATTACTTCTGAACCTATGGTTCTGTAAATTAAATATTGGGAAAACTAAGGGAATCCAAAGCGACGTATTTTGCAGAAGCTACTGCCGAGGGGAAAATTTGCGAAGAAGGAGAAATGAAAGAAGGAAAATAACTCACGATATGAAATGTAATAGGTTGTTGTGAGGAGGAGAGGGTAGAGCTGAGAGAAGCGGAGAAGAGGCATCAGGAACTTACGGTCTCAGACCTAAAAATAATGCAAAAAAATAATCAACGAAGTAAGTGTAATTATCGTAAAAATCCGGTTATGGAAACCTCTACGGCAGATCAGGTTGGTTTCTTATCTACTTTGTTATCTCGGTTGTTACGCATCTTCACATTTCCATACCTAGTTACTATTCCTGTACATAGTTTACTTATTGTCCTTTATACTGAATCTTTTTTCTGGATAGCACGTTTTTACTCTTAAGTAAAGGTATTTGTCCGAATAATAAATATCAAATGAACTGTGTTGCGTTGAAAATATTTTGGAGCAGTCAAAAAAAGTTTTTCCCTTTGGAAAACGAGAGCTAGTTCGCACCATTTTCCTAGATGCTTATAATAACATGTTGCAAGCTGCGAGAGTGAGAAGGGTGCTAATTAATATGACTGAAAGCCATTACGCGCCTAAGTGATGCAAGTGAGCGCGCATTGCTAGGCATCCACAAGAGGGGGTTTAAATATTGAGACAGCTATCTAACGGGATGGGATATTCAGCTCTCAGTTGTTACCATCTTTTTCGTACCTTTCGTCTGTTATGCAAGCCTTTGCAAGTGAGAGGTATCGTCCCAATGTTCTGTGTGTGTGTGTGTCTTGGTTGCACTTAACGGCGAGTGCATTTCCTTTGTGTTGTGCATTTAGTTTTTATTTCGTTCCAATCTCTGTGCCAAGTGATCTCGCCGTCACGCCGTCTTTCTCACGGTATGTCGAGGAGGGGGAAGAAAAAGGGCTCTTCGAAGTGAGAAAAGACTTACCCTCTCCCGACGTGGGTCTCTGGAGGCTAACCGCTGTTTTTCGCCGCGTTTGCCAGCTGTTCTTATCTCTCACCCTCTCACTCCCGCTGCCGGGTATCCAAACTCTCCATCCCTCTCCTGCCCCGGTTACATGGACCCGCCCCTATTAGTCCTCTCATAATGTTTTTTTTAATTCCTTTTCCTCTCCTGGCCATGAACCCTCGCGCCTTTAAATGCCCTCTGGCTTCCATTGACTCTCTAGGTCGGTGGATGACACAGAACACCCCCCGCCATTCATCTTTTCCTTTCCACCCTCCTAACTTCCCCACACTTTTGCCACAAATTGGTAATTTCCGACCTCTAGCAAACCGAGAGTTCAAAATTTTTGTCATTTATTTAAATTTTTGTAACTGGGATCTTTCGAGGGAGAAAATCCGTGATGCATATTCGGGGACTGTCCATCTGGTTATGGAAATTATTTGGAATTTATTTCGTCGCTCTTTAACTTGCTGGATGGATAATTAAACATGTATTGTCCTCATTTATAACTTGTTGCATGTTCGATGTGGAATCGCCCCCTACCACACACCCTAGTGATGGATTGCAGGGTAAAACTTAGACGTAGAAACCGAATTTGGTGCTGTCAAATCGTATTTTCCACCTCCTAATGTCAACAACACCTTAGCTTTTGCTTTATCTGCAAGAATTATTTTCCTTAAAAGCGGTGTGCATATTATTGGGAGAGGGTAATCGGAACAAGCTCAGGACGCTAAATATTTTAACCAAAGACGAATACGACCGACATGAAAATGTGTGGTGTTCGTGAAGTGAAGTTTGATAGCTAGGTAGATAGATGTATGGGGTGTGTTTTGGAATGAATTGGAAGAAATTTCGTTCTTTTCGCATAGGGAGAAATTCAATTTAGTGAGAGCCCAGCACAGTTTCAAGCTGACGAACAATGCGCAATCTCTCTTGGGTGCTTTCGGGCTAATAGTGAAGATGGGTTTATGGTGAAGGGAGGAGCCCCTAGAATCCCAAGTGTACAGCTTTCCAACCCCGCGCCTTCTAGGTTCGAAGGAGACTGGCGAATTGTAGCTGAACAAGGAAAAGAAACCGGATTTTTACTTTTTTTTCTCTTACGGACGAATCCCGTCGAGGGAAAGGCTCCGACGTCAACCCCGTGATGTCCGCGAGCGTAGTTGAATGACGCGAATCCAAGGTGGGTAATAAAAGTCCTCTTCGCCTGCGTCTAATTAGCTCCTACGAGAGCGCACTCTTATCTCGATGTAATCTCGGAGCTCTCTGCGCCCGGGTGCTCTCGCCTTGAACTGGTTTGGCCAGAGAGAAAATGAAGAATGAATCCGTAGGTGAGGAGATGAGATGTTATCTTGATGCAAGGAAAGGGCCTGTTCAGCCTTCGCTATTATTCCTTATCAACTCGTAAACATGTTAGGCATCCAATTTCAGGAATCGCTTCATTTGGCGAATTCTTTTGATGTCGGATGCTTCAAGACTATTCTAACTGAACCTTCTTAAAAATTACAACAGCGCCACAATCTTAAAATTTTTCTGATAATGTTTTTGTGGTATTAAACCCTATGATGGATTTTTTCGATCGTTTTTATTTTCTTCAAGTAATTTTTTAATGAATACATTCACATTTGCACCCCGTAAGTCACCCACCCCCCACCCACGGGTGTGTTGTGGGGGTTTTAGAACACTAGCCATGCACGCAAAACTATTTGGTCGTACATTCATTTGAATGAACATTAGCCCAGCAACGGAAACACTCGTACTCATAGATTCATACTTACGCGCATGTACATGATGCAACAATTGACTTAATCATTAAACTTTTGCCTTTAAATGAATATATTCGCGTGTGTGGGTTTGTTGTTGTTGTGAAGAACGAGCACTTGAATCTGTCCTTGATGGTGTACGCATATCTCTCTTACTTTACCTCAGTGGTGAAATATACCATACCAATGTCATTTGGTGCCGTATAACCTACTTGGTGTCGCAAGAAAACCCAGGTGACCTGTACCTTTCTAAAAGCCTAAGGTTAGCGTGCTCTCTTGGTAAATCGAGGGAATCCCCACCAATTTCCTCCAACATACCTGTAAAGCTTACTCTCTTCTCGCAGCAATTTGTAATATTTCTGGCGGATTTTCTCCGATTTTTTCTGATTCCTGAAAAGCCCATGTATCCGTAATACTTGCCGTCTTTTTCAAATGTTTCCTAAGTAAAACGAAGTAACTCTTCTCTGTTACCATTCAATCATATTTTCCTTCATCCCGTCCAATGAAATCCTAGTTTCTTCAGACTGCCCTCATATTCTTCTGATATTTGTACCCCATGAAAGCTTTGATATACCTGTAAGCCTTAACACCCAAGTGCTTGACCTGTTCTGAGGTTTTTAGTTCGGTCCCTACTATTTAATTAGTATCTTTGATACTCTTTTCTTCCGAAAGTTCTGTGCTGTGCATTTTCTGAAGTTTATTCTATCCCACACTCTCTATTATCCACCGACATGTGGTCTGAATTGCTTGAGAGTAGGTCGCTAGAGTCATGGTATCCTATGTTTCTTTCAATCCCCGATGAAATATTCGGAGGATGATTAAAGACACCTCTACTTAAATATCAGTTTAATCATGCTCTGGATGAACGTTAATCACGTGAAAACTGTACTTGCATGAAAGAATTTTCAGCAACAGGGCACGTGTATTCAGATCATGCTGCAGGAGTGTTAAAAATGTGGGTCTTTTAAAAACAATTCGGGATATTGGCAAAATATATATGTTCACTACCAATGATAATTATCTCCTCCTTGCCTGCGGTCATGTCTATAGAGAATCGGTAGATGCAAGTGCTCATTTTTAACTTAACATTTCGAGACAACAATAGCAGGAAATATAATTTATGGCAAATCAATGAAAAATTACTGTAATTTTTAAGCTGCTGAACGCCCTTATAATGCAACAATATCTGAGTATTTAAATCATTCGCCTTGACCGGGATCCCAGTCAAGGCGAATGATTTTCAACCTCTGAAATTGTTGCATAGCAATGCACACTTAGCGGATGACTCCGGTGAAAGTTACTGTTGCGGCATCTCCCGTAGTTTCTTGGAATTTGTCATTCCCTTATGTCAACCTACAGAATAAAATATGACTTTATTGCTTAATACGTAGTCCAAATCGTTACACTTCACTGGGATACGTGTATTATTAAAGCACTCTCTGTTGTTTTACTTGTTTTCCTAGTCTTTGGACGGCCTTCTATCATTGATGCTTTTACTACAGTTTCCCTTTTTTCACTTGGCGGAGTGTTGAGTGGTCCCGATCATTTGGCCTAAGAGAGTTAAAAATATCCTGGCTCGGTATCTTCAACATTTGGAAACACGAGATCACGGGTTTGGGGATTGAGAGAGGCGTGTTCCCACCTTGGCTCCTTCGTCCACCTTGTCTTGTCGTCCCGGATACGACCCGTATGCCACTAGCTCTGGTATCAGTCCTTTGCCCGCAAGAGACGGTAGAGCTTTTGAGCTTCAAGCGGTGCGAGGATCCGGGGAAGCTCTATATCTCTACAATAGAACATGCAGGCCCCCGGAAGGGCGTACAGCAGGTGACGCCGACCATGGAAGAGGATCTGAGTCCGTAGAAGATGAATATGTTGTTCCTTCTGCTTGTTTGTGGTCGCGAAAATATTAATAATTAATACGGCCGGTTTGTCGCTTTTGTATGACCCCCCCAAATGCTGTAAGCCTCTCGGGGTATTACCTCCATGCTGCAAAGGAAAATAAAATGTAACTGAGCCGTGCGATAACGTTGATTCTATTTTCTAGATTTTTTTCGTTAGCTACGGAATGAATAACACTACCTCTAACTTTACCAAATGTAACTATATTATTATTAATTGTAGTTTTCTTGTTAAGGTAGGTTTTTTGGACGCACATATTAAACTCAGCTACATTTCCAAGCCGCAACTAAGACGACGTAACATAAAATACTACAACAGGCCATTCTTCAATTTTGCATGCTGCTCTGCCTCCTTTCTTCTCGTCTTTCATGGTTATTGTTTTTCCCCTAACTCTTTTGTCTTAAGTTCTCCCTATCACTATATTCACCATTTCATCACCATTCAAAATGCTCTGCGTTCACTTTTATTGCCTCCTTTGAATTTTTTTCGGGATGTCTACTCTTTTACCATCCCCTGTCTCTTTTGATTAACATCCTCGCCTCTATCACTAAGGTTCAAGTAAGGAAGTTACTCTTATATTTCATACGATATTTGGTAACTTATTGGACACATATCGTGATTATCGTGAAAATCAGTTTATTTCTTAATAGTTTTTCATTATTCTTGAACCCACATGAACCCAACGCTTTGTGTTCAGCTATAGAATAATTTTCTCTTCCCCAGGGATTTATTTTGTGTGGGTATATCAGTTTCAATGAGTGTTTTCTCGAGGTGAAGTACAAATATGCAGTTTCCTGCTTTAATAATGGGGAAATGTCATGTTGTTTCTTCTCATTTGCATCATCGCAATATTTTTCCATCTTCGCGCTCGGCAAAATGCAAGTTTCCTCAAGGCGGTTAGTTGTGGGAGGCGTGGTAGGAGAGACTTCGCTCTTCGCCATGGGAAGTGCGGTCGTGTAAGGGAAGTGGGATGGATGGGCGGAGGGAGGGCGGCGGGTGTTGTTGATCCTTTTGTCCATCCTTGGTAGCGGAGAGTTGAATCGCTGTTTCCTGTCAGTGGGGTGCACTCGGCCCCCTTCTCCCCGCGCCGCCCCGCGTGCCAGGGGTCGGCAACCTCGAAAAAATCGAGGAGGATTTCCGCTTTCTGGACTCCTCGTGTTTGCGAAGGAGGGATAAATTAATAAGGTTTCACGTTTAATGAATCGATGGAACCGCGCCGATTCCGTAATAGGTACATACTTCAGGGTTAAGCTTTGGAAAAGCTTAGGCGTAAAGTATTCACCTCTCGTAAAAGTTTTAATCGTTTAACTCAGTATGCCGCCACTACGGCTTGTGGTAGTGCCGGGAGTCCGACCTTCATTCGTTTAATTACGTCTTGATGCAGGTTTTGTACAGCGTCTATTTAATACTATAATTAGATTTATCTGTGCTTACAGAGTATGCATAGTATACATACAGGTAGTGTGCTGTGCATAGTATGAAAATATAAAAGTGAAAAAAATATAAGCCTGAAGAAGCCCTTATTTGGTTACTCCTGAAATAAGGTTATCTTCAAATTACAAATGCACTTGTGACCATCTTATATTTTGCATTAAGTCAAAACAAAGGTACAAGAGAACTGAAAAAGTAAACAAGTTCTCCAAGTTTGGCAGTTATACATGCATATATACATACTTATACGTACATATCTTCTTGGAAATTATTTATGCTGGCTTCTGAAACAAAATTTACTGATTTTAGGTTGTGTAACGCCACGCTTTTAAACGTTTCCTTGCTAAAAAATGATTGTCTAGCGGTTAACAAGTTGGTTTTTGGTGAATTCACCCAACATTTTTCCTTCATACTGTTTAATTACCCTTAAGAAGAGGAAGAAGGTGATTATTCAATTATTATTCTGGCGCAAAGAGACCTAAATACTTTATAATTATACAAATGTTATAAACATGAGATTAATTTGTACTCGTACTGACTGAATCCATTATCATCACACTATGCTCATCGTCATCAAAACGAGATGTCACGATTTTTGATCAGTTTTAGTATAAGTCCTTTTGTATATGAGCGATTTAAATCATTATCCCATCTTCTGAACTCTTCGTGTCTTCGTTTTTCTTTTTGACTTTTACAATTATTTGTTCCTGTAATCTCATCCGGGGTCTTCCACGAAGTAATTCCCGTTTACTCTTTCCCATTTGTGAGGCCATCGTGTAACAAAATGCTAACGATTAGTTAATACCGTCTCCTTTTCTCATTACAGTGATTTTCATCTTTCAATTAAATACTACAGTTAGGCAACCAACGGTGGGACTCGGCCGGTTCGAGGGGCCTTTTCGGGGATGGGTGTAAACAGCTTGTACCTTGATCATTTGAACCAGTGGTTATTAGCCCATTTTTGGGTCCCGTTAGCGTTTCTCGCTCCAGAGCGGTCGATTTGACCCACCTTTGGTTATTAAAAATACGAAAATTACTATTTGTGTTACATTACTTCGAACTATTGGCACGCATATCTAAGCGACGGTGTTTTAGTTTTGTCACCCCGTACCAATAGACGCATGGCGAAGTATAAAAGATTTATGAATGATGCCTTAATGCTCGACGGACTTAAAGAACAATATATTGTCAAGTAATGATGCACGGATTTTATAAATGCATGAAAAATGAGCCTGAGAAATCGCTTACGCCCAAGGTCTTGTTATTAGTCCGACTGAATATTTATCAACCCCTCGAAATAATAGTTAAAATTTTTGTTAGCTTATCCGGGTCAACGGTTGACCTTAACATTGTTGTGGTTTTCCCACCTGTTGGGAACCTGCCATTAGTAACTTCATTGAGTTCGTTGAGCCGGCGTGACGTCAGTTTACCCGAGGAGTAGGGGGTAGTTTCTGTGTTTAGGAGGGAGGGGTTCAATTTTTGCGCTTTCAGTGACGCTTCATTCGTGTGAGCAGGGTTGAATTACGTTTACTTAGTGGTATCATATTTATTATGCGTAGCACTAAGAAAATAATTAGTGTATTGTTTTGTAACATCCTCGTCGATGCCCAATTTTTTTTATTCTTGAAGGGTTTTGATCCTAGATTAATATACTTCGAATGATGGTTGTGAGGGTCGTCAGGAAAATATGACATTGCTGGGAGCTGAATATCCACGAAGGTAATAGTTGTTTTTATGGTGAAGGATTCAAAAATCGTGAAATCAGGGAGACCTAAATTTAGGGACGTCGCGACACACTTGGGCGTGGTTTGTAATAATGTTTTTATGACCATGTGATTCTTTTTTCACAAGCGTACATGAAATGTAAAGTGCGTAATAATTCCCAGACCCTCAGTTTATATTATGTTAGTTTTTACGGTAATTATCATCCCAAGTATTTTGTGAAGTCTTCTAACGAATTTATTTTTCTCTCTTACTCGTGCTACTCTCGAATTTGAGAATTCCTTGCTGGTTTGCACAGCAGTCATAACTATTCGGAATGCTTACCTCCAAATAACATACGATGTAACGCCTCATGTCACACGGATGCCGTTTTGAGGTTATTTTTCCTGCCGGGCTTAAGATTTGGCGGTCGTTCAAGATTTTAGTTTAGAGCGTCTGGTCTGGAAAGCTGTGAAATTAACGCCTCGAATGTTATAATTCCCTTTGTCCTTGAACTACTAGGTGCGAGGTTCCATCTTCACACCGTCTGAAGCCCATCAGTGCGCCATTATGAAGTGAAAGGCTGACTCTCGTTTCCGGTTGCCGTGGTGGGCCCTGTGGCATCCATTCGTCAGTCAGCGTGGAAAAAGCGGCTGCTGTGAACAGGCTCCACACACCTGTCTCTCCTTCTTTAATCTCGTGCCCTATTTTCGGTCTTCATTGCCACTTCACGGAACGCCAAGAAAATTTATCCATAGCGCGGTATTGGCGGACATCAGAACTGGGAAAAGAATCCAGTACGGAACTACGCGTTTAATATGAGAACGTCGATATCAAATGTCGCCGTCCCTGTCTCATGTAGCACATCCCAGATGTGTAGAAAAGGACGACACCATTTATATCGCTATTTATCATACTGATACTCCCTTAGAATAACCTTAGGAATTCCCATAGAACGTACTGGCTTCCCACCCAGAGTGCTAGGGTTCGAATTCTGGAGAGGACAAATATTTTTCAGTGATATCCCGATCCCTACTTGAGGTGCTTTGTGGAGAGCACTTTGAGTGAGTTCGCCGTCCTTTGGATGGGACGTAAAACTACGGACCCCTTGGCACCTTTCGTTAAGAAAAGGCTAATTCCACCCTTTCCCATCTATCCTCTATGGCGCAAATGTCCTACGCTGCCGGTTGCCTCCCCCAAAACTACTACTGCGGAGGCGGCGTCTGGAAAGGAACTCCATAGGCGTTTGAAATTCACGTGTGAGAATGGTGGACTTTGTCCACCGTTCTCACACGTGAATTTCAAACGCCTATGGGGTTAATATTAGGACAGCTATGCCTTTATCTGTTAAACTAGGGACCTACAGCTTCGCTGCTAGCCTACGAGAGTATTACTTTGGCTATGTCGGTCTGTTCGACAGTCGATTTCCCTTATCTTCTCATAATGGGATAAGACAATATTTTGCCATTACAGCCCATTGTTTTACCCTTTGTAAACATGAATTTCCTCTAAGTATAGGCAGGAGCAGTTTCCTTAACTTCTCGTTTTGGTCTCGCCTGCCAGCTGTCATGCGGGTTTGATGTAATTCCCACTGTTACAGCATTAAACTAATACCATTTTTATGCATCATGAGATAATACAAATTTAGTCTTGACTTTAGCCAAATGTAGATTTTAGTCGCGTATGTAATATTTCTGCTTCCTGCAAATTCCATTCCAGTTTTTTCAATAATTGTGTAAATCTCTCTGTTCGTGCAAACGATTTTTCTCGAAACGAGGAGCTTTTCACACTGTCTCGTTAAATACATGAATTAGATCCTTCTGCACCGGGTACCAATTGCTCGACGCGTGTGCAGCATAAGCTCTAACTGACGCGAAAAACGTCTTTAGTTTGAGATATGTCGTACGGCGAACATTTCGAACTCTTTTTTCAATATCAGGTTTTCCGTTACTATGACTCTCTTACTTAGTCCGCTTATCTCACGCGAGTCTGTAGGTCTGTGGGTGGAATGGATTTATGTTATCCAGAAATGCATTACTACTCAATTTTCCGTATTCAGTCTGAGATACCACTCGTGACGCCAAGAACTGATATTGGTGGGATCACCAGAAAGAGCTACGCAGTTCATTTTGTTTATTAATAGTCTGTGCCTCGGCTTATCACCGGTGTTTAATCTGATGTTGATGGTTACTTCAGAGTTAACACTATTGATTTTAATGTGGAATAGGAGGGAACTGATCACGTTTCCGTGAGAGGGTCGCCAGAGGCCACTTTCACAAACTAGGTCTGCTATGCTGATATTTTAAATGGATACTTTTTTTATTCCCAGAGATTTATGCCGTTTGAGATGACCCAGTTTTTTAAACTTTCGTGTATGCGGGCAACGAAACAGAAAATTAGGATTTATTATAATGGTGCTGGGGAAATTTAACGGGAAGATAAAGTGTGCGATGTTGTCTTTCAGCAGTAAGGCTTCACTCTGTTAATGCTGCTACTATGTGGGGTCCTTTTGAGGTCTGCTTGTTTTCAAAGTTAGATCGAGTTCAGCGATGAAGAGCTAGATTTTAATTAAACTATGTTTTAATAAGTCTAGTAGAGTTACTAGATGTAGGGGCTATGTTTTTATCATTTAGGGACTGACGATGGAATTATAATATTAATCTATGACACAAATTCAAGCCAGTCTATCTTACAATAATGTCACTTATTATTATATACCCAACCATAATATGTGAGCGAGATCATGAAAATAATATCAGATGTATGAGCAATAGGCCTGATAAGTTTAATGCGCAATATTTCCAAGAAAGATAATGGATCGTGTAAACTGTTGTCGAATTCACCAAGGAGGTATTTATTGAAATTCACGTAGATAGCCTAGTTGGCAGCCTTTATTCTCTATGTTTTTATTATTGTATAAAAGCCACTATTTTCAGCTAAATCTTAGCTTTCAAAAGATGGAGGAGGAAACTGGAAGCAAGTACATCCGTTGAGGAAGAATGTCAGAAAAAGATTAGCGAAAACTCTGATGTGGAGCCTAGCCTTGTGCTACGTGGATACTTGGTCGTTGAGGTAAATAGGCGTAAATGGGAGGTTTTCGAGATTTGGGTGTGAAGAACACTGGGGAATTAAAAATTAATTGAAAGAAAAAAAACGAAGAAGTACGGCGCATTGTTGGGGAGGTGAGCAGGTTGTTGATAGAAATCCAGAGGATGCAAGAAAAGTGGATTCAGAGTATTTTGATAGCGATGGCATGTAGAAAACTGAAATGGGGGAAGAGCGTTATGCAGGTGAGGTTGGAGGGAGAAAAAGAATTGATACATTGAATGGAATGAAGGGAGGCAGGAAGTCTGCGGAATTAAAGAAGGGTTTATTATAGTATAAGTTGTCACATTGTCTTGTCAGACGGTTCATAAAAATGTAGTTAATCTTTTGGCTTATCCAAAACCTATCACAAACGGTGGAGTGCCATGAAGGAAAATTGAATAGTTAAGATAGCTTCTCAAGTCGTTTCTAACCGTTGAGCAGTTTAAAACGTAAAAACGGTGGAGTCCTGGTATACGTGCTATCATCACCTGCTCTACTCCCTGAATGGCGTTGGCTTCTGGGTTACCGTGTGAACGTGTAGCAACGGTACTTTGGATTTTTAGTTCCCGGATGGTTGAGGTTTCATGACACATTTTATCATCTCAATTGAGATATCTATTATTTCATAATTATATCCACGCCTGATGCGGGTCTCGAACTCACCTCCTTCGGGCAAGCCAGTGAAGAGAGCCACTCATTGAGCATAGCCTGGTTCTCCTTTTTTCTTCTGTGTAGATTATCCAAGGCCATTCAGTTGGGCGTCAGACGGAGATTGTGTTTTCCCCAAGAACTTGCGAGAGGTAGCGGGGTAGGGAACGTGATGACTGATTTGGAAAAATTCGGACGGCTCTACGACGGAGATGGATGAGGCTTGGCGGCGACTTAAAAACCTCTTGTGAGGAACTTACGAATGATTGGTGTGTGTGTTGAGGAGAAATGAGCAAGTCCCATTGGTTCTTCCTTCCGACTGGAATCCTCTCCGAAGACGGAATCACTCGCTTGTCGCCCAATCGAGGGGGCGAGGGATGACGCAACCCTCACCGGCCTTTCACCCCTGTCTTCCCCGGTTACTTCCTTGACGAAGGAAATGAAAGTCACCCGGACGGATAAGCTCACGTCTCTTTCTCTTCCTTCTCCTACCAAGGGATCGGGAAACGTTTTGGACAAGTGCCATATGAGTGCATACATGTAAAGAGGGTCCAGGTTTACTGCGGTGAAAATGCGTGCGTACTCTTGAGGGACCATCAAAAAGCGTATTTTTTCCAGAACCATTTCGTGAAACTTCTGCTGGTTGGAGTAAATTGCTCAGCGAGCCTTACTCTCTCCGCCCCCTCTGCCCTTTCATCTTTCGTTTGCCCCGAAGTTATGACGTAACTTCGAGCGCACACGATCGCGTCTTTTTGTCAAGCGCTCGCAGTTGTCTTAACGCGTGTTCAGGTAGCATCGAAATGAAATAATTTCGCGATACCCAGTGTTTTCTAATTCCTGCGGCTAAATGACTTCAGGAGCAAATTAATGAAGTAAAACTTCATTCAAACTCTATCATTATGTGATTAATCTTTATGTTTTCCCCACCCGCAGATTTACCCATTCCTCCACTATATTTAGTGTCCGAAACGTGTAATTTCCAAAAAAGTCGAATAATGTTAATATGAGATATATGTAGACCTCTGTGAAGATGATATTATTCATGGTTATTAGATTGAATAGGGGTTAAGAGGGGAGTGTTTAGTATCAATTTCGTCTCAACAAATTAACCTCGTGGACAGTGGCGCCTCGCGCACGACTACGAATGCATGTGACATTGTATGTACGGTATTTCGTCATAACATCTAGTTCCTTTAAAAGCCCCAAAATTTCAGAGTTTAAGAGGACGCCTCGGTAGCTTAAGTGGCTAAAGCACTCGACCGGATATTGAGGGATCTGGGTTCGAGTCCCAGTCAAGGCGAATGATTTTTACGCTCTGAAATTGTTGCATTGAAATGCACATTAGCGGATGACTCCGTTAAAAGTTACTGTTGCGGCATCTCCCGCAGTTTCTTTGGAATTTGTCAAAGATATTTAATTATTATTAAGTTTTCAGTTTTATATTTATTGTACTTTTTAAAATATGTGTTTGTTAAACGAGAGTGTAATGTATATTTTTTTTAGAAATTCAACCATTTCTTGACCACCAGAGGATTTGGTTATGTCATATGCCTTACCCTCCCATTGTAGGCATAACACTGAAAATCACCCAACAAGAGAAAGGATTATCGCTAAATAATCCCATTTCCGATAGGTTAATGCAGAACATGCACTCACATCCTCATGCATTGCATTGTTTTCATAGAAACCCCTTGGTTTTGTTCGTATCTGCTACGCGTTACAAGTAGCGGAAACGGAGATTCAATTCAGAGGATTTGATGAGATACGTGTTCTTTAAAAGTTTAGACAGGGAAAGTTAGGAAAATTGAAAAGAATCAGGGAACCACCTATTCTTTGCTGTGTTGTGAAAAACTGAAGACGGAAATAACGTAATGCATGGGAAAGAGTGTTCTCATGAAACTTGCGAACTTGCTTTTGATAGGTAGATGAGCAGTCATAATATTCTTGCAGGAATTAAATTACTGTTTCCACCAATCATAATTAGTGGAAATCGCAAGCGTGTTTCTAGTCATAATGGAACAGTTCCAACTCATCGGACCTAATTTTACTCGCACTCTGGTCTTGTTCTTAGTCAATGGGTAATGTATGGAATCATTATCTCGTAATATCCCAAAGACGCCGCAAGACCGCATGGCAGGGGTTGTTCGGATGGCATCCATAGATATGGGTGGGAAATAAATCCATAAATGGTCGAAATGATTGCTATATTAATGCATCATTCCCTAGGTGTTGATGTTAAGTGTGCCAGGAAGAATAAACGATCATTAGTCTTTTTTCGACATTAGATCCCTCTTATTTTATCACTATTCGCGTCCGATATGGTGGAAAAGATTTGAATTATTTAAACGGTCTCACCAATGCACTCGCACTATTGATTCCTTTGAAATAATTTCGATCTGGCCTCGAGAATTAGTTTTAATTATGGTTTTCATCTCAATCTTTTCCTTTTATTTTGACCCTGTTTGTCCTCCCATACCAATGTTCACGAATAGTCTGGTTTAGGTCCGTCAGTTCAGGCCAGGCGTCGAAATTTATTTTCTCAGTATTTCGAACATTTTTTTCAATTGAGAATTTTCGGAGTGTTATCATACATGATCGTGTATCATCATATCTCAGTCTATATGGTAAAATATATGCGAACGCCGGCCGTATGCATCTTTAAATGCATCTTAACCTTTTAGGTTTGCATCATGTGATAATAGTTAAAACCTTACGAACTTCAGACGTGGGTGGGGGGGGGGTATCATGGTGGTTGAAAAAAATTCACTTCTTTACCCAAGCCGTAGTGTATTAAAGAAGCAGAAAATCAGCTGTCCTTAGTTCATAGATAGTTAGCGGTTCTGCTCAGAAGACCTGAATTGTGTGTTATTGTACAGCTTACTCTGGCGCATGAGTGCTTGCTTCGTGATGCGAAGCCCTTGAAGATATATGTAGGTCTTCTTCATTCGGGAAAGCCTCGAGCACATTGGCCTTCGCCTTATGTGACGCTTTCATTTCGGCGGACGTGGCTGCCTTATGTTTCTACTCGGAAACCATGAAAATATGGTTTTTGGCACGTTGGAAGATACCATCTGCAAAAGGGCTGGTCGTGCTCTGTCATCGATAGATTTTCTTTTGTCGTCTTTTCAGTCCGTAATGATGTATTTTCATATTTTTTTGACTAATTAAGTTTTTTTAAAGGAGGAGAACAATCTTCTGAGCATATTAAAACGAAGCGTTTCACCACTTTCTTGTGATCGTTTTCATACATGGGATATTCAAAACTGCTCGATGCGGAACCCGAAGCCGTTGAGTTTATTTGTTAATTAACCATTTTATGTCTTACGCTTGAGCGACTTATTCGACCATTCTGTTCAACTCCATCGCCTCTCGTCGTGATATCCGCTACGCCGATGTGCGTTTTATGGGAGAAATTAGTTGTAAAAAAATCTCGAGATACGGCCACGCGGGGAAGTGCTAATTTTTCCGCTGCGTTTCTCATCTCGATGGGCAACCGTGACGTCTTCTTAAACCGTATCTCCGATCGTCTCTCTGTAGGAAGGGGACGGGAATGTAGGCAGGCTTGAGTTGAGAACGTTTCATCCGTGACGAGATGTTGTCCATGCGTTGCGCCCATCACGCTACAAACTGAAAAATCCGTCAAAGTGTGACATTTGATAGGGATGACGGTAAATACAACGATGGAAGGTAAGCACCGCGCTGTAATCCGAATAATTCCACACCAACGGAATGAGTTACAACTTTCGCGCTGCCGTTCAAATGAGGACCGATAGTCAACTGTTCTGTTTATATGGTTCATTCCAATGTGAGGCGCGAGGGGACCTATGGCGGAAGGATGAGGGAGTGATGACCTGGTTCGAGCTATCCGGCTACTTTGAATCCTGATTTCTGAGTTTTCCTGCGAATCCTGTGTTGCTGCTCTGCTCTTCATTACGACGGAGGCCACAGCAATAGTCCTGGAGTGCGGCGAGGGACCTCTTCGCCTCGCTTCAGTGTATTTGGCGGTGCTTCGCACCGAGGAACTCGCGGCGATATTCGGGGGATCCGTTCCTACGGTAGCCGCGGTGGATTTGAACGCGAAGCACCAGGACTGGCATACCCGGGTTGGCAACCCCCGGGGATTGCACCTGCGGCAGTGGACTTCCACCGAACGACTCGCCGTCATCGGTCCACGTACGCTGACTCGTTCCGCTTCTTGCGGAACGAGCGACGTACTGGACATAGCCGTGCACGCAGCATCGCCGACGGCGCTCTCGGCAAGAGCGCTGAACGCGTTGGACAGCGACCACCTGCCGGTTCTCCTTTAACTTGCGAGACGCTCGTTGGAGACCCCGCCGAAGACCTTCCGAAACTACGCTGCCGCCGACTGGGTTCTTTTCAGGAACCGTGTCACGGACCGAATCGCGACCGTCTCGCTGCCTCCGGCTGTTGGTTCTCCCGAAGAAATCGACCACCAGGTCGATTTTTTCACGGAAACCATGCAGTCGGCGGTCACGGTTGCTATTCCCGAGCGCACAGCCCGTGAAAAGAACCGACTCCGTCGCCTTTTCCAACGCTCCCGCTGCCCGGACGTCAAAACTCGCCTGAAGGCAGCTCAGCATCGAGTCCGGGATGTCATCACAGACTTCAGAACCACCAACTTGGAAAGGGAGGTTTCCTCCCTCTCTCCAGAAGACGGTTCTCTTTGGAGCATGGCGAGGTGACTGAGGGGCGAGTCGAGAGAGGAGGCGCCTCTACGATCACCGACGGGGATGCTGCAGTCGCCGGAAGAGAAGGCCGCGGGGATGGCGGTTCACCTGGAGAGTGTATTTTCTCCCTCAGACGGCGATGTGGACCAGCCAGATCCGTTGCAATCTCCGGTACTGTCGCCGAGACCGCGAAGAGATGCCGCCAACCATCAACGAGGAGGACCTTAGAAGGGCCATAAAGACCTTGAAACCTAGGAAGGCGCCGGGAACTGACGGCATTGCGAACGCCGTTATTACGCATATTCCGATTTCCCTTGCCTTGTTGCTGTTATGCATCTTCAACGCGTGTCTCGCCATCGGGTATTTCCCATCCCGGTGGGAGGAGGCGCGGGTTGTGTGCATCCCCAAGGCAGGGAAATCGCCGGTCCCGGCGAACTTTCGCCCTATCTCCTTGCTCGACGGCCTGGGAAAGCTGTTCGAGCGGGTTCTCCTCCGCCATGTCGTCGCCATCACCGAGGAGCTTAACATCTTACCGGGGCATCATTTCGGCTTCCGCAGCGAGCACTCAACGACGCATCAAGTCGCGAGCCTGCTGCACTTTGTCACTGAGGGTTTCAACCGACGGCATACCACCGTCGGCATCTTCTTTGACGTCAGCAAGGCGCTCGATCGGGTGTGGCACGAAGGATTGCTGCGGAAGCTTGACTGCTTCGGTTTCCCTCGTTGGTGGACGGCGATCGCGGCATCCTGGCTTCGGGGACGGACCTTTCGAGTAAGCTGGGAAAAAGCATTATCAGAGAAGCGGCACCTCCGGGCAGGCGTTCCTCAAGGGAGTTTGCTCTCGCCGCTTCTCTTCAACGTCTACTCGGCGGACATCCCAGCAGACTTCGGAAGCAACGTCCTCGTCGCGACATACGCGGACGACACGGCAATTCTGGCGAGATCTCCGCGGCAGCACCAGGCGGTGCGGTACCTTCAACGAGCGGTGGACGACCTCACCGTGTGGTATTCTCTATGGAGATTCTGGGTAAACGAGGACAAAACTCAGGCGATCGTCTTCTCCAAGGGGCCGAAGGGGCCCGGCGTAATCCTCGTCGGGGCGACAGAAGTTCCTTGGCGGTCCTTCAGGAGCGGACGATTTCCTTCAGAACGCGAGCAGCAGCCTCCTCCCACGGAGAAATCCACGGCATCACCGATGTCATGGTTTTCCCGTGGGACAAATTTCCTCGCCCGCGCGCCGGCACCGGTAACGCGGAGGACCAACCGCTGGCGAAGCGGCGAAAGTGCAACGGCCATTTCGGAGCCACTGAGCTCCGAAATGGTTAGACGCTGACGGAGTCCTGCGGGAACTCCGTGGATGCGCAGAAGGAATCACCGCTGAAGAGCAGGGATGCCGGGCAGCGGAAAAGCCGGCCAAATAGGGCCGGTGCACCATGAAGCGCGAGGTCATGCGAGTCTTGTGACGAAGCGTGGTGGTGCGGGATATTGGGTTCAAAAACGGGCGAGGGAATACGTAGGCGACCCTTCGGAGAGATTGGCTTTCTGATCAGCCTATCCATTCCTGAATTTAGTTTGAAATCGAACTTGGCTGAGTGAATGTTCAAGGCTCGGCCGAATATTTCAAAAAGCTAGCCGCAACACTCGGGAGGGGGATGTGCTTTCCGTGGCGACTGGATGGATGTATACGAATAAAAACAACTAGTATAACAAATGCATTTTGAATTTTATTTTTTCCGTAACCGTTTGACAATGAATCATTTATGAAGAAATCACTGCTTTCATTCATTCTTAATATCAATTCTGCTGATCGATGAGTTTTGACGATGTTATTGTAATATTGCTGACACCATGAAGAAGGATATAATATGGGGCAAACATGAGGACGCTCTCGCAATGCGTATTAGATAATAGCTCTGAAGGACCGTCCTAAACGTTCTTAACTAGGCGGAACATCTGATATGAAAAGGAAATTGTATTTTATGCATCTGTGATAAACGAGGTAAATTAAGTAATAGATGTGATAAGGACTCGTTGTGATGTAAAATAATTACGACTTTCTCTTCTGCTTAAGACAACTGTAATGAGATTCCAAAATAATGCTTGCCAAAAAAAACTCTGTTCTCCAACTAGAATGTTGGATTGATGCGGAATTAGTTCTGCCTGTGACGCTGCAACGACGTTGTCCATATGCCAAATATGGGAAAAGACGGTTTTGTATTTACCTACACCACTCATAGGAATTAAAATAAACTGTATTGCATCCCGAGGTAGAATTGTGAACAAAGGAATAAAGATATAGAAATAGAGAAACCCAAGGGTGAGAGGGTGCCTTGGTATCCGGCCATCAACTATGTTTTTGTTTTCCTTTCTTCTAGTGTTCAAGTTCCCAGTGTGTACTATGCGCCTCTTCACCATAAAAAATGACGCTAGCAACCTCAATAAGTGGCTGTATACGAAAACGTGCTAAGAAAATGAATAATTACAAACAGCTCAAGCCATATCATTAGATTATCATATAAATAATAAATAAGTTATGTTATCATGATAAATTTAATGATACCTAATAATTACTTTGAGCTACTATAGTTATATGATTTAAAAAGAGTAGCGAGAAGGAAATTTTTCGCTTATTAACGAAGAATTCTGTTTAGTGTTTTAGAATTTGGAATACGATGGCAAAAGAGAGAATTTGTAGGTTTTAGTCAATAATTTTATTTCACAATTTTCGGACGTCACGCGGAATTTGGGATCCACTGAATCCGACCCTGCATTTGGGCATCGTCATAGTTCGTTGACCCATGAGCCAACACTTCCTGGAATTACAGCCAGCCGTAAGTTTCACAACTCGGGTGCAGGATCTCTCGTATTGAGATGGGCAGGTCGAAATGAGTTGAAATTAGTTGAAATCATTGCGTCGTAGCAGTTTTATTCCACGTCTGTGACTTGATGTGGGAAGATAGTCTTTATCATGTGATCGGCTTATCTTGAACAATGGCTGGAGCTGAATAAATATTGACATCGGTTCGGGGAAACGTTGATGTTTCATTCTTATAATTGAACACGATCACAGATGCCCGCTGGTATCAAACAGGTGATTTTTCATGATTTATGCAAGGTCCCATTCATTTATGCCCGCTCGTAATCATGCAAGCGCTAGGGTGTATGGCAGAGGTTGTATACGCAACAGGCATGCGTTTAATTGCTAGAATATTAGCTACTACTGGATACATTATGTAGCCCAAGCTGTAGAAATCCGTTGCTGACAACTATACATGATTACATGACTCGGGTATAAACCATGTTTTATGTGTGAGAAAAACGCATTGTAGTTTCGAAGCCTATTTGGCTTCATATTAATGACTATAAGGCCTTGTATTTACGATATTAGTATCTAACTATGGTATTGATCTTCGCGCCTTTATTTTTAACACCTTTAGAGTAAAATTATGCCGTAATATACATAATTTAAGATGTATCGCATATGTAGTCTGAAATTAGGTCTCATATTAATTTTTTATAAATTGAAAATTCTTCAACTGGACTCGGGTTGGATATCAAACCTAAGTCTTAAGTAAACCTTGTTCCAGAAACTTTCCAAGTAAATTTGAACGGGTAAATATTAGTTCCACTTTTTAAAAATTTAAGTAATATTTATATTATAATTAATATGCGTGTGCATTTTTGTTCTCTAATTTTATTGCGTAGGACGTGACATGAGTCATGCTATAAGATTTGCTCCCACAGATGCGTGGCGATCTATTGAACCTTTTCCATGAGGCACGCCTCGCATGAGCGCCCGTGTGCCCTCTTGAATTAAGGAGAGAACTGGTCTAGCACACTGCGCGTCAGAATGCGCATTTACTTCAGGTCGAATATTTTCTTTGCATGATTTTTATGCCGCACAGCACCGGAGATCCCGTTTGAAAGGCGAAAACTATCGCTAAAGTGAATGTGTTGTGGAGAATTACGTATGACCTACCTTAATGTATGGTTATCACATCCTCGCCAGTTAAATGATGCAGTGGGGGTTAGATAAACCTTCTCCTATTATGGACGTATTCCAATAAAGTTGAACAATCGCCCGAGACGTGTTTTTGTTACCCTTATACCCTAATTACCCTGTTACCTACGTGAATGAGCATTCCAGGGATGAATATGTAGCTTCGGTGACTTTAAATTGGGTTCGAAAAATGAAAGTGTGGGTGACATAAAAATGACGATGTATTGACTCACAGAGGCCCAGCCATCGAAAGAATCGTTCTCCATGGAATCCGTTGCTTGTTCCCATTTACCTGCCTTTTTTTACTTCTGCGTTCACGACTCAGCTTACTCGTACTTTTTCTACGACCTCCGAACGAGGCGGTGGCGAATAGTTGTCTTTTTATTTCCTTTGTTAAGTGATCAGGGCGTGGGCGAGGGTGACCTGGCTGTTTAACCACAAGGCGTGGCCATCGAACATTCGTTCGTTGCATCAGAGGTGCGCGCTTGGTGATGTGGCGAATCGCCGATCGACGTGTATTCATCCATGTGCCTCGAAGTCGATCGCTTTTTAAAATTCCCGGGTTCATAAAGTAACATTCTATTTTCTCCTCGCCAAGGTCTTCGAGTCATTGTAAAACATTTGATCAGTTTTGGCTTTGTTTTTTCTAACTATCGTTTCGATGCCCGGGGATGCCATTTAGACAATTAGTAAAACTGCTTATCTTTCCTTAAGTTTGATGAATATTGATGCCGCTTTATTGACATTAGTACTATCATCAAGCTACTTAGTTAAACTTCGGACGCTGCATTGATCTATGACGTATGACATATCGCCTAGACGGTTCTTCTTTCCACTACATGATTCTTTCGTCTGTTCTTCATCCTTTCTTCTTCCCTTCATGCCGTCGAAAAAACGTCTTCTTTTCTCTGCTCCGCTTAACATTCATCCTTCATTGACGGCATGCAGGGCGTACGCTCGATTTGAAAACCTGTGCGTATCTCTTCTTCACGTCTATTATTCGCGTACTTCGCCCTCATATCAATTTCCTTTTTCTATGCAAATACCTCTTTAGCTGTCACAGTTCTCTTTCTTGCAGTTACGTCTATTTTTTCACAGTAAGCATTAGTGAGTATGCATAAGAAAAAAATGGTAGATTTTCAAGAATATTACAGGCACTCAAGATTTCTTAATTTTCAATGTTTTCATGTTGTGTTACCATAGGTATACTTCAATTCGTTTAATAAAATTTCTTTAATTTCAAAACTCCTTTAATAAAATCGCGTAGGATTAATTTTTTTTAATGGCTTTCATAAATATATCTAAGGTTGCGCCTTTTAGTAACATTGACTACTTTCTTAATCTTGGTTGCAATTTTAGTTTTCTTATTAAATTTCCGAGTGTCAATGATGCCTCATTCCCCGAGTTAGAATATAAATGTGCAGTTTGTTTTGCCATTAAGTTTCCTACGGTGGAGACCACGGATTCTACATATACCATACACACTTAGGGCGGGGCTCGAATCCGCGACGTTAGGCGTAGCAGGGGGCTGCAATACTAGCCATACTGACTCTATGATAGTAGTCACATAATGTTATATAATTAACCAAGTATTTGGGCAATCGACGCTTGCTCTCTGGCGATCACTATAACGTGCCCCGCGAAAGGCGGAAGTACCGCGTGAGTCCGAATGGCTTTTTTGTCGAATTTTCCCGGGTAAACAGATAGTGATTTGCCATCTTTTTAGCCGCGTCGACTAAGAGAGCTGGGGAGGAGTGTGTCAGCAGCCGCTGCTGCTTCACCTACACAGATCACATGTTTTTTTCTCCCCGTCGGGAGTTCTTCACTCATCAGCTGCACCATTAAAAGGAGGACCTCTGCGTTCCGAGGGAAATCGCGTAGAACTGGGTGTTTCCCAGCCATTGTGCATCAGAGTCCTTTGAGAAGGGAGCTCTACTTACGATTCTCAGTCCAAAAGATAAAAAAAAACAAACTCCGCTGCCGCGCATTTCTCTGGGAGTAGGCGCAAAAACTGGGTCACAGCTCTATGAAAGCTCTCCCTCTTCGCTTGGTCCTCATAATTGCATCAACGTTTAATGCTTGAAAAAAAAAATAACGAACGGATAGGATGGATTGGGGGGGGGGGTTAGGGTATCTAGGGAAGTCCCCTTAATCCTCCGCCACCCCCACCATCTCCGCCATCCTCTCCTCCTTCGCGTCAAATCAAACATGGGAGGTCATGCCATAATTTTTTTTATCTTTTTGCCTCCCGAAAATTACGCCAACTTGTCCTGCCCGGGAGTTGCTCCGCTCCCGACTTCCGCATCCGCCCCCTTTCCCTCCACCGCCCCTTTGTGGAGCTTTTGCGGAGTCTGGTGAGCCACTCACCGAAGGCGGAAAGGACTTCAGCATCCAGTGGCATAAAACGGTTCTACGAGGTTGTCCCGACCCCCTTCCTCTTGATTTTGCAGATTTGTATTAGGCTTCCGAGTTTAAAAATGGGACGATCTAAGCGTTCATAATAATTCTCTCAGTAAGAAGATAGTGGAATTGATGCTGGTTTAATGATTGACTTTGTCTTATTTCACTATCGTCTAGGTTTGTACACAGGAGGGTGTGTTAGATATGGGTCGAAATAAGTCACGTTTAGCACTTCAAGAGTCGCTTTTCAGATGTTGGTTACGATTGAACAGTTCAAATGGTATCTTTCCTCCTCAGATGTGACTTAATGCCCTATATCCTTGTAGGAAATATTTCTCCTGGCTTGGAGTTCGAATTTCATAGACATAGGGATTTCGGGACAATCCACTCACATTTAGGAATAGCAAAATTATGATGAAATTCAGACATTATTCCCATAATTATGTGATTGGCCGATCGATTTAAATTTTGATGTCGTCACATTACTCCAGGGGCGTATTTACCAGTACGCCAACTACGCCATGGCGTAGGGTGGCAGCTACTAGGGGGTGGCACAAGTCCCGGAATTTTTATTTCATCAGTTTTTTCAATTTTTTTTAATGCGAACATATTGATTCAAAATCCCGCGCGTTTTCTTTTTTAGAAAAAAGGTTCCACCATAGGCCGCCAGGAGCGCGAATCCTGTGTTTACATTAGTCATTGTCTTGCGAATGATCACGCTATTCCTTTTTTCGCTAGTTCCTGTTGTTAGGCGCGAGGACCTTCTGGACGCATTGAATTTGGTTCGCATTATTTAGAAAATTGATTCCTTAAGGGGGCGGCAGACATTGACTATAGCGTAGGGCGGCAAATGGGTTAATACGCCCCTATTACTCCTTATTGGGATTGTAAATGTTAAGGAACTCGTCTGTGTATTGCTCATTTAGAATTATTGAAAACACTCTTTGATTGTGTATTTATTGTTTTCGGCAGGACGTTCTTTTCACATTTTTGCGAGACATGCAACTAGCAAGTCTTACATATTCATTTTCGACCAATATCTCATTAGCTAATCCGCCGTGCCGAGAGTCAGAACGTGGAAGAACAGGAAATTGAAGTGAGGACAATTTTGTGCTACACGATAATGAAGAAACGAAATGGTCTCTCCCGAATGCCATCTATAGAAGTCTTTCGGATAATGCCTTTAAGAGAGATTTCTATGGGAGGAATAAACCAGAAGCGGAGGAAAACAAATTTCGAAATATTACGAGACGAAATGTTTGAAATATCGACGGTATCTTAAAAAACAAATAAAAAAACTGCGGAGGAAGAAGGCCCAGAGTGGCCCACGGGGAACAAACAATTGATATTGGGAATCATTTGAGCAAGAAGCTGTGTTAAGTAGTGAATGGATTGTTGGGAGGGCAGATTGACTCGGGATTTTCATCCAATCTCAGGATCGATAAACCCGTGAGGATGGCCTGAAAAATCATGGAATTATCAAGAAAATATTTTTTTCGGGCGGACGTAATGGGTAAGGGCGGGAAGGAACCCATCGCTCGGCCTAATTTGCACGTTAAGATAATTACTGGGAAGAGGGGGATGCACTCAGGAGTGCTTGTGAATGTTTGCGTGTATGTGTGTGTGTGTGTGCGCACACGTGTGTGTGTTAGTTTCCGAACCGGTACAATTATTGATCCTGGCGTAAATCGGATAAAGGTCTGGGGAGTGAGGCGGGAAGAGGGAAGGGGATACATGAAATAGGTCATGGACGTTTTGTGTACGGGGAGGAGGAGACCCTGGAAGGGGAGGAAGGAGGGATGTTGGGAGGCCAAGGTATACGGGGGGCGGGGGGGAGAAGGATGGAGAGGAAGGCTTGGCTGGCGGGGAAGGAGGGATGGAGATGCCGAGGAGATTTCATTAAAAGCCCGGGCCAGCAGGGTAAGGCTTTTGTTGACTCTCCCCTCTAACCCACGACGGCTAACGATGTAGACACGGTGCGCAAATGGTTTCACGGACGGAGGGAAGTTTAATTCTAGTATTTTCATCCGCCGCTTCGTAAGTGGACCGTGATTACATCCGCGAAGCATGAAGCCGGTGATGGTGTTTCCTCCCGAAAAATTGAATTTCTCCTCCCGGCTTTTTTTTCTCCCTCCCTAAACGATCCAGAACGAAATGCTAGGAGAAGAGACACTCGATGCGTTGGGTGCTCAATTGCGATCGCAAAAAATGCTCATGACTGCTGGTGCGATATGTGGTGATAAAATTATGCGACGTGTGAATCCACGTCTGCTGAACTTCATTTGAACTCGAATGATTTTTTTTCCGGGGATATTTCGTCAAATTAGTATATCGTCTACCTCTGTTCGCGTGGTTGTGAACTGTGTATTCCAGTATATGAACGCCATGCTGAATTCTAGTCGAAAAATGTTAGTGATTTTGAGGACCTATGGTTTAACGGGAGCGTTTCTTTATGGTTCTTCCGTGATTTTTGCGTTCAATGAGCTAAAATTGAGTTTAAATGCTGAAATATAAGCACCTTTCAATACCCAGGTTTTTCAATATTTGGGTTTCAAGGCATCATCTGCTAGATAATTACTGTATTTTTGCTGTCGTAAGTACGATAAAATGGTTAATAAATATTGAAATAATTGACTTTGTAATTCCGCACACTTTATTTTTAAAAAATCCATAAAGTTATGCCTGAGACAACAAATTTGGTCAATAAATGTCTAAATGTTAATAAAATCCTCAATATTTGACAGCAGAGTTGATGCGTTGACGGGCAAATTAACAGTTAATTGACTGTGGTCCTTTTCAATCGTTCCTCAGCGGTATTATCATACCCCAGAAGCAAGGAACCTTTTTTCATCAGGTTCAATATACATTCCTCTCCTTTGAAATACGGCTCGCAATCACCATCACTTCTTTTGTATCTTGAAAGCACCTTTTTTTATGCATTACTATAGTTGTTTGCTCTTGCATGTCGCCGCTTTGCAAAACCTTCGTGCTGTATCATTCTGTGGGCCTTTTCATCGCGTATTTGTCGTGATTTTCAATTCGAATTTCGTGTTTTCCCTAACAATTCCGCACGAAGGATACACGTGACTCCGTCCTTGGCGAGCGCCATGAAAAGAGAACTCCCGGTGTATGCTATTGTGTAGTTTTTACCACCGATTCTGGTCGTCAATCTTTATGCATCTGGGCACGCTTTTAGCATCTCCTATCTCTAGTTTCCATGTGAAAGAGTTACTTTGGAGATATAGCCCAGCGAATTCAGGCCAGCAATGTATCGCCTTAGTGCTCGAGGGTATATGCATCACCACAACTTCCGTGAGGAGATGCGTATCAGTATTTAAAAATGATTGTACCTTAGTTTTCTTGTCGTAAAAACGTCTGCGCCCTCTCTCTTTTGCTATGGAAATGTTTTATGAAGAATCCAAGCATAATATTTAAAAATAAAGCGGAAATAATTCCTGCCAGAATCAATTGTTCTGTGGCGTTCCTAACGTGATTTCAGATTTTGCTCGTAGATTAACCTCACAGTGTCGTTTTACAGCTTGTCAAACAGTAGTGTTTAATTTTAGCTTTGATTGCTCTCATTTTTACACAGAAGCAGAATAATTTAGGGATCTTATTTGGGGAAATAATTTTTAAATTTTTTTGTATATTCTTGTTTGCATCATAATAATGCAATTTCAACGTACGCTACCCCTCGAGTAATTAACCCCAAGGTTGGCTTTTATAGTCGGGGATAGACCTCATCCAGAAATAAATATATTCTGTAAAGAGCGTAGTATAATCACAATTGCTGGGCAGGGGGTGAGTTCCTTGCCCTGTGCCACCGTTCACGTACAAACGCAGTCATAGCAGTGAAATGATCGCACCCCTTGGATTTAAGTTGTGGTCCATTGCATCCAGGGATTTCAACCGGGTGCCTTGTGGTCGAAAGTCGAACTCTGATCCATAGACTAGCTCGCAGTTCTTAATTATATCGAATAGTTGAAAGCAGTAAAGTCATTGATAAATAATGCGGCCATATTTCACAGGAAAGCTTCGATTTAGTGTAATGTTTTTTTCCACTATTTATATTCCTTGCTGGTAAAAGGCACGATAAGATGAATGGTTTTTGGGCGTGTTTGTATTTGCCATACATTCGTGGGTGCGTGGAATGTGGGTACTGTGCCTAGATACGTAACTTGCAATACGGTTGTAAACCTTAGCACTTCTCGCTATTATATCACCAGAATGACAGGGACTTAGTTAAGAAATGCATTTCAACCTTCCTTTATTTTGGAAGTATTCCATATGCGTTTTTTGTCTTAGGAAAAATGTTAATGCTTCTTTTATGGAGAGACATGGGTAAGAAGTTGCCAACAACCAGTCCTGGAAAATTGGGAAAGAAACAGTAATCGTAAATACCTTAAATAAGAGAACGAATGTCATGAAATCACTCGAGATTAATATTTTGAGTTGGAAAAGTGGACGATCGAGAAAGGGAAATATTTTCACTACAATACCTTGGTACCCGATGTATGGTGATGTCGCACCAAAAAAATGGTAATGTCCACCGTTACAAAATGATGTCTGGTAAGGAATTAGAGCTTACAGAGTACGGTAAAAATTTGTTGTAGTAAACCGGCATTCGGGTTGATAATTGTGTGCGTGGTTTATGCTTTTATCAATGTTATAATATTCTTTTAAAATCTTGTACAAACAAATTGTTACTTTAGAAAAAGTTTCGCCCTTGCAAAGCGGTATTATTGACCTTAAGTAAGTCTGGGATAAACCTGAAATAAACTGACTTCATTTACATATATATCCAACCGACAGGGTGGTTGGTGGGTGGTGTTAGGTCTGCGGTCGTGAAATATGAGAAATCTGTAGAAAGGGTTAACGTTTTAATATGTTAGTGTTTTACCGTTGGGTTGAGTTCGCGGATTGTGCAAGGGGATAATCATTCCCGTAATCCGTATCCCCGGTAATACATCTATTCAATTACTGTCGTCTGACTAATCGCAGTGAATCGGGACTTGCCTTATTTCCCTGAAGCCACTGCCTTAATTGTACGTTTTATGCCGATGCAATAACAATCAGGGTTTCTTACGTATTAGATTTTTTAGTAATTTTGTATGGCGATTAAAATTTTTTCATAGCAGTTTTTTTTACGAACTCTTGTGTTTTGTTGGTTCTTGTGTGAATATTCAGTTAATAGTTCACCCGAAATGATTAATGCGCACTGTACGCGAAATCTTACCACGGAGTAAATACATTTATTTTTATATTAATCGCTGTTTCCCAAATGCTTGAGTTAAAGAGGGCTCTAATTGACATCTTTGCCGAAGCCGTCGAGTGTCCAGGTGGTGGCGTGTAAAATTATCTTGCTTAAGTTTGCGAATTTCCTAAGCGGAGGGCTTGACGTGTGTGTTATTTTGTAGTTCAAGCAGGTTACCGAGTGCTTCCCGACTCGACGCCCTGGGAAGCCGTATGCCGGAAGTTTTCTGCGAGTCTCGTACATTCAGAAAGCGTCGGGCACATTGGCCTTCGTCTAATGCGGTCCTTATGTGTCCGACATGACTGTTTTTGTTTCCCCTCGGAAACCCTGAAAATGTGGTTAATCTTCTGTAGGAAGGACCTTTTTTTTTAGTCTTAGGTAGTATGGTAGGTCATTATTGAACGAAATTTTAAAATTCCTACCTCTTCACTTACGCAATTATTTTAAGTGGGGCAGTGCATGAGGAATATAATTTTGGAGGGATGATTTACTTGACCAGTTTGCCAAGTGAGAATAATTCATATATTTGTGAACCCATGGAGGAAAATTGTAATAAAGAAATTAGACGAAGTTAAAAGAAAATCTCCTTGATGCACCCAATATTTTTTTAGATGTTTTACAGGGTCATTACCGATACTTGGATGGGAGTTCCTCCTAAAACCACATGACCAAGGAAGGTCGGGAATAATAGAGGGAAATGATTTTCCCTCCTAAAATTAACGGTTCCAGCAAAACCATGATCAATCTCTCAAAATATGGGATCATTGATCATTGCTCTTTTTATTAATTTTGAGATAATTTATTTGAATTGGTGCACTACACTTTACAGTTAAATTTTCTGTATTTTTTCCCAATACTGCGTCTTGCATGTTGTACCAAGAGTCTTGTCGGAATTATCAAAGTAATTCGGATGGGCGGTAGATGCACAATCCATGTATCGAATCCGTCATTGTAACTGCGGTTTCAATTATTCGTCAATTAGCACAGGCTGATTTTGCATTGGCTATCGAACTATTTATCTGGTTCTTAGACCGAATTTGCTATCTTCGAATTTTTTGTGGAAATGATGCCCGTTTGTTTCCTTCCGCGAGACGAAAGATACGAGTCCTGATCATTTTGCCGAAATTGTTTCGGGCTCCCGCGAAAACACAATACGCGGATGTACTTGTGGAGTACAAAGTCACCGCACGGTTGCCCTCGTTGATGCACGCGAAGTGCTGAATGCATAACGATTTGCGCGCCCGTCCGTGTGACCGTTAAACAGGAAATTCCTGCGGAAGTGGCGTGAAAAGTTTTTTGTTATTTTTTTACGGAAAAAATACTTAAAAAGCAGCCAACCTCGGTTCCGAAAGGGCGGGCAGGTACCTTCTTAAACAACCGCACAACATTCAGAAGCAGTTTCGTGCCTATTTAAATTTGTACGTGCGTGTGTGTGTATGTGTGAGGCGTGCCACCCGCCATGGTCGGCGATCACGCGTCCCGGTCCGTGGTTATGTAAGGCGGAGGTAGCGGTCGAATACTCCTCCGAGGCATTCGCTATCTTCCCTTGCGCGTAAGTATTATGATTTTTCATCGGGATCTGGTAAAAGGGGTCAGGAAGAGGGGGGGAGGGGACGGAGGCGCATGGCTCTCGAGTCATAGCCTGGTTAAATCTTTCTCCTTTCCCCCGTTGAGTCGCCCGTCTCTTCGTGGCGACCGGAACAGATCTGTGGCCGGCCGCGTGGCACGCTCGTCGACTCTCCCCCAACTCCCCTTTCCCGCCCATCGAGGGGGGTCGGTTTCCTGTTTCTGCGGCCTTTCCTCCGTCCTTGAGAGGAGAGAGAGAGAGAGCACTCACTCCTTTCCTCCCGCAGCCTGCATCCGTGTCGCGTGTTGAGAGATCACTGGAGTGCACCTAAGCTGATCGAATGCAGCCATTAGAACTAGCAATCTTTTACGTTCTCTCTGAGGCGAAGTTGGCGTAATGGATTTTTATGACCGTCGACTGAGAGGACTGCCGCGATCATAGGCATTCGTCGCGTTGCAGTTCCTTTTTATTGTCAGTTGAAAGCCAGGGATGGATTTCGAGTGGAAGACGATGTAAGCTCTCAGCCCAGGCAAGTATGCGGGAGCAAAAAGAACGGTGGGTAACGGGTCAGCTTCGGAGGGCGGCAACAAACGAATCTTCTGGTTGTTAATGGGATTTATATACTAAAATTTACAGGGGAGATATTATTGGATTGTGGTAAGTAGAGGAGGAAATGATCAGGCATGTTGGAGAGGATGAATCTTGGTGGAAAAAATATCTGGAGAACAAATGGTTTATTGTATTGTAATGCATTACATTATTTACTGTCGTGTATTGGATAGGACTGAGAAAAGCAACGGTAGTTTTTATCTATTTTGATCAAAAACCTAGCCTGACTGGGAGAATATTATTAAAAATAATTACGATTACTTAATAAATAAACTTATTGGTATTTTTTCACTAAAAAACTTAATAATACTACCGGTTTCGACGCCTATATGACATCATCAGGCATGCATTAATACTAGGTATGTATGGGAATACATGCTTAATATTAATGCATGCCTAATGATGTCACCTATCCGCCGAAATCGGTTGTGTTATAAAGTTTTTGAGGGAAAAAATTACCAAGTTAATTTATTCAGTGATCATGAATTTTCACAAAGTAGAGCCTAAAACCATTAAATTCATGATTACGATTAGTTGCGCGTTATTTACACTTCTCAGTGACATGTTTCTCCTTCACTTAGATAGAGAATGCGTGGGAAAATAAATTTTACCTAGAATTTCTTAGGCCGAGGATGTGTGGTAGTAAACATGAGAGAGAAAGAGGGGCCAGGAAATTCAATAACACAGAGAAAACAATGTGATAGGAAGTCACTTTCTACCTATGAATAGTTCGGAAGAAATCAGGTCTATGCTGCCCACAAGCGCGTAGTGCAGAAGACTTAGCACGCCGGACTTTATTTATGAAATCATCGATGAATACGTATTTTTAAAATGGGGAAACAACCTTAAGAACTTGGTGGTAAACTTATTTTTTGTGAGAATTGATATAGTGTTCAACTTCTGTTTGTCAGTACTTTGGTCTTCATATCAGGATGTTCGGCTCCGTCGATGGGTATAGCGCTTGTGGGGTACTCTGTTATTCATTCGGTCAGGATTAAACTTCAGTGTAAGGCGTCTTTTCAAAACTCTCTTTCACCTTGCTCTCTTCGTTGATGGATGGGATTCCGCCAAAATTTATACAATGGCCGTTGAACAGTTTGACGCCTGATAAACATCGTGATGGACCTCTTCAGTGATTCTAATGAATGAATTAAGTAAGGACTTTAATTGCACCCTTCTCGTTGGTGTGAATTCTGCTGGACCCGACCAAGTTTAGAAAAAAAAAGACATTCCTTATACGTTCTTTTATTTTTTCGATCTCAAAAAGTTTAATTTTTCAACAAATAACAGTCTGTATATTTCGATATTTTCACGTTAATTAGTGAATAGGTCAACATGCACAAACACCGGATGGTAGTGATATATACATTTCATTGGAATTAAGTGTTTTGTGTAACCGTTTAAATAGCCCTACAGTTTGTGCAATGTGTTTCACGTACCGACCTCATGCTTAAATATACTCAGGAAGTTGTTTCTGAATCATTAACTTCATAAATCCACTACCTTCGTATATGTTTACTTCTTTCCTGTCGTAAAACGATTTTTTTTTAATATTTCAAAATATTGTTCAGACGGAGACATTTCGCTTTTAAAACCCGCTTACCCAACTCCGCATAGCCATACTTGTCGTAGGAAATGTTGGCTATAAAAAAAATTAAGCAAAACTTCGTGACCCTAAACGTCAACTCCAGTTAGGTTTTAGAAGTAACACAGACATGTTGAATATCAATTAATGGGCACGTCCGCTGGTCCCCAGATGTTTATCGATCACAGTGGGTCCCCGAACCAATGAGAAGCAACAAAAACCATGGATAAGTTCGGTGAGACTCGTTACCTCAGGAATACGGAACATAATTATAATGCATATGGCTGACCCACGACTTCAGAGATCATCTGCACCGTGAAATAAATGAGGGTAATTAGGCTTATTATATAATTAGCAAGAGCATAAACGGGAGAGAGAGAGAGAGAGAGAGAGAGAGAGAGAGAGAGAGAGAGAGAGAGAGAGAGAAAGATGGTAAAAGATGTCGGCATCAACTGAGAATTTTGCCTTTCTTTTAAAAATGGCACAATGAGATCTGGCAGGGTCAGCCCCTCACAGCAGCTTGTGTTTTGCCCCGAGCGATAATTAGGTTCGTGGACACCGCGCATCTGTGGAAAACTCCTTCGTTCCCGTCCGAGTGTTTGTAGGTCGGCGCGTTCCGGTCCGCTAAAAGACCATTTGCGACCTCGCTGTTTCTGAGAGGAGCGGAATTCATTGCGTAGGTCCTTGCGGTGCGTCGTTAGTCGTCTTTTTCTAGTTAGGGGTCACGCTAGAAGTCCACAACCCCCTTCACACGTGTTCGGATCTTGAGATAATATTTACTACTAAGGTTACTTCTGGGTAAAAAATTACCATCTACCGTACTAGGGAACTTACCGTACCTACATACTATACCGAACTAGGGAACAAATGATGGATGTCCTGAAATTGGTAGGGGGAGGAAAGATGGCTGTAGGGAAAAATGTGATGGAGACTAGACGAGTGGATGCAACAGATACTGAGAGTCAATGGAATGTTAAAGATGGTAGTAGTAGAGAAGAATGTTGGGAAAGCGAAGAGGGAGGGAAAGAATGGGGATTTTGGATGAAAATAAGGTAGGCAGTAAAAATGCAGAGATAAAGAATGATTTATTTTAATATAAAGTGGATTTAAGGATATTCATGTTAGTTAGAGCTCCCTAGTGCAGTGGTGTGGAGTTCCAGGGTTGATCGTAAACCTACCTTAAAGTAGAAAAAGTAAAAAAGTAGAATAATGCTTTGTTTATATTCCCGCGTAACATTGGTCAAACCAGTCCTTGGGATATTTTTAGAACTTCTTTGAAGAAATTTTGTTTGATAAAAATTATGTTAGCGTACAGTTGAAAAAGTTAGAGATCATGTCAATTGAAATGATTTAGTCTTAATGCTGAAGATATCTCGAGCATTTGGGATCCAGCGTAAAAAGCGATTAAATTCGTTAATTAAATAGGCAAAGAGAAACTGCCAGGTTCATCGGAAATTGCTGTGAACGAGCAAATATCGCTACATGATCATTAAGAAACATAGGATGGAAGCTAACTAATTCCTTGTGATTTAAATATGTAATAAATATTTAAATATAAAATGCGTATGTCTAACTAATACAAGACGATATCCTAATCATATATTGAGTTTGCCGACAAAATGGCCAAAATGAAGGCTATAAACTGAAGGCTGTAAACCCGATGGATGTAGAATTATTTTGGTCACTTTCGCAATTCGTGATCGCAGCGGTAGTAATACATTAAAGTATTTGAAATCCTCAGAAATTAATAAAGATCCGTCTCTTTAAGTTTCGTGATATAACTATTCTTTAGCTTTTTCTCTGTATGACCGGTTTATTGAAACCAATTGCATCTTACAGGGTAAGGTGCACATATGGATCATTCCCTTGTGTCGGGTAGACGTTGTGAATATTTTAATATTTTAATATTTTAACCAAGTGTTCTGGTAAGGATTGCCATTTCTTTTACTTTATAAACTTTTATCTGAACAAATATTTGCGTTAGATAACGAGGATTCGGTTGCAGCATGTCGGCACACACCGAATCCATATGCTTAATTGGAAAAGTGCTTAATGGAGGAGCGGTAGCCCCTATCCCCTTCGGAGTCGCTCCGTGTTTAATTAAATAATTCACATTCTTTGCATTTTCTCCTCCGTGATGGTTTCAGGTCTTCTAATTGTTCAGCTTTGTATTTTTCCATTGATTCGGAGAAACTTCAAAATGAATTTCACGCGTAACCATTCTAATCTTAAAGTTTTTTGCTGCTTAGTGGTAGTATAACTTTCATGAAATGGGTAGAACTTGCGAATATGCTAGTTTTCTCATCCGTCTCCTGTTCATTTCCTCTTATTCATTTCTTATGGAATAGTCACCACATCATTTCTTTTGTAGTTACTGATACTGGGTTGGGTTTTGTTTGTACCGCTGCTTTAAAACGTCGTTAAATTATTTTTTTTTATCTGAAGGGCTATCCATTCTCCGACTTCTTCTTTTCACAGGCGGTCCTCGATGTGAAATCAGGAAAAGATTTTGTCCGAAGGCTTTCTTTCCGGTCGAAAAAGTCCAGTCTCCGTCATGAAGCCGTTTTCAATAATCGCAGGGGTCCATGCATCTCAGTTGCCACTCGGGTGACGGGGGTTGAGCGGACATGCCATTGTTGCAGAAGCACGCCCCTCGTATCTCGACTTCTTCCGGTGATAAAAGATTGTCGCTTTAATCATAATTCCTTTGGAGGAGGAAATGTGCGGAGCGAAAGGGAAGAATGAATGCACACGCGGCTCGTGGTTTGTTAGCGTTCGCGGGCGTGTCGGAGGCGATTTAACGAGAGACAGAAAGAGAGAGAGGAATTTCGTTGTCGCGAGAGGCTGGGGCTCCTTTCCCTCCTCCTTAAGGTTTTCGGCCCCCCAATCGATTTGTCTCCCCTTGATGGACGAAATGCACTGCCAACGGAGATGATGGGTGACCCCCCCACCTCAAAAACGGTTGGCTCTCTGCTCTTTTGTTTCACTTATCGTGTGCGTCCGCCTCTGGGGCGTAGCGAGAGAGGCCCGCGGCGTTGTGGGTGTGTGTGTGCACTGAGCCTGCGTGTGTACGCGCCGCGCCCCACGTGCCCGCGGTTCGCTCGCTGTTAACTAGAGAATCACTCCTCGGGGACCCATTAGGTCGACAGTCCATGTGTCGCTAGGATCGCGTGATCAATTGAAATGCGTATTCCAGCCGGCCGATCTGTTGTGTCCTCTTCATTTATGTTTTTTTTTGTGACAGCGGTCGCATTTCCGCTTCCGTCGTGCACGTTTTTCCTCATTTGAAATGGTGTTTTTTTTACTCATCGTTTTATTTAGGGTTGTATTTAGGGTTATTCTACCCGGGCCCAAAAATATTTTCACGCTTTTTACGCGCACCCTCATGACAAGGGCGTTTCACTGGGAAGAGATTTCTCTTGTAAGTTATGCAATTAAAAACACATGTCTTTTTTCTATGAGAGAGCTTTTTAAATATTTGGCTGTGCCATAACCACAGTAATCAACACGAAGGGTTGTGTCGGTAGAGTTCATTCAATATAAAGCCCGACGGCGTGTGAAATTCACACATCAGGGTAAGGGGGCCAGTTCCTTTCCCTGTGACGGTTATGGTTTCCCAGAAAGACCTGGTACCCGAAAAATCGCATAGCTTGTGTGGAGCTGAGGGTGCTCTTAGAAGCTTGCCGGGAATCGAACCCGGGCCCTCCGGTCAGTAGTCTCACGCTCTACACCTGGACTACCGCGACCCATATATACAGATGTACAAACATTACATACAGCCTTCCACTTCTGGTCATTCGTCTAAGAACTACAGGGGAAGGATCGGTTACGAAAATCGAGCGAAAGACATTGTAGAAAGGCATTCATTTTAAAGTAATCCTTAGAGAAAAAAGCAATGGAGAGTAGCTTCAAGATATCTTCAGATTAACAGGTTGCGACTCTGATTTCTGTAAGCGAAAAATTTTCAATTATATGTGGTATGTCCCCATGACAATACGAGTCGCCGAGGAACAAGCGTGTGCCGCTGGCTCTTCGGCAAAAAAAAATGCCTGCGGCCACTTGTCCAAGGACGATGAAAGTAGTTCTATTCTTATCCATTCATCAAAACCTATTCAGCCTATACCATCCATCGCCTGTCATACCACCGAGCGGCCCAGATGCCGGTAATGGCACCTTGCCTTAATCCTCTCAGGTCGTCAACGTAGCATCGTTTGCGTTGGTGTAACTAGGCCGGCACGGCGTCCTTGGACACGAACATAGAATTCAATGGACTTCTCTCGGATGACCACCTACTGTCTGCTTACATGCGTCTCTATTGATCATCTGTTACCCATAAATGCACCTGTTATGAGACTAGTGTACTGGAAAGCGCTACTTCTGCGTATCTTGTGGTGCAGGAGTTAACGGTGGAAATGAACGCCACTGTAAGGAATAGCGAATAGAAAAGTATGTTTCGAGAATGTTGACTTTTGTCCCACGTATTCCAAGAGGAGGCTATAGGAAATGCAATTCCTCATCCTTGTACTGTTATATTATCCATTCTGGCACCGCACACCCAAATATGTTTTTTTTAATAGAAAAATGTTGGAGATTTTGTTGAACAACTGATTATGCATGCATGCGTAACTACTTTAGTTTCGCAGCCGCGCAGTGATCGATTTTTGATACGTAAATAGGGGTAGTTTAACGCGAATAGCATCGCCGATTTCTCATTAGTAAAATTATTATTTTACTTTTGTAGAAATAATGTAATAAAGTTTGGATGCCTCGTCCTAGAAATGATTCATATTTGGATGGTAAAGAAGTCTCATCCGCGGTTTGTGAAAATAAATTATTAACTTCTGAGATGTTAAATGTAACTTTTAAAGTGAATCTTTATATTCGGAAAAAAATACGTCTTTAAGATCAGATCATTTAGCTCTCAATTTTTGAAAATTCCCTGGTTGGCTGAAAATTACTGAGGAATTAATCATGTGAATATATTTCAGCTGAAACAATGAAGTTTTCTTTGAGTCTCACGTATCTTGAGCATCCAGATGCATCCTCCCTTGTTTGAAACGCGAAGCGTGCTGTTGGAAGCTGGATGCGATACCGTATTTTATTAATGGCTAACTCCATGTCCCAAAGAAAACATTTATACTGAGACCATTTCCAATTTACCGGAAGTGGTGAATGTAAAAAAACCGCAAATGCAAGTAATACTACTAAAAATGAAGTATTTCTGCTTTTCATCATTCTGAATTTTGTCTTAAAGTATACTGCTATAGTTAATCGTTGTCAATATAAAATAAATGAATATGCTTTTCGAAAGATGACGATGTTCTCCCTGAAACGTTTCGGCGAGGACGGGAAAGAGGGGAGAGCAATGAGGTCAAATGTATCATCCTATTCGACAAATGCCTCGCTCTAGGGCATAATAATGGACAGGGATTCGCGCGTTGCAAATGCTTCTATTCCATCGTGTTATAACAAAATGAAATTCGTCACTAATGTACTCTGTTGGCGTTATCGGATAAAATGATATTGAAATGCAAGATTGAAATTAAAAAAAAAAGGAAATGGAAATTCAATCAATAATTCGTGGCCCAATTTATATTTGCCAAATGAACGCATGAGAGAGGAATAAATGATTTTAAGGGGAAGGCTTAGACAGAGAGAGTCATGGTAATGTGTTTCGTGAGTCTCGTCAAGGTAAGAAATTTGAGGGGTATCGAGAAAAGAAGAGCTGCATGGAACAATGTGAGAAACTTTCTCAAGCGTAAATCGGTGGAAATCTTTTGTGCATAGAAAGTTTGGTGAAACAACCACTCAGCGATTTCCGCAAATAATTTTATTCTCTATTACAATGGTTTCGTTGCGATGCGACATAGCTCGGTGTCAGCCTGATGACGTTGCATCGCGACAGAGGGGTCGTGGAGAATATTATTAGTTGCGGAAATGGCAGTGTTGTTGCTTCAACCAAATTTCTAAGTGTGAGAAAATGTTTGAAAGTGACAGAGACGATGAAAATGTCGAAGGATGGACAGCGTGGAAGAGATCATTAAACAGTTATACTGTTGTAACCGAAAATTGACTACCCTGGAGAAAGGAACGGTTTGAAATTGCGCGTGGATATGCATATACTCATTTTTGCCACCGGACCGCGAGTATGAAATAAAAATTGGAGTCACTGAAATTCATAAATTTAGGGACCTAATTTTCAGAAATAATCAATTAATGGAACAACCAGGCACTACCATCGCTCCTTTTATTTATTTATTTATGTACCCTGCAAGCCACCGCAAGGGTGTGTGGCAGTGGGTGAATACCCACCAGACTAATTTTGACCCGCATTGCCCGGCCCTATTGCGGTCGGGCAATGTTATTCTGATCCCTTATCGCTCGTGGAAAAAATGACATCTTAAATCTATTTGTTCTACACATGATCTCTCTAATTTTATTGACATGATCTCTCCAACCGTAGTATGATGGGGGTAATAATGCATTTTCAACATCACTACTAAAGAGACGTTCTTCTAATGGATGCAAGAGATTTGATCTGAAATTTAACCTTCGCTCCTTCAGTGATTCCCAGGCTAGCTGCTCTAAAATTTTCGATACGCTACTCAGTTTATGATAACGTTTTATAAATTTAGCTTCTCTATTAGCTGTCGTTGGTGATCGTACTCACAACCACACACCGTTGTGTGACGTACAAGTTTTACCTGAAGATTTTGGATACATTTAGCTCTATTGTCAGGGTAAAAATATTAGCAAGAGAATTTACCTGTTTACGCCTACGTTTCATGGATTTGAGGTGGGCCGCGAAGTGTTTCGAGATCCACAGTGGGTCCTTTTCTATCCCTAAAGTTCCCTTGTCCTTCAATGCCTGTTATACATGTTAGTATGAATTAAATGACCATGCCACATGTCTATCGGTCTGAGTGAAATTCGGCCTATTCTGACTTACTTCGTTAAAATTGAGCTGAACCGTCATCCACCAAACCATCGGAAATTCATTGCGCAGCCACATCCGTCAAAGGATGCAGTGTCTTAATTTCGATTTTGATAAGTCTCTGATAAGTTATCTGCTTCCTCCTCCGGTGAATCCTCGAACACACGAAGAATCTAATATAGTTTTACATCAGCCCAGTGATTTCCACCCTTGCGACCTTTGGGGTCTCTTTCATGAGCTTACGCAGTTGTGTCAAATTCCCAAATCGGCTGTTATTTCCAACTATTAACGAATAGCCTCTTCTTTCACGACGGTGTAATTCGTTTGTTATTCGTAATTTTCATTACGGAGGAGAATGAGCGTTGATGGAAACGTGCAAGAATAAACGATTTTGATTCCCATACTCTCTATAATTGAGAGTACTTTGGCGACTCTCTTTCCAGCTCATGCCAAGGGTTAATTTAACGAGTTCCAGTTTAATTACCTTCTGGGTAGCGAATGAAGCAAGATTAGTGATTCATTCGCGACGACTCTTGTTTAAAATATGTTTTCGTTCAAGTTTAAGTAATAAGTATGCAGTTGGTAACTACAGGGCTCAATTATTTGCCATTAGATTGCACCCTCTTTCAGTACATTCTTTTTAATTCTCCAATTTAATTTCTTTGTCAATTGATCTCTATCTTGTCGTCTTTCCTTCAGTTTCTACTTCTATTCTGATCTTTACCGATACATAGTGTTCGTTGTTCCCGTACTTCGCGCATTAATTCTTAACCCTTTTAATAAAATTTCATACGCTCAGAGTCCAGCCTTCTAAGCCTCTGAAAAGCCACAGCGCGAAAACCTTCGTAAGAAGTCGGTAGAAACCCAGTTCGACTTGATATCTGACTGCTGATCCTGGTTTTCCATTGATCAAACTATCGTATTTCATCTTTCATTGATGTCCGAGGTGGGAGTCGAATATGTGTCCTCAGGGCGCGAGCTACCCAGCGATTTAGCCCCCAGGTTGACTTGACCGATATTCTTTTTCCTGAACATCTGGAATGAGAAGTGTGTGCCTGGAATCTGGATGGTTATCTCGGCTAGTCATTTGGTCTCCTAGGCACCCAACGAATACATTCCCAAGCCAGGTTTTGAACGTGCGATCGTTCAGTTAGCAAGCGGGCGCCTAACCCTCCGGGCGAACCTGTGCCGAATTGCTTCGTTAACTTAAACTTTAGCGCAGTCATCATCGCGACGCTTAGAAATGAATTTTTAAAATATTTAGGTGTACCATGTCGTAAAAAGTACGTATCGAATGATGAATTCTGGTGAGATTTGATTTAATGCATGAGTCCTTAATGATCTTAAAGATGAGGGTATTTCTCGAAGTGATAGCTCTCGTCTTTGAAATCAGATTCAAGCGCCCCCGTGTGGATTTCCCTGGAAACTCATCCAAAGAACGTGAATTTTAAGGGGAGCTGCTGAACACAAATCATCCTCAGTCACGAAATAATATGACCATAGGAGTTGATTCGAATACAATATTCTTCGTCGTCATAATCACGCGCTCTTTGCCTGTGTTTTCATCGCCGGGAATCCGCGCGCTTTTAATTCTCTTTGGACTTATACCTTCGTGTTTGCCCCCACTGAGCTCGTCGCAAGTTTCGTAATTGCACGTTTCTCCCCCCCCCCCTTGTGCCGAGGGACGAGCGTCGCTGATTTCATTAGTATGTCTGGTCTTCATAGCGTGCGTTAGCTTGCGAAATCCGACACGGCGCAACATCTTTCGATTTCCATGCGCGCTAGGCGCAGTGCACTTGTTTGCTCTCCACGAATCTGTACCTCTAGCCTGCGCTCATTGTTCCGCTTTGGGTGTCCGAGAGTCTGTCGGTTAGATACAATTGTCGGGATTGCAATCACGCCTCGATTCTTTTACGCAAGAAGAGATAGTCGACGTGTCTCTTCCTGTAGCACTTAGTTGGGAGAGAAGGGGGCTGTGGAGAGAATTCTGCCCCTGAGAAGAGGGACCTCTTCGTTCCTCAATCTGGGGTATGCATCGCAGTGCTATCTTGTACTTAATAACTGAGAAATTGATGCTCAAGGGAAATTGATTGTCTGTTCGCGGCGTGCTTAAAGTAATGACAATGATTTTCGTGACGGCTCCATGATTTTCTCCGTTAAGAAGAAACTCAGGAAGATTCTGGATGCTATATTTTCGATGGTCTCGATTGCCTCATTAGAATAATTTGGTGGAAGTTTGGCAACAAGGGCAAAATCCAAGGTGACGTCACTTTCTAAACTTAGAGCGATATGAATATAAATCAAAGGTGGAGAATGGCTCGCCGGGAACTTTTACTCTTGCTTGTCAATTGCGAATAGGTTCGCCATGCGGTGAATAATTCTTACCCGCCTCTTACACCACATACTACCCGCATCACATCTGACCCACCTTCAGAAATAAATTCACTCGAAAGGGCACTCACTGCCAAAACATTAGTCTGCACCTGGTGATTATTATTTTTACAGAGTAGCACTCAGGTTATTTGGAATTAGGTAATACCATGTTTATAATGCTCTGAGCAAACTTCATTTAACGAGGAAAGGGAAAGGCTGAAATAACTCTCAGAATAGTAGGTACAGCTGACACATACATTTTGAGAAATTCCATTGGACTATTGGACCTGGTTGACGGACCTCTTTGTCTCTCATGGACGCTATAAAATATTAGTATTAAGCACTACGACATCGCTAGCTAAGAAAATTAGTGCTTCCCAGAAGCTCGAATAGAGTCGGACCTTGCAGTAATGCGCATATCTTTGGGATCACCGGAAGGCATGAAATCTGGGATCTGAAATTGTAGGGCCCTTATTGGGGTGTGTGGATGGCATATCAAGTTAAGTCTGTAATCCTGCCACTACGATAGGACAGCGTGGCGACAACCTTGAACTCCGCGTCTTGTAATAGTAGTTTCCTTATTACCGATGCTAAATTTATTTCCGACCCAAATCTCTCCTTGATCCCTATTACCCAACTTTCGGAATAAGTACACACACAGTAGCGCGTTTCCAGACATCACAGCTGGTATTAATTGAGTAAGGAATGGGGAAATTCCGTTTACGGATTATCATGGGCCTCTTAATCATTTCAATTTTGTCCATAGCTCACTTTGATCTTTGAACTACGAATAGATAATGACACGTGGATTATTGAAAAACGACTACATAGAGAAAATTCGTGTGACGTTCATTTTCAATTGTTCCGTGCAATGACAATGTTAGCTCTAGTTAAAAAATAAAACTAAATTCGCCATTTTTGGTCCAAGGTTTCGCATCGTAACTTTTTAGAATATTCGTTATCATTTTTTATGGCATGTTTTCGTCAATCGCTCTAAAGATGATTGGCTAATATTTAGTCGTTAATTTCCCACAACAATGATTCCGTTGAATTCTAGCTCGTTACTTCACTCCCGTGTCTAATGCGACGGAAATACGTAGGGGGATCAGGGTTCACGCCCTTCCGGATACTCCCTTTTAAAGCTGGGATACATGCTGACTACGCAGCTCGGACGAAATGCGATATTGCATTGTACTTAACGTGATTCAAACATTATGTCGCACTGTTATGTTCGGCCTACCAAGGAGCCAATTTGAAGAATGGCTTGTACACAATCTATATGTTATGCCACGTCTTTATAGTATCAACCGACGGAATAAGTTAAATCCACGAATATAAGGGAAACGAAGAGCTACTAGGCATGATTGGGGAGGATAGATGATTTTTTGGGAGAAATCCAAAGGAGGCAAGAAAAGTGGATGCGCAGCTTTTGATTGGCGATGGAGGAATGTTGAAGACTGTGATAGAGGGATTGACATTGGGAAAGAGAGGTAGACGAAGGAAAAGGATAGGCATATTGGACGGGATGAAGGTAAGCAGAAAGTATGCAAAATTGGAGAAGGGTTAATTTTGGCAAAGGGTATTAAGTTGGGTCCTGCTAGGATGTGCTTAGAAATTTTGCTGTGTTCAGTCTGTGGCTAATATTGTTAGGCAAAGGTGGGAAGTGTAGCGGCAGTCTGTGTCCATCCAAAACCTATCTTATGATGAAGACTGCCATAATTGTAATAATATAAATTGAAGTGGTGATTATACCATAGATACATGAATAGCAAATCAAGAGTGTCCCTTGGAGTTAATTAGCTATTTGCAATTATCGACTGTAAGAGTCGATAACGGCTAAGTCGAGTCGAGTTATCGTTTTTAGTCAAGGTTTTAAAGCCGATGAAAAGCGGACGTATTGTCAAAACGTCTCAAATTCCTGCGGTTAAGGCAATGCTTGGAATACGAATGGGATGTCATGGGATTATCAATTTTCTTTGCAAGTTCACCGAATCGATGACTTAATTTCAACACTCGATTCACATCGCACTGCGATAAATTATTGACGATAGAACCCCTAATCATTGCGCACGGAGCATGATTTACGGAGCATCATTTGGCACCAGGCGTAGCCTTAATCCGCAAGGCGTCCCCCGAGCATTCCTCCCCAGGTTAACGCAAGAGATGCCCGTCTTCAGGGACGGTGGAAGTGTCGAGAAGTGCGTCGTTGTCATCATCATCCCCCGTCCCCTCCGCGTGAGTTTTCATTTACGGATGGTTGGGGTCGCGAGTTTGAAAAAAAAATTGAAATTTATTCGTGCGTCGATAAGCAGGCATTGAATATGCATTCTTATTGCGAGATCGATGGCATAGGGGGGGGCGGATAATGAATCGCCACTCTCGGGAGTCTTCTTCGATTGCTCCAAGAGATGTATCCTCATCCGCACGAATGCCCCGTGATCCACCAAAAAAAGTGCTAGGGGGTGTACCAAGGGGAAAGGGCGAGAGGGAAGAAGGGTGTTCAGGGGTTAAAGGAAGGCAGAAAAAATAAAAGGATGTATCGGTTCGTCCGGCTTCCGCTCGATTGCGACGCCCGCAACGTTCATTCCCGCTCTCGTCACCATTTTGGCCCGTGCGTTCATTCCTCGCAGAGGGTTAACTCATCCCACACCACCCCGACCCCTAACACTCTCCCTTTCTCTCTCTCTCTCGAGAGAGAGAGCAAATTGCCGCGACAAAAGCGTGAGTTTCGTGTCCTTGTGTGTTTGTGTGTGAATAAAACTCTCCGCGGAACACGGATGTTCTTTCATTCGGAGTCGCTTTGTTCTTCCACTCGTTTCCTCTTTCAGTTTTTTTTAAACCACCGACCACAATGGGAAGGGAGTGGGACCATCTCTCTCTCTCGGTAAAAAAACAAATGGTATCTTTTTCTCGATGAGTCGTCACCGGCGTAGGGCCTTGTGCGACGTGACACGAAACCAAGCCAATGGTGTCGGGTGGTTTTGGAAACATATGGGGATCCGAATAAGTAAAACTTTTATAATGCGTGGCAACAAAAAAAAGGCATATGGAAGCTGGGTGTATATGAGGTTGATTTGATTATCGAATTAGATCATGTGTAGCGGCGAAGACCTCTAAAACGTTTCAAGAAACTGCGGGAAATGCCGCGACAGTGACTTTAAACGGTGCCATACGCTAAATGCACATCACAATGCAACGAATCAGAGTGTAAAAATCATTTGCCTTTACGGGGATTCTAACCCGGTTCCCTCGATGTTCGGCCGAGTGCTATAGCCAGTTAAACTACCGAGGTGCCCTCTTATATTCCGAAAATTTGGGGGCGTTAAAATGAACATGATATTGTGACGAAATACCGTACATACATGCACAATATCAGAAGCACTGGGTATCGAGGGATCCGTGTTCGAATCCCGGTGAAGGCGAATGATTTTTACATTCTGAAATTGTTGCATTCTGAAACTTTGTTGTGGTAAACTTAATAGGGTCTATGTTTCTGGAGCAACTAGTTTTGGTATTACCCACGGAGTGAAGGTGAAATTACCTATTAAATATCTTTCAAAAATTGGGTGCAGGTCTCTTTAGCGATGATGTTTCAATGGTTTTTGCACTCCTTCATACTACGGTAGGAGTGATCATAAAAATAAGATATTAGAGAGATCAAGAGTAGAGCTGACCAGTTTAGGATATCGTTTTTCCTATGAACGATAATGGATCAGGACAACCGAAAACGACTGCGATAGAGGGTAAATATTTTTTAAATTCTAAATAATGTGGTACACGGTTATTATTCTATCCAAACTTTTATTTTATTGTTCCTCTTGTTATAATTAAATATAAGCAATTGTGTAGCACTATAGTATTGAAATAAAATGAAACTGGAAAAATACGTGAATTACAGAAGTAGATGCGATCGTCTTAATTAATCAAGGACAGGTTGTAAGGTTGAGTCTTACACTTGATACGCATGAAACATTTGATGGGGTGAATGCATCAGAAGAATATTCGCGTTAGCCTTAAAGAAAATCTTTTCCTTTTACGGCTCCCAAATGCATTATGGAAGCAATGGTCGGACAGAGTACTTGGAAGGAAATCACCCTCGCAAAATTTAAGGGCCCCGGAGAAGAAGTAAGCAGATTATAATGGTCCCTATTTCCTGTGTCATTTCTGGAGTATAATATTCGGATTGGTGATTATTTATATGTGCCTGTTGACCGTAGGAGTCTTTAAGGGTTAGGAGAGCATTAAGGGTCAAAAGAGCATTCGTGTCACTTACTTGCACATCGACGATGATCTGCTGCCATTAAATGCAGACCCGCACCCCGGGCAACTACTACGACAGCTTCATATTAGTGCGGTCCGAAAATGGCGATTGTGGGCGGGATATGCATAACGGATTTTTTTTACAGCTACCAGAAGCAGCCGAGGTGTAAATAAATATGAATTATTAATTTTTTCGCGCGGCCATTAACTTCCGACCTTGGAAGCCTGATCGCTGGTTCTCGTATATCTTAAACGCCCCATTTTCCATTAATAATGGGGCATTATTTTCGCACGGTATGTATATTTAGTAAGTGCTCTTTATTTTTATTTGTTTGGTAGTATACCGTTGAAGCGTCGAGGCAACATGATAGGCGTAGATTGGAGGCTGTTAGAGATGAGAGTTTGAAGAAAATTGGAAAAGGTAAAATGGACCGAAAGGGGGACAAACGGAGAAGTGCTAGGTGGGTGCGGATGGAGAGAAGAGTTGGGAGAAATCTAACGGTGGCAGGGAAGATGGATGCAGAAGATATTCGATAGAATGTTGAATGAATAAGAAGAGAATGTTTGGTAAGTTACGAAGAGGAAGTAAAAGTACACATAGGCATGTCAGGCGAAATTAAAGGAGTTGGAATGAATGCGGAATTGAAGCGGGGTTTACCGTAGCATGGGGTGTTAGGTTGTATATTATTAGGTGAGGCTAAGAAATATAGGGGTGTTAAGTTTACGAGTATACCCATTCATCACCTTTCTTAAACGGCATAGTACCAAATAGTAATACGGTTTTAAGTAGATTTGGATAGGCAGGCTATGTACCCCGACACTTGCACTGGATTTTTAAAATTTATTATGCCATTAAAAATACGGTTCATTTAAAGTATCCACCATCCAACAAATGAAGAACAATAAATGTTCCATCATCGCAAAAATTGTGGAAATATTAAAAAAAACTCAGCTAATCATTCTATGCGTCTTCAAGTGTGACTCTTTAATTGTCACTTGACTGTCATTCCATTTTCCTGCATTCCTTCCATAATATTATAGGCAGCTGTATTCACTGCTTAGGTAATCGATACCAGTATTTGCTCCGTTAATATTTCGCTACACAAATTCACTCAGTCATCTACATCTCCAAATAACCCGCAAGCCGCCGCAAGGGCGTGTGGCGGGGGGTGTTAGGTCACCAACCGTAAAAAGGAAAAATACCACATGTAAAAAAACAACACGGAAAATTACACCCACAGCAGCGCACACACTCATGCAAAAATCCCTTCATCCAATACTCATGCAAACACATACTATACCGCAAAACAACTAAAAAACTGCACCCCGTGATGCAGCACGAAAGCCATCCTACAACACGGAAGCCAGGACACAACAAGCAAGAAATTGAAACATCACTACCACATGAAAATGCACCACGAAACACTCTACCCCCAAAGAGTCTGTAAAAGGCAGGGAATGCGACCCAACGTTGCAGGTAGCAGGAATTTGCCCCCGCGGAGAGGGACGAGGGATTGAAAGGGAGACTTAAAAACAGATGAACGGAACACGAATGAGGTCATTCGGAAAGAATGGGTTATTATAGCAAAACACATAAGGTTAGTGGAAATGACATTATTATTGATATTACGCGTTAGGTTGTGTATCAAAGCGACATCTTCCTCCAAACGGTATTATTGAATGACTCTTGGAGATTTCTCGGTAGGGTCATTACAAATATTTGGCTCCTTGAGACACACGACCTACATCTCACCTCGCAAAGCGAAGCAGCTATGCTGTCCTGCATTTTACGTGGACTCATTTTGGACCTTTCATCTGCTCATTTTTTTACTCGTCACCGAAATGTATCCTGTCCCGTGCGGCAAGTACGATTGACGTCGATCGGGATCTGACATTCGCACTAATTGACGGTTGAGTGCGAAAGAAGCAAATGAGTGCGAGAGAGAATTCGTTCCGCCGCCCTCAGAGAGTCGAGAGTTGGAATTTAACGCCTGGGGCTAGGCTACCGATTCACCACGCCCCAAACTTGGCAGGGATGAATGGCCGCCTCCCACCTCGGAAATCTCAACTACGGGGCTCGGATGAAATTGGAAATCGCCCACTAAATAATTTCGTCCTCACGACTTTGAAATTGCGAGGAATACCTCTTCCAACCAAATCCCCCCCTCCCCTTCCAGACTACCGTCCTATCCCTCCTCTCTCTCTCGTGAAAGTGAGTAGAGCAGATATCGAGAGAGATGCTTGCATGCGGGTTTGTGCTATTTTTTTACGTTCGATTTCCCCAGGCGGCGCCGGTGAAATTGCAACGGGGGTCGGCGTTGATGAACTTGAGACCCTGGGAATCAATGAGCGTTCATTCTCTCCATTCACGTTTGGCTGATACCCTTGGCCCCCGGCGGGTGAGGATCGACGGCGAAAGTGTGAGCCACTGTTCTCACGGGATGGAATGTTTTGAATTCATTAAGCTTTCTTTGCTTTATTGGATACCAGTTGGATACTTCTGGAGACACCATGGAATCGTTAGGAAGATAACAGAGGTGTAAATGAAAGGAAATGCTCCGGGAGAGATACAAAGGGGGAAATAAATAAGACATACTAAAACACATAGAAAGAAGAGCTGCAAGATGGAGAAAGAGAATAAACGATTGATAGGGAAGAATGGTCAATTATGCTTCGGATTGAGTGACTAATATTGCATAAGTGTTATACCAAAGGTGACTACTCCAGTAATGCCGGCTTTTTAATGTCTTGTTAAACTGAAGGTTAACTTATCCCCTGGTTAAAGGCAAACAACTGTTTTATAATTACTTGTAAGTTCAAAGTAATTGTTAAAAGTCCTCGTTAACTTGGAGAACAAGGTGTTCACTGCTGGGCAGTCTCAATTGTCTACAAAATTGGATCTCTCGGTAACCTTCAAGTTAACTTTAACGTCCATGTAAACTTAATTTTGGATATGACTAGGCGTAATAAAACTGGCCAAAAGAGTATTATTTTTCCCGATCAAGGCACGTATTTACACTTCATAAACCTGATTTACACACTGTTTATTTTTTTTGCTTTCCCACAAAATTTATGATATGTCGTATCAGTTTTTTCAGCAAGGTCGAATATACAGATCTTTTTTTCCGTCATAAATTTTCCACTCGCGATATGAAATCTCTTGGAGTACCAAATTGTGACTTTTATCTTCTTGCTTATAGCATCTTGTGCACTTTTTTCTACCCCAAAAAGTTCACGTCCCTTTGAACTTTTTTATGCAATAAATGTATCCATTAGCAGATTGATTTGCAAATATATGTTACGGTAGGACAAGAAAGCTTCGGAGTCTCAAATCGTTAGCCGTGTAACGTTTTAGCGAGTAAACGATAAATACTAGTTAAAATAATGTATTTTTTTTTGACTTGACCAAAAGGAGATGAATTCTTTGTGTGCGGGGGACTAACTGCTCTACTTTTAAAAGCGGCCATTAGTGCAGTTATCGTTTACTTGAAAATTCGCAGTGGTCGGTACGTAACTTTGAGGCTCACGAAAGTGCGTCAAAGGAAATTAGCTTTTTGATTTTCCACTCCGCAAATATCTCGAACTCTCCGGATAGTATTTCTGTGATTTTTCCTTGCTTTCTGTGAGAATTTTGTGACCAAGACTTAATACCGATTAGCTTTTCACTTCATGTTAACATCATGGATCAAAGGATTCCCGTAAAAATGTACCCACCACTAAGATTGAGTCAACAGTAACTAGGGACTTGACACGCACGCTTGGCTCAAAATAGAACGTTTGGGTCATTAAAAATCAGGAAGCGGTGGAGTGATTATATCTCCAACCTTTCCTTGCTTCATATTATTTTTAGTCTGTAGATTTCCTTGTTTTTTCTACTGAAGGGAATATATCGCGAATATAACGAATATTCACGGACACATTCTTCTGAAAAAAAAACAAATATTTTCTGGGTCACCTGGCCGTCCATTTGAGATTTTATTTCGGACGCCTCGAGGATTTTGCGAACCAGGAAAATGCTTGAAGTTCGCGTCCAGTTTGGTAAGATTGCTTTTTATACCGTTTTTATCGCAAGTGAGACTGTGTGTGTGTGTGAAACAGCTATTTATTATAATATTCCCGAACTTCGAGGTCACGCATTTTGGTTTTTCACTTAAGAGCAGCACCAAAAAATTATATACTCACGGTTAGTATTGTAGATTTTTTGTACTGGTTTATTCTTTACTTCCTTGATATTTTTGAGCAACAACTAATTTTCAGTTCTACGTTTTCAGCAGTCTTTGGTTTCCATTTCTAACTTAATAATCCAAGCATAGGGTAAGATGACGTGTTTTTTATTACGGTACACTGGCAAAAAACAGATATAAGTTAAACTATGGAGTACGCAAAGATTGCGACGGTGCTTCATAGATACGGTCGGCTTCCGCTCTATGAATATGCAAGTATGGTACACGGTCGATAAGGTGTAAGGCGATATTGTTCATTTGAGGAAGTCCCCATTTCAAAGAGGGTGGTGTTAGAGAGAATAACATTGATCAACTGCTGTATGGATTACCTCAACTAAATCGAGCGATGAGGAATTAGAAAGGTTAAACTATTAAGGCGACCGCCCATTATGAGAAAACAACAAATTTGCACTTTTCCACAGATTTATATGTAACGTATATCGCGTTTCAGCTCATCGAACCATCTTCAGGTACAAGACAAGATTCAAACTGTGATACATAATATTTATGCCTGTTTGAGGAAGAGGGGAAGGGGAATAAAAGAGTGATGAGTAAGGTAGGCGGGGACAAAGAGGGGAAATATGGGAAACCCAAATAAACAGAGAAACTAAAGAAATAGAGAGTAAAAAGAGGGAGGGGGAAGATAAGCACTTGTGGTTATTATTGACAGTATCCTGGCGGTAGGAAGGAGGGAAGGATAAAGAAGGGTTAAGTGGGAAGGATACATGGGGAAGGAATAGAGGCAGGTTGAGGGATGAGGTATACACAAATTAATCTGTGGAAAAGTGAAATTTTTTTTCTCATAATGACGAACTTCCACTTCATCTCGCCTGAATCTGTTGAATATATTCAACCACCCATGTTCGCAATTCCTTCCAATTAGGCAAACCATGAGATCACGCGAAAATGATGAGCGAGCGTGATATTGTTGCCAAATTTCGAGTTATGAAATTTTAAATTCCATCCTTCGTAAGAATGTTTAGTTTTCCTAATGTCGGAAAATCACCGTTGTAAAGTTATTGATTACTGTAATATGTTGCGTAGGAATATTTAATTACTGGCTTTCTTTCACGTGGTATGGTTTGCTTTTCTTCGAGTCGAAACTCTCCTGTTGCGGAAGGGCTTTCCTGCTCCATCTTCTTCCTCTTTAACTTCTCTTCTCCCCCCTCTCTCCACAGGGGAAGGAGTTAGGGTTACAAGCGACGACAAGGAGAGATTCTCAGCGTTCGTTAAGGGGCCAAATGAACGAAAGGAAGAAAGAGAAAAAAAACAAAGAATGTTGCTCAATATTTTTCGTTGACTCCTTCCCCCCTCCCCTCCAACCTTTAATGTGCCTGCTCAAGAGTTCGTAATGTCCCTTTTGCCTACATATCCTCGCTTGTGCCGTGTCGCAACGGCATTGGACGTGCGTGAAATGGCCCCTTTTGTTGTGTCCTCCCCTTCCCCGCGCACGTCAGTGACGCAAGAATGACGACGCCTCCGCCTGTTTTCCGTCGATGCAAACAAAAAACTCTCCTTCCTCCGTCCCCACCTCCCTCCCTCCCTTCTCTCCCCGAAACCCAGGCGGCCGTTCCCGCACGTTGCACCGCCTTCCTCCCCACTTCTCCCCTCTTCTCCTCACGATCGCGATGTTTTCGGTCGTTTGGGGGCCCAATAATCTTTCATGATTTTTTCCTTCTTCCCCTTTCTCTTTTTCGTGGATGGCTCTAAGATTTCTTGCACAGTTTCCGCATCTTTCCTTTTCCTGTAAGTGTCGTTATGTGCACGATTAACTGGAAGCTATTAAAGGATTATTTTTTTTCCTGCTAAATATCTTCCTCATACGAATTAGCCCATATAAACTCCTCCTCCAACGTTTACCCAAACACTGAAGTAGTTCCACGGAGATGTTATCCACCTCCATAGCGTTAATCGTTTTCAATTTCCTCATGCCGATACTGCCTGGCCGTCAAATATGCCTGGACCTATGCTATCCTCGTCTACAACACATTCTGTTTCTATGTCTAAGCATGCTGGCCTATTGTCTTTACCACTGTGTGTGGGTCTTCTATTCTCTTTCTCTCTGTTTTCGAATGAAGTATGAGAGATCGAAATGGGGTTTATTATAGTGTCGCACCTCCGATTGTGTTTTGCCACAGGAGACGCAAAGAAATTTATCGTAGTTCGATCTTGTGTCCCTCCAAAATATACCTTAAACGGTAGAATTTTAATAATGTATGCAGTAACCGGCGTCCTACCAAGAATTGGGAAAAGGCGAAAATGTTCGTAATATAGTTATTCGGTGGCTCTCGAGGACTCGGAACTTTTTGAGAGCGATGCAAAATTAATATAACTAAAGTAGAATGATTTGAGGCGTCACTTTGTGGAAGCGATTCATATCGGAAAAGAAAATACTTTGCTCTACCACATATATTTTATTATACACTACCTTACCTTTCGACTTACCTGCGGCCCCGGTGGCGGCGGGGTAACGTCCTCACCTACCAACCTAGAGGTCGCGGGTTCGATTCCCAATTAGGTGGATTTTCCTCCGTTTAGGAGGCTTGGTTGTATGTGATTGTCTTCAATGCGATGTCTGTTATGTAAGGGTTAGGTGGAAGAAGGGGCTATAGGTCTCAACCTCGCCCAATGAAGTCGATATATAAATAAAAATAATGACTGTATAAGTCGAAACCCAGGTAGTGTGTAATAAAATATGTTTGGAAGAACAAAATATTTTATTTTCCTATAACCAAAGTACCTGACAGCGTAGCCAGCGTTTTCACCTTTTCCCAATCCTCTTCACACCGGGGACTGCTTATACACTGTTCGAGGTAATAGGATATATGCTGCGAGAGACAGGATTACTTGTGCAGATATCCTCAGAGTCACCCAACGAAATCAAATAAAAAATACTAATACTAATAAGAAATATTTTGATGAGAAATGTTGATTTTATGCAAATTGATGCCCAGAGCAATTTCGGATTACCTTCGCTCTCGAGATGAATGCAACGTGCGCGTTAACCTTCTTCGAATTGGAGTCTATGTTACACTACTCTTTATTTGGCACCCGAAAGCTTGATCGAGATTTGCCGCCTCGTGTCCGTCGACTGTATCTGCTTCTAGCCAGGGTATTCGGATCACGTCCGTCCGCCCACCCCCCCTCCCCCGCCCACTCATCCCTCGCGGACTATTTAGACCTGCGATTAGGCGCCCGTCTGCATCGCGTCTCGCCAAAGTCGGGCGCAGAGTGCATACTAAATCCCGCCTCGTCCCGATCGAGGGGCCGCGGGAGGCGAAATCTTGGCCCGGGTGTGCCCTAGTGGCCTTCGCGTCCGTCCGGTCAAGGCGAGCTCTTCCTCCTCCCCCTACTCTACCCTTCCGCCAATTCGCGGCTGAGGGCTCAATTCTCATACGACCTCTCCTTTTACGTACGATGTTTTCTAAGATCTTTTGATTTTTTTTTAACGTTCCGTTGTCTCGATCACTCACGTACGAACGAACCAAAGCTACGTAGCCCCTGGAATGATGTAACGCCACAGGCAGTTATGCTCTCCCTTCACGAACTAGGTGTAAAGGTCGTTTCATCTGTTCATAATTGTCAGCAATCAAGGGCTTTGATTCTTCTTACGGGATTCCTTTTGTGTCAAACGCTGTGTGGGCCCCCGGAAAGGAATTGGTGTGATTTGGATCTATTCTTTTTCCCATTGTAGAAGTAGATTTTACCTTTATTCAGGTGGGGCTAGGAGAAGAATGGAGAGAATAAATTGGACCTAAGGAAAAACAAAGGAAGTTGGGAGAATCAGGGTGGAAGAGGAGAGACGACTGTTCGGAGAAATTCGAAGAAGGCCGTGTTTAAGTATATGCAGGGGATACTGAGAAGCAATGAGATGCTGAGAAAGATATTATTATTATTAGGTAATCTACCGGTTAATGTAGGTTTTTGGATGGACACCGCTCCTAAATAAATATTTTGTGACTCCTAACAAACAAAACACAAAATCCAGCACCTACTCTACAGCGGGTCCCTCTTCATCTCTGAGTACCTTCTTCCTCCCTTCATCCCGTCCAACATCCCTATCCTGTTCCTTCCCTTTCCTCGTTTGCCTAACATTCTCCCCTTGATTACAGTCTTCAACATCCCGCTGCCGGTCAATACACCCTTCATCTATTTTTCCTGCCTCCATAGGATTTCTCCCAACAAACCCCTCTCTTCGCTCACCATACCAAGTACTTCCTCATTTGTTTTCTTCTTGGTCAATTTCACCTTCTCCATTCTTCTCCACACCCATATTTCAAAAGGCTCCGGTCTAAGTCTATCCTCCTGCTTCAATGACCACGTTTCTGCGCCGTAGGCTCCATATAAAAGATTTTACGAGTCTTTTCTTAATATCCGTAGTCATGAGAAAGATATAAAGAGGGGAAAATCCTGAGAAAGCAGGGTAGAAGAAGGAGAAAAATAGGCAATCATGATGGAATTAAGTGAAGTAGAAAGTATGCAGGGCTAAAGAATGTTTTGTCAAATGTGGTATGGGATTACATATCTAAGGATTAATTTACCTACCAATGAAGTTTTTTGATAGCTCCAATACTCTGCAAACACTGCTATATTTTTTAGCCCCTGGTCAGAAAAGACTGAATAAATAAGCTAAATCCTGCCCATACCATTTTTCAAACCCACATACTACTGCCTGTCTCCCTTCGTCGGTCCTACGTGTCCATTATTTCCCTACCTCTTTTAGATCTCACGGAATAACCCAATCTCCTCCCCCACCATGCCAAGGACTTCATCCTCAACTTTTCTTTCCATTCAATCCACATTCAATCAATTTTCATCCTCCATATCCACATCTCAGAACCCTGAGTATTCATTTATTTACCACCTCTATGACCAAGTTTATAGAGTAATTATAATTTGGTAGGTGCTCAGCGTTTAAGATATATTTTGGATGGACACTGACTGAACACAGCTACATTTATACGCACCGCCTAGCAAGACTGCATCTTGAAAGCCTATTGCATCACGAATACCGAAATAGAGAGTGTAGACTCGATTAAGCGTTACCCTCCTCACTCACGAACTCCCCTGGGTGAAACGTAACCGACGAATATGTGGACAAGCTAGCAAAAAATTAAGATTTATCAGAAGAGTATTGGAGTAATGTGACGAAAAGATTAAATAGCGATGTTATCTTTCACTGATTAGGCCATACTAGTCTGCTATTACTGCTAGCATATGGGATCCTCATGAAGTTAGACTGATTGCCGAGAAAGATCGCATGCAGCGTATGAGGAAGTCGATTTGTAAAATGTTGTCACGACATACTGAGTAGCGTATCAACATAATTAGAGGGGCTAGGATGGGATCCACTCGCGGAGCGAAGGTTTAATTACAGATTACATTTCTTCTATGAATTGGAAGGATGTCTCGTCAGTGATGTTGTTGAAAATGTATTATTAGCTCCATTGTACTATGGTAGGAGAGATCATGCCTATAAAATTAGAGAGATTAAGTGTATAATAGGTAGATTTAAGATGTAATTTTTCCCACGAGCGATAAGGGATCAGAATAGCATTGTCCGACCGTGCTAGGGGGGAAAAGTATTTCTGGCCCAAATTAGTCGGATGTGTTTTCACCCCATGTCACACATCCTGGCGGTAGCTTGCAGGGTAATATGTAAGGTAACCAACCTGACACCGTACACTGCAATAACTCCTCCAATTCCACATGCCTGTCCAACAAATCTGTTCTTTCCTCCCCCTACCTCGCTTACGTAGCGCTCTCTCTATTACAATCTTCAACATCCCATCGGCAATCAAAATATTTTGCATCCATCTTTCCTGCCTTCTCCTGATATCTTCCAAGAACCCTCTCTCCTCCCCCATAACTTATAGTGGTTCTTTTGTTTTCTTTCCAAGCAGTTGCACATACACTTCCGAACGCGTTTCCATCCTTCTCCACACCTTCATCTTAAAAACCTCCAATCTACGCCTATCATCTTGCCTCAACGATTCAGTTTCCACGTCGTACAAAACTGCGCTCCTTATCAAAGTTTTCAGTAATATTTTCCTAACATCTTTGCTCGAAATCCATGTCATCAGCTCCCTCCATGTAAAAGCACCATTATTATACACTGTAATTTTTTCCAACCTGGGGCGAAAAGTGAGTTTTTTTACTTTTCAAGACGTCGAAACTTCGTAGATGAAATTCGTCGATCGAATGGAACGAAATTACGAACCGAATATCCCCTGGCAATTGCTCTCTTTTTTCCCGACCCACTCTAATGCGCTCGTGTGCCTCGCTTCGCGCGTTATCGCACTGCGCTCCCCGTCGCGGTTCCCACTGGCCCTCACTCCCTACCTCGTCCGCCCCACTTTCACATCATCTTCCGAACCGCGAGCTCCCGCCCGAACTGTGCCGTGAGAATTAATTCACCTCATCCGGGGTTCCCTCCTTCCATTCGGTGAACTCAAGCGCTCCAATCTGGTGCGGCGATTACTATATGTACGTTCCTGGCAGGCTTGAACTCGATGTTGTTTCTGGCCTGCTGTCATCGGGCGAGGCCCGAATTTGGCGGCGACCTCCTCAATTTGCGCGAACGAGATCGTCCACTTTCTCGATATGGGGGGGGTTATCAGTCGACGGTGATGGTCTTCCGGAATGGTCGTCGTCTTTCACTGATTGCCGTCCCTTTTTGAAACAAATAAACCACTCCATAACACGGGGTAAGTTTCATAGCATCCTCACTTTAAGCCTTGGTAATCAACTCAAAAGTTCCCGTGAAGGATTTGTAGAGTTTCACGCAGTATTTAACAGAACAACGCTGCTCCTTCAAAGAGCTGATTTCCGCGGATCCGATTTTTCGCTACACTTCACGAACACCCCTTCACATGAACGGCCGTAACTAATCAGCAAAACAAGATATCAACAAAGTGTTTAAACACTGTTATTCGGGAAGTTTCCGAGAAAACAACGCCTCCAAGTGGATTAAAAAATAACCGACTGGAGGTGCGCTATTCAAACAGTTTTGGAACCTTTTGAACAGACCTAGTGCGGACACGCATCGTGTCGGACACTGAGTGAAGAATGTTGCGGAAGAATCTCTCTTCTCTCCCCCGTCCCATACGTCTTATGGTCGTTTGACGGAGCTCTCCAGTCAGTTCTTCTACAACTACGTGTGCACAATACTCCGCCAGCCGCTGTAAGGGAGTGTGGCGGATGGTGTTAGAGCACCAATTTTTCATAGGTAAAAGTTTATCTTACGCGTGAAAAATGTATAAAAAATCATGCAGAAACGCACTATGAGGTTTAAAAGCATAATGGTATAGGACGAGGAAACGCAGATTGGGAGACAGAGTATGGACGGACACAAAGTAGGTGTAAATTTACGCGGTAAAAATGATTCATTCGGGATCCGAATCGGGGACCTGTCACTTTCTGGGTAGAACATTATGTTTCCTAACCTGTTTTACTTTACACTATACCCATTGTATTTACACAATGAATATATATTTGAGCTTACATAAGCATAAGAACGCACGCATACATGCCTGGCTACATCATGCTTTTTTTATTAGTAAAATCTTCTATCGTTTTACATGCCTCGAGTCCTGGCCGAGGCTTTGTTGAACTCAATTTTACGTAGAAGCAACGCTATTATACGCGGCCATTTATTCTTCCGGATTTACTGAATATTCTTCTTCTGAAGGATAAATATATTTTCATCGTCATGTCCTGGCATTTCCTCTCTTTGAGGTCTTTAGTTATCTGTTACATTTGTATAATCCAGGAAAATGATAGTTCAGTTGTTAGAGCGCTGGGATGCTGTCCGTAGAATCCGAATCCGATAGCGGCTTACCTCTCAGGACACACTCAGCCACATGACACCCTGCTAGCCACCGCAAGGGTGCGTGGCAATGGACGATTCCACGCGAGAAATATTACCTCAGCATTCAGTTTTACACTTAATGTCAGGTTTTTCGGGTATCAGAATTTCCTGGTGCCCACAAAAAGGATTTTTATCAGGGGGTGTGTACTTCACACGCAAGTATCTCTCATCTTATGATATATTTTTGGACCTATGCTATTCATCCTCTGCAATTGTCGTCATCAGGGCATCATCCTGTCTCATGATGTGTCAGAAAATGCTTACCCCTACTTCTTGTCGGTTTTAAATCGACTTATTCATTCCTCCTATTTGTATCTCATAGAATATCTAAGTTAATTATTTAATCTATTAATTATTGCATTTGATTTTTCTCATTCTCTTAGAGCACAGCATTTCCTCTGCTTCCAGTCTTCTCTTTGTTTTCCATGACTCACGGGTATTGACAAACACTCTCCAGAAATTAATTTAATGAAGTAGTCAGTCACTTCCAGGTTTGTGTTGCCGCATGTAATTTGACCTCCCTGGTTGAATAATTAATGACCTTTCCTGGAATTCTCCACTGATTATCCTTCTCTTGCGTCTTCCGAGTTTGATTTCTTCTCCATTTGGAAGGATAAAGACAAGCATATCCGTCCAGATTGTGCGTGTCATTGAATCAGTATATATGATTCCCGACAAAAGTGTGTTTTCCTATTGATTGATCTCAATTCCGGACTAACGTACTGGCTTCCCACCCTGAGGGCGCGGGTTCAAATCCCGGCGGTGTTGAATATTTTTCATTGGTATCCCGATCCCTACTTGAGGTGCTTCGTGGAGGGCACTTCGAGTGAGTACGTCGTCCGTCGGATGGGACATTAAGCTGCGGACCCCTTGGCGCCTTTCGTAAAGAGTAGGCTATTGCCGACGCCGGGTTTCTCTCCACCCTTCATCCTTTCCTGTCCATCCCCTATGGCGCAAATGACCTTAGCTGTCGGTCGCCTCCCCTAAAAACTACGTCTACTCAATTTCGGAGTGTATGAGGAGTCATCGATCTTTTTGGCTGTCCGATTGGAACGAAAACATTTGACCTATTTTGGTGCTAATTTTTAGAATCAGAATATATATTCGGGGGCGTATAAATTAAGCATGGATAGTGGATGCATTTGGAAGCGTGTGAGAGTCTTTAGAAGAATTATGGCGATAGAATGGACGGAAGGGAAGACTATCGAAGGAGTGCCAAGCATAGGCTAGATTAAGAGAGAAGGCTGGTTTGAGAGATTCGTCGAGGGCCAAAAAAAGTGAATGGTGTGGATTTTAAGGATCGGTGGAATGTTTATGTATCCGATAGCACCTCGGATAATACGTTTGGGAAAATATTTTGTATACATTATAATATATGGATAAAATAATTCAATTTTTGCTCATATTTCTAATGGTTTCCTAAGGTTCTTATAAACAATTATTCTATTCCTCATTATGCGACCCGTTTTCCACTGCTGTTGTCAACATTTTTATTTCAATTAGACGGCAATGTAGTCTAGTGCATAGAAAATGCGGTTTCTATGCCTCTCTTCGTCATTCAATCGCTTTCCTGCCCGGGGGCCTACCTTTCCTCTCTGCTCCACGGTCCCTCCTCCCCGATGATGATGCTCCATGCCCATTCCCCTCGTCATCTCGGAACTCTCGAGCTTACGTTTGGACTTTCATCTCACGCAGGTTCCGGGAAAAGAGAAAGTTTTTGCGTCCGCTGAAAATTTTTTGCGTTTTCATGGATGAAAGTTGGGAATGGGCGGGTGTGGACGGTTCATATTCATGCCCAAAGTGATCGCCCACGTGGCCCTTCACGTTTTTCTTAGCCGTAGGAGAGAAAGGTTTCGGGTGTTTCATTTTTTTTTTAGGAATATTTATGGCGATCGGAGGTGACGTTTCATGGCCGACGCGGGCATAATCATCACCCCCGGTGCCACCAAAAACGTTGATCGTCGTGTCGGGGTCTCTCCCGAGAGGTCCGGTTACGGCTCGATCCCGTGGATTTAATGACTAGGCCCGGATGGAGTGGACCAAGCTGTGAATAACACTAGTGCGGTCGTTAAAATTTAAAATTCCACACGCGTATGTATTTAGTGGATTGTGTGATTCGAGTGGGTTCAGGGCGTCAGTCAGTCTGGGAGGCTCTGAACTATGATTAAAAGGAACCTGGGTTTCATTGCGTTTTCGTGTTGGTGTGAAAACGATTCATTTTTCTCGTCAAAATGATTCCTTTAAACATTTGATTTGGGTGAGTCAGTGTCTTTCCTATCGTGATGCTTCTATTTTAAACTTTCGGTCGAAGGACGAGCGAGTATGTTTTTTTTTTAAGTACCGACGAAGACGGAAGGAACTAATCAGTGGCTGTTGCTTTCGTCTTCATAAACCATGACTTTATCATTTATTTCCTTTGGCGGTTGGGAAGGATTTTTAAAGATTCCTGTGCTGTCTTGAAGCGTATTGTTTAAAGTAATCAATCTTTCCGCTTGTTCCTCCTGTTTCGCCCTTTTGTCCTCTCCCTGTGTCCTTGTGGGACTAGGCTGAATTAACTCCCCCCCCCCGCGCCGCCTTTTGAGGCACTCGTTGGTGTATGTCAGCCACTTGTTATCTTCCTCTGTCGACTCATGAGCACCGGTGTCAATTCGTTAAGATGTTTCTCGCCATGAATAGGTGTTCGCTTTATTATGTTCGAAGCCTATCGGCCATGGATTCCAGACTCTGTTCCTCAGTGCAACTTCTATCAAAGCATACGTCCCCCGCATAAAGTTAATGCCTTATATGGCTGGCTGCTTCAATTAATATGATGTTTTCAAACAAATTTTTGTGGTTAAAATAAAAATGGGCGTTATTTTCCATGTTCGATAAGAATTAAGGTGTTACTTTAAATGTAACGGGGTTCACAATTCGGGTACAAAGATTGTTGAGACACTTTAAAAACCCACTTTCACACAGCTGCAAAAATTTTTTTTTTCTCCATTTTTTCCGAATTCGAATTCTCAACCCATTTTCCACATAACAATGGATGAGTGTATTTCAGCGGAGCGTTTGTATGCCTGCGATTGGGAAACGACCTACTTTGTTTACCTCTCCCAAACTATTAGAGCCAATCAGCGTCCTTTATTCAACAGCATAAGATACAATCGTTCGCTTTTTCAATGAATTATTATCTCTAATGCACCATCTTGTCATCTTCAATGTCGTCTTACCGTGTGTTGTGGTTATTTGTAAAATCCGCAATGAATAAATTGTTTGAAAAAATGAAATGTTGTTTGATAAGCCTACCATTAAGGATTTTTTTAATTATCAAAATAGTATTGATAAAAATGTCTAAATTAGTCATATTCATAGAATTTTCTTAGTCATTTATTTCTGTTTTCGTGGGATGGGCTTATTAGGTAGGCAGATGGACAATTTACTATCATGGGAATTGAATTACTACTGAGAAATATTTTTAAGCATTTGTGTCAATTGAACTTCGAGAAAACTGTGGAAAATATTAAAAACTAATCTTTCTAAGCAAATAAAAAATATATAGGCATTCTATTTTTCTTGGCGTACTTAACGTATTTTCTGCATTTCATGTAGTATATTTACAGGTAGAGCATAATACCACCTGAAATATGATACATTTTATTGTGTGCATTCAAATTTTGTAGTGATCAAGAGAAAATTTGATTGTTTAAAATTTAAATATTGGTTAATTTGGTTTTGATTTAAAGTGATAGTAACACACTTCATAAATTCATGGAAAAAACATAGGTTAGTTAAATTTTGATATCCGAGGTGAAGAAAAGAAAACGAGGGAATGTATTAGGATAGCTTATAATAATGCTGTCTAAGATGTCCATAAATTTCAAAATTACTTTTAATTTTCCGAAGCGTTGGTACCTACGCGTTAAATTATTTTGAAATATTTAAAGTAACATGCTAAAAGATGAGGTTATACATTTGTCTTAGCCGTGAATTGTGGACAGTTCCATTTTCATGTAATCCGTAGGTAGCGCGTGCCTTTAATTATGATGTAATTATACATGCAGTCGGAGGTTATTGGAGAGGTCTGTCTCTTGATCAGCAAGCGTCACAAGGGCAATCGGTTCGGTGTTGAAATGATTGTGATACATTCGGGAAAAAGACAGCATTTTGACGAACCAAGGAACCTAATGCTAATTGATTGCAGGGACCGTGAACGGTGTTTCTGAATCTTTCTTCATGGCTCCGTCGAATGGGACGACAGAAAATAAAATGGCGCTTCATTGTTCGGCGGTTAAAAGTGAATGCGGCGACAATTCGAATCCCGCTCCGGATCGCGCGTTCTGGCCGACCTTGGAGCGACACATTTATTTTTTTTATATCTCTGGCCGCCACTCCCTTGGAGCGGTGGTCTATATGAAGTGACTGCCGACTCGTCAATGCGTGAGAAATGTCGATTCGCATGAATATGTATGCCATTGTGCGAATTGCCAAGTGTTGAGTGCTATACCGGCGGCGTATCCTTGAAAGCATGCCGCGGCCAACGCTGCCCTCGGCTCCCACAGTGATCCAGTCGGAGCTGTCGGATGCTTACCGGATGGCGCTTAGGGTTCGGATAATGAATTTGAAGACTTCCAACTGTATAAATCCTAGCCGTGTGCTATTATGGGTGTCAGATCTTCCCACACTTTTGAAATGCAGGTATCGAGGAGGATGGAAAAAATAAAAATAGACGGAAAATTAAACAAGCGAATAAGTACTAGGCATTTTAGGGAATTCGGAGATGAATTCAATCACATGGTGTTCTGGAATGTCTTCATACCCTTTGATGAACAAAGAAGTTCATATCTATGTGAACTCACTGAAGTTATTTCCGCTTAAACTGTTACTGAGTGTAGTAGCAATTTAATCAGTTCTCTCTCCAGAGGTAAAATAAATATGAGCCTCTTCGATCGTCAAAGTTCGATTAGCTTGCCATGATATCAAGATTTGCATCCTGGGGTGCAGTTGTATGTTGGTTTAAGGTATATGTGTTTGCATGAGTGTTGGATGAAGGGAATTTTGCATAAGCGTGTGTTAGCTGCTGTGGGTGTAATTTTCCATGTTTTTTTTTTTGCATGTGGTATTGCTCCTTTTTACGAATGGTGACCTAACACCCCCGCCACACGCCCTTGCGGCGGCTTGGGGGGTATTATGCAGATGTAGATTTATGTTAAGCGTTCATAACCATAGACCCCACACGGAGGAATCTTGCCGTATGCATGGTTAATTATGAAAGTAATGTGCATGATTTTATTGTGACGCCACTATCCATGGCAGCCCGGTAAAACCGGTCGGGATATGTGGTGGGGGGTCTGCTCTTCCAACGCAGCTGGTCGGCAGTTTGCTCCGAGCGATCTAAGCGGAAAGACGTGTCTCTGCGTGATGTGTGATATTCGACTTAGTAACACGGCGCGTTGGAGGGTCCAGCCACAAGCCACATGCCCCCAGCCACACAGCCTTCATCGTTCCAACTTCTTGGCCCGAAGCACCCCGGTGGTTTCCCAGCCCCTTTTCAGTCCCGACTTGGCTCCGTGCTACTTTTTTTTGTTTCCCCGATTGAAGAGAGAGCTGAAAGGAAAGTATTGGGAGATCGTGGAAAACAAAAAAAAGCATGTTACAACGCTCCTAAGAGACATTCCCTAAGAGGAGTTTCAGGGTACCTTCCAGGCGTGGCAGACATGTCTCCGCAATTGCATAGATGCAAGGGGAGAGTATTTTGAAGAATTATAAGATTTTGTACAAGTGAAATCAATAAACCTATTTTTCCCAGAGAATGCGCATTACTTTTATAGTGGACCTTGTATGTGTGCACACCTTATTTCAGGTGGCTTGAGCGCTTAGGAGACTTAATGAGCTCTTCCTCATATCTAGCTGGTCTTAAACGTGTATATTGAGGTGTTTTGTGGTTGCAAACGAATCATGAAGCCAGTCTTTTGTTGTGGTCAATTCTTACCTTTCCTATTTTTATCCCTTTCACTGAAAATCTTGTTTGAATTGTTAGTTTTGTCTGTTATACTTTTTAACTTTCATTATATATATTCTATATAGCTACTATACACCATACTACAATATTTTATACTACTATATATTCTACCTAGTTAGGTTAACTTGTCGATGGAACCTGGGACCATTTTTCCGAAAAAATTATATCAATACTTAGGGAAATAATTGCGTAATAAATTTACTGGCCGTTCTTATATTAATTGGTTTTAAGTTAAATTGTAAATATCCTGTGTGTCCAGGTAACGCGAGTACCTCCTGCCAGTAGCATATTTTATTCAGTTTGATACGTGACATCGCTGTTTCGTAGTTAATAAGTCGCACAGTTTTCAAATGTACCTCTGTTTGTAAATGAAAAAATAATTGAAAATTAAGAAAGTGTGTCGATTGAATTATTGAACATTCCACATCGAAGTCCTTGGCGTAATATTATGTCTAAAGAAGAGTTAAATACATGAATGATCTGAGCGCAGAGTAAGATATGAGATAAATTTATAATAGGGAGTTGAACAAGGGCATTCAGGACGGAACAGAAAAGTGGTCACATCCGTGTCAAAGAATGCGTTCTACAGCGCCCTTGTAGAAGGCTTTATAAGGTGTGTGCGACCTTCATTATTCCTCTTTAGGTCTTTAATCTTGCCGCTCTCTGCTAAGAAAAGCTAACGAAGACCGCAAGGACTTCGAAAGCTCGTATCTGGATAAATATATCAATGAACGAAAGCTAAATAAATTCAATTCAACCGTTTTCCTTTTAATCAAAATATTTTTTTTTGTGTAACACTTTTCGAATTCCAACCCCAGATATTTTCTCTCGAACTATGGCGAAAGTTGTCACTTCGCCAAAAAAGCGTCGCCTTATTTGGCCTTATCCCAAAAAACCCACGAACTGGAGTTTTTTTCTCCCAAATATACATTTTCTGAATAGTGTCATGTCGTTTTTTTTACTCTTTAAAGATTCTTCACAATTGATAAAGTTGTATGTTTGTACAATTTCTTTTAAAATCGACGAAATGTCCAAGGTTACTGAACAGATCCTTCGAGAAATCCTTGATGAAGTTTAATAATCAGGATTATATCAAGCACATTCGGAGACATTAGCCTTAAGGGAATGTGTTTTCCTTCGAAAAAGTTCGTAACGAGCGGAACTAACGAATGATAGTTGAATTTGCGCCTTCTTTACTGCAGTTATCTGTTCATCGCTATCGCGAAATGAAATCCACCTTGGCAACTATCAACAAATAACTGTTAATACGTATGTAATTGGTGTTAATTACTCATTGAAAATTAATCTTCTTGCCTGCTGCCGACAATATTTCTAAGGTCAGCTTACTTGATTCGATTCACATTTGACTTCTAGCTTTCTCTTTCTGTTAAAGCCAGCTATGTCAACCCATGAAGTACAGCTGGCACATGGCTAAATATCGAATGATGTTCTCCAAATTACAGCATGTAAATTATTTTGAGAATTCCGTTGAGCGTGTGAGTAATTCATTCAGACGATAATGAAATCCTACATGACACCGAGCTTTAAAAAATGGTACTCTTGTGGAATACGGGGTATTTTTTTATAACTGTGCCAACGAGGTGTTAATTCACCCAACTCACGGGGAAGCTAAAAAAAAGTATACATAACAAAGTCCCGACAGAATATATCGCACACCAAGTTTCTTGTTTCCTCATATTTTTCAAATATATTCAATGTGAAAATCATTCCATTTAATTCAACCTTGATTCCTCAATACGTACGAGTATATAAATTCTCGTAAGGTAACAGCATAGAAAAGTATTCAGGGCCGCAAGGTTATCCAGTTTTCAATAACCTTCTTCTTAACCTCTCGTAAATTTCGATTTTTTGTCTGTGAGTGTGTTATCTTTTGTAGAATTTTATTTGTTGTAAATAATCAAGACTCAAATTATCTTGAAACTCCATATTACCTGTTAAACTAATTCATCCTCTATCTTAACATACTTCCTACCTGCCCACCTCTCCTATTCCTATCCAAAATTCCTGTTATTTTCCTCCCCCTACCGCGCTTTTCCAGCATTCTCCCCTCAGTTTCCGTCTTCATCATCCCAATGCCTCTCTCAGTGTGTCCTGCATCCACTTTTTCTGTCATCTTCAAATTTCTCCCAACAACTTCTTTATTTCCCTTCCATGCCTAGAACTTCATCATTTGTTTCCCTCTTCGTCCGTTTCACTGTGGTCCATCAAAAACCTATCCTAAACCGATAGGCCACTAATTATATTTGGACCTCAAATTAACAAACACATGCGTAACTATGCCCTTTATAATCATTCTGCGAATTCATTTCTAGCTTAAAGTACCCTCAGAAAAGAGGTCCTTGTAATAGAAAGCTAAGAAATAGCCATGGTCCTTTTAATAGTATTGGAGTTCGTATGTAAAATTGCACTTATGATTCGTCAGTCAAAAGGACGCGAATGAAAGGATGGAGCATGAGCTAAGAGGGTCCAGTCCAATATCTGATAGCTTTTGTTATCTTATGCTAAAACGACTTTTTATTGCCATAGGGGGTAGATTGGTACCAGTTGGTCGCCTTGTTTGCCGCTAAACATTTTTAGACTCCTTGAATTCAGAGAGGGCTGTCCCAGAGTCATCTTTCGCGTCTCCCGCATCGAGAATATCGCAAAAAATATGCTGTGGGATTTAGATTAGCTGTGTACTTTTTGTGGGGATCTTACAAGTAGCTCTACTAGTTACCCCGATCCGCCTCTCTGCACTTCTATACAGAGTCGGCGTTGCTTTTTTGAAGATTCGGAGCTACTTCGTCCATGACATCATTACTCGTTTTCCGACGCGGAGATCGTATCTTTGCGAGAGAAACGCAATTGTTGTAATTCAAGCCCGACGTTCTCCGCGGAAAGATGCGTCTTTTTTGCTGCTGACGGTTGCAACGTTGTGTGGGCTGTAAATGGGCGTCGAGGCAATTGCAGGGACCATCGTATTGAATCGAAAGACACAATGAGTGTCGAGGAGAATTGCAACGCAATCGTGTTTTTTTTTCGCGTGAAAATAGGGTAGGAACTCTCAAAGAGAGTCCAGAATCTGAGGAATGTTTTCGGGTACTCTTTGACAGAGTTAACGCTATTTTACAGTCTTGATTTTTTTTGGAATCACCGAAGCCGAAGCAAGGTTCCTTTCGCGATGCTGTGAAAATGTGGCGCCCTTCATTCCCTTATGGAATAAAGGAATTTTTCATTTCCCGCAGGTTGAATTGGATATAAAATAACATATTACCTCTATCCTCTTTCACATAATGAGCTAATGTAATGATCCCCTTTACATCACCTCCTAGCATAAATTTTCTGTGTCATGATGGAAAATATTACCTATATCATTTTTTGTTCTCTTTTTTCCTAAAAAATCCATTCATTCACCTTGGTTGAGGGTTAGATATGTAAAATTATTTGAAGGGAGAAAATGAGAAGCTAACATTTTTCATTAAAAAAGAAGTTTTTGGCTTAAAATAAGAAGTTGAATCCATTTATCAAAATACATGCAGCGTACTATGCCATTTGAAATCGGATGCTGTTGGAAACAAATTTATTTGAAAACTGGCATTAATTACAAGGCTGAGTCTTCGAAGTGTGTTCACTGGGGTTCCACCAAATAATTTAGGGTTTCCGCGAGACAGTCTGACGGTCATGCCATAATTTATTTTTTTCGGCATCAAGACGCGGTGTCGTCCTCAGGGAGTAGATATACTGGTTCCAGTATATATACCAGTAGTTTTGCACACTATGAATGGAGTGGGCAGTATGGGTTTTCCTATCTCCGGTCGCAGCTAAAAGCGTGCGTGTGGTGCTCAGATCTGCGTCGCATTGCGCCGGGTGACAGTAGTATCCCACATTGTACTTAATCGTACCGCAGCAACTGTTCTGGTTGTCATGCTAATTACATGGTCGCATACCCGCTCGCTTGAGTCTATTCGGGTGTAATCTATCGTTCAAGCGGCTACGCTATAATTCAGTTCACGTAGAAACGTGGGCATGGCAAGTAGTTCATCATGAATTATAAGCGTGACAATAATAGAATGTTATTTGACAGCTCATTGTACGTATCGGCAAAACATTAAACCAGTCATGAACAGTTTTATAGGCAGAGAAACATTCGTTTAATATTTTCAAATTGTTTAAACTTTTATTTAATTTGAATTACCTGATTTAATCATTATAAATTGTTTATTTTAAACGTATTCGCAATGTTTCGTTTCACATATGCTATTTTTTCTATATATAATGTAGAAACTGTCATTATATATGTAGGATGGTTAAAAGATGGTTCGAATATATAAATATATTGTTCTCTGTAGAATATCGTTCGCCTGTGTCGCCGCAACCGCAGAAACTAGGGACACAGATATTCCCGAATCAGTACTGCCATCAACTTCCTCTTCCTGTTACTCAGTATCTTCCGAGGTTGACATCTGATTCTAGATATAAGGCAACGAAAAGCCGTATGAAGCTTTTTCATACAGCGAACAGATTCCGAGCGAAGTATAAATTGGTTGCCATATCTCAAAAAATGCAGCAAGAATCGGAGGTGGATTTGGATATAAAATTCCGTGATGGTAGAAAAACCCATCTTGCCTAGTTAACTGGAATTACTGGGTGACTAATATCACAACTTGGTGAACCAAGACAATTTCCGGGTTCAAAATCCTTGCAAAATGAGAGAAAACCCAGTGGTATAATGCCCACAGATTAGGAAAATGTAATTCAACTGATTTCAAATAATTAATTGAAAGAGAAATATAAAGAGTTCCTTTTACAACATTCTCGTCAAATGTACTCAAAGAGTATCCAAATTTAGTTAAACAGGCTATTCGTATTTTATTGCCCTTTACACCACTTACTTGTTTGAAGCTGGATTTTAAAAATATGCTGCGACAAAAAAAAAGATATACAGAGAATTAGCACCGCACTAGATGTGCGAATTCAATTATCGTACATGACGCCAAATTGAGAGAGCATCATGGATTCGAAGAAACGGCAGCATTATTCACATTAAAGTTTTTTTATCAATTTTTTTTAAATCTTACATTTTTGTTTTTATGAAGAATTTTATAGTGATTTTTTTGTTTGATTCAGTCAAATCTAGGTGTCAAAACAATATATATATATATATATATATATATATATATATATATATATATATATATATATATATATATATATAACATTATCGAAAACCGTATCTGGCTCCTCGATCAAAACCGTTTGGGAAACACTGCCGTAAGGTGGAATCTTCAGCATATCCATACGGTTGCGTAAAGGCTTGACTTTTACTTCGATCAAAAGATATTTTATTTTTATTGCTCCCCAAATTAAATTTATTATTAATCTTGAAATCCCTGTAACTTCTATGGCCCTCCATTATAATAGATTATAGCTTAGTTTTAAGAACTTTCTCTTAATGCGCTTCCGCTTATCGAAAAAAATTATTAATATTTAACTGTGCTTCGTGTTGACGTTTTCCTTTGTAGGGACATTTTACAAGGTTTAGCATATTTAGTCTCCGAGCTTTCATATTTTTTAATGACGTCAAGTAGTAAACAAAACAAATATTAGGTTAAAAAAGGAAATTGATTTTCACGGTATAACTGGGTTTTCATTGGCAGTAATAAACATGAAGAATATAATCAATTAACTTCAACAGGAGGAACATCGAAAGATGTCATCAAATGTTTAGCAATATCTATTGTTACCTATCCCCTAATGATGATAAAAAAGTAACTTGACCCAGAATCTGCTCAAAACGCATAATTAATCTCCAAATAATTTTATTCTGCGGGCATGATTCGACTCGAGAGTAACGAAAACACGTTATGCAATAGTATATTTGATCACCATTGTATCTTCATTATCAATATTCTATCGCCCATGCAAACCATACTGTTTCGAAACCATGGTTACGAAATAAATAAATTTAGGAGAGCATTTACCGTATTTTACGGAATTAATAATTAAAGGATTCCATGAAACTGGTTTACTCGTAATTTGACCCAATTATATCAGAAGCATTTTTGAAGTAGAAGGGAAATTTGTTATCTTTATCATATATGTTTGCTATGGTGACTTGCGTAATGGTAAAGGGTGAGAATTATTGAAGACTAACGGTGGAGGTAAATCGATTTTGCTTATTTATTAATTTCAATCAGTGGAATTAAAAACTTCCGTTTTGGAAACGGATGCTGCCAATTTCATTTTGGTCTTGTTTTCTGTGATCCGGAGGATTTTCCTGTTCTCATGTATGTATATATATATATATATATATATATATATATATATATATATATATATATAAACAAATATATATATGATGACTATTTTGATTTGTGTTTAATTCGATTAATAGGAATTGAAATATAAAGATGCCTTTCTTAGTAAATTTCGTGGCGTGATAGACTAGTGGGCAATCATATTCCGATTGGGTAGTCCCGGATTCAAATCCGGTTTATGCCCCCTGGGCATTCACTGCCTTATAAACCCAAGCTGAGTGATTTTCTGGAACACTGCTGGCGGCGTGGAAAAGAAACTTCCCGTCTCCCTCTACCTTGTATGACTGATATTTCGCCTTAGGGCCAATTGTTCCGGGGCGAGTTTTCAGCCACCAAACTGACCTTCGGATTGTCGGATTCGCGATTATAAATACAGCATCCTCATCTCGAAAGGTGTTATTTAAATTCAACTTTGCATCCTTGTACGCCTTTAGTTCCACGGCCCGGTTTAAAAATGACGTCGTCATCATTTTCAGGACTTCAGGTTCCTTCACGCCCGAATATGACATGTTATGCAGGAACCGAGTTGCGAAATCAAAGTTTTTTAGTGGAAATGAATGCAGTATGAATCTTCTCCAGCTGTGGGTAAGGATAGAGAAAATGAAATAGACGGAATGGAAAACAAGCGATGAAGTTCTTGGTCTGATAGAGGAAGAGAGACGGCTTTTGGTAGAAATCAGAACAGGGCAGGGCGTATTGTGACATTTATGTGCCGAGGATAGTAATTTAGGGGAGATTACTCGGAAACTGAGGTAGAGGGAGAAAAAGAACTGGCACTTTGTATGAAATTAAGGGAGGTAGGGTGTACTTGAATGCTGAACTAAAGAAAGAGTTGTTGCCATGTATGATTGTAAGCTACTAGGGTGTGAATATAGGCTCGTATGATATGTAGTTGGTGTTTGTGGATATTTTGTGTAGGTTATTCAGGGCTTAGGAGTGCAACAGCGTGTAAACCTTCATAGAACTACTCTAACTCTACTGCCAGACTACCGCCTGGATGACTCGTAATTTTCACTAAATTGACAGCATAGTCATTCGAGATTTATATTTTTTCTTTCAAATTATCCCAAATTTTAAGGGGTTTTGTGGGTTGGGGTGAGGTAGGGAATCAATACCTTTGTCTTATTGAAGGAGCCCATGCTCAATACCGTCCTTAGTTCTTCCATTCCCTTGTTTTGCTCGCCGTACGCTAACCCTCGTGATCCCCCCTCTCGCTCTCTCATCCGTAGACCCTTGGAAGTTCTCCCCACTTCATTGCGTAAGTGAGGTTTGCTCTCCGTTTTTTTCTTTCCTCTTTGCGTCACGTGCATCTTCGGGAAGCTGCACATGGTGGCGTCACGCCCGCATGTCTCCGTAGAACGACAGTTGCTCGGCAGCCTTATATTCGTCCGAACGTGTGTTGAATGGGGTGGGGATTCACACCCCGGAGGAGGATCGGAGGGGGACTCACGCTCTGTCCTATGGGACTAAACGAAGATGGAGGGTCGTTCCTTAATATTAATTAAAAAGTAAATGAATGCTAGTTTTTCGACGCTGGCTGGTTCTTCTTTGTTTCCATATTCGGCGACCAAGACGTGAACGATGGCAATTAATTAGGTATATCACCGAAGAGATCTGCCTATACTAGGCGATTGCCCCATATTTGCTACACTTTGATGTGTTTTAATTGATGGACACATTATCATCTCTTGTCTCCGCAGCCTCGTAGGTCACAATGTGGTAATCAACCCGAAAGTTGGTATGATGCGTGAAAGAAGATATCATCTACTACCAAAACCAATGGCGTATGAAGTTCACTCAGCTCTTGCCTCTCCCACTCAGTGGTTTCCATGGAAGATCTGGTACCAACAGGGTTGAACCGGTGGGGGCCAAATAAGTGTCGCCTGGACTCGAACCCGGACCTTCCGGTCACTCGCTGGCTAGAGTTCTACGCACGAGATTACCCCTCCCCTCGTTTTGATAGTGTTGGTTTGATTTACATGGATTAACCGAAGACAACATATAACACTTTTTGCATCATTTCACATCATAGCGCCACTTTCAAGGAGCAATCTTGTGGGCAATGTGAGATGTCCCAATTTTATCTCAAGTTCCGTGGAAGGAAGAAGTTGTGCTTCCAGAGACGGGGGTGTGGAGGGTATCTTTTTGTCGTTCGAAACGTTTTTTCGACTTGATTCGAATGGGTCCCGATGGAATGGCTATTGCTACAATCAGCCAATTATAGCAATAGTAGCTGCCCCCTCTACCTATATTTGCGTGCTTTTATTGCGTCGTAATTTATCTCTTAGGCGGCATGTTAGCTGAGTGGTTAAAGCTTTCGATTGTTGATCAGAGGGCCCGGTATAGTATTCTAGTGGCGTCTATGGACAACTCCAGATTCACATAAACCATTACTTTTTGGGTGCCAAATGTTCCTCGGCGATACCGCCGGAGGCGGAAGGGAAGGAGCTTTCGTATGTGAATTTCACATACCCTTTGCTCTGGGGGCTAGTGGAAGTTGAGCTCTGCCCTTAATATTAGAAAAGAACTCCGCACTGAACTCTTTGACATTGTTATTAATGGATTTTCTATTAGAGTAATGCTGAATCAATTACCATCCAACAGCGAGTACATTTAAAGCTAATTTGCCGGACTATTCGTAGGCTAAGGATTCTAGCTCCTCGCTGTACATGATTTTTATCTCCGGCTCTCCCTCAGTGTGACATTTTATGACAACGATAAGAATGGAGCGGCATCCTGCTTCGTTGCCCTTGATGTATATGGGAGCCCTCGGCGAATTTTCCTCGAGATCATTAGCATTTGCGGCGGTTTTTATTGTTTTTGGAGGATTTGCGCTTTGAAATTGGAGGCTTTCCATTCAATCCGGCTGACAGTAGTCCCATTCATTTCTATACCTGCGTTGTGTCCTCGCATTTCATTCCTTTGAATCTGGCATTAAATTAGATACAAATGTAAAAGGGAATTGCGCAATTGTCTTGCACTACGCAATAAAATGCGCAGTTGGAAATGGTTCTCCCTTTACTCAAGCCGTGATGATTTTTCATTTTCTTTTTATGCGTTTCCTTTCCCTTGCCAGACAATTGACTCGCATAGAAAAAAAAACTTCGCATTGACCGCATAATTCAACGGCCGGCATTGGAATCTAATGTCAGTCCTCACCAAACTCATTAACAACTTAGTTAAAGGATTATCCAGCTAAAACTTCCCTTGTTCTCATATTTGTATGGATAAGCTTTTTAAAATAATCGACAAGTATTGACTTACTCGTATATGTGTTATCGTCACTGCTATCGGCCCCAGAAATATTTTATCAAAGAGTGGAATGATATTTTCTGTTTTTTTTTATTCACTCTCCATACTTTGAGTGAAACATCCCCTAGCTATTTTAATGCTATAAATTGTCTAGGGATTTGAAAAAATTCTTTCATACTGTATAAATTCTGTCAGAGACAGTATAACTCCCATGGGAGGCATCGCATTTTATTGATTAACTGTTCGTGACTTTCTTTAAGTATTTGTGTCCGGGAAAAAAAACGCCATTCTTGTAACCTTGTGTAAGTGCAATATCTGAAAATATTCATTTGTGTTCTAGGATACAAGGATTATTCGTAGTTCAGTGAATCCGCTTCTAATTGTTCCTAGAAGTGCCTTGGCGCGTATTGTCCAACAACAATGGTTTCTTGAGGTGAATGAGTGTCTGAAACATTTCATAATTTAGCAGTTAATACAAATCTAGTTCTGATTCCTTTGCGTGGATTTGCGGAAAGCGGACGGGAGTGAATGAGTGACGATTATCCCTGAATTATCTTTCTCGTGCTAATGTTAATTGGGTGTTCTGAATTTCTTGGATTTTATGTGACATTCATGGAATTGGTCTTCATTATTGTCTTCGAAAGTGATTTCATGCGATATTGCATTGGGTATTAGTCATTGAATTGAGTTCTCCTTTGTCCTGCATTTTCATCTCGTGCGTTGAACAAAGGAATTGTGACAGCATGCCGGTCCAATTAAGGGATGAGTAGTTCATCGGTTGGCCACGAAATTATTTGTAAAAATCATTGTTTTATTGAGAATTTTCCTTTGTTTATTAAAATGCGCATCAATAACCCAGGTGGGGGATATAGTACAGAAGGTCTCTTTTGAATGCTAATCACCATGACGTAAATGAAATGCTCTCTTTTGGTTGCTTGAGATACTATTTCCCAAAGGAAGTTACTTTTGTGTCGGTCCTGTTAATTAGGGCAGGAATATAGTATTGAATAGTTCCAGGATCCTTCAAAAACCCAACTTAACCCAGTAGAGTAGTAGTAGTATTTAGGGGAGGCAACCGACAGCTGAGGTCATTTGCGTCATTGGGGATGGACAGGAAAGGTTGAAGGGTGGAGAGAAACCTGGCGTCGGCATTAGCCTATTCTTTACGAAAGGCGTCAATGGGCCCGCAGCTTAACGTCCCATCCGAGGGACGGCGTACTCCCACAAAGCACATAGGGAAGCAAAGTAGGGATGAAGATACCTCTGAAAAATATTTAACACCGCCGGGATTTGAACCCGGGCACTCTGGGTGGGAAGCCAGTACGTTAGCCCCCGCACCATTCTGGATCCCATTAACCCGGTAGAGTATTCTCAATAATTATAATAGAGGAAACGTCGTAACCGTAGCTCCCTACTAATGTATATCAATTTTAATATAGAAGTTTCCAGGTATGAGTGAGGAAGGATGTTCCTGAAACATGTACCCAAAATGATGGAACCCTGGCGTGATTCTAACTATGGCTTCCTACTATTTATTATCTTATCGAAAGTCGGTATGGTTGTCGAAGGGAGTGAAAAAAGTAGGAGAGGAAATATGGACTAACTCCTAAGTTAAAAATATTAATTTTTATAAAGAATTCATTCTGATGTTGGTGAAAGGCTTTTTTTTTTACTATTTTGGAAAGATTATTCCTGAATTTTTATCCCAAGTGTAGAGTCGTGGTTGTATATGAATCTGATGTTATCCACACTCCATTGAAGTATTTCCTCCATGGGGAAATTATGCATCGCTACATAGGTAATGAGTAATAATTAAAAGCTGGCATAATACCGTCATCATTTGAATGTGTATTATTTTTTTGTGCTCCCAGCATCTTTCCTCTTACCCAATAGTTTCCTCATCCTCGTCACCTCCATCGTCTCTGCCATTTCCCTTCCTCGAAAAACTCTTACCTTACACCTGAAACCGGTTCTCGTGAAAGTCACCCCAATGCTAGCTCACCTTGTCCTTCATTTGCGTACTTGCGGCGTAGACGATTGCCCGGGCATCTTCTTACGTGCGTGAACGTCTCTGCGCAAGCGCTAGACCCTGGTGAGTCGATCGTATATTTTCCAATATTTTCGTTGTTTATTTTTTTTTGTCTTAAGTTCGTTTTTTTTCTATTTTGAACTAATTATTTTGCCCTTATACAATCTTTGGAGAAAATGTTCCTCGGGGGAACAGGTTGGTGCGGTGGCTAGTGCACTGACTCAGGGTCCGTGTTCGGATCTCGGCGCTGGCGGAATTTTTCAGGCATCCCGACTCACTGTTTGGGTTGCCACGGGGAAAGCGCGCCGTCCGTCGGATGGGACGTTAAATTTTGACCTCTTGACGTCTTTCTTTAAAGATTAATCCAGGCAGCTGGTTTATTTCCTCCCTTCCTACCCCATTTCCTGGAAATCCTACCTCTACTAACTTAACCACCTATTTTTAATGACGCAAATGGCGTACGCTGTCGGTTGTATTCCCATATGACCAACCTTTACTGCAACTTTTTCATCGTCACAATTTATTAAAAGGCTTGAAGCAAATGAAAACATAAGTTGAATCATCACGGTGCCTGCGATCTACGATCGTACTGGCATATTATTTAAGGCTATGGACTAGAAAGTTTAGAAATAGAAAGTAGTAACAATGACTTCTTTGTGCTATCTCCTTACTGATAATGATTCAAAACTTATTTACTAACTGAAGCTATAATGTTAGTGTGTCATGCTTTATTACACATGTAAAATACATTACTTTATTATTCTCTTTATTAGTAACTACTCCGGGATGATAGTTGTATGGGATTTTCAATACATATGTACCCTCTGACCCTTAAAATTTATTTTCCAAAATTAAATGCATACTTTAATTGAACGGAGTGATGAAATTGCTTGTTTTCTTGTGTTAATTGCAGTAATTTTAAAATAAAGTTTGATGCTGATCAAGTATTCCTTAAGTCACGCCAAATAGTTTGTATTTTTATTTAATTGAGCTATCTCATCTTTATATTCCTAGTAGTAGATATCTATGTTATATGAGATTCTAGTTTTTGTGGGATTCCTGGGAATTTCTAAATTCCGAAATAATATGTACAATATAATAAAAATCATCGATTAAACTTCTGTTTCTCAGCAAAAAGGTTATCGTGTTGAAATTACCATTCCTAATCTGCTGTTAAAAATTGTGTATTTTGCAGTGGCAATGGCAGTGTTAACAATTGTATATTACTGTTGGAGAGTTGGAAAAGTCAAAAGTCTTGGATTTGCGTGAAACATCCTCTGGAAATTGAGGTTTTGGAAATATGTGCACAGCCTCAAATATTTCAACAGCCACATATTTATTCAAATATGCTAAGTTGGTGAATAATATCGCAAAAGTAAATATCCACGAGGCCATTTCGATTTCATAATACTTATACAGTCTAAGTCGTGAGTAGTAACTGGGCCACTTTTTCTTATAGCTATCGTCGCTAGCATATTTAGTCAGGTGCAGGCCTAATAGATGTTTACACCGAAACAGTTTCTAGTCTAACGATTGCCATTTGTGCATCTGTATTGCTGATTTTTTTTACTTGAAAGTGTTTCGGAAGTTCTCTTATTAACTAACTCTTTTCAATGATGGTGAAATTTTAAAACATTCTCCTCCCATGTAACAAGTGTATAGAGAGAGACATTATGTTGCATTTGATTGTTTCTGTAACGTTCTATGGTGGTATTGCGCTAGCGTTTGAGATCAAAATCGCGAGTCCAACAAACCCTGAAGTAGAATTGGGCCAAAATTTTCACTTTTAAAATAACTAACCTAGAAGCCCCAAAAAGCAGCTATCTGAAAAAGATGAAAAGATAATCTTTAAAGGGACCGATGTTAACTCGCGAGAAGTTCCCTCTACTGAAAGGTTGTCGATGACGGTTTGAAGTGTTGGGGGCATGGGTAGGACTAATTTGGGTGGATCGGGAGATGTTAGTGGGTGAATACCATGCCTAAGTAAAACTCTGAAATGAGTTCTCTTCCCACCCGAAAGCTTCAAACTTAGGTGGTTAAATACTGTACTAACTGGGCTTCTAATATTAACAGTGAAATTGTACTCGTATTAATTACCGACTTCCATGGTATAAGACAGTGTTTAAGCATATGATAGTAGTAAATGATTCATTTACTGTGCCAATTTGAACGTAGCCATTGTTATGCCACTGATATTTAACGATGATAGTGCTAGTTATCCAGTAAAAGAGCTTTGGAATCCAAAATTTACTTCATGATAACTCACTCTCATTGAAATTTTTGCCTGTAAAAAATAATACGTACTTTGGCGCTGAAAAAATGAAAGACGAAAGGGCAAAGTTTCAATTGAAACTTAGTTAACGTGGGCAAATGCACAAGACTCCAATAAGGAGCTCGGTTGTACCAGAAATTTTTCCGCATGGGCATTACCCATAATATCTCTCGCGGAATGGGCGTCGCTCTCTCGACGGTTGTCTGTAAAATGCGCTTTTTTCTCTGTCGGTGGGGGAAATCTTTAAATGCATTCGTATGAACTTGTGAGCTTAACTTTAGATTATTGCAATCTGACTTTTAATTCATGGACGTTCTTCCCGTCAGAAAAATGATGAGTTCTACGAGGAAAAGTTCTAGAGAGATAGAAAGAATAAATATATGATCTGTATGGTGAAGATACAAGGTATGTCCCAAAATTAGTAGGACTGAGTGGATTAAAAAAATGTATTGCCTGAATTGATATATTCACTCAAAAGTCTTCGAAGTAGCAGCGCCCTTAAGCGTCCACACACCGCTGCCAGTGGGTTTTCCACTCCTTGTACGTCTTCTGCAAGGCGGCGCCCGGAATGATGCTAAGCTCCCTCGTCATGACCTGTTGTAACGCTTTCACGTAGGCGTGGTGTTGTCCTTTCAGTACGGACTTGAGGCTGGGGAAGAGGAAAAAGTCTGGTGGGGCATTGTCTAAAAACTTTCGATCCTCACTCACATGGTCGAGAAGCTCTTGGCAGATCCACGTGCGAGTTTCCTTTTGTTCGTCCAAGAGCATTAGTGGCGACAACTTCGCGCACACCTTTCTCATGCCTATTTTTTCGATCACAAGTCGATGCACATCAATTTTAGGGATGCCCAAGTTCACCATAAACCATGCAAACTCTTAATTTGTAATCCCTGTCCAACGAAGTCTTCATTCGTGCAAGATTTTCATCACTCTTTGAGGTTGAAGGCCGCCCTGGACGTTCGACATCTTCAACATCTTCTCTACCCTGCCGAAACAAGTTGTGCCCCTCAAAAACACCCGATCTACCCATGGCGTAATCACCATAAGCTGCCTTGAGCATGTCATGAGTCTCTTTCCTGATTTTGCCGAGTTTCACGCCAAATTTGATGGCTTGGCGCTGTTCCGATGACCGGTTCATAATCGAGCGTAACGAGATCACATTATAGAGGTTTCGCAAACGAGCGATCTGAGTTTATCAGGAAGGAATTAGGCCGGAATATTTCATCTGATAAAGTTGTTCTCAGGATCATCAACAAAAGGATGGAGAGTGGGGCAAATGATTTCTTAGGGGATGATCAGTTTGGGTTTGGCAAGGGGAGAGGCACGCGTGATGTTATTGCAGCAATGAGATCACTAGTAGAGAGGAATATATAATACAATCAGGACGTATTTCCTGTTTCATAGATTTTGAAAAGGCGTTTGATACAGTGAATTGTGAAAAACTCTTTGAGTACATTGAAGATAATAGGAATAGATTGGAGAGACAGGAGGCTAATCCGCAACCTGTACATCTATCAGACTGCTCAGGTGCGAGTGGGGAACGGGGAGTCCGGATGGGCAGTGTTAGGAATAGGTGTAAGGCAGGGTTGCCCATTATCACCGTTGCTGTTCAACCTGTATGTAGACAAAATGATTAAAGAGGCATGGGAAGAACTGGAGGTAGGAATGAAATTCGGCGGGAAATACGTAAAATTAGTTAGGTTTGCTGATGACCAAGCTTTAGTTTGTCAGTCATCCAATGCGTTACAAGCATTGCTGAGTGAATTGGAAATTCAGTGCGACAGGTATGGGATGAGAATCAATATTAAGAAAACAAAGGTTATGAGATTTTCTAGAAAGAAAAAGATTAAACTAAACGTTAAAATAAGAGGGCGAAAACCAGAGCAGGTAGAACAGTTAACGTATCTCGGAAGTGTTTTGGACCAACACGGTCAAAGTAGTAGGGACGTAAGGAGAAGAATTGCGCTAGGGAAAGAGGCTTTCACAAGGAGGAGGGAGTTGATGACAGGGACGTTGAGTAAGGATATTAAGAAAAGACTCGTAAAAACTTTGATGTGGAGCGTTCATATGTACGGCGCGGAAACGTGGTCACTTAAGCAGGAGGATAGACGTAGATTGGAAGCTTTAGAAATGTGGGTGTGGAGAAGAATGGAGGTTAAATGGACCGAAAGGAAAACAAATGAGGAAGTACTGGGTATGGTGGGCGAAGATAGGGGTTTGTTGGGAGAAATCACAAGGATGCAGGAAAAATGGATGAAGGGCGCATTGATCGGTAGTGGGATGCTGAAAACTGTAAAGAGGGGAGAATGTTAGGCAAACGAGGAAAGGGCAGGAACAGGATAGGGATGTTGAACGGGATAAAGGGAGGAGGGAAGTTCACAGAGATGAAGAAGGACTTGATGCAGAATATGTCACTGGATTGTGTTTGGTTAGGAGATATTTATTTGGTTGTTGTGTCCATCCAAAACCTACCTTAGCCGGTAGATTACCTCATAAATGTTAGTTCCCATCCGAAAAAGGGATATATGCCTGTATGTGAGGACTATAGAGCAATAACTTTGATTTCGTGCATAGCTAAAGTGGTACTTTGGATTATTAATAAGAGGATGGAGTTGAGAGTAAGTGATTACTATGGGAATGATCACTTTGGGTTCGGCAAGGGGGAGGCACACGCGATGCCATCGAAGTAATTAGGTCAGAGAACTGTGACAAGATGGAGAACGTAAGGTAAGCGAGGTCGGGATAGAGATAGGGATAAGGTACTTGTGTTTTAGACGGAATGAAGCGAGGAAGGAAGTATGCAGAATTGAAGAAGGGTTTATTGTGGTTGCGGATGCTAGGTTGTTCTTTGTTATGATTGGCTATGACTATGCATGCATGGTTTGATGTAATATGTTATGATTAGATTTGCATATATCGTTTTTCAGTATTTCCCCGTCCTTAACCATCCTTGAACGTAAAAATAAAAAATACGTAATATTACCAATAATATTTGCCATTCGTATTGTTGATAAATACTCGCCTCAGATCTTCTATTCTACGCTTATTGCTTCAGGCCTTAGGGAAAGGTAATCCGCACGAAAGGACGCAACGAAGTTTTCTTCTTAATATCCCTCGTAAATTTATGGATATGTTTCTTCTCAAGATGCCGACTCGTAAACGTCAACTGATTTTCCATGTTCTCCTAAGTTGTTGTTCATTCGACGCGGTTGTGAAGGAATAAAGTGGTTTTCTCTCTCGGGCTTTCTCGAAGAACGAGGAAACTAAGCTTTTTTTTCACGGCCCTATCCTCAGGTCTTCTTTTTCAAGGGGATACCCTTCCTTTGGCGATGAAGCGTCTTTCGGATGAATTCGGACGATTAAGGGAAGGGGGAGGGGGAGAGCCTTGGGGAGTGCTCGTTCGTGTCATTTCTGTTGACCTTGGGAGGCTTAGCATGTTCCGCACTGTATTAAAATCAAGTGGCCTGTTTAAAATGCAAATCTCTCTCTCTCTGTTTTCACCCGCCCCACACACCCTTATATTATTATTTTAGTAATAACCCGTATAGAGCTAGGTTTTGGACGATCCTCGAAATCTTTCACGTCGTTACGGATATGTGCTTTTTGCTCAATGCAAACAACCTTTCCCCACGCTATTACGGTCTTCATTTCCTCATAGCTTATGTTCTCCCCCCAAATAACCTCAAAAATGCCTATTGTTTTCCTTTCCCGTTCTCTCCCTCATTATCTTTTGCCTAAAATTCGCTCAGTGTCGAGCATAGCATTACAATTAAGGAGTCCATTCCACAGCAAATCAGTGACTTATTTCAAAGAAGCATCTCGTAGGCTGGTAGAATCACTTTAGACGACCATCGTCACCGATGATAGTTGATCGTACATAGGCCAGAATTGGTCCAAATCTGAGATACTGATTTAGAAACTCATTTGTACGTCCCTATGACTTTCAAAATCTCCTTCATCCACATTATGTGCCTTTCCCATCCTAAGTGGCTCACTAGCATGATAATATTATTTCTTTATCTTCCATTTTATCTGTTGCTTTTTTCCCATCGTTGTATTAACTTATTTATATCCAACAAATCAAAGAGTTACATGCAAATTCTACATGGTACCCCGCGAGCCACCGGTATGATAAGCATCAGGGTGATATAACAACGGGAAAGCACTATCAAAATTGAGTTTGCTTAATTGTTAGTTGCAATAAATATGTAAAAATGCCACATAATGGGATAATTTTAAAATACAGCTACATTCACTATGATTTCTTAGGGTAAAATACTTTTCTCCGTATATAAGACTGTTGGAAACATGAAGAATAATAAAATAAAGGTTAGATAAAAAAATGCCTGTACACTATGCTACTTAGAATAAAATAATAACCCCCCCTCTGAAGTCATTTCAATCCCTATTCGTTCGCGCGAAAATGTGATCTTAAATATGTCTGTTGTTCAATCTATATTTCTAGTATAAGTTTCATGATTTCATCTGCCTTCGTAAATAGTACTTCGCTTTACTTCTGTCCTCCTTGCTCAAGGAAAACATTATCGTACGAGTACCTTATATTGTTACTCTGCATGATTTGGTGTAAATTGTCTCATGTCTAAAGTTGTGTCTAAAAATGTTTAGAAGGCCAAGGACAGTACTTTGAAGAATTTTTAGTGTTTGTGCAAATCTGTTGAATAAATTACTTAAACAAAATAATTGCATTACTTTCGGAGTAAGTAGTAACTAAAAATCTTGGTCATAATTTGGGCTTGAGAACAATGTAAAATACCCATTAGGTTTCACGAAACTTAAACGGTATATCCGGTTTTACCACATAGGCGACATGTCAAGGCTCATCCTCATCAATCCTCAATATGCGATTTCACAATGGCCCGAAAACATTGAATTTACAGGTTTATCCATGGCAACCTCCCCGGAGTGATATTGTCATCTGAGCAGTTTGGATGAGAATAAGAAGTGTCCTTAATCCATGAAAGTACTGTTAGTAACCGGATCCGGAAATATTATTCAATTGACATGTTTGCGCAGTGGTACCCAAACTGCCACTGCCACTCCCAAGCCTTTCAATTCGGCCCACGGAAGGTCGTTGGGAAATAGATTGGTAAGATTATATTTTAATACGGCTCGCATAGTATCTTTAAATTAGGCAGATAATGAACCCGTCACAAGAAATGAATTAATGCGAAAACTTAAACAAGTCTCATAAGTGACAAATTCACTAAAAGTATCAAAGTATTTCCATGATGAAAGTCACGCTTGATCTGGTCCATCAATAATTCTGAGAGCAATTATGTGGTCCGCGGAAGACAAAAAGTGCATGAAGAAACATACACGGCTATCGACACCGCCTTTACCTCGGTAGAAATTTTCCCTTCTTTATCTCCGTGTCCACTTCACTTCCTTCCCCTTTTCACTTTAGTCTTGGAATGACTTGGGAAGAGGAAAATTCGTCCCGAAGTGAGAAAGATTTGCAAGTACGGAACGGGCAAAGGTATTCCCACACTTTTTTCGGGGCGGAAAAAATATAGGCAGGTGACGGGAAGAAGACATTGGAGTGGAGGGAAATATCGAGACGACAATTTCAGGTACTTCTTGTTTGGATAATTATTATTTGCGCGATAAATAGATGGGAGAATGTTGAGTAGACAAGATGGGAGAGGAAGAGTACATGGATGTTGGACTGAATTAAGGGAGATAGAAGGTACGCTGAATTGAAGAATGTTTATCGCATTGAAGTCATGCCGTGTTAGGTGAGGCTTCAAAATGCAGAAATGTTTAGGCAGTGTGCTCATCCAAAACCTATCTTACCGGTACAACATATTAATGAAAAAACTCAAGGAGTGGAACGACTAAAGGCAATGCAAAATAATCGTCCCCAAGATGGAAGAATTTTCCGGGACGGACCGGGAGAAATATTTAGGGACGGAAAAATGTCTTCGACCGACAACTGACATAATTTTCATCTAGAAAAATTTTTTATAAACGAGATGGAATGAAATTATTTCCGGGACAATGCGGCACGAGGTTTCGCCCACTTCTGTTCCAAACCACGGTTTATAGGACCCAGAAACCAGAGCCCCTGACTCACACAACTCTACGGAAGATTCGGTTACTTATTTGAAATTGCGTCAATGTGTACTGGCTCATTTCTTTTATTATCCTAGTACATTTTAACACCATGTTGTACGCGAGAGCATGTATGGGCATGCGTGGGAAGCGAGGGAAGATTACGGGAAATATGGGGGACTGGGATTATGGTGATGATGAAGATGATGGGAACAAAGGATTGGACTACGAGGGAGCGAGCGGGGTCAACGTCACTTCCCACCAAGACTTAACCACGGGGGTTAATATTTGGGGTGAAACAATGATCGGCATAATGCCGGATAAATTACAGGTGCGAAGGCAGCAATTTCTTCCCCCAAGAACCTCACACGTAAAATTTAAGAGTTGAATGGTGAAAGGCAACTCTCGCCACAGGAAAATAAGCGATGGCAAAATCACACCTTTTCATAATTGAAGAGGCTTTGAAATAATTTAGAGAAGAAAAGCTTACCTACGAATCCTTATGCCCATTTGGAGAAGTTTCCTTACATACAAAATAATGGATTCCACAAACGTAAATGCCAAAGAGAGGATTGGCCGCATTTCCCGAAATCGAACGGCTCGCTGCTGCGTGGTGTGACAGTCGAAAAAGGCCGCCACAGAAATTTGGAATACACCCATACGTGTATGCGAACAAATGCTAACACAAATGCAAAAACCCATGACAATCTTACGAATATAGTAGACTAAATTTTGCAAAATAAAGTTTTTAATGGCCTTAGCGTTCGCGTATTTATTGGACAAACCTCTTATATCCCACTTCAGCCTTTGGTACGTCATTTCCCATCACGAATGCACACTTCTTGAAAAAGAGTACATGAAGTCGGAAGAACGAAAGTGTACACGGACGAGATTTATTATTACAGCAGGGTGTAATATGAATTTGACTTTAGAAGCCATGTGCGAGAACAAGTGAAGAACTATAGCATTTTATCTCGAAATCTTTAATCTAGAGGCATTGTCTCTTAACGAGGGATCTTATGGCTAGAAATACGATCAAAAACTTACATAAATCGAATTAATGCAACGAAAATATCGCAAAAAAAACAGCATTCACTTTTGGTGAGGGATTCCAAATGAGACAGGCGAGTGTATTGCATTGACGATTAACGGCAAAGGGCACATTTACAAACAAAGTCCAAGAGAGTCACAGAAACAACAGTAACCAAAAAAAACAACATAAAACAAAACAAACGCAATACGGTCGCTGAGTATTTTTGAGTAAGATTTGTAAGGAAATATGCAGGATCCGGGTTGAGTGAAAAGGGAACTCGTAATTGATCGAATCTATTTTTTACAGCTTGATTCCCAAGTGACGACTAGAGTCATGCAACAAAAGAGCCTAAAAATAATGAGAGAACTACGTCGAAAATCTTTTGTTCTCAGTTAACCATAAGGGCTCGAGTACAATGGTCTTCTTGTCCCAGTCTTTCCTTTGATTTTCCTTGATTGTAAGGCGTCATCTTTAGAAGGAGATATGAGAGGTAGAAAAACTCACGCATAAAAATGCACATAGCGAAAAAGCTCGCTAAAGTGTGGGGACGAGAAGCACTAGAATATCAACGAATCTCACTACCTGCGAATGTCAGGCGGCAATTAAACTTTCCGAGGCTTCCCGACTCCTAGACGTCGGAGCCTTATATCAATAAAATAAATAAAGTACATATATGATTTAAAAAATGGAGCAACAAAGAATTTCCGAAAACTCCAATTACCGATACTGTTTTCCACAGAGACAGCATTGACAACATGAGAATCAAGGTCGAGGAGCCGAAGCCTATCACAGACCTATCAACCACTTTTGCATCAGTAAAATTATTCTTGAGTTCGGTGCTGAGCAATAATTTTCTTGATTCCACAACCCTTAGTAAGATTCAATTTAAGAAAACAAATAGCAGATAAATCGACATCTCTTCAGGCACAACTTTGTGGAAATATTTCATGGTCGGAGTAAATGAAGTAATACTGCAATTTCCTCACGATTTACATGTATATTTTTCTCGACCAGGGTTACGTCTTATATAGCAACGTAGCCTTGCAACGAAACCATGTCGTGAATAATTAAAATTCGTATAGAAATTTCAAAGTTAGTTCATTTACTGCTAGTAGATAAATTAACTGCCTCTACTAAAAATTAATCCAAATTAGCCACGCATAAACATCTATTGCAGCCATTACCTGTCCTAACTACATAAATTGGAACGTGCAAAATCTAGGAAATACTATACATCTTCCTATTATGCTACTGACCATATCATTTCCTAATATTTTCTACCACCTCAATTGGCAGAAATAATACGGAAATGAATATATACGTACTGTTGGGTAGGTGGTCACATTGTGGTGTGTTAGGTGAGGCTTCAAAATGTAGTCTTGGCTAGTCACTGTGTTCAACCTACCTAAAACGGTAGACTACAATTTACAATAATAATATTGTTTCAAACATGAAACTTTTCTCAAATAGAAGCAGATGCGACTAAAGTGTACCACAAAGTTTAAATTTGCAGGATTCCTAATACCAATATCTGAATGTATCTTCTGATTTGAAGTCACTGCTGCATGTCAAAGACTGTAATACTAGTAATTAATGCAAAAAGATGGGGAATGGGGAAAAAATGGCTTACGAGTGAAAGTCTTTCGGTCGTAACCACCACGTAAAGTTCATGTAAGCAATGAATTTATTGAGTCTGGAATAAATTTCTCAAATTTCACGTCGTCGGTTTGGATATAAAAAAAATATGTTGAGATAACGAGTGATTTTCTTAACTTTAATATTGCACCCACGCGGCCTAATTTGTTTCAGAATGATGTTAAATCTTTATCTTAAGTTTCCAACCCAAGCGTCCGAACATCACCGAAACACATTTCACTTTCATAGCGATTTCACTTCTCAAGACCCCGGGGGGATTGATCACCCACAGCTGGGCTATCCCATGTCACACCTACCCGAATCCACGGTGTCACGGTGTCGAGTGAATACTTATGCATTATGGCGCACATCAACACTCAAACATCAAAGTCTCAATCTCCAGGCGTCCCTCCACTCCTGGCAAAGCCGCGACGGCTTGCGGAGCGAAGCGGATGTTCGTGTCTTTGTCCTCCGCGGGTGGAGGGAGGAGGTACGTGGGCGGGTGTGGGCAAAGGATATGGCGGGGGTGGCAAAAGGCGCATCCGTCTCGCATCCCACCGCGTGAGCGTACTACTACTTAAAACAGCAGAACGAGAGACGGGACGAGGGGAGAGAGGGTTGAGTATTGCAGTGGAGAAGGTGTGAGAGAGGGGGGGTGGGGTGTATTTGTGGGGGGAGGGAAAGGGGTAAAAAAGGTGCCGGTATGGAGGAGGGAGTTACTTCGTGGGAGGAGCGTGGAGGGGTGAGGAATGAACGGAAGAGAGAATCGTGTGAACCTTCTCCCCTTCAGGAGACGACTCTGCCCGCAGAATGGCCGGCTGTTGCCACAGCTACTCGCACATTGGACCTCGACTAACATAAGAACCTCTCTGCATTCACAAGACCGACGTGCAGTTCTTCGATTCTACTATATGTATTTCATCTGGAGTCCAACCTTTTCGTGGAATAAGCAGGCAGTGGCAGACGGAAATGAATCTCAATTTATGTCGTGAGAAATAATTGAGCAAGGGTTAATACTACTACTACATTATTACTCTCGTGTTAACCGCCATTCCTGTAGCATATTATTAATAGTGGTAGTCCACCGATTAAGGTTGTTTTTCAGATGGCCTCCCAGACTAACCACCCATAAATGTCTAAGCCTCGCCTAACAAGACACAACTAACAACACAACACTACAATAAACCCATCTTCAATTCCACATACTCCTTTCCCCATTCATTTCACCCGACATGCTTCATCGTCCTTACATTCTCCCCTTCCCAGTCCACTTTTTCAGTCTTCAACATTCCACAACCACTCAATATGCCCTGCATCCACCTTCCCTGCCTACTTTGGACCTCTTCCAACAGCCCGCTCTTCCATTCTGCCTAGTACCTCTTCATTTGTTTACCTTTCGGTCCATTTTACTTTTTCCATTCTTCTCCAAACCATAATGAAGTAATGGGTTCACAGATGCGGAGAAATAATACAACTAACTTCAAAATGATGTCGAATTCCGGGACTGTCAGACGCTGGAATACATCACATGCTGTACGAATCTAGCGTACAATACCCTTGATACTGACAAAAATTACGTACCGTCCTGCTAAGTTATTTTCTTCTAGTGCGTAAGAGGGAGGAAAATAATATGTTATGGACTACAAAAAACGGATAGAAGTATGAGGGGTTGGAGTAAAAGCAAGATATATCTCGCGAGTAAAGGTATTTGTACCTAGCGTACCTAAGTTGTAAACAGATCCACGACGAAGTGCATTGGTTTACATTAATCGACCGAAATCTCGGTTGACCATTTATCAGACTTACTACCTATGGCCAATCATGTGAATATACTAGTACAAGTGGAAGAATCGAAATCCAAATGGTAATCAAAGATAATTTCCCTCTTAACTAACAGTTGCTCATTCACCCCTTGAGTTCCAACCCGTCAGCCGCCGGCCCCGTGGGGAAGTGCGATGTTTGACATTGAAAAACAAACAGCGGTGAGAATTGAATCACTATAATCATCAGTGATAATCAATGCTTTGATTGATGTGACACCGCCCTTCGCCCAGTTCTCTCAACAGTTAACCTCGTCTAGGCCTTCAGAGTAAGTTGAACACCTAAGGCAAATATTCCAATCGCATTCACATAAAAGACTGCACAATCAAAGGACATAGGAGGTGCGACCATTTGTTACCACCTCCCACCCCTCAACCCCACGCGGACGACATTGACCTTCGAAGGACCGAATAGTTCCAATGAGATCTCAATACTAGGAAGGTATTTGTATTTCAGTAAGGACCATGACACGCAAAATCATTTGTCTTTAGGTGTCACGTGCGTTCCTCTTTTCCCTGTAAAACTGTGTAATAGAAAATGATTCCTCATTTTTCCCATTCCGAACATCTAACCGATCAAACCATTATTTCAACCTTCTTTCTTTTTTTTCTTAACGAAAATGTTTAAGCTATAATTTTTAAAGAGTAGGGTGCCCAAACAGTGGGGAGAGGAAAATTTTCGGCATGAGAGGTACGGAAAGGATAGGAATAGTCACGTTGTAAGGGATGACGGGTGGTAAAAGATGAACAAAATTGAGGGAGAATATATCGTAGTGTACAGAGTGTCGCAATAGGTGTCGGGTTAGGTAAAGTCTATAAATATAGCAGAGGGCCAATAGTTTCAGTTTATACCAGTTCTTGTACGTGGAATAATACGAGGCAAACGCGAAATGATTTCACAACCAAAAGGAATTTCATACTTATCGTGGGGAATTTCGATTCCCATATCATAATAACGGTTCGGATATCAAATTCTTGACTTCTTCAAAAACATATTAGGCCCGTATCTCCATTTCTTTCATAGATACCCAATAAGAGATTTGACCTCATCCCGATATATCCCCGAATGAGTAGCCACCTTAACTGCGCCAGGTGCATCTCTAGGCACCCTTCAGTAGGCTTTCGTGGTGAGGGGCTGCCCGTGGAATAGTAAAACGAACATTCATAAAAAGAAGGGAGATTTCGGACCTTTGGACAAAGAAATAAGGTAAATACAGAATTAATGGTAAGAGTACCGGACAAGGTAGGATTTGAAAGGACACAGTCACCACGGGATCACTGTATTTATAAACCTCACCTAACACGACAATATGACACCTTTCTATCAAAGGGTTTATTATAGTGTACCTGTAGTGAGAGGTGAATTCTCCCTACAAAAAACCGTTCTTCAAACCCGCGTATCCTCTTTGTCTTCTTCTTTCCGTCTGACATTCCTATCCTTTTCTTCCCACTACTACCTCGCTTGGCCAACGTTCTCCCCTCTATTATAGTCTTCATCATTCCATCTTTAATCAAAATGCTCTTGATCCACTTGTCTTTCCTCTTTTAGTTTTCTCCCATTACTTACTGGTGAACTATTTTACTTTTTACGCTTATACTCTTGTCTCAACGAACAAGTTTCCGATCCCTGCAAATCTCCGCTCCATGTAGAAGGTTTCAATATTTTTTTCTTTCTGTTATTTATAACTTCACTCGTATAAATGGTCTTATCTTTAAAACTGTACATGTTATGACGATCTAAACTATATTATTAGAAGTCCTCATGAGAGGGATTTCCAACCAAATACGTAACTACAGAAATGCGGTGTAATGAATTTTTGGTAAAAGAAATTCATGCACCGTTACACCTTTAGAGTTGCAGAGGTAGACATGGGAATTGATCACAAAGTAAAATACCTGAGAAATGCACTGTCTTCGTACGTAATCTGGGGAAGGAGCATTAGGAGCATCTGTAGAGCTGCATTTAAGAAACAGTTTCATCAAACGAGCAGTGGGAAAACATTCGAACTGAAAAGGTAAATGGATCTGCTATTCCGCGTATGTTCATTATATCTCACCTTGAACCCGCGTCGAGTGTCGGGGAGCCTGTCGAGATTGGAACTAATTCCGGATTTGAACAGGAAACAGAGAAAATCCATCCGTTTCGTGAAGAATTGTTATGAACGAACAGAAAACATCTCATTATCATTGTGGCTCTATTAATAGTGGAAATTCTTTACCCTTGCGTTATTCTTGAACAGGAGATATCACGTATGATTGTCCGGATTTCCCGTGGTAAAATTATGCTAAACACCATTTTAATCAATGGTTACCCTATTTTCTAATTACTGGTGACACAATGCCCCCTGACGCACATCTTAGGCGGCTTGTGGGGGAAATGAAGATGGAGGGTTTATAAAGCATTCAAGCAGGTAGAAAAGAGAAGCTACAATGGTAACTGTAAGGGGAAAATTTTTTAATAATTCGCGGAAATGTTTCAGAAGTTCAATTATAGTTAGTGGATTCAAGGATAGTGTCTAACTGTTGTAACCGCGGTAGAGTGAATGCAGTGATTTTTGTTACCGCCTCACGGAGGAGTTGGTACCAGGGGTCTGGTGGCGAAGCAAATCTGACTGACCGGAGGCTGGGCAAACCCGGTGCTTGACCAGTGGTTTCCCTTTCCGAGGTAACAGCGCCCAACCATTATCTTTCCTTTTACGGTCGCTACCATTTATCCAAAATTTTCAATTTCCCAGCCTTCCTCTTCTTCCTCCCTAACTCGCACCTTCCTTCGCCGCCACCTGCTCCTTACCTCCTCCTCCTCAATTCCCCTGTTCTCTCTCTGACTCATAACCCTTGCCTCAAAAACTTCTTAAAACCTGTCTTTTCTCGACCACTTCTCGAATTTCCCTACTGCTCTCCCTGCATCCCCTCGTCTTTCCCCCTTCCCCACCACCCTCCATCTTCGTTCCAGCCTCCATCATGCTGATATCAACCTCCCTCTCCTGCTCCCTCCGTCCTCTTTTCCCTTCACACATTTACAGGTTGCATGGAAATTTTTAAGTCTTCAGTTTTCCTTTATTTTTAATTGAATATCAATTCCGGCTCTTAATGGCGGAGGATATGTGTATATATACATTGTCCGTAAATAGCTTTTTATTGAGCTTTTAATATTATTTCACTTTACTTGCATCGTCGCATGTAATTCGCATTTGAAAATTCTTCGTTTTCTAAACTATTCAATTCTATTCATCATCCCTTCGTCGTCTCGCCCAAAAATAAAGAAGACTATCTATTTATTATCTTTCCCCGTGAAAATTTTGGCGAGGAAAAATAATTTAAGTTAAAAAGATTGAGGCGCCGTTCCTTCTTCGGGTGCTCGTCGAATTGAAATAAAGTTTAAATGCAGGATTTTATGAAGCGAAAGAATAAACGAAGGCCTATTCATGGAATATTTGCTTACAAGTATTTGCTGGTTCTATGATACAAGGAATAACAAGGGTGTCAAGTCTCAGGAAATATTTTGGCCATTTATCGTAAGACAAATCATTCATAGCATAATGATTAGCGTGAAGATGTTAACCAATGTAAACAAGCTTAACTTCGGATTTCTCTCCTCTCATCAATATCGTTTATTTTTCTTTCACTAAGTATTATGTTTCGTGATTATGACTGTTATGATTTCGAAGTTCACGAGAGTAAGTCCTTGTACAGTATTTAATTAGTGACGCCGAGGTGGAACAAAGACTGATGCCTCGCTCCTTAAGGGTAAATTTATTGATTAACTTGTAGCTTTTACTGGCTATAATCTACGTGTCGGATTAAAAAATCCTCCCCTTTCCATTCCTCTGTGCTCTTTCACGAAATTAAACGCTTATTCGTCTCCCCTGACCTTCGGGATTCTCCAATCTCGCCAGAACGCCGCTCCCTCCATCCGGCCGTCATTATTTTAGTCATTATTCAACACTTTCCTGTCCATTCTCCGTACCCAAGTGCCTATGGTTTCTCTCCCCTTCCCTCTCGTCCTCCGCCGACTTTCCTCATTCGGTTTTCTACTGTCGTCAATTAAAATTCGCGGTCTTTTTTTGTTACTCCATTTATTATAGAGTAGAAGTTATAAGGGCAGGCGACCGACAGCTAAAGCTATCTGTACAGGGATAGGAGGGTAATTTGGTAGAGGTAGAATTTTCAGTAAATGGGGGAAGGGTGGAGGAAAGCCCCGTGTCGGCATTAACATAATTTTAACTATAGGCGCCAAGGCGCCCGAAATTTAATGTCCCATCGTAGCGTACTCCTTTTCAAGTTTCATCTACAAAGCACTCGATTTGCGATTGATATCCCTGTAAGAAATTCTAATAAATGCTTTGTAAATGGATGTCAGGACATCATCGAATTTCTGCAATGACACGAGTAGAAGGACCGACTTCGCTATGTAAATGCAAGGTTCCATATTTCAAATGGTTCTATGTGAGTAGAGGAAAGACGCAGCCCCTAACAGGACACAGGGAATAAGTGTGGGAAAAGGAAGGATTGGAATAAGGGTAGGTTTAGAAGAGTGATTGAATGTTACAGGAAAGGGTAAAAATGAGACCGAAAAATTTAGATGTGACTCCTGTGTACAGGTGGTCACATAGAAGAAGAGTTGGATGTGTTGCTTGAGCAGCAGGAGGAAATAAATGAGAACACATACTTAAAGAAAATGCCTGTTAGTGTTTGGGTATCGGGACCCAGTAAGGTATTAGGAAGAAATGGTTAGCAGATATAGGGAACTTTGTTTGTATTACTGCGGAGGTTTATTAAATGGGTATGGCGAAAGAAAGGATTTATAGAACCCGGTTCCGGCCACATCTTTAACGTAGGGGTACTCACGGAAAATTCAAGCATATAACGGGAGTGAACAATATACAGAAAGATTTCAGAATAGAATCATCAGTTAACATAATTTCATGAGGACAGATAATGATTGGAATCAATACTTAATGTTTACAAAATGTGATTTATGATTCAAATTGATTACAATGTGGAAAAGTGTACGAGGTAAAATCCAGTAGCTACTCAAGTAATTAGAACAAAAAGCAAGTATATTACTAGGAATGAGAGTATGGATACAACGAGAGGGTTGGGATAATAAAAATAATAGGAATAAGACTTGATTTAGTTCTTGTTTTTTGAGTTACACCGTAGTAATTGTAAGAGAAACTTGGGGAAGGTTTGGGGATAAGAAAATTCGTAGTTGGGAAGGTTAATGAGCCAGATTTTTGAATGATAAGGTTTTAGTTAGCCCGTCAGCCGTGACATTGCCGAAATTGTTGAGTGGAGCAAATAATCAGCGTGAGGGAAATTGGCTGAAAAGATATCAAAATAAGCGAAAGTAATGAGTTTCTGAGAAATTGTGGGTTAAGATAAGAATTAAGGGATGGGATAATGGATTTGGGAGGGAAACTTCTAGTATTTGAGTAACGTAATGGATGAAACTGAACTTTAGCAAAACTTAAAAAAACCCTCTACGAAACGATATTAATTAATTCCCGGGAATCTTCGGATAAACACGTTGGGAAAATATTATGTAAATTTTGATGAAGAGTTAAGCTCTTGAAGAGTTAAGAAAATTTGCTTTTTAAGGAACATCCGTGAGTCTATATTAGAAATTATTTAATATTGCTGAGGAGAGAAGAATTCAAAGGAAGAAGTATTCGATGATACAGAAGTGGAAGAAAGGAGGTGGAGTTTGGAGTAGTGGTTGAAGTAGTTCATTATAGATGGTGGAGGTTTAAGGCTGTGGTTGAAAGGAGAATGTAATCTAAACGGGATAGAGGGAGGAAGAGAAGAGAAATTCTGAAGAGAATAATGAGGGTTTGGAGTCTATGAGGAGTTCAAGAAAGGAATGGTGCATTGTAAAAGGCATTTATATTATTCAGAAGATCTTCGGAAGCCAATTTAATGTAAAACATTCAAAGATCGTCCATCTGAGAGCATCCAAAGCATACCTCTACCACCCCGTTATTCTTCCTCAGTAGTCAACCCAAAGACTGTTTGCGATAGGTAAGGATCCGAGATCAACTCGGACTAAGTCGCAATACGCGTAAAACTCACGCATTAGGGTTTACTTCTTCTTTTCCTTTGCCTCCAGTCACTTTCACTCTCTCAAGAAGTTCAAATGTCCAGAAAATGCATTTCATTTAGAGATGACATAGCACGAAGTCATTCTGGTGAACTTATCTAATCGTTATTGCTGTGACTAGTAAACTGGATTTCAATGAAGCATTAACTTATCGAAATACCTGCGCTACTTCTCGGTCCTCTCCGCTAGATATATAAATACATAGAAACCACCCCGACCTGCCTGGCGGTACATCCCATGGGGCTGTTTTATTAAACTAACCACCAACAGTTACCAATAAATTTCACTAATATCAAATAATTTCAAATAGCGCCAACAGGTACCAACAAATTTCAGATGATTACGTGCTAAATAAGCAAGGTAGCAAAACTCATAAATATACTAAAGGTTTCGTGTTGCTGCGCAGAATGATTCAAATTGTATTTAAATTACTGTCACCTTTCATATACCCTTTGATTGCTTTTTATTTGGATAATTCTTGTTTACACCTTGAATAAAAAGAGTAACGTAGAAATTTGTGCGCGGCGTTAGGATCTGGAAATATCAAGGGTCACCAAGTGGGGCATTGGTGTTGGGTTGCCTACCAGCAAAAGGTTATCACCAGAAATGTGGCCAAAATATTATAGTGGTATACGATGAAGATATTATTCATATGCAAAGCGTTTGACATATTTTTTTCAAGGTTTTAATTTTTTAACGCTCACCGGCACTGAATTATTTAAAACAATCCCGGATGCCCGTCGAGGTAGGCGGAGGTGGGGAGCCACCGACCTCAACCGCCCCGAGCCACGCGCCGGGGTGCTGGAGGGCGAGACGGGAATTTCGAGTCCACCCGGTGCGAAAGGGCGGGAGGGAAGGGTTTCCCTCTCACGTGGGCCTCTGGTTTAACGGACCTGCTTGCGAGGCGGGAAGGGCCGCATGGGGAAAGAAGCATGTTGCGCGCGCGGTCACCTTCACACCCGCTTAATAGAGCGGATAGAAAGAGGGAGAGAGAGAAAAAGATCGAAGGGCGAAGATGTTCACCCGAGTCGAGGAAATCCCCGCGAGGTCACACAGGTGATCCCGTGGATGGTCGTGCCCGATTGGCGGTGACTATCCTGCTTTCTACTCCCTCCGTTCATCTCTTTCCTCCTCCCACGGCTTCGGCGAGAGGGCATTGGGCCGGCTCCCCGCTAGGAAGATCGGCGGTGGCTGGGAGGACGTGATAGGAGAGATTTTATTATTTATTACAAAATACCCTGCGGGTCACCGCTAGGGTGTGTGGCAGGGGATGATTACATACCAGACTACTTTAGACCCAAAATAGGTTGCCCTCCTAACGCGGTCGGACGACTTTATTCTGATCCCTTATCGTTCGTGGGAAAAATAACATCTTAAATCTACCTGTTCTACGCGTAGTCTCTCTAATTTTATTTACATGATCTCTCCTACGTAGTACTATGGGGCTGTTTCACCGTGTATTTTCAACATCGTCGCTAAAGAGCCATCCTTCCAATTTATGCAAGAGTTTTAATCTGAAATTTAACCTTCGTTCAGCGAGTGATTCCCATCCTAGCTCTTCTAATAATGTTTATACGCTACTGAGTTTGACATAACAATATATTACAAATCTAGCTCGTCTACGCTGCACGCGATCCAATTCGGCAATTAATCCAACTTTATGAGGATCCCATATACTATTAGCATATTTTAAATAAGGCATAAACAGCGAAAGATAACATTTCTCTTTAACCTTTTCATCATATTTCCCCTATACTCTTCTAATAAATCCTAATTTTGTGTTAGCTTTTCCTTATATTCCCCTTATGTTTCACCCAAGAGAAGTTGTGAGTGAGGGAGACGTGCAAGTATATAATCGAGTCTATAATTTCTATTTCGGTATTTTCTGTTATTCCAAAAGTCATGACTACTCACTTTTTAAAGTTTAATTCTAATTACCAAGTGTTGAGATAGAAGAGAGGGATCGCCTACCACCTACCGTGTGTAGACTTGGCCTTTTAGTCCGTGCAGCATCGAGTTTCGATGTCTTTCGAACAATTGTGTCTCTAAGGGAAACAAACTAAAAAAATTATCGTACATGATATTACGGAGTAGATGTTAGTAGTATTTTAGGAGAACGGAGATAGGATGGTTGCAGTGGCTAATGTACTGGCCTCACATCCTGAGCACCCGGGTTCGAACCCCAGTGGTGTATAAATTTCGAAGATATCTCGATCCCAACTTGGGGTTGTATGTGGAAAGCACGTCTAGTGGAAATCGTCAGATAGGAACAGTGGCGGCCTTGGCGCCTTTCGTTAAGAGTAGACTAAAGCCGACGCCGGGTTTCTCCCCACCGTTCCCCGATTACCTGTAAATCCTACTTCCACCACGTTACCCACCTATCCTCAGTGGCGCAAATAATCTCAGCTGTCGGATTCCTCCCCAAATACTACTCATGCTACTTACAGTTAAAGGAGAAGCAGTGTGTAGGCTATCAGGAACCTCACTGGGTTATTTCGTGGTGATGTCTACTCTCACTTATTAACCAAACCATGATTTGAGTTCTCTGGCTTGGCTTTTTCCTTTCCGAACGAATTTACGATAGGGAAGGGCCGCCTGCACTACATGTACCTCGCGTAATTAATTTTTCTGCCTTGATTTTGTCTTAAGAGTGAGCTGTAGAAGTTAAGTCGAGTTTGTATAAGTCGATCGGCCAATTTTGCAGCCGTGCGGGATTGCTGAAGTGAGTGGTTGCTGCTCGGAATGCTCCGGCCACTTTTCAGGTCTCGCTCCTGCTATCATCCTCACCCTCAGCGTCCGTCCCTTCTCTCTCTTCCCCTCCCTCCTCTCCGCTTGCTCCTACCTCGACCCTTCCGCAACCCGACGACGTCTCACCTTCACCTCTCTCTCTCCTCCTCCGCCCTCCGGTTGGGCGCTTCTTCCCACGCCTGCCACCTTAACGGGGTCGAGGTGCCTCGCGGAAAAAAGACTCCTCAGAAGTTGCCACATCCTTGGATTTGGTCAGGGAGGAAATCCCCGGCGTTACGCGGATCGTTCCCGCGTATTCGAAAGGGGTATTCAGCTCTTCGCTCTCGGGCATGGAAGGACGCGATCGGGTCGATTGACGCGACGGCGATTCGCAAGAATTCGTATCGATAAGGATAGCATGATGCGACTCGATTCGATTATGAAGACAGTGTTCCAGAAATCGACCGCGGACGAATCGATTCGAATCGCGCGACCGGATTAAAGTCGGCATTACCTAATCCTAATTGGATCATTGCATTTCTTTTCGGTAGGACTGCTATTCGGCGATTTCCTTAGTTTATATATTTTTAGAATAGAAAAACGCATCTGTTTGTTTGAAACCGGATCATCAGTATTGATTTGGATGATCGGGAATAGTATTTTAATTTGTTTTCACCAACTGTTTTCTAATGAATTGAGTATGAGTTGTCCAGCTCTAGTACACTTGGATTCCATATCGAAATCCGTCCCAAATTTGCTGTCTTGCCGCGGCGAAAGGTGAGGGAGTATATTTTTTCGGGCGTCGCGTTTCCGCAATAATTATTAGTATATCCTCCCTTATCGCTTACCCTTCCCACCTGATGCTTGCTCCCCCTGCCATACTTCTTTTTGGTGGATCGCGGGCTATTAATGTCGATGTCGAACCCATTCCAAGGGCTAGATCTAACTTTTATCTGGACTCCAGGGCCCAATCAAAAATAACCATGTATGAGTTGCCTTCCAAGCTCAGAGTTACGTAAATGGCTTCACCGTAGAGTACATAGGGCTCGTATGACCTCTACTAGAGCGAAAAGCATTTTCCATTCCTAAAATGGCGTCACTAAAGAGTAAAAGGACTGCATGACGTCCGTTTTCCTCACTTAAGTGGTTTAATGTCCACCTGAATCAATCATCAGTTGAGAGAGACGACTTGGTGTTGGTGTTGTTTAGGAGCAAAACTTATGTCCGTAGGTGCGACAGTGCGAAGGAGGTCAGAAGTCGTGTGATAACGAATTCAAGAAGACTCGGACCATGAGCAGTTTTCAAGTGGGAAAAAGGGACCTCCACGGAAACTTTATAGACGGCCATGAAATCATGGCATTGACATCGTGAAAAATATGAACGTCTTCAGGGTGGTTATGCTAAGAATTAACACAAGTTCCAACGTTCTGGTATAAGCCGTTCGTTAGGAAAAAAATCGGAGACTTTAGATCCTGAAAGTATCTCTCAGAAACTTACAGACAATTTTCGAAGGTCTTATTTGAAAGGGCCCGTTAATACAGATTTATCATTTTCATTGCTAGTCGCTTACTCCATCTTCAGTCTTGGTTTTACTGCTTGCTACGAACTTCTCTCCATCTCTAATACCATGTGATTACACATCATGAATAGAAGCCACACTTTTGAATTATTTCCAGGATTGAAAAGTGAAGTTTGGAGTGGGAATCGTCAATGATCGGTGGTACGGATTTAAAAACATGAGTGGTCAGTCAGGGTGAAGGTGGAGTAAATGGCAATGCCCTCCTCTTTTGCAACCAAAAAAATTGATTCAGTGAAGGGGATACTGCGTCATTTATCATCCTTTCATCCGGGACGAAACCTATGTGGGATTGCGATATTAAATTATACACTACGCCCAAGGGGTTGATTCATCGCATATAAGGCCGTAACACTCTTGCAGTGGTACATAAAGATGCCGCGCTTCTATTTCACTTTCTCACAACACCTGTTGCGAATTTTTTTAATGTATCATTAGGTACACATTTCCACATGCGTAATTAGTATGCCTTAATTATGGTAGAATAATGGTTCCTGTCATCCGTACGATTTACGAGCCTGAGGATGTTTAACGTTCCGTTAAGCATCCCTCTGTCCTACCTTGGGTTGCCCTTGAGGATGTCAGAAGATGTAGCAGCCCATTCTCCCTCCATTTAAATGAATCTCTCTCCTTGAGTCGGAGGAGAATATATTGGAGTATTTGATAGGAAATTTCACGCGATAAAAAAACTGGAAGGATCCTTCTCCTCTTTGAAGAACACAGTTTCAGGCGTTCTCCTCTTCTTTGGTTTCCATTTTGAATTGCTCTACAAACGCTAATGATTTGCCAAGCAACAACAGTATCATCTGGTTGTAAGTGCTATAATTAATTATCTGGATAGGCGAGGTCAGGTTGATAAGTGTGTTACCTTAATGAACACTGCATTAAAATGGTACTTCGACTGCAGCAGATCTCGGTTCATTACTTATCGTCGTAGGGCAAACCTGCTTTCAGAAAGGGAGAGATATGAGATATAGTCGCATTTGAATTTAGGAAATGTGCGTGTTTGTCATCCTATTTTTCAGGGTTTAACTTAATTTAATCTTTAATTATATATATATGTTATATATATATATATATATATATATATATATATATATATATATATATATATATATATATATATATATAATACATATATTAGTGTATACATTATGCATTTATTTATATTATTATACATTTAGTTGCACATCTATAATGCTTAATTTTGTCTTTTTACAGGTAAGTGTAACAGCTCAGTATGATAGAGATGTCCTCTTCACCTTTTTATTGATATCGTCGTTTATGTAAGTATGCAACTACTCGTTAATTTACTTCGAAAATTCAATTACATGTATGCATCCGCTTGAAAGCCATTAATTCGCGTCCGTGAGCCACCAATTGGTACGTTTGACACAAGAGCACCTGGAGAAAAAACTCTCGCGAGGGGAAATGTTACTTCGATGATTGGTGCTTGCTGCTTCGTGGCTGAAAATACTGATGGATCACGCATTTATTTCGTATTAGATCTGGTGGCTTAGTTCTTCTTATCTTATAGGATGGGTCAGGAAGAATACTTTGAATTAAATACACACGCACATTGTTTGCAATGGTGTGGCTCATCTCCCCTCTGATACATAGGGCCTTACATGTGTGTACAACCCCGATTTTATTGTTTCAATAATAGTAACAATGACATAGTACCCATTTTTTGCTGTAAGTGTGTTCACTCGTTTAGTTTCCCATTACTACCACTGGTCTCCCTTATTAACTCACAACTTAAAAGAAAGAAAATCTAAAGTGTAATGTTTACTATGGTAAATGTTTACTAGTAATAGTCACGAGGAATACCTCTCGATAGAATGTAATTCAAAATACCTCGTGGAAATGAGTGGAAGTGATATTTTCCATTGACGCAGAAGTAATTCCTCATGACGACAGGATCAGCAGTTCTATAATTGGGTAATGTATCAAAATACCTTTTTCTTCTATTTGACGTAATACTCTCAGGCTTCATCACGCTCGGAATATTTAAGTGTTCGTTAAAATCCTGCTTTTGTATTCTAATTTATTATATGTTAATTTAAAAAAAAAAATGGGCCGTGTCCTTAACTTCCCCGCCTTTCGCCTCAGCGTCTGGGATAATTAATGTAGACGTTCTTGAGATCCGGTGTGAAAGGCTGGCGAAAAACGAACTTGAGAAGTTGTTTCCCCAAAGTCCTTCGCGCGGAAAAGAGGATTCATGTCCCGTGGGAATGTATTTCGTTTGTTGTGAATGCGTCGCCTTCCTAAATTGTTGTTGTTCTTTCTTTTTCGCGAGCCCAGTTTTGCGTGGTCACTAGCGGCTCTGCCCTTCGCGGCGGTGGCGAAACGTCCCGGGCAGCTACGATGTCGGGAATCCACGTAAATGGAATATCGTTAAGATTCCTGTCGAGATTCTTGCCTGGGATGTATCTGCGAGAGAGAGAGAGTGGTCCGCGAGGCGAAACTTGGCAAATGTTATATCCTTGAAACTTATTTTTTTTCGATCCGGTTCTTCTCTACATCACGGCGACTTCCAGATAATGTGGATTTTTTGGGTGTTGTTTTTCGTGTTGTTATCGGTTTCTGTTTCAATTTTTAAGTGAGAATTTAATGAAATAATTTAAATGTGCCGAAGTGGATCGGACTCAGGCTTAGGCCACAGTAGGGTAGTTAATGCGTGAGAAATAAAATGAAGTTAGTCATATATTTACCAGAAAATGGAATTGCATACTTGTCCAAAGGTGCGTGTAGTTATTATCCAGCGTGGAGGAATGGTCGTAGATGAAAATGCGTTTTGAGAAACGGACCTAGTGTAATTTTGGCGGCCTCAGATACGTTATCATTGCCCATTCCTGAGCTAATCCGGGTAGTATTTGATGGAGGCAAATGCGGTTGGGCTACCCATATTTAAGAAGCTTAATGTACCCAGTATCCTCTCAAAGACTTGTTCAAAATTTTGTAGTTTAATGTCATTAATTATCGCATCATAAAATAGGCCTCAGGCATGGTGTCTTTAACTAATTTTTCGAAGAAGTTCTAATTCTTTTAACTTTCTCCACCCCTCTTTAAATACTTGGCGAATTCCTGACAGCCCCTGGGTATCCAAAGAGGGAGAAGGGCTAACCTCATCGCAACCTTACCCTCCCTGGAGTCCACTTCCGACCCCCAATTTTCGTCTTTAATCCAACGAGACTTTGCTGCCGTCATGTATATTTAAACGGGGGGATACAAAGTTCGACTTTGAAGATTGTAAAATAAAGGAGTGTTCTAGGTATGTGGGGAAGAGTTGGGAAAAAAAGGGAATGGTGTCCATTGGGAGGGGTGTATTAACGAATGAGGAGTGAGAGAGGAAGCGATGTTGGGAAAAAGGTTTTGGTGCTGTTCTCAAGTGTTTTAGAGTTCCATGCCAATTTGTATATGAAATTTGAAGAGACCGTCGAAAAATAGCCGCAAATGGGTATGCTACTCCTAAATGATTACTGGGAAATGAATGGAATTAATATGCACAGCATGCCATTATTGCATATTCATTAAATATAATTCAGCCTTCTAGGTGTTATATATTCCAAATTTATTTTTTTTTAGAAATCCTGCGGGTGAGTTGAACTCCTAATTGTTTTAATCCACCATCGACAACTCCGAATGCTTTTACGGGTGTGGGTCGTTAAATGTGAGACAAGATTTCAGAGACTGCGAACAGCCACTGCCATTCATTATTGCCAAAGCTTCGGCTGTATTCACTTCAGCTACCCGAAGGTTTCGGCGCAAATGTGAAATTTCCGCATTTTTCGCACCCTCTTATCTTCAAGCGATCCAGTCACGAAACGGAAACCTGGCTGCGTGCCTGAGCTCCGAAGAGAATAAAAAATTGTATTTATGAACTCTTCTTTTGACTTCGTGGTGGCCTGGTTAGATCATTCGGGGACTAAACAAATGGCCCGGGTTCGAACCAGGTGACACCTCGTGCTACTTTCAGCTTCCTCCAGCCTGTCTGTTTTTCGAGTGCTAGGACAATCCTGGGAAACCGCAGGCTGTTCAGAGTAAGAAACTGTATCAATGAATTTCACGCGCCGGTAGGTTTAGCGAGAAGCGAATCTGCCCAATAACTTACGTTTGGGTTGATTACCTGTTCTTCATTTAAATTTCATTTGCCTTATATTCCACGAGAGCTGCTCAATAAATGTTAATTATAATATTTTAATAACATACACGAACCTTGACTCACCCAACAAATTTTGATGGTTCTTCTTTCAAAGCAGTTCCCATTGGAAGCAATAAACTAATCCCAACCTTTTTTTTCAGTCCCAGAAGCTATGCCAGGAGCTATTTTTTGATAGCTCCTTCAAAATTGCCTCAGTAGCCTTCGCCACTACTTGATGACGCAAAACACTATCTAAAAAGGCGTTTCGTAATTTTGGGAACGGGAAAAATTCACTCGAGGCTTTGTTTGGCCTATAGGGAAGACGAGAAACACACTTATCAATGATTTTCGCGAGATAATCAGCAACAACATTTGCAAAGTGCCGCTTTGAATAATCGTGGGGCAGCATCCAGCCTCCTGCTTTGAAATGTGGTGTTTGAAATAGCTTTGGATAATTTTCATTACATCTGTATTGTACGCTCCTTTAACAGGTGTGTGTGCTAGTACCACATACTGAGGCACAATTTCTTGGTTGTGGAAAAATAATATGGTCATTAATTATCCCCCCTGTAGGCATCATCTAGGTTTCGGATCACGATTTGTTCCGGCGAAATTTCAATGCAGTGATTTGCTCATCCCGTGTGACCTCTATCATTGCCGTGAGCGAACAGAACGTTTTTCAACTCGCAACGCCTGTGCCATGTTAAAGTCAAATTTATACAACTTGTGCTTTATATTACACAAAAGTCTAGCAAAGTAATGTAAAGGTATATATATGTAAATTAAACAGTTTCTGGCGTGACTTGGTGGAAAATCTTCACATTGGAATTGAAAATTAACAACTTGATTATGCTAATAAAAATTTTGTAATCACTTTATTCAACAACACTCTTAAAACTGAAGATTAGTCTGGGTGGAGCATGTCTTGTCTTATGATGTGGTCACCTTTGTGGTTCCATGTGTCCTTATAATCTCGTTAGACCTCTGTCTTAATGTCAAAATCTAATGACAGCCAGAGTTTGAAAAGCATTCATGGTTGAAGCACTACTCGAGCACACAACTTTCAAGTTGGCGCATTGCCCACCGGTGCTCACACGGTGCGGGTGAAAATTAATAATCATTTTCAGACTAATAATTATATATATGTACTAAGAGTACTGTCAAAAATGTGCACCTTCGCTAAGGAATTGTAAGTACCAATGATGAAATTGGCAGGGCCTTTCATAGCTCCATTTCCATTATGGTGATACATTAGCATTCGCTTAAACTCAAATTTTATGAAGCCATTAAAGCATCTGATATTGAGAAGGGTGCCATCAGTATTCCTTTTATTTATCGTCAATACAATCCGTTCCATATGTTATAGAACCCGTTATAACGACGTAAATTCAGTGCTAGAAACCACATCATGTTGCGGAAGGCTACCAAACCCCGTCGGCCGGCCACGGAAACTTTTATATTGCTGTTAAATGTATTTCCATACGAATAACTTCACGCCAGGCTATAGTGGGTATTATTTCAAAGCGTGTCGAAAATTTAAGTAGCTAATTTCTGAACACAATAAAAAAATTACCATATCACCACACTTGGGATATTGGGGTCTAATTCACCACGTTCGTTTTAGCCACGCGGGACTTATTGAAGTGACCGATGAATTCGCTCGATTGTAGGTCTATGTATTAAGGATTTTTCCCTATGACTATAAGCTAAGGTATTTATTCACTGGGGTATAATAAAACGAACGATTTCCTAAAGAGTACTCTTATGCAGGCTAAATTACGAAGTGCAATTTTTTCATGTATTACTGCGGACAAAATGTATAAATATATAGGAGCTTGTCGTAGAATGGCAGACACTGGAGTTCCCGCTTATCTTTCTCATGAAATCAGTGTTGCTGAAAGAAGTTTTTTTTACTTGTAATTAAATAGTCTGCTATTTGAGCTGATTCCTAGTGGTTTTCTGACCGTCATTCGTGGATGTAGAGGTTAGGAAACTTTCTGTGCACATTAGGTTATGATATGTCAGTTTAGAGACCCTCCTGTTTAGAATAAAATGCATCATTGAAGAAATACGGTTTTTCTTAGTTTCATGGTGCTCATTTATAGTTTAAAATAGTTATTTCATGATTCATCATTGAAAATAATATGACTCCAAAAGAAAATATTTCTAAAAAATGTTACACTTCTTGGTGAAGAAGTTATGGTGATGGTGTGATATCCCGCTCCATTAATGCGTTATGTATTGTAGCAAGTGTTATCGCGAAATAATTCATCTACATAATACCCCACACCCCGCCGCAAGGGCATATCGCGGGGGTTGTTAAGTCACCACCCGTAAAACAGAATAAAACCACATACAAAACATACAAAGTCATGCCACTTCAAACCCACAGAGGCGTATGTATTCGTGGAAAAACCATTTTAACTCACACACATGCAAATACATGTACTAGCAACTAACATAATTGAGCATAAATATTACTATTTATTAATATATATATGTATATATATATATATATATATATATATATATATATATATATATATATATATATATATATATATATATATATATATATATATATATATATATATATATATATATATGTTTGTTCAGACGTACCCACAGACGCTAAGTAAAAAGCATGCATGTATTCTCTTCCTTACTCTCCCCCAATTACCCAACGTTCTCCCTTAGATCTCGGCCTTCCACATCCCAATGCCTCTTAATGTTTCCTCCTTTTTCTTCAACCTTCTTTGGATTTCCCCCACCATATTTCAAACTTCGGCGTTTTAATCTTACTCTCTGTCCTGCCGATTTTCCCCATTCTTCTCCGCAGATGAATCGATGAAGGAAATAATTTCAGGAAAACGGCGTTTCCATCGTACAAAATCGCTTGAGAAATCCATGTCATAATTTTCGGTACCGGTGCAAAATATCCATTCTAATTAGTAGAATACCTCCAATAATAATAATATTTCTATTCCCATGGGAGAAACCCTCAGGTGGCCATTTAGAACGCTCCTTAGTCCTCCCTCGCATGTGTATGCCTCGCGTCTTGTGCATTCCCCAGGAAGGGAAGTTCCTCCTCCGCGTCGATATCTCCGCCGGATAGCTTCCTACGCATGGCTAGGGACCTTGACTCCCCCTCACCCTCCTCCTCCCCCTCTGATTCATTTGTGGTAAGGGTCTCGGAGATAAAACCTTCATTCAAGCCATGCATTTTTATTTTCCTCGCGCTAGCTCCTTTTATTTATTTTTTTTGAAGCCTCTGATCTTCATAGGCGGCTGGTCGCGGATCCTTGAAATTGCTGTTCAAGATTGTTTCGCAAATGAGGCGTTATCTCGCATCGCGGTTGTGTTCCTTTCTTCTCATAAAGTGGCATAATCGTGGAGGGTTTCGTTGTGAAAAATAAACGATTTCTGGAGATTTTGGTGTGTGATTAACGCCGACTTATTTTCATCCGAAGAACATTCCGTGAATTTTGATGTCTTTCGTTCGTCTTTTTGGTCGATCGCGAGGTTTCTAGAGCGGAGATGCGTCTGATATTAGTCCGTAATGGAACTGGCATTATTAGGTATTGTTTGATTATTCTATTAGTAATTGATTGTGTTCAAGTAAAAATAGGGAATGAATATAATTTTTTTCTCAATAAATATGTCCTGCCCTTTGACTGAAGAAAATGTGAGCAGGAGCTCTTCTTTTCTTCAGTTAAAATAACAATTTATTATGTTTCTCAGTGAATCTTTTTCTTACGGTGTACCAATATTTACTAGTGTGTCAGTTAGTGGGACGAAGTATCCAGTTGTGCTAGCCTGATAGACAGATGTTTACTAGCATAGTGCAAACCGGAAGATATAAGGACGTTTAAGATCATTTATATTTTATCTGCTTCTTCTGAGATTATTAAACCTAGTATTGGTTTGATCTCTTAATTACTTCACTTTTCTGCTCAAGTCTTTCAGTAATGCTTTCAATTAATGCTTGCCTATTTCTATTAATGCCTGGCCTTCCTGCGTAGTTTTTTACTACTTATTTCCTTCTTTGACTTTACTATTTAATTACTTTGTTTATTTGGTTTATTCCATCGAATTGGACTTTATTGGAGATTTAGGCCTTGAATAGACTCTTCGCCTAAGATTCTGCCCAGTTTTGTTTTCTATTCTGTATCTCTACTCAGAATTCCTTCGTCTCTTTATTCTCGTCGAAGGACTTTTCCTTTTGACTTTTTCCTGTGCATTCAATTATCATGATTCGTCTCTGATAACGTGTTTCCGTCAAATCTATCATGTTTTTCTCTACCTTTGATGTTATCTGTTTTTCGGTAGTGGAATACAAGTTCAAATGAACCATTTCCTCCTGCCAAGATGGGTGTAATTGGCCGTTATATGCTGTATTTTTCGACGGATAGCGTTAACCTTCGCGCCATTCCCCTCTTTCTACCATCGCTGTTGTTTCTCCTGACTGACAAAAACTCCGCCAAATTTTTCCATTCTTTCAAGTTTGGCCTCCTGGTACATTATTTGGGAATTGCCTTCCGAGCTTCGATTAAGTGAGCATCATCTTCGTTTTGCAGTTGTAAAAACTAACAGTATTATAGAATTAATGAACATTGAATAGTAATTTACAGGGACCTTACTGTCTTCATGAGTACACTGTTTGTTTTTAAGGGGTCCAGAATCAACAACTCATGGTGCTGTGGCTTTTTTTAATGAATCAAAAATTTTTATTTCTTTTTCTTCGAATTGTCCCTGTTAAAGTAAGGGATTTATCTCCGTTAGGATATATCGTCATAAAAGGTCTCGCGTATTTGAGTTCGTGAACCTCGTAGACAAGTGTGCGTCGGATAATACCTACCGTGTATTTTTTTCGTATGCACGAGGAGTCTGCTTAATTTATACGTTATACATTTCCTGAGCGTGCATATTTTTTCTTCGCGGAAAGCACTTAAAACCCTTCTTTTCTAAGCAAAGCACGTAATTCCTGCACAAATCCGCGAAAGCTCAGCGTAGGCCCGGGGAAATCTTGATGTTTCGTGTAGGTGGCCCGTGACTCAAAACGGTTGAGAAACATTGCCGCCGGGCTAAAAAGCTTGGCGTGGGCTGGGCTTTTTACTTCTAACATTCGCGACGAGTAATGAGCTACCCTTGGCCTTAATATTTCGGTGAAACTTCGGAACTTCCTCTCGCGAGTCAGTCCTCTGTCTGGCTTCCTTTCCAGGATATTTATTTCTATGTCCCGAGTAGTAGTAGTAGTTTTTAGAGGAGGCGACCGACAGCTGAGGTCATTTGCGACATTAGGGATGCACAGGAAAGGATGAAGGGTGGAGAGAAACCCGGTGTCGTCATTAGCCTACTCTTTACGAAAGGTGCCAAGGGGTCCGCAGTTTAATGTCCCATCCGACGGACGGCGTACTCACTCTAAGTGCCCTCCACAAAGTACCTCAAGTAGGGGTCGAGATACCTCTGAAAAATACTCAACACCGCCGGGATTTGAACCCGCGACCTCAGGGTGGGAAGCCAGTACGTTAGCCGCCGCACCATCTCGATCCCCTCCATGTCCCGATTATCGATATTGCATAAAGGGAATCGGCTCGCAGTCAACTATCGTTAGCATCCAAACGTGATTCATGCGTTGTATCCGTGGCAAGACGCGGGTACAAAAGATGTTCTAGAACTATGAACGCTATTTTCTCTCCGCTGTGCTTTTACTAAGGGAATTGATAACCATTTTTTTACATGTACATTAAAATATTTATTTCATATCAAGGATAGTAATTGGGATATTTTTTAACGTCATCTGACGCCTGTCGCTTCGTGAGGACAGTTCAAGACAGCCCTTATCAGATCAATAAAGCCCTCAGAATCATCGTAATTAATATTAGAAGAGAAGGTGAAGTGGATTGAAAGGAAAGCAAATTTGGAATTGCTAGGAATTGTGGGGGAGGAGAGGGATTGCTCGGAGAAGTCATAAGGAAACAGGAAAAATGAATGCAAAGCATAGCGATTGGCAATGGGATGTTGAAGACTGTGATAGAGGGGGGAATGTTGGGCAAACGAGGAAGAGGTAGGAATAGGATAGGGATGTTGGACGGAATGAAGATAGGAAGGCAGTATGCGGAGATGAAGAGGGGCTTATTTTATTGTAGGATCTTGGATTGTATTTTGTTTGGAGAGACAAGAGAATTATTTGGTAGTGTTTGTCCATTAATAACTTAACTTAATCGGTAGATCACCTATAATAATAAAAATAATATTAGAAGCCGCGAGGTTAGTTGAATTCAATGGAACTGCGGGAATTGGTGCTACAGTATTTTTAGCGGAGCCACCCGTCGATGTGAATACAATAGCAAGGATGACATTCACAGTGTTAAATGACCAATTGGTCCAACTGGCAAAGTATTAGGCCTCCATTAGGTCATTTGCGGGGTATCATGCAGATGAAATAAAAATGTTATTTTAATATATAATTTTGAAAAAATGGCGCAAAACTTGCTTACTTCGTACTTATCATATGTTCACCATAACCGTCACTGCTTATATTTGTCATCCAGATGCTAAATTGGCCAAGGCATGATCACCGCTAGATGTTTAAGTTTGGAAAGAAATGTTTTCAGTGTTCCTCCTAGATTAATGCTGAGAGCAGCTGATTTATGCGTGCCTATAGCCGTATTTATATCCAGGCCAGGTCTGTAGTACACCATCATAGAGGAAAGTGTTAACCTGAGCTCATCGTTCAGCGCTGAAATAGCTCCGACGCGACGCCCAGGTCCCCTCCACCCTTAATGCCCATCATAAAACCCATTATGAAGATCATCACGTATCCCAAATGACCTCACATGAGGTGCGCCTCCCATGGTGACTATCCGTCCCATTCAGCGGTGATTCAAAGAGTGTGGGGAGAGTCAGGTGTGGAGGTTAAATGTGCATGAACCTGGTTATTTGACTGAAAAGTATTCTATGTTCATGAAGAAAGGAGAATCTTAAACAGCCAGGTAAACCAAAGAGAGGGATGAAATGAAAGGCATTACGCAAAAAGAAGAACTGTTATTTCGTGGATGCGTTTCTCGTACCATATTTTTTAATATGATACTCTTTCGGAAATGGTGATGGAGCACCAAGTGCAAAGCTGTTTCTGCCGGAATCTGCTGCAATACTTTTGACATCCGGCGTTCCGTATCAGAAACCTCTGCAAATTTAATCGCTTCACTAATTGCAACGTTCCTATATTAAAAAGTGGCTGTTCGCCAATTATTTCAAGGTTGTGGATTGGTTTCAACTTGGCCACACTGCACTTGAACTTGCCAACTCTTCAAGTGTCCCTGCCGTTCTCGATAAGTAGTGTCGATCATGCATACATGCTTAAGTCACGCATAAGTTCGCATTAATCCTCGTAATGCGCTGACGGTGTTTTAGATCATTTGACTTGGGATATCCTTAAATTTTTGAGAAGCGCTGTATCTATTTTTTGTATTTTTGCCAGTACTGGCAGTAGAGTGGATCGGCTCCATTGCAAAGACTTTGAATGACAAGGGTGGGGAGTACAAATGCCTAGTTAGCAATAAGATTTTGGTGCAGTGTGAACAAAATCCATGACACTGGATCAGAGTGAAAATCTTTTAACTTCTTATCTACGGGAATTGGTTCCGTACTGGAATACTTCTGCTTTCAGTGAAATATACACTAAATATGTGACAATAATATGCTTAAGGCACAGTGCCTTGGCGGAATTTAGTCTTTTATGTATCGGGAAGGAATACTGCATCGTCATCAAGTTTCTGAAAATCGACTTGACTGTTGGTTCTCAATTTCCTCCCATCTATATCAGTTTTCTACATTCCATTCCCTATCAAAATGGGTCCGTATTTCTCCCAAAAATCCTCTCTCCTCCTCCACCATACCTATTACTTATTCGTTTGATTTCCTTTCCCTCCATTAAGCTTTATTCATCTCCCTCTTTTTTTTCTAACCTCACCTTCAAGTATTGTTTGTGTTATATATACTATCACTTCAGAGTATAAGCGCACTTACAGTATACATACAGTCACTATTGTGAATTTACTCCAATTATTATATTAGCATCTTAGTTACACGTATTTTAAACTAGGTTTGTTTTTCTCCTCCTTTCGTCTCCAGCTTACGATAAAAATCCACCCGCTTACACGTCCTGGTACGTGTACCTACTCGTAATTTACACATGTCATTTACGTATGTGTATATAGTTGCGTTTGAATATTTTGATTTATGATAATGAAACGCTAACAATTAAAATCCGAATATTATGGTGTCCGTGGAAAATATAGTCTCTTGTTTCCGTTCATCCTTAACCTCTGCAATTCTACGTTATCTTCTGAGCGTCGGTAATATCGCTTACGGTGTGTGACTGTTTCTCACAAAGTTTTGTTCTAACAGAATTTAGGGAAACATCTCAAGGCTTTCACTTTTACTGCGACAGAACAGATTTTCCCACGATCAGGGTAGATTCCATGGAAGAAATTGGCTGAGGAGCTTCCCTTTTTATCTCCAAAATCGCTTAGCATACCGTCCTTCGCTCTGAGTCACGCATTCTCTCCTCCCACGACCTCGAGGGCCTTGCCGTAGATGTCTTCTTGTCGCTGGGAGCGTCGCCCTCTCGTCCGACGTTTTTCCTACTGCCCGGCCGTGTTATGAGTCTCTCCGGTTTCCATGAGGCGGGGAGACATCTCAATTCGTATATCCTGTACCCTCTTTCAAGTTCTCGTTTGACTCAGTTTCTTAACGAATCATGTAGCCAATGCAGTATTAAGCTAATTTAAGATACTCTTTCAGATTTGAATGATGGGTAAAATTGAAGATGATACTTTGGTATCAATTGCCACGTTTCACTGGAGGGGAGGTACGTATCCCTCATTCACGTTTGTCTCCACTTGGAACCGTCGTCATGGCGATATATTAACATCATGATTTAAAGATGCGAGCACAGGGACGAACAGAGAATGCACAATGAATGGAAAGGAAAAACCAATGGAGGCAATATAAGTCGATTCATTACCGAAGGAGCCGTAGAGCTCATTATTTCTTGCTTGATGCATTACATTTTGATTGGCGTTGGAATATTGAATACTCTGATAAAATTGAGGACGTTAACCAAGCGAGCGAGCCTTGGGTAGGGAAGGAATGGGTATGTAATGAAGGGAGTTAGAAAGTATGCAGAATTGAAGGGTTAATTGTATTGTAGGGCGTCAGAGTGTGTCGCATTAAGTGAGGCACAGAAATGTGGTGGTGGTTAGTCCACGTCCTCCCGGCTTAAAGGGATTACTAACATTGATAATGACAATTACCACAAGTCAACTTATCATCAAAACCGTTTATATCGATTTTTTCGGAATGGAGAATTAGAAGAGGTGACATTATTAGTGTTTGTATATTTTCCGAAATTCTTTGGATTTAATGATAATGGAACATTTTCCTACCTACCCAATGGGAATGAAAATCAACCTGCAACATTTCTCGCTATTTTAGAGAAAGTACGTGACCGGTTTCGATGCTGACGCACCGTCATTAAGAGGTTCCTTTGACGCATGCTTTTGTGTCTTAAATAGATTGGGATGAGTATCTTGGAATAAACAAGCAGCATAAACCTTTGTTATTATGACGTCTTGGTGACGATGCGTGAACATCGAAACTAGGCAGTTTCTTTTGATTTCGTGAAAAATATTTTATTCGTAAAAATTTGGGAATGCTTAATTTTTTTCTCTTCTTACGATGCAATACCACAAATTCACCACGATTACCATTAAACTTCCCTGCTGGTATAATATAGTGAAATGTGATATTTTGGGATGCTGGGTGAAAATACGTGTTTTTTACGTATAAATCGAAACTTTACTGTCTTCTATTATAGCGTGGAGATATATTGAAGCCAAACATTTCGGTGACGGAAAACTATTAAATCCGGTTTAATGATTTTAATGGCAGAACTCCATTAGCGTTTTTATGTTGAGGACGGGCAGGGTTCATTTATGGTAATGAAATAATGCGTAAATGTTGTCACTGGTGTTGGTGGCGGTAGGGCACCCGATTGCTTATCGCATGGTCTCGCGTTCAAATCCGAATTGAACGCCGCCAGTGATGCATATTCAGTGAAAACCAGTCTTGTGATTTTATGGTTACCAGCTTTCATCAAAAAATGACTGGTTATACAGAGAAATCAGGCGCTCTTTACCGTTGAGACTACTCGCACTTGTGATTTCTCGCACCTGGCATCACGGGCCAAGTCTCCCCTTCAAGGCAGTCTATTAGACGGTGTCTAATGCATATTTTACGACGTAGAATGAAATGTTACCCTCTTGCCTTGAGCAAAAATCGACCTAATAGCGCACTTCATACAATTACACGTTAACTCGTCTGCGTGATTGGCAAGAATGCAATGAAAATGACATAAATCTTCGTCGTGTTGCCGTCGGAAACCCCCGGTGTGGTTTACGCTGGCGATTGAATTCGATGCAAAGTTCCCTCAATGAGTTCCAAAACCCAGTTTCGGGATGAGTTTAGGAATTTGTTTACCCGTAAACAAATCCTACAACCTGCAAACCTCAGTTCTCCTCTTTTTCTTGTCAGTTTTTGACATTGTCCACCATTTCTTACGTACGAATCAAGTTTTACTTAAAGCAACAGCTTACAAAGGTCAATTACAATTCCTTGAATGACCCTTGCCTTTTTCCTGTTGCCTTCCGTTGGTGCTTGCTTCGTTGAAGCGGAAAGTTCTAGATTTACTAAATTGAAATGAATATTGAATTGACAGGGAGCATTTGGTAATCAGTCGTTTTTCTTCTTAGCATAATTTTTATGGCCGAATTGTCTTCACCGCCATATGCAACACTAATGAATCAATCTTACTGACGTACTTAACCGTCACCGTTCTACATGAGTTTGTCATCAGAAGATAAGCAACTGCAACCCTCATTTCTCCTCTCTTCCTTGTCAGTGCTTGACCTTGTCCACCATTTCTTACGTACGAATTAAGTTTTCCTTCGTCTTCATATTGTTTTACGTGTAATCCGCTGTTGAAAACGGTTTATGTGTTTTCTTCTTTGTGATCGTCATTAAATATGAGTGAAAGTCATTGATAATCAAAATGAAATCCGCACTTACCCAGGTCATTTTCTGCGATCCTCATTATCATGGTGGCTAGGTAATCTAGCCTGGTTAGCCTTGTCTTACACGGAATTAGATCGCGTACAGCGTAGAGAAGCTAGATTTGTAAAACATTGTTATGATAAGCAGAAGCGTATCGAGGTTATTGGAGGAACGAGGATGGGAATCACTCACGGAGCGATGGTTAAATTGCAGATTAAATCTCTCTCATAACTTGGAAGCAGGACAATTTAGCGATGGTGTGGAAAATGTATAATTAGCCCTATCGGATTACGGTAGGAGAGATCATGAATATAAGATTATAGATATCAGGTGTAAAACCGACAGATTTCAGATGTTATTTTTCCCACGAACGATAAGGGATCGGAATAACTGTAAGCGAATGCGCGAGTGGGAAAAAGTATATTTTTCATATGGAGTAGCCTAAAATGTTATCATTATTTCATCTAACCCATATTCTATTGCCATTATTGTAGTTAAAAGCTCGTCTGGCATGTATAGAGAAGTATATTTCACACTAGTGAATTTCTCAGTGGATCACCCCCTGCCACACACACTAGCGGTGGTTTGCGGGATACCTTGTTCATGTAGATGTTAAATAGCGCCGAAGAACCTCGTATTCCCATGGAAAGAAGTTTGCATAACAAATCAAAGGAGGGTGGTAGCCGAATGGGCTCATTCGGTAATATTAGCGTCTTATTTCATGCATTAGTTCAATGTTAAAAAACGTTAAATGTAATTTTCTGAGGTAATTCTCCAATTAGATTTCCGACCATCTCAAAGATATTTACCTCATATTTTAAGTGAACGGTACTGCAGTGAGTTTGATGGCTGACCAGAGGGCCCGGGATTGATTACGGGTGCCTTCTGCTTCATTAAATCTGTGTGACGTTCTGTACATCGTGTTTTCCTGGGAAACCGTAGATGGCACAGGGAAAGGAATCCCTTATCTCCCTCATTACCCTGTTAATGTGTAAATTTCACACGCCGCTAAGGGCTTGGGTGAGCTCTGCCCTCACGCATCTGAACGGCCTGCAGATTGATCGTTGTGGTTACCATTTTAAGGGTCATCAATCCTCGTGGTGATTTGACGTTTTTGTCCATTTCCTTCTCTTATCGGTAAACTTCTCTGCCTTTGCTCATTTTCTCGCCTTCACGTCAGTCAATATAATTGAGTCACATCACGTTCAGGATCCCTCTCTGGTAGTTCTTCCCGTTTACTAAACCTCCCACGACGGTTTTCAGCCCATCCCTTGTGTCTCAGTGTGTGACATGCACCCAAGTTTTACCGTATTTCTTTTTTCATTCGCACTTCGTCGAGCTGTTTCTTTTATGTTTTCCTCCTCTATCAACCGAAAATTTTCAAGCATTATTTTGCAATAATGCAAAATAAGGTTGAAAACTTATTTTATCAATGAGGAAGTATGACTAGTGTCACTTGCAATGAAAATGTTCTGGAGGTGGTAAAAAGGAAACTCCGGCCGAATATTTTGGTCTCACGTATATCGTATAGGGATGAAACTCGGCAATTTATTGTGAAGAAAGAATGTTTCCTCCTCATGCCAGATGATAGTTATTAGAAAAATTATGTTTCCTTAACGTTGAAGAAATACATTGAGCTGCCAATGTGCCAGTTAAAAGCAAATTCGTAATGAAAGAATTTTTTCACCGAATAAGGTGGGCCCGTAAAAATGATGACCTGTAAAATGTTTTAAAAGTAGATTTTTTAGCAGTTTATAATTATTTTATCACGTGTAGGATGACAAAGTATTTCAATACTTCATGCAACGTTTCCATCTTTACGTTGTAGATGCATAGAGAGGGGACAGAGCCCCACCATTACCGATTTCAAATTCACATTTACGTAATCGTTCTCCCGAGGATGCCTTTATTGCTATGCACGCTTGTGTCGCCGTTAAGTTTGCGGTCCAATCTTTCATAGATTCCCCCCCTGTTACAGTCGGTCATCATATCTCGTACCGATTATACTATGTGCTGCTGAAGTGCTTCCTCGCGTAACCCGAATACCGCGTGAGTGTGAATCTGACTTGCAGCGCCAAGCGTATTTATGTGAGTACGAACATCGTCGCTAAATGGCTCCCTAGCCATGAATAGCTAAAGTGAATCATATTTAGCGTACAAAGCTTTGCATAGGGCACCAAAAAAAATTCAAATAATTTTTTTACCTAATGAAGGGCTTGAACATCTCTAAACGCTATTATACGAATGGAAGTGTGACGGATATGACGGATGTGAAATAAGAATGTTTTAAGAAACTTTTATGGCAGTTCTTAATAAATTTAAGTATTTTCTCTTCAAAATAATCGGGAACCTTTCTCAAGTCAAGACAAGTTGTCTCTCGACACATTCGATTTAATTTCATTGACACGATAGAATTTTCATGGAAGTCATTTGAGGTAATGGCAAATTTTATGAATCAAGTTTTCGGCGCAAAGGTAAGTCTCCAGTTTTTTTACGAATGAAAACTAAATGAAAAACATATTTTTAAATTATAATTTGCATGGAGGCATTAATAGGCTTATGCACGGCATTGCCCTATTCACATACTTTGCATATGAACCGGTTAAAAAAACAAATGCAGCCGGAATTTCTTCTCGGAAAAAAAGTCTTCAGCCCTGCCCACTCGAGAGTTTTTGTCCTCAGAATACACGAATTGAGAGAAAGTTGACGATCTCCAAGTTTCATTTGGTGGAATGAATTCATAACAAATAAAATTAATTGTAATTCATGCTTCCTGGACTTTCCTTCTGGTTTCATGGCATTTGGCGTAACTTGATCGTGACAACCAACACCTACATACACGTAATGCAATTTTGTATTTGCCTAAGTAAAGTTTTCAGTTTTTTTTTGGAATTAAGAAAGTAAGAGTCGTTACGTATGCCTCAAAAGTTGTTAGTCATTCATTAGTTGGTTATTGAAATTTTGTTCGGCTCGCTTACTTACTTATAGAATATCCGTGTTTTGTTCTGACCAAAACAATTACAGTTTGAGTGATTTTTTTGCGTTATTATTATTCGTAAATTTTGGCAGATTGAGATAATACGTCATTCATATTTGAATTAGAAACTCCTTGCCATCAAAGGCGGTGCTTTAAACTTTAAAGTTCGCAACTCCTGTCAAATTGCGTAATTTGAAAGGAGTCATGTGTTACTAGGCCCCCGTCTCCGGGCGCCCATGAGTCCCAGTTGGCAGGCCGGGGCAGATCATCATTACGAGCGCGCGTTACCGTTATTAACGCGACGGATAACGGAAGAGTTGTCGCATACGTCAAATTGTGCGCTAAGGAACACATCAAAACGCCATTCCTGGCGCTTCCACCGTTCATTGGACCTGTATCAGAAGATCGCGGGATGACAAACTTCGACGAAGAGGAAAATAGAGCTGATATGAGTAGCGATGGTGATTAATATTAATGGCATTCTCTCGCTAAGAGTAGATTATGGATGGGAACCCGAGACATCCAAACATTACAAGACACCGTGACATCCTACATTACCGTTAACCCAACTTCAATTCCGCATACATTGTACTTTCATTTATTCCGTTCAAATAGACTTATCATTTTCCTTCCAGTTCATCTCCCGTCTAGTATTCTCCCCTCTCATCACAGTCTTCAATATTCCACCACCCTGCACGAAAAAAATATACACGTTAGCATCTCATCGTTTTTAGATCTAGCTAAAATTTTAGTTTAGGTACCTTTGCAGATTACCTTAATACTATACAACGTAGGTGCGTCACTTGGCAATTAGTATTAAACTTTAAAAAGTGCGTAGTGATAAATTTTTGAAATAAGAGAAGTTTCCTCCCGAAAGTCTGCTGCATCGATTACCGAAGTAGAAAGTGTAGACTCGATTTAATACTTGGGCGTTGCCCTCACTCAAGATTGAGAGAAAAGGTGAAATATACGTGTATGCTTGGGATATGTGGTCAAGCTAAAACTCGCAAAATTCCGCAAAATAGTTTTTTCGCGAAATTTCGCAACAATTTTTGTACAATTTCGCAAAAATTTTACGAAAAGATTAAAGAGAAATGCTAACTTGCCTGGTTAGGCCTCATTTAGAATATGCTGCTAGTATATGGGATCCTCATGAAGTTGGATCGGTTGCCAAATTAGATCGCATTCAGCGTAGACAAGCTAGATTTCTAAAACGTTGTTATGACAAACTGAGCAGCGTATCAAAATTACTAAGAGGGGCTAGGTTGGGAATCATTAACGGAGGAAGGTTAAATTACAGATTGAAACACTTACATAAATTGGAAGGATGGCTCTTTAGCGATGGTGTTGAAAGTTCATTATTAGCAACGTCGTATTACGGTAGGAAAGATCATGGAAATAAAATTAGAGAGGTTAAGTGTGCATCTACATCTACATAATACCCCGCAAGGGCGTGTGGCGGGGGGTGTTAGGTCACCACCCGTAAAAAGGAACAGTACCACATGCCAAATCAACATCCATGCAAAACTATGCCCACAGTGGCGAAAAAACTTATGCAAAAATCCCTTCATTCAACAAACATGCAAACGCATACACTATAATCCAACCAACAATTGCACCCCAGGATGCAGTATGGTATTCATCCAACAACGCGCAAGCCAGAATATGAAAGGCAAGAATGCGAAACTCTACCGCAATATGAACATGCAACATAAAACGCTCTCCTCCCCTAGTACAAGGGTGTAGAACAGATAGATTTAAGATGCCATTTTTCCTACGAATGATAAGGGATCAGAATAACGTTGTCCGACCCTGCTATGGGGGGGGGGTTAATCTGGTGTGTAATCACTCCCTACCACACCGCCTAGTGGTAGCTTTCAGAGCATTACCTATGTATGTATCTTAAATTCTGTAGGCGGTCGCCAGCTTGACGAAAATTAGGGTAATGTGAAAAGCTTCGTTCTGTTGGCATTCAGTGGCAAAGGGAGGTGGGAAATAAGGGCTGTGATAGTTGAAGTCGCTCTTGAACCGCATATTCATTCAAAATTAAGCGTAAGTGAGCCCTTGTTGCAGATCAGAACGAAAGAATCACGAGCGAGTTGCTCTTTTTTACTCTCTAACGTCTCTTTTATGTTCGTATCTAACCGTTTAAGAATCGGTCTAGGGTAATGTGCGCCTAAAGTGACATCTGACGTAGGCAAATCACGAGCTGTCGCCCCATGTGTGACGTATTTATTATTAACGAACATGAAAGTGTCATCTGATGGTGGGGCCAGAGTGCTGTTTGGTTTCAGCTGCAACGAAAATTTTAACCTTTTTCCAATGATCTACATCTACACGATACCCTGTCAGTCACCGCAAGAACGTGTGGTGAGGAGTCAGGCATGCATGTACCAGTATTAATTCATTCATGTATTTGTGTAAATATTGGTTCATACACAAAAGCGGTCGTACGCATACACACACATACAGGCCTATGTACACCATGCAATAATTGACTACATCATTATACGTTTCATTTTTAGTAAAGTTATTCGGGTACTTCGGTTCAATTTTGTTGTGTTTGCGTATTGTCTGAGGTAAAAATGAGAACAATTATTGGCACGCGTGCGACTGACTATGTACACGTACCTTTGGATATGATTGCACTCGGAGGGTCGTGTGAATTATTTTTTTGCTGGCCCAGGTGGCCATTATGTGACGCCTTCGCGGGCCGAATTTCACCCCTGCCCTTAGGAAACGGCCCTTATTTCCTAGTCGACTTCAGGAGACCCAACCGGCTGGTCACAATCCCACCCCCCCCCCCCCGCCCCCACGCGTCGCCGTCGATCTTCGCGCGGCAGTTCCATCTTCGAGGGAGCGCGGTGAGGCAAGGAGATCTCCTCTCAAACGAACATACGTGCGTCTGCGCGCGCTTGCGAAGACGTTGGTGTGGTAATCGGATTGATGGGGGGAGGCAAGAAAAAAAAATTAAGCCGTCAGACATCTGGGGACGTCCGTTACTGAGAGCGGCGGTCATAACAGTCTTAGCTTCCCATCTGGGCGGCGATTATGTGATCTGTTATTCACGGGCGACCGCTATGGGAAAGGCGTCCGTTAAGGGGAAAATCGGTGCAACGGGCCCTCGCACTCACCTTGCGTCAGAGGAACGGGTGTTGTTGCTAGCGAGTGAGTTCTGCGCAGGACCTTGGGCCAAGGTTTACATAATTGAGACTTGTGGGCCCTCGGAAAAGGAGTTCCGTTATGTTTTTCTCTCGCCTCTAATGCCGTATGGCTTACAGAGGTGAAGCATATTTTCCTCGTGGCAGGAAAGACAAACAGTGGTCACCCACCCAAACGTTCGTTGGGTTAGGCAAGAGCCGCTTGGCATGACTGGTATCACCGATCAATGGAAAGTCTAGCCGAATGCCGGAAACTGCTAACGAATCAGACCAAGATATAATGAGTAGTGCTACCTAGTATCTTGGCCTATTAAACCCTACTCCAAACACTAACGTATTCCCTGAAAGTTGTGCAATATTTCAGATAACTTCCCTAATAAATGCATCTTGGTTGGTTTCAGTGTTCTCTATAACCAAATAATCCTAACTGCAATTAAAACGACTTTAATACCAGTTTTAAATGTATTTGAATGGGTATCTTGAATTCTAGAATCAAACGGCTTGGTCTATCATTGTATTTGCTTTATAGCAAAGTATTGCAATGGTTTGATATGAAATGTAAAACTCACTCGCTCATAAATTCACCAGGAATGGGCTACGGGCGTCTTTCATTTTTTATCTATTTTTCCTAACTTTTTCAATCCCATTGGAATTGAAGGAGTAGATATCTGCTTGCATGCCATCATTTTGTTTTCTCCAAGACATTCCCACACATTATATACGTTGTAATATTTATGCAATAATGGAATTAATCAAATTAAGCCAATGATAATGGATGGTTAATCCATGAAATACTCATACGTTCTTTATTTAGAGCATCCGGTAACCATTAGCTTGGTGGTGATTGCATTTACCGGTCAAACCAAAGGCCGCCGGCAAGCATTCTGCTGCTAAGATGGACGGTGCGTAGTATTGTGATTTTTTTTTGCCCTGGAAAACCCGGCGAGAGTTGAACCTTGGAATTTTAGAAGACCAAGGACTTCCGTCTTCACGGGCATCTATATCGGTCAAACGAATATCAATTATTCAGTTTCATAAAAAAAGAGCATGCCGTCTATGGAGATATTAGTAGCATTCGATGCATTTAAATTCAGCATATTTTGTTCATTATATCTCGATGGATGGTAATGGCCGTAAAAAAAATGTTCGGTCAGACTTCAAAGATGTAATAAATACAGCTAAATAACATATTGAAAAAGTTATTGCAAAACAAGTGTTCCTGTTTAAATTTATTTGCTTCGGTATATTAAATTTTATTGTGTATTTTTATGGTATTTTTATTCATCGTTTTTCCTTAGATTTTGTGGTTTGTCTCGCGTTAAGGAGAAAATGGATTTCCATGGTGCAACACGAAGTGAAAAAAACGAGTCTCAATTTTAAGTTGAATGATTTGATTAATTTCTCCGGTTTTCTTCATTAGCCGTTAAATACTGTCGGATTAGGAAAAGAGAAGTGGATTAGATTGCAGTGAGAGGCCGATTTGGTGGTGGACGGAGAAAGTGTGTCGGATTGAGAGGAATGCATACGAACGTGTACTATATTTGGCGAAGGAGGAAAGGAGGTTGATGAAAGAAACCTGCCTAGGGCAGAAAAAGTGGAATGAAGTGATATGAAGAGGGAGCGGTCTAGTTACTGGTGTGGTAGTAATGTTAGGCAAGCACGATAGGCGGCAATGCAGTTTTGCATTCAGAATCGGTCGCGCGAGAAAGGATTTTAACGCATGATGAATAGGTGACGACCGTGTCCATGGAAAAGAAGGGAGACCGTATCCAGGCCGGTACTTCACAAATCGTGGTGGGTCGCTGGTTCGACTCACTCCTCTGACATGAATGTCGTGTTTGTCTTAGGACGAATTGCTTGATACAGAGATGGGGCAATGTTAGTGTAACCGTTTGACCATATAGAAAACTTATCTACTGCTACGAAGAGGGTGGAGAAGGAGAAGTGGACAAAAAGGGGAGAATTTTAGGCAAAGGAAGAAGGGGCAGGAATAGGGCAGGTTTATTGGACGCAATGAAGGGAGGAAGTAAGGATGCGGAGATGAAGAGGGTTATTGTAGATTAGGATGTTGGGTTGTGTTTGTTTGGAGAAACAACGGAATTGTCGCTGTACCGTTTGCTAGTTTGTCTGCATCCAAAACTTATCTTAACCGGTAGATAGCCTGTAATAATTACTACTACGAGAGTGTTAGCATACGACTGATAATGTTAAATCCACAGGAGTCTCCTCTAAACCATGGAGTGCTCACGAATCTGAACGGATGGAGACTCGCAAATCATCAATGATTGTGTTTTCGAGGATTATTCGTGGCTCCTCTTGCCGTATTTGGCAACACTTACGACCTTAGATAATAACTTAGATTTAAGTTTATTTACGACTGGAATGTTTAATACCTGCCCGAAAACATTTTTATAAAAACGACTAGAAAATATTTGTGGGTGCAAAACGTAAGGAGGAGAATCTGGTGTACTATAGCGAAATGCTGCTCTTTTGGAGTCTGTAAATTTATTCCCCCTCCCAAGGGTGGGGAAAATTATTTGTTCATGCAGCGTTGAATGAGTTCATGCATCTTTGCAAGTGGGTCGGGTGTAATGCGAGGAGCACGTGCTTTTTGGAACATGTAAACTTATTTTGCGGCAGGGGGGCCATTTCGTGACGCCTTCGCCGGAATAAAGTGCTCGGCGGACCGTATCCGTCCCGTGGGGCGTAGTATTCCCACCGCTTGCGCCAGGCGGCTACTTCGTGACGCCTTCGCGGGCAGGAGTTAGGTACCCAGTGGACCGCAGCCTCCCAACTTCCGATATGAGGAATGAAAAAAAATGATGCTATGAAATTATTTTGCTTATCAAATTATTACTGGTTAAAATTGCTGAATTTTTGCGCTGGTATGTTCCAGAGGCGGTTCTAGAAAATTCTATGGGCAGGAGGGCCGTTGAAGATCATCGATTATCTCGTGCGGGAAATGCTTACGCTCGGCGCTAAATTTTTGTGGGATGCACGCTTTTAATTAATTTTATGCAATTAACTGAAGAAATAATTTTTATGGATTATTAAATTTTAATTTAGCGGCATTCATCTAGCCGGGCAAGTACAGCATTCGTCAGCGGCATTCGTCTAGTCTCGTATTTCATGGCATTCTAATTGAATCAATGGATATATTTCTGATTACTGGTTGAATTTTTTGAGACCAATAATGATGAAAATTCCAATATATCATAAAAAAGCGTAGCATGCAAACGTAGACTAAATGTTTTGTGCAGTTTCAGGAATTTTTAACGAGCGGGAAACAGTGGGTAACGTTGCGAAGGAAAGATGATGCGTTGGTGTGAGTCATACTTTTGGTAAGTTAGACAATATGGGTAAAAGTTGTTGGGTCAGTTAAACCATGTCACCAAAGATATTAGTTATGACTTATTTGTCGTTTTAATTTTAAAATGTTTTTACGGAGTGTTGCGTACGTTTAAGTGTTTGAAATCGTATTAAGATACGAGTAAGAAAACACCGCGCACCAGCCGAATGCATCTGCTTTTATTCATTTCTCTGTAGAAAATCCACCTCGTCCAATTCATTTCATTCCTAAAAATTCGAATATCCTCCTGAGGCATGACTCCGTTATGGTAGTTGCTAAAAAATGACGCACGTTGGCTATTGGGTCAAGTGGTGATCGCTCGCTTATGGCACTGCTAAACCGGTAGGATATTACGATGAAAGTGTCGATTTTTTACCTGAAGCACCTGTGTAGCAACGATGAAAGGGTCTTCGTTTAATACGATTTGAGACAATCATGAGTGCGAATATTTTTATTTCTGCTCGATAAATTCTGTGAATCCATGATCGATCTTTTTTGCGCGTCAACCTCAGCCATTTTCTCCCGCTGAAACTAGAACAAGGGATTAGGGTGGGTGAATTCAAGCTCCGTTCGAGAAGCGAAGACTTAGGAGCGAGGTAACCAAGGACCGTGGGTTCTTTGTCTTTGCCAGCGGGGCAACCATTTCGAGCAATCTTGGTGAATGATTAAATAACTCTGGAGTCAAGTTCACAGTGCAATCGTTATAATAAGAAAACCGCAGACATTCCAAATTTCCTAAATGATGAAAATGTTAAATTTAAACATATCAATGATAACATTAAGGTCCTATTTCTACCAAATATTTAATATTTTCAACCCATCTTGAACGTGATGTTGCACTCAAAGATGCAGTTGTGTGATCTCCCACAATGCAACATCTCAGAATTGAGTCTTATGAAGTTCACCAGTATACAGACGATGGAAATGTATCATTACCGGATGAGGTCGAATCTATCTTTACCCTGTCATTTCGGAAATCACCTTCATATTTCCCCGTGGTGTAGAAGAGAGGTTGTGATAGCAAGTCATGCAACAGAGATTAAGTATTGTCAGGTATTCATTTCTAAATACGATTAATCTCATGACCTTCGAAAAGTTCCTTCTAATTGTTCTTTGTTTTAACTAAGTACTCCATAGCTTGACCTGAATCAACTAATTGTGCCGACGACGAAAACAATTATGAAAATAAATTCATGGGAAGGAGAATCCATTTCAATGATGGCTATTAAAAAAAATAAAATCAGACCGGAAGACCTTTTAAGTGATATCACGGCTGAGAAAAAACAATGCATTCTGATTCGGGAAGACAATACAGCTTACGGTTCGGCGAGATACTTCAAGCATCAAACCCCGTTGAGCATCTTACTGAGGGTCATTAAATAAGTTGTTTGTATCCAGCGAGGACGGACCGTTATCTGCATATATCTTCACTATTGTAATTGTGTTAATGTTTGCTGCAATTATTTCATTATTGAAACCGTGGGAGCCATCTCGCAGGATTCGTGTTTGTGAGCTCCTCACCATAGCCCTGGAATCCTTCTGCTGGTGTCAAATGTGTGTCTACAATTCTTAAAAGGCTGTAGAAAAATTAATTATTATTTCATAAATATTTTTTTATCTTTCTAGTCCCTCTTTTAAGTAATTAGTTAGTATCATTCTCAATATGCGAATATTCTAAAGCTAGGAATGTCTTTGGAACAGGTGGTGTCAGTTTTGAAATCCTCCAAGACAACCTGGAATGGTTATAGGTAGTACTCACGTATCACAGAATGGAGCAATTCAAGCTTGTGCGTAATTATTCAACGACCTGAAACTTAGAACCTTTTGCGTTCGGTGTATCATACAAGACCTTAGAACCTTGTGCGTCAGGAACTGAGGTCTCGATAGAAGTCAAGTGGAAATCTCAAACGATATCAGCTACCGTAGTTACAACTCGGAATGAAGAAATTTCCAACTTATTCTGCATTACGAAAGGCTTCTCTAAAATATCTACAAAAACGATTCTTTTAGATTTAACTAGAAGAATCAACATTGAAGGAAAAAATCATCGCACGTATCAATCCAATCTATTTCCTAATGTACGGTGCTCAGAAACAGATGGATATTTTGCGAAACCGAAACCAGTGTAAACTCAAAAATGCATGTAACTAAATCATATCATGGAAGTAATATATAAAAATATGGAGAAAATTATCGTGCTTGAGAATATTTTTAATGTTGACACAAAAATGTAATTGTACCTTGGAGGTGGAGAGCAAAATACTATAGTAAAAGAATAAGCCAGAAACACAGTTACTACCTTGATCAAAAAGTTCCCGGAATAACCACCGTGTGGCGCTCCCATCGTTCCGATTTGAGTTCTGTTTTTTTGTTAAATTGGTACATCTGTTGTTGATATTCCCTTTAAATCTTAGTGTCATAACTTGACATTTGCAAAAGTTACGTAGCCAAGAGTACATCTATCTCTGTGTGTGTTGGCGATTTTTTACAATTGCAGAAATGGATTTAAATTTGCAACAACGAACTTGTATTAAATTTTGCGTAAAAAACGGATTTAGTGGCGCACGGACGTTGGAAATGTTGGAAAAGTGTTTCGGCAACGATTCTCTAAAAAAAAACGGTCGTTTACCAGTGGCACGAGCGGTTCAGAAGTGGTCGTGAGTCAATCGAAGATGATGAACGCAGTGGCAGACCATCGACATCGAAAGTCGGTGAAAAAATTGATAAAGTAAAAGAAATGTTGGTCAATAACCGCAAATTAACCATCAGAGAAATAGCGGAGGACTTGAACATTGCCTATGGATCCGCCCAAGACATTGTGGTTAATGATTTGGGTTTCCGTCGTGTAGCAGCAAAGTTGGTGCCAAAAGACCTCAATTTCATGCAAAAAAGAGACCGTGTTGACGTCGCAAAAGACATGATTTGCGAGGCTGAATCCGATCCCACATTCATCAAAAGGATCATTACTGGAGACGAGACGTGGGTTTATGAGTACGACACGCAATCCAGACATCAGGCAAGTGAATGGCGTTCACCAAATGAGCCGAGACCAAAAAAACCACGTCGTTTTCAGTCAAAAAAGAAGGCAATGCTGACGGTTTTCATGGATTACAACGGTGTAGTGCATCATGAATTTTTGCCAGAAGGCCAGACAGTAAACAAAGAGTATTATTTGGGCGTTATGAGACGTTTGCGTGAAGCAATTCGCCGAAAGAGACCAGAAATGTGGGCAGAAAACTCGTGGATTTTGCACCATGATAACGCACCGTCGCACAGTGCTATCATTATTCGTAATTTTTTGACGAAAAATGCTACAAATACCATCCAACAGCCACCGAATTCACCTGATTTGGCTCCCTGTGACTTCTTTCTGTTCAATCGAGTTAAAAAACCATTACGGGGAACGCGTTTTAGCAGCCGAGAGGAAGTAATGGAAAAATCGCAGGAAGCACTGATGGACATACCGAAAACCGAATATAAAAAATGTTTCGAGGATTGGATCAAGCGCTGGCATAAGTGTGTTGCAGTCGATGGGGATTACTTTGAAGGGGACAATATAGATTTAGATGAATAAACTTGTATTTTTAATTTTCTGAATAAATTCCGGGTGGAGTCTTGGTGTGTAAAATAATTGTAATTGTATTCAATGCTTGTGTAAGGGTTAGGTGGAAGAAGAGACTAGAAGTCTCATTCTCGCCCTAAAAAAGTCTTTAAATAAATAAATAAAGGATTCACTTGATATTACGCAATTATGGACGCAAAAAATGTACTAAAAATTTCCTCCTTACTTATTTATTGTTCAAACAGCTCGGTTTTATTGTGATATGGTGTAATCCGATCGTCTTTTCTGTGTTTTTAAAACGAGGCTCACATAATAATTGAACCAGCACAATGGTCAAATATTGGAGAAACTCCGCAAATCCGTACCATTTGGCATTAAGGGGTTATTAGTTTTTAAAAGTGCTTGTGTTGTTCGTTACCTTAAAGACGCGGTCATAACTTGAGAGGTCACCTTCGATGCCTTCCGAAGCGAACTTCCCGCCTCCAGTCGCCACCACACTTGTGTGGCGTGCGAGAAAGGCGCTGTTCGGTGACCACGAGACCGGACTACATCCGACACTCCGGTAAGACTCGAGAAGTGGCGCTTACTTATTAGGTCGTTGAGAAAGCTGGCGCCCATGGAGGGTGGAATTGTCACGCTTGTTCACGGACTGAGAGGGACGGTGTGACACTTATTGCGCAATAAAATGTCTTAACTCAGCACGATTGCTTTGTTAAAAAAATTCGCTCCCTCCCCCCCTTCCCCCTCCAAATTAAAAACAAATTGGGGAAAATTTTAAAAATGCATTTTTACATGAACGAATATGTAGTTTCTTCTTCTATGCAAGCTTCAGAAAAGTTGAAATCGTTACGCTTTAAATGTTCTCAATTTTTTTTAGTGTGGTGAAATTTGCGGGTATATTAGCATTACTCTCCTGGGAAGGGTAGGTTTTTAATCGAATATGGCATCGCACACGCTAACTCAAGCTCTTATTAACATCACACAAAATATCCTTAAACACCATGCTATCACCACACCTATCAACCCACAGGTTGGTTAATAGATGATGAGGTTGATAGGGCAGACTTCACTCGATACAAGGCCTAATGGCGTGTGAAATACACGCATCAGAGTAGGGTGCGGGGCAGATTCTTTTCCTGCGCTGCCTGTGGTTCCCAGGGATATCTGGTCCTGAAAAATTTTACCCGAAAAATCTCACAGCTTGGGTGAACCTGAGGACTCCCAGGGGCGTGCCCAGGACTTAAATCCTTACCCTTCGGTCAGTAGTCCTACGCTCCACCCACTGAACCACCACCTCTCCTGCATAATCATTATATGATACAATAAATCATTCTTCTGCTCTGCTTACTCCATCTCCCTTCTTTAATTACATCTAAAATACCTCATCGGAAATCGTTTCCGAGCCATACAGGAAGACGCTTCATATGAATATTTTCACTTGTCTTTTATTTATATCTCTTTACCTAAGGTGACTGTCATCTAACCCCCCCCCCCTTTTCTTAAAAGCTTCTTTACCTACGAATCTTTCTTTTAATTTTATTAGTGTTTTCCTTATGTACGCATTTGCTGATACAAAATGTTTCCGATCGACTAATTACTCGTGGAAACGATTTAACGCACATTGAAGAATATAAAGATCGCCTTGAAGGAACTTCATTGGACTGGTTCAATTGTGGGAAAGATAATTTGCCCAATGAAAAAATTTACGAGCGGGTGGTACAATTTCCTAATTGGGAATATCAAATTTGGGGTTATACAAGTTTGTTTATATGACAAGTACCTAGGTTGAATATATCGAATTGAGAGTTATTTAAGACAATGACTAAGATTAAGAGAATATCGGATGAATTAATGATAGTGTGTTACAGAAAAAAATCAATTTGTCGGGGTAATTAAATTAACTTGGATGGGAATCCCTCTAGATACAAAGTGAGACTACCAATATGGTAATTGTGAAACCTAATTATCATCTGGCTTTACGAACACGGCCCGTCTGTATTCAGTTACGTAATAAAGACCGTTGGGCAAATTCTCCAAGCCAAATGCCCTCGTGGAGACACACTTGTGATGACGTATTAGTAGATTTTTAAAGGTTAAAGCTCTAGCTGGATCCAGGCCGATCCAGAGTGCTTGTCCAGTGAATGAGATCCAGGTGAGATAAGTTCCAGTTGTGGCATTGATAAATTTCAACGATGGGCTGGCGTGATTCTTTAAAAATTATAAAACCAAAAGGAGTGCCTACGCTACAACGATGTCGTAATGCTGGTTGGGAATACACAGGTAAATATATATATAAACACACCCTTCCAGCTGCTCCCTTTTGGTTTCAGTAATCTTAATAAAACATTGTACACAAATGAAAAGTACGTATTTTCCACCAATAAAACTTCGCTCGCCGTAAAGTGAGTTTTAATTGTTGACAATTGCATATCTTCCTTTTCTAAGCAAATCATTTGAATTCCACTCGGCATCACCCGAGTCATATAAAGTTGCACCATCAAAAATGCCTGATTTTACTTGGGATATGAAATGAAACGTACTGTACTCGTTTCTGCGTATAATTTGGGGTTATAACAACAAATGTAATGTACTCGAGTGATATTATCGAAATTATTGGGAGCGGTTGGATACGCTCCAGAAATGTAGTTGGTCGTGCCCGGCTAATAGAGCTTATGGTATTTCCGATCGGATCACATGCCGGACGGAAATTATAAAATTTTTAATAAATTATTTGAAAAATCACGACCAACAAATTTGAGGAGTCATATTTTCCTCAGGGATTACGCCAGAGCGATGGATTGAAGAATTTAGCTTCCAGTTGCGAATCCGATGCCTCGAATCCTTTTTTTTTTGTCATTCACCGGACCTCTCTTAAAGGTGCGTTTACGCCGTCGGAAGGGTTTTCGTGGTATCCTCGTGGATGATTTCGGGTTTCGTCTCCCTCCAATGGACCACGATCGAAGACGGGACCTGGATCAGGAATGAGAAATGATGCATTCACGGTCCGGCATATAACGGTCGGGTGCCAACCGAAATGGGGGGCGAGGTGGGGAGGGTCAGGCCAAAGCGTAATCTAATGAGGGCGAGGGGGTTGGGGGCGTTCATGAGAATGCTCTCCTCCCTTCAACGACCGCCGTTCCCATCCCACCTTTTTCGCCCTTTCGTATGTGTGTCGCATTACGCTCCACCTTCCATTCCGGCCCCAAAACGTGAAGGGAATCTCATAGGAAGAGGAGGGCCCTTCGGCGTCCTCACTGGAAGAGGAGGAGGTAGGTTAGAGGTTGATGTGCGTGTGTGTGAAAGAGAGAGACCAAGAGAATCGTTTGGAGGCAGCCAGCATTCGTTGGCCGCGGCTAGTGTCGGGTCGCAGAAGGAAGGCTGAAAGATGTTCTCCGCTGCTTCCGACCCCGATGCAAACAGGCAGCTTTAGGGTGCCCTCTGCCGTTCGCGAATGAACCGTTGTGCGAATCGCTGAGTCAATGCACGAATGTCTTTCGAGTCGCAGTAGATGTCACGTTTTGGATGCCTCTACGGCCTCCTACTACCCCTACGGCTAGTACTATATCTCACCATCTCGCCTAACAATTTCAGAGTGTAAAAATTATTCGCCTTGATTATTATTCTTTGAAATTGTTTTATTGTAATGCACGTTTAGCGGATGACTCCATTAAAAGTTACTGTCGCGGCATTTCCCGCAGTTTCTTGGAATATCTCACCTAAACTTGGGACAAACACAAAACTCCTCATGTTGAGACACCATGTGATGCTTGAAAAAAAGCTCTTCAAAATGTGTTTAAATTTAGAATGAATAAAAAAATGCACTCTCCTTATAATTGATGCCGATATAAGTTTATAGTGTTTGCTTACATTAGATTTAAAAAAATGGGATGGGAAATGGGATTCAGTATATCATATACTATTAATAGTAGATCCTTTGCCCAGAAGTCTCTCGATTTGGGAAAAATGTACTTGGAAATGTAATTTGAGTGACGTTCGCGTTATTTTTTCACCTTCGTTTCGTGCTCACTTGTACTTAGTCTTACGGTTCCCCTGCCGAAGCAGACTCAAAGATTGACGATCCTATTGTCGTGGTTTCATGTTTCGAATCAAACGAACCGGGTCACTGAATGTATTCGGAGCGTCCGCTTCGAACAATGAGCGACTCTTCTCACGTACCGAGTCAGTTTCCCGTCGTCGCGCGTTCTTCTATGCATTCCGCGCCAGGCGGACTTTCCTTTTTTCCCTCTTTAACCATTTCCCCCTTCCCCCCCTCCTCTGTCTCTGTCCTTAGGTTTGGCATGTCGCTCGCTCCTCGGATAAGCCCGCGATTCCTGGAATGTTTTCTTTTCTCGCGAAGGGATGCGATTGCTCGCCAGTGACGCCCGTGTCCTATGGGCGTGGGCATCTTGATAAATAGCTCGCGCGGAGTAAGTTTTTCCGATTGCTTTCGATGTGGTATGGCATCAATCAATGGCTGTAGAAGGGAAACGCTCTTCGCCGTTCTCCCTCGTACTAAGTTGGCCGTGTGCATCCAATGTTTTTTTCAGTTACTTCCGCAGTCGAAGCAATTCTCGCCTGGCGTATTCGCTATCCGAAAACTTTAATGGTGAGCATTATCATGTTCGTATTCCTCTTAAGACGGAGTGCAATCGTTGAAACAACGGTCGGGCTTTTTTTACTACGGAACTCATGATGTGCAGCTGGAATGCAAACGGCCTTCTAAGATGGAAAAAAAGATCTCGAGTCTTTCGCAGGAAAAATGCCGTCATTCCAATATTTTTAACATTTAGACAGATGCAGCAGAAAAAAAATCATTCGGGCATATCTTTATCGTATAGGCTACCTTTGGAGCGTAAATTTTTTCGCTGTTACGTACGGAAATACTTCGCTGTGACATACTCTGAATTGGTATGTATTTTCTATGACGTTAGCATTGCTCGAAAATCTCGCCATTCTATCACATTAGGTGAAATTCATTGTTTTATAACTTGAGTTATTCGTTAAAATAATAAGCTTAAATCATCTAGGACGTAAAGTACTGTTTTTTAATAGAATCCCTTCAAAAACTATTAAACTCTCATGTTTTAGATAATTTATTTATTATTTATTTTATTTATTCAGTATAAGTCCGAAAACAGCACATTCTGGCCTTTACATCGAACTATTAACAACGATAACAATGATCACATTTACAAACACCCAAGCCCTAGGTGGAGGAAAATTCACCCAGGCGGGAATCGAACCCGCGACCCTTGGAATGGCAGACGAGGACGTTACCCCGCCGCCAACGGGGTCGGCAAAGACAATCAAGCAATGGTCGGCAATTATTTTTAGAAATTTGAGTTAACTGTTTAGTATGTTAGAAGTTGTTAATCCATGATGCAAATAAAGATCAATGATTTTAAACATAACCTAGAGAGATGATCAAATGGACCAAGTAGAATTATTAAGCCTTATTCACTTTGTAAGAATGGGAGGGCCTACGGATAAGGGTTAATTAAGCTGGAAGCTGATCATTCAGATTGCCTGTGTAACAAATTTAGTGATCATTCAGCCAAATGATTGCATTCGATGCAGACGTGACAAGATCGATGTAAAATGAATGAGCCTAAAAAATGTTTTTAATGATCAGAATTATCCTGTTTCCAAATAGTTGATAGAGTAATTAATGTAGGAGATAATACATTAGTGCAGGTTAAACAAATCTTGTACATACCTACGCCGGAGGTGTACATTTGGCAAGAATTGGCACGTAATACCTAGAAAAAAAATTGCGTTGGAGAGAGAAGGATTTTCATCACCGGGAATGGGAAACAAAGTTAACAACTTAGAATAATAGTGTGGCGCTTTTTTGTTCTTAAACTTGCTATTCAAGGAAAGTTACGAGCGTAGAGTAAACGTTGTGAGATTGAGAATTACGCAGAAAATATAAAAAGCCGGAAACAAATGAAGATGAAAGAAGAAGCCAGATCTGGTAGGTTATATCACATGAAGTGAAATTATTTTCATAACAATCTACCCAAAAAACAGAAGAAAGAACTTAATTGAAAGACTTAAAATAATATCCGAGATAATTGTAGATGGCGCGAAGACGAACAAAACGTGCTAACGACGTGAGTGGACGGAGAAGGCTATTGATCATAAGGACCCATAAAAAGGTCGAATAACATTGATGGTTATTTTTAGTGACCATCTCTTTTTGAAAAAAAAACGTTAAATGCCTGATTGTTCCTGTGAACGGGAAGGGTTCGCTCCCGAGTTTTGAACGGACGTCGACCCTACCCCGAACCCTTGATTTTTTTTGCGCGAAACGTGCCGGGCAGGACGTCGTTGCCCTCAGCGTTTTGCTGGTTTCCCCCTTACGGCCCCGAGTTTCGCAGCAGCGCGTTCCTCCGCCCTTGCGACTTAAAAAACAAACTTTCCTCCTAAAGTTCAAAAATGAAAAGATTAAAAACAAAAAAAAACTAAAGATGGAGAGGACTGGTCGGCTTTTTCACCATCGTGCATATCATTTCAGATCGCGGTCTCTTCCTTTGGATGAGGGGATCGGCGGAGGGGGAGGTTTAGAGTGAGGAGGAGGAATGGGAGGGGAGAGGGGGGGGGGGAAGAGAACTTTTGTTGCCTTTCGGGCGCACGGAATGAGGCTCGGGGATAAGAGTGTGTAGGAGGCCCGCTTTTCATCTCATATTCATCGTCCTTCTCCTCTCTCTCTCCGTCGAAAAATTTCTCCCTCGCGCGCAAAACATACACACACACGAAAAAAATAAAAGAATTCCCTCGCAAAGAAAAATACTCGTCTTGCCCTCCACCTCAACCAAACCCTTTCCCTCGACCTCTCTCTCTCTCTCGCCCGGGCTTATCTCTCCTTTTCCTTCTTCTCTCTATCTCTTTCGTTTTTCTCCCCAGACGTAACCGTTATGCCAAACTTGGAGATGGAGAGAAGGGTGAACTTCGAGGAGGAGGAGAGGATGTTGTTGGGCGTAGATTGTAGGCTTTAAGGATGTGACCGCGGAGGGAAAGGGCCGGAGAAAAGATACTAGATAGGAAGGAAGACAAAAGAGAAGCGCTTAGGCGTGGTTAGGGAAAAGAAAAGAATTATTGGGGGAAGTCGTACGAAAGTATGAAAGGCGAACAGAGGAGTTGTTGTGTGAGGTGATGGGATTTTGATGGTTGTGAAAGAACGGAGAATGCTACTAGGCGAGCGAGGAAGAGATTGGGAAAAAATTGGCACTTAAGCTTGTACTCATTAGAGACGACCTATTGTGCATATCAGAAGGAAAAAATGTAGTGGAGTCTCTCCCACTCTTCGAGGGTCCTCGGAACCGCAGGATTATGATGTAAAGAAATAGCAATCTATTGAGTCAAATTACGATGTGTATCAAATTGCTGTGGATGAGATTACTTTGATGTAAAATTGATTCAACTTTACTGGTGGGGGATATCAGATATATACAACAGCATTATTTCCTATTTGACCGACGTCAAATTTCAGAAATAAAGATAAAAAATAATCGAGATAGAAACTTAATTCTGTTTTTCTTAAAACCTCTCTGCATAGTTACCAACTGGAGTTATGTGCAAGGTTCACTATAAAAGTAATGCGCATTCTCTGAGAAAAATAGATTTAATGATTGTATTTGTACAAATGATTAAAGTTATTCAAAATACTCTCCCCCTGCATCAATACGCTTACGGAGACATGTCTGCCACGCCTGGAGGAATCAACCTGAAGCTCCTAGACGGGAATGTCTCTCGGTAACGTTGTCACATGCTTTTGAATGTTTTCCACGGTCTCCCGATGCTTTCCGTTCAGCTCTCTCGTCAGTCGAGAAACAAAAAAAAAGTTGCATGAAGCCAAGTCGGTACTCTAAGGGGGCCAGGAAGTTGGTAACGATGAAGGACGTGTGGCTGGGCGCTCCATCGCGCCGTGTCACGAAGTCGCAAAACACACTTCACGCTGAGGCAGGTCTTTCCGCTCAGACTGCTCGGAACAAACTGGCGACCGACTGCGTTGGAAGAGCAAACCCCCATCACATATCGCGACCAATTTTACCGCGCTGCCATGGATAGTCCTAAAAAAAATTATATATATATATTTATATATATTTATATATATATATTTATATATATATATATATTTATATATATATATATTTATATATATATATATATATATATATATATATATATATATATATATATATATATATATATATATAATCATGCGCATGACTTTCATAATGGACTATGTATATCCCCGCTTTTCTTGACCTTTCAAAGGCCGTCATCATAGAAATCAGCAGATTGCGTCGATAACCGTTGTTTCACTTCTTGAAAGACGCCATTTTTGTTGTCAAATCTCCAACTCCGCCATGGGTTTTTTGAGTTCTTGAAATAAGAAAAAGTCGCTTGGGGCTAGATCGGGAGAATAGGACGGATGTGGCAAAATGTCAAAGCCACATCCCTTTGATTCCTCAAGCGCACTTCGAGATGAGTGGACAGGTCCTTTCTTGGCAAGAAGACAGATGCCTTTGGGGATCATATTGTGCCATTTCTTTTTTAGACCATCGCAAAATTTGTTCAACTGTATGCAGTAGCAGGCACCAGTGGTAGTCTGACCCTTCTCCAGGTAGTCTGTTAACATGACCCCACCACGGTCCCAAAAACAGACAGCATGACCTTCCCTGCAGACTTCGGCACCTTCACCGTCTTGAGGAGCGATAGGCTGCTTCGAATCCTTGCTCATCTCTTTGGTCTCTGGATCGTTTTAATAGATCCAAGACATCCATTGTTACTAGGTGACCAAAAATATCTTCTTCGTCTTGCTCCAATAGATTCAACATCTCCCTTTACAGGTTGCGCCGTTTTCGCTTCTGAAAAAGTCAGTAGTCGTGCAACTCAGCGTGCTGAAAACTTTGACGCGTGCAGTTCTTCGTGATTAATTTTCCACATGATGCCGTAACTAAGTTTCATTTATGATCATGTTGATGGTTGTTCTTCGGTAATACGTGGGATAAAGTTCTCCACTTTCTTAACATTGGCAGCATCGTCCGTGAGGGATCATCTTCCACTTGTTGGATCGGTTGTAAAGGACATATGGCCACTTTGAAAATTTCTTCTCCACCTCACAACCGTGTCATATGACAGACCATCATTTCCATACATGTTAACATCATATCATCGTGGATTAGCCTAGCACTGCAATCTTTCAAATGAAGTAACCTAATCACATTGCGAGCTTCTACTTCTCCATACTGCTAGTTGCTTCAGTCTACCGCTTTCTGTAACAAAAAAATTAACATATTACAAGTATTATAACAAAATTATATGCATATTGATTTATTAATATGCAGAATAAAATGTATCCAAATATCTCGGTTATTTCTTAGTCTTAATTAAAACTTTATGTAACCCCCTCAAATATATATATAGTACATTACACTGTAACAAACAATATAGAAACACAAAAAAAGGAACACTCACACGTTATTTCTTGATAATTTCGACGGAATTCTACTCCGCCTTCGGAAGATTACCTCTCTATCTTCCGATGAAGACGGAGTAGAATTCCGTCGAAATTATCAAGAAATAACGTGTGAGTGTTCCTTTTTTTGTGTTTCTATATTGTTTGTTACTGTGTAATGTACTATTCGGCACTTCCGTGTTACGTCTACGAAAGCATATATATATATATATATATATATATATATATATATATATATATATATATATATATATATATATATATATATATATATATATTCGAAATAGAACGACACACAAATAAAATAAATAGAAACACTGTTATAGATTTTAAAAACACAGGAACGCTTGGAAAGGACAATGACATATGTAGTTTTGAAGTTTCGACGGCAGGGCCGTCATCATCATCTGACGTGGGCGTGGACGGCACCGCACAAGGCCTTCTTCAGGTACCCATATGCATACATATACACACATGTGTATAGGTATGTGCATGTATATGGGAATAAATGGCCTACCTGCAACCTACATCGTATATTAAAATTAAACATTTGCGGGACGCGTCCTTTGCGGGGTACTGCAGCTTCTGTTATGCAGAGGTGGTTTACAAGTCCACAAGTACGTGGACTAGTTTTCACGGTCCATCCAGAGACCCCCAAGGCACACAAGTTGACCGCGTGTGTAATAATAACCTTCATTCACTTGCTTCACCTCCACGTCGTCCTCCCTCCTTTTTTTCTTCGCCCGGGGGGGCGGAGCAGTAAACAAACGAGACGTAGAACCGTAGGGAGTCCACAATCCCCACGCGGAACACACTCTCTTCTCCCCTCCCCGTCTCCATCTCGAGAGGTTGGTTGCTGCACACATTTTCTTCTCCTTGCCCGTCCGTCCTTTTGTGTCGCTCATCTCTCTCTCTCGAGGGGGGGGGGGAAGCCCGCGGGCCGCGACGTCCAAGGCGCTCTTAGGGGGATGGGTTCCCTCGCGCGCGTCGTTCATAAAGGCGTTGTGACGGAGAGCTTCCATTTCAAGACTCCGGGATTTGTTTACCGTGTGTTCGGGGTAAAAATTCCCGTCGCGAAATGACGGGTTATTTATTTCGTCTTTTAAGGCCGCGTACCCTAAGATCTGTATCTATGGAATTGGTACCTATGCGGGTTGGAAGAGCATTCGCTGCGACACTAAAAAAGTGAGTTGATGGAATACGTAATAGGAGGAGTGGACGTGGTTTCATTTTAAGGATATCTATCTAACCGTCGGTTGTTACTTCAGAGCCTCGGTACGTCTGGGGTCATTTCTCAACGTAAGCGAGCTATCTATCTAGGTCTTTGGAAAATTCTGTGAAGCCGCCCGACGGCCATTTATGAAACGAAAATTTGCGAGCTTATGAATATTGTCATTGCCCTCTTTCCATTGCCCTCATCCAGAATGGCTCTGAGTAGTGGTAGCATCTGGAAAATAGGATAAAAAATTCGGAGTTACGTCCAGCCATTTTCTTTCTACATGAGTTTCGGTGTGTTGAGAGTGAAAAACTGTACGAGTATCGAGATAAAAGGAAATTATGGATTAGGTTATTATAGTGGAACTATATTAATGCTTAACGATCATTTTATTCATTCTAAGTGGTAGTAGTTATTAGGGGAGGTGACGTGAGGTCATTTTGCACCATTATGGATGGATGGGAAAGGATGAAGGGGGGAGAGAAACTCGGCGTCGTCATTAGCCTACTCTTGACGTAAAGCGCCAAGGGGTCCGTGGTTTAACGTCCCACCCAACTGACGGTATACTCACTTAAATTCCTCCCTTTTAAGCACTTGAAGTAAACATCAGGATACCTTTGAAAAAACTCTATCGTCTACGGAAGTCTAACCATAGCCACCGCACCTGCCCAATCCACTGCATTCCAATTTTGTGCACTAATGGACATTACTGTGTCCTGTGCAAATACTTTTTGTGAACGTGGAAGTTGGAAAGAAGCTCTTTGTTTCCTTGAACTGAGGATATAAATTGGCATAGGAAAACACGAATCAAGTATCGATGAGATAATGATACGCGATGCCAATACCGATTTTTCGAATTTTTCCTTGGGATGGTAGAATATATATCAGGAATTTATAAAAAAGATCCGTTTCGCAAAATATTGGAATCATTGAGCAGCCAATTTGAGAAAAGGTTTACTCGAAATTAAATCAGGTGTCATCTAGAATAGTGATGCACTGAATATAGGAAAACAGAAGGAAAAAGCCCAAAGAGAATGTAAAAGGGAATTCACCGAGACCAAATATAGAAAGACATAACGCCCTTTTAAAGGTAGGTCAGTTCAATAAAAGGACTATCAAGACGTACGAGTTAATGAGAAGGGTAGAATGTGAGACTAATGGATAAATAAACTGTAAATCATAAACTATAAATGTGAATTTTAACGTTTTTTACGCATTCAACCTGAAAGATCGCTTTACTATACGCTCAAAAAATTTCTCATTGTGTTAAAAAATTCAGCAATGGTGGTCTACAGAGTAGAGCTCGCATGACTGATAGGAAGCTCGTGTAGCAAATTATCCCACTTAAGTGAGGAGGTACGGCTGATTTTAATTCATCCAAATTGAAACGAGCGTTTAGACCTTTGAAATACAGAATGAATCATTTCAATCATTAATAATCGTGATGTGCAACACTTGCTTCGATATTCTGTACTCGATTACATTTATCGTGACGTCAAGCATGTTATTTTTAGTTAAAATACCGTTCTTATATCTAAACACATTACTTTCGCTTGAAGATTAGGAACTCATTTGCATATTCTTAATTAGCAATTTCGGTAAGCAGCATTTTATGGTAAAATTTAATTTAATACATTTCTTTGAGCACGGAACAGCTAAGTTAAGGACAGCCAGCGATTGTATGCTTACGTATACATACATGCCCGCAGTTGTGGTCAACCGATCTTTGGATTGTAAACTAAAGGAAAGAACATAGTTAAAATTTCCCCGAGGGAATTGCGGTGACCACCGAATGAGTTCTAAAATTTAAATATTTATTAAAGTGTAGGGTCACCAAATTCTAATAAAGGGATCACATCATCCTGGTTTTCACATAGCAGAAGCTGTCATCGTTTTTGCTTTGTAATGACAGTACTATTAATACTGGAAGATGTGGAATTCTCCTATGGCTGTGAAATAAATGCTTGGGATCATTGCCCTTTTTGGCCTTCCCTTTTGTCAAATTCTTGTGCACCCTTGTCCGCACTGCTTGGGGAACTAATCCCGATCGTGATCACTGCTTCCTCCTTTAGGCGTCGGATGGTTAGCCTATCAATCGTTGCAGTGTACATGCTCTCTTAATATTTTGTCTCGGAAATGTTTACGTTCGAAAATTTATCCGCGTGTGATGTTTATGAAAACAAAACAATTTCGCTGGCGTTTTAGTTTGGCTTCTTCAGGTCAGGCGTAATGCGTTCTTTTATTGCGGCATTTATAGGCTCAGGTCGAGCCGTTCTTATTACGCAAAGGAGGGACGAAATTTCCCGAGGCTGATAAGGGAGGCTATTGGAATTATTAAAGAACCCGACAATTTCACTAGAGAAGACGGTTTTTCAACAATGGGAAATGTGTCTTTCACTCTGTCAAAAAAGAAGAGAGTCGTTGATGGTTAAAAAAATATTGGGAATACGAGCGGACTAATAAGGTTGACGCTGGAGCCGAACCTATGCAAGCAGGAATAGAAGGAGCGGATTGGTCGAACCCAACAGGAAAAATACGACCTGGTCGCCGACGAAATCGTTTGGTATTTTCATGATCATTATACGCTGATGACATCCCGAATAAAAATATATTCATCAACATCAAAACCCGGAAGCCATCACAAAGATAACATGTTTTATCATGTTTTACTACCTATTCGTTTCGAACAAGATTCTTACCGCCATCGATCAGAAACGATATGCTTTCTGCTGGAAAGAAAAATTTACGTTCAGAATTCTTTTGGGATGAGCGGCATTTTCCCCTGCTATCTCTGTATCCAGCCCTCTTTTCAGAAGGAAGGTCGTTGTGGATCCCAGGGCGCCTGGGGACTCGGGGTTTTTTTATCTTTTCCCTCTTAACTCAAATCCGTCGAACAGGAGCCGTCACTGCAATCTCTGAGCTTTGCAGCCATCAGCTCCATCCCCTCAACCCTCCACCTCCTTATCCGTTTGACCTTCTTGGGGCGGTACCTACTACCATCCCTGTCAGCAGTGCGTCTAAGTTTTTATCCTCACCAAGCCATTGTCTTGTGGCCTACTCGGCGCAAACTAGATTCGGTGGTCGACAGCATGTTATCCCATTAAGTTACACCAGCGACTCTTGAGCTGATGATTCGGATTCGGGTAGGAAGTGCCATATTGGAGAAGTGAGAATCCATTGCGAGTAAGCCTAAGGGTAGGTTTTTTTGCTAATAATTCTGCCCATGTCAAAGGTTTTCAGGGTATTTACGTTTATCTTTCGCTCTCCAAGGGAGTGTATCGGCGAATGAACAAAATGTTCACTTCGCATAAATGAACACTTTTCTCATGACTTCAGCTCTGATGACTTGTGTGTCCTCAGTGTTAAAGAATTTAATTGGCTGTGCAAATTATAGTAGTAGTTCATATTGATGGATATATTTTACAAAATGACGGTAGGGACTTAAATATCAAATAATTCTCCATCGAATACCTTACGATACGTGCACGAGGGTGGTCTGAAAAGTTTCCGACCGCAGAATATTTCAGAAAAAATGTCTTGTACCCTCTTATATGCTTAGAAAATTCGTGAGAATCATAAAGTAAGTCAAGTACCCAGGTGTCATAATCTCTCTAGAAAGAAAACAATCGCGAAACAAGTGAATTTTTGGGTACATCGTTGTGAAACTCTAATCACATGATAAAGGTTGGTCGGAAGGTTAAGGAAAGAGAGACGTTATCCTGGCACTGCGCTTCATCCTAGAGAGAAGGCTAGAAATGAACATGAAAGTTTTCCTTACCTTCATTGATGTGGAGAAAGCCTTCGATACTGTACGAGGGTGGTCTGAAAATTTTCCGACCTAACACAGATACAAGACATTTTTTCTGAAATTTTCTGGGGTCGGAAACTTTTCAGATCACCCTCGAATATTGGAAACTTATGTTTGAAAACATTATTAGAAAAGGAATATACTCTAAAGACAGGAAGCTCATATTTCAGCTCTACCAGAGACAAAGCACTTTTATGGAAGTAAAGGGATATGAGATAGAAGAAAAGATTGTTATGAGGGACAGGAAGGAGACAAGAAAAGGAAAAAGGAGTGTTATAAGAGACAGTGTAGGAGAAGACAAATGGTATAAAGATAAATGGAAGAAAGATACACTACATTAGGTTTGCAGATGATATTGTGACCCTGGTAAAATCAGCCAAAGATATGAATAGAATGCTCAAAATTCTGTCCACATCTTTGAAAGCATGGAAACTGAAAATAAATGCGAAGAAAACCAAAGCTATGCTTATCACTAAAAACAGGACAAAACCTCCTGGAAATTTAATTATAGGGTAATCAAGGATGAGCAAAGTAGACGAGTTCTGCTGCGTTGGGAGTGTAATTACAAGAGACAACATATGTATCTTTGCATTGAAAAGAAGGTAAGACTTGGCGAAGAAGGCATATAGAAACACAAAGAATCTATTAGGAAACAAAAACATGAAGTTGGAAATTCCTTAACAAGAACGTTTATTTGGAGTACATTATTTATAATTATGTAGTTGTAAAGCTTGGATATTGGGAAGGAAGGAAAAGGCTCGATTGGGAAAGAAAGGAAATGTGGATTTGGGGAAGAATAACAAGAACAAGATAGACGGGCAAGAAAAGCAACATAGGAGTATCGAGAGAAATTAAAGAGGAAAGGAACTAATAAAAGGGATGTAGAAAAGGAAAATTAAATTTGTTGGACATGTTCTCAGACATAACGACTTCCTGGAAAATATAATGAAGAGGAAAATAATAATAATAATATAGGAAGAGGAAGGCCAAGGAATAAATTTATAAATGACATAAAAAATACTATAAGAGTAACAAGGAACTGAAAAGAATGGTAATGGAGAGAGACCAATGGCTGCAACGACAAGGCTCCGCCTATAGAAGGTGATGATGAAAGGTTGGTTTGTGGACAAAAGTAGTGGTCAAATTTCAGTAATTTAATTACTCCTTTTGTCCTCAGCCGTTCAGAATGCCTTCAATTACATTAAAAGGGGAGATCTAGTCAGATAGCCAAATAATTGAATCCGTATCATCGTCTACGGAGACAGCGAGAGATAAATGTAAAAAAAATGTTAAAAGAACATATTATTGCCACGGGAAATTCTCTCGAAAGAGGAACTTCCCTTTTTTAAGATGGTGGAAAAAACCGTTTTCGGTAAATAGAAAAACCTCTCTCTCAAGATGAGGTCACCCCTGCAGGGGTGTATATGCATGTACTTCGCAGAGACAGGGCGAAGTCACTTGGAATTAAGGATATTAATATGTGACGGAATAGGAGTGAATTTTTTTCTCGTCCACGGAAAGTGCTCATTGCAAATGAATAATTTTCACAACAGCGTAGTATTCTCAGACCTGGATTTCTACCAGCCAGTCTTTATTTTTATTGCATGTAGTTAACAGTGTGAGGTTGTTAGGTTTTCGATGGGCCTTGCTATTGCAAAAAATTCTTCAGGGAAAAAATATTTCTTGATTTATATTTTTAATGCATGTCTACGCCCTCTATGTACTTGTATTTTACTTGGGGACTTGTCTGTTTGATTTTACCTACCTGACGCTACAATTTCGTGCAAATTAGTTCCTAATATATTCATCCTGTGGTCGGTCAGAGTTAATTATTTCCCATTTTAACACTTGCACTAGCAAAACGTATTGGTATAATAAATAATTAAAAACTCTAACTGATTGTTTAAGATCATATTTGAGGAAGATGGAATTGATAGGAACGGTAATGGTCGTTGAACAAGTAGTTTGAAAACAAAATGATTTGTGGAAACATTGATATGGAGCGTAGTTTTATGCGGAGTGGAGACTTGGTCGTGAGACGAGATTAAAGACGTAGATAGGAGACATTTGTGATTTGGATGGAGAGAAAGATGGAAAAAGTAAAATGATTGAAAGTAAAAGGCACAGAGAAAGTCTAGGATTGGAGGGAAAGGAAAAAGGGTGGTTGCTTTAGCTCAAGAGGCAATAAACGTGAATGCAGAGTGTTTTGATTGGCGATGGACTATCGAAAACCAATAAATGGGAGAAAGTTAAATAGGGAATCTAGTGGGAGGAAGAGCTTTTTGGATGGAAATAAGGGAGGTGGACAGTGTGCGGAATTGAAGAACGATTTATTGCAGTGGAGAGTGTCACATTGTATTTGTGTTTAGCGAGACTTATTACCTGAAATACCTGTATAAGTATGGCCGTGTTTAGTCAGCGAGTTCATCCAAATCCCAACTTTAACGATATATGCACTAACATAATGAAAATGAATCCGCATTCTATTCTCTCCCCAAATATGACTGTCGTCTTTTTTTGGGAGCCAATCCGAGTGGTATTATCAGTGGAAATTAATTCGCTAATGCTCTTCGGGCAAATACCCAAGATCATGATAATATTTGCATATTATGTATATCTTTCCCGTCACATGATCTTCGTCGCTTCCCCCACCCAGGCTGGGAAGTGTACTGTTGGTGCTCGCGTGCGCACCCGAGGGAAGTGAAAGGGAGGCTTGAGTAAGCCCCCAAGACCTTCCGCGAGGAGGCAGTAGGGACGGCACCAGCCGATGACGTGTTCCCCTGCCGCCCACACCCTCCCACGACGGCGTCGCAACGAAAGAGTCGGCGCCACCTCACGCGGCCGATGGCCGTGGTCGCCTAGGAGACGCTTGGGGGAGCATTGCCCCTTCCCAGCCGACTTTTTTCTTGTTCTTCCCGTATATTCCCTATTCGGATGGCGATGGAAATGAAAGATAAAACCAGGCGAGTTCCGATGGCTATATTCCAGTTGACCTCTTACGTGGTTCATAGAAATGTACGGTCCCGCGACTTGGGACTGGTTCCGCAGAGCTGCAAGTCGGTAAAACAAGGCATCAGAAACAGATAGTTTTGGACTGTCGATTGGTAGACTATTTAAAATCAAACCTTAGACGAAATCGGGATTTAGATCGAACATAAAAGAGGTTTCTGAATGAATACTATCCCATTTTAAAATTACATTCATGCCGATGAAATCACGCGACTCGTAATCCCACCGGCGGTGGGGTTTAGCACCAGGTATCGTTTGAATAGTGATGCGAAGAAATCGAATGTATTTTCTCCGTTGAAATGATAGTGCATTTTGGTTCAAATTGATCTACTTGTTTCCTCTCAATTTAAATGAAATTCTCGGCAATGACGTGAGTTATCGTGATTCTATTACACTTGGCAGTATGGCGTGATTGTACAAGTGGCGTTTAATAGATTTATTTTTTGCGCAAAACTATTGCTTTCTATTCCACCATCCTGTTGTTGAGTTTTAATTTGACCAGGTGCTAAGATTTTCTGATCGAGAAATCTTTTTTATTCATCCTTGAAAGTGAAGTTTGCTCCCGATCAAAACCCAACTCTCATGTCCTACCGGCAATCTACTCAAGAATTTTCATGGCAATTCACGGAACTCTGTCCAGTTTTCCTTGTAATCCATGCGAGAACTTTTTTTGTGTGATTAGTTGTGAAAATTGACTTGTTGTATCCTTTTATCAAGATAGAAGTAAAATATTTTCACGAAGTGACTCCCGTGAGACTATCCCTAGTGTGATGTCATTATTTTACCTGACGGTAGCTAATTTTTCCATCTTTTTACTGGCAGCTCGCCTTGCATGTTGAGAAATATTTCACGCTTAGGTATCGTAGGGCATGTGCGTGTAGTTATCATTATATCAATAAAATTATTTAAATAAAATAATATTTCAATAATTAAAAAAATAATTTTTCAAATATTTACTGTTGCTAACAATTAAAGACTTTGATGTTTCATGTCTGTGTCGAATCACCACCTGCCACACACCCTAGTAGTGCCTTACATTACACCATGTAGATTTAAGATCGTATATTCGAATTGCTATTCTAGCAGTTAAAGCCGAATAAATTGTCGATTGAGTTCAATGAATTGTCTATATTGAGTATATTTTTCAGAAGATTAAAAGCATTTCGTTTCGCAACGGGACGAAAATAAACACCCACAAAATATTTTCTTTTCACTCATCATCGGCACGGTATGTTTCACACAATTTCATTTTCCAACCTTTCCTTAACCATTTAATTTTCAATCTTTAAAAATAAACGAATAATTTAATTTATTTTAGTGGTCGATTTGATTCCCATTCCTGCTTCCCCACTTCCGTCCTTTTCGTGTTGTATTCAGTGTGGAGTGCTCTTGAATGGATGCTTTGGAGAAATATACCCGGCAGGTTGCCATAGGAAAACAATTTATATCTTTCGAGAAAATGGAGACTCGTGATATTCGGGCTTCATTTTCTTATCAAATACTTGAATGGGCTCTCGAAACTACCGAAAAAAATACTTTCGCGTAAGATGATTATCTTACGCGATGCAATTGGAGTGAATATCAAATTTTACATTTTCGTCGTAGAAATCACATGTATACATAAGCTGCAATAATCATTTTCGTTTAATATGTGAGTTTTTCGGTAGAATAAACTTACGGACGAATCAAATTTGCTTGAGTTTCTTTGATGTTAGAAGAATTTGTAAAAAAAATGCCATTGGTGGTTTTCAAGATGATTTGTAGAATAAATGGTTTTACTGTGGTGGGAGAGCAGCCTTAAGTTAAAAGATTCCGTCCGTGGGAAATAACTTTTAAAAAAATGAGTGCTACAAAGGGTCGGCGATCCATTAGTCAATAGTGATCGACCTCTAGAGATTATTCGATGAAGCTAATCATATCAAGAGCCAGTCCTTTTACCCGCATTCTCTATACCCCTTCCCGGAGGTCAATGAAATAACTTTCAAAGGTTCTACTCTTATGTAGATTGATTACACGCGACTGCGAATTAATCCAGTTTTGTGAGTGTTTTTTCTTGTACTGACTCGAGGCGGAATAGTGGTCGTAATTGATTTTTATTTCTAAATACTGCTGGCGGTGAAAGGAAATTGCCAAGAAACTCATTTTACAATCGCTCCAGGGCCTTGTTTGATAGACGATTTCTTTTAATATCTAGGGTTTCATAAATACAGTGTACCACTTCGGTAATTACGAGTACCGGAGTGAAGAGTGAGTCCTTTCCTTTCAAAATTCAGGTTTAAACATGAAGAACATATATCGATTGCGCCGACCGATCGTAACCGGCTTTCAACGTGTGGGAAGATGATTTGAGAGGAAGATTTTCTTGAAAGGAAAGCTGCTCACTAATTAGTTTCATTCCTGCAGTTATTACTCGAACGCTTCCAGCTTCTTTGCGGCTGGGTGAGAAATGAAAGCAGGTGGGAAGATGATTAAATCGGATAGATTTGTGGATGATAAGGAGATAGGTCGCGAAAGGGCAATAGTCATTATTGATTTGATCACACGAACATGTGAAACATTTAAGAGTGGATATAAAATAAAATTGGGTGTTATTCAAGAAATGGGTCATGTTAAAAATAATGTGCGAGGAAATTTAATGAAGTATCACAAATAGAGAAGAAAACACATATTATGGGGAACACATTTGATGAAAACTGGCATAGGGATACGAGGTGGATGATTGCATTAAAATAAAATTTATATGGAGATGGCAAATGATGACCAGGCTTTTAGTAAAAGACTTTGAGAAAGAGATAATAAGAAATTAAGTAAGTAAGTATAATAGAGAGTAGCGTCGTATGTTTCGGGAGCCTGTTCCCTAGTTTTGGAAAGGGCATTAGCGTTGGCTGAAGGCTTTTGAGATGGGGGTATGGATAAAGGTGGCGACAATATCTCAGTTAAAGGGAAAATCAAGCGAATAAACGTTCCCAAAGGATTTTACTTTCCCAAAAGGACTTTAAGGAGCCGCTTGGTTGCATAGTAATTTACACGATGTTTCCACAGTAAACGGGTACACGTTATAACTCGCATGTGAATTGTGTGTATGCCAAAAGGTCGATTATATAGTCCGTTTGTGCGTTTAGCATCCGATAGTAATTTAATCCCAATACCCTACTCCGTGAGAAATGATATTCGAAGAAAGCTTTTCACGATGTACTACCTTGATCAAAAAGTTCCCGGAATAACCACCGTGTGGCGCTCCCATCGTTCCGATTTGAGTTCTGTTTTTTTTGTTAAATTGGTACATCTGTTGTTGATATTCCCTTTAAATCTTAGTGTCATAACTTGACATTTGCAAAAGTTACGGTCGGTTTTCGGTATGTCCATCAGTGCTTCCTGCGATTTTTCCATTACTTCCTCTCGGCTGCTAAAACGCGTTCCCCGTAATGGTTTTTTAACTCGATTGAACAGAAAGAAGTCACAGGGAGCCAAATCAGGTGAATTCGGTGGCTGTTGGATGGTATTTGTTGCATTTTTCGTCAAAAAATTACGAATAATGATAGCACTGTGCGACGGTGCGTTATCATGGTGCAAAATCCACGAGTTTTCTGCCCACATTTCTGGTCTCTTTCGGCGAATTGCTTCACGCAAACGTCTCATAACGCCCAAATAATACTCTTTGTTTACTGTCTGGCCTTCTGGCAAAAATTCATGATGCACTACACCGTTGTAATCCATGAAAACCGTCAGCATTGCCTTCTTTTTTGACTGAAAACGACGTGGTTTTTTTGGTCTCGGCTCATTTGGTGAACGCCATTCACTTGCCTGATGTCTGGATAAACCCACGTCTCGTCTCCAGTAATGATCCTTTTGATGAATGTGGGATCGGATTCAGCCTCGCAAATCATGTCTTTTGCGACGTCAACACGGTCTCTTTTTTGCATGAAATTGAGGTCTTTTGGCACCAACTTTGCTGCTACACGACGGAAACCCAAATCATTAACCACAATGTCTTGGGCGGATCCATAGGCAATGTTCAAGTCCTCCGCTATTTCTCTGATGGTTAATTTGCGGTTATTGACCAACATTTCTTTTACTTTATCAATTTTTTCACCGACTTTCGATGTCGATGGTCTGCCACTGCGTTCATCATCTTCGATTGACTCACGACCACTTCTGAACCGCTCGTGCCACTGGTAAACGACCGTTTTTTTTAGAGAATCGTTGCCGAAACACTTTTCCAACATTTCCAACGTCCGTCCGTCTTCTTTTTTTGCCAAAACGTTCCCTCTTGACGCTTGGCTTGCAGCTGCCCGATGATTTAATCATTCAGCTGCTGTGTTTGCGGCTTCTTAGCCCGTCGATGAAGGAAGGTCCAATCAACTCCTTTTCCTTTTCAATGGTGGTTGGTCGTCGTCCCGTCCCGTTGCTGCTCTTGGGCGTTTGTGCCTTTCCCAGGAGACAGGTTTTAAGCCGCCGATCGACCGCAAGTGCTCTTCTTTTTTGCCTTCAAGCTCCTCGTAAAAGGCCGTCGCGCGAGTCTTGATGACATCTCCAATGGGCGCAGTTTCAGTTAAGGCGTGGAGAATTTCTGCGGCATAGTTCCAGCCAAGCCCAAGTACACTGTTGAGTGCCCCTCTTTCCGTTACCTCCAAGTGGTGGAAGGCCGTCTGAGTCATTCTGCCACTCCATGCCGGTGAAGCGTACATCAAGATTGGGCGAAATGCCGCCACGTACAGATACGTCTTTGTCTTGATAGAGAGGGACGGTGAACGCAGCAGCGGCGAGAGTTGTAGTCGTCTTCCTCTTGCCTTCCTGGTGGCAGCGAGGGCGTGACTTTTGAATGTCAGTCTTTTATCCAGTATCACGCCTAGATAGGTCACCTCTTCCTTCCATGGCGCCTCCTCGGTGCCCACGAGGATTTCTCCTGGTTCTCGCAGTCCTCCAGGTGAAAAAAGAATCGTCTGTGTCTTTGCGCTGTTGACGCTGATTCGCCACAGGGCGTACCACTCCAGCAGTTTGTCTACTGCTCGCTGTAGGTATGTTGCCGCCATGTGTGCTCTCCGCGAAGTGGTCACTATTGCTGCGTCATCCGCATACAGGGCAACCATGGTATGTCGTCCAAGGTCTACCGGGAGGTCCGCCGTATATAGATTAAAAAGTATCGGTCCGAGCACCGATCCTTGCGGCACGCCTGCGTGGACCTGTTTCGGCTGTGACAGCGCGCGTCCCCAGGCGACACGGAAAGTCCTTCCTGTCAGGTATGATGTTAGCAAGCGGCGCTGCCAATTTGGAAACCGCTGTATTGCAAGTTTTCGCCTGAGACCAGCGTGCCATACCCGGTCGAAGGCTTTCCTGATGTCAAAGAACGCCGCCGTTGAGCAGCATCGCCGATTGAATCCGGCCGTCACCTGTTCCACGAGACGGACGAGCTGGTGTGTGGTGGAGTGTTCCTCTCGAAAACCGTACTGTGATGCCGGCAAGATTGAGTAGGCCGCGATGTGCTTCAGGAGATGTGGCAGCAGTACCCTCTCAAGCAGCTTTCCCAGGGTCGCTAGCAGGGCGATCGGGCGGTAGTTCTCTACGTTCCTAGCGGACTTCGGCGGCTTCGGCAATAGGATGACTTTTGCTGATTTCCAGATGGCCGGAAAATGTCCCATGGAGAAGCAGGCCGTAAAGAGCGTAATCAGGTGAGTTGCGAGCGAGACAGGCATCTGTCGAAGGGCCTCGTTCGGGATGTTGTCCTCTCCTGGTGCTTTCTTGCAGCGTAGTCGTCCAAGGGCTGCTCTCAGGTCGTTTTCGGTAACCTTCGTTACCGTCATGGTGCCCTCCTCCGTTGTTTCATCCTCTTCAGGAAAGTCGCTAGGATCATCCGGTACCAGTGGATCCGGAGTCGACGTGAAAGTGGCCTCCAGCGTAGAACTCAAATCGGAACGATGGGAGCGCCACACGGTGGTTATTCCGGGAACTTTTTGTTCAAGGTAGTATTTACGGCTCTGGGAACTCTCCACTCTTGCATCATTTTGTAATATTCTATTAGGGTGTTCACGAATCGGACCGTTCACGTTCATTGCTCACGAATCTCTCACTCTATTTTAAGTTAACTGCACGTTGTATTCGCGTCTACCACCGTGTGTGTAAATAATGCTTCATATCGTCCAGTTGATCTTTAGGCTCCATCAACGGCGAGGTGTGGGGCCAATGACGTGTATCACGCGAATTTCTTCAATACCCTCCCACGTTCTCTTTTCTCCCTCATCAATATTGTTTCTCTTTACTTTATTCCGAAAAGACATGCCTTGTATTCCGTCGTATGTCGCGAAAGAAAATAGAACCATTGTGACATAACTTTTTCACAGTAGTGTTCGTGAAATCAGTAATTCTATCAGAACCCATTAACCTGTTATGCGGGTGTACTTGGCTATCATAGTTAATTTTAGAAATCTCGGCACAGTAGTCAGACCTAGGCCTATTATGTTTCCGTTCATTATTCTTCTTCGCACTAACCTTCGTCTTCATTTTTGATATATATTGGTGTGAATTAGCCATCTTAAGGCCAATCACATAGACGTTAAAGCTAACATTTGTGATCGCCACTTCAGCATTGTCATCAATAATTTCGGACATGTATCTGATTTAGTATCCATCCTCGTGGAATTAAAATAAAAAAATCTGATTTTTATGTGGTGTTTATAATGCCCTTTCATTTAAATATTTTGGCTAAAATCATTACTTATGTCAATTTAATGCGTAGAAAAGCGGCCCTTTTTGTTACTACGATTAATTTTTCCAAAATGTCCATTTGAAGTTTAGATGATAGAAAATTAGGTCAGTGGGAATCGAAAATTATGAAAATTGGTCCTTCAAAATCTCTTAATCATTCTTTCAGATTTATCTAACTTGAGAGTTTTTTTGCGAGTTAAGGCCATTGGCCAAATATAGGGCAACCAGAATTTCTTACGTCTGTGCAATAAATAGGGGTAGTTTTTTCAGCGGGATTAAATCCGCGGGCAGAATAACGAGAGTAGCTTTCTCTTAAGTAGTTAACCGATCACGGAAGTGGCACGAAATCGAATCAAACAAGATTTCTATCCAATGAAAAATGGCACTCAGGTCTCCGATAATGATATAGGAGTGCGGATTAAAATCAGGCAGATAAAAATAGGGTGTAATCCGTCCTGGTTGTCTCGATCTGAAGTATTTTGGCCTGCTAACCTAATGGTTTCTCATTCTCTATCCCTCTCAAAATCTCATTAATAAGTTGGGTTATCGTCACCTCTTTGAATACTTTTGCGGAAGAGATCTTGTACTAATTTACGGAAGTGGATGTTACTCGAGTGAAATTTATTCTGTTCTTCAATTCTATTAATAGTGAATGCTTTCAGTGGAATCGTAAACCTACCAAAAGTACCAAATATGAGGAAATAGTATGCATAATAGGGTAAATGTTCGATCCACTCATTTCCTCTTAATGCCATTACCCTTTAAATTTTCTGGTATATTTTGCCTCATTCACTCTACAAATATATCCCCCAACTTAAATATTATACTTTTTCATCCCTTCTTTCACCTCACATGTCATTGTCGCCTCCTTTTTGGCCAAACTATACTCAAGCATAAGTCGCTTATTCGTTAATCTAAGTTGTGGACTGATAACGGCGCTAATTCAGAAAATACGAAGTTGCCCGTGAATAATTTCGGGTCGAGCAAATGAGCCCGGTGTCACTATTGAAAAGAAATTTCCTAGATAAAGCTCATGAATAAATAAAAATTACCAGAAGAATAAAAAGAAAATTCTTCAGTCATAAGGTCGATTTAATTTCCGACCATTGATGTTTCTAGTTCACTCAAGCCCGTAGGAATTGAAGTATCCGGAAGTCATGCCCCCAGGAAATGAAGTCATGCTGTGAAATCTCCGGAAATTGGGTTAAATAGAATTCATACGATCTTTACGAAAAATGTTCAATGCTATTAACTGGGCAGGAAATTTCGACCGTGGTTGTTGAGTTTCGTTAATTGAAGCGTAGTATGACATGCGAGGAGAATAATATTAAAAACTGTGGTATCCTAGGTTTTAATCTCCTGGTAATAATATTTAAACGAAATTTTTCCAGTATATTTATTTTTTAAGTGAGAATGGAAAGGTGCTTGTTACAGAGCATTCCAGTTACGTTCCTCTCATTTTACAACAGCCAGTTTTCGAAATAATAAATTTGTTTTGGAGGGTAGAGGATGGTAGGGGAATTAGAGGGAGCGATTGGAGACTTTTAGGAGGCAGATTGGGATTTCTTGTTTGAATATATATATATATATATATATATATATATATATATATATATATATATATATATATATGACTATATTGCAGAAAATAGATTGCAGTACTTGGAGAAATCCGAAACCTGTACGTCTCAAAACTGCTGAGGTGCGAGTGGGGAATGGAGAGTCCGGATGGGCAGTGTTGGAAAGGGAGAAAGATAAAGGTTTCCATTACCACATGTGCTGTTCAACATATATATGGAGAAAATGATTAGAGAGATATGGGAATCACTGCAGATAGGAATGAAAGTCGGCGGGGAATCCGTAAAATTAGTTTGGTTTGCTAATGAACAAGATTTATTTCATCCGTAAGCCAAATGATCGCTAGTATTGCTGAGTGAATTGGAAATTCAGTGCGAAAGGTATGGAATGAGAATAAATGTTAATAAAACAAAGGTTATGCGGTTTTCCAGAAAGAGAAATGATAAATTAAACTTTAAAATATGAGGGCAAAAACTAGAACAGGTGGAACAGTTTAGGTATCTCGGAAGTGTTTTGGACCAAAATGGTCCAGGTAGTAGAGACATAAGTAGAATAATTCATATCGGCAAAGAAGCTTTCACAAGGAGGAGGAAGTTGACGCTAGGGATTTTGAGCAAGGCTGTTAAGAAAATCGTCCAAACTTTGATATGGAAGGTACGCCGCGGAAACATGGTCATTGTAGCAGGATGGTAGGCGTAGATTGGAGGCTTTTGAAATGTTGGTGTGGAGAAGGTTTAGCGGACAGAAAGGAAAACAATTGAGGTGGTGCTTAGTGTAATTTGTGAAGGTGTAGTTTTTATGCCACAAGATTGAAGTACTTAGTCGTTAAATACATTATTTTTCCGATTCGTTTATATTTTATTTGGCCTCACTCGAATTGAAAATTTCCATCCGATTATCTGTAAATCAGAATTGCGGTAGGCAAAGAGGCTTTCACAAGGAGGAGGCAGTTGATGACAGGGACGTAGAGTAAAGATATTAAGATAAGACTCGTAAAAAAATTGATATGGAGCGTTGCTATGTACGGTGCGGAAACGTGGTCATTGAAGCAGGAGGATAGACGTAGACTGGAGGCTTGGAACAGGATAGGGATTTTGTACGGGATGAAGGGAGGAAGAAGGTGCTCAGAGATGAAGAGGACCTCATATAGAGTAGGATGATGGATTTTGTGTTTTGTTAAGAGTCACAAAATGTTTTATTTAGTAGCTGTGTCCATCCAAAAACCTACCTTAACCAGTAGATTACCTAATAATAATTATTTCTATACTAGCGATGGGAAAATTCGTGTTTTTTTTAAATATACGTATGTTACGTTGGTTGTATTTATTCAATGTGTTCACCTATTCCGTGATGAATATTTCTAATTTGACAAATTTCTTTTATTTTCAGGTAAGTACGAGGTCTTCCAAAATATATCCTATTTGGGATATCCCGATGTTAATTTCGTGAGTATGTGTTTACAAACTATCTCCTGCATATTAGAGCATTTCCCTCTCTTCGAACATGCCTTTTGTGTGTGGGCATATCGTTAGCACAACTATAATAGCGCAAAGGAACACGTGAAAGCATGCACTTTAAAACTACGATTAATATCAACACAATAACCTCCTGTAGTATTAGATTTTGTAAGTAGGTATGTACATATACGCAAATCTTCGGATGAAAGTAGCTGTCTTGATTTCTTTCCCACAAATGTGTAGACTTCACACAAATCCAATATACTTAGGTGTGACATCACGAATGTTTTTTCCACATTATTGACGATTGAGTAGTATAATGACGCATGGGAAACAAACATTCGATAAAAAAGGGAAAATATGTACCATTAGAAAGTTGAATGATTGATTCACCAAGTTTCTCTAATCATAGTTCACTTTCCCAAGTCACCCACTGCCATGCATCCAATTGACAGTCTTCAGGATATGAAGTAGAGGTAGCATGAGTAGAGAGAGTTGTATCTTGCAGTGAGGCCTGATTCAAGAAGCCAGCGAGGCGCTTCGTTGTCACAGCAGGCCATGTACCTAAAAAGAAAGACTTAGGATTGATCGATCACAAAAATTTGATTTTTACCTGGTGGGTATTTCATTTTCAGGAATTTCAGGAAATCACGAATTCAAGGTAAGAGTGCAGTAAGAGGGCTTGAATGTATGCTAGAGTTGTTCATTGTCTAATTATAGTTGCGGGGAAATCATTCAGCATAAGTTGAATGAACATCTGAAGAAATCCAGAGTAGATTCCTTGAGTGAAGTCAGGCGACCGAAATGCCTTTTGAACGGAATCCATTTTCAACCCATGTGGTAAAAATTAAACTAAACTCTTTTCCTTAGCAGAATAATTAATTAGTGCTGTGTTTGAATGTGAACCACATGCCTCACTTTTGTGAAAAAATGCTAGCATTCTCGTCCAGATTCCTCACAATTTACGTGCATCATTTCCTTTAAATAATCTTGTGTAAATAGCTCATTGTCTGGAGAACAGGTTTTAATAATGCAATTGTGTTAATGTTTTCCATCAATCACGTCCAAGTACATTTTTCAATATTCTTTGGAACTCATCCAGCCTCTACGGACGAGAATAACTCAACGCGCTGCGCATTAGGGTCATATTTTTCCGCAATGAAAGAAATAGCGATCGTTACGATGTTTCCATGTCGTTTTCTTGGGTAGAATTCTTTCTAAGCCGTATTCCCTTACGGTGATGACTTCGTCCCGTGCATCTGAAGGGGCGTGGCTTGATATGGATCGAATTCCGGAGAAGGTACTTCCCGAGGGGGCAGTGACAGTGAGAGGAGGCGGCCATTCGAGTAATCCATTAATGCCGAAAATATGTCAAGAGAGTCCCTCCTGCTTGACCGCATTTCCTTGAGTGGATGGAGATGTCGGTTATTGAGCTCGCATCGAATCTGAAGAGACAATTCGAATCGATCACGCTCTATTTTTTCCCGGAGGCGAGTAATTATTTGGCAGCCATTGTTACCATGACACCCAAGGGGATGGAATCTGCTAATTGATGATTTTGTTATCTGCTTAATTAATCCGATCGTAGGTTGATTTCCACCTTTGTTTGCTTTGGTTTTTCATTATTTACTCTCGAAGTGATATGCCGGCCTTATTTCTCCAGTCATCATCAGAAGCCATCATTACTTTGGTTAGTTTTTATGTCTTCATATTCCTGCGTTTTCCTTGCATTCCTTTCCTATTCCGTACGTGTTTCAAAAATCTCATCCAGGATCTTCCTGTGTGATTCTTCCAGTCACTTAGGTATTCATATTTGTGATGAGATTCCTTCTTGGACTAATCTCCTTTTAAGCTTCCTCGTTTAGCCATTCATTTGATCTTCATTCTTCTGGTGCCTCATTTTTTATTACATTATTCCTTGTAAATGTATGCTTGTACTGTATCAAGTTGATTTAATGGGTTACCTACCATGTAGAATTTGATAATTTCAATAACAATTGTTGATTACTCGTGAAATAGCATAAGTTGCTCACATTTGATAACAGGATCTTCTGTTTGGAAACGGAAGGCTCAAATACGGCCTAGTCACTGGAGAAATTTAGAGCCATTTAGGGTGCGACTTGGATTGTTAAGGTTTAGAAATCTCGATCACCTGAGCCATGAAATCCATGACAGTCAAAAAATAGAAGTGTAAAATCGGCCGTCTCTGAAATAGTCACTCCGTTTCCTACCTTTCTCTTTGCTCCTGGCCGCGGTAGGAACGGTGAAAGTATCAAGTGCTGCTTTAGAGTCTGGAAAGAATGTATGCACGGAATGGATCTTTGACTTTGTTTCAAATATTCAATATTTCGATTTTAAACTTTTTTATAAACCAAGCCCGTAGGCGGTTACCAAACCGTTCTTCGGGTTTAGGTACTAGGTGAGGATAGAGTTTACCTAATACCTATGCCCAACGACGTCAAAATCACACGTCAGAGTAGATCGGTTTAACATATTAATCAGAGGCGTTGCATGTTCTAATATTTAACATTTGAGACATGTTATTTCTTTATTGCAGATTTATTTTGGAAAATTCATTGAGTTAAGTTGTGCCGACAGACATAAGGGTCAGCTCTGTTCTCTTTTTTAAGGTGTGGAAATAATTCAAATTTTCAGTATTTCAGTATTTAGTTTTCAGTAATCAGTATTTTTATTCCAAAATTATTTTAAATCGTTTTAATCGATTTTGATCTAAATGGACCCTTGGCGAATGTGCATAAAAAGGTTATTTGCGAGAGTGAATGCATCTGGCGTAGCTTGCGAGCCCACAGTTTACTTTCGGATTTCTCCGGCCGTAGCCAAACGTTATTTTATTGATGAAACGTGTTCATTGCTGGAAATATTAATTTCGTGTGCTTGTTTGTGCATGGGATAGCAGCGTAGAGAAAAAGGTAAATGCTCGGGGAAAACGTACCGACAACGGCGGACACCTGCAGCACTCGGATGCCAGTTCCGACCTAGTTTCCTGGTCACCAACTAGCCGGAAGTCCGCTAGGTTGGGTTCCACTTAACAAGCTACGCTGTGACGTGATTTCAGGATGTTAACGGGAAATTATCGGCCTCAATGAGTGGGGAGAAGTAACCCCTTGTGTGAGAACCTAGTTTACGTTACAATATTTAAAGAAAAGCAGTGTTTATCTGTTGGATCCGGATTCACCCAAAAGTTTTAACTATGTTACTTATCAAAAGTATCATATCCCCAAATGGAAACTGAAATTTTAGTTTCCAAAATATTCTGGCTTTTCATACTTGGGAATTATTTATAATTACTTTCCTTTTTCCGCAGCTTGCGTTCGTTCTTATTGATTTGAATACGAGAAAGTGCTTGTTTTCATTTATTACCGTGCATACACTTCCGAATAAGATGAATCAACCCATCTGCATCGAGTTGGGAAACAGAATATTCATATTTTAACCTATGACCCTCATTAGGGAGAGGGTATGCAATTGATGTAGTAGGTATTCTTTGATGAATTGATGTTGAGGTATTCTTGATAACGCCCTCACATTGAATTTCAAAAAAGTATTAAGCAAGGGGTGGGTGAAACTGTATTAAGAATAAGTAGTTACACCGATAGCGAGTGCCTGCCTCTATGTGGTGGTCTCGTTCCGGAAGATCCTCCTGTTTCCTATCAATTGGCCTCCTTTTACTTTTGCGTTGATATTTTCCACTTCCTGTCTATTGTTTCGGTACCTCTCACAGGTAGATCACGAATTGTCTATTTTGTAGTCCGTGAGCAGCATTTAATGCTTACTTCCTTGTCGACGGCTGTTATTTCCCATGGGACGAAACCGCGTATCGACCGGTCCTGAAAAATGTGGTCGCGCGCGTGAAAAGATTTTTCAAATCAGAAAAACACCGGGAAATGTCGCAACTGTAACCTGAATGGAATCATCCGCCGATGTGAACACGAATTCGGGGATTTCGCAGGATAAAAATCATTCGCCTGGATCGGGATTTGAACCCTTATCCCTCGTTATATGGCCGAGTGCTCTAGCCAGTCAAGCTACCCAGGCATTGTTATTACACTGAAAAGATTTTCCTGGAAACGAACGTGTCGTAAAATGATTTCGAGGTGCTCGTCACGGTTAGACAACTTAAAAAAATCGATTTCTCGACCGGTAGGACTCGATAAAACTGTTGGTCACACCGTCACACCTCAAGACCTCCTTTACTTCGGGGAAAAAATGTACATATAGTCTCTAAGTTTCAAGCTTTTAATTGATGAAAAGTGGCAAGAAATAATGAGCTCTACGGCCTCTAAATTAAATAAGAGGGGGGCGGGAAGAAACTCCAATGGCCGTAATAATTAGTCGCAACTCTCTCGTCAGACCAATTGTTGTGTTGGTTTAACGGGAACCACGTCAGGGACCAACCACAACCTCTCGACCAAAATACCCTCTGTGGTGGTTTACGGGAAATTAATCCGCGTTAGGGACCACACACAGCCAAATGCACACTATCCTGACTGAAATCCTTCGCGAGGCTGTGAGACCCCGTTAAAGAATTTCAGGTGGAGATGGAATCCTTGACGAGTCTGTATACAGCCACGAAGGGTATTCTGGTCGAGATGTTGTGGTTGGCCTCTGACATGGTTCCCGTTAAACCAACACAACAATTGGTCTGACGAGAGAGTTGCGACTAATTATTACGGCGGCTAATTATTATTTCATCAAATAAGAGGGGGGAGTTTCTTCCCCCATCTTATTTGATGAAAAGTGAGCAATAAAAGCTGTTTAACGCAAGAATGTGTAGCTCAGTCGAGGAATTTGGGGGTGAAGAAGTTTGAGCGAAATTGGAAGTAGCAAAGTCCCCTAAAGGACGATCTGTGCTGGTATCTTTTTCCACGTGACCGTACTATTGTTCGTTCCACGAGAGTTCGGCAGTTGTTATTATCGCCGTATCGATTAGCGCTGTTTCTTACGTTTTCAAACATTTTCCCTGTGGGAACGGTAGTACGGAAGAAGCGGATCAGGATGGCAGCATATTACACGCACCCTATCGATCAGTATAAAAAAAAAGAAAGAAGCTGTTTCGTTTCGGGAAATAGGCAATTCGTCGAAGTTTCTTGTGTCTCTCTCGAGACTCGCTGGTTCTGAACGATCTGTTAGTTTTTGGCATCACTTCCACGCGCGGGAGTAGTGATACCCTTCTCCTCACTCCATTGGCCACGCATCCGACTGAGAGAAAATAGAAAAAAAAGCATACCATCGTTTTCACTCCCTGTTCCGCAGCATTTGATCTTGAACTCGGGAGTTGTAAAAGAAAAAAGAACTATCTTTGGGGACACCTGACGAGCTTGCCGATCCACGCCCTTCCCCCCCAGGTTTCGGTCGCTAATCGGAATTTTTTTCACTTTTACCTAAGCGGAAATTCTCTTGGTCTCAATTTCTTTTCATGGATCCACATTGTTGGGTGTCGTTTGACAGTCGTGAGGTCATTTGTGCAATTTTGGGTGGACGAGTAATTGGTGCAGGGAAAGAGGGGGCATGGGACGAGAGAAACACTGGTAGCATGTGGGTCATTGCCGGACAAAATTTGTCCGGGAATATAGCATTTGTGGTTGAGCAGCACGGGTGGTGCATATTTTTGGAGTTTGCATTTATGTCCGTAAATTTATGATATTCTAAATGCCTCCACTAATTTCCCTGAAAAATTCTAACAATCCTCCAAAGATATCCGCTATGTCAACTCAGAGGACAGACTTTTGTGTTTTTAAAACAAAGAGGGTTTTTTTGTTATATTTACCCCTGTTGTAGAGACTGCTTTAGTGATGATGCTTTAGTTCGGCCAAGAGGTTATAGTCATTGACGATCTCATTAGCAAATCATTGTATTGGATTTAGAATGAGAATCAATCTAAACAAAGCAAAGGTTATGAGGATTTCGTGAAGGAAGCAAGCTAAATCAAAAGTTAAAATAAGATGATGGAAATGGGTGGACCAATTTACGTGCGTATTGGGAGTACCTCTGAAGTATGTTGGACTATAATTGTCTCAGTGGTAGGAATATGAGAAGAAGAATTGCGCTACAAAAAGAAGCTTTGACAAAAAGGCGGGTATTGATGACAGGGTCATTAAGTGTGGAGATTAAAAAAATATTGGCAAAAACTTTTATGTGGAGCCAGGTTTACTACGGCGTTGAAACATTTTCCTTGAAGCAAGATGATAGGCATGGGTGGGAAGCTTTTGAGATGAAGAAGTGAGTGTGGAGAAGGATTTAAAAGGTGAAATGGGTTGGAGGAAAAGGAAGAAGTACTAGGGATGGTGTGACAGTGGAGACGATTGCTGGGAGATTTCGGAAGGAGTCAGGGCTGAGGACAGATGCAGGAGAGGATTCGCGGTGGAATTTTGAATATTGTTGCTTAGGGAAGAATGTTAGGCAAGAAAGGAAGGAAAAGAAAGACAAGGGAATCGAAAGGATGTGGATGCTGGTGAGAATTATGGGAGGTAGACAGGATGTAGAATTGAAGAAAGGTTTGAGTCTGTGTATGGTGTCGGGTTATGCCTTGTTAGGCGAGACTTAGAAATGTAGCGGTTTTCAGTCCTTGTCAATCCAAAACTCGCCTGAGTCCTTCCAACGATTATTTACCAATTAATAAAAATTATTTTTATTATTAGCTAGGATGAAGAAGTTAAGAAATTGACGGCAAAGAGGGCGTGTGGTTAGTATAAGTAGGCATAATAAGAGATTGTATTTTGAGAGAAGGGCATGATCATAGTCTATCTCGCGGTATTATAGCCTGTACTCACTTCACTCAAAGTTGATAGATCATGAATTTTTACTGTGGCATTTTCGCTGTATCTCAAATGAAAGAGAGAGAGAAAGTGCGTCATTTACCAAACGTTGCATACTTTCGAACACCATGAGATCAAGAGAAAATGAAAGACGTTTCCTGGAAATTCGGCAACGTAAAGGGAAAAAAATGCAATATGAAGTCAATGCCAGCTATAGTTGCAGTCTTTATTACTGAATATATTCTCGACTATATATTTTCATCAAATAGCTATAGCTCCTCAGGAATGTTTTATAAATTTAGTTTGTAGAAACGCATTTGCGCTTATTATACGTCTGTAGATCTTACTTTGCTAACCAATGTTAAATAATAAAATTTAATTTTGTTGTATCGCCTGGTAAAAACTTTTTTAATAAGAGGGTATTCAAATTTTAATGAAAATCTACTCCTCCCTACAATTGTGTCAATATGTTAGTACCCTTAATTTCGCGTGTGGGGTATAAAAAAAAGTTTAGTCCTTTATATTTTCGAAGACCACGTTTGCAAGACAATCAACACTTCCCCTTCCTGAATTCTCTTTTTGTTACGAGGAAAAACAGGATATTCTATTTCATGAGCAAAAGCGCGTCGGATGAAATATGAGCATGACCAAAGTTTGTTTCGACCGGGTTAACCCACGCGATACGACTATGCAGTTGTGCATCGAGCGGTGCCTGGTAAGACCTCTTGGAGTTGATCACGAGTGCACTTTGCAGACCATCTCCAAAGGCGGAAATGATCATTACGCCTTGGCGCGCGGTCGGTTCTTCGCGTGGAGGCGACGAGCTGGATCCGGGGACCAGAACACCCAAGTTACTTCCTCAGCACGTGCGTGTCGTACAAAACCAAAACACCGCCCCTTGAACACTCAGGAAAGTAGTTTAAAGCATTTATTGGGAGCATCCTGAACAATAGCCCTTGGAAACCCTTCCGAACCTCAAGGTAACCAACTTTCTCCTGTGTCCTCAATAAAACTTGCATTGCGTTGGTATCCAAATACGACGACTTTTTCGTCAAAGTAGGTGCTTTTCACTGCTGCAGTGCAAAACCTTTTCCTTGCAGCATTTCTTGAATTGAGATTAATGGGAATGCAACGTTGATATTGCACTTAATTACTATGTTAGTTTACAGTTTAAACATAGCTTTTGTAAAAGATTCTAGACCAAACGCTACCCCCATTATTCTCTCTCCACTACTTTGCATTAATCTTAATATAATTCTTTAGTACATAATATAATTTAGAAGATGTGTTATTGGTATGGAATTCCTTGAAACAAATTCGTATGCATAGTTAAATCATGCTGGCACAAAATGCTCCAATTTTTATTAGTCGCGTTTTGTGGTGATAGAGATACTGACACATGCTGACGCCCTATTTGACGTAGTGAGTGTCTGCTCTGTTCGATCTCTTGCCTCGGCAACGTCTATCAAATGACGACACAGATGCTCAGGGCGCGGAGCGTCCCATGGGTCGTTGCCTTGACAACGGCTTCCCTAGGCTCCGACTGCATCCCTCCCCCTCGGAAGCACCATGTCGTCGTCCAAGGAGTAAATAATGGACGACCAAGCAGCGACGATCCCACCACTCCCAACCACCTATTCCGGTCATCTCGCCAACCTCCGCCAGATCTCCACAGAATGGACGTCACTTTATTCGACTGATTGCCAAGTCGGCACCATTTTTCTGATGGATAGTCGAAGAACGTTGCCTTCAACATTCTTCATTTATTACCTTGCGTTGAGTGATTTGTTTTTATGCACACGTGGCACTTAGTTGAAACAAGTGCGTAGCCGTGAATGCGTCGGTTGCATTTCGATAATCGTTCGATTATAGGTGGCCTGCGCGCACTTTAAGCTTGTCCAAGCCTACCATTGGGGATCTATGAGGTGAAATTTACGAAATACAAAAAACTACCTGAAATATTACGTAAATGTATCCATATACTACACGGGGTAAAGTATCTAAAAAGAATTTAATCTAAATCTTCTTGGAGATCTCCTGAGTGAAAATCTGTGATAGAACTGAGAATTTCGGTTAAATAATTTATAATTGATTTTACGCTCATATTATTTGTATTATGTAGACCTTGGGCGTCCGATTTGACGGATTCTCTTTCGTTGGATATCCAAAAACTATTTACAAGGTAAACACGCCGGATGAAATAGTGGAGACGTCCAAGGTGATGGAAGGTTTCGTAATATTTTTAAATAAACAGATAGATAATGGAGTCGGAATAAAATCCCGCGCGTTTGACCATATCATTCGTCCAAAAGGTAATCTAGTTATTTGATTTTACGATATCAATGGCGTGAACACCTTTTTTATATGCACATCGGTCTCAGTAGGCTGTTTCATCTAATTATGTCTATATAAGAGCGGAACGTACACTTAACTTAAGGGGCTTAACTTTGTGGAAACTTTCCAACAGTGGATGGGTTAAGAAGGAGAAAATTTGCAGTTCCACTCAATTAATACCTTAATTCTCACAGAGTTCGTGGCGATGCTTTTGTGTCTGAAGATGGCGCCAAGTATTGAAAAATAGTTCGTGAAAATGAAAATATTTATGAGTGGAATTAAAAGTGTACTCTTTCTTTCTTCAATAAATCAATCAAAGAGGTCGTGGTTTTTTTATATCAGGTGCAGCCATTTTTCATTTGTGAATTTTAAAGCCTCACCTCATCATGGACTCTCTCTGACGAATCATTTCTCATTAACATGGGATACAGCGTTGGTAGTCATGGTAGTCGTGATTCAGCAGCTACTTTTTATGGGACGCAGTATGCCTACTCAGTCATTCCCCTCTCATTCCTTTGATTTTTTTTTCATATGTAGACATCTCATTTACATCTCATACGAAAGCTCCATATGGGTACATGTTTATAACCTACTACACGATGATTCTTTAAGCATGGGAATTTACATCGTGCCATAATGGGGTCAGTCCCTACATATTAGCCTGCCATTTATGCAGACTCTCCAAACTCCATGAATCACCTCCCGCAGTCAAACTAACCCTCGCCGACTGCCCCAATAAAATCGGACATATTCATATGATATTTGGCGGATAATAACTGTATACTGTTATGTGCAGTTTCTTTTTTAATAGTATTTTGGATGAATATTGAATTGTATGTTAAATGAGTGTAAATTTTACGTGGGAACATTGTCCAAGCAGAATTTTTGCTTTAGAAGCTAAAATGTTAATGGAAAGTATTGTCCTCTTTTACTGATGGTTAATGTAATGAGTGATACTAATTATCACTGTTAAACCACCTCACATCAATAAGTCTGTAAGTTTTCCTACCAAATTTTGCGCGAAAACGAATAAAGATTCTTTCATGCTGATTGGTGATACTCAATCACCTGTTCACACATAAAGGACACCGCTGAACTGTCCGGTGACGTTGCAGGTGCTCCAAGTGTACGTTGCAATCACGATTCATCACCATTGTCTTCTAAGGAAACTGCTGTCAATGAAAGAAAAATTCCATATCCTGAAAGTGCTTCTTGGTTCTGCTGTATTATCTAATAAAATTGAAAATATTTTTCGGAATGAGCGGTCCTACTATCTCTTACGGAAAAAAAGAAGGCAAAATGTTTACGTATTACCGAAAAAATAGTGCAGTTACATTTGCATGTGATTTTGTTCTCTTTTACGGGTGGTGACCCCCCCTGCCACACGCCCTTGCGGCGGTTTGCAGGGTATTATGTAGATGTAGATAAAACCTTAATTGTTGGCTCTGTTCTATTGCATGTTTTCTGTTGCCTAACAATTATTTCACATAATCTAGGATGAGGGTTCAGTGCATATGCATCCGTGGGATATATTTGCGTAATTAGTTAAATAATTTACTTGGGGCTTTATTGGGATCGAATAATATCTCTTCCGCCGGGCAAGGCTGCATCGTTTGTGAGCGATTCATTTAAAATTAACTGGGGATGTTCGTGGACGTCACGCAGGGAACGGCGGTAAGTAACGCAAACGAGGAGTGAATGAAATATAGTATTAACTATCTCTGATCACAACGTAAGTATTCTCATCTAGTTATAATGTGCATTGCTGGAGGTAACGATATGGAGGGAGATCGAACCGGAGGAAATGTATGGAAGAGGCTCCTTCGTCTCGTTTAACTGCGTTCGAAAAATCTTACATATCGAGAAATGTTTAGTGGGTAATGCATAGCAGAGATAATGAGTATCAAGGATATACTTAGAATGTTGATCGGTATTTTTCGCCTACTTATTTGAAATATTGGACAACAGCCTTAAATATCTTCTTATTTATTTTTAATGGAGGGAACTGAACAGCGGCCCGAGCTTAGATAAAATTTCGACTTGACCTAATTAATGCGACGTGTTGATCATTCTGAAATATTTCACCAACGGTGCATACTTTTTTATTAAATGTAAGGTGGTTCCCAGTTGCTATTTATTAATCGGTTTCGGAAACAAAGAGTCACTTTGTGTCATCGTATAGATAGATTTGAAGAGCTAATTAATTAGGCAATTTTATTGTCGCTTTGACTAGACAATATTTATTGATGCCAAGAATGAACATAGGTGACTAAAACTTGATTGACCGCAGAATGAAGTGAGTGAAAAATAATAGCTCAACATACACGTTTCAAATATTACTTGCGAGCTTATCCGCAAGTCTTTTATTATTGGCAGACATTTATGAGCGGAAAATCTGATTAATTAAGTACAGTTAACTTGGCAAGTAACAAAATAATGAATCTTTGAATAATTTTTATTATGATGCATTTTGATCTGTACATGAAACTATGTTCTTCATGAACTTTCATTGTTTATGGTGATGTTTACATATTATTTCGTGGTAACCTTGAACTCTATAGCCCTGTTATGTATAAATCAATGGGCGGATAGTGGAAGGGTCGACTCTTCACCGTAGGGTCCCGAGTGCATGACCCCTGTGGATCCTTGGTCAAACCCAATCTGTGTGACTTTCTAAAAACAAAAACTTCACAGAGAGTTTGGAAAGCTGCCTGCCCACTAAGCTGGATGTATGAATATCACATGCCCACAATGCTTCGCGTTTGTCTCATCTTTCAATTAGACCTTTCCAGTTGACTACTCTTTGGTAGAGATAGATGAAGTTTTAGGAATGAAATGCGTGCCCTATTTTTATCATGCCCTCTCATTACCTCCATCCCAAATTTATTCCCGAGACACTGAAAACCCTACGCGGAAAAAACTGGAGTATCCATTTTAAATTGAGATTAAATATGGAAAACAGTTCCCTTCAAGTGTGCCGAATTGAATTTAAAACTTCGATATACAACAATGGATAGTTGAACTTCATGAAGACATGTCGAAAAACAAAATGGTGTGTCTGGGAAGTGTAAAAGAAAATTACTGGTAAAGTTTCGTTGTTGTATCATCCAAATTTTGTTTAATGCACTTCGGTGGCATGAAAATCTGCGGAGGCAGTAGTCATCATATTGAAATGGCCAAGTTTAATTGGTGCCCATGCCATTGTCCACATTGGCCCTTGCATAGACCCGGGCATGATCGCTCGTGTCGTGAATTTCGACGATGATAATATTATGGGAATAGAATTTCGCCACTGTTTATAAAAGCTTGTCGGCTGTTCAAACTTTTGAACTTCCGCCAGCTCGCCTCGTTGGGAAGAGTCCAAAATATTCTCAATCCTCCCTTTTCTGTTATGCCACGAATTCATTATGCGCCGTTGCGTCACCCTTTGGCAGACGAAGCCTGTGTTTCCACTATTTCCTCCGGATTATTCCGACGCTCTCTGTGGAAATTGACGTAACTGAGAAAATCATGAAAACTTATCGGACAAACCGAAATCATTGGCAGAAAATCCATAATTTATTAATGTATTAAATTTAATTATATTTTTTAAAAATTGTCCAAATACAGCAAATAGCGTCCATTTACACCGCAAACAGAGAAGTCAAAAATTTTTTAATGTGCCACTCTTTAAAATTTCGTCTCTGTCGATACCCATACCAGGGTATTATCAGTCCGAATGTTGGTTAGATAGATGATGGTTGAGATCAATCATTTCGGTGCTGAGGTTTGCGAGGGGCGAACTTAGGAATTTATTCATTGGGGTTTGGACGAGTCGGCTCCTTTCTATTCGCCGCCTGCGGTTTTACCCGGAAGACCATCTTTGAGTCGTAAAAATCATTCATCGGGGTGAAGCCGAGGGATCGCCCTGATCGCCCTCCGGTCAGTAGTCGACCACCACACCCACTAGGCTACCGCGGCCTGCTACTATCGTTGTGGTTTCTTCTTCGAGTTGTAGCAGTAGTGGGGGAGGCGACCGACAGTAGCGGTCATTTGCACCATTCGGGATAGGCGGGTAATATGTTTGAGGCTGTATTTTTCAGGTTTTTCGGGGGAAGGATGGAGAGAAACTCGGCGTCGACATTGGTATGCTCTTTAGTCTTTAAAATTTTTAGTACCCTGCAAGCCACCGCTTGGGTGTGTTGCATGGGGTCACTCAGTTCAACGACCTATCCGACGGACGGTGTACTACAGTGGAAGCACTCCATGTGAAACCCAACTGGGGATCGGGATAGCGCCGAAAAATTCGGACACCGCCGCAATTGGAATACGGGCTCTCGCGTTGGGTAACCACCGCACCAACCCGATCTCTATACTTCGACGTAGACGTACGCTGGTTAAAAGTGAGGAGCGCCACGCTCCCAGCACCGCGCCACTTCCCAGCCCTGCCTTCAGTTTCGGCGGGTGGTCTCCGATTTAGCGGAGCGCCCAACTCTTTCCGGTCGAGCGGGAGAGAGTGAGAGACGTCTCTGCAAATAATCCTTCCCGTCCGCTTTCCGGCGCCCGGATCCGCCAGCCGGCAACGCCCTCGATGGACGCCACTCGTCGTGGATTTATAATTGGAACGGCTCCGTCGAATCCGTGTTTTGCGTGTGGTGCCATTTCCTCGCTAGCAGACCATGACCGAACCCCACTCTGGGGGTCGGAAAATTACTCCCCCTTCCCTCCCTCCCCCCCTCCAACTCCCCTCGCGGGGGGTAACCACCCCCATTTTCCCAAACGACACCCTCTTCTCTCCCGCTTCCCTTCTCCGCTTGGGTTATTCTCCGTACTATTTATTTCCCTCCCGCCGTTCCCATCGTGGATGAGCCTGCTGCCTAAATAGCAAAATTCATGCACCTGTTTATAGTGTGCCCTTCCGGCATTGATTAAAAAATGGGTTTCTTTAGCTAAATTAAATGGAACATTAAAGTAAAAGGGACTTAGCTAAAACAGTGTAGCAATTCATGTATTTGGGCACCATTTTAAGAGGAATGTAGATTTAATAGTGAGGGCAACAGGAGAAGAATTGCATTAGCGAAAGAAGCATTTATATGAGAAGACAGTCGATGACGGGTACACGGAGTAAAGATGCGAAGAGTAGATAAGTGAAGATTTAAATGTGGAGCATAGCGGTGTATGGATCTGAGCGTGGTCATTGAGGAAAGAGGGCCGGCGTAGATTTGAAGGCTTTTGAGATATTTGTGTGGCTGAGGACGGTGAAGATAGGTTTTACGGAGAGGAAGACAAACTTTGAGGTTTTAAATGCTCGTAGGTTGGGTTAGTTAATGACAGGAAGTTTCTGGGGAGAAATCCTAGAAAGGCCGGAAAAGTGGTCGGAGGAAATATTGACGGTTAGCGTGTGATGATCATGACAGAAGGGAGAACATTGGGCGAGCGGGATGGAGGAAGGGAGACAATAGAATTTTTAGACGGCAGGTACGAGTAGAAATTGCGGAGAAATGTTGAAGGAATTATTTTAATGCGCAAACAAGAGGAAGTTCTCATAATGCGTTGAAGAAAATAATCTTTAGGGACCGTGCAAAATCAAATTCGTATTCCAGTGCAGACCTGGGCTTCGTCCTGTATTCAATATTCTTAAGGCTGGATATTTTTCATCTTCCATGCAGTCAAACATCGTAGCTATTCGCAAAAAAGCAGTAATGCCGTTTGCAAAAGATGCAAAATCACCCTGGCCGCCGAAGGACCCGGAAAAGCTTAATAAATTCTTTCGCGAATCGGGTATGCTTTCCCCTTATTTTCCCCTTCTTAAAATTTTTAATCTTCCCGGTCGTTGATTTCTTGTTATGGTGATTTTTTAGCGTGGACAATAATGAGCATCCATGCCTTAAATTTTATTATTTTAGCTTCTTCTGAACTTTCACTGCAGTTAATCAGAACCCTCTCCCATAGAGCGTGTGTGTATCTTTTTTTGTCGTATTTTAAACTTAAGTTTCCATCAGGATACGTGCTTTATGCTCCAAAACACATTTTCAAAAGCTTTCTCCTGAATCATGAATGACAAAAAGGTCATTTTGCATTCTCCTCTGCATAATGACTCTGAGGGCAAGGGTCACTTCACTTGTCGTTTCGCTTCTTTTAAATTCAGATTAATCTTCACTTAATCATTTCAGAAATCCAACTCGACGCCTCCTCTTTCCTGGTTTTCCTCTACATTATTCGGAATATTATTCTTGCCATAATCTTTGATGCTTTGGTCGTAAGGCTTATCTTTCGTAAGTAAGTTTTCGTATTTCTTTCCCCTTTTCTGGGCGTGTACGGTGATGAATCCATGAATTTCCATAAGTTATTATTATTTCGTGTATTTATATCATATTTGTTGCTAGCTGCAAGACAAAACCTTATTTCCCTTAGTTTTGATGGTACCGATGTTATTTGGTAATTCATGGGAATAATTTTTCGCTCATAATTCCATCACTGCATGGTCTTGTACAATACTCTCTCTCGTCATCATTCATCGCACTCTGTTCTTCCGGTACTCATACATAAATCTTTCAGTTTAACAATTTCTCCGAATGCCCTTTCTAATATACACACCTAGTGTCATCCCCAGTAAGAATTTCACCATTTCCATGTTTACTGGCACACACCTTGGCTGTGGCTTGCAGGGTATATCTAAATAAATAAAACTTGGTTTCCCATCGCGTTCCGCGGGAAGTTTCGACCTTGCATTGGGCAAATGTGTTTTACTTCTTCGTATTAAGTACTCCTCATTCCTTATCTATTATTTCCGCTCTTTAATTATTTTGTAGCATTCTTCCCTCTCTTTGTTCTTGAATTTTTCTTCTCTCTTTAATCAGAGGCAGTACTTCATCTGGTATCTTTTCCTGTTACCGATTTCCATTGGTTTACCATCTTCTACCTTACTCGTCATGTCATGCTATCGTTCTTCGACTGGCCCTATATTGCTTAAATAGTCCAGTCAGTAATGACCGCGGGAATGCGTGATTCAACTCCGTTTTCCTCATCATATGTACCTTCCATTGTTTTTATTATCTCCTTTAGGAATTTAAGCTGGTGCGTGTCCCGTGCATAACCACCCCAGTAATTAGTCCATCGCAAACAGACAAGAGACGACAAAGGACTTCCAAGATGACTTTTAGTATTCCTGTTGCTGAATCAAGATTCTAAAATACGACAATTTCGTCACTATACTAAGATAGCCCTCCAGTTTACCTACTATTTAGGCGAACACGTGATCCTCGTTAAAGTGCAGACATATTGTGCGTGCATTCGCTGTTACACATAGTACTCGGAAGGCGTCCGACTAGCTACTTGGCAATATATCAAGGCGTCCTCTGAGCGTTGCCGAACTTAATGCGAATGGAGCCGAATGTTGGCGTGCGATGGGTGTCCGAGATACGCCAGTCCTAATCCAGACTAACGCTCGTCCTCGCTTTGACCAAGCCAGCGAAAACGGGCACTTTCCCTCACTCAGTGACTTTAAGGTCAGGTTCATGTGGAGATTTTGTTATTGTAAATTCAAGTATAGTGGCTAATTAAATTTATATTTTTATAATGCTCTCGAGCTAATAGATTCCATGTCATAACGATTTACTTAAATATGCTAACCCCCCAAAGCTCATTTTCCAATTTCTGCAGGTTTTATTCTCGTTTTGCCATCCGGGCAATATATGAAATTGTACGGCGAGAATGGGAGAAATGCGCGGGTTTTTCAAATCTATTCGATAGCAGCAGAGACATGCATGCGATGTTTTGAATATTTATTTTTCCATGAAAACCACCCCAAGATTCATTATACCCTGCATTTAATGTTTCTCTTTCAATGTTTCTGTTTCATTCAATGTTTGGTCTTGCATGCGTTATCCATGAAATAATCAATTAACCCTGGAGCCATGCGCCTACTAGGGCAATTTACAATCGCCTGTTCGTCACATGTTGGTGGGTCGTCTCCTTGTCGACGCATTCGTCATCATTAGCTTGACTTTGAGCCGTTAATCTGCGCTTGTCCGTGTTGGGGTGGGATCGGTGCGGTATTGCGATATCTGAAATGATGCTGGCCAAAACTTGAATATTTCCAGAGGAGGGTTATAATAAAGTCTGGTAGTATTTATCCCCTCGTATTAGTAAGTCTCGAAACGTTATCGGAACATACTATGGTGTTTTTGGTCAGATGGATACCGTGCACATTATTATGTAATTTAGAAATTTTGAAAGACGCCATTGATGCTAAAATAGCCTAATGAAATCAATGTTCAAAGTCTGCAGGTTAGGACTATTTCCATATTTCCGAGCTTAGAGTCAAATTGGTATGAATAAGACCTATGCAATTTAACTTCGAAAAAGGAAGGGAACTGGAGATTATGATCTTTCTTCTACCTTGATTCCTCTTCGTACTATATAATCAAAAAGATTTTTATGCAATATGCTCAAAGAGTTTTTTTAATCGATAATGCGTATGAGAGTTTAAAATTTAATAGTTTTCAGCGCATATTATAGCCCTCAAGCATACAATTTATAATTATTTCTTAATTCTAACGGTAACATTAACATGTTACTCTTGAAAATGCGCCATATAAATCCCCGTTTCCTTGGGATGAGGTAAAGGTAATGCCGCCTAACGGTACTTACGCGTATTTATGTGGTGCTCTCAGCTCGGTTTCATTTAAAAAATGAAGAAATTGCAGTGAAATATACGAGGGTCATCCGGAAAGTAGTACCCGTTCGTGAAATAAAGACACAAAAGTAAATATTAACAAACATAAAAAATTTTATTTGAAAGAGGATACTTTAAACTACTTCTCAACATAATCTCCAAGCAAATTAAGGCATTTGTCATAACGTGTGACAAGTTTCTGTATTCCTGCTGCATAGTCCTTCGCCGCCAGCTCATTGAGATACGCGAGGGACCCATCTTGCACAAATTTTTGCATAATGCAGATGGTGTTTAACAATTTCATGAACAATTGTTCGAGAAACATTGGGAAAATGCTCACAGATGTCATCAATTGTGACGCGCCGATCGTTCCTCACGAATTCGTCAACTGAGCTCACCAGTTGGTCTGTAATGACAGACGGTCTCTCCGAACGCTCATCGTCGTGTGTGTTCCCCCTCCCCATGTTGAAGTTGCGACACCACCGCCGAACAGACGACTCGTCCATTACATTGTCTCCATACACCTCCTTTAATTGGCGATGAATATCACATGGGCGAACGTTTCTTGCATTGAGGAATTTAATCACTGCCCTCACTTCACAACTGGCGGCGTTCTCAATTTTTTTAAACATTGTAAACAATCACAGAAACAACACAGGCAATGCTAGCGTCACGCAACTTGGCTCAGAGAAGGCAGACAAGCCACTGAAGCTATCTGACCTCGTCCAGCGGCTACTCGCGTCGTCAGCACTTCATGCGGCACGAACGGGTACTACTTTCCGGATGACCCTCGTAGTATGCCTGTGACCTAAATCCTCGACGCAACAAACCAGCTGCCGTGGTGCAAAAGGACGCTTCGACTTTGAGCCGTCCGTGTTTACCCGATTTTGTGATGGTATTCGCTGGCTTGCCCAAAAGCGACGCATTTAAGATCATCCTCGAAGATGATATTCTTCGAAAGAAACCTTTTAATGTGCGCGGTGTATTCGGGATCACCTCAGCCAGCGATTCTACATCTCGGACAATCAGGCACACAAATGGATTGTGAATAAACAAGTGGCATCGGCGTTTATCTCCACCTCATCATTCGTCATCCACTCGGAATGTTATTAAACGTTATGCCGTCGTGGTAAATGTTCCCCTCGCATATACCTCGCCTTTCATCGTGGCGCGCATGCGCGTGGGTGTCCTCGGGTTCGATCCCTCAGCGCTTGCCCAAAGAATTCCGTGACCCAGCATCACGCCTGGTGCCTGGCTGATGACGCAAAGCGTTCTAATTTTTTTTTGTTTTAAGTCGGGATGTGTGTTTAGTCTGTTTCTCGGGCCTTTCATCTTTCGTGCCATTACAATTTCTTTTTCACTCCTCGCCGACGCTCCACGGCCGCGTCGACGAGGAGTGTCCGGAATCCGCGGTGGAGGTTTTTCTTTTTTCCTCGGTCTTTTATCATCCTAAAAGAGTGTCACATATATAGTATAAGAAGGCTTGCGTATGTCGCGAAAATTACGTTGACGCTCGCCTTTTGTGTTGCCCCTCGGATGTTTCGGTGTCAGCGATGTGTAGGCGTCGTGAGGATCGCACGGTGGCTAATGTACTGGTTTCCACCCCGAGGACCCGGGTTTGAATCAAAGCATTGGTAAAAACATTTCGGAGCTATCCCGATCTCTGATTTCCGCTATCATTTTCTTCCACTTTTCAGTCATTTTATTTTAAATTTTTTAACGAAGTGAAGCTGAATTTAAAAAAATTTCTGGGATCGTTATCCCTGAGTCGCGTCTGTGTTATTTCTCCCCGGAAACGCTTGCTACTGGGCGAGAAAAAACTTTTGTAATTGCCTCTACATCTATCTTCATGGCACCCTACAAGCCACCGCCCCTGTGTGTGGTAGTGGGTGAGTCCACAACAGACTTGTATTATCAATATTTTAAGCCTAGCCAATACAATAACGTTGACACAAAGCAATGGCAACATTTAAGGTTGCTTAGAACTAAATAAAATATATGTATATATATATATATATATATATATATATATATATATATATATATATATATATATATATATATAAACAAATATATATTCCCCAATAGGCCCTTATTCAGTTTAACTTTTGCCCACACGGTCGTCCTTCCTAAGATCCTGTCTGCCCGTTGATATTTTTTCCGTCTTCGTTTCCATATTTTAAAATTCCAATCATCACAATAGTAGTTTTTAGGGAATTAGTTGGTGCGGCAGCTATTGTGCTGGATTCCCACACCGAGAACCCGGGGTCGAACCACGGTGATGGCAGGAATTTTGTGGGGATCCTGGTCCCTACTTGAGTGCCATATGGAGAACTCATCAAATGTATTACGCTGTCCGTCAAATGGGTCGTGAAACTGTTTGACCCCTTGGCGTGTTTCGCTAAGAGTATCGTCAAGCACTATATGTCAAGTCTATTTTAGTTACTAGTATATCTATTTGCATGTGTTTAAGTTAAAATGGGGTTTGCATGGATGTATATCGTTTAAGTTTCTGTGGGTGTGAATTGCTATAAATTTTTTAGTTTTGTGATTTTATTCCATTTTGTGGGTAGTGACCTAACACCCCCCGCCACACACGCCCTTACGGGGTATTGTATAGACGTAGATCAGTTCAAATAATGGGACTTTATACTGTTATATAACCTTTCATGGAGTACACACATCAGGAAATGTTGTGGGTAAACTTTAAAGAAGCTATTTTTTTATTAGACGGGCTGCCGAAAAATCTAAAGAAACGGTAAGATAGAGAGAAGTGTTACTCCGCTTTAGTGAGGTCACATTTGGAATGGCCGGCTAGTATTTGGGATCCATGGGAAATGGTGTTAATTCCGGAATTAGAAAGGTTCAGTGGAACCCCGCCAGATTTTTTAGCATTTGCTACGAGATGAGAATGAGCCTGTGAAGGGTATGTTGCAGGACTTAGGTTGGTAGCCCTATTTTAGAAAGGTTACAGGACACCTTAAGTTTTCTTGCGACGTCGAGGGAATTATATGGCCCAAATTATATGGGTAGATTCGTCTGTAGGGATATAATACAGTGAGATGGACATCGCAAGGTTCTATTACTTTTTCTTTTCGATAAACCGATCCCTATTTGGGTGTCATGTAGGAAGCACTTCAAGTGATCCCCCATACCCTGAAAATTTTGCCTTTACCAAATCACCCAGATATCCCTAATGGCGCAGATATGACCTCCGCTGTCGGTCGCCTGGTCCCTCATTACTAACCCCGCTGCCAATTTTTTTAACCTCGTTGCGATTTCCCGAGCTCGGGTCTGTTAGCAAATATTTCTCATCGCCGGTTTGCTTTTTTTTCTCTTTTTTTCCGGGGACACGCGTTCACGGCTCGTTCGTAATCGTGCACATTCGCGGATTGCTCCCCGTCGTCTCCTAGATTAGGTGAGTAAGTAGGAGGATAGAAGTGGATCCATTACGCCAGTGATTGCCTCTTCAACGGGCACCGCGCGACCCACGTTCTCTCTCGCGTAGTTTCGCTCGTTTCTCCGGGGAGAATCCACTCCACCAGCTTCGGATCCGACGCCACCGCTCTTTTATGTCCGAGGCATGATGTTCGCCTGCAGAAATAGGAATCGGCGGGAGGGAGAGACGGGGAGAGGGGGATGGGAGAGGCCACCGTTTCCGCTCTCAAAACTCTCCTTTCATTGGCGCCAAGCGCTCGGCTTCCACCTCATTTCACGTCTCTGAAGCACCCCCTAGGTGTGTAGGGTCGTCCCTGTGAGAAGTCTGGCTATCCCTGGTATCATTTCCACTTGCATTCCTTACGAAACTGGAACTCAGCCATGGGCATTAGTTTAAACTTCACTAGTATTTTTCATTGTTTCATATGTATTTTCATTTCGAATATTCTTATTGTTGATTAGATGACTACCACCGCTGTCATCGCCGAAAAAACATAACCTGGTGCTCTACATTGCAATAAATCTTTCTCCAAACATATTATCTACTTCCTTTCATATCGTCCAGCACACAATTCTTTTCCCTCCTCCTACCTCTCCCGCCTAACACCCTCCCCCTATGAGTCTTCAACATTCCATCACCAATCAAAAACGCTCTGCTCCCGAGTTTTCTCTCTCCTTTTGGATTTCCCCCAAAAACCCAGTCTCCATTCCTTGAATACCTCGTACTCCTTCAATATTAAAGTTTATGAACTAAATATTTATAATATGGACATTTATATCACAGTCTAGTTCACACCGCATCGAAAGAAAGATGCGAGCGCTCAACGTCATCCTGGTCTTCTTTTGCTAACAGCAGGTGGCAGCAGATTAGCGACATTCCTGTGCATGTTACTGTTGTATGCTCTCTGGCGTTGTAGGATACATTGCCTAATTTTAATTTTTTTTACTTGAAGATGAAATATTTTTTATCATTCAATAAGTATTATATCTGAAAAATGTACGCTTGTTTCACGCCATGAGCGGTGTTCGCTCTCGACCGATGATTATGACTTTATAGCTATGATCTTATCGGATGAGCTCTTACTGGCTAAATATGTACAGCGTTTAATTTTGTGTTTGAGGCAATTACAGAATAGTACTTATTACATGTATATACTTGCTACAATTTTAGAAGCACGCGGAGAGGAAAATTCTTGGAAAGTTAAGTGGAACAAACACCTTGCATGAGCAATTAAAATATAGAATTACGGTGAAATGACGTTGTTTCACCGATATAACTGCACTCTAAATGGGAAAACGTTTAACGGCTCTCTTTTCCAACTTCATTCCTCGTATAATAATACAACACACTCGCAAGACTCCACTCATACCCAAAGGGAATTGTACGTGATGGTTTATAGCGAATGATGTAACATGCAAAATCAATTTAATTGAAAGAGGTTAATGCCGTTACCATGGTAGCTTAGAGGATGGAACGTTTGACCATCGTTTGCTCGTCCAAGAGGTTTCACTGGCAAGTACCATCGATTACTCTTGTCAGCGCCATTCTAAATTATTATTTTCTACTACTATTTATTTTCATTCACCAGCTTTTAAACCCGTAGGTCGGGCCGTTCGGCGGGTCAACTACGTTTAACGTCTTCTACATTGGTTGTTAATTATATTATTCTCCGGTATCTCTCTTTCCGTACGTGTATGCCTCTTTATTTCGTATGCGTAGTTCACTCATCATTTTTCTCGAAGTGTTTTCAAGTTTCATATAGGTACTCCCGACAAATCCGTTGTGAAGAAGTGTGTCAAATCCTTATGGTTCCTTTGGTCTCAACTTGCCTCTCTACTGCGTATTTCCTCTTTTCTCATCTTATCTGATCCCTTAAAATTCAACATTCGATTCAGCCCCGGATTTTTAGGACTCGTTTTCTTTCCTGGTCTACTTTGCCAAGAGCCCGTGTCTCCGTTCCAACCAAGTATTACGTAGTATCATAGTTCGTCATAGTTGGTTAACGCATCATATTTAAAGATTGCATGTGGGCCTCTTAATCGTGTACAACTTTCTAGACTAAACTACTCTATGATTGAAGTTTGTAAACGTTCTTCTATCCTAAACCAAGCAGAGTAGATTAGGGTCCTATTCACTTTAAAATTTTCTTTTCAAGTCGTGATGTTTTCCTTCAGGTTTCCTCGACATCCTGCTGAAGTTTCATCTCCTAATATTTACATATATCCCTTAAGTATTTGATCAATGGTGTTCAAGATTACTTCAGGTCTACTTATTTAGGTACATGGAAGGCATCTACATTTCTTGGGACGACAACTTTGTGTGAAACCGCAGAGGTCTAAGAAAAATGAATGGACAAGCCAGTATCTGTGGATTTAATACGTTGTATTGAGATGTGAGCTCTAATCATAGTTTATTCATCCTCCCTTAAGGTTTGTGATCGTGTTAAATGAAATATTGGAAACGTGTGTGAGATGTGTATCTTGAAAATAAAGAAAAATCGTGGAATGTGGACGACTGCCGCAAGCTCGAAATCACGATCATTTACTCTGATTAACAAGAAACTTTCGCGGAGCTTACTCAGCCTTAAAATTAATAAAAAATAATCAATATATCTTAGATCTGAAAGATTTTTATTGACTAAGTTCTTGCGTACTTGGGAAATTAATAGAATACTTGTGTCCGCGAAAGAAGCATTCATAAGATGCGAATTGATGACAGTCACTGTACGTAAGTAAATATTTGAAGAAAAGGTAAGTGAAGAGAGTACTGTGGATCGTAGCGCTGTATTTATCTGAAGTTCACTCGTTGAGGCAAGAATTTGAGCGCAAATGGGAGGCTTTGGAGATTCGGGTGTGGTGGACAAAGGAGGAATTAAGTGTTACAGAGAAGTAGACAAACGCTGAGGTTTTAAATATTGAGGGCGAAGAGAGGAAGTTGTTGGGGGGGGGGGGTCCGAAAAAGGCAGAGAAAGTGTTTGGAGGGAATATTGAGTGGCAGTGAGAAGGCCATGAAGGAAAGATGAAGGCCATGATAGAGAGGACAACGTTGGAAAAGCGGTATAGAAGAAGAGAGTGGGTGCTCCGGACAGCATGAAGACAGGCAGAATCCACGTAGGAATGAAAAAATTAATAATGAATGGCAAAAAAAGAGAAAGTTTTCGTAATACGTTGGGGACACGTAGTTTAAAATTTGAGGAAATGTACGGCTGCACGATAAACCGCAAGCCCCCACAACGGCGTGTGGCGATGGGACACCAACTAACTATACATGCACATGCAAGCATGCACTTGGTTCATACTTTTGCATACAGTTAGTACGTACACATTAGTCAATTTTGTTGTGTTTGCGTAATGTGCGAGGGAAGAGCGAGTGCTTGAATCTCTCGATATCTATCTATCTGTATTTTTTCCCTGTGGTTGAATCTACCAGTGTATTTCGTTTCCATAATGATACCCTCTTAGTTGCAAGAAAACTCAAGTGCCCTGTAACTTATCATTGGCCTTGTCTTGCCTGCTCTCTTATACATAGATGCAAGATGCTCCGGGCTTAAACCTTCCTACCCGTGGAGCTTATTCTCTTATTTCAGTAATTTTTACAAGGCCAGCGTATTTTCTCTAAATCTTATCTTAATTTTTAGTTAATGTTTTCTCCCATCGATCATAGATTGCTGTGATTTTCAAAGGTGGCCTAACTTAAGTGAAATAACACATCTCTTTCACTTTTTCATTACATTTTACCTACAACCCCTCTTATGAAACCTGGCTTCTTTAAGGCTAATCCGCTTACTCTTCTAATGTGTGTACTCCATGAAAGGCTCATTTTCAGAGTAGAACCGAAGTATTTGACCTATTCTGAAATGCTTACCTCGATCCCATCTATTTCATAATTATTATGTTTTCGTTCATTTCAAAACTTCATGACTTGCATGTAATTCCGACCTCTATTCTTTCCACCACTCCCGTCTATATCTCGTATAAATGCAGGGACAAGAGATTAAAAAATTCATTCGAGAGTTTTCTTTAATCCATTATGAATACATTTAAATGTGTTCTACCTTGCTTCCGTGGAAGGATAGAAGTCAAATGACGTGCAGTTATTTTTTGTGTATTTAAACAAAACTCAACTTGCTTTTATTAGAGGTGCAAATCGCTCTCTCAAACATTCAGGTAGCGATTTTTTTCACACTTTTAGTTATTGAATTCAGCCAATTTCCTTCTTTCGCCAGTTGTGCGAAACGATTCGAGGTCTTCTGCGGTAGATGTCCTTTATTCGCTCTCTGCTCCTTCTCCACAATGAGAGAAAGTAAGCCAATTCGACATTTTCGTTTGTGTTTGCCCAGAAAAACACGGAATTACATACTAAGATAGTTGCATACAAGATTCATCGATCGTGAGCGAGCAGTGAGAAACACGCTAACATGACTGCAAAAACATTCCGGTTTTTCAGTGATCCTAGATTGATGATTTAACTTTCTTATTGAAGGAACCTTTGGGAAGACGACGAATCAATTCGTTTGCTTTCCATCCCAATTAAATGCAAAGCCAACCGTTATCGACATGGCAATAATCATCGGACATATATTATATATATATATATATATATATATATATATATATATATATATATATATATATATATATATATATATGTATACATATACATATACACACAAATGATGCCGAATCTGATTTGGTCAACATAATCGCGGTGGATAACATTTTTCGCTATCTTTGTCCGGTGATAATTGCCACGTCGGTAATGGTTGGCTTTTCGGGGGGTTTTCGTGTTTGAATGTGTGTGTATACCTATATATATATATATATATATATATATATATATATATATAAATGTATATATATATATATATGTATATATATATGTATGTATATATCTTCGAAATGGAACGCTCTTCGGCGACGCACAAATATATAAAAAAAGAAGACGACGCCCGAGCCGTCGAAACGTCAAAACAACATATGTGAGTGTCCTTTCTTTGTGTTTCTATGGTTTAAAAAATGCAAATATATGCATTAAAAAAAAATATATATATATATATATATGTGAGTGGGTTTGTGTATGTTTTTTTATATTATAAATTATTTTGGAAAGTCTCACGGATGTGAATAATAATATAAACGGAGAAGCGAGATAGCGCTAGCGAACAAAAACACAAAGAAACTCACAAATGAAACTCGCACGTATTCCGAATTTTCGGTGGCCAAACCACCTTCCTCAAGGAAGAGAAGGAACTCTTTCTCCTTTAGTTAATCATCCTCGTAATCACGATAATTATCGACTCTCAATCAATAAACATGTTGAAATATGTCAATCTGCTTTGTATGAAAACATGTCATTTTGGTGTTGTACGTATGTATCGTTATATCACACGTACCTACCTGCAATTCCACTTACTCCTCTTCGTTTTTTAAATAAAAGTGCTCATCATCGAAAAGTAACAATGATACTTTAGCGGCATGTCATTGGCGCCAGCACTGCTTGCCGTCGGAAGGGTTTTTTTTCCGTCGCGGTACAAAACAAATCTCTCCTCCGTATAGAAATTTTGTGACAGAAGGACGAATCATCGAATGAACAAAAAAATTACGGAAGCATGAAAAGGTCATCGAATCATTCAAATGCGTGCACCACTGACGTGTGACGGGGTTGGCGGCGTGAAGAAAAGGAAGCAGAAACAACTAAGGCAAGACGGACACAAATGGAGAAGCGCGCCCTATCTTTGGATGCTCTTTTGTCTCGATCTCGGGTGCGTCACATCCTCCGGCGAGGGCAATCACGTCCTCGCATATCCTCCCCCTTCGATCCCATTCTCTCTCTCCCTCGCTCGACACTTATGATCTCGTGGGCTCGTAATTGGCTCTCCTTTTGCCTCCCATTCCCCTCGTTCGAATCCTCTAGATGTTTGCTCAGTCGCAGTTCCGATTCTCGAGTCTTATCTATTTATTTTGTTTCGTCCATATCCTGATTGAGGCCTTGATGAAATCTTCGAATTTCAACGTCGCACGTGGTGCGATGAAATTTGAACGCGTTCAGAATGCTGGCCAATTTTCGGTTTAGTGTTCGTATAGTGTGACCAGCATCAATGGCTCTTCATTTCACTTTACATCCAATGGCCAAAATAATCCGACGTTAATGCCAGATAGTATGCAGGCGTTACGCCGAGAGATGCGCAGCGGAAAGAAGGGAATTGTGAGATAAAATATGTTGGATTCACGTGGCACCGTCCACGAGTTTAGTTGTAGTTATTGGTGAGGGTGACCGACGGTTAAGGCCATTTGCGCCATAAGGGACAGATGGGTACGTCGGTTAGTGTAGGTTGTTCAGTAAATGATGAAGGCATGTTGGAGAGACACCCGGCGTCGGCAATAACCTACACTTATTGAAAGCCGCCAAGGGGTGGACGGCTTAACGTCCCATCTGTCGGACGACTTACTCCACAAGGCACCCCAAATAGACATCGGGATACCACTAAAAAATCCTGCCACCTCTGGGATTCGAACCCGAGCCCTAGAGATGGTTAGCCAGCACATAAACCACAGTACTTTTCTGATAGCCATCCACGAGTGTAGTTTATTATATAAACATTACATGATACCCAGCTAGCCACGAAGGAGGTGATTGGGAGGGGGGCTTCCAGACCAGGTATACATACAAGGAATACGTGCATGTTCAACATTAAAAAATTAGAATTTATCAAATTTTAGCAACAAACATAAATGTAAAATAATTTATTGTAAATGATTTTAACAGCGGCTTACATACACTATGGTATCTGAAGGTGAGATACTTACCTCCTAAAATATAGTTTACAGTTAAATTATTTATTATAACTAAGCCTAGACTTATTTGTTGAAATAAATGGAATATAAGATATATTTTATTGAGTTGCAATTATTTAGAATGAGTACCTATTAGAAAACGGCTGTATTCGCTTCTGTGAATTGAGATGCTCCAAGAATTGTCCTCCCATCGATGTACTGGGTCCTTCAAGACTCCGGCCAAAATCCCTCATCTGGGAAATTCGATTGTTCTACATCTACGTCAAATCCCTGCGAGCCACCAAAAAGGTGTAAACCTTGTCTTTAAATCACTATGGAATTAATATGAAGGTAGCACTATAAGGGTGGCCAATGAAATGTGGTGTGTGTATAAGCCACCACGTTCTTCACTTGCGACCGCTTGCTTCCTTTAAATGTTTGTTTTCAATTCCCGCTTCTTATTGAGATTCAAGATGGAGAATTATCCTTGCCGTTTATATACAGGGCACTAGTTTAGTGAACTTAGAAGAAGGGAATCACGGTGCAAACCTCTGGCCCTCCCAGCTCAAAAGATAACTTTTCTCGCACACGACGAATTTTTAATTTTTTTGCTTTGAGCCGCTTCGGGAGATGCCCTCGAGACCAAGGCTTGGTCGTCAACGCAACAGGAGATTCGAGTAACTCTTGATGTCACGGTAGAGGGGTTTTCCTCTCGCCTCCTTAAATATAAAGTCCGTTGAATAAAATCAATTGGTTTTGGGCTATTCAGTGTCTTGTGGTGCTTAGACTAGCCCAGGGCCTAGGCATAGTTACACTTTACTTAGGCCCTGGGCTCGTCAAATACATACCTTGACCGTTATGTTACTGTTAAGTAAATTCTATCCTGTATGCAAAGATAAACGCAAAAATTCAAAGTTGTTCTGTAATGCCGTTTTTATTTTAAGAACCAGACGTAGAACAACTTTCAAATGTTTACATTATTAGATGACGCTACTCCAGAAATAATTATCTAATTTTTTCGCGTCTAAAGTCTCTGGTACGTCTTTCGAGAAGAAATGCATGAAAACTCCATTTTATTGATTGCTGGTTTCACGTTTTTGTGAAATTAAATCAGGAATGATGGTCTTACGCACTTGAGAGAAGAGTCATAAGAAACAAAATTTAATGAACTTGCTTTTATTTATCATCGAATTTTGTTTCCGATTAGAATCTGCGAGAACCTCAACAAAATTCAGTATAAAATGCCTCGCGTGAAAATAGGAACCTCCAAGGATAAATAGGTACAGGATGTTAATTCAGTTAACTTAATGACTAGTGACTGAACACCCCATGCATCGTGCCAGGGTAATATGTAGATGTAGAACATTCTATTCGTGATTATTAGTTTTCTTCTACATAATAGCAATGCCTCACCAGTCGCTGTAAGGATGTGTTAGTTTATTTAGAATTATGGACAGCATTTAAAGTTAGATAAATTGAAAAAAAAAACGTTTCTGATTTCTCACCAAGAATTAAAGTGAAAAAATATAATATTATAAAATCGCAACTATCCTTCATTGAACGTTAGAGGAATATTTTTTGGGTGAATTCAGGGGATACTGATCTCACTCTTGGCTGAAATCCAGTGATGTGGATGTAATCCATTCTGGCCGTTGGACAACAAATGGGATATCCTTTGAATTAGTAATTTCTTTACTCAATAGTGGCAGCAAGTATACTGCTGAAACTTCGTGCTAATGCCGTTTTTTTACGCCTTGAAATTAATTCCACGGCAGGGATTTGCACGAAGCCTCAATCATTTTTACTTCCGTTTAGTGATTCCTCAAAGGATCATTGTGAACGGTCTCCATTTTGGGCTTGCACCTCCTCCTTATTGAAAAATTCATACCGAAAAATATTTAAGTTTTTGGTCTAGATTCATTGAAAAATTAACGCTCGGCCATCATGAAGATATCATTTCAGATGCCAAAAATCGTCAACCGAAAGCAGCTCTGTATCTTCTGATATTAATTTTTTTGAATACGCCGTATGTATTTTTCCAAGTTAAGATATCATTAGAAATTCTGGCGCTGATAAAATTTGAACCTTGGTTTATTTTTGGAAAGGTTGTTATTAATGGCAGCCTAGCGGTTAATGTCGCTTTTGATGTGCACAAAAGACTTAGAATACGGTTACCCTTCTAAGTTACGCCTGGAATGACCATTAAAGATCGCAACACCATATCTAACGAGAAACTCTTCGACGCCGCATGCTTCATGCCTTCCTTCATTCCGCCCAAAATGCCTAATTATTCTTACCTCCTAATCCACTCCCCAACTTACCACGGTCTCTCAATAAACCCTGCATTCACTCATCCTTCCGTCTTTGAATTTCTCCCAGCAACCCCTTTTCCTCCGCTTTAACAACGCGCATTTCTTTTGTTTTTCTTGTCCTCCACTTCAACGTTTTCTTCCGTCAACACAATCATATCCCAGAAGTCTCAATGCTGTGTTCATCCTATTGTTTAACGACCAAATTCCCTTGCCGTATGAAGTAGGCTTCATATCAAAGTTATTAGGACTAGAAATGTGGAAATGATTTTGTTAATCATCGTCGTTATGTCGCTGAAAGCAGTGAAGGGGTAATCTCAAGACGGAACGGAGATGTAAATGTTAAAAGTTCCAGTTTCTTAGGACAGTGGTTTTACTCATTTGTTTAGAGCGTACCGCCATTCTAATTTATACTTCGCGTTACCTCTTTCCGGCGCGGTAACATAGCATCTGTCCCGCTACTCTACGTATAATGCACCCCCTCAACCCACCTTCAACTCTCACCTCTCCGGATCGAAACAAACCCGTGGAGAGGAATTCCATTAGCGGCCCCCTCTCATCGCAGTCCTCTCAAGTACCTCGTCGGACCCTGACGGCCAAAGAGTCCAGGACTCCGGGACGGGCTAAGAGAATCTCGTCCGAAGCGATAAATGCGGTCCACACCCACGGAGTATCGCCAGCAGGCGATGAGTGCTTTTAATTTCCCGAGAATTGCAGCCTTCCTCCCAGCTTGCAACGTGCCCTATCTGGCTTTCGCGCGGGCATGCTGCTCGCTTTCAAAGTTGGCGGGGCTCCAAAAGGGATTTGGCAGTGGCGGTCCGCGATGTTTTTCTTTTTTTCTCTCTCTCCCTCTCTCCCTTCCACGGCGGTGACCTCACCTCCGTATTCCGGCATTGTCCAACGGCTCGTAGAAGAAAAGGAAGTGACGGAGGTGCTGTTCCAGTCCTGTTTCAAAGCAGCGTCGTGATGGGAGTGTGTATTTAAAGTGTGCCCTCCTCCTTGAGATGATGACATTTTCGAAGAAATCCGACGTCAACTTCCACGAATCTCTTCTCAGATTTCGGACTGCACTTTGAGAAATGAAGCCCCCTTGCGAATCGCTCTTCCGTTGGCGTTCAGGATCACTCGAGGAGGCTGCGCGCCAGTAGTGGATGAAAAAACTGAAAGTATTATGGATTTTGAAACTGTTTGGAAAGTCTACGACACCTACATCTACACCATTCCCAAAAAGCCGCCGAAAGGGCGTGTGGCGGGGGATGTAAGAGCAGCATCTACACGTGTTTGCACTATTAGTTCATGGATATACTCGAAGACATGTTAGCTCATGTACAACTCTAATGTACGTATTTGTCAATATACAACATGAAATGATTGTTACGATTCACCAATTCATCAAATTCTAACATTCAATTCATTTCAATTTTTTCGAGCTCCTGTGTTTCGTTTGGATACTTCAATCCATCTGTGACTCTGCCTCTCTGTTTTTTATTCTGGTGATATAATATAGAGCCTTAGTAATTCCCTCTAGTTCACAAGAAAACTCAGGTGCTTTTTATCTTGCTTAAAGTGTAAGTATTGCTTGCTATCTTTCAGAATCAAAAGGCTCCCAGCCAAAATCCATTATATTTTGCGCAAAGAATTGCACATGACAAAGTTTTGCTCAAGATGCTTGCCACTGTGGGTCAAGAATGCATTCGAACGACACTTTCGAAACTGGTTGGCGCCCTTTTCGAAAAACATAAGTTATTCTCTGTGTCGATATTTGACAATTGACGAAACATAGATTCGCTATTACTCACGAGAATCCAAACAACTACCAATGCAGTGGATAGAGGCCGGTTTTTCTGCTCCAAAGAAGTTGAAGACGGTAGTGCCATTGGCGGGAAAGGTCATAGGGTCGGTTTTTTGGGATGTGAAAGTAATTCATTTGATCGACTATCTTGAAAAAGGTAAAAATATAACTGAGGAGTACAATTCTAACCTTCTGGCGGAACTGGACGTAAAAATTGGTGAAAGAAGACCCGGCTTGCAGAGGGGAAGACCATTTTCCATCAGGACAAAGCACCCACCCAAAAGGTGTCTTGCCTGTAGGAAAATTGAACCATTCGCAATATGAAGTTCTGGAACATCCGCCACATTCCCGGTTTTGGCTCACTTCAGACTTCCACCTTTCCCGAAAACTCGAAAAGTTTCCTCTCCGGTCAACGTTTTCATTCAAACAAGGATTGCGGCCTTAGACGTGTACTTCGTAGCAATTCCGGAAGATCACTAGGGACGGGAAAATGGCACTGGAACACCGCCGGATGAAATATAGTAATATTAAAGGCGATCATGTTCAATAGTAAAATTTTTTGGAAAACATAAATGTTCATTTTCATCATCAGGCCGAGAACTTCTCAAATCACCGTCGTACTTTAAATACCATATTATGCGGGACTGTTCTATTTCTTATGGTTAAAAAATAGGTTTGCGGCGTGTATTACTTTCTATTCCCAAATATTAAAGAGTACTGCATAGTGCTATCCCCTATAGCTGTTTCTGTACGGTTTCCCGTTGACCATCGTCACACATTCTTATTCTCAAACTCGTTGCAAGAGAAGGATGTTGTAAGAAATATCTCCTAAAAATAATCTATTGAGATAAGTAAAGAGCGATTAGAGAAAGGAAAGGTTGCTTAGAGGTGCCGGAGTTAAATGGAAGGTGTCCAGCTAGCTAAAAAACCGTTTCTTGTGCGTTACAGTGTGTTATTCCTGCCCCTCGATTCAGAATGGATTTTTGGTGCATTCAGAAAGTGATTCTCATTACGTGATGTTGACTTTGGTATCCGACGATAATATGCATCGATTTTCGAGAATAATGGAGGTGCTAAGAAGAAGAAAAATAGGAGTAAAATAGTTTATATTTTTCTTGACTTTCTTAATCCATCTTTATATAGTAGGTTTAACATTCTCACTCCTCCTTGATACATGATAAATTTCAGGCAGATCATATAGCCTTTGTGTTCTATTGATAATATCTAAACGGGATATCAAGCCATTGTTAAATAAACTGAATGCGTACACCACGAATGATAAGGGATAAGTATGACTGCAAACAATCGAGCAAGGAGGCACAATATATTTTTTAATTATAAATAAACCAGACTATTATTGTTTTATCTAACCCTCATTGCATTGCCCTTCTTTATATCAGCAGTTCGTCTTGCATGCTTAGAAAATAATTTTTCACATGTATCATCTACACAGTAACTTGCAAACCGCCGCAATAGTCTGTGGCAGGGTCTGTTAGGTCACCAGCCATGCAGGCACAATCCAAATCATGTCACCTTTACACAAATATTAGTTTGATCATGCACTCGAATAAAGTTAATCATCCGAATGAAGGTACTTACATGCAATGGTATTCAAGAACAGGAAACGCATACTCAAATCAAGATGTAGAATTATCATAAGAATGGGTCTATTAAAAATAATTACACATATCGACAAAATATATACTCTTGCCAATTATAATTATCTCCTACGCGATTGCTGTTACATCTATTTTGATCTCTAATGGTACGAGAAAAAAACGACATTTTAAATCAATCTGTTCTACTATATTTCTCTCTGATTTTACGTGCGTGACGTGATCTACTATAGTAAGTGAGGGTCTGTAACAAGTCTTTGTCATCCTCAGATTAGAAAGCTGCCTCAAATTTACCCAATCAATTTAACCTGTGTTTACCATAAACATACGTTCAACTAGCGGCTCCAATCATAATTCTTCCAATAGTGTCGTGACACTGCTACCTTGCTCAAAACAACGTTTCGCAGACCTATCTGCTCTCTTGCACTCGATCTAGTTAAAAAAATTAAACCTACCTTTTAGGTTCCCATACACCCGCAGCAAACTCAAGATACAGTCATACTCAGCATACGCAGCATACATAGATACTGTAGTCAATATAACTGTAGTTCGTAGTACCTCCATTTTTTTAAATATTGTGCATTTTTATTGGTAGCTGACATTCAAGCAAAACTTAACATTGATCTTGTATACCTGATGTTGGATCACCCCCTGTGACACATCCTAGTAATGGTTTGCCGTATATCATGTAGACATATGAAAGTGAATACTATTGTCTTTGAGAAATAAAGATAATGATCTTGGATTGCAGACTTTCTGGATGTTGACATGATTGAGAATTAATCTACATCTACACAATACCTCCTGTACCGCCGCTCGGGGTAGTGGTGTTGGACGGTAGGGCACCGCCAAAAATCCACAAATAATAATTGATACTTGCATTTAAATTAATAAATATTATATATATATATATAAATTAATATGAAAATATACTCTTATGAATACACACATGTTTTAAGTATGTCATACTAGAACTTTTAAAATCTTAAAATGCTAGTTTTCAAGTAAATGTATCCGGGAGGGGACAATTTTGTTTTCAGTGCGTCTCTTGCGATAAAGGCATCTGAGAAAACAGATAGAAGGTTGAATAATACATCCGTAGAATTCGTTCCGGATGAAATTCATAGATGCAGATTAGGTGTGTGGCGAAGATCGAAAGATACTAGTGGAATGCGAAGGCTGCGGTAGTTATCAGTTGGCTGAGTGAGCATGACGAAGCCAAAGAATAGGCATGGCATATGGGTTATGATAAAAGTATGGTGTAGCAAAAAAGGGATTTGTTTAGGGCACGAGAAGCTGAAATTAACATTTCTGATATGTTTCCTCAGTCCAAAAGAATGTGCATGTTTTCCAGGGCCATTCTAAAACCTCCATCTACTCGGTAGGGTTCCTTGATTAGGTAATAAATGTACGCCCGATGTACAACAATGAAACCAACCCCTCATGAATAATTTCCATATCTGATTTCTTTTGAGTTCGTTGTTGCCTGTCTATGAAAAGCATTTGGTCTGACAGCTTTGGGCGCGAGTGATTTAAAAGTACAAGACCTAGAGGATCCGCGGTAATAGTTTTCCGGGTTTGCCGTTAAGTTATTCTAGATAAGAGCCGACTATAATTGAAGTTTCTCCTTATGAGGGACGCCAACGAACTATAATCATCATTTCTAAATTTTAATCGCTCCTCATTACAGCCATAATTTGCATAATTTGTGAAAAGCGAAAGTGGGCCAATTTCATGTGTGGTGTCCATGTTCTTAGTCTATTATACTGATCACTTGACGATGTAAACGTATTAATGAGGAGCTCTTCCCTTTTGTGTTTGAACTCATTACTTCCGTTTGCTAATTACCCGCTAGGAGCTGTTACGGATTGCAGCATAGCAGCGAAATTATTGTGATCGGAATCGGATTTTTATTTGGGTGTTGGATTTTTTTGACAAGATCGCTGGCGAACCTAATGTAAGCATGGCGAATGGTTCACCGAAAAATCTAGAAATGTAAATAAATACCTTTCGTAATCGTCGAGTCTCAAGGCCATGGTTGACTAAATCTACGCCTACGTAGTATCTTGCAAGGCACCACTAGGGCGTGTGGCAGGGGGTGATTCAACACCAGGCGTGCGACTAAGGAAATTATGTAAAACTACAGAGAACTGCACTGCGATATCTAAGTGGGCTTTACCTTCCAAGAATGTGAGAGGAGCTGTTAATAATAAGAAGGAAAGCAATTTAAGGTTTTTGAGGTAATGGCAACATACTAGCTGAGAATGAAAAAGGAAAAAAACTTACCCCCTCCGTCGCGGTCTCATCGGACCTTATTAAGTTAATCTGTTCTTTTTCTTTTTGTTCTTGGGAAAAATGGCATCGCAATTCTATCTGTTCTACACTGGATCTACCTAATTCTACTCTCATAATCTCTCCGACCGCGGTACTATGTGTCTAATAATAATACATTGACAATGTCATCGCTTAAGATGCCTACTTTCGAATTACGAAAGAGTTTTAATCTCTAATTTAACCCTAGTTCCTATAGTGATTCCCAACCTAGTTTCTGTAATAATATTGATACGCTACTCATTTTATAATTGCTAAGTTTTTCGAATCTGGCTCCATTTAGTTGCACGCGATCTAATTTTATTTTCATTTAATGCCCTGCGAGCCACCACTAGGGTGCGTGGCAGGGGGTGATAACACACCAGGCTACCCTTGACCCAAAACACCTTTCTCTCCTAACTTGGCAATCAATCCAACTTCATGAGTGTCCCTTACACTATCAGCATATTCTAAATAAAGCCTAACTGGCGAAATATGGCATTTCGAAAAAAAGCTTCATGCCAAATATCGCCTGTAATCTTCTAGTATTTGAGTGCCACCTCGAATCTTCGAAGTTGTGTCAAAGATTACCGACGCGAAAGATAAAATAGAGATACGAGTTGCTTGGGTATCGATAGCGATAAAGAGCGGTAGAATATAAACCCGCTTCTTCGCCCCCCCCCCCGTCGTATCCGGTCACTGAAAAATAAAAAGAATTCTGGCAAGCGTATTCTCGGATCACAGCCGCGCGTGCCTTGTTGTTCCCGCGTGGACACATCTTCGTTTGAGGTGAGTCAGAGTACGGGAGGGAGAGAAGTGCGTACGGCGAGAGAGTCTCCTTCCACCACCACCTCCCTCGTCTCGCTACCTCCTACTCCTACGCTGAATGCCACGTGAAAGTGGGGGAGGCAGGGGTAGGGTACGCGGTAGTTAAAGAGGAAGACCACCCGCCACCCTTCTCCTCTCGCGGGACCCCACCCCACCCCCCCCGGACGTAAACATTCTTTTACGAATGAAGTGGACCCCTTCTATTCACGACTCCTACTTCCTCTCTCTTTCTCCCTCTTCCAAATAGCCATTACCTTCGTCCTCTTCCAAGCCCATCCTCAGCATCATTTTCCCTTTTCCGCCTCCCACTATTCCCTCTCCCCCTCGTTCCCCGCCCCCTTCACTCCCGCCTCGATAAAAAAATTCAACAAAAAGAAACCTCCACTGCCTCACTGAAGAGTTAGAACTTAACGAAAGGGAAGGAGGGATGGGAGTTGGGGGGGGCGGGGATTGGGTATGGTAGGGGTCCGAGGCTCTCCTCCTCTTTCATCCAGGGCTGTTAGGGGCTCGAGTGTCGACTGCCACTCGGTTATTAATGTTTCAATGGGTCGTGACGAAACAAACGTCAATTGGGTTATTTTAAGTCTTCATCATCCCTCCTTCGTCACCGCCTCGCCCAGCGGTCCGAACTCCCAATACGTGTACAGGATGTTACCAAATAAGAACGAGTAAGTGGGGAGGAGGTCGGGTGCATTCCGACCGAAACTAGGATGAGTTTAATTCGAGCATTGTTTGCCTCTTGGGTAATCGGTGGAGTGAGAACTCAAGTGAAATTGAAAAAAAACCTAAAGGTAGGATAAGAATCGGTGCACGTTAATTTACATTGTATTTTAAGGATATTTGATGGAACAACGTGCTTTTCCTAGATATTTCATACATTTATTAGATATTTCTATAAAATAGAAATGGACAACATGCTACAGCTTACGACCCAGTACAACGTAAAAATCTAGGGAATATCCAGGAAAACACGTTTTTCCATCAAATATAATGGGCATATACAATTTCCTCTAAGTGAAGCGTGAAAGCTTAAAGTTTGCATGTTAATTTCATTTAATTGGTACAAAATTAGTATAATATGAGAATTGGTATAATATTGGAATAAAAATTTGGTTAAGAATTTGAAAATTGAAATTATGTCTAGTCCAATTAACCCAATCTAAAATGACATCTTGAATTGACTTTTCTCCATTTCTCCATGAAGAAAAGGGAAAAATGATAGTTAAATGGCAAGTAAAAAAGGCAGAAGATGAAATAAAATTGTTGGTCCATCGCTTAGATACGGGTAATTGGGAGGCACCAAATCACTTATCGTTTTGACTTAGTTTTAGCGGTTTTTTTTAGATAATTCGCTTGCGTCACAATTTGCTCTAAGGTTTGCCTATTTGGATCGGTGCATGGCTAGCATCTGTCAATCATTGACTAGGGCACTCGATCATAAGATTTTCAATTATTTCGAAAGTTTTAATGATCCACTTAGGCATTCGACGTCACCCATAGATTTCATCTGCAGTATTTTATTTGCATGTACATAACACCTTGCAATTCACTTCTAGGATGTTTAGTAGGGAGTGATTCCACGCCAGGTATGCAACATTGATACTAATTTTTGCGTAATGTAAATAAGAATGTAAAATATTCAAATAATATTAACTGCATCAACATGTATGGTATTTAAGAGCAAAGTACTTCTCTACGCTCGCAAGGCGAGCTGGTAGTCACAAAAAGAACTATAAAATGTTGGTTAGACAAAGCAATGACAACATTTTAGGTTACTTGGAATTTCAAAAAATGATATTTTTTTCCCTTAGCGCGGTCGTTTGCAGTTATTCTGATCCTTTATCGTTCGCGAGAAAAATGGCATCTTAATTATTTCGGTTCTAGACTTTGACACTCTGATCTCATTTTCATGGTCTCTCCTGCCGCAGTACGGTGTGGCCAGTGATACATTTTCACCATTATCCCCGGTATAGACCAGCTTTCAGTTTAGGCTTGAGATTTATTCTCTAAGGTACCCTTCGCTTCGTGAGTGAGTTCCAACCTATTTCCTCCAATAATCTAGATACGCTACTACGCTTATCGTAAAAATGTTTTTACAAATCCAGCTCCCCTACGCTACACGCGATCTAACTTCAGCAATTAAACAGACTTCGTATCTCATCTGCCATCAGCATTTAATAGTTTTTCGGCTATCACTTATTAATATGACGTTGGTCATTTTTTGTAGATTCCGCTTAAAATCGGCGGGCAAAACCACGTCGAACATTTGTTAACTGTCGCACAAACATAAATTAGGAATCATTCATTGCTCGCAGAACAGTTGAAAACTTAAACGTAAAAACTTAAAACGTAAGTCTGTTCGGACTACCAAAAGGTAAAACTATGCTCAATGTAAAAAAAAATCTCCTAGTACCATAATACCTGGTGATTAATACCTCCTGTTATATGCTATCATCACAGTTTTAACGGTTAGATGCAGATCTAATTAAACCCGGCTAAAGTATACCTTGAACATATTTGTTTTGACTAATTTCCCGAAACTAGTGTACCGTCTTGTTTTTTCGGTTTTATGTGTCCTCCTGGCAGACTAATGTTTATAATATATGTGAGATCATTCTACACGAACCCTACGTCTCCATCCTTACCTCCATCCCTATCCGCGCTCCGTTCGTCGTATTTTATTCCCGTCGTATTATTTGTTTTTGCGGGAGAGGTCTGCATTCCTTCGGATGCTTACTGTCCCGATGAGAGTTTGAAAGTATGTAAACAGCTTGAAGTTCGTGAGATACGTGTTTTGCTTCACCCGACTTTCCCGTTTGGATCTGGGGCGAGAAGAATTAGGGCCCATCCATTGTTTCACTCGATGGGTGAGTGATTCACGGGTTGGAGGATGCAAGTGAAGCTGGAGTTCTAGTGGAATGTTGGAAGCCCTTTAAAGTGTAGTAGTAAGTGGTAGCATTTCGATCTTCGTTTTCTAATGGCGATCTTTCGCCGTATATATATATATATATATATATATATATATATGTGCGCATGGAAATTGTCGCTACAGACAGAAATTTGCCTCAAGTATGATCAGAATCTGCAGTGTTTCTGGCGGCTGCTCGGAACAAAGCTAAGAGTACCGACTGGAGATATTGATGCATGGTGAAAATCATCAAATAAATTTGTTTTCAAAGTATGATATAAGAATTTTTCGTTTTTAGGACGAGGATTCTCGTATTTCAACAATTTATTAACACGATTTTCAGTCGATCTCATCGTCATGATATTTTTGTTACAAATTAGGGATTATGTGGCTATTTATTTATTTTACAGTTACGTTGCAAATTAGGCGATTTTCCTGGTGGCAACGGTCAAGTTTGGTCAAAGATTATTCTTACAACGAAAATTACATACATACACGCACTATTAAAAACAGATAAGAGACAAAATATTTTTACATACAATGACACTTCCACATCACATACAAACAAACTTCCACATCACATACAAAATGCCGTCCACATCACATACAAACAACATTTTAATAACTACAATGAAGTTTTTTATCCAGTGGCTGTTTTACATTTATACTTAAAACTTCTAAAATTGGATGGGAAGGGCTCAAACAAACCTCGAGGCAGCTGGTTCCAATCAATTATGGTTCTATTTAAATAGAGTATTTTTTCTTATTTGTTTTTTGCGTCCTTATTATTATTTTGAAACTATTTTTCTGCAGTCACAAAATATATTCCAATCTCATGCCTCTATGGTTACATGGATTTATGGCGATTTTATAAATTCAAACCGGGAATTAAAATTTTATTGAGTCATCATGCTGTCTCGACTATATTTCTCAATCGTGGTATACTCGTACTTGAGGTCCTTCCTGTTACTGCCGTATCTTATGCGCAGGTCACCATGTCAATTTTGCACTAAAATACCTAAGTGCATTTGTCTCTAGTGAACATTATTATTGTCATTGTATTGTTTTTACATATATGCATTGGCGACGAAGATTAAGAAAATTTTAGTTGTTAATGTCGCCTTCATGTCGAATCATTCTCTGCTACACACCTACATTCTCTAGCGGTGGCTTGCGGAGTTCCTTGTATAAGGTGGCGAAAAGAATTCCAAACAACATTAAAAGATAAAATCGCGTGATTGTGTTCAGAACTGTGTTAAAATATTGTACCAGGAAATCGAAATCTACATATTTAAATATTCTATGAAACAAATGAATAAATACTCATTATACTTGTATTCTCAAGCTTCCTCGGGAACTTTTAGCTATGGCGATTTCACTATGCTCGAATTTGATCGATTATAAATGTTTTACCAGTATCTTCATGAATCTCTAAAACGATATTTAAATTGCTCTGAATGGTATTAAATTGAATTGTAATCTCGTTTAAGTTCTTAGAATTATTACGGGTGGTTTTGATTTATGAATTACAAAAATAACGAGTAAAGTCGTAGGTATATTTTGTCGTTATGAATGACATCAGGAGGCATTGGTCCTGAGATAATGGTCCCTCTGTTTTTTTTCATTTTTCATTTTGAAGAGTTGGTTATTCCTCGATCCCCCTCGGCAGTTATCCCAAATGATTCCTGAGTGGTGGGAGATATTCCCCTTTCCGAAGACTAAAGCCCCAGTGGGCCCAGTCTCTCTTTTCATTGAGCATTAGTCAATCCATGTTTAATGTTTCGTGTTATAAAAATATATAGCACTTTTTTGAAAGTCTCGCGGACGTGAATAATAATGTATAAAAGTTAGCACTAGTGGACACAGACAAAAACAGAGAGGGGCAGAACTCTGTTCCTCAGTAGTACAATAGTATAGTATAATAACCTAGTGAGTTTCTTTTCTTTTTTGTGAGTTTCTGTGCCCACTAGTGCAAACTTATATACATTATGTGTATGTGTGTATATATATATATATATATATATATATATATATATATATATATATATATATATATATATAATTAGGTGGAGGGCACCCCAGGGTAAGTTTTCCTTAGGAACCTCTCGCGCGGGTAATGACGGGTCGGCAGAATGTTTATTCTTGGCCTCAATGCGGTCATTGTAATTCAATGCATACGAGTCTCCATCCCTAATAATCCAGGCCACCTCCACGCTTGAAAGAAAAGGTGACTGGTGCGCCCTCGACCCTCTATGATTTATATTACGCAGTTGTACACTGAGTAGTTAATCATTAACTTCGACTAATATTTAGCGTTGAGAGCAAGCAACACGCCGAAAAGGGACAGTAGTGAAGGCTTAAGTAATCATGCAGGAGTTCGACATATTATTACTCTTGTTTGTATCGTAAAATCATCCTTACGAACCTGCCGCAGGGTCAGAGGTCACGCGTTAGTCGTAGAGCTGTACTCGCATTAAAATTCTCATGACGAATCATCAGGTGGCATTGCGAAGGAAAAATGATAGTGAAGTTTGCAACTAAGGCGGGAAACAAATTATCATATCTGTGAAGAGTGCTAACAATTGCTAGCTATTTGTACGAACTAATGCAAGTGTGATTAGTTGACCAATATTATTCTGATGTTTACCCACGATAATCGCCATCTCTTTTTAATACCAATTATGTATTGACAAATGGTCTGAAAGGAAATGTAATCAGTAAAACCAAGACACGGCGAATTGGACGTTCTGACGTGCTGTCGGAAATGTCAGAATTGTCAAAAATACATGATTATCTCGAATTGGTTAGGAGTCAATTATTATGTGATGACCCCTTCCTTAGCGCATTGTAGTTTGTTTCCTGATTCAATTTGAGCACTGAGACAATTCTTTTGTGCCATCCTTTTCTTAATCAAAAGCTTACCACTCCGTAATATACGTTTCGTAATACTACGAGGTTTTCGTTTGGTTTGGTTGAGGTTTTTAGTACCGACGAAGTAAACCGAGCTCTTTCCTTCCAGCGCATAGGTCGTGGATTGGAATCATTCCTGTAGTATTTTTAGTTTGTTTCTTTGTGTGCAGTCTTAAAATTGTATCTTTTCTTTAAATTCGTGTGAAGTGACGAGAACCGTCGGAAAGCCGAAGAATCTAAATCTGGTCGCAAGTTTTGATTTCAAACCCTGGTCGATTCGATCGAAAATATTTCGATTCGATAATGAGTCACGTCGTAAGTAATCGCATATTGCTGTTCACTTGATTGAAGCACCGAAATCACTTGGTGAAAATAATTCCTGTAGCTTCTTCCAACCAAGTCAGTCAATATGGAAGAGCCCCGGCGTGCCTTTATCTTTTTTTAATCACTCTCTTAGGTTAAATCTCACGTAATAGAAAAGAATCACAAATTCTTCACTCAGACTCGATGTTATTTGTACGCGTGTGTGCCTGTGTCATGTGCTCGGTTGCTTGTGAAAGTTGTCTGTGAGTGAGCCATAAACGTCCCGGGGTATTAATGTTATCGTGCGGTGAAAATTCACGTCTTGGAGGTGAGTCGACACCATTGCACGAGGAAACTTGTGCTTCGTCATCCCTTCCCCAGTCACGCCTCCTTGATCCACGGCCGCCCACCCTTTTCTTATGTCGACCACGCTGGCGGTTTTGACGCATGGGCCTCCCAGTACACAGACGAGGGTCTTGTGTCCTTAATGGATGTGGGGTCCACTCGATAGCCAAGGGCACGGGCAGAGAGAAGTGAAGCCATCGAGTCGGGGGGAGTGAGCGGTGAGAGTATCGCATCTTTTTCTTGGTGGCACGTCCGCCGCACTCGTGGTCTCGCGAGTTAAACGAGCGCGAACGGAAGCGTGGTGTTGCGTAAATGATTGCTTGCTCTGGGATCGCTTAATTTCCTTCTGGTTTCGAATCCGCTTTCCGGAAGAATTCATCTGCACATCGCAGTTGCGAACTCAAAGCGTCCTCGGATTTGATCGAGAGGGGATATGCATCTACGTATACATATACACTACCACGCCAGCCGTCGCAAGGATGTGTGGCGGGGTGTGTTATATCACCAGCTATTCTAGCTTCATTTAATGCAATACTTGCACAAACACATGACACACCGTGATCCATTGAAAGGGCAAGTGGACGGGGGCGACTGGACATCATTCGTGCAACATCTGTAATGCACACTACGCCTGTTAGGACGCCAGCCATGCAGTGGATTGCGGGGGAATAATGCAACTTGTATACCCCTACTAATTTCACCTGTGCCTACCCATTTCCATCTTAGTGTTTCCCTCTTGAGTTGCTGTCGTGATTAGTGCGCGGGAAAAATGAATACTTGAATCTATCCGTTCGGTAGTCTTATCTCTCTTATTTTGTGATCATTGTCTGTCCTGATTAATTAAATAATTGAGCATGGGAAAACGAGTGAAAAATGGAAAAATTCATTGGTACACCCTTCTTCTACGTCTACATATTACCCCGCAAGTCGCCGCAAGGGCATGTGGCGGGGGATGTTAGGGCAACAACCGTAAAAAGGAACAATACTACTTGCAAAACAACAACATGGAAAATTACACCCACAGCAGCGCACACACTCATGCAAAAATCCCTTCATCCAACACTCATGCAAACACATATACCGCAAACCAACAAAAAACTGCACCCCAGGATGCAGCAGGACATGCAGCCAGGACACAACAAGCAAGAATGTGAAACACCACCACCACATGAACATGCAACACAAAACACTCTACCCCCCGCGGAGACTGCAAAAGGCAGGGATTGCGACCCAACGTTGCAGGTAGCAGGAATTTCCCCCTAAGTATATTTCCCCCTTCTTGAAGTATATTTATAATTTCCATATATTTCACGAATTCTGTATTACGTTAAGGTCATCTGGGTCGTCGGAAAATACACGAATGTTAATATTTAACACTGTGTGAATGGAATCGGTGTATGAGAAGGAGATGAAAAAATTGGTCCTATGATTCTTCCTTGGGAAACACCTGATGTGAATTTGACAACATTAGAGCTAACGCCATCTGATATGGCATATGCAATCTTTGGTGTGTGATAAGAAGGCGAAACAATTATATGAAAATATTATATCAATTTCTACTTTGTGATATTTTCCGTTCATTATGATAAATCAATGTATTGTAATGATGAATGATGTGCATTAGAGTTTAATACGGCATTGAAGTGGCTTAGGTGGTACCGTTGTGTTTTGTTTGGCGAAGCTTATATATGTGGAAGTGGTTAATCTGTTTGTTCATCCAAAGCTTACCTTAAACGGTAGACTGCCATCATACTTCTGTGATAACACTTTTGAGTCTCCGCACCTAGAAAATAATCTTGTTGACAAATCTGTGGAGGCCTTCCGGGAGACAATAACTGACAAGGAATGAATGGGAAAGTTTTGATAAAAGCTCAAACGCGTAATACGTCAGTCTGATAATGAAATATGGACGAGCGCTATGTGTATCTTAGTGTTTAACTTGAGCTATCTGGTCCCTCACCAAATTAATCTTGCCCTCTAGTAATGTAAAATGTTTTAAGCATAATAGAGCCTTAAGAGAATGTCATGCTTGCAGCAAATAACGGACATGAAAATCATAGAGCACGAAAGACCAAACAAGGGATACAGCATCAATTGGAGGAATATCTGTGCATGGTGTGAAGAAATCAGGTGGCATTGGAAACAGAATGGAGTGGAATATTGTTTGAAGCCATTTGTCGGGCTGAAAACTGACGATGAGAATAGTCGAAGGCAATACGGACACGAAGAAAGAAATTGATTGGTCACACAAAAAGAAGAAGACAATTCTCGAGATAAAAACAAAACGAAAATTAAACGTGGAAGAAGAAGTAATATTTTCTGGTTCTCATCCAGAGATCGCTGGTTCAAATCCCGCATAAAATGCGTTCCCTCTTCACCTAGGTAGTGGATGTTTGTGTCATCCGCGTTATTTCATGGTCAGCAGTCAACGTAATGATAATTTATACGATTGGGTTGTACCGTGTTCCATTGCATTAATTGCTGTGATGGAGAAATCACTACCGAAAGGTTGAGACAATTTTTTACCGGGAAATTGATAACTACAAGAGTCAAGTTACCTGTATATTTTAACCGATATCAATAAAAGCTTAGCCGGAGAAAGGGGAACGCGGAAGGAAACGCTGACCAAACCTACTGCTAATCAGCATTTTGCGAATTTGAAACTAATCAAATTACTATCTGCTCCAGTCTATCTTAAGTTATATTATGTCGTCTTTGTTCATTATTCCCCTGTTAAATTCCTGCTTAAAAATGTGGTAATAAAACTGACCATGCGCGATAACTTTGCCGTTGCCATGAAGGAATGGTTTTCTAAGGAACGGAATAGTCCCTTTGGTAACCATTCCTATTGTTATGCTGTGTTGTTACCCCTGTTGCGCTTCGCCACCCACTAAGCTCAAGAAGACTTAGGTAGGTCCATGCAATTCAGCCAACACCCTGCGGAGACCTCGACCGTAAAAAAAAGTATTTGAGCTCACACCCAATCCTCAAGTTTCATTTTCACTTCGTCATCGAGTGACTAATCTTCTTTTGTTCCGAGTGAGCTGTCGGAATTCCAAAAGTAAGTTTCAAAATAATTCATGGGAAGTTGTAAATGACAGATTTTATTAGCTCGCTCAGAGGAGTTCGCATGACGTTTGTCGTGAAAGTATAGTTCAAACGTTGGTCGATGATGGCGGTTTGGTTGCCTCCCAATCAACGTTCAGCTTGCGGACTGTTTAAATAGCGCACCTTTTAGGTGACCACGCTAAATAAATGAAAGCTGCTCAGTCACTAATTGGTCAGGGACTTGAATCTCTCAGCTAATTAAATATCGACAAATTCGACTTAATGGTTAATTAAGTGAAAGTTGCGAGATAAATGCGTCTTTGTTCCATTAACGCTGAATGGTTAATAACTATGCAACGCACAGAAAGTGAAATAGTTGAATGCGACATGAGTAAAGAAAAGGAATTAACTTATTGAGTGACAAACGACCTCGTCTGCAAGTCCGGGTAACTAGTCGGCCGAGTTAGCGGGTCAGATTTTCTGCTTTATCATCTCGGCAAAGGGAGAGTGAGTACGATTCGCTTCGAAAGCAGAAACGTTACGTTTCTTTCAAATTCCGTAGTTTTAGGCTTGATTTGGTAGAATAGGAGCGTATTAATTTCATAGTTATTGCAATTTTACGCGCATTAATTTCCGACCAGGTTTCTTCACCCAGTTTTGAAATTGCAATTTTTAATACTATTTAATTTTTTTGTGAGTTCGTAAGGTGATACACTCTGAAGAGACTTAATACTATTAGAACGCATGCATCATCATGAAGAGTTTACAAAATAGAGAGTTCCAAACGATCCGATAGGATCTACTACATCAACTACCCGTGCAAAATAGAAAATAGGGTTATGAATAAAATTAGGTATTAAAATTTTTATTATCTTATTAAAACTGTTGGATTTTTAAAAAATAACATATAATAAAGTGATATTATTCATTTTAGAGTGTGCCGTTGGAATAATTTAAGAATTAAACAGGTTACGCCGTCAACAAAAGAAATGGCGACTATGGCGTCACGCGTTAAATTGATCGTACTTTGTCATCAAAAGCTTAAGTAGGTTGACTCGAGGGACGCCAAAGGCTTAACAGAACACCTTGGGCTGGCAGATAAAGCGGGATGCCGTGGGTGCCGAGACACCGCGAGACGTCGAAAGTCTCTTTAAGACTCTGGCGTGGCGCCGCCAGGAACGTTCGGCTTTATCTATTCTCTCCTGCACTATCATCGAGTATATTCGTTTCACGCTATGATTTTGCATACAATCGGGAGATGTACTGCATGAGGTAGCAAATCCTACCCAAGCCTCTTTTGTTCGTCCGGGACATTGCATGATTATCGATCTGTGAAATAAACGAAGCTGTCAAAATGTGATTATGGAAGGAGGATAATATTTGCTGGTGATCGTCACAATTTCTGTTGTATATTGATTGGCCTATTTTAAATTTCTAGTTTTTTAATACGTATTACATTCGAAAAGTGACACCCCTGAGTTCGCTGTAACTGGTTTTTTATCCTTATAAAATGAAGATTATTGAATTATTGCCGAATTGCAGGGTAATGTTGACGGAGTAACCATCGACACGTGGATATTCGAAGGTCTGTCGATGTTCTCTAGTAATTAATTTCTTTGATGTTTCTGCGAAGCATTTCGGTTTTTAATTTTTTTCATATGCCCGACTCTTGCCTACATCAACGATTTGAATTGATGTGTATAATGTTTCAATCCGCATTCTCGTTTTCATGTCGTGTACATGTCCGAGTTATTGGTCAAATATTGATTGAAAACACGCCCAAAATGTACAGATCAGTCGTGGCTGACAATGAGCGCAGTTAGTAATGAACATCGATTGATTCATCTCTAAATATTGGTTATGCATCAAAGGTCTTATGTTATGGATTACGCGTTACTTTGAAGTCGGTTTTCCATTCGGCGATTCTACCAAAAGTATAAACCATTTCATCAGTTCGTCTATTACTTAGTATGTACATAATGTGACCATGAGTTCTTTATGGACGCTAAATGCTAACCGATTGGGCTGAATTATATGCAGAACTTGTTATGCATTTATTTTCGTGATATTTATTACAAAAGCGTTTATTAGTGAAATAAGCGAGGATTCATCTAAATAAACATTTTAGTTCCTGTACATTGTATGCGCTGAAGGATATAGCGTGAAAAACTTCAGCCTTCGTTTTCAGTGTGCTACATTCTCTAAGTGAAACACCTTGGCCATTGGATGATCCTCAAGGTAATCTACAAGTGGGAGCATTCGAATGCTGCATAAAAAAAGTTCATTACATTGGATATTGGAACATTGCTGCTGGAATGTATGAAATAAATATTTGGTTGAATAAATAAAAATACATAAATGAAGTCTCCTCTGGTTTAAGGGGCAAGTCTGGTGTTTCGTTGCCCACGCCTCGTAGGCACGTAACTCGACCATCTTCCTTAAGGTGTCCATTGACTTGGGATATTTCGACCGGTTGGACCTATTATGGAAAATGAATTTGAAAGATGCTAATTTTTTTAATATCGAGATATTTCATTCATTATTTTATTTGCACGTATTGATCAATGAGAAATCATCTATGATAACTGGCTGGTATAGTTGGCGTCACCACCTTGCAAACAGAAATAATACCCTGATTGTCAGAGCAACAATTCGGTAAATGTCTTCGGCGATTTTTCCCGCCATCCTGACGTGCGAATGAAAACTCCCGCGAGACGAACGATATAATTATTTCATGTTTGAGCGAGCGCGCGCAGACTTCGAGAGAAAATAAATAAACACGCTCATTACGAGCGGGTAATAATACATCTCCTCAGCGTCGCGTCGAGGTAATGTCTCCGCGATTTTGCAGTCGTGGCGACATTATCTCAACTCGCAGACTAGGGTGTAGGTATATTTTATTATTCTTTAATCAAAGTCGCTCCCACAGGTAATGTTATTTAAAAAAAATCGACCATTATTTTCAATTTTCCTCGAACACAAATCTCGCAATCGACCGGGCCGTACATCTGGTCCGGAACACGAAGCCGGCCGTTTAATGGGGGCGTAAGTGAAGCATTGGCTGGCATGACCTTGGGGAATGAACTATTTATGGTCTCTTTAACGGGAATGTATGGCGACCTAGAGTCTGGCTATGCGAGCCGTTACTGTCGATATCTTTGGAATCGCTTCGCTGCAAGGCGTGTTACGTAGAAGCAGATGCCGTCCAGATTGCTTGGAAAGCCCAAGGAACTAAATATGGTACCCTGGGTGCCGTCCTTAAATGACGTCCCGCATTGGGATCAGGCGAGTGAGATTTGGACCAGTCAGTCAGTGGTGGGTGGAAATATGGGTGCTACGGTACCCCGCAGGACACTGCTGTGGTGCGTGGTAGGGAATGTTTCAACACAACCAACCCCAATCTATTTTACTTATTACTAAAAGATTAGGGAGTAATTAATGCTTTGTAATTTAAGCGAGTGAGTGGCTAGAGTTTTACATAAACTGTAATGTCTAGATTTCAACTGGTAATCTTCCAATGCAAAAATGGCTACAGGCAATGACTACAGACATGTTTACCAAATTAAACGAATTTTTTCTTGGATTGTCCTGATTTAATTATTCCCTTATCGTTTGTGAAAATAATGACATTTCAAACCGATCAGTTTTACAGTTTTTATCTCTAAGCAAATGTTTCATGATTCCTGCTATAATTGTAACACGAAGTCAATAATAACTTTTGAGCATCAATATCAAAGAGAGAGGTGTTTCCAGAATGCTCAAGAGACGTTGACTATTATTTGACCTTCTTCTGTGAGTAGTTTCCAACCTTGATCTCCTAAGAGGGTCATTACTCTACAAAACTTAGCATGACATCGTTTTTCGAATCTTCCCTTGGCTGCTCTTCAATTAATCTAATTCTGAAATCAAACCGAAGAGCGCATACAAGTATGCTCTATGCTTGTATGCTATCAGCATATGCGAGACCTCAAAGGCCTTGGCTTTTTTGCGTGCCTAAATATCTGTCCAATTGGCAGTTTAGTCCATGTGTACAAATATAAAATTCAAATGTGTACAAGTTCGTTTAGGCATGGCATCTACCATCAACACTTGGCACAATAACCCACAAGCTGTCGCGAGAGCGTATTGATGGGAGTGTTGAAGTACTGGACCTAATTAATTCTCAATGACTTGAAGGCAGGTTAGATTTAAATGACAATATTGTGCGAGTAGTTACGTATTAGAGTGCATTCTCTTAACTTTCGTCATTATCATTCAAACGATCCGAGCCCACCGTTTAACTTGGTGATGATTGGAGTACGTACGTAATAGAACTCGCTTTTTTAATTACATGTTAAGAAATAATACGTGCGTGGTAGGTGGTAGCTTGTTTCCAAAGGACTTAGTATTTACGAGACTGAATATTAACGAAGTTGTCACATCACAACCATCACGAATCCTGATTATTTTATTTAGAATTTCGAATCCGTTCAAGACATCAAAAATTGCATTGTTACCAGGACGAGAATGTCATCGTAAATGCTAGCTCGCTAGAAACCGATGGAATGTGTGATAGGGGACTATTCAACGCCAGGCACGAAAAAATCAAATTTTGATTTATTGTCAGTGTCCAAACCACAGTAATCAATCCGTTGGGGATAGAGATGGCGCGGCGGCTAACATACTGGATACCCACCCAGAGGGCGCGGGTTCAAATCCCAGCGGTGTTGAATATTTTTCAGAGGTATCTCAATCCCTAGTTGAGGTGCTTTGTGGGGGGCACTTTGAGTGAGTACGCCATCCGTTTGATGGGATGTTAAGCTGCGGACCCCTAGGCGCCTTTCGTAAAGAGTAGGCTAATGCCGACGCCGGGTTTCTCTCCGCCATTCATCCTTTCCTGTCCACCCTCTATGGCGCAAATGACATCAGTTGTCGGTCGCCTTCCCTAAAAACTACTACTATCAATCCGAATGTTGGTTTTATAAGTGTAGGTAGAACTCACATAGTACTAAGCCCAACGGTTTGCGAAATTCACTCATAAGGTTAGTGAGGCCAGTTCCTTCCTCTGTGCCCCCTAGTGACCAGTAAATCTGACATCTTAAGTTCGTCGATTCGGCGTTGATCTTTGATTTTATGTTCTTCCTGAAAAATCCATCTGTTCCCTTGTGTCCTTTTCCTATTATTTTCTTTTGTTTTTCCTGTTTCGATGACTGCTTGCTCCAAATCTCTATGAATAACAAGCAGTTCAGTTGAGTTTAACTAATTCCCCGCCTCCTATTGGTTGGAATGCAAAACCCGTCAATATTTCATTCACGCTTTTGTTAATGTCGATAGGTTCCCGCGCCAACTTTCTTCCTCCTCTGGTTACCCCGTGGTACCCAGAGGAGTAAGATCGCATCGCTCTCTTTCCAAGTTCATATTGAGCACAGCGTCACCTCATCTGTATGAGTCTTCACAGCGAAAGTTTGTCATGGCAGAAAACTGTGAAGGTCCCTTTCTCAGGAGGATGGGTTCATTGCTTTCTTCCGCCCGTGAGCGAAGGAGCAACCGAGTGTGGACTGCCGGAAGTTCTCGACAGCAACCGGAAGATGTTCCGAAGATTTCGATTTCTTCTTCTGATGATTCCGTTCCTTGCCTGAACTAATGTGGAGAATACTTCCTCAATCTTTGAATCTTAAAATAGTGTGATTGTCAAACTTCGTGACATTTTAGCGTCATTATAGTATATTATATTTATCGGGAAAATATAACATCTTTTTAAATAAAAAAAATAATTTCACATTTATCTTACCAAGTCAAGTATCTATTCGAAGAAACAACTAGCAATTGCTAATAGTGTTAAATAGACTTTAGGAAGCGATTCATTAATACTTAAAATATGGAAACTATGTCCTCTGAATGTGAGGCGTAGCTGTTTGAGACAGCAGAGAAAAGAATTTCGGAGGTGGTGGCTCTGTGGTGCGACCGGAGAGTTAATGGTAGTCTACCGTGTAATGTGTTTTGGTTGGACACAAACTGAACAGCGATACATTTCTTACCTCTCCTATGTAAACACAAACTGACATCCGACACTTCAGTAAGCCCCGCTTCAATTCCGCATACTTCCTTCCTCCGTTCATTCCGTCTAACATCCCTATCCTACTCCTTCCCCTTCCTCGTTCTCCTAATATCCTCCCATCCACCTGAGTCTTCAGCATCCCATCGAGTATAAAAATGCAAAATAATTGACAAAACAGGTACGGAAAAGGTTAGTAATGTAATTTCTTCGTTGAATTCTATACAAACAATCACAATATCCTGTTAATCTATGGTAAAAAATTGAAACAAAATTGTCTTTCGTCATAGATTCTTTTATCCTGAATTCCTGCAAGGTGACCTCAATATGGCGGAACAAGACAGTTTTTTTGCAATGAAAATAATTGGTGCTAATAGTTGTGCCGCTGTCCCCTAAACATTTGATTTCCCAGTTTTGATATAGTCCTTGCTCCACGTTCTTAAAAATTTCTTTTTTGGTTCCATTTTATTTATTTCAAGGGATTTGAAAGTATTGCAAGACATCATTTCTTTAAGTACAGAAAAGATATGATATGTTCCCATGTTGAATATAAACTCTCTAGTTAAAGTCAAAATTCTTTCTTGGTTTCCTTTTATATATTTTAAGGTATTTGAATTTTTATTGAATTGAGCTCTTACGGCTAGTATTATTGATTAAATAAAAAAACTCCAATAGCCGTAAACAACGGATGTTCTCATCAATCTTAGCGATCTTAGTTTAAGGTTGTTGGAATTTATTAAGATCAGTTGACTGGAAAGCCATAGCAATAATGATTAAATTGAACTCTTACGGCTAGTAGTTTGAATTATTGCAAGACATTTCTTTCAGTACAGAACAATATGAATTATTCCCATGTTGAATATAAACTCTCTAGTTGAAGGCGAAAATGCAAAATTATGCTGGCTTTCGTAAGAACCTATGGAAAACCTTGCGTGGTGGTGGTAGGGTGGAATTCTTTGTATGACTCAAGTATATTCGATTTTTGTTAATGCAATTATCTGAAATTTGTTCCACCAGTATTGCAGGTAGTCATAGCTTATACGTGCCTTTGATGTTTAGAGCATATATGTATTGCAGTCACCTTGACTTGTCTCCACGTTTAGCTCCCTATTACCCTGATCTACTCCTACTGTTCTTTGAAGTGCGAGTATTTTGGTCATGGGGCGCCTCCCACGAAGCCTACGATTATGGAATTGAGGTTAAGGTAATATTTTCGCTCCAAACAGCATGCAATTGAAAGAGACAGCTGTTCTTATTTTGAACCGATACAAGGGCGAGTGAATTACAGAATGAAAATGCCGTGGTACATGATTCTCACGGGGTTCGGGATTGTTGCGGTGGCTATCGTACGGGCTTCCCATCCTGAGGGCTTGGGTTCAAATCCCGGTGGCGTTGAATATTTTTCAGAGGTATCTCGATCCTACTTGAGGTGCTTTTTGGAGGGCACTTAGAGTGAGTACGCCGTCCGTCGGATGGGATGTTAAGCTGCGGACCCTTTGGCGCCTTTCGTAAAGAGTAGGCTAATGCTGACGCCGGGTTTCTCTCCACCCTTCATCCTGTCCTGTCCATTCCTAATTGCGCAAATGACCTCAGCTGTCGGTCGCCTCCCCTAAATACTACTAATACCCTTCATCCTTTCCTGTCCATCCCCTATGGCGCAAATGACCTCAGCAGTCAGTCGCCTCCCCTTAATACTACTACATGATTCTCACTTATTTGGAATGTTCTTTGATGGTCTATTTACCTGGCCCACGAAATACCTTTTTAATTTTTAGTTTTTGTGTACAACCTAACCGACGCAATGATACTGCCACAGGATCGATGGATGTTATTAGAAAAAAGAATGTAATTCATCTATTGTACTTTCTCGTCTTAATACGGAGCCAATTTTGTGCTTCTTTTCTGGTAGACTTAAATATTCTAATGTTTAGTGTTTTACTTAGTCGGTCATCTCATACGCTTTCCCGCGCACCGTTACCTGTCGTTGGTTTTCGCATTCTTATTTGAAATTCAAAAATTTTTAGAAATTAGAAACTTCCGTTGAGTAGGCACCATAAACATTATGCATAGCTTTCATTTGGCTTTATAACGAAATCTCCTCTTAATTAAGGCGTAATTTCGTAAAATAGATTAAGATAGATTATTTAGATGAAAACCCTCGGAGAAAATTGATGTCTGCCTTATTAAGTTCGGCTGGAGAGGCTAGAGTTAAAATATAATTGAAGTGTATTCGAGTATTATGTAAGGGTGCAAATTGTGTGTAAAAAAGTGGCTTACATTATATCTGTATGCACACCGATGCAAAGCAATAGTAAGGGCTTTCAGTATCGGGATAGTGATTTAGTCTAAGAGGATCGGAGTGGTCATTGAAGGAGAAGAGACAAGCATCTACAAATCAGGCTTGACAATCTCTCATGAGTTTTGACTCGATTCAACGTTCATTGATGTATTGTAAGACACTAATTACCGGTTTTACCTTGTTGGGAGTTTTACTACTTAATAAGGAAGGCGAGCGAGAGCTGAAGTCATTTGCGCCTTTTGGATAGATGCACATTTCGTTAGATGTAGAGCATTCAGGGAAAAGAGGAAGGCTGGAGAGAAACCAGGTTTATTGGGGGGGTAACACGTTGTCGACGTTTTCCCGGTCATTTTGTGGAAAAATTGTAAACAAACAATAGCTTACTCAAAACAAGACACCAAGGGGTCGCAAAATATAATGTCCCTTCCGACGGACAGCGTACTCTACTTAAAGTTCTCTTCACATAGTATCCCAAATAGTCGGGATACCACTGAAATATTTTGCACCGCGGAGTCTTGAATGCGGGCCCTCGGTGTGGAAACCCAATACACTAGCCACCTTCCCGACCCGATCCAGATCTTGTTGGTCATACGCTTAATCTATCGGGAACCCATTGATACCGAGCCCTTTCCTAACAGAGTGCATACTTTTAAGAAAAGATGTACGGAATTTATGCAATAATTTGATTGATGTGTGGTGTGAAATTTTATGTAACAGCTAAATTTTTTAAAAAATTTATCTTTTTTTTCTTGCTCATTGATTGATGTTAATGAGTTGGGGATTTTCTTGTTTTGTGAAAGAGATTTGTGCTTGGAAGTTTCCTTTAAGTGTACTTTTGCTTTACTGCCTGATTTTACCTATTATCTTTTGTGATTACTATGGACTTGTGTGTCACCTGACACTGTTTATCTGCACATTTAAATTTTAATAATAATAATACCGGACCGACAGAAACTGGCAGTGTTTATTTACTTTTTGATTTAATTTCCTGTGGATTAATTACGAGAGTGTATTTTAATTTTTCTGTCGACATCTCTTCGCCACCGTGTAACGCCGGGTACCATGAACTTCAGCAGTCCGAGGAACGTTTTTACCGACGACAGCTGCGATTCGGATCGCAGGGTGCGAGTCGAACATTGGCGACGAAGATTCCGCAAGAGAAACCCGAGCAGTGGAGTGGAAGGACGACAAAACGAAGAGCACTGTTTCGTGGCGAAAGTGTTTTGGGAAGGGTCGGGCCCCTCCCCCAGAGAAGGGATTGGTTTTGTGTATTGAGCTTTGCAGGGGTTTGGTTGGTTGGATGGAGGGCTAGAGGGAGGGAGAGAGAGGAAGGAAGGGTAAGTTCTGTATTTAGCTCTTCATCCCTCCCTCTCTCTCTCCTTTCCTCTCTCGGAATGTGTGTCCGTGTGGGGCCAAGTTCAGCCGAGCCGGGGAGGAGGGTCGTCGCGGGAGAAGTGGGTGGGGAGCGAGAGGTAGGGACAGAGTGTGAGTGAGTTCTCGTGTCCCGCCCGCTTGTGAGTCCTCGCGCGGGGGAAAAAGGAACGAGTGTTCAACCCAGGAGTGGTGGCGGTGGGAAGGGTTCGGGGCCCCAGCGATCGCGGGGCTCCGAACGGCCGACGAAACCGTCGACACCTTCTGCAGAGCGATCTATTCCCACTTCAGACGGACGCCTGTCGCGCGCAGATTTCGTTCTCATATTATTCAGTGTGAAATATTTGTATTGAAATTATTTGTATGTGGCGTAAATTTGTGGAACTAATTCATTAAGAAATAGAAATAACTAGTATTTCACGTGCGCTTTTGTTAATGTATTTTAACCATTATGGTGGTCTTATTTCCATGGTAGGTTTTGGATGGACACAGACTGAAAGTTTCCGCGAGACCGCCTGATACGTGTACCTTCCAACACAATAAGCCTCTCCAATGCACATATTTTCTATCTACCTTCATTCCATTCAATATGCCTATTTTTGTCCTCCCTGCCCAATATACTCACGTGTACTGTTTAAAATAGGTTTGAGATGACCTAAACTCAATACCACTACATTTATTAGCCTCATCTAACCAAGCATAACCTGACATCCGGCCTTAGAATGAGCAAGTCTTCAACTCCACATACTTCAGTCCTCACTTCAATCCGTCCAACATGCCCTTCCTTCCTCCCCCCTCACTTAATCGTTTGCCTAACGTGCTCCCCTCTGTACGCATATTGCAGTCTTCAACATCCCATTGCTAATCAAAATGATTGTAACCATTTTTCCTTTCTCCTTTGGATTTCTTCTAACAATCCTCTATCCTTCCCAACCTTCCATGCACTTCTTAGTTTGTTTTCCTTAATGTCCATTTCACCTTTCCATCCACACTCCATATCTCAAAAGCCTCGAATCTACATCTATCGTTTACTTCAACGACCAAGTTTGCGCGCCGTACATACGCCGTACTACGCTCCATATCAAAGTTTCCGCTTGTTTTTTAACACCCTTACTCTACGTCCCTGTCATCGATTCCCTCCTCCTCGTGAAATCCTCTTTGCCCAACGCAATTCTTCCTCTTATATCCCTACTCTTTCGACCATTTTAGTCCAAAAAATTTCGAGATATCTGTAAATTGTTGTACCCGGTCTAGTTTATGTTCTCCAATTTTAATGTTTAGCTTTGCCTTCCTCCTCGAAACCATTTGGTTTCATCTATCGCAATTTGATTGTCCTTCTCGTTCGTAGTAGTACGTCTCGTATGTTCGGTGAATTTTTTTACCCTTAGATACTGTAGTTCACTTATCACTAGTTCATATAACCTCCATTATTTGAATTATTTCACATATTTAATGGCAATTTAGAATTAAGAAAACCTTGATTTTCGACGTTGTATGCCTAGTTATGAATCACCCTCTGCCATGCACCCAAGCGGTGGCCTTCAGGGTACTATGCAGGTGTAGGTGTACCTCATGACCTCATAAATATGTCGAGTTAGCCTCTCTAATCACGCTCCAAATTTCTCAGCCTTCAGCACAACAGTAAGTGTACGTAACTCATGAGATGTTTTGTTCCCTTGATAATTTTGTGGTGCAACGAAAGATACGCCTTGAAAAATAAATAGATGTGGATATATTAATGTACTGTATTTTATCATGATGAAGTGTCAAATTTCACAGGGGCGTGTGACTTTCGCAATTCGTTTAGTTACATCCGCGGAGGCTGCGAACAGATGAAGCGAAATAGCGATGCGAGCCCGCCTCGTGTCGTTGAGCCACGCCTTTCTCAGCGTATGGCGGGAAACCACAAGGCTGCGTTTTCGGTCCTTAACTGTGATGAAAGAAGATGAAGAAATGTGAACCGAAAGCCGTGCCTATTCGCATGATGTATTATTTTACGCCGACAACACCATTTCCAATGAGTTCGTGAATTCGGGACAAGGAGTTGATTCAGTGAGAGATGAGATAAGGAGTTATCCCTCACTGAATATAAAAGTGAGAGACGATAATTTTAAATTAGTCTAGCTGCCCGTTTAAAACTCCCAATGCAAGAACGCTTCAAGTCGATCGGTTCTTTTCATTTCAAAAGTATATTTGTCAGTTCGCTGAGCGAAATAATTTCATTTGTACCGACAGAAAAAAAGTAAATATAATATTTGCTGACGGATTTTTTTTTCGCTCTTGATTTTTATCCAGTCATTTCCAGGAAGTACCACGCATGAAATGCTCCGAATTTGTTCTTTCCAGCTCAAAGGTACTTACTTACATAGTTCGCTGTGGTCGCGGAAATTCATAGATATATGAAACTGTAATTTTTTCAAACATGACATAATTTATTTTGGTAATAAATTGCAAGCATTAACGTGGAGCCCTTCTCAAGTGCTTTCATGAATGAAAAGTGAGAAAGTATATTTTTCGTAACTTTTAAAAATGCGTCTGTTGTTGGAAAAGACGTCTTGGTCGAGATTTTTAACAAGCCATAAAGAAAATAAGTCCGTTGCCGCATCGCTAAGTACTGCTTTTGGTTCCCCTTCTGCGAGAAATGCTCGTTGGGTAGGCATGTGTGAGATTGGGATGGGGACAGCGGGAGAGAAGGAGAGTGACTGGAGGGCTGAGAAAAAGTGTGCTCATCCATAAATGTCTCATGGGCGTCCGGTGTATGGGATCCGACTGAAAAAAAAATCATTCCCGTCTTTTAGAGGGCCCGAAGTAGGGGAGCCCGTTACGTTTCAAAGGAAACTGTCGTCACTAGATGTAAAGAGCGCACTCAACACTTTCATCTGTAACTTTCCTGCATTTGAAATGGAACCATCTAAGAAAAGATAAGTTAAAAACCAGACTTAAGTTAAAGAAAAGAAATCTCCTTGGGCAGGTTCGTCTCTTTTGCCTAACCAATTATTCGTAGTCTAAGTAATTACCTATGGAAACATAAATGTGAAATAAATCCAATGCGTTTATGCCTAGAAAGATAGATGTAGGTGCTCTTTTCCGTGAAAAAATAAACGATACTTTAAAGTTGAAATGAAGAAATTGTAAATTATATGGAAACGGTGCTAATGCAAAATAAAATTAATGCGTTCAGAATTGAAATTCAGGATCGTCGCCACCAATTCAGTTCCTTAAATCTCTTATCTTTCGCATGCGCCAATTCTTCGTATTGATGTTTATCTTGCCCACCCCATGGATATCTAGCAGTTTAAGCATATAGAATAATGTCCTGCATACCACCACAAGGGCATGTAGGGGGTGTTTCGGCAAAGGAAAAGGTGGATGGTGACATGATAGTTATATGATGTATGACAGAATGGCCAATCTTGGTTATTTTACGATATTACGAATTTTTCTTTGGAAAGTTTAATTCTTATCTGTGTGGAAATCTCGTAATTTTGATATTTATTAATTTAACAGCCATTTTAGCTGTCAATACCATTTCTTTTGTGACATAAATAAACTTGAGTGCTCTGAATCAGTTCCGTAATCCTACGTCCGATTCACTCTCTTTGTTTATTGAGAGCAGGATTGTGCTATATTGCAATATGTCAAACACCTTCAAATCGAACTGGTAAATATTGACTGTTTCAAGTGACTTCTCGTGGAAGGTCAATAATTATCGTCGATATTTCTGATATGACATAATTGTTGATTTTACCCAATAGATAATACTGGTGACCTGATGTGTAAACAAATTGATTTATGCTAATGTATATATAGGTATGCATAGAAGATAGTGTGGAGCGTAGTGCCGATGCTTCTCGATGAATTATCGATTTTTAATTATGATTAGATTCAATTATGCCAGGAACACTTGTCGTAACAACTTTCGACAAATCCAGAGAATCTTGTTTTTAATGCTATCCTATTCCTTAATTAGCATTTTCGCCTATGTGGCCTAGATAGTTACGCGGAGGGTATATGTATATGAGGGGGGTTGGTTGGAGAGAGAGGGCGCTATGTGGTCGGACGGGTAGATGGTTGGATACCGTTGAAGTTGGTGTCATCGTGGGCATCGCTCACAATGACAGCTCACCTGAAACGTGTTTTCTTGGGCGTGCGTCGCTTACGTCTTCAAAAATTCCCTGAGTAAGATGGAGCTGAGGATTCTCCCGAGTCAGAGGGAGGACATTTATATTTTCCGTCGAAGGGAGATTTAGGTTGGGTGGTGATAACGAGTAAATTGGGTAGAATTTATGACTGTATTACGGGAGAAGGAGTCGATTTGAGGGATAGGCGACTTTTCCGTAATCTATGCGTGTCTGAGACTGCTCAAGTGCGAGTTGTGGATGGAGAGTCCCGATAAGGAATGTTAAGAAGAGGGGGTGGTCGTTATTGGTTATCATTTTTTATTTTAATGGTGGTAACTAATCGTGCAGACTTTATGTCTTTGGAGTGTGGCCATGACATGTAATGATTTGCTTTATATAAATCTGAATGTCGTGCATGAGAAACTTTCAACTCCTGTCTTTGAGAAAAATTAGTGAAGTACAAGCTTGGGACTTACATGCAAAAATTAACAGTTTAACAAAGCTGCATTTGCATTAGAAAAAGTAATAAGTCATCGTGAGAAAGTTAGAGGCACACATAAATGAGATTTAGTGTACTACGATCTGATAATAATTTGCTAGCCTAAAATGGCAGTGTTCTCTTAAGAACATTTTTGTATACGGAATATTAAGATTTAAATTCAGTTACATTCGATTAAAATGATTATATTAACGTGAAAAATTATAGGCTAATTATTATAATAGTTAATTTTATTAGCAGTTCGCCGGGGGGATAGCTTTAAATCTGTGCTTATGATATATACGAGTCATGCACATGTACATATTACCCCATTTATTTTCCCGTTGTCTTGCCTACCAATGTTGTCGGCTATGGTGTCATGTTAAAGATACTAATTGAAGAAGAAGATTTTCGCTTTATATTTTACCAAACAGAAAATGCCAGGTTAATGCAGTTCCTCTAGTGTTTAAGAAGTATTAACAACTGTTATCTTTGGAATTCGTAAGGTGTATTACGAATTGCTCGTGCGATTTTCGAATGACTAACTATCAGAGAATAGGTTTGTTGTCACTGAGGACATTAGTGGGAAATTAATGCTTTCTCTTCAAGGCTAAGAGTTCGCATGGAAAAGATTCGCACCGCATTCGTAGCCTGGGAGGAGGGAGCCATTTTTCGCGTCTGTTCCTCAATTGATTACGTTCTTACATTCCAAGGGTGACTTTTCCTGAAGATTTCTTGAAATTCGGAATAAGTATGGCCATTTTATTCGTTTTCACTGTAGGAAAACGTTTAGATTTTATTTTCCACTCGCAAGTGCTGTCCTCACTTTTTCAAACTGAGAAATAGTTTTTAGTAGTTATGGTATTCACAGCTGAGCTACTGTAACGTTTTAGACTGCTGAACATCGTCCGTAAATTCATTAAAATTGACCTCGTGCATGAAATCAGTTATTTGTAACGTAACGTTCATATGTGCAGAATACAGTGGTTTATTAGACGATGAAGGATAGGAGGGCACGAAAGAAGCTCGTAACGGAAGACGGCTAGGAGGAGTCATTGAAACCGCGTACTGTAATACGAATTTTTAACTCTTACTTCTTTTTAGTACAGTGTATCTAATTTGATTTCCCTTATTTTCATGTGTCACAGTGACATACTACCTTGATCAAAAAGTTCCCGGAATTTATTCAGAAAATTAAAAATACAAGTTTATTCATCTAAATCTATATTGTCCCCTTCAAAGTAATCCCCATCGACTGCAACACACTTATGCCAGCGCTTGATCCAATCCTCGAAACATTTCTTATATTCGGTTTTCGGTATGTCCATCAGTGCTTCCTGCGATTTTTCCATTACTTCCTCTCGGCTGCTAAAACGCGTTCCCCGTAATGGTTTTTTAACTCGATTGAACAGAAAGAAGTCACAGGGAGCCAAATCAGGTGAATTCGGTGGCTGTTGGATGGTATTTGTTGCATTTTTCGTCAAAAAATTACGAATAATGATAGCACTGTGCGACGGTGCGTTATCATGGTGCAAAATCCACGAGTTTTCTGCCCACATTTCTGGTCTCTTTCGGCGAATTGCTTCACGCAAACGTCTCATAACGCCCAAATAATACTCTTTGTTTACTGTCTGGCCTTCTGGCAAAAATTCATGATGCACTACACCGTTGTAATCCATGAAAACCGTCAGCATTGCCTTCTTTTTTGACTGAAAACGACGTGGTTTTTTTGGTCTCGGCTCATTTGGTGAACGCCATTCACTTGCCTGATGTCTGGATAAACCCGTCTCGTCTCCAGTAATGATCCTTTTGATGAATGTGGGATCGGATTCAGCCTCGCAAATCATGTCTTTTGCGACGTCAACACGGTCTCTTTTTTGCATGAAATTGAGGTCTTTTGGCACCAACTTTGCTGCTACACGACGGAAACCCAAATCATTAACCACAATGTCTTGGGCGGATCCATAGGCAATGTTCAAGTCCTCCGCTATTTCTCTGATGGTTAATTTGCGGTTATTGACCAACATTTCTTTTACTTTATCAATTTTTTCACCGACTTTCGATGTCGATGGTCTGCCACTGCGTTCATCATCTTCGATTGACTCACGACCACTTCTGAACCGCTCGTGCCACTGGTAAACGACCGTTTTTTTTAGAGAATCGTTGCCGAAACACTTTTCCAACATTTCCAACGTCCGTGCGCCACTAAATCCGTTTTTTACGCAAAATTTAATACAAGTTCGTTGTTGCAAATTTAAATCCATTTCTGCAATTGTAAAAAATCGCCAAAACACACAGAGATAGATGTACTCTTGGCTACGTAACTTTTGCAAATGTCAAGTTATGACACTAAGATTTAAAGGGAATATCAACAACAGATGTACCAATTTAACAAAAAAAACAGAACTCAAATCGGAACGATGGGAGCGCCACACGGTGGTTATTCCGGGAACTTTTTGATCAAGGTAGTATTTCTGCATAGAAGCCTCTTAGAACGCTCAGTTTTGTCCTGAGTATGTTCATCAAATATTATATGAATGGCTTAAGGATGTAAATTAGTACATATTTGTAATATCCATTCTTCATTGCCTGTATATGCTATATTTTTTTCACGTCTCTAAACAATGTTTTCATTTCTTTTCAGGTAAGTCCTCCGTTTCGTGTAATGCAGCCATGTTATTATTGCAAGTTCTGTGAGTAAAGGTTTTTTTTACACGATGCTTATATCATCTCTTAAATCAGGATACATAAACTCGTTTTGTTTTTAAAAGGGAATCACATTCGATCAGTGAGTTTGACTTTTGCTTTCTGTTCTGAAAACAGAAATAATTGCAATTTTTATTTTCTATCCGATTCTAGCATCCAACCACTAAATTCTGACGAGCGGGGCCATTTTTGGAGACTATCGGTTGTTTCGGCTGTAATCAACATTTTTTTAGGAATCCATTTTTTCTTCATTTCATTAGGAACATCTAATTCTTCGTCCAGATTTCTCTTTTCCTCTTCGGAATTTTAATCTGTTGTCAGTAAACATCACCCCTAACAAGACAGCCGTTTACTTGTACGGACTATCAATGGAGTATGACTTGACGACTACTAAATGATAATTTGCATTATCGCTTGAACATTACCTTCGACGAAATCAAAACTGAAGAGTTTTCACACGCGCAAAAATTCGAAAGAAGAGTTGGCTCTTACAAAAGGATTCAACCAAGATTTAGCACCGCGTTTGCATCCAATATTGAACATCATGATCTCGGTTCGGATTTTATCAACTAAAATAAGCGTCGTACAAAACGGCTTTGACATGATATTTATCCGAGAAAAGGGATCACTTACGTGTGTAATACCGGTGGTACTCCTCAAGCAATTTTGAATTTTTATTAACATCTTTTATTTCATGAGTTGTATATAGGAGAATTTAATCTGACATAAGGCTTTTGAGATACACAAGTGGATTTTAAAATTTTGCTTAATTAATTAGATTACGCACCCATTACGTAGGTTATACAGTTCAAAAGGCTGACTGACGGAAAGTATCGATCAGAATTGTTTTGAAATAAATTAAATATACATGACATCGACTGCAAACAAATATTAACGTAAATATAACACCAAGATTTTACTTTAATTAACGTAGAGCTTCAAGGTAATTCTGTTAATGTTTCATCCACCTTAGCCTAATATTTAAATATACTATTTATAGAAAACCATATACAGAGTAATCAACCCGAAGGACGGTTTGGTAGATGATGGCAGAGTTCACCCAGTACTAAGCCCGGCGGCGTGTGAAATTCACACATCAGGGTAGGGGGGCCAGTTCCTGCCCCTGTACCGGTTATGGTTTCCCAGGAAGATCTGGTACCCGAAAAATCACATAGGGTGGAGCTGCAGGTGCCCAGAGTGGATTGCCCGGGAATCAAACCCGGGACCCTCCGGTCAGTAGCCCAACACTCTAACACCGGACTACGGCGACCTACTATATATATACTTGAAAAGATATACACCCACGCACAATGTATACAAGTATTTTTTTCGTATCAATTTTGGTCCTAAAACCTATTGTATTTTATAGATTGAATGTCTGTCGATATTACGTGACAGGGAAACATCTTCGTGCGTTTGTTGGGGAAAAACATTACACGAGTTTAAACGAAGTTTGCGGAAATGTATCATCGTTAATACGAGTTAGATTCCTACGTCCTGGTGGCATTGTTTCTCAAGTGATTTTTTTATAAAACGCAAACTTAAATTGAAAATATAGTTTGGAGTTTGTTTAAGAGTAGAACTGAAGAAGGGCCTCGAATTAGTAACATTTTGTAATAAGGGTTTGGAGATCGATGCGGGGTTGTGCCGTTGTCGAGGCAGCAGAGGAATTAAGAACTTTCCAGAAGAAGAACAATGTGTGTGTCACTTTCTCTCAAGGCGAGGCGTGCTTACTAGCAAAGAGTCTGTGAAAACTTCTGACGAGGGCATGGAGAGGCGAACGTGCAACTCCCTTGTAATGGAAAGCACCTCCTCCTCCTCTTTCGTCGTCGCGGTAGATGGACCGTGCGGTTGGCGTAAGGTCGTCAAGTAGCTAGTTTCCAAATTTGGCGAGCAATTAAGTACGTACACGTCGACTGCAAAAAATGCATCAAACATTGAGCATTGCTTGCTTAATTTATCTCCTTACTCTGATATTGGCCCTACATAGTATTGTTTTGATTAACCCGTTGAAATTATTTTTTTTACGGATATTGTGTGAAGGTTTACAAAAGTGTAACATTCTTATCGTTAATTTTGTCAATGTTACTGGGAAGAATCAAAAGTCGTGTTCATAAACCATTTGTCCATTAAATCATCCTTCAATTGGTGATTCAGGAATGAAACTTCATTGGTTGCGCAAATGTGTAAAATATGTACGTAACATTTCCATCTTTGCCGGACTCGAATTCAATTTATATCACGCGGAAGGCACTTCGGCCTTGTAACACTTTTAGTAATCTATTATAACTCTTTCCTCCTGCGTTGAAAATTATTGCATCCGCGTGATTTTGCATTCAAGGATAATTTCTTATCCCAACAATAATCCAAGTCATGGCTTATGGAGAATTTATGCTCGTGAATAGTTTAGGAAGGACCCCAGTCATGTCAAGAGTCGATCAGGAGGGTCACTAGATCCTCATGCTTCGAATAAGATAAGCTATATAATTTCGGTGATTATTTTGACCGAATTGGTTTGCCTTTTTCGACCTCCTTGCTATTAGCTGGTGTTTATAATTCCTTTTCGGCGTATCCCACAGCGTCTCGTCCAAATCCTCATCTATCAATTCGATTCCTTGATTTCAGATGTGGCTCTTTCTCTCCACGACTCCCGATATAAATTTACTCTTGTATTAGCCTCGTTTTGATGCAAATGATTTTCTTCCGGAAATCACGTTTTGTGTTGCAATTCTAATATTAAAATATTGCTACGAATAGGGAAAAATATAGACGACAGTTAGACGTAGCAATGGTTACCGCCTGAGAGAACTCCCTCAGGTTTACCTTAATTGCACTTGACTGTATGTAATATTTGATTGATTATGTATATGATACCCGATTTATGCTATTTGAACTATAATGAGTAAGTCAGCTTACATTTCCTGACTCGATTTTCATGTCAAAACCAACGGGTTACTGCGAATCATTTTGCTAATGTCAATCCTAATTCAAGAAATCGATAGTATTCCAAATGTCTTCTTAAGGTGTTCAGTTCGTTTTCTTTGTTTTCTTCCTTTTGTTCCATGAAACATACCGCAATGGAAAGAATGACTCCAAATTTTAAAAATTTAACTGCTTTCCGATAGATTTTCTCGAATTGGCATTTGGTTAAGTTATTTTTCCCGGGTTTACCTCAATTTCCTTGTTGTTTTGCTTGTACGACGGAATTCGGCTATTAATGTCAATCCAGTCCAGATGCTATTCATTCTTCTTTCTGTGAAATTCCCGTAATGCCGGTTACTTAATACCGTTATATTTCCCAAAGGAAGCCATTTGCATGAGCGATGAAGGGTTATACTTACTATACATCACCGAGGGTGATTCCGCAACGGCACGTGTTGAACAGAGTCACGTTCGCGGTTGTTTTAACTGGTTCACGAATGGGCGGAGAGACCCGCCATGAAAGTACTTCTCTTGATCTTCCCATTTATGGATGGGAGGGGAGTCACGTAAGCCAACCACTGATCGCTTTTCAATGGCAGTTTCTCCGAGGATTTATCAACACGATGTAGGTGCCTATATTTTCTGTTCGAATACGTTCCGGTGATCAGTGGGGTCGTGCTCGAAGGTGGGTAACAGGGAAACCGAGATCATGTGTTCAAGTCGTACGTTCTAATGTCTCTCCTCCAAGTGCGTGTATTTTTGTTGTTTGGTACCACGAATTCTGTGTTTTGGCGGTACTACTTTCTTGTTTATGCCTACAAAGTATACTTATACTGCTGATCAATTTGTCATTAATCTATCGCATAAAATTTAGTCTCAGTTCATTTGATCGTGTACTAATTGAGTCGAACACAACATTTTTTGTGATGCGGTTTATGTAAAGTTTCCTTTAGGAAGTGAACATGTGGAGTGACACTATGCTGTTTGTGCACTTTGATGTTTACCTCAGAGCCTCTTTTAATTTTTCTCGCGATAAATAAATCTTAGGGAGAGGTTATCGCGTCCCTTATTTTCCACTGTCATGCGGCGAACTTACTTAGCTAATTGTGACTATTTGTATTCTTGCCATCTTTGATCATCACCGATGTTAATTAAATTCCTCTCTAGTCTCATCATTCATTCCGGCTAATCTGTGCCTAGTTATATCGCATGCAATTTATTCAAGTGAGTAATTTCCAAATCAAGTTCACTTGTTTTATCATGAATCAGACTTGAATGAAGACGTGCATTCGTTGCGGTTGATTTAGTTTTCCTCAATTAAATGTTTATTTGTTTTTTAATGGCGTGTAATTATTATGCATTGAAACAACGGGAGAAATGGGTAGCGTAAACAACTAGTAATTATTTAATCTAAGGATTTGAAAGTACCTGTATGATGTCATTTTTGTTCGGTTTCCTCTCTATTCATGTACTCAATCGTTTTCAAGAATGTTGTTATAGTATTTTTCACAATCACCGAAATTGAACTCTATTATCACCTACGTTGTTACTTTTTACTGATGACTATCAATGAAGCGACATAATACGTAATAATGAGCCCGAAGACAAATTTCGATTCTTGCACTCATGAAATTTTCGTTAGTTTGAATGAACAGGATTTCAGTTTGCGCTTCTTTGATGGAAAAACCTAAGTTTGAAACGCCTAATTTAATGAGTTATGAATGGAACAAGACGATGTTAAGTGAAATCTAATGTCAATTAAATACCGTGCGCCTCCGCGTGGTGTAACTAAAAGTAAAAATAAAGACTCATTTTTTAAAAATTTGCTATGCTATTATTTTATGCTTATTTGTTATTCTGTTATTATTAAGAAACGGCTAATTGAACTACAGTTTTTACCAGTTTGCTCACACACACTTACGTAAACATATTTTCAGGAGAATCATTAAACTGTGTTAGGTCTACATTAGAATATCTTCATTTCTATATGCATACACACATTTGAACTATTTAGACATTTCTTGAAGCACTTTATTGTGAAAGATGGGATACCGGCTCCTAGGGTTGTGTGCATATAATTTTGGGTTGATTGGAATTTATTAATCTGTTAGACGTTCCAAAACGTCTCTTAAGCTCCGTCGAAGTCTTCTATTGTAAAATTTGAACATGAAAACAACACGTGTTTAATGTGGTGACTGTAATGAATGAGGTATTTTATCATATTTTTTAAACATACTTTGTATGTTATTCATTTGACGTTATTATAAGTTATTGATTGAATAAACTATTGATATATTACATGAGGAAGTTCTTTTCTATGTTTGGGGCTCGCCATATTTGCGTATTATGTTGCACTTAAGCAAATAATTAATATGCAATTATCCTGTGGTCATTCAGGTTACAGAATTGTTTACTTTTGAGATTGCATCCGTATTGTTTTGCTTAGAGTAATTGTTCTCTTTTGCAAACTTGGTGAAATTGTAATATTTCTTTTTGATTACCTGTGACTCAAAATAATTACCAATTCTTAATTTCCATGAGGAGACACTGAAGAAATTCGAAGCTAAGAACGGTGAAGCAATATAAAATGGCACCCATTAGCTAAATTGCCAACGCGGAACACTTTCGCGTCCTTGATGAATTTCCCTTTTTTCTTGTGAGAGAATCTATCCATATCATCAACAAACCATGGAAGAACGTTCGAGTCTCTTAGACCTGAAAATTGGTGGTTTAGGAAGGTCCGGGGGTTGGCTTCCGGCGGAACCATTGTTGTTCACTCCCAATGGCGTCTTGGTTATCGAGATATTGATCCACATGGGCGAAGGAGGAAAAGTAGGTAGAGAGTGAGACGCATTATATGTCGCTAAAATGTGTTGCAATATACAATTAAATTGTCATGGCGTTGAGTTCGTAATTGAGTTCGCTCTCAAATCACTGGAGAAGTACGTGCATATATTCCCCTCCAGAAGGAAAACTGGCGCTAATACAGTTCGTCGATTATAATCGACCAGGTGATTGGAGTAGGGGAGGTTTCTCTATATAATTAGCGATCAGCTTTAATTGCAGCTGCCAGCCGCATCAATCAGGTGACTTCCGGCAGTGCCATCATCTGTTACTGCTGATATGATTTCTAGATATTTACGTCAATTTCTTTGGTTTTCGCTCCAGTTGTCGAAGAGTTACGATACGAAACATGATGAAAGTACGGAAACTGTTTGCTGCGGCGTCTAGGACGTTCTTTGATTATTTTGCAATGTACGACGATGATTTATCTTCGTGTGTTTATTCTGGACCTGAAACCCTCAGAAAAACTTTATCTTTATGTTTAAATTCATTTTTCGTGTGACATTTTGACTTTCAAAATATTCCGTGTTCGACCTAATTAAGCGTATATTTTGACGTCTACCATCCTCCCTTAACAGCCTCACGGTCATGTATTTATCAGTTGGATATACTTATTAGTAAGATTCATTGTTCGCTCGATAACTTGGTTTCTTTTGTTTGGGACATCATCACTCCTTATTCCTTTGTTACAATGAGCGTCCAATAAATTTTTTTACATTGTTCTTATCTACCATCTTAGCATTCGCGTCCTTCAGGCGTTTGCATCTTATTATGTCGATAGAAGATTTTCGCGTTTGTAAAAAAATTGCTTCATGGCATTGTGTGCGATGTCATCTTGTTTGTACGCTATAGATCCAAGATTTGCGACTATCGGAGCTAAATGCAAATTCGCGGCAACAACAATGAAAGGGACATGTGAGATAAGAAATATCATGTCGATGGTGTCTTAATATCTCATGATGTCCTCCCACTATCAAACGTTGAAAAAAATGGGTCAATGGCTGGAGGCAACTTCCGTCAAATTGGCTTGTTATGATTGATTAATCATGATTCCATGTAAATGTCATTATCAGTCGCTTGTTCATTATTTTAATATCATTCTTATTTGGTTGAAACACCAAGTTAATTACTGTTTTATCTGCTATAGTTTACGTCAGATGACACCGTTTGGAGACCTCTTACTGTAGAGAAGACTCTGGGCCGTATCAACGCAATCACTATTGAATTGTATCGTTAACACTTTAATCGAGCGCTGTTACGATGTTCACAATTAAAATTATTGATCAACCTCTTACTTGCAGAGGCGGTATTTCAGTAATTCAAATCGCAATTACTATGCTTCAAATTCAAATTTTGTTAGTTGATAGGTAACGTAATATTTTTTTTCATCTTGTACGGCATATATTCCCAGAATGATGGGGAAATATTGGGCGAAGCATAGTTTGTGTTTCGGCTCAGATGGCGAAGTCCAGTCGGAAGCGAATATATCTTTATGATAACAGGGCTGCGAAGTACCTAGAAAATCGGGAAGACCTGAAAAAATCACTGAATTTTTATTTTGTTCTTCGCTTGTACACACAATACGATGCCAAACGTTTCCGTTGTTTTATAAAGTTAGTGCTTTTCTTCCGATTTACCAATACTTCTTGCTAATTATGACGAAAATGAACAAGTAAAGTTCACTTCTTGAGTGCAGGTTTCCAACCACCACCAGGGCATTATGCACGTTTTCCCATGGCCTCACTCATAATTTGGGTAAAGGTGGTCGGGGTGCGATTTTACTCATGGCTCCGATGGAAGAACTAATAGTCCATCCTTTTGAAACAGCAAAAAGTAAGAAAAGGACTTTTTCCCTTGGTTTAGGTGCTTGTTAAATTTCGTTGCCAATAATAATTTATAAATCTGTTCAAATAAATCCTTTGAATTACGCACACCATGCTAGAAATTATTATTATTACGTAATCTACCCATTAAGGTAGGTTTTGAATGGACACAACTACCAAATAAATATCTTGTTTCTCATAACAAAACTCAACCCAACATCCCACTCTGCAACAAAGTCTCTCTTCAACTCCGTATACTTCCTTCTTCCCTTCATTCGGTCCAACATCCCTATCCTATTCCTGCCCCCTTCTCGCTTGCCTAAGATTCTCCCCCCTATCACAGTGTTCAACATCCCATTGCCAGTCAAGATGCTTTGCATCCATCTTTCCTGTCCCCTTATGATTTCTCCCGACAATCCCATCTCCTCCCCTACCATACCCAGAAAGTATATATCGTACATATATAACAGGTCCGCTTTACACATAGTGTCAACGTATCGTACAGGTATATGGTATGTACATGTAGATTATTTAAGCCTTTAATAATTTGAATATGTTCATTCATGGTGTTTTCAATTTTTAGGTTGGACTATGGAAAACATGATTTTTGGCCTTGAAAACTTGGAAAAGTCGGGAAATTTTGAAATTATATATAAGTGGCAACCCTGAATCAGATTTATCGGGAGTCATTGCGCAGGGCTGAAAATAATTCTGGATCATAAGAAATTAAATTATTATTCCATTTTAATTATTGCATTGAACCAACTTGCGAAATTTAAAGGCCATGGAAAAATTTCATTCTTTATTGCTCACTCTAAAGTTTGATTTTAATTTTCACTTGGATCTTGAAAGCGTCTAAGCCACGACGCGCTACCACCCTACAAGACGCGTGCTGGTAAATATTTAATCGTTTACATTTCAAACTAGGATGTAATTAGTGGGGAGGTAATCGGAGGACATGGTCTAAGAAAATATCCAAGGAAAGAAAACTAAAACCCAGGAGTGCGTTTGGATGCGCGAAACCTGACAACGTGGGCCCCTGCCTTCTTTTTCGCGAAAATTCTGTTAGCTTATCGTGTCATTCGTGCACGATTGGCGTCGTTCATTCGCCGTGTGCTCCGCTTGCCATTCTGAGGAGAATGAATCTGGTTCGATACATGCATAATAGCCGCCATTCCCTCGGGAGAGCTGGCGGCGTTTCCATGGCAACGCGAGGAGCCGGCTGTGTACCTTCCAACCTGATGGGAAAAGTAGGCTAAGCTATCAAAGGAGAAGTCCCTGGGGTTCACGACTAGCGTTATGAAAATTTCAGCTTTAAAATTTACTGCCGTGCATGATACCATAGTGGTCCTAGTACCGAATGCTTAATATCGAAGTGTTCGAACTCATGTTGTCATAGTCGAGTCGTTTGGGTTTTGCAAACGTCGATACTCCTACATGTTACGCTAAAATTGGTGACTTAGTGGCTCATCAATTCCCGTCGTTGACGAAAGGGCTCGTTCCTTGCATTCTTTAAAGTTTTCACACCTTCGTTTTAAGATTATGTACACATTTCTACGCTAATGAAATGACGCTTAAATGATCGCCACACATGAACCGGCATAGAGGGAGAGGGGTGGTTTTTTTAAAGAAATTTTTCCCGAGATCAAGATCTTTCTGAAAATCTCTCTCCTTTCATAATCTTCCTCTCTGTTTAATTGCGTCTTCCTATTTGTAAACTTAATAATTCCTTTCGATTCACGAGATTGACATCGAAAGTCATTCTTATCTTCGATTTGAATTGACTCGGCTTCTTAGACAGGCACGCACGACCATTTAATATGCAGTAATCTTTTATTAGTAAAATATTTCAAGAAAAAAACTCGATATTAATTAATTAAGATTAATCGTTGGTTTTTTTATACTAATGAATGTGACATTTCCATGAATTGTCGTAAGATGACGTCTTAAATATAGTATGTGATTCGGAAATATTTGACGTCACGTTAAACTTGAATCGATCCATCGAGTGTCCTCAAGAAACACCTAACGCAGTTTTGATCGCTGCTGGACCACCCACGTGACATGACGCGTACTAGACCACGTATACATAAATGTAGATGATGTGCTGGATCACTTCCCCACACACAGTTTAATGGCGGTTTTCAATGCTCAAGAGGGAGGGCGTAAGGATATTTTATGTCTAGTGTCGTGTGTAATTGGATGACATCCCAATTCATGAAATAAAGAAATTGATGGCGCGTTCAAATCTTCTTCTGCATTACACTACCCGCTACTAGTTGGGTGGAGAATTCGGTAAAGCAGTGGCTAAAATGGAATCGTTTGAGTTTTAGCTTCAAAATCACAGCACAGCCATGATACACAGTGAATCGTCATTAAATGAAATTTTATATCGTATCTTATCAGTGGTACTTAACAGTTTGATGAAACCCCTCCAATCACTGAGTCTTGTCATCGATCTCACCTCATCCGAGATAGTAACGGGAAGTCTCCCTGCATGGAGCGTGGATGTTCCAGTATTTATTCGCCTATGTGAGGTACGAAAATGTGTTCTAAACTTAAAATTTTTAAGGACTTCCGACTGTCTTTCAGTTTTGTTCAATGTCGTTGCTCACAAAAGGAGGCGAGTCAAAATATGACATTAGAATGTACCATTTGTGAAGCCAATCGGAATTCGGGAAAAAAATGAAGGTGCCCAATGAATAAATAAATTGGATTTGTACGTTTCCACAGTACTTTAATTGTTGTAGAAGAAAGCGTTTTGACGATACTGCGTCACTTCTGTTGCATGCGAACATGTGTTTGGGTAGTCGACCGTATAGAATAGGAAGAGAGGGGATGTGTTTTGGGAAGGAGACCTATTTATCTTGTATAAAAAAGGGGTGGGGGAAGAGAAGAATGTCGGTTAATGTAGGACCCTGGTATGTAAGGTTCTGACGGCAGGGGCTGGAGAGGAGTTCAAGGTCAACTTTAAAATGAGTAATTGACCGGTGAACCTCCAACCCGCGTTTTTATAAGGAAATATAACACCCCTTCCCAGAAAAAGGTTCCCCTCCTTCTTCCTCTTTTTCCCTTTCTTCCTTTCATTTCCCCTCGCCCCCCCTCCCAACTCATCCTAGCTCTCCTTATATAGAACAAATATAATTTATTTATTCATCATGAATTTCCATAAATTAGAGTCCGCCACAGTATCCGAGATGAAGTTGGACGATCTTTTTTTCCGAAGAGAGAAAATCTCCTGTTAAATTCGGAAATTTGAGAGGATTCCCTGAAATTTAGGATATTATCAAGAGATACGTGAACGGCTAAGTGCTATACTAAAAGCGGAGATCGTATAGTTATAGCGAAAGGGATAATTCATGCATCATCATTAGTATTTTAATACTAAGATTAGTTTACTGCAGCCCGCCATTCTTCTCTATTGGGTGATAATTGCCTCACTCCCGATAGGTATTCTGTTTTACCTCCTTAGTTTTTTCATGTGCTAGTCTCTTGGTCGTCATCACTGAATCTGCCCTTCAGTGTTTCCTTCCATCATTTTCTAACTAATCCGTTGTGCCGAAAGGAGTGCCCAATCATTTATTCTTTGCCGTTGAGCGCTCCATTTGACCTTTCCTCTTCTGCTGTTCTTCCTCGTCCCTAGCTTTGTCTGTCCATTTAATCTTCAGAACTCTCCCCCAGCACCATGTTGCAAATTCACGTATTTGGACAGCAAAAGGTGAATAGGAACTGAGGTGAATATTTGCGTAAACAAGGTTAATAAATGAGAATACTGAGCGTGCAGGCTCTGAGTACAGAAATACGTAAAAGATTAATCCATTGCTAATTACCTAATATTGACCATTTTGATAGCAAGAGTCTCCTTGTTTGGATCGGCAATTTTGTTTGAGGAAAAAAATTGAGTGATAGGACAAAAGGAGACTTTTGTGGCGTTTTTTCTATCCAAAAGCTATCTCAAATGGTAAAAGTACTATTAATAATACAGAGTTACTGAAAATAGTGGGAATGTGTTAGCTGGTTTGAAAGTAGCAAACGAGGAAATGTTGGTTATGGAAGACAGGAATTTGATGACGAGAGTAAAGTGTAAATGAAAAGAAGAAACATGGAGCTATTGCTGGGTTTTGAAGATTCTCGTGCAAGCGGGAGGCTTGTAGAAGGGAGATAAGAGGAGGAGGAAGAAGGAATTAAATATTTCGGACGAAATAAGTGCTTCTGGCATCTTTGAGGAGCTGAATGAAGAACTAGAATAGGGAAACGTTTGTTGAACTTAGGGTGGTTCGCAGTCCCTCGATCCCCAGACACTCGGCTAGCCGTCTAGCTGTGCCCCATTATTTATGTACCTCGAAAAAGAGGGTTTTTTATCTAAAAATTGAGGGTTAACCTTTTATTCTTCATTATTTTTTTAAATTAAAAAGCTGTTATCAATGCAAATATCAGTTATGAATTGATAATTTCAAATAATATAATCGCTCTGACACGTTTTCGCCATTCATCATGGCCCTGCTACGATGAAATTGGACTATACAGTTAGTCCCTCTTCAATTCCGTCTACTTCCTTCCTACATTATGTTCAATACTATATGCCTATCCTATTCCTTCCCCTTCATCGATTGCCTAACGTTCTCCCCTCTATCGCAGTCTTCAACATCCCAATGTCTATTAATGTGCTCTGCATCCATATTGCTTGCCTCTTTTAGATTTCTCCCATTAATTCCCTTTCCTCCCCCTACATGTTTAACATTTCCTCACAAACAACCTCATTTGTTTTCCTTTCTGCCCATTTAGCCTTCTCCATCCTTCTCCAAACCCACATCTCAAAAGCCTCAAGTCTGTGTCTATACTCCTGCTTCAATGACCACGTTTCCGCGCCGTACATAACTACGCTCCGTATCAAAGTTTGAACGAGCCTTTTTCTTAATATCCTTGCTCATCGTCCCTGTCACAATTTCCCTCCTTGGCTAACGCAATTCCTCTTCTTTTGTCCCGACTACTTTGGCTATTTCGGTCCTAAATATTTCCGAGTTCTCTCTCGCCTTCCACCTACTCTAGTTTATGACCTCCTATTTTAACGTTTAACTTTGACTTCCTCTTTCTCGAAAACCTAATGACCGTTGTTTGTTCACATTGAATCTCATCCCATACTAATCACACTAATTTTCCAAGGTGCCCGGTAATTCTTGTAAACCCTTGGCTGACTGGCTAACTTATCTGTTATCATCCGCCATGCTGATTATACATTAATGAAATCCGAAACTCTTATCATTGTCGCGCAAAAAGGTTTTTAGTTCGTTGGAGAAAATTCTATGAAGCATTTGTGGTAATAATAGTGTGTCGGAGAACGTGTAATTTGTCTCAGCAATTTGAATAACATATTAATTATAAATATAAGAGAACACGCCTAAGTTCCACCTCTCATAGTTCCGAGCTACTCGTTATTTTTTTGGGAGTTTAACGTTTCAGCATTCCACATGTGGTGGGCATGCATGCATCAGCGTGGGTATGCATACATATCCCAATGAAGTTTCTGCAGCAAGGTGTCGTCTCAAATCCTCTCCCATTCCCGAAAGCGATCTCCCTCTCCGCCGCCGCGATTGTCCGCAATTTTCCCCCGAGAAGGGAAATGAAACCACTAGACGACAAGGACTTGAGGTTATTGTTTCCGGCCGAATCCCTACCAAAGTCTTAGGAAGGCGCCCCTTCGCTTGCTTCCCTCACAAGGGCGAGCAAGTCCTTCGTTGCACGAGACGAGCGCGGAGGAATATAAAGGAGACGGCCCATCCCACGGGAGTGCCCTCGCTCGGTATTCCGAGGCGTCCCCGGGAAGCTCCGCCTAGCAAGGAAAGAATGGAGGGCCATGAGAGAGCCAGCGCCGCCTTGATGGATAGTTTCCTGGACACTGCTTATCCCACCAAGGTGCCGTAAAGGTTTGAACTCGCGCATGCGGGATCGTCCACGGGTCGTGTTTGAAATCCCAAGAGGCGTCCCCTTAAGTTGGCTCCGGCTTCTGGATCACTTAATGCCAGATATTCTGAAAATTTCAATCTACAATCTTTGAAGTACACTTTATCTACTGAAATAATTAAAATAGGACTTCCCATGATTACGTTCTTCAACTGTTACTAGAAATCAATATTTAAATAAATTGATATTTCCATTTTATATTAACGCAATGATACGGACATACCACCGGATTACTTTTTACAGGAATTACGTTTTTGAAGAATGGAACTTTTTAAATATGACGCTGCCATTTGAAAATTGTGCCATATTTCACGTGTAAGCTTTAACGGTAAGCAATTAAATAAAAACAATTCAAAGTTATGGAGGGAAACAATTTATTTATATTAGCGAACAAAGACAGAAATACACAAAAAAGAAAAGAGACGCAATCGTTTTCGGTGGTACCAGCCAACTTTCTTAAAGAAGAGAAGGAAGGAGTTCCTGTATGCCTGGACCTAAGCTGTCTTCCTCTACGTCATGTTCCTCTTAATGTCTAGCCTTGTTGGCCTAAGTTTTTTACCATACATTTCTTTTATATATTCTATCCATATCTCTTGGATCTTTTCTGTGTTATCTTACCCGACTTATCTGTTACTGTTAGGACAGAACCCTTCTTACTTCCCGATAGTGATTTAGCCTTACTGCATAGCGCACCAAATTCACCCTTCCTCTGAAAACTCTCCATATCCTCAATATCCCCATGTGCTAACTATATATATGTAGAGAATATAAATATATATATGTATATGTATACATATATATATATAATGCATACTTTGATATGGAGCGTAGCTATGTACGGCGCGGAAACGTGGTCATTGAAGTAGGAGGAAAGACGTAGATTGGAGGCTTTTGAAATTAGGGTGTGGAGAAGAATGGAGAAGGTGAAATGGACAGGGAAGAAAACAAATGAGGAAGTACTTGATATGGTGGGCGAGGAGAGGGGTTTGTTGGGAGAAATCCTATGGAGGCAGGAAAAATGGATGAAGGGGGTATTGACCGGAAGTGGGATGCTGAAAACTGTAAAGAGGGGAGAATGTTAGGCAAAAGAGGAAAGGGAAGGAACAGGATAGGGATGTTGGACGGGATGAAGGAAGGAAGAAAGTACTCTGAGATGAAAGGGACCTGATGTAGAGTATGGATGCTGGATTTTGTGTTATGTTAGGAGTAATAAAATATTTATTTGGTAGTTGTGTCCATCCAAAAATCTACCTTAACCGGTAGATTACCTTATTCATATATATATATATATATATATATATATATATATATATATATATGCATGCATACTCAAACACACATACATACAGACATACTATATATGCATTCTTGTGAATTCCGATTATAACAAAGTAACGAATTTTGTATCCCCAACGGAGCGAAAGCCAATTTACCCTTGCGTGTATAATATCACAAATGAATAACCATTATGATCCACCATATTAGTGGTGTGTCGAATACCAATTGTACATGCTAAGGCGAAATTCCAATATTTTTTTAAATATTTAATATATAGGAAGTGAACGGAAATAGTTGGCAACTTCCCGTAGGTCAGAGACACCGTAAGATCCATCATGCACTCGGCCAAGCAGCGCATGAAGTGCGTGCCTCGTTATGGTACGAATCGGACATCCCATGACAAATTCACGCCCACGCCCTGTGAGAAACTCGCTATGCTGGATTTAAATGCGCGCCGCGTCACGAAAATCAAGGCGATTTTGATGTTGGCGTCCAACGAAGCGCGACTTGTTGTGACACGTCCTCCCATCATCAGTGCTGTTATTGCTGCTCCCTATCGCGGTGCCATTAACTCTAGTAAATATAAAAATCTGGTGAATATCGGTGATCCCACCGCATTCACTTTTCCTCGATTCCTCCCCGCATTTATTGTGACTTATCTTGACATAAGAAAGTGTTTCATCTCAGTTAGTTCTGATATTTTTTGGATGTATTCGGATGCGCATTCTTCCAGCATTAACTCATTTCCGTATATTTAGGTTTCTTCGTCGACCTATTCCTTTGGTGAGGGCACCATTTCCTTATGTTGCTAGACATTTTACAAGTCTTTGCATTTTATTCATAGAAAGCCTCTCAGTTAAATTATAACTGTTTATGTGTATCATCCGTACATTTCACAGCTTTAAATGCTCTTATTAAGTAGATGAGTGTTTTAAGAGGACACCTCTTTAAGTGAAGATGACAGGAAATATGGTTTGAACCCTGTCATTGCCGGAATTGTAGAAAAATGAAAGGAAATCGTTTTTAATGTTTGGACAGAAAAAATGATGTAGTTAATGTACATTAGTGTAACCATTGGAGTTACACCTCTGTGACAAATATGATTCGTCGCACCAGCTAATTACAGTGCAAGCAGCTTAAACGTATTGACGCATGGTAATGGGTGCTAAGTCACCAGTCAGATAGGGAAATTTGTGTTTAAATATAAAATGTGAAAGAATATTCGTAATAGTTAACCTGTGGAGTAGTTTGAGTGATTATGATCTTCGATGGATTGTAAGAAACAGAATCCCTGTTATCAGCCTGTTCGAAAATCTTATTTCCCCATCATTTTTTGGCCTACCAAAGTAATGTGGAAACATTTCCCTGATGTTGGTATTAAGCATGTACTCTTTTTTGTTTTTCCAATGGATTAACTTTTAGAGAAAATAACTCCGGCCTCTATCTAAGTCTCTATAATGATCGTGTTTCGCTTTTCTATCTTAACAAGCAATTTATGCATATTTAAAAAAATCATAGATTGAATATTTTTGCTCTGGACCCCAAATAGTCGGGAAATATTTTAGGCGAGGTCAGGCCAACGCAAAAAATATCTCTCGCTAATTTTCCCCGCCAAATGCTTCAGCATCATTGGTTTGATGAATCCTAGGTTCTTGAATGCAGCTCCGTAAATATTTTTAATGTCAGGTCTCTTGCCAGGGTCTCTCAAAAACTGTCCTCATAAATGCCACCCGGAATGAGCGCTAAACATTTTGCATTCTGTATAGGTCGAGTTAAGCCGCGGGGACTAGATAATATATATGTAAGTGGATCAGACTGTAGTGCCACTTGAATAGGAGGCCAAGAAGAGCTTTTTATTCAAGTAGGATGACAGTTAGGTGACACCCGGTATGAAGGGAGTTGAGAAAGAGAAATTCGTGGACGTTTTCTCTTAGAAAAACTGGACAGACAGTATGCCATAATGTCGTGAAATCCGTATGCATATGTCCACAAACGTTTTTTAATGTTCGGCACCACTCGAATCCAATTTCGATTGTACAAATATCCTCATGGGGTGAATAAACCATAAAAAAACCATAAACAAAGTTATCAACCCGAAGGTCGATTTGGTAGGTGATGGAAGAGTTCACCTAGTACTAAGCCCGACGGCGTATGAAATTCACACATCAGGGTAGGGGCATGGGGTGAATATGTCTCGAAAAATTGCCACAAAATAATTTAACTCACGTCTCTCTAGAAGAAAAATGTCACGACCAAAATAAAACTGTTCATGAATATAAATTTCTATTCGGGATTTTCTCCATGTATCATGAATGTACGAGATTAACAATATTTAGAAAAACCTCGTCATTTTTTCTAAATGTTGTTAATATGTTAAGCAAAACCATTCCAAGAACGCCTTAGTAAAAATCTTTTAAATGTCTCCTTGACTTGTGCAGAGTAAGTATTTCTCCGGAGAAGTCTACGGTTTGGTAGCCTAGTGTGATGGCCGTCCAGATATTGACCCGTCCCAGTTTCCTGGTACAATCTCGGGTAATGCCTCCGGGCAATCCCAACTGAAAATCCAAGGGGTGGAATTCGTTGGATTCTAGGACTTAATAATGGAAAGGAACAGGCCATCCAGAGCTTGAATGGGTGAGCCTTACATGCTTTAAGGTCTTATTGTTGATTTGGGGTTGGCTCTACCCTCACTCATCCAATCAATCTTCGGGTTGATCATTGTCATTTTATTTTACTTTTTATGATTGGATTTATCAGTCAAAAGAATAAGCCAACTGTCTACTTCCATTAACATTAATTTGCCACCGAAAAATGTAGAAAAGTAAGTATGTGGGGCAGCAAAAATAACATTTTGCAATATTATGATTAAAAAGGTTTTCATAGACTCATTACTGATCCTGGTCCATGGTTAAATTATGTCTTCTCCATGCATTCCTCTAATTTTAGATACGTATACCATTCCCTCATTATAAAAATTTTATCTTGGACTAGGCCTGGCCCTTCAAGTGATTACTGTGGTGGTGGATACCCACTGATAAAATGGCGATTGAAATTTTCTCTCGAGCGATTAACTTTCTACCTTTCTCTTTTTAATTTCACGAATCCCTGCTCTTGTAGCCTTGTTAAAACCGTTAAGAACTCAATATTGTTGAGTTTTTGTAATCCTTGGTGCGCGCCTGGCAGAAGGCAAGCAATTTGTTTTCGGTCACCGATAGAATGGGCGGAGGTGATTTTGGCCTCAGCGGGGCGAGTATTTAATTTTCATCCCAGTGTGGGCGAAAACTTGGCTCGCGACCGGAAGGTGGGTGGAAGCGATCGCTTCCGCCTCTGGGCGGTTCTTTTCCCAGTGGCAACACACGGCCACTGCCGACGCAGTTGCGAAGGATCTCGAGGTCCTCTCGTTTACACATACACCCAAATTAAATTCACGCTCTGACCTTTCCCGTAGATCACCATGCGAGCATCCAGCACTCCGACAAGGCGATTTTGACCCTATACAATGCCTTTTCCAGGCAATAAAAGCTAACTAGGTCTCTCTACCGCAAGCTCCACAGTTATCAACCCGAATGTTGGTTTAATAGGTGAGGGTAGAGCTCGCCTGATACTACGCCCAGCGGTGTGAACTTCACACATCAGGGAAGGGAAGTGGGTAGTTAATTTCCCTGTGCCGCCTATTGTTACCCAGGAGGATCTGGTACCATAAAAGTTACACAGCTCGGGCGAAGCTGCGGGAATCAAACCCAGGCCCTCCAGTCAGTAGTCAAACGCTCTATCCACTGGACGAACACGTCACACTCTCCATCGAACTCTTATAAAAATCCTTGCACCACCCACCTACGGCTACCAACTCAGCAACATTTTATCTGCGACGGCTTTTTGTCATACATGAAACGATCTAAAGAACTGCTACCGACGTCCTGTGTTACGTAAGCAATCATAATCTTCGCGAAAATTTATAGCTTCCAAAACTCCATACCTGCCCTCAGTAAATTGGACAGTTTTTCTCCCATTCATTAGACTGCATCTTTTTTCAAAACCAATGGGGTTTTCAGATAATCCCGGACCGCAGGTATAAAATGTAATAAAAATGTCCAAAATCCCCCAACCTATACACCCTTTTAAGGCTTGTTATGAATGCTGAACTTTTTATGTCCATAATTCGACTTAGCACTGCAGCACAACCATATTCATTGCGACGTTCAACCGCTTCCGTCCCTACGACGCCTCCGTGGTGTACGACGTGTTCGCGTCGCAGCCCTGAGCCTCATCGCATTCGTATCTCTTCGAACAACGGATCACTTCCTTCAAACGTCTTCACTGTCATCGTTGCAACAGGTGATCGCGCTCGTGCTTTTTCCACGCTTGTTAAAATAACCGGCTAGGAGAGTAAGATGGTTTTTTCCGTACAGTCGGGGGAATGGCAATACATGGCCTGAAATAAGGAGTGCGGGAAGACTAGAACTTAAAAAATAGTGCTCGCATTGCTTTTATAAATGATCCTTAAAGCATATGGTCATGCTCTCAGTCAATCCGTCCGTCGTATTAAGCCGTAACTCCTGTAAATAATTTGTACTTGACGTTCGTCACCGATTGAAAATATTTTTTGCTTGAAAGCAAGTATTTTTAATCGCAATCGAAAAGCTTTTGACGTCTAGTACTGTCGTCGACCTTTGAAATAGTATAGAGTTTAGTCGGTCTCTGTTACAAATAAGAAGCCTCCACTTTTTTGTGTCTTGATTGCAATCCATTCACACCTTCATAAGTAATACAACGTAGCATTTTTACTTGAAATCATTTAGCGAGTAAACCTTCATGTATCAGAAATAACGGTCCATGCCACCCTAGTGCTCGAGTCATTTGTTTGACCGTAACTAAATACACTTCCTTAGGAGGAAGCGTTTTAATCGACAACCATGCAAGAAATCAATTGCTTCAGGCTTTAACTATGTGGCAGCTTTCATGTTCATACAATCACGATTCCTATCTATCTATCCACCTTTTCACTTCATTCAACAGAACTGATGATGCTGATGTCGGTGAGGTGAATATAATTAAAGAAAACCACTTACTGTTGTGTAGCTGATTGCAGCAAAGCCTTCGGCAAAGTATACCACGACCAAGTGTATAAAAAACAACCGAGTGTATAAAAAAATCATGTGACCGAAAATATGTGAAATGCGTCGTAGTATTCTCTTTGTATTCTGTGTATAAGTAATAGTCATGAAAATATGCGCAATTGCCCAATCTAGCCGAATGTCACAAGGAGTCTGGCTTGGAGGGCCGTTGCCGTTGCTCATAGTTCGCGGGAAAAATTACCTAAATGTGTCAATTCTAGAATCTGTTTCTCTAATTCTGTAGTCATGGTTGATCCTAAGATACTCGTATAATAACGCCAACGAATAATAGATCGCACTTAAGAAGTGAACTCATCTCTCGTAAACTTTGCGACTGTAAACTTAAATTTATTTTCTTTGATGATACCCCTGCCAGTTTTGCGAGCATCTTAGCGACACTTATCTTCATTTGGAGTAAACGGTAGGGCAGTAGGTTTGAGTAGATCGTCATCCTACACTTAATTGACCATGGTGGGAGTAGCAGTGCTGCTCATATTCATTTTAGCGGTGCATTTTATGAAGAATCCGACAAGGTTTGACGAATCGTCTGGCCTTCCGGCCGGGCCAGTGATCACAAATCCGGCAGCGTTGGCAGCCGGGCTCGTTGGCCAAGTGAGTGTGACAGTACGTCCTCGCGAAATTTTTGCACTCTTCCGTTCCAGATGGAGCGTCGGGGCGTGCGGAAAGGGGGGGGGCGGGGAGGGATGGAGAGAGAGAGAGAGAGAGAAATTGCGGCGGAGTGTCGCCGAGGGGGTCGTGCGCGGAGTGGTACAACTTTCACTCCTCCCGTCACTTCCATGTGGCTCCTTTGTTATCCTTCCCATCGGCGCACCAAGAGGGACGGCGGCAATCCATCCATTCGGTCCCCGGTGACCTCCTCTCCTCAAAGGAAAATATTTCCCAGTGGAGAGCCCACCTCTGTGCGTCCACCTGGCCAGCACCTCGATAACAAGTGCCTCAGTCAGTGGAGTGAGGTCCGATGCACGCACCGCTGTTGTTGCCAGGGACCAAGATGACAAAAATAACACCAGTTACCCGTTATCAGCGTCTTCAATTGCTGACAAAATTCCGAAAATGGAGCAATAGGCATAAGGCTCTTGGTATTGCGTGAGACTTGACCATCTGAGATGATTTAAATACATATTAGCCGCGCAAGTTTACACACTTCATTTTGAGGTACTAAAGAAGTAAATTGCGCTGATAAATGTTTATGCTTTTTTAAGAAGTTTACAATATATTGCAGGGACTTGTCAAAAACCTATCTCTATATGGTATATTATATGTGGTTCACATATTCGTATTAGTTTTGAATAATCTGGAATATTAACTGTATGGCATGAAAGGCCTAAATGACGGTTAAAAACTTCTTATTTATAATGTGACTTAAGTAAAATATATTATTCACAAATAGTTTTCATGAATTGTTACCTTTTTAAAAAAAATGCTTTGCGGCAGTTTAGGAATGGTAGATTATCGTTTAAAATTAAGTGTATCAGTAAAAAATTAAATTTAGAAAGGAACGAAAGTGATTAGAGAATATTTCGAATTTGTGCGTTACGATAAATTTGAATAACTTAATATTAGTTGCGTTACCATGTGTTTTGACTTTGCAAAAGTGATACTAAATTTTTTATTCTTTAGCTTGTTGTGTGCGTACATTTATTGAATCAAAAGAATCAGCGACAATAATGGCATAAAGCCAAGCACTGTCTTTCTTTCTTGTTTGTATTTATTTTACTTCGAGATGACATTTTGTGAAAATGCCCTGCCTGTACTCTTCGGACGCTTCTTGTCACGCTTCCCGCAATTGTCTCGCGTGAAACACGCCATGGCACTCACTTCTCTCCTCTTTTGTTTGGAAATGAGATTTTCGCGCGAGCCTGTTTTTTCCGATTCACGTGGCCTTTGTGTATCGCACTAACATGCTCAGACAAAGATTGAAAATATTGCCGGCCTGTGATATTTTTTTAAGGGCGTTTTTGTCTGAAGTACACCATGGTAGTTTTTTATGATGCTCATCACCGTAATCAGTTACTTATCACTTATCCGAATAGTTTTTTTTGCATCTCTCCACTCAGCACTCTTCTCATCTGGTCACTTCATTTATTTGATTATCCCGGCCTTTATTTCTCTCATGCCTACGTAAAGGCCTACTGTTCCATTTATTATTACCCTCTGTCGTCCTTTCATGAGTACTTCCTTCCATTATCATCCCCATCGGCTCCTTGCTGCTCAAGATCTACTGAAATGAGCTTGATCCATTTCCTTAGTCAACTTCATTTTTTCAAAATACATCTCCATTAGCAATTTTTATCCGTTCCATTAAACTTCGTGATTGCTGTGTAATGATTTCTACACCTCACATTTCCATTAAGTTTAGTCGATCTCAATTTTACTCTGCGTTTTTTACTGACTGTCGGTAGATAGCGTATCCTTCTGATAGTGTTCCTTTCTTTCTTGAGCTCTTCTGTAGACTATATCTGTGTTCCATCGTTCGTGATCTTGATTCCCAGGTCGCGAAATTCTTCCATTTATTTTAGTATATGCTGGCCTAGTTTCATTTTGGCGTCTTCCTATATTCCGTGGAAAACAAAGATTTTGGCCCTGGAAAAAATGATTAAACTTTAGTTATGGATCTGTATAAATAGAAAGACATTTCTATGACATAAAATTCAAGCGGGGCTAGTAAGTTATAGTCGCTCTAGGTGAATAGCCCCCGTGAGTTACATCGGTCGTTCTTTCTTCGGACGGTGGACCTGGTAGTCTACGAAAGAAGAATTCCTTGATAGACGTATATAAATTTTGCCTAAATTTAAACGCTGAACAGACCAAAAGAGGAAATGAGGTCAAATTTTTACGAACTCGACATTATATTTTTTTTCTGGTGGGTGATCCTCGTTTAATATCTGATTTACGTACAGCTAAAGGTAAAATGATTCTATTTAATAAAATTAAAGATATTTCTCTTGACATCTTGTTATGTCAGGAACAATCTTCATCGCCACACCCTGGAAAATTTGTTCTCCGTGATTCCGTTTGTAAATGTTACCCTCAAAAGTCGCAGAACGAGCAGTGAAATAAATACTACATTGATCAAAAAGTTCCCGGAATAACCACCGTGTGGCGCAGCCATCGTTCCGATTTGAGTTCTGTTTTTTTTGTTAAATTGGTACATCTGTTGTTGATATTCCCTTTAAATCTTAGTGTCATAACTTGACATTTGCAAAAGTTACGTAGCCAAGAGTACATCTATCTCTGTGTGTGTTGGCGATTTTTTACAATTTCAGAAATGGATTTAAATTTGCAACAACGAACTTGTATTAAATTTTGCGTAAAAAACGGATTTAGTGGCGCACGGACGTTGGAAATGTTGGAAAAGTGTTTCGGCAACGATTCTCTAAAAAAAACGGTCGTTTACCAGTGGCACGAGCGGTTCAGAAGTGGTCGTGAGTCAATCGAAGATGATGAACGCAGTGGCAGACCATCGACATCGAAAGTCGGTGAAAAAATTGATAAAGTAAAAGAAATGTTGGTCAATAACCGCAAATTAACCATCAGAGAAATAGCGGAGGACTTGAACATTGCCTATGGATCCGCCCAAGACATTGTGGTTAATGATTTGGGTTTCCGTCGTGTAGCAGCAAAGTTGGTGCCAAAAGACCTCAATTTCATGCAAAAAAGAGACCGTGTTGACGTCGCAAAAGACATGATTTGCGAGGCTGAATCCGATCCCACATTCATCAAAAGGATCATTACTGGAGACGAGACGTGGGTTTATCCAGACATCAGGCAAGTGAATGGCGTTCACCAAATGAGCCGAGACCAAAAAAACCACGTCGTTTTCAGTCAAAAAAGAAGGCAATGCTGACGGTTTTCATGGATTACAACGGTGTAGTGCATCATGAATTTTTGCCAGAAGGCCAGACAGTAAACAAAGAGTATTATTTGGGCGTTATGAGACGTTTGCGTGAAGCAATTCGCCGAAAGAGACCAGAAATGTGGGCAGAAAACTCGTGGATTTTGCACCATGATAACGCACCGTCGCACAGTGCTATCATTATTCGTAATTTTTTGACGAAAAATGCAACAAATACCATCCAACAGCCACCGAATTCACCTGATTTGGCTCCCTGTGACTTCTTTCTGTTCAATCGAGTTAAAAAACCATTACGGGGAACGCGTTTTAGCAGCCGAGAGGAAGTAATGGAAAAATCGCAGGAAGCACTGATGGGCATACCGAAAACCGAATATAAAAAATGTTTCGAGGATTGGATCAAGCGCTGGCATAAGTGTGTTGCAGTCGATGGGGATTACTTTGAAGGGGACAATATAGATTTAGATGAATAAACTTGTATTTTTAATTTTCTGAATAAATTCCGGGAAATTTTTGATCAAGGTAGTATATACAGGTACAAACAAAAGAAGCTAAATGCATAGAAACGAGCTAACGTAACGAGCATGAACTCCCACTTCTATGGAAACAATAAAATATTACTTCTTTTGGACATTGACATTACTTGTATTTGATAGCATACTTGTAAATAGATTTAAGAGAATTTTCGTTACATTTCAAATTTCAAAAATTATACAGTAAAAGACGCCAATTGAAACGAGATAAACAATGAACAAAATCTCTCACAAAATAGCTCAATATAACGTATTTTTAACGGTTCTTCTGGGGATGACCATGATAACATTTTTAAGATAGGTTTTTTAAAAAAATAGTCTTTTTAAATTAACTTGCCATGTGATAAACTGAAACCTGCTACAATGGAATCGCGTGCAGTGTGATGTCATCTAAATTTTATTCATTTTCAAATACGCTTTTCGAGTCCAAAACTTTTATGAGTAATATTTATTTATATCTTTATTATGACCCAGGACGAAATGAACTACGATGCATTAAACAACAAGTGAAGAGAATGGTTTTAGATCTTGATTCCATCGGATTTTTACGACTTATCCGACTAGAGGATCTTCCATGACCCGCCTGAGGCGAGAAAATCATGTCAAGCGTGAATAGCATGCATGTACATGAGATTACGCATACATTAAGCACGAACGTTTGCCAGAAAGGGCGTCAGGCTGAGCGAACACGACCGCACCTCTTGGACAGCCCAGTGCTCCCGAGGATCTTTTCGCTCTTTTGTGTTTATGAGCTATTTTCTCGTTAACTACCTTTCCCCATCAAGCAGAAAATGAAATTGCTCCCATTTGTGTTGGAAACCTTGATGGACAATGGTATGGAAATGTCATGGAACAATTTTTCAGCAATTTTGTCGGGTGTATGATATCAGACGAGGCGCCTGGATATATTGGCGCAGCGATAACTGTTTATCACTTGTTACGTACATCGACTAGGGCTGTGCGATATATCGTTTTGTCATCATGTCAACATATATTTACGTCGAACAGATAATGGATGATTTAAAAAATCTAATATTGAAGACTTTAATAGAGGAGATATCACTGGGAAAGCGATGTATAGGGAGAAAAGGAATATGCATTTTCGATGGAATTAAGGGAGGCAGAAAGTATACAGAGGTTAAGAAGGGATTACTGCAATATTTACATAGTATAGGGTTGTAGGATATTTTTGTATCTTATTGGTCAGGGATTAAAAGTACAATAGTTTTGTATTACCGGGGTCCAGCCCGGCCCTGTAGATAACAGCTAATGATAAATGTATCGAAGGTCGATTATTATCGTCATTATGGATGATATTATCGGTATGACAATATAAAGGACATTAGCAAATGGCAGTGTGTGCAGAATTTTGAATGGGTACACCTATTGCCGAAAATATGGACAATGTAGTCGATTGAAGCTTTGTTATTGGTGATTGTCGAAGAGTCGATTTTCCAGCATATACCTGTAGTATCACGTTTATCAATTAAAGAAATTAATCAAATCAGGATTTTGTCGTCAAATGACGTGCCATTAAATTAATGACGACAAAGAGTTAGACTACTGGATTCGAGAAACTCAATAGACGCATGCGTAAAAGGCTTCGTATTTTTACGTATTTCTGTGTAGCTCTGCCACGTATCTCCATTATCACATCACTCTCTTCCCACCCTCTTATACCCCAGCCTTTATGCCTCTGCCGTAAACATACCACGCCCAATCCTTGCCTCCTAGTACGCATGAATATATGCTTTATAAAGTTGCCAGATTTTGTCTCATTAAGGTGATACCGACCGCAGTAGCATGTTGTGTAACTTGCAAAATTACGAAAGCTATTAAACTCCTCTGGTTATCCATTACCTCTTTTAAGTGAAGTCTGGCACTACTGCATGTAAGCGTGAGTTTTAGAACAGTCAGGCCTACATCTCAATACATGGAGTGAAATCGACCACCGAGAGGACTTTCGGAGTGAAATTGTGCGATTAGAAATTCAATGAGTCGTTTTATCAAGTGCAGGGAATTATTTTAAAAGTAATCGTTAAAAATTGTATGAAGATACATAATCAGGTGATAACTGTATTGTGTAGTAATTGGGGTTTTCTTCTTCAATGAGCTCGAGATGTATTGGTATTTTTCGTAAAACCAACCTCTTCAATTTCTTAATAACCGTAAGTTTGTGGTTTTCACCTTGTGCGTTTTTTTGTAATGTGGAGGTATTCATCAAGTTATGTAATGATTATGTGACGAAATGACTTTGAGCCGTCAATGCCCGTGAACAGAATGGATGGGGTGTATAAATATGAGCTGAACTCGCTAGATGAATTGGATTGCAGGTTCGCGTCTAACGCAGACGTTCCCGTGATGATGGGGGCGTCATTGGGACCAAGGGCTAAATAAATGACTGAGGGTGGTTTGGTGGGATCCGGTGTAGTCGGTATTAGTCAAATCTTCAAGCCATGCGCCGCCGAGGCCGTCACTTTGACATCTCACCCGCAGAAGGGTTTCGCTCGCTGCATTCTGTTTAAAGCTCTTCCTATTAAGAGGGCGTCACTCACAAGCCTTCCCCACGCTGATTATGGACGTGGTTGGGAGTAGGGAGCATTCCCTCAATGCCTCGGAATCCAGACTCCCCATGCTCGGCTAAACAGGGCACCGGCAGTGCGTGAATGCTCCGGTTTCGTATTATAATATAATTTGCTTTTCCATTCCAAATGCATGCATTGATAGGATTCCGAGAATCGATCAAATTCGTAACCATTTTTCGCGATGCTTCGTTTTGATTTGTAATGGGTACGGTGCTGGCTAATAGGAATCTCATTGCTATTTTCAATCATCATTTTGATATAACGAAGTCGACAAAAAAATCTACACCTACTCAAAAAATAATGTAACAATCTGAGAGTATTATTGTAATAGAAACAATTCGTCGTGGCACATCAAACTGATCAAAGGTCTGCTGCGTCTGATGAGCAAATTGCTCTGGGCCTTGAAATTATTGATCCTGGAAGAACTGAGCTTATGTTATTATTATTATAGGTAATCTACCGGTTAAGGTATATTTTGGATGGGCACGATCTTCCTAATGGTACTGCGACAATCCCCTTGTCTCTCATAACAGACACGACCCAACATCATATTCTACAAATCCCTCGTCAACTCCTCCTATACTTCCTCCCGTCATTCCATCCGACATCCTTATCCTATTCCTGCCCTTTCCTCGCTTACCTAACATTCACCCCTCCATCAAATGTGAGCAAGCAAAAATTGCGTGGCTAATTCCACGGTTTTCGGTAACTTTTTCATTCTCGCCTTCAAAAACTACATATCTTAGCTCTGCAAAGAATTGCGACGCTTCATTCAATAAAAGGGGTCCGTGGTAGTCTAGTGGATAGAGCTCTGGGGTTCTAACCAGAGGACCCGGGTTCAATTTCGCCTCTGAGAACTGTCAGCTTCACCCAAGCCTAGTGATTTTTCGAGGACCAGATCTTTCAGGGAGGCCACGGGTGGCACAGGGACAGAAACTGGCACCCCGGCCCTGTCTTGTGAATTTCACCTGCCGTATTGGGGCACGGGGAGTCCTTGCCGAAAAAACCAATATCTGGGTTGACTCCTCCGGTCATTCAGGAAGAAACTACTTGAGCAAGATTAATTTTTAATATGAATTTACACATTTCAATAAAAAAAATAAAAGTTAATAAGTGGCCGTTCACTGCCCTAAATTTTCCGAAATGTGCTTAGGCTGAAAACAAAACCTGTTTGAAATTTTTTTAAAATTTTGAATCGTCGGCTTGACTCGAAAGCAAACGTTGAAAATCGCATTTCTCATTTAACCATCTCCACCCATTCGATGATGTGACTTGTTGATTGAAGGTCTGAGACCGCCGCCGCCGCGCCGGTTATATTTCCCGTTGAAGCTGCTCTGTCTGAAGAAGCGGCAGTCGCACTGAAATTAAGGACGTCGCCGCTTCGTCGAATTAGCTCGCCCCGGAAAGTAGCCCTCCATGACCGTGAGGGCGGGGGGGGGGGGGACCGTGGCTCCCGAGAGCAGGAACGAGAGGATCCATCAGACCGCCGAATTTCGAGGAAAAGAGGATTTTTAATGGACTCGATGATGCGTGTTTTTTCGCTTTGGGGTAAAAGGAGGCATGGAGTTTTGGCAAAAGAACCAAGGAGAATGCTCGACGAGAGCGCTCCGCCAGTCCAACCCGTGCTGAGGTAGTACTATGTGTATTAACCCATGCAATACCAAGTGAAAAAGCAGTCGAGGCGGAAAATGAAAATACTTGAGGGAACCCTGAATGTTGATATATTTTAAGGTGAAACATTTGCTGTGAAAATACGTCCTCGAGATGATTTTTCCAAAGTTATGGAATATTAAATAGGTGGATTTGGAAATCTGTGTTTTTTTTGCCGCCTGAACTAGATTTTTTACGTACTTGTAAAACTGTGTGTTTGTTTAAAATTGAGTAAAAATACGGTAAGGTAAAAACGTGTATGTGGGTCCCGAGAGTTAAATTCTCTATATAGGAACGTAAGGTATCGCAGGAATGCTCAGTATCTATTGAAGAATAGAATACAATGAATCTAGTTGATACAATACTACCATGTATTAGGATAAAACAATCACACTGTTAAATCATATTTGAAGCCTCTGGAAAATACTTCCTTTTTAGTCAGATCCATTTAATAATATTCACTATATCTATGCTTGTACGAGAATCAAATGGCATTGTAACGGAGGTAAAATTTGGATGGACAGAGATTAGCAGAGGGGTGGGACGGCTACCCGTTATCGCCATCAAGATATACTAATGCTGAGGAAACGTTAACGGTAGTACGGGAAGGGCTGGAGATGGGCATAAAAGTGGGCGGTGAGATGATTTAGTTAGTTATCTTTACAGATGATCAAGAGATAGTGAGTCAGGCAGCTAAGGTATCGTAACAATTATTGAATCCTCTACAGGAACAATGCGAGAGGTATTGGATGCAAATTAACCACACGAAAAAAAGCAATGAGATTCTTGGGAAGTAGTGAAGCTAAGTTAGATATGAAGTGAATAAACTAGAGCAGATGGATCAATTAATGTATTTGGGCCGTATTTTAGAGGAAATGGGGCATAAAAGTAGAGGAATAAGGAGACAAATTTGTTATAGAAAGAGGTGAAGGATCTCAGGTTTTCCCGGCGTATGGTATTCAAGTGAAGGGTGAAGTGAAGACGATGGCAGAGTCAGCCTTCGAAACGTCGGTGTACTGCAACCTGACCCGGTGGGAAACCCGAGAGAACTTCTTGAATGGAAAGAGGTATTTGCTAGAAGAAGAGAATTGATGACGGATACCCTTGAAAATGTTTGGCTAAAAGATTTATAATGACTAATATGGAGGATGTTGCATTGCGGATGAGAGATCTAATAATTGATGCAAGAATGGGCGTAGATTTAATGATTTTTGATATATGGGCGTGGCGGAGAATCGATAAAATAAGTTTGTGAGAGAGTATGATGAATGTGGTGGTTTTAAGTAGGATTGTTTGTTGAAGGTCGTAATAGAAGGGAGAACGTTTGAGTAAGCGAGGTAGAGGAAGGGAGAGAGGAGGTTTTGTAAACAGTATGAAGACAGGCAGAAGTAACAAATGAATGAAGAAAGAAATAATTTAGAGAAAAGAAAGAGGAAGATCTCGCAATACTTAGAAGTAAATCGTCGCAAGAAACCGTCCGAAATTTACCTTGAAATAGGTAGAATACCATGCGTGAATAAACTGTAGCTTATCTTATTTACAGAGTTCTTTTAATTTGACTACACTCTAAGCCATGACAGCCTATTAATACATTTCCAATTTGATAAATTACCTTTTACTTCCAGGCCTCCCGGTGAGATTCTAACTCACGGTTTTTAGGTAGCTAATTGAGCGAGTTGCTTATCACGAGCATCCCCCTATGCCTCCGTTAGATTAAAAACATTCCGAATTCCTTGGTCGAAGAAATGCGAACTTAGAGCACCGTAGCGAATGATATATGATAAGAGTGAAGTGCCTGTACTAATCTTTAATGCGAGTTAGGCATAAGAAAATAGAAGGAGATCTAACACAAGCACGAGCTTATTTAACAGCCGAAAGAATTTGGGTTCACATATGAAGATGTTAATGTCGCAACTTACTTTGTTCATCGGAGATGGAATATAAAACTGAGAAATAGATGCAGAACCAAAAGAACCAGGAACTCCATTTTTCCACAAACATTACGTGACCTTCAAAACATAAGTGTCTCCCCTTGTAATTTTAAATCCCATCCCTTTCCATTGTCGCTAGCGCCAACCGACCGCAAGCCGTTTTATTGCTCTCAAGGCGCGAACGTATGTTTACCCTCAGTTTCACATACATTTTGTAATCCCCGATCAATTGCATGGTAACTGGGTGATGCTCTGGATAAATTATATTTCATTAATCATTCGCCTTACTAGACACCAATAGGCTGGACTTGCTGAGGATATTTTAGGTAATTTACAATACTTGAGAATGAGAGCACAGACAATTAATGAGTTGCGACGGTGCAACGCAATTAATAGTCTCGCGGTTAGATCATTTCCAAAAGCTACACATCAATCTCCCAAGTCCCCCAAGTCGTAGTAAATCTTTCTAATGGCACTAAATCCATTCCTACACTCAAAAAGCTCTCTTTAAGCGATGTTCGTGGTTAAGGAATATTTTTGTACTCTGTTTGAGATTGTTTTTATAGAATTACCACAATTATTTAGCTTTGAGAAACAAATGAGATTCAGGAAATGGTCAAGCCTTCATTAGCGTTAGTGAAATCGGTCTTCAGGGGTATATGCGAGGTTTGATTCCAGGCGCCGGTATCGGAATTTGTGGGACCCATTGACAGTGGTTCGGGGCGCGAATAATGATGCCCACCAAGCTCGTCGCACCCTTTCAACGTCGGCGCGCGAGAATTGAAAGGCTACGCGCCAGCTTCTCGCAAACAGTGCGGGGAAGATCCCAGCGTTGTGACCCTAATTGGTCCTGAGCGGATCTCGTTAATCTCGCCTAATCTCTCTTCACAGCCCCTCTGTCGACCATCGGTGGTGGAGGAGGGGGTGATGACGCGGGTCGCGTTCTTCCCCCACCTCTCTCCAGGATGACAATCGAAAAGGAACGATTCGGTTTCATGTCGAAACGGAGCGAAGAGGCTCGCGTTTCGTTTCCTCCCGTGGCGAAGCGAAATGCCTACATTTAAGGGTAGCTAAGTGGTAGGGGTCAGGGAATGATTTATGATCCTTGGTAATGGAGCAAACCTTTTTCAAAGCCTGAATGTTTAAGGTTTAGTTTCAACCCTGCTAGAACAGCCTAATCAGAGAAAAAGTGACTGACGTGGAAGACTACGCGTGCTATATCGATATTCGTAAATTGCGAGATTTTACGTCATTATCAATACTTTCATTTCATCATCACCATCATGAATTATCAATCGGAGGATTTCTTTGTAGCGTCTCCGCAAAATATTCTGTTTCCTGTCAATTTCTTCATTTCCTCATTGCTTCTAGCACCGACATTTTCCGTCTCCTGCTTCTCGTAGTTGATCCTGGGACTTCCTCTGTGACCCTTTTCCTCTATGTGTCCTTCAATTTTGGTCCCCAATAAACTTAACTTGCCTCAGGATGTGACCACTTAGTTTTCCTCTTCCTCTTTTAATTGTCCCCCTCTTGTGTAAGCCACTCTCTTCTCCCACTCCTCGAAGTATTTCTTCATTTGGCCTCCATTTCATGTTGCACGAATATTAACATAGTTATAATAATTTTAAGCGCGTTATATTGGTCAATGACGATTCAGTCGTCTATTAGATCACTTTTTCGTTGCTGGTCATTTTATGTGAAGTTTATACCTTACGCATAGGAAACGTGGGATTGCCGGCGTGAATGTCGAAGAATCTGAAGTGTGTTTATGTTCGTTTACGTGAAACGAACGCTCGTACAGAGCCGTCGGTTTCTCGCAGTCACTGTTTTCCTTCCATCGTTAACTTTCGTTCCATTTAGTTTCGTCTCTACTATTCTGTCGCCGGAGCGGAACTATTGAGATGTCACGGGTCGTTTTTTTTAGTATCGTTTCCGTCGCCATTCCTGCTCAGCTAACTCTCTACCCTTCCACTTTCGCCGCAGCCTCCGTCCTTCCTTCCTGACCACTCACACCTCTCTCTCACTCCTTCCCTTTCCTCTTTTTATCCCCAACACCCAATGTGAGTGAGGCCCGCGCCCATCGGCTGAGTTAACTACGCGACGTAAACCCCACTCCCCTCTCCCATTCACCCTTGAGAGGACGAAACCAACTGTTGAGGGAGTCCGGCGTCAATATGTGTATAAAAAAAAGAAAGGCAGAGGAGGAAGAAGCCACTCGAGATCTTTTTTAAGTGCCCATTCCGGAGAGAAGGCACGTCGTAATTAGTCCCGGGAATGTCTTTCGTCGCTCCATTCGAAGGCAAGGGGTCAGCTCTCGTGGGGTAAAGGGTCATATTTTTATGGACTCGAGTCGTCATCCCCCTTCCGACTGCGCCCTGCGCATAGCTCCGTTTACCTCGGGTGACCCCCGGCCGTCCTCGTTTTCAAAATATCTCGCGATCTCCTCGTCAAAGAACGGTGCATTTCGGTGCTCTTGACATACTTCATGGGGGTGCATTCACATTCGCGGAAAGGTCGTTCGGGGAATCACGGAAACAGATTACGTACGAATGCAGTGGTTCGCAAACTTTATTTTGGTCCGCGCCTCTTGCGAGTTGGAAAAGATGTTAGCTCCTTCCCTGCGGCGGACCGGCTTAGTCATAAGTTATAAGCTATATTAGAAGTAGTAGTTATTCGGGGTGGTGACAGACAGCTAAGGTCATTTGCGAGCTAGGAGAAATAATTTAAGGTAGATAGCCACCTCCTCTGATGACTCAGCATACTCAGTTATTTGGGGACCACTCGTAAGAGTATGCATAAGAGTAGGGCTTTGCGATATTAATTTTCCATTTTCATCTGGCATACTAAAGAATTCTGTATATGTATATAGCCCGCTTTTTTCATATTGACCTCAATATGAAGGTATATCAACGTAGTGCCTATGCATTGGAATATAGCGCAACCCTTGGTGTCAGTATCGATGTATCTGAATGGAAATTGTGTCCAATCCGCGTTTATTAATCTTTTTCAAGATATAAACGAGCAGTGAAATCGCACCTGTCCCATAGGTACATCGCAAGTATGTTATTTAGAGAGGAATTGCGATTGAAGCATATTGGAAGCGTTTTAATGTGGACATTCCGATTGATTCATAAAGTGCTATGGTTAGGTATATTTTATGGCAGCTGAATAATCAATATTGTCAGTATATGCATTGTGCAAGCACATCAAGGAACTAAGAACACGCTAAATCCAACAGAAATGTGCTATTTCTTCAGAAATGGCAAAGGTGAAATATTTCTGTCAAAATACTTAATTGAATCCATTATAAAACTTTTATTTATGACCAATGTTCAATATTTCGTCGATTTGTGTTTGTAATTGGATTCCGTTTTGATTATAAGAGTAGTATCGTTTATTCTAGTATAGTGCTAGGATTTTTTCTTGCCCATTACAGTACATGCAAAGCAGTTTCAAACCGTTTTTCCGTGAACAATAAGGGAACAGAATTATTAATACTGCAGTCACGTATGCACTGTATAATGAATATCTTTTATCCGTCGTTCCATTTCAAGAGAGAATACAGCTCCTTCGGTTAGATGTAGTAATTCACCTTCCATCGACAGGGTTGGACTCTGCCGTGTTGAAATTTATTCATGTAGATTCAATGTTAGGCGGAATCATCACCCTAAGACTTCCACCTCCACATCTTCCTCTAGATCAGTCTTTCACCAGATGCATTTGCAAGACAAAATACTTATTGCCTATCTCAAGCCAGGGCTTATATCCTATACGCTTCCACTCCGACTGTGGACTCAATAGGTTTTCTAGTATTTCTTTTGAAAAATATTCTTTCCTGAAAAGCAAAAGGGAAGAGAACTATCATCTCGCTTCGAAAAATCCAGCATTATTAACAATTTTCCGATCAATTTCACTGCACGGTATTTGTATTATTTCTTGAGTTACGATTTTTTTCGTGTTGAGAATCAGACTTATAAATATAGAGAGTAAAAGTTAAATAAAATTGGAGAAAACCTTTATACGTTATAGTTGCTCTTTTTGTTTTATTATTTTAAATCAGGGGTTTCTATTTTCAAAAGCAGCGTTATATGCAGAGTTTTAAATTAATTTCGGCTATAATTTAAAATCTATTTTTGTGACGTACATTAAGTATTACGGGCGTCATATTTTGTTACGCCCTTCCCTGTTACAATTAATTAGTTTAAATTGCGGTCAGTCCGTAATTTTGCCACACTTGAGGGCGTGGCATGCAAAGATGTTTAAACCATCAAATGTAACTATTTGTCTACTGACTAATCCTCCGGATGGGAGCAGGCAGTAAACCAGGAAGAACTATTTGAATAAATCAGGAAATGTGGGCATTTTGTTGGCCCAAAAACGAACGGTGTATTAATATTGGAAAGGGGTATAGTGTAGCTCAAAATACATTTATGTATACTGTTGCAGATATGCTTTTGAATCCAATGAGGAAGCGTAACATTTTTCAGGAACCTTCGCAAACATGTCTATGCTAACGTAATATCCTACCCCTAGTAACGTTATGCTTGTTGTAAATACTTCATCAGTCTTTCGCTTGATTTATTGCATTTCTCCGTTATATCCGTGGGAGAATAAACGCTAAATGTTCTTTGAGGAAGTTGCCAAAGTTAGAAAAAAAACTAAGGTGGGGAAAACAATATAAAAAATGAATTCGGTAGACTGATTTAGAAAGTAAGCGAGATACTGCATACTTAGTAATATATGTACTTGTTAAAAATATTTCAACAGCTCGTCGAGTGATTTTTTTTATTCCTCCTTTCTCTCTGTTGGAGAAAAATGCTAGATGGTCGATGAGGAAGTTGCCAAAATGAGAAAAAACTAGAAGAGGGGAAGGGGGAGTAATATTGCTTTAAAAAAATGATGCTGGGGGACTGGATTAGAAAGTAAGAACACACGCCCGGAGCTCTCTCTCTCTCTCTCTGGAAGTTACGTCCGAGTCCAGTGTGTGTCGCTAGGTGGTTGCGAGGGATTAAACGAGAGCGACCAGGCGACCGGTGGCTTTCACATTCAGCGTGGATTTTCCTAATCCTTGGAAAAGGCTGCTGCCGCCGCTTCCCCGGAGCTACGTTTGCCAACTTTTTCCCTCGAGCGCAAAAACGGAAGAGGGGCATTTTTTTCTGTTTCATTCCCGAAACGTCGCGAAGGAATGCGTCCACTTAGAGAAAATCAGTTCATTGTGTTTTATCCGCAAAAAAAGAATGAAAGGAGGAGGGGCGCAGTTCCAAGATGGAGATTCATTTATATTTGAGAAAAATCAGTGACACTTGAGAAATTGTACTTTGGCCTTAGCTTCTGGCGGATGATAGGGTGGAAAACTGGTAATGGAACGTCGATTGCGTCAATGAGTTCAGTAATAGGTTTCGATGGCGTCAACTGGAAAAGAAAGCTAACGCATTCTTAAGGACATGGTTTCGGATAACGACAGAAGGGTAATCCGCTGCTCGCATACAGACCAGATGGCCCTGATTAATGTTAGACTGTGTAGTGAACGTTAAAAAATGAAGAAATTAGGCCGAGGTGTTATCTCTCGCCCACTATCCTCTATGTCTACCTAAAGAAAGTAATGAACGCAATCAAAGCAGAATCTATTAAAGTGTACATGCACATATATAAAAATCAGGTTACGTTTTGGCCACGTTGAGGATGTTAACTGAACGCTTGTTAATTTTTGATTAGGCAATGAAAATTCTGGAGATGCCAGTCATAGTGGGGAAGGAGAGAGGATTGTTGGAAGAAATCCAAAGTAGGCAGGAAAGATGGATTCAGAGCGTTGCAGTGGGATGTTGATGACTGTGATAAAGGGGATAACGTTTGGCAAACGAGGAGGGGGTAGGATTAGGATGGTGATGTTAGACGGAATGAAGGGAGGAAGGAATTGCACAGAGATTAGGAGGGACCTGATGTAGAGTAGGTTGCTGGATTGTGTTTTGTTAAGAGTCACAAAATGTTTATTTGGTAGTTATGTCCATCCAAAACCTACCTTAACCGGTGGAATACCAATAGTAATAGTACATAATCAAGATAATTCTCTGCTTCAAATTCACCTCATGGGGTTCACGACGAGGAGAATGAAAATGAGCCTTTTTTTGGCTTTGGAGGAACAGGTATTCTTTCAGCTTAGAAATCGTCTGTCCACCTCTCCCTTTCTTGCATCTTCATATTGGCCGATTTTTTTTCGCCAGTATTCTGCGAATTAAAGGTAGGCTTTGCACGGTCCTTTACGGACTATTATTTTCTATTTATCGCCAGAACTCCCTTTTATTTTATCTACATTATCTTCTTCATTGTTTCCTGACCCGTGTAACCTGTGCGTCCCTTCATGCTGTCCGGAAAGTGAATCCTCTTCCTTCATCTACCATGTTTTCCCTTCTATCCTGGCTTTTAACATCCCCCTGAGGAGTCTTAAATAAAACCTTTTTGACCCTTCCCTGAGGAGTCTTAAAAAAAACCTTTTTGATTTCAACAAATTTATTTGGGGGTGCGACTGATACCATCCAATAATATGTGGCACCTGAATGTGTCAAAAATGTGATGATACTGGTCGCACTGCAATAAAGTTTCACGAAATCTTCGAAGTATTTTATTTCTCTAATTTCTCAAGATGCATATCACAAGGTTGAGCCGGATGCCATTGGATCGTTCCCATCAACTTTCAGTATTTCCTCCACCACTGTCTTTTTTTTGGATTTCCCCCAGCACCCTCCTCTCTTCGCCCATTATATTGAAAACTTCATTGTTTGTCGTTCTCTCTGTCCAACTTGTTTCCTCCATTCTTTTCCGCACCCACATTTGAAAACTCTCGAATCTGCTCTCATCCACTTGCTTCAAAACCCAGCTTTCGTATCCATACAGCGCTAAGCTCCATTTTAGTCTTTACAGATCTTTTCTGCGCTTATATAAGTAATTATATGTAGAAATAAATAAATAAATATGTGTATATATGTTTATATATATATATTTCTATTTTTATTTATATATATATTTCTATATATATTTCTATGTAATATATTTATATTTGTTTATATTTATATATAATTTTTTGGGCGTGTTTCAGGAATGATAGAAACCTATGGGCGTGGAAAAAACGTTAGCGTGGAAATACCGAGACCGTTTTAATTCCACTTAGTTGCGCAAGAAATCATATTATCTCTCTATATGTTCAGTAACATGCCAAAAAACTTCAAACCACGGCAAAAACCAATAAACCGTAATAGGAGTTAGTTTTGAGGGATTACCCACTTGTGTCCATGTCATGGAGCAGAGGGTTGAGCTTCGTGCGGCGGATGAAATGGCAATAATACTAATAAATCGGACTGCGATTATCGACTCCCAAGCCTTCCAGCCACCCGCCAACGGGTCTCAAGACGCAATCGTCTTCCGATAATCCGCCCCGCTCCCCGAGATGATTCGGCAGGGAATCTGGGCCACGTCTAGTCACGCGCGGTAAGCGATAAGCCGCCCGCTGAAACGTCGAGCCGCCGCGGCGGTGAGGTGAGCTTTCGGAGGGAGATCGTTTTGAGTTGAGGAGGTGGGCGTGGTTGGAGTCGGTCGGGGGGAAGGGCCGTCCCCGTGGTCCACCGTCGCGCACACAGTCACACTCACACTAAGGCTCAGGCTCACAAGAGGAATGGCGGTCGTTGCCGGAGTGCCTTCCGCGGTTGAGCTAATTACGCTGACCCGAAACGAGGTGGGATGGGAGGGAATATTCCTTGGGATAGAAGCGCGGCATTCTCTTTTCGGTAGCGCTGACAGAAAAAATCACCGTCTCGGCAAGGGCGGATATAGGATTTTTGGCTGAGGGGATGCGTGACCCTGATGCTCAGCAATGACAATCATTAGTCATTAATTGCTGTTAACCTCACGGTTAACGGTTACGATTAAATTAGGTTTTTGATGGATAAGAAGACTACCCGCTGCCACACCTCTAATCCTCGCCTACCGCCACGCTAAACACCGTAAAACCCTCTTTATGTGGTCAGTAATCCATGGATTAGTTTGAAGTAGTTGTAACTCCTACTCCACTTTTTCCGATCTTGCACCAGTCCCTTTAACTTCAAGTAGAAAAGGCTGTCCTTATCTTATATGATCCCTGATGGCGCCCTCAAGTTTAGATTCTAAGAGTCTCTCTTGTTTCGTAATCTGCCCTTCCCTACACATCTGTATACCCTTCTTCAAATCTGCCTACTTCCTCCCTCCCTTAATTCCGTCCAATAATATTTGGGGGAGCCTCTCAATTACAATCTTTCTCTCACCCTAGCCCACTCACCCAACACCCAATATCACAGTCTTCAAAATTCCAATGTTACTTAATGTCCCCTAAATTCACTTATTCTGCCTTCATTTAATTCCTAACCACACCTCTCCCCTTCCGGCATGCACTGAATGTTTCTTTTTTGGGCATTACCCTTAATTTATTTACCCTAGAAAATTTTGGGGATCGGGATGTTATCATGAAATTTGTGGAATAGCTTATAAAAAGTAAGGATTCATAAAAAGAATAATTGGGAATCGTAATGAAAGGGTCCAGGAGCTCTGCTATTCCAAGTTAGTTTGGCCCCACCTTGAGTATGCTTCAAGTGCATGGGATCCTCATGAAGTAGGCTTAATTTTGGAACTAGATCGAGTGCAACGAAGAGCAGCTAGGTTTGTGAAAAGTTGTTATGAACAACTTAGCAGTGTCACGATACTTTTGCAAGACTTAGGATGGGGGCCACTAGTAGACCGTAGGCTTGAATACAGTTTAAATTTGCTGCGTACGTTCGAGGCATGATCCCTCCATTAAGTATGGTAGATCAGATCACCAACGTAAAATCAGGAAGATTTATTTTTTTGTACGGGTAGATTTAAAATGTCGTTTTTTTCTCGAACCATTAGAGATCATAATAGACATTACAGTAATTGCGTAGGAGATAATTAAAATTAGTATTGTATACCTATATGTATTTGGCTATATCTTGCATGTTTCTTCCTTCATCTTTTTCTTTTTATTTAATAGACCCATCTTTTTAACATTTCTACACCATGATTTGAATGTAAGTATCCTGTTATTAAATATTGTGGCATGTGAGTACTTTCTTTCGTGTGATGAAGGTCTGTGAGTGCATGAACAAACTAATATTTGAGTAGAGGTAACATGATTTGGTTTTGAAAGTGGATTTATTCTAGTTTACGGGTGGTGGCCCAACATCCACGCCACACGCCCTTGCGGCGGCTTGCGGGGTATTGTGTAAATGTAGATGAGATGGTGCGGGGGCTAACGTACTTGCTTCCCACCCAGAAAGCTCAGGTTCTAATCCCGGCGGCGACATATTTTTCAATGGTATCCCGATCCCTACTTGAGGTGCTTTGTGGACAGCACTTCGAGTGAGTGCGCCGTCCGTTGGATGGGACGTTGAACTGCGGACCACTTGGCGCCTTTAGTTAAGAGTAGGCTAATGCCGACGCCGGGTTTCTCTCCACCCTTCATTCTTTCCTGTCCATCCCAACTGGACCTTAGCTGTTGGTTGCCTCCTCCTAAAACTATTACTACTACGAGAAAATTATGCTTAAATTTGGGGGAAGATAGGAAGAATGGTTAATGCGCTGTGGCAGCCTAGTGGTTTAAAATATTAATTATTTTGTAATCATTCAAAGTACTCATATGAATTGACTCTCTATCGATGATATGATGTATCCATGATATCCGAGAGCATTTTGCGTAATTCTGTCACTAAATTACATCAAAGAACAAAAAAAATTGCGCGTTAAATAAATTTTTCTTGGGGTACTTGAGAGCCAAGGGTTTCTCTCTCCAATTTCACCTCAAATTATTAATAGTTTTCCCTTCCTAACTTCGGGGCGCGATGGCGTTAGTCCGTGTGTAGCCGCCCCTGAGTCGTGGGAAAACAACGTTGAGCGTGCACCCGCGATCGATTGATGGCAACTAAATTAGTGCCGACATGTATACGAAACTGCTTGTGCGGTTGCTCCATCGGGAATATTGAGAGCCAGGGAACGACACGAAAAGCCATCCTCCGTATCAGGTGGCATCAGTCCCAGTTTGAAGAATACCCAAAAGTCAAATTTTCAAAATTCATTCCGAACTTGCATAGATTCCATCCCGATAATTTTTTTACGTGATGTAGGATGAGATGAGATTGTTTTGATGAATTACTTCGGGTAATAGTGCGTAAACAATCCCACCAAGAAACGACATGTATGCAGTCTGTACTGCTCGAGAAGCACCTGCCAGTGTAATCGAGGTCACAGATGTGTGCAGATCCCTGGATGTTCAAATAACCCATCTTCGGGCGACACTCGCCGCTTCGGAGGGGGTTGTTTCAGCCCGCGACAATCGCGTCGCTTCGAAAAGAGGACTGGTAGCGAATTTGAAATCGCTGGGTGTTTTTTCAATGCAGGTGAGCGAATTCCTGTTAAAAGCGTAGAACACAAAAACGGGACCTCTCTCGTATAGGAGTCCAGTTGAAAGGTTGACTTTTACATGCATCATACTCACTCCCATGCGGGTTCACTATCGATCACGATCGGATTCGATACTTCTAGGTGAAGTTGGCGCCTTCCTAATTTATTTCTACCAGATCGTTTGGGTCGCACTGTTTAACGGAGCAATTTTTATGTATTTTATTTCATTGATCAGTGATTATATTTTTAATTTATTTAGTTCTTAGGAACTTATTTAATTGCCGGAGCTGGTTTCAGCTTCCCCATCACCACATCAATGTTGGCGATTGTCTTGAGCGCGTAGGTGAGAATCACCTACCAAGTTGAATGGATTGGGTGTTCCATTCGATAACAATCGATAAATTGCGCTACAATTCCAGCACGTTTTGGAGTCATGAGTTTTTCATTCTGCCACTCAGCGACCGCAGGAATCACATCTGCGGAAGGATCTCTGGGTCTAGGATCCCGTAAGTTGGCGTCGAAAGCAAGCCTACCCCTTTCATCTTCCCCAACCCCTTGCTCCCTGCAGCAGAAACGCCCCACTGGCTCACTGCTTCTGGCGTGGAGGTTTCACCTGAGAGATCCCGGCCAGAACTGCGCTCTACATCCGATCGGGAAATCGGTTCAAATTGAGATGCTTGCATTGAAGTGAGTGGATGTCGACGTGGATAAAGTGTCCGCGAAAATTCTTCTGCTTCAACGTTCTCTGCCGACACGGGTGCCAAAATCTTGAGAAATCCTTTTTCCCTCCATGACCTTCTCCTACCTACTACTTCGCCTACAATAGTTGCCGACCTTTTTTTCTTGGAATGAAATGAGAAATACGAAAGGATGGGCAAGGTTCCTCAATCTACATGATTTTGTGTCGTGAGTAATAATTTAAATGAGAGGACGAAATGTTTCTCAGATACGAGTTTACTATTTAGTGTACATGTTCATTAGAGACTGAAAATTTTGTGTCCTTTTTTAGTTGTAAGTTGAGCCATGGTATTGTTGACTGCTTGTTTTGGAAGACGAATTATGTTGACAGCATGATGATTTTTCACTTTATGTAAGTTAAGGAGAAAGCAATAGAGAAAAAAATCAATCCGTGACTCGATGAATTACAAAAAATTTAATAGAACTACGAGTGGTCCAGAAAAATACGAATGGGTTGGCAAACCTGTTCACAAATGTTCACTCGGATGAAAATTTTCTCCGAAGTCCTTTTATTCGGTGGAGAGTATTTGAAAATAAGCCCTACCTTGGAATAATCTCTACCCTTTTAGATGCCAGTTAGGTAAATGCGACGGAAACGAATTTTTTCACATTAGTCGCGCCACATTCGTTGTATCAGGGATCCATCGGAGAAAGTTTCGATAGTTCAGAAATCAGGTGGTGGTTAAACATTTGTCAACTATGCGTGTGAAAAAAGTGTATCGTCTTGAGTGTACCTTTTCTTACCAGGAGAAGTGAAATTCAATGCATATCGAACAGAATGGTACCTGTATTTTGTACATAAGTATAGCGAGAGGGAACGCGTAGGTATTTCTTCGGGGTTCGCCATCTGGAATTCAAGTGGGCTTAGTTCAAAACACGGGTCGAACGGCTTAAAAACCATCGGGTGGAGCGGAATCCGTCCGGGGACCAGACGCGCATGTAGAATTCCCATCGCTCTGGGCGATCCTTCCTCACGAAAAATACAATGCAATGCAAGTCGAGCGTATTATTTTGATGCAATGAGGAGAGAAAAAACTACGGGTTAAGAAAAATAAGAGGCCAGTTTTTTTCCGAAGTGGGAAAAAAATTAGTATTAGTATTCTATTAAATTATTAACGTATCGTCGAACCACGTCCAAGCCCTAAGGTGGTCCTATATGTTTTTTCCTTTTAGACCAGATATTGGACCGCGCCGGAACATACAAGAATACGCACACCTCTTGCGAACCTTATCATACGTAGATTTCGCAGTATCTTTTCTAGCGATGGACACTCTTAAAGCTCAATTAAGAGATTCATTACTACGTTTTGAGGTATTGGGGATTTTCATTCAGATTTCTGAGATTTTGGCACGATCATGTACAAGTGTGTGTTCCGTACAATCTCCGCATATCTGTATTCATTGCGGCCAGCTCATGAGTCGGTAGTACCTGGAGTTTCCCGGAGTCCGTGGCTCATCCGCCATCCGCACGCAATATCTGGCCGTACCTTCTTCACCCCCCCTTCGGATGGAGTTTGTAACGACCGGTCAGGCTTCCGAGTGTGCGTCACACCTGAGGGGAATCAGCCTGTTTCGCAGACATGTATTAATTTATTAACCGCCCCCACCCCTTTCCGCTCCGCTTCGTGGGAGATGCTGCAGTTTTAATTGCATAGACCGACCTCTCCCCACCTCGACCATCCTCCCCTTTCCGCGATTCCCAGTTTTCGGCTTTCGCCAGATTTCGGTGCAAAAATCTCTCTCTTCGTCACCCCGCTTCCCCACATTTCAACGTTCCATCGTCGGAAGTTTGATTTTACAAACCTTGTTATTTTGTTTATCATCAAGGATATTATTTTAATTGCCAGCGGAAACTCACAAAAGTGAAAAAGTTGCTAAAAAAATTGCAGTACCAGTGAGAGCGTCATAATTGGAATTTTTTTTAATCGCTCGCATCGATGGGCTCACTTCTGGAAGCAAATTGTTCAGAGAAATTCAGAGCAAAGTTACATCGATCTAAAATCTGGGATGGACATATTAGATTAACCAAGTTGTACCCGAGATTATGGAATTTTGTGATATAAGCATACACCTTGCGTGAAAATAAGAATTGTAGCGAAAGCTGACAGTTGGGTGGGAGCTGAGGGTTTTCTTGAAATAGTATCGTAAAAATGACTCACTTGCCGTTTTGATTTGCAACCGGTAGGATATTGCTCACGAAAGAAACCAAGGGATCAACAATTCACGAAAGACACCAAGGGATCAACAATTTACGATGACGTCCCTTTCGACGGACGACATACTCTAGTGATGTTCTCTCCACGTGGCACCCAAGTAGGGATCGAGATATCTCTGAAAATTTTGCCTTCGCCGGGATTTTAAACCGCTTTGCCAGTCCACGAATCCGGGCAATCGAGTTGGGAAGCCGATACGCAAGCCGTCGCACCAACTCGAACACCTAGCGGGTTAGATACCTGGTGCTCAGGTGACTTTTTCTCCTCCACCTAAGAGAAAAAGCCGCCTGAGTTGTGTGTGTGTGTATATATATATATATATATATATATATATATATATATATATATATATATATATATATATATATATATATATATATATATATATACACACACACACACACACACACACAACTGCATATTTTTTATTCGTTGTCATAAGAGCGACACTACTTTCGGCGTCAAAATTAAAGTTATTATTATTGTTATAAAGACTTATGTACATGTTTGTTCATGGTGCTTGGCTCAATCGGGCTCTCGTATCTTACGAACTGGGTAATCGATTGTAAACGAGGCGTGCGTGTGCTTGGAGAGCACAATTGCGCCTAAGACATCGGTATTGAGTTATTTAGTGTTAACGTAACGGCGATGTGATGCGTAGTTAGGTAACAAGTGTGGAGCCAAGAGTATTATGCGTTTCTCCGATTAAATTCCACCTTCAAGTGCATTTAAACTTTACCGAAATCGTTAAATCAATCATAACAATTAAAACTTACTCGGAAAAGTTTGCGTGTCGTTGTTAATAGATTTCAATCAAGTCTCAAGAGTCATTAAATTACATTTCATTGTAGTTTAAACTTTATTTAGAGGATTTATCCGTCTGAATTCAAGCGGCGCAAAAACCGATGGCCGCGACCGCCGACGATGATTTTTTAAAATTGAACTATATTTAAAAGTTCCCTTATTTCCATCGATCATTTAAATATATTTGTCCTAAATTTAAGTAAATATGTTTGTCTCTTAGTTACTTATATTTGTCATTAATGTGATCGAATAATTCAAATGTACAGCGTAATCCCTATATTTATTGGTATTTCCTTGATGCGCTACGCAAGCTCGTAAAGTGTCTGATGTCCCGCCCCCGTTGAAATACAAAAGGTTGTGATTCACTCATTTATACGGCTTCCGGAATCACACATGGGCCTTAACGGATATAAACCCTCTAAAGCCGCGGATGTGATTGGTCCGGGATGCCAACGAGCCCACCTCCCCCAAAAAAAAAGGTTGCGAGATTTATTCGATGGACAAAGCACGGCAGCATGTGCCTTTCCCTCAGTTTATTGGCGCGATTCGTTGTCACAGACTGGCGCGCGGTGTCGGCCTGAAGTCTCTCATCTCTCCCCCGCGATCCATTTTCTTCAGTGTCACGCCGAGAGACACCTGCTTTATCAACGTCGGTGCAGGTTCGTTATTTTTTTTCTTCAGAAAATACGGTCATCGGTGAGCGACGTTATCTCCAGCCACCGCGGCGGACTTATCCAACGTCCCAGCCAAATCGGTCGTGCTTTTCGTCGGTCTGGAAGCTTTAAAAGAGAGTGTGGGGAGATGGTTTTTGGTTGGGGTGTTTTTTTTTATTCCTTCCCTCCTTCCTCATCTCTCTTATTGTTCGAGTTGGAGGGTTGGATTTGTTCCGTTAATCCCTTAGACGGAAAGTGGCGACGAAAGGAGGGAAGACGGATGGCGTCGTGACGTGGAGGATGGTTCTACGCGGGCTCCAAATGGACCGCCGAATATGTGAGACTGGAAGGGACTGTCCCTCCTCTTCATCTCCCGCCCTCCGTCCCCGGCCCGCCCGGTGTCTCATCCGGGCAAGGGGTTTGGCCAGTACCCGCAGCCTTGGTTTTTGATTTCGTACTTTCAGGCTGAACCGGAAATGAGTCATCATCGACCGTAAAGCGGGTCGTTAAATGTCATTCCTCAACTTGAAAACAATAGAACATTCGCCACATGCATTTATATGATAAATTAAACAGTCTCTTTAGTTCTGTACCACTAATTAAAATTGTGCTGTAATAATGAAGCCGGGTCTCACCCGTTCACTTCTTGAGATCACCATACAGTGGCGGATCCAAGGGGTATGGGGGACATTGGAGGCATGGCTACCACCTTGCAGAATGTTTCTGACTAAAATGAAATCTAAAATTGATATTAATCATGTGCCCGACACTAATTTTGTCACCCTAACATCAAAATTTTTACTGCAGGATGGGTTGCGGTCTCAAAATAGTGCGAAGAGTTTTCATTTGTTATGATTTTGAGCTCTCTTTGTAGAGAAAATGTTATAAAATTATTAATTACTCTGTATTAAACTGTATTCCCGTTAAAGTTTTCTAGATCAGTTACTGCTTCCATAGGATTGATGGAAAACAAATAGTCGACTTCAAGAGACCTCCAATTTTGGTTGCATGATAATTTTAAAATGTTAGTTTTTTGTTTTTTTATGCCCTTAAATGTCGGTATTTCGAAACCGCTTCTATTTTATCCTTTCCGTTTACAAGTAGGGGGCATTTTTTATTCTCGTGATCGTTAAAGATGCTGGTGTTTACAGATATTTGAGCAAATGTTCAAATCTAAGATTTTATTTGTCCTAGGTCCTTGTAAATAATACTTGGTTTGTCTATATTTGTTTTAAAATATTGTTTACTTGCATGCACATTTTTTGCTTATTCTCTTACTGATATTTGCGTAATGGTAGTATGAATTTCATTATCGTGATTGAAAAGAGCTATGGGAGAGACGAAGTGCCAAACCTAATCTCTTTATGTAAACACACAGTTTTATAATTTAAGTTTATGAATAGAGAGGGAAAAGAGTATTGAAGTTGAATATTGAGAGTTGAGTGATCTGATGTCCGCATTGATGTAGATAATTCGGTCGTGTGTTTAAAATCTGACATTCATCTATTTGGCATGCCTAATTATGCATATCAAATGTATCTAAAGAAGTGAAGCCACCTTTTTGGAACTACGTCTATTCAGTAATTTAATTCCCTTACCCCTTGGTAGCTTCTCTGTTTGATTCATTCTTGATGTCGCAAAAAAGTTCTTGAAAAAATGATGGGAAAAAGTAGTTATTTTTATTAAAGATATCATCGGTAAAAGAAAAGAATTTCCACTCATACTAAATTAATGTATTCCTACATGATATATCTGATTAATCCACAATTATTTAAGTGACACTATATCGGAGTCCTAAGAGAATCTAGACATTTATTTATGATTGATATTTTCATATAAAAGAGCATTGCAAGTTTCTGTATCGTCGTTATTCGAATTAGTTCACCGAAAGCTGTAATACTAGTTTTACTGCACTGTAGCACCTTTAGGGATGCTGAATTTGAGATTGAGGACCTTTCGAGATGCCGAACGGGAAGTGGTTGAAGAGTAAATATATTTTCTTTGGAACGCAAATGCTGTGATAGATTCCTGCCATAATTTTATTTTGCATTAAGGTCTAACTTCCTTCCTTGCTGTGCCGTCTCCCGTCACTTGAAACTCGTAATCTATCCTTGGCCAACTCAGTATCTTTTCCCTTCCGTGGTACCTTTTATCATTGCCTTCAGTGAACTGCCTCTCAGGGTCTAAAGTTATTTTTATTCTTTTTTGACATGGTTTACCTAAACTTCTCTCTCCATACTCCGTTCATTCATTATCCTTCATTACTCACTCCGTCTGAGCGTTGGAGATTAAAGTATCAACTTCAGTTTGAGGCATGGGAGCATAATTAATCTTTTGCCCGAACGTGTAGACTTCAGGCATTCGGCGAGCGGTTGCAATTACAGTTAGCCGTAATTTCCTGCGGCATATCTTCAAAGTTATTAGTAATTTCGATGTGCTCACAAGTTGTATCAATTTGTTCATTTATATCTCAATAAAATTTGTTCTAACTAAGGATTGTTTAGGCAAAAAAACTCAAAGGAAGTATATTCTTAATTAATAATCGAGTCCATTTAGTATAGATTGGAAGGCCGTCATAGCACTTGTTAAGTTACCATGGTTAGGGGTCGCTGTATTGTATTGAGCTCCAGTAATAATTTTCTGCAAAATGACCATAAGATGCCGCACGTATTGTAATCTTAACTTTAAAAATACAGAAACCTATACTATGATTTTCTATATCCCCAAATATGATCCGAGGAAACACCCAGGTTCCTAAACGTAACGTAAGTTTCTTGAAAAATGTTCGTATAGCCTAGCTCTTTTGTTCAATGTATTGGCAAGCTTCAGTTGTTCGATTTAATTTTACTCTGAAACGGACACAAGTAACAGGATGACGATACACTTGGATTTGCCTAGTTTTATGTCATGAATTCGTTGTTTTATAAATGGATTTTTGCTTAATTAGTTTGTATTTTAATGAATGTCCATGTATCCGATCAGTTAATCGTTTTCTGTAGTTCTACGAGGGAAATTTAAACTGCGATCGTTACCATAAGAAGTAAATTGATGAATTCATAAAAGGCACGGGAACTTATTATCTTATTAACTCAGCATAACAGTTTGCTTCCTGCTTTCCCTTTCTGAAATCCTCTCCTCCGTCGAAAGTTTTGTTTTAGCCCATTCAAGTTCAGTCATCCCGACTTCTCCCTCAAGTCAATTGACTTAAACTGTGTAATTAACAATTGTGATCACTCTCTAATGTTTTACCCCATCCTCTTTCCTTTACATATCCCGGTCTCATCGATTTCTCCGCGTTGCGAAAAAAAAAGAGATTTCGAGTTTCACTATTCGAATCATCAAACGTATACCCGTCATATATAAATCACTTTCACGAAGGATACATATTCCGGACAGAGTATTATGTTATTTCTGCCTTCTTTATATTTAGGCATTCACAAAGTTGTAATTAAGATTCGTGGATGATTGTTGTGAAAACATCATTTGAATTTGATATTTCGAGCTGGATCACCGGTCATTTTGAAAGATGCGTTTAATCAAATAGGATACTTAGAAAAAAAATATGAATATCGGATGAATTTTCCTAAATTTTGCCTCGCAACGAATTGCATAGAACTTTGCCATCCTTCGTAAGGCAAGAATGAAATGTATCTATGTATATTATTTTTCGCACCTTCATCTGTTAGCATGTGCGAAGTAGGGAAGGAATGTTATTGTAAATGTTATGAAGTAACTGAAATGTTGTTTGAAAAAAATATAGTCAAATTTTCATTTAATTCTACTTCCTCTTGCATTTTCCTGTCGTTGCTAACTGTGAATATTTCGTTTGAATAGCTGAGGTCAGTAATCAAAAGAATCCAAAGGATATTTGAACGAAATAAGTTTAAAATTATGGATTTTTAAACATTTAAATTATTAATAATTCATAATTAAATATTGTGTAGGAAAAGATGCTTCATGGATACATACATTCTGGCCATCTTATTTTCAATTTATTGCCGTAGTCAAATTTCGCCATCCTTTGTCTCATGACTCACTAAATTAATGGCCTTGCCCATATTTTATGGTGAAAACAAATTTAAAGAAAATATGAGGGAAGAATGGAAAAAGTAGAATGGAGTATCGTGGAGTTAAACATGATTTTTTTCACCAACTTTCGAAGTCGTTAATCGAACAGTATGCCGCTTCGTTAGTTCACATTTTTCCTGTTACTCTCCACGTATTTGTATCCTTTTAACTCGATCACACAGTTCATGGCGTTCGATATTTCCGTTGTCGCGCAGCAGGTACCGATGAAGAGAAGTGACTCCGCTTAATATATTTGACAAGAGTAGTGCAGCTGAATCCAAGAAGGCTAAATCCTTTTTATCATATTCTAAAGCTCAGTTGAAGTATCAATGCAGCACTGCGGAGTAGGTAGAGGGGGAGGGTCAGGTGACGCTCACGCCCCCCGGTCATTTCAGCGCTGGCTTCAAACGGGTCAGTTGCGGCATTCGGGCGGACTATTGGAATATCATCAATCTTTCGGTCTCCATCGATATAACCGCGTGTGTTTCTTTTATCTGTATGCTCTGGCCGGCACCCAGAAAATGTCCTTGCTTGCCAGCCAAGTTAGGTCATTTGCGATCTTGTATCGTCATGCATTGCCCCGCAGCCATACTGCGCGGACAAAAAATTATCTCCCCCTCCAGTGGCATATATACGATTTTTCTTTGGAATAGGTCGTCAAATTTGAAAAAAATCTATTTTTCAGGAAAAATTAGGATTCTTGTATGTTGCGCCATAATGTAATGGTCTTTTATTTTTTTCTTTTCAATTAATATAATACACAAATTACACAAAATGGCTGTGGAAATCTTTGGACGATCTTGAGCACAGTTGAGTTCCAATGATAATTGCAACTTCGGAGTCGATTTTGCCGAATGTGCTATTTTTTTTTAAATTCACACATTTTTCCTTCAGGAACATTACCATGTATCTTTGTGAACGGTACCAACTTTGCGAGAGTATTTGATTATTCTAGGAAGTTTCACTGTAGCTTAAAACGCATCGGATTGAAAAAATTCTTGGTAAGCTATTGGCCTCTCTAGGGTCGTTCCTTTTTTATTTGTTTGTTTGAATACAATGGATACGTATTTTAATGTACAGGATAAATTGTTCAATTTATTCCCTCGTTTCTAAAGGCGAACATAAGACTTATAAGTCGCGAAGGGGAACGACCTCTCACCCCCGCTGACCCTCCTCCTTGTTGCACAAATTTTCTTACCATCAGGACTCAGGTCAAGCGCGTTTAATATGCTTTTGCGGGATCTACTTCTCTCTCCTGTGAACCTGGTCATTTTTGCATTCTCGAGCGTAGTTGAACATTAAGTGTGGTCGTATGTGCGACTCTGGAAGTTGAATTAATTTCTCGGAGTGACTAAATTCTATAATTGCTTGTCTATGCATATCCGGGTTCCCCATCCGCGTTGGTTGTCTTATGGCGACGACAGTTTCGGTGGCCATCCTGCCTGCGTCTTCAGGTCGAAGTCACCTGCGACCTGAAGACGCAGGCTGGATGGCCACTGAAACTGGCGTCACCAAAAGACAACCAACGCGGATGGGGAACCCGGATATGCATAGACAAGCAATTCAACGCCGCGGAAACCTTCGTACGAAATTTTATCTTTAATTGGCTGTGACCCACTAATCGAGGTAGGGACTATACTGGCATGTCTGGTGACCTCAGGGTGCGAGTTTGAAACTTCGTAGATCCCCCTTTGCTCATTTGCGCCCCGTCTAACCGCGGAATGCGATCATTTGATTCATCAAGGAAGCGATCCTTCAACAGTCTATGACACTTGGCAGTTTCTCGCATACCCCCCGGCGCCGCAAACAGATTCCAAACTGGGGGGGGGGGCGGTCTTTCTCATTAAGAAATAAAGAATGAGAACTCCACAAGATTTCACGCTGATTGAAAATATATTTCACGAATCTAGTGTCAATTTCATATACTTCTTGCACAGTCTTTCCTGTCTGTGATTGAACCCGGTGTAGCATGCCCAGTCATAGTTACGGATCAGCCGTTGGCATACCTTATAATCAGCAGTTTGAAATTAGTGTTAATGGACTGCATCTTTTCTCTTCTCTAATATATCTTCAGTTTTATTCTTACACCACCTCCACTTTCATATATTGCCTCATGAAACCCATTCAAAACAATGTTAATTAGTACATGGGCACTCTATCGCAATTGTACTATTTTAAATTTACTTACAGTAATGCAGGATGTAAAGGTTGTAGTGCTGGGACCTTAAAGAGATGACTGATTCGTAATGATAAAAACAGAGAGTATTAGTAACGTTCACCGATTTGTTTGTCTTTTTTTTGTAAAGATAATGTTTCTCCGGAATAGAACGCTTCGCCAGTGTCATACTTGTATGCTACCGGAAAAAGGTCTCTGGCGGAGGAAAGTCGCCGCTAATGTAAAATGATTTTTTTTCTTCATATCAGATAGCGTATCGATCTGGAATATGGTGTTTTAGGCGAGAGAATGGAAGCGTATAACGTATAGGTGGGTGTGGAGGAGAAAGAAAAAAAATAAACTGGACAGAGTGGAAGGCAAACTATGATGTTTTAAGTATTGTGGGAGATGAGAGGAAGATATTAGGGGAAATCCTAATGGATAGAAAGTGGAAATATTGAAAGAAACGTAGGGAAGGTGATAGGTGAGCAGGGTAGAGGAAGGATGAAAAGAAATGGTGACTAAAAAGGAAGCTTTACAGAATGAAGAAAGCTCTAAGGTTGGGTGAACAAGAGGATTTTCTCGAGATAAGTAGAACTAAATTGTCGTTGGAGACTATCCAAAACCTACTTTAATAAACGGAACACCCTTGAATGAATCAGTGTATCTGAACGCAAAAAAGCCTCTTGAGTTGTGTTCGGTTATCGATTGAAGGATCATGGGTTCAAGTCTGGGTGATTCCCATTTTTGCCCTCAGCTTCACTCGGGCTCTGTGTGTTCTGCTGACCTCCGGACCTTCTCGAGAATCCGAATGGTGCCAAAAAGGAAGGAACTGTCCCCCTTAACCTGATATGTGTGAATCTCACTTGCCGCTTGTGGCTCGTTATCACGATGTTAGCTCTAGGAGCTATCGCCCATTATCAAAATGGCCATTAGGTTAAATATTGAGCTAACTTTTTCACAGCGTTCCATCATTTGAAAAGAGAAGTTTTGATTTCGTCTGCGCTGAGTCTGACTTTAGGACAAGTCATTGTATTTCAATGAGTGTATGAAATACATTTTGACTGCAGTAGATCTTATATTGGTGAATCTGGCCGCTCAAATAAGTGAGGAGATTCACAAACGGATAAAGGTTTGGCAACAATCGTGGCATGTAGCATGTTGGCTGGCATGTGACACGCACATGGCAGTTTAGTGGCACGTGGCATGAGGAAGAAGGATGGGTGCCATTCTGTTATTGGTAAGCATTGAAGAGGACCACGATATCAAAACTAATGAGGAAAAACTTTTATCAGAACTAAGTCTTATACGTCCCAAGTATAATCAGGGAATCTATGGAGAATGGCTAAGTGCCAAATAATCTCAATAGAGACAAAGGGTATGAGCTTCCGTTCGTATCATTTGTATGGAAATGAATTTTAAAACATTTTAAAGAGTAACGATCATTGGAACCATTTTTGTAACGGTACGAGAGGAGGTGAACGGTAAAATATTAGCATTCTTACCTGATGAGGCAATACTAATCATAGTAATACTAGCCATACTAATCAAGCGGGACAGACTTAAAGAAATGATTTATTTTGTTCCAAAAACCTGGCATGTAGCATGTGGGTTGGTTGGGTTGATTATTGTGGAGATAAGCAGTGTGCTATTTTAAACTGTCCCTAGTTATGTTAGTTGGTAGGTTAGATTTGTCTCCGTAAGTTCCGGAAACTCTGTGTATAGAAGCGATGAGTTTTTATGAGTCAATAATTACTTTTAGCATATTTATTATTTCCAGAATTAAAAGCCCGAACTCCTGGACTTACAGGGTAGCATGTGTGTGATGAAAATTCGAGACGGCATGAGACGGAGGACAATGTACCTTCATGGAGACCACCGTTTCTCTCGTGTCTTCTTTTTAAAATGAAAAAGTGCAGTCTGTACTCCTTTCTTAAAATGGGGCCGGGCAAATGGAGGATCGTACATTCCAAAACGATGCTGCTCTTATACCAGAGCCCTCGTTTGTATTCCTTCGGAGCGCGCTAGCCTGGGAAGGAGCCGGTATGAAATGTGTACGCGTCCTTTATGACAAAGCGGAGGGGAGTTTCACGTCTGATTACGTTTTATTATTTTGTTTATTAAAATTTTTTTTATTGATGGTCCCGGAGGGTAGGATGTTGTTTAAATGCATCATCTCGTCCTTTCCCCTCTTCAACTCCCTCCCTCGTCTCGCCGCGGGCAGCAGGACAATTCTCCCTCCTCCTTCGCGCACCCCCGCCTCTGATGTCACTTCCTCCTCCCCACCTACTCTCCTCCGACCACGTTTTTCGGAGCCCGGGAGTGGTGGTGACTGACCCACTTGCCGCTCGGTGACTACGAAAATAAATGATCGGCGTTCAGGGAGAGGTGGTGGTGATTTCAAAGCAGCCACGAAGTTCGGTGACAGATGGCCCTTGCGATCGACGGAGAACAGTGGGTGTGGGAAAATAAAGAATTTATTTATATTTATGTGTGTGCACACACGCGCGCGCGCATATATATTATATACATATATATATTCTCCTGTGTTCGTCCTTTATGTGTGTTCCTATCCCTTTTCCCTAGATCTGTTTCTATATAAATGAGTATATAGTATACACACACACACATACATATATATATATATATATATATATATATATATATATATATATATATATATATATTATAAATATATATATATATATATATATTTATAAATATATATATATATATATATATATATATATATTTATAAATATATATATATATTTTTATAAATATATATATATATATATATTTATAAATATATTTATATATGTGTATAAATATATTTTTTTAATTAATATATATAAATAATATCGTCGACCTTTGTCGAGTTTGGGATGGATGAGAGAGAGGAGGGCATTTGTTTTTATTCTTAGTTTTTTCGCCCGTTGATTCGTTTAGTCTTGAGTCTCGTTGTCCAGCCAATGATAGGATTAGGTTCTGTATAGCTTGCGGAGGCAGCGAGCGACACGTTGATGGGCATCAGCTGCGACTTTTTACACAGCAAGGGATTTCGTGATTCCTAGCGTCCTATAATTTTGTAGTTACAATACTTTATTTAAACTTGACAACTAAAAATCTAGGAAACTTGAGCTCTAGGACCTTGTAAAATAATAAATTAAAGGTATGCTTATATACCCGTAATAAGTAGGAGAAGGGAAAGCCTTCTTTTCCTCATGAGTTTCTACATCAATCAATGCAAGTGACACACAAGTATTTGAGTAAAATATTATCTGCATTCGCGTTCAAGTACGTACGGGCGCACCCCAGGCTTTCCTTCTCCTACTTAATACGACTATTGGAGTTTTCCTTTAATTTGTTTCTTGACAACTAACTATATGAATTGCTTATTTTTCAGATATGAATTTCAAGTTTTAAGAATAGTTGACGTGCATGTATATGATCAGCTGGGTTTTAATTTGGCATTAAAGGTTTCTTCTGTTTTTTCTTTTATGATTTGAGGAACGTTAAGGTTGTAGCCTGGGGTACGCCTTTACGAACTTGAACGCGAATGCAGATAATATTTTACTCAAATACTTGTATGCCATTTGCATTGATTTATGTAGAAACTTGTGAGGAAAGAGAAGGCTTTCCCTTCTCCTACCCACCCTCAACGGCCTGGGAGATGAGAGACAAATTTTTCACTTACCGACATATTCCCATAAATTTTTTAAGGAAAAGATGTAAAAGTATGGAATTGGCTGCAGCTCAGTAAAACGAAGAATGGTATCGTTCTCACTTAAGCAATCGGTAATTGCCAAGGGAGCCCTCAGGATTAGCGGAAAGTTCATGGTTTTAAGTTACAGCGATTTATAAGTGCGTCAAGTGTTTCCCTTAAACTTTCACCAGAAGGACAGCATGGCGAAAGACTTTCTGTGCTATGAATTATTGAGAGCGTTCCTGAAAATCAAAACGCTGGAAATGTTTCGTTCAAGTCCTCGAAAACCTGCGGAAAATAGTGGAACGTGTCAGGAAGGAGATCTGGGCTCACTGGAGGCTGCACTGCGACAACCACACCCACACCGCCTTCCTCGTGACCGAGTGCCTGGCCAAGCACAAGGTGGCGACACTGTCCCAGTCAACCTACTATTCCGATGTGGAATGGATTTCTTTTTGTTCCCAAGAGTAAAAATGAGCTTGAAACGCCACCATTGTGGAACGCTACGTGACGTCGCGACGAGCTGGTTGAATATAATTCCCGTTGACATCTTCAAGAAAGCGAACCGTAATTGGCAGAAGCGTTGGTATCGGCGTGTCAATGCACAAGGGTGCTATTTTGAAGAATTTTAGTAATTTGTAATTGGATCTGCAACATTTTTTTCCGCATTTAGTCTTCTTATTTTTAGAAGAAACCATGTATTTAGATAAGTAAAGAAGATTATGTTAGACCTTATTCAAATGGGGGAGGACTGGGGGCTGACCTCTGCCCTCTCATGGGGCAGAGGTCAGCCCCCACCAGTAGGTCACCTACTCCTAGTGTTACCTTATGTTTTCCCTTGAGTGCCGGAGACGAGGCAAAAAATTACTTGTAATTCCTATCAGAGCCTTGGACCTGTTAAGGCGTCAGGAAGTATTGTCAAGGTCGAAGGAGTTGGAGATTTCGAACCATATATTTCCATTTACGCCCCAAGCCACCTCCCTTCTTACATTAAGTGAATTCTTTAAACGTTTTAATAGTTTTGTCTAACATAATGTACACTAGCTTCCCTTATTTTTTTCACCGGTATGATTCGTCGACCTCCCTGCGCCGAGGTGTGTGTATATGCCTATGTATGAGTTCACAGAGTAATAATGTAGGGAAAGTTGCACCTAATGTGATTACATAGTCTTCTATGAGTTGTAGATTGGTGTGTTCAAGGCTGTATCAGGCCGGATATGGTAACGCTAATACGTTTTAAATTGAAATGCATTGATTTTTATTTTTTCCGATCTCGGTGTGTTACATTATGTCTGTATGCCAGGCGATTGAAATGTCTAAAATACATTCATATTGTGGGCCCATGGGCATTGTGAAAACAAGTTTAATGAGGAAAACAACCCTGCTGCTTTCACGACAGCGTTATTTTTTTATTCTCTATACACAAATCTCATTTAGTTCTCTAAAGGCAGCAACCACAGTCGTAATCGTTTCTGCATGCCAAAGCAATCATCTGTAACCGTTTCCAAGGGAAAATTCGATATCGACCAAAAATAAATAAACTCACAGGCAAACACACAAATGGAATATGAGAAATTGATTTTGGGTCATACACACTTCCACTTTGGGTTAATATCCAGCTTGCATCAACCTAATCGGGATCCAAGAGGCTCATTGCCTAACGGAAGTTTCGCAAAGAATAAAACATTTGGATGAATGTATTAATGAGATCACAACCCTCACCACTTTAATATAATATGACAGTGTTAATAAAAACCGCTAGTGAATGTAATAATTGGGATACTGCTGTTAATTCATCGAAAACCGAGGAACATGAATACAGGGACCGATGTAAACCTTCCATGTTTACCGAATTTCGTGTTAAACTAATTCAGGGTAAAATTTTCTGTCACGTTCGCTTATTTTCGTATCTTAGAAAGTATTTATTTATGATGTAAAATGTAATATTTGAAATCATTGAACTCACCCAATTCATCCACCATTCAATTCCAAACATTTCGTAAAAGCTTGTATTTAATGTACATTTAAATTGGCATGCGAATTGAAAATCTCAATAAGAATCATAAGGTAGGTTTTGAGATAACCTACTGTTGAGAAAATCAGTGGACTGGGAACTTCCATCTGTAAATGTCGTTTCGCATCGACCGAAAATTATTGGCCGGGAAATTAATATTTGATAAAGGGGAAATATTTTCGTCTCAAGTTGTTTCCTGTTTTCCGCTTCTTGTGAAGAGAATGTACATTGAAAAATACAGGAGGCGAAATTGTGGTTGTATTTCATTTTAACCAATGTTTCCTGTTGCCCGTTTTCGTATTAAACCCCTTTCCATCATAATATTTCAGGTTTATTTTGTCTGTAGTGCTCTTGTGACCATTTGTTTGGCTATATATTTATTTATATATCGTGTGAAAGTTAAATAACCTTTCGCTCCACGATTTTGCCGAATATAAGGTCTGTGAAAAAGTGCTGGTAAAAAATTTCTTGACGTGTTCATGAAGTGCTGAATTCAGACCGTCGTTTAATTGTGCGCATGGTCGCAGATCTTATTGGTATTGACATGACGCCAGTATACTATACACCATTATCACTGAAAATTTGACGATGCGAAAGATTTGCGCTTAACTCGTCCCAAAGGTCTTGACGGACGACCAAAAGCAGAGTAGATTTTTTGCTTGCAAAGACAGCGACATCGCGACGATTTCCCAGCCCCCTTACAGTCCCGACTTGGCACCAGTAGAATGTTTCCTATTCCCAAAAGTGAAACCCTTCCTCAAAGGCACCACCATGGGGCCCATGTGCCGTCAAAGAAACTTGCACGCGTACCCTTAAGGGCCTTCCGGAATCCGCCCACCAGGAACCCTTCGATTCGTGGAAAACCGCTGATAAAAGTGTGTCGACGATCAAGGGATGTACTTTGAGGAATGTTGAGTAATTGTAGCAATATCTGAAATAAATGTATTTTCCGAAATTTTTCCCGTTACTTTTTATACAAACCATGTATGAGGTGAATTTAGTGGACGGAGAGAATAGAAAGTGTGTGGAGGAGGATTTAGATCCGTGTATCCATAACAGTCGGGAAATAGCAGCGTAAACATATTCAGAGGCGAAACCCGCGAAAGACTTATCGCTGTTCATGACGCTAAAAAAATATTGACCTCTTTCGTCTAAGCGGATTTTATGCCGGCGGACGTGGTGTTCAATTTCTCCATAGGGGTTCATTTGGAACGGTCCGGTGGCGGAGAAAGAAATTGGACGGAGGGGGGTAAAAAAAAGAGAAAGTTGACCGTAAAAAAAATTACCTAGGGCGGCCAAAAACGTTTAGCGCGTGGTCGCTGTGGTCCAACTTTGGTATAAATTTGAGTGTGCATGCTCTCGATGTTGAAAGAGCACGCCCCGCATTCCAGGTTCTCGTGTTCTGACTTAAAAAACGACTGGCTGGTTAAGTGGGCGCTTTTGGACTTATCCTCCGGATGAGGCCGCCCAATCTGATCGCCACCAGTATACTCACGTCGAGTTCATTAACTACATTCGTGATGTGACACCAATTGCTACTCGAATGTACATATTTCAATTTGGTATATGCTAAAATTGTAAGTTTAAATTATCCGGTAGCAGTCGATATTGTTTTCATCCAATTTGAGCGTCGATGAATGTCAAAAAAACCTTAACTTATCTCTTGACAATGGAGCGCCTTATATCTTGGTCGGCGAGTTGTGCCATTTTATCGATGAAATTTTCCATTTGATGCATTGGTGAAACTATCTTTAAAATATTTTGTAGAAATGGGTTATCGAATTTATTTCATAAAAAAACAGTGGCGACTCTTCAAAATATCGCCAACTGGCATTGTTGCTGGCCATTTTAAGAGTTCAAAATATGATGCAATTATTTACTTTCTCGCTTTGTGTTTCCGTGTTTCGGTAAGTCTCAGGTTTTTGTTTATCTTTAAGAGGCAAGCGTGAGAAAATATCGAAGTTTATTTAGTTCGCGGGCTACCGTGAAGTGAGCCATAAAAACCGAAAAACATGTACCTCACCATCAAATTGTATTTTTTTCGAGCTTCAGATGCTGTTATCAATGTCATAAATACTATCTGAGGGAAGAAATTGCTTATTGTGCCCCGATATGGCTGCAGAGAGTTGGATTGGCAGGTTTATTGGGATAGGCTTGCAGGTAGCATCGTGCGCGCGGCCGTAGATGCGCGTTACTACTCCAGCCCGTTCACCCATCGACCTGTGAACGGGGTAGTGGGGAAATGGGTCAGGAATGGAGTTCAAATATTCTCACGCGCTTACTCCTTTATCACGGCTTAGTTTTTTTGTGTGCAGCATAAGTCGTCTTTCGGATTCCGTTTGATGTGTTGAGCGCCTTAAATAATGGCCCCTGATGCTCGGTCATTTTACCCTTTTCCAGTTGTCGACATTTGGAAGCACCATACGTGGGGTATTTTTGGACTCGTAATGTTGGCGTCTTTCGTTGGTGTCCGCTCACGAAAGTGTTAACCTTTTGAAGATTTTGTTTTCTCTCATTCAAAACATGAAAGGCGAATGAAAATTTACGGAAAACGAAATAATTTTTATTCCCGAGCATGCGATATTCAACCGACTACTTAATCGATATGTTCATTCTTGGTCTTGGGATTTCAGAATTGCGTCGACGTTCTTTTCGCGAAGTTTCACCGAATCTTATTATCTACCGTTTTCCATTCTAAGGTTTACTTTCAGTGAAAATGCTTGTACTGTACTTTTCATTGTACAACATAGACATTCCTAATTGTGTTGTTACACTTTGTGCGTTATTTTTTATGCCATTTTTTGTTTAGTAATTGATTTTGTTGACGAAAAATAAATGTTATTTGATCGTTAGAGCATTCATTTATTACAAAACTGTTTTTCTTCTAGATATTCATGATTTTATTTACTCTAATGCAATTTTTTGCCCTTATTGCTTACAAAATAATGAGTTTAATCCATATAATAAACCATAAACAGTGGAAACATTGAGCTGAATAGGTCAATTCTCATTTTGAAAGGGCCTTTGAGATCTAAAAAATTTCCGCAAATGCAGCTAGTTTTGTGTAACGCTTTGGTGGAATGCCGGCTTACTCTTTTACAAACTGTATGCTTTGTCATGGGCACCCCAGTTAAAACCCTACTGACTTGCCCAACCTATAATATCCCGGGCAGTGCTTGCGTTTGTCCGTCTTTACACACAGAAAACATAACTCGGTACACATTAAACATAATTGGCGGGAAAAGAAACATGTATAAAAAAGACTTTATTTATTAAGTGAAAAAATGAATTAAAACTTTACAAGTTGTCGAATTTGAATAACAGTCAAATGAAAGAGCTCTCCTCCACTGGCTACATTACCTTACTAGCCCATCGCTGTCAGTTGTGAAAGGCCGAATTATTTGGACAGGGTATAATGCTATATGTTTCGAGAGAGAGGATTAGTACTCCCTATATAGAAACCTAACAGAATGTACTGTAATTATAATTAATTATATGGGAACTTATAGGTTGTTGCAGTTGTAATGCAGTTGATAAAATGCATATTTTCAAGACTTTCATTCAGCTTACATTTTATTTTTTAAATGTTATTGTGTGTGCATAGAGATGAACAATTTTTATAATTCTGCAGTAAAACCTTAATTTAAAGCACATATTGCAGCAAGTGTATGACATTATAAATTGGAATATTGCATTCTAATATTGATTTATATTCCTGTGATTCAATTTCTGGTATTAAAATTAATTTTCTTCCTTATTTGTTGGGAGCAATTCATTAAAATTATTTCTGCTGCTAATAATGTTATAAATATTTGCAGCTAATAATATAATAAATCATTTATTATTTATAATAATGAAATTAATAGTCTGTAATTTAGGAGATGTTTCATCAAAACACCATGGATGAAGTGGTAGTAGAAGATAACGGTTTGTGAAAAAAGTAGTCATTCGTTATTTTTTAGTTTGAGGACTTGTTTCTTTAACTGGTGCAAATTTTAAGTGAAAATATTTTTATTCATACTCATTTCAGGTATGCCTTTCAGCTGATCTCGTGATACAAATCCCAGGGAATATAAGCAATGGTGGCAGGGGAGGAGGGGGAGGTAGAGGTGGTAGCACTTATCGCCTGGATTACACACCACCTTATGGATATCCACTACCGAACACAACTTTTGCTGCCAGTGACATAGGGGATGTCATCCAGTTCTCAAGGGGTCGACCAGGGACCAACTATGACTTCTGGCTGTACCATACCAACTCAACAGTGAAAAACCTACTGACATGGACTGCATCCATCATAACGAGTTCGTATCTGATAATTTTTTTCAAGTTCATTTTGATGTACTCAATTAAGCGCCTAAGGTTATCGTTGCCATCAACCTGATTTATCAAAAAGCCATTCTTTCATATCCTTACTTGTGTGTTCTGTACTTTTAACAGTTAAATTTTTCTTTTAATTATTAAATATTTATATTGCAGTTATTAATACAAAACATTTTAGCAATAGAACATTGGGAGTACCACAATATTAAATTTACCTACACATTGCCAATTATTTTTTATTTTATTCTTATAATGTTAAGTGAGATACCCAATTAATCTAAGATGATTTCTGATGCATGGTTTAATTATTCCACACTGTGATTATAAGCGATTCATCATACAAATTTTTATTTCAAAATTATTTGGATTCAATAGAATGTATGATTATTCAAGGTGATGAGTACAAAGAGATCTCTCTGGCAAATTGTGCTTAAAAACTGCATAATTTATAGTGCTGTTAAATATGTATTGGGCTAAAATCCAATAATTATGATTAGAAGTAGGACCAGGGTAAAACAATGAATTAATTTTTTATGCACATCTTATGTTAAACATCACGAGTTAATTAAATTTCACTGTAAGGTATTGATCGCTAAGCACTCTTTTTGTAATTAGAGCTGTTTTAATTGGCTGCTGCAATTTCTTTATCAAAATAATTTTTGAATTAAAACTATGGAATGCTTACAAAATCCTCATCTATCCTGGGGCAGAAAAAAATTAGCAGAATGAGGTAATTGTATTCTTTAATTTCATGTCTCATTCATGTCTTTGTAGAGGTCATTTGGAAGAGAAAAGAAAGTCTAATGTTTTATTCCAAATTTTAATACATGTATGTATTTCAATAAAATTAGCAAAAGCTCTGTGGTATTTATGTCCTCTTCTGCTTTGAAGAGTGTTCAAAACCTTAGGCATTCTCGGTTGTCTCCGTAAACTCCATTTCCTCTCCTCAGATTATTTTCGGGAAATATATAGCACCCCTGTATGTGTATTCTCAGTCACTTGTAGACTCAAGTCATTCCTCCAGTGTCAGATCATTGCATTCAGTATGGTCAACAATGACAACTACTTAGCAGAGTGTATGAAAGGCATTTTTCTCTGCAAATGGATCAAGGAACCTTTTTCAGTCAAAGGATACGGAGGCTTATTCTAAAAGTAAAATGGTCGTTTTGTATCAATATACATATTTTTTGTGCATAAACTCTGGCATTGCAGATGATACAATCAATGTTTTTTTTATCTTTTCAGCTCCCGATCCTCCATCAAATCTTTCCGTCTACGTTGAAAATGGGACAGTCGCCCAAGTGACATGGAGTGCTCCTGCTCAAGGCGGCTATTCAAGTTATCGTCTGAAGGCATGTTCATTTTCTAAATGGTTATATTTATTCTCCTTAGAAGATTATTGAATAATCTGCTGATATATTCTAATATATATGGTATATTTATCGTGACAATAAATACTTAGTTTCATTTTATGCTACATTCAATTTTACGATCTTTAAGTTGCATATTATGCAATTGTGTCATTATTGCCCAATTATTTCAATGCCTGGTAAAAGTGAGTGAAAAGCAGTAATCATGGTGAGTGGCCCTGAAAACTAATAATACTCTTGGGCTTATCAGTAGCATAACCAGCCATTCCAGGTCTGAGTAGCAGAAAGAAAAATCTCACTAAACTATGATCCATTTTGGATAGCATCACTACGGCTAAAATGCATGAAGAACTAATGAAATAATTACTCGGGGGCGAGTAAAAGAAAGTTCATGCAAAAGAAATATTTAGTATTTGTTCAGAACCACCGAAAACCTACGATTAATTGGGAGAATAACTGTCATAATAATTGTGAGAAGTAAGATAAATTGAAGACCATGATTAATATAGTAATTGAGTGTACTAGTTAAAAAAGGAGCTATTTTTTTATGCGGCTATTGTAAAGCAGTAGAAAATATTTTCAATTTTGACTAGACATTTTATAAAAAAAACTTACCAAAATATTAGCTGTGGATGTATCAAAGTTGTGTACTAAAGCCTAGAAAGTTGATGTTTTTAAGTAAATGCAAATTTTGATGAAATATTCCAATATCCATGTGTAAGTTTTTTCTCAAAATTATTCCTCATACGTAATTCTGTTTAAGACATAGGTACATTAATGTGGGCTTAGGCTTAAGGGTGTGGCTACCAGATTGTTATTGTATTTTTGAAGGATGCATTCTTATGTTGCCGAAGAAGTCTCTGATTCCATTATATTTTTTAAATTCTAATTTGAAAGAGAAGAGGAAAATTCCTCTGATTTAATGTGCAGGAAATATACTGTAAAAGTAACTGGTAATTTGGACAAGTTCAAATATCAGTTGAGCGAATTCAATTTAACTTCTTGGAATTTCATTGACCTCCTTTTCTGTTACTATTCCTTGACAGGTTGTGCCATTATCTGAAGCTGGAGGAAAAGGAATGAGCATTCAGGTAGAAGCCAATGGATCTCCTTATACTTTAAATAATCTGACACCTGGAGCAACATATCAAATTCAACTCTTTACTGTTTATGAAAGCAAGGAGAGTGTGGCTTATACATCTCGTAACTTTACCACAAGTGAGTAGTAGATTTTGAAGTTCTAAAACTAGTATTAATATTGGTGCAATTGACATGACATAAATACATTGAGCACCAAAGTAATAACAAAAACCACTTAAATTTCCCCTTGATAAGTACTTTAAACGAGTACTGAGTTGTTTTTTAAGAACAAATTTAGGAAGGCAATCACTACAGTCATAAAATCAGCATATGCCAAGTAACAATCATAAAAGGCAATCACAAATATGGAATTTAAATGCTTAACTTAAATGAAATATTTGACACTATTGCCTCTTTCTAGAGTGTGTGATACTTTAATAGATGTTAGGATCAGCTGTGTTGGCATGTTGTTAGGGAGAAAAATAATATCCAAGTGTCACCTGCAGTTGAATTATCAATTTGTTGCTCCCATATGAACACTCGATGCCTTATGAGAAGGAAAATTATCATATAGATTTTCCTATATCAAAATCAACATATGGCATACACTGTGCAGACTTCTTGTCAGGCCAGATACATTTTTTCAGGATTTCATTTTGGTTTGGTTTACCCAGTATTATGGTGTATCAGTACGCTGCTTTTACCAAAGAGGCCAAGTTGAAATTGATGTTGGGAACCTTATGTAAAAATGTAAAGAAAAGACTGCTTATGTATTTAATGTAGTTTTGTATGGCTCAGGAACATAGTCTTTGAGGCAGGAGGGTAAGTTTAGATAAGAGGCATTCAAGATATGGGTGTGGAAGAGAATGGAGCAAATTAAATGGACAAGAAGGAAAATAAACAATCAAGTTTTAGGCATGGTAGGGAAAAGAAATTAGCTGTTGGGAAAAATTCCAAGAAATAAGGCCAAATGGCCGCAAGAGATATTGACAGGCAAAGGAAAAAAGCTGGGAAAGTAAAGGGAAGAAAAGAATAAGTGGATGCAACCAAGGAAGGTAGAGAGTTTACAGTGTTATAGAATGATTTATTGCTTTATCTAGCATAGGATTCGAGGATATTTTATATCATGTTAGTTAGGAGTACAGCAGAGTGTAGAATCAAGGTCCATCTTTTCCTACCGTAACCTGTTGGATTAATTTTAATTGTAATTTTAGAATATTTTGATGAGGTGCACCAGTTATAGTGAATGATGGAAGAAGTATGCTTTCCTGGTTTGATCGTGCTTAGAGAGAATAGATGAGAGTCGAAACACCAAATAGGCATAATGAGAGTGGACTTAATGCATTGTTTGAGAGGAAGAGATAGACTGAAAAAGTCATGGATGAATGCAGTTGAAGAGATTCTCGATACTAGGAATATTTAAAAGTCTGAGGGAAAAAAGGGTATGTTTGAGACAATGTATGAATGTGACAAAGGTTAAAGAAGTATCCAAGGACAGGGCAGAATTGAAGCCATAATTGAGGGTAAGTTTCCTCTCATACCTGTTACCGGTTGACTTAACAACCTGAAACTAGTTGAAATTTGCTGTCTCAGGTGTAACTTTATGGAATTTGCGTAACATAGTGAAATAAAATGAAATCATTTACTTTTTAATTCCACACACTTTATTTAAAAAAAAGCACAACCCTGGTTTTGGTATTGAACGTCATCATCAGGTGGTCCTCATAGAAGCAAACTTAGTATATATACCCTCGGATCAAAGAGGTTGGAGGGTTAAAAAGGTTACAATGTAGCTGGGAAGGAAAGAGAATTACTTGCCAAAAAGATGTAATTCTCTTATCTTCCCAGCTACATTGTTACCTTTTTACCCCTCCAACCTCCCTCTCTGACCAACCCCCCCTCCTTTGAATTAAGGTATATTTACCAAGTTTGCTTCTATGAGGACCACCTGATGATGACGTTCAACATCGAAACCTGGGTCGTGTTTTTTTTTTAAATAAAGTGTGTGGAATTACAAAGTAAATTATTTCATTTCATTCCAACTGAAACTAGTTGATTTTATTTCTTGACAGTGCCTGCCCCAAAAAGGAATGGCATTAAGTGTATGTATACATGTTAATGGGAAACTGATTTTCCATCATTGTGATCTATGGAAAAAACTTATTCAAATGAGATGAAGAGTCAGGGTCATTCCAGTGTTTATAGGGTGCAGATTCTTTTTTCGTTGTCAAGGCATTGTCTCAGCTTTGGTCTGGTGCTCTCCCTGAGGATTGCAGTTTGGCAGCATTTTTGAGAGTTTTGCTCATGCTTAAACATTTTCCAAAAGTGATTTGGCATTAAACAGCTTAGGGTGTCTGTTAGGAAAAAAATTATTCGGGTTAGTTACAGTGCAATAGAAAATAATTTTCATATCAATTTAATGTCATAAGTTTAAAGTATGAAATTCAACAGCTATAAGGAATTTCTTTCAGTTGGAATGGAGATATTCTGTTAATGTCAGTGGCGTGTAAAATATTACTTAATCCTCTCCAAGTCCTTTTCTTCTGCTATGGCTGCAATATAATTAGTTGTACTTTTGAAATTAGTTAAACTCATCTGCGCACTAACAGTGATTATGACTCTGGCATTAGGGATTAATATTTGATTGATGGGTATCGAGATGGTGCTGTGGCTATCAAACTGGCTTCCCACCCATAGGGCCCGGGTTCGAATCCTGGTGGCGTTGAATATTTTTCAATGGTATCTTGATCCCTACTTGAGGTGCTTTGTGGAGGGCACTTTGAGAGAGTACGTCATCCATTGAATGGGACGTTAAGCTGTGGACCCCTTGGCGCCTTTCGTAAAGAGTAGGCTAAAGCCAATGCTGGGTTTCTCTCCACCCTTCATACTTTCCTGTCCATACCTAATGGCAGAAATGACCTCGGCTGTCGGTCACCTCCCCTAAATACTACTACTTCTACTACTATTTAATTTATTGAAAATTTGCTATTTTTTCTTGCAGAACCAAATACTCCTGGAAAATTCATAGTCTGGTTTAGGAATGAAACCACACTTCTTGTTCTTTGGCAACCTCCATATCCAGCAGGAATATTCACTCATTATAAGGTAAAAATAAGAATAGGATTAAAGCTTTTTTATAAAGCAAATAGCATCCAACTCTCCCTATAACCTGGGGTAAAGAATGGAAGTACAATTATAGTGCTTTGGCCCAAGCATTGGGATTTAACATAGTGCTTAGTTTTAATATTATTTGTTGTCATTAAGGCACATCTTCAAGCATTATGTATGCCCAGTTAGATGACTGAGATATAATTATTTTTTAAATATGATGACTTCTTTCCTTACTCAATTTTTATAACTATGTCTGCAGGACTGATGCCTTGGGCTGGATAAGTATGTAGTAAGATTGATATAAATCACATTTTCTTAAATCACACTTTTAAGAGCCTTTACATCAATGGAACCTGTTTTTCAATTTCTCTGAGAAAACATCATGGCATTTTCTAACTTATCCACAGATGGATAAGCAAGCGTAGGTTTTTGAGAGGCTACCATTGTAGTAATTTCTTAATACTTTTAAATATCTTTCTTCAAGTCCAAGCTCAAGCATTTAAAGAACCACTTCTCATAAATAGAATGAATTTATGTGCAAAAAAATTGAGTATTTTTGATATAATATAATTCAGTGAAATAGCTTGATCTTTAATAAATTCATTGTATCAGTTTGATGGAAAATTCTCAAATGTAGACTATGCTAAATCATTGGGTAAATCTAATAGGGAGTGATAGTCATTTTGTGGCATAATTTAAATTTAGCATTACCAGCTATATTTAATCATATGTTTACAGTTAAAATTACATTAGAAAAATTTTCAGGGAAAATGTTTTAGTTGGGATAATGCCACAACTAATGCTATTAACAGAACTCATATCATAATCAATAATGGGTTTTATCTTATTCAATTAAATTTCTGGGTTTTCGTAAAATAAATGCTAAATGCTGTGCTAAACGGCAGCTACAATTTGTAAATTTTGGCCAGTCTCTATTTATTTTGGGGATCTTGTTTGAGTATATATATATATATATATATATATATATATATATATATATATATATATATATATATATATATATATATATATATATATATATATAATACCTGTATTTTTTAATGTCGAACTTCACTCACGGAAGGCCACATTTTACTAAAAATAAAAAGGTTGTGATAATGAAACCTTCCATGGAAGTGGTGTTGCCCTAGACCAGAAATGATTTATATGATGTAGTATAATTGCAAAGAAAAACAGGAAGGATGATGAGTGCTCACCAAGCCCAATATGCATTGAGAAATTGCAGTTGGACATAACCGAAGAATCTCATTCTGGATGCACCCTGATACACACCAAAAAAGCCTCTCCCTAGTGCTTGCTTTCTTGCGTCACCTTATCTAGGAGGGTCCATTTGTCTCCCTGAGCACTGAACTGCAACCTTCAAGGTTCACTGACCGCGTAACCCATTTTAACCTGCGTACTCATTTCAGGTATCAATTGACCCTCATGATGCATTGGAAAGTGTATTATATGTGGAGAAAGAGGGTGAACCACCTGGACCAGCACAAGCAGCATTTAAAGGACTAGTCCCAGGTATATTATTTATTTGGATATATGTCCATAATGAGTCATTTCATTGGTCTTGATTTAAAGTTACTGCTTTCATCACCATTTGACCTCACATCCTGCCCCTGTCCTTCATCTCAAACACTTGTTCTGTAGAATATTTTTCTCCTAGTACAGATTTTTCTGTACTAGGAGAAAATTATTATCCCAAGGGTTTGAAAATTTTTATGATAGAATGTGCCCACATTAGTACTTTTCTCTGGGATCATGTCAAGTATTTTCCAGATTATAGTATTCATATTTAAATCTGCAATTGAATTTTAAGCTGTTATGATAGTACCTACATAGCCTTAGACTTTGGAATCGATTGTGAAGCTGTACATACTTTCGCATGTTACTTTGTGAACTTGGCATTAAAGTCCAACATTTTGTGTTGCACCACGTTGTAAGTGAGCATGAAAACAGTATAATTTAGGTCTAATGTTGGATATTTTGCTGTTGCATACTATTAGATTCTTTCTTGCATCAATAAATGTTGCCATCTTCCTTAAATATTCATGGCTTTCAATGTGATGAAAGTTTTCACTATTTTGTTTGACCATAAATTTTTTCTTGATCGCAATAAAAGATGTCCTAAACATTCATAACATATGTAGATATTACATACATAACCCAAATTTATGAAAGTGTATTCATAGGTAATGATTGTGGAAAAATATTTTTGGTGAAAGAAAGGTGCCAATAAAAATGTTTATTGGTTCGAACATAAGACGTATTTGTAACAAGTATGGAACATGTCACATTGTCTGCTCATATTCTATATCAATATTATAGAGCCAGTATATATCTCAAAATAAAAATATAAGTAAGTGTACAGAGTAAAAACCAAAAACAGGAGTCAGGAGTAACAAGAGTATTTTCGTAGAGTTATTGATAAAGAAAATCCTCTGGTGGTGGTGGGTTAATGTCCTCGCCTTCCAACCCAGAGGTTGTGGGTTCGATTCTCACCCAGGTTTGTTATTCTCCACCTAGGGCTTGAGTGTTTGTAATTGCCTATTGTTATATTATTTTTAATAAGTCCGAAGTGCTGTTTCAGATTAATTTGAAATAAATAAATTTATGTAGAGAAAGGGCATGAATTCATCAACTGTATAGCATTGATGATCACAAAGGAATTGATATAGTTTAGACCTCAATAGCAAAAAATTATCTATTTCTCTTAATTTTCTCGGTAGTGCTTTTAGAATGTCACGCCTGTATATACAGGGTTCTTAGCAAATATGGATGAGTTGTGAGCAGTTATTCTAAAGTCATTACAACCTCTTATGCTATACCTATGTACGTATTTGTTTTCAGAGTTAACATGGCTTTATTTTGCTGCATAAAGTTTATAGTATGGAATATATACAAAAGAGAAGAGTTAGAATGTTGAATCTTTTAAAATAAGGTCTACAGCTGTTTGCCCTTGAAACTTTTCCTAGGATTCTTACTGTCTATTTTTGTAGTCTAAAGAGGTGGATGATATGAGTGCCCCCACCTGACAATGATATATGTATTTCAGTCTATTTTGAATTAATGCATAATAGACTGAGATAGCAGTAGCAGTGTCAACCAAGGCCACAATTTTCCTCTGTAACGGTAGCATCCTGTGGTAACTTCAGGGCATAGTTGATCAACTTGAACTTCCCAAGATAGGGACTCATGAACATCAATGTCTATTAAAAAATTGAAAATCATTAAATCCTTTGGTATGAAGCACATGGATATGATAACTTATTCTTTGTACATCTTCAGGTTTAACTTTGTGGAAGATGTTCATACTGAATGAAACAAACTATGTGCTTTTCTGCATGGATTTAATTATTTTACAAATATGGCATAATCTTAAAATACCATTTCCAAAGTTAGCTGATTCATGGATTTATGTTCAAAATATCAATCATAGGGAATAATATTGAAGCTGTAGTTGGGAAGTATTAAATGTGTGTGGAAAAATATGAAGTTTGTTGGCTTCAGTATAATAACCTATCAATGGTTCCAGAAGTGTCATTAGTCACTATATTATATAGTAGATAAATCTTATCAGTATTGAATAGTGAAACAGATTTTTCCATTATTTTCAAGTTTTTTAATGTTATTGTTTTTATTTCATTTCAGGTCGTGCTTATAACATATCTGTTCAAACAGTCAGTGAAGATGAGACATCTGCACCAACAACTGCTCAATATAGAACTGTGCCTCTCAGGCCTGTGAATGTATCATTTGATCCTTTGTACATAACATCAAGTTCATTCCAAGTTGAATGGGAGGCACCGAAAGGGATTAGGTAAGTTTGTTTAAAACTTAAACAGTCCAAAAACCCATTCAAGTGCAATATATTATTTTGCGTGAGTAAAAATAGACTATAAATTCCAGCTCAAGTAGAATATGCAGGTTTGCTTTTCCCCCTCTAAGTGTGAAATCTGCAAATTGTTAACTTTCAGCTCTTGGTGTAGCAAAGTGTGTGTGGGTGTGTTTACAAACTCTTTCATTTGCAATTTTCAAGTAACAATAAAATTCAAACTTGCTCAGAAATTTATACCACCATAGAAATTTCTATTTATTTCAAATAAGATTAAAAATAGACTTTTAGCCTTTGTTAATGAGTTCATGGATCTTTAAATAAACAATCTGAAACTTCTATAACCAATCTGCCAAAATCATGACATCAACTTTTTTACATTTTCCATGTTTTTTGCTCCATTCTTACAGTGAATTTGACAAGTATCAAGTATCCATCACAGTCAGGAGGCAAGCCCCAGTAACTCGCAACCGTGAAGAACCAAATATTTGGGAATTTCGGGAAAATTTAGAGCCAGGTCGAACATATCAAGTAGTGGTTAAGACTGTTTCTGGGAAAGTTACGAGTTGGCCCGCAACTGGAAATGTTACACTCAGTAAGTTGAAATGCCATTGAGATATTTTCCTTGATTGAAACTTTATTTTTACATGCATGATTCAAAACAATTGCCTTGCAGCATGAACTGTTTTATTATCGTCACCAAATCCTTAATGGAGGCAACAATTTATTTATCATTATTGCTTAAATTCCCTTTGAAAAATTTCTTATTTGGGGACTCATCAGATGTTTTTTGATGAAGTACTTTGATGAAATCACATTTAGTGGAGTATGGGATGAAAAGTGAATCTTCTTGGGACCATAAGAGACTTGTCTTGACCTCCTCTGTTGTTATTTCAATCCAAGCAACTTAATATTTTAAGAATTATGTAGCATGGAAAGACAAGAAATAGAATTTTGATAACTATGAACATTATTTATTGTTTTCAATTTTTTTCTCAGAACCTTTGCCAGTGCAAGATCTCTCATCTTATATTGATGATGGAGGTGCAATTAAAATATCATGGATGCCGGACACAAACAGTTTTCAAGAGAGATACAAGGTAATTACTTTGTATGCAATTCAAGTTTAAATTTAAATCTAAATTACCCAAGTTCATAGTCTGTCATTATATTTGTGATGTATTTCCAGCATAACCAGTGTCATTTATTTTCCAGAGTCCAAATCATTTGGTATGAATCTCAAGTTCCTCATGTCATACAATTCTTGTTTTTAAAAGGTCCATGCCTGTGAGCATTTTTCCCTAAAGATTTAAATTGTTTATGTGTTTTGGTTGTACTTTAAAATTAATGAGGCATTTTAGATGTTGCCTCAATTTTCTCAAAAGCATTGCAATTGACATTGATGTTTTCAAATCAATGTCAAATATGTATTTTTTATCAATATTTATTGGTGATAACTTAAGAAATAATTAGCCATTAAAACTACTTTAGTTTAACCTTATTATTATGTACACTTAAATTATGTGATGATGATAAAGTAATTTTAATGTAGAAACCATTTCAAGCTAATCAAAGGTAAATATAAGTATTAAGTAAACTATTCATAAATTATGTTAAAGATTTAGTTGGAGTATTTTATAAAATTGTTGAACATAACCTAAAGTGAATACATATTTGTGAGATTTCTAAAAAAATATCCTTTTCCTTGATTTTATTTTAAAGAACTAGAGCTTAACTCCTATGGTATAATTTAAAATTCTGTCAAGATTTCAGATGCAGCATGTTAAAGTGATATATTTCAAGGTTAACATGAAATCATCGATAATAATGAATACTTATTTAATATTTGCATTAGTTAAAACATAATTTAGTCACTCTGTATTCTTCTTATATTATATATTCTGGTATTTAAAATTGTGTTTTTGAATAGTTTTTTTCGTCTTCTGAGCATTACTGCTACCAATATACTGTGTAAATGTCATTTTTGTGTGACTCATAAATAAATATACTGGGTAATTAAACAAAAATTGGTATTCCTGGATTCATTATTTATTTTCAACAGATCAGTTATTATGAAGTGGAGACCTACAATGGAGATAGCAACAGCATATTTGTGGATGGCACAGTTGCATACCTGGAATCGCTATTGCCGGGACGTAATTATTCAATTACAGTGCAAGCTGTAAGCAACAAAGTGGAAAGTAATGAAACATCCATATTCCAGGCAACAAGTAAGTACTTTTTGTCTAGAGGATGTTTTGTGTGATAGATTTTTAGTGGGTACTCAACATCCCACCACCACTCCTTATTTTTTACCCACCGTTTCTTTTTATTCTCCCCCACTGTTTAAAACTTTTTTAGTCTTCCTTTCAGCCAAGTCAGTCGGCAGATAACTTTCTCTATTTTTAGTAATGCCCATATCTCAAAAGCCTCCCACCTGTACTGATCTCAAATACGAGGTTAAATAGTATTCAAACAGAATTAAAAGTATATTTTCATAAAGATATATTGAATTTCAAATGTATTATTTTTTCTCATTTTGTGAACCGCACTGAGAAGGCATTTGAAATTATTTTCATGAAATCTCAGAATCGTTGAAAATGTAAGACAGTTTTTTTTCTCCCAGATGAGAAATCTCCTCCTTTAGTCATTCAATGGCAAGGAAAATGGGAAGAGATTGAAGAGAAAACTGAACAGATTCTTTATTTTGTCCATGCCTTTGGCAAGAGCATGTATATGACTTAATTAAGTGGGAAAGCAAAGTCAGGAATAAATTCTTCAAAGTATGAAACACATATTTGTTGGAATACCAGTCAACAATAAATCCTAATTGTTCTCATTTTGGATATGTTTACATGAATCTATTTTTTTTTTAATTGTAAAATGTCTCGTATTCAAATTGTGCTTTCTCCTTTCTTCAGGACCTTCTTCTCCTATTATTGAAGATCTTCGTCCAATGCTTGGTGGATTAAACATTTCATGGAAATCTGATGTCAACTCACGACAAGAAAAGTTTGAAGTCATTTACGAACGAAATGACACTGGTGAGTGGTTACTTTTTAATTTTATCTCATCTGAGTTCATAGTTTGTTCCATAGTTAAAAGAAATTATAAATGTAATATGTTTTAATGTATGTGTTTACTTGCTGATAATTTCTTTCTTTTGTGTTGAGGATTTTTTTTAATTACCACTGTGTTTCTTTCTGTTATCTTTTTAGGAGTAGCAATTAAACAAGTTACTAATAATTCAAGACTTATTCTTCAGAATTTATACCCGGGTGCAGGTTATGAAGTCAAAGTTTTTGCAATCAGTCATGGCTTACAGAGTGAGCCTCATGATTACTTTCAAGCTGTATGTGAGTATATTTCATGTTTTTCCCTTTCCAGAAATGTAACATCTCCCCAGTAAAATAAAATGAATATCAAGCAAATTACAATAACATTTAAGAGTTTTTCAGTAATAATTCAAGTAATCAATTTTTGTTGAAAAGTGATTTAAAAAAGGTGGTTATTTTCCCTCTGTATATTTTCCCATATCATTCATAAATTTAAGCATAACAATGTATTTGGAGCAGACAGTAATCTCAAACTTATCCAAATATCAGTGCACTGTAAAATTATGACAGTCCATAATAATGAAAAAATATTGATTGCCATGACCTAATCAAAAAAATTTCTATCAATGATAAAATTATTTCATTCGCATGTATTCATTTTAATTATAGTAGAGAGTAACTGTACTTATCATATCATAACTCTTTTTTCCTTACAGACCCTAATCCTCCCCAGAATCTTACTATAGAAAAAGTGACTAGTAACTCGGTCCTTGTTCGCTGGGAACCCCCTTTGGACTCACGTTTCTCAGACTATGCCATACGGTAAGGACATATTTGCATATTATGGGCCAGGGATACACAGGTATAACTTCAACCCTTAAGCACAAGCTGATTCAATGGAAAAATACTTAATATCAAGTATTTTTTTCCCATATCAGTTATAGAAAATGTTTGCCTTTATTACAAATTTCGATAATATCACTGTTTTGAGTCAGTGGTTAGCAACAGAGTTTTAATATTTCGCTGGAAGTATTTCATAAAAAAAATTCCAAAATATGACATAAATGTAGTGCATTTAGTTGCATCTCCCATGTAGTGCTGCTGCGACTTTTATATTCATTGGGGTAACAGGGTTGGCACCCCTTTACTAATGTATGCATACATTGTATCTCTCCCGATCAACTTGCGGTCTACAGGTGTTCAACCATAAGTAGTATGAAAGTGGTGTGAAGGCATAGGAAATGGTTGCCTTTAACACAAATTTCAATAATATCAAAATAATAGCAGAAACTAAGCTTCACGTGAAAATTTAAAATGATAATAACCTCATGGGATCTTAAATGAAAAGATTGTCTTACAATATTGCATTCAAACTTGAAGTCATGATTTATGCTTCAGAATGCGAGAAACAAGGCAGATGAAGGGCTATTTGGCCCAGCGATGTTGACTTTCTGAGATTCTATGATGAATAAACGTTAATATACTTGTGGCTGCTGATTTTTTTAATGCCTACATTCAATTTTTTTGTTATTAAGTGTTAACATCAAAATAATTTGATCTTTTCTGCTTTAATCAAGTATATTTCAGTCTTTTGATTGAAGGGGGCCATTATCACTACCAGCAGTTTCTTGCCAATCAGGTCTGCCAACTCTCTCTTGTGATGATAAATCGTACTGTGGGAAATACAGTAGCATATAACATTCCACTGAACTGTAAACCCCCTGAGTCTTGAGAATTTCTACTTCTTGGACACAAATTTCAGTGGAAAATAATGTTTAAAAGATGAAATCATCACCTATGTGATATGGTAGCTAAGCTTTCATTGTGTCTTTTATCCAATCAATCATAAGTTCCAAAGTAGAAGGCATGTTGGTTGTTGTTTGAAATCCTTGGAAAAAGTCAGTTAAATTATTCCTGTACTCTTTCAGCTCAATGTCAAAATCTTCAATTCATGGAGTATTTCTCTCTTTTTGTACTTTATGAAAATCGTTGAAATCGTCGGGTTAAGTTTTATTCCAGACATTTTTCTCTTGGGTAAACAGAAGTCAAACCAAATTGAAGACTTATTTCTTTTCAAATTATATATCCCACTTTGTCATATCGCAAAATCATGAAGGTTTTAAAAATTGGCTAGTGAAGATATTGCATCCTTTTTGTTTTTTACCCAAATCTGTGAGAGCAAACACAACCTTTATCCTCAGTAATACTTATTTTTTCTTAGTGCAATAATGAATTTAACTTAAAAGTAATACATGACTCTTAATTTACTGCTCAGACTTCCTGACGTGTAATCATATATTAAAATCTGCTGATAATCAGGTATACTTTCTTATTTTCAAATGGGTTACTGAACTCATCTCTCTCAAAGAGATGTTTCAAGTAAACAGAGCTTGTAACTCAAATCTTTGGAGTGTATGTGTGTAAATGGTTGCTAAATCTTAATATTGAGTATCTGTCACAAAGCCATGAAATGAAAATAAGTAAATCATACAGCGGAAGTGACTGTCTTCCAGTGTACTAGTTTTGGTCCCATGGCTCTGGTAAAAGGTTTATTTATTTTCCATGTGTTCTAGAAAATTACTAGGTTTTGAACTTTTTCCTAACAAAAATAATTCCTTCTTAAAGAAAAATGTGAGGTACACAAAGTGTTTATTTCCTACAGAAAAAATTTAGAAAATGGTGCATACATACCACCAATGAAGCCTTCTTTTGCCCCTAGCAGGTGGTATGTAACCTGCTTTATATAGCCAAAACTGGAATTTTGTATGAAGCATGAGCTATTGGGTTCACTTCTCAGTTTATTTATGTGACAATCTAAAACAAATGTACTTCATTTCAGCTAATATTCCTGATATCAATCAGATTCTTTTACTCATGTGCTACTACTTCTAAGACTGATGTCGCTCTAATGATATATGTTTATATTATTGACAGCTATCGAACAGAAGAAGATGATAGGTGGGTAAGACTTCCTGCTGTCAGGGATAATGAAGCAGAGGTCACAGACATGACACCTGGAGAGAAGTATGTGGTGCAAGTTAACACAGTTAGCTATGGTGTTGATAGTACTGAGCCTCAAGAAGTCACCCAGATCATTCGTAAGTGAATGAATAATTTAAAATTTTGATTATATGCTTTCTTTTATCAATTTTAAGTCTTTTAGAGAGAATGGACATTATCTAATTACACAGGTTCATTCTAACATGGAGTAATTTTATTGAATTAGTGAGCAGCATCTTCCAATACTGCCTTTTTATGGTTTTTTTTGTCGAGTAGTGGATATATCCATTGTTAAGAAAACAAAATATTATAAACTCAGATCTCTTTATAAGCCCTGTGGTTGCTAAATAATATTAGTTTCAATGAGAATGTGGTAACAGTTAATGAAATCTAAACAATTAATTATTCCTTTAGGTTGACAAACCTGACACATTTTCATGAAAAAAATTATCATGCAGAAATTGTGATAGTCTTGCGAAACCGATTATTTGCGTAAAGATTTATTTTTCTTTTATTAAAGCTTATTTAAACATGGTGAATTAATAGATTATTTATTTCAATTTTAATGGATAGATGTGTATTCTGCAAAAGCATGCCTGATTGTTACATAACCAATATTAGGGGTATTTTAAAAGAGTGTGCATTTTATTTTTATTATGAATATGTAATGGGACAATTTTATAGCATTTTGATATAGTTGTGCTGCTCAGAATTCCTCACTACAAGTTTCAATTTTATTTTAATATTCCTTCTGCAGTTGTTGCAAAGAGAGTATATTGTTCAAAGGCATCCGTTCAAGTCCTCTTATTTCAGATGAAATTATAATTGCATATTTTCCTCTATCAATGTCTCATGGAATGGAGAAATACTTGACTGTACATTGGGGACCTATTTCTTAAAGCATCACAATCTCTTAAAAAAGGCCATGCATGTAGAGTAGATTCATTCTGATCCATTTTTCCCATCTTCATTTCTTTTTATGGGTGAGTCATAAAAACTATTCATGTGTATAGGTAATTCATTTAGGTATTGTACATACTTCCTTAGTCTTGGGGTCTGTGGGAGAAGATGGTCATGGTCATAAATATTGACAAACAAGAGGGAGTTCTCCCTGCGAATTTCTGCTTAGAAGACAGGCTGGTATTAAACCAAATGCATAGACTAATGAAACAAATGCTTAGACCCCAACCTCTAATCAGAAATAAACTTGATCATGGGGCTTTGACTTTGGGAATCACACACATTTCAATGGAACTGACGAAGCTGCAGTGTTAATGAAAATATTTTCTTAAATATTCTTTTATTTATAGTAAAAAAAGTTTTATTGCTGAGTAACTATTTTTTGTTCAGGTCATGGTCTTGCAATTGGCTTTTGGAATGTTTTTTCAGGTTAACCAGAGCTTTACTTTTGAAACAGGTTTCTCTAATAGGATATTTTTTTTAATTTCAACAAATTACATAAGTAGTCTACAATGACTTGTGAATTGACTTACAGCCTAGAGAAACAGACTCTAAGGTTTTCAAACCCTTAATGTTGAATTGCTACATATCCCATCTTAACTCACTTCCAGATCCCAATCCAGTGACCAACATCACACCATATGTTGACTCCTCAAACATAACCCTTGAGTGGTTGCGCCCAGAGGGACGAATTGACTACTACACTCTGTCTTGGGAACCTTTGGAGCCATTGGTGAGAGAGGAGAGGGAGCCTGATAGTGAGGAAGGAAATCTTGGCCGTGTGACCAAGGTCACGATTGGTGGTGGAGGGAGCCGTAACATAAGTGGTGAAGCGGGGTCAGCTGAAAATTCACACGTGAAAGTGAGGGCCATCATTGGGGACCTTATGCCTGGCGTGAAGTATTCATTTGGGATATTCACCTCTTCATACAGCCTGAGAAGTAATACCACCATATTAGAAGCCAGGTCATGTAAGTAGTCTCAACTGAGGTTTCATCTCAGTGAGTCATAAGAGTAATCCTGGGTTTCAGGAATATTAGATAAAACTAGAATGTTACAAGCACCTCGGTTTCATTTTCATTTTGTAGAACTTGTAAATGCATGAAGGAACAATTAGTGAGAACTGATATTGAGTGTATTATTGCATGATTTCAAAGCATGTTCTTTGAAAAAAGTTAACAGCATGGATTGAAAGTTTTGGAGATGTGGATATAAAGAAGAATGGATGAAATAAGCTGGATAGGGAAGAGGACAAACAAAGAAGTTTGAAGCATGGTAAGGGCAAAGAGAATGTTTGTGGGGAAAGTGAATTGAGATGCAATAAGAGGGTATGGGATGTTGAATCCTACTGGAAGTGCCTACATAAGATGTGTTGATTGGCTATATAGGCATCTATGTTGGCACTTCCTCATAGGAATCATGTGATTGTAAGGAGAATTTAGCTGGGAAAGAAAATAGGGTAAATGGAGTTTATATTGTGAAGAAGTGTTTTAAAGTTCTCAGCATGCTGTAATTGTTTTCTGGAACAATCGCTAAGCTATTCGGTGTTGATGGTGTCAAATTTTGATGTAATAGGATATCCTGTACACACTTGCTTTGCTTCTACCATTTCTACTGATACAGTTAGCTGGGAAATGATAAAACAGCTTAAGGTAGAATTATCCATTACAGAGGCTGAATATGTGCTTGTCTGAAACCACAAATGATGCTGTTCATTTGCTAAGCTTATATGTAGTTTGAATTGCTTGAAGAGCAAAAGTGTCTTGTATTACATGTGCAGTGATAATTTGAGTGCTCAAATATTATCCATTAATCCTATTTTAAGAACTGAAGTATACAAAAAGACGAGAATTTTTCTGTGTAGATGTAAGATGCCATTTTGTACAAGAACAGGTGAAATGTAAATGCTTGTATACATAGGTATATCCATACTAAGAAAATGGTAGCAGATATTTTAACAAAGGGTCTAGGCATATTGAAGTGTTAATAGTGTTTCAATAATCTTGGCATGTTTCCTTTCTGCTAATGTTGTTCAATTAAAAGGAACTGTTTTGCTTGTTCAAGACTCATGTAATATATCAGATGCATGCAATGCTTCTTTTGTTTTTTGTCTCTCTGTTGCCAAACCAGATTTAACTCCCTTTAGACTGTGTCATGATCACCTGTCTGTACCCAATTTTCATTCTGGGAGGTCGTATTAAAAGTTTCTGTTAATCAAAGAGCACAAATTGTGTTTCCATATCTATAATCCTTTTGCACTCCATTGCCTAGTATTAGACTACCTACTAACTATTATGGAAAATTTTATACTACGAGGATAATGGCTGGAGATAAATTTTGAAAGCTTTGTATAGTTTACATCTATTTTATTTAGTAACTCCACTCTTTTGATTGGCATAATCTTTCAGTTTCATTATAATGGATGTTTACTCTATTGCCTATCTTTTGATTAGGTACAAGAAGAAACCTTCAGTAATTTCCTTAACTTATCAAAAAAATTGAAAATTGTGAGCATACGATGTAAGAAATACATTGAGGGCAACAAAAAAGCTGATGAAAATTTGAGGGTAGTGCAACCATGAGGTAGCACAATATTAAGCCAATACTGTTATAGCTGCCAGAAGTAACTGAAAAGTTTATACAAGGTTCACTATTTATACAAAATCAGAGAACTGCAAAAAAGGGGAAATTTTTGAAGTCACTCACCTTGTGATTGTATCAACAATATAATAAATTTGGTGGGATTACATTATTCTCATAGTATAAATACATATATAAGATAAACTGTACTGTATTTAGTGGAATCTGCAATGAACTCATATTTATTAAATTATTCTAGTCTTTTTGAATACTATAAACACCTCCTGATTAGGAATGTTTCCATTTTATCAGAGTCATTTGCTTAGAAGTAAAATCAGGTATTATGCTTTCTGATAAGTTTTAAAAGGTTTGAATGTGAATTTATTGATTTATTGTTATATATTTTGTTGTTGTAGCACTTAAACTGTCTGACATAGCTGTGATATGGTTTTGGTAGCATTTTTGGGTGACCACAAGAATATGATCGTTGTATCAAATGCCACTTATTACCTATGCACAATCCCACCATAGTTGCATGTTGAATGCATGGTTTGCCATTAGTTCAGATCTTAATTCAAGTTATTACACAATGCTATGGCATAATTATTCCTTCCATTGCAGTGCCGCTGATACAGAGTGAAGTTACTGTGGTGTACACCCATGCAGTGACTGATTCGCTGACCCTGCGTTACACTCCGACCCCACCTTCTACTTCACATTTTGACCTGTACCGCTTCTCACTGTCAGATCCAAGTGTACCCATAAAGGAGAAGTCTGCTACCGATTCTGACCGTAAAGTGACTTTCACGGGCTTGATTCCGGGACGCCTATACAATATAACCAGCTGGACCGTGTCTGATGGTGTTGAAAGTCTTCCTCTCCTCAGACAAGACCGACTTTGTGAGTGGAATTTTTATATTGATCATTTGGAAAATCACTTTGGTTTTAGAATGCATTTTCATTCCAAAATAAGTATCTTCTACTGTGTAAAACTATGTAACAAGGACTCTTCTTAATTTTATGGCCAGATCCTGAGTCAATCACCATGATTAATGCTACACGTGTTACTGATACTGAAATAACATTGGCTTGGGATACACCTAGAGGAGAATACAACACTTTTGAAGTAAGTAATTCTTGTATTGAAATGTTTTTTAGTTATTTTATGCCCACCCCCTGTGATTCTTTGTATTGACTTATGTTATCATGCACTTAGTAATTGTCATAGAAGAGAATGCAGTGTGTTTCTAAACTAAACATAGGGTAGATACCATTGAATTCTTGAGGATGAAATTGTGAATAAATTGAAATTACTAATCCAACAATTTGATGAACATAAATATTGTCCATAGACCTTCACATTACATACCAGACTTTTTACTATATTTTTATTCTAATAATAAGATATATGTGGTATGCATCATCTAGTAGGGAAAAATACTATTATTTCACCAGCTCATTGGAAATTTCTTGTGATTATTTTTGCATCTTATTATTAATTTCCTGCGGAAAGATAAGTTTTGAATTTGTAGTCCTCATTGCAGTTAAAAGTATTTCAGAATAGTTAAAATCATCAGCAGAATAATTGCTAAACACAAATGAGGTAGCAGGCATGTAATAATTCATGGAATTAATTGGAATCATTGCTTTATATTTAAAAACTATGAAATCAAGTGAGAAAGGTGTTTTCTAACTTGTCCTAAAAGTTGTTTATACCTTCTGGGAATTCTTTGTGATACCAATGGAATATTTTCATTGGTTTAAGGCACAATTTTACAGAGAAGCCCATAGCATTGTTCCTTTGACCAAATCTGTGGCTGAAATACTGTCATTTACATTTTAGGTGCAGTACCTCAACACTGAAGAAATGCTTAATCAGAACCTCACATTGCATGCTCCCATCACAATTAGTGGACTGAAGCCTCATCGTAATTATACTTTCACAGTAGTTGTTCGTTCAGGAACAGAGTCATCTGCTCTTCGGCGATCATTGCCTGTGTCTGCTATTTTTGCCACCAGAGAATCTGTGCCAGGAAAGGTATTGTCAAAAGAATTATTTCATGATTAAAAAATTGACTCAATATATTATTTATGACTGAATTTACATCCTGAATTCATTAGTGATTTATTATTGATGTTTATCTTTGTTTCAAATTATTTTACAGGTTGAAAAGTTCAATCCAATTGACATTCAACCAAGTGAAATTACTTTTGAGTGGTCACTTCCAAGTAATGAGCAGAATGGTGTTATCAGAAAATTCAGCATTACATATGGACTCGAGGTATGGCTTCAAAGTTCAAAGTTGTTCCTCTGGCTTCATTATGACATTCATGATTTAGGTATATATTAAGTCATCTTTCTGAGTATTCATAACATACCATGTAAACCATTGTGGTGTGCCATTTACTATAACTGTATTCTCAAACATGTGTAGAATAACAAAAGTGCCCTGTAGTTATTTTATTTAGTGCGAATAATTTAATTCCAATCCTTTATTTCAGGGATCTACTCATACTCAAGTTCGGGATTTCAAAGCTACTGAATTTCAAGGTCAAATCAAGACCCTTATTCCTGGAAAAACATATATCTTTAGGATACAAGCTGAAACCCGAATTGGATATGGCCCTGAAGCAATATGGAAAGAGAAAATGCCAATCAGAGGTAACTTTTACTTTTAATGTAATTAAAAAATACGTCCATCTATTTTTCAAGTCATCCTAGCGATGAATATTTCCTCTCAATCTGAAAATGTTTGTTTTTAAAGCGCAAAACCACCACAATCACCATTTATAGAATGAAAATTAATCATGTTGGCCATTAATATGTTTAAGTCAATTGAAATTATAATTTATAGCTTTAATTGTCTCTGATGTTTATAAAATTATTCATTCCTACATGAATGAATTACATTTTTTGAATGCAATCTCATTTCTAAGGACTTAAGAATTGGAAAATACAATCAAGATTCAGATAATTATGGCAGTGTCATTTTTCAGTATGTTCTTCATGTCAAAAGCAAAAGTTGGTCAATTTTTATATGAATTATAAACTATTTATTAAATGTAGGAAGACTTGGTTATTTGCAAAAAGTGGTGATGATTTTTAAATGGAAAATTTGTGGTTAAATGATAAAGTAAGAACATTTGAAGACCTAGTCTTTTTTTCTGATTGGACATAACTTATTTTATTATCAATTTCCTGTCATTTATAGCTCCTCCAGTACCCAACAGCCAAGTTGTGCCTACTGAGGTCTTTAGAACATCTACAACAATTCAAATTCGGTTCAGGAAAAATTATTTTTCGGAGCAAAATGGTGCTGTAAGTATAATAATTAAATTATTTTCCAATGCTGCATATTGCTTTTTCAATCTCATGATTTTTTCTGTCTTGTTAATGTAAGATAAAAAAATGACTATGGTACTTTAGCCAGTTTTTAAAACTTGATCATTCCTTTAATTATTCTCTCTTTGGATTTCTTGTGGGAAAGATTTTAACATGCTTACCATTGATGAAAATATGTAAATAATAGGGTGAATTACCAGTGTTCGAGAGGTTGCTGCTAACCCCTCTCTTCCCATGTTCTTGCCTTGTTGCTGTCTTAATTTTCATTCTCTGGCTTCCCCTGGTCATGTTCTCCCCCCTTTTCATTTCTCCTTCTCTTTCCTTCCCCCATACCATCCCTTGTTTCTCCCTTTTCTATCCAGAGCTTGGAAGAAAGAAATCAGCTGGAATTCTGGGGATTTCATCGACACTAAAGAAAATTTTCCTCAAAAGCTCACCCCTAATATTGAGGATGTTAATTTAAAAAATATATTATTCACATTCAAACTCACGATTAATGTTATTCCAGGATAACTTTATTGGAATCAAAAAGTCTTTTAGGATAATTACTGGTCACTAATTTAGAGTACTGCTTAGTAATGTAGGGCAATGTCATTATTGGAAAAAGGCAATAGTTTTTCTCACAGTTCAGTCATATTTGATGCCAAATGGAAATGGAAAATGTGGCATTCTCAGTGGGAAAAACAGTATGCCATCAAAAAGAATGGCTGTTATTGGAAAACTCGTCCTATGTAATGACTTCTGGGAAATGGTAGACCAAACCGAAAAATTTAATGGTGAAGTGAATTTCAAAGTAAATTTAAATCTAATTAAAAATAACCCATCAACTTCTTGTTAAAATCTGGACAGTGTTTAAGCAATAAATTATAATGAAATATTTCTATTCAGTCGTTAGCTTAAAACTTAAATAACCATAAACATCTGGTTACTATCTCAGTAGATTGCCTTTCTTACTCCAGGGGACATCCAGTAAAATAAAGTCATGCAGTGGTTAAAATTATGCACCAAAAATATACACGAGGCCATGAAATGAACCTTTCTCTCAATTAATGACCATTCTTGATATAGTTGCTAGTATTTTCTGAAAAGAGTGGACTAACTTATCCCTTAAATGTATGGCACATTTCAATCAGGTGCTCAGTGTGAAAATCTGACAATATTAAACATCTGGCACTGAATCTCAAAACATTGAAATTTTTCATAGAGTACCTGAATCATGTGAGCATCTGTACCCCTTGAATATTTGTTATTGGCAAATATTTATAGTTTTTCCTCTAATATACTTAGACATTGTTTTTTTAGTCCATTTGAGCAATTTTATTTAAGATTCATTCAATTTTAGGTGATAGCCTATGCGATCATCGTAGCAGAGGACACCAGTAAAAATGCTTCAGGACTTGAAATGCCCAGCTGGAGAGATGTTCAAGCCTACAGCGTGTGGCCACCTTATCAGGTTGGTTAATCTTACATATCCTACACTGAAGAATTCATTTTTGGGTATTGCACTTGGTAACACAACCTTATTCAGAACATATGTATGCATTTGCAAATGTATATTCAGTTTGATGCTTCTCTGAGAATTAGTGATCAGTAAAATATTGATTAAAAATATGTAATTTAATGTTTTTTTAGGTGATGGAGCCATATTATCCATTCAAGAATTCTACCCTTGAAGACTTTACAATAGGCTCAGAGAATTGCAACAATGATGTTGGCTACTGCAATGGAGCTCTAAAACCAGGAACCATATACAGAGTTAAAGTGAGAGCTTTCACAGCACCTGATAAATTCACGGACACGGCGTTTAGTTTTGCCATCACAACTGGTTAGTAAATTGACTGCGAAAAAGCATATGAAACCATTAGATAATCCTTTTTTGATATTGTTATATGACGTTTTGTTGTCTTGTGTACCTGTCTTGTTACCTGGAGTAATAATGTCTGTGATTTATTCCTAGACCGTGACAATACAGCTATGATTTATGGAACGACTATTCCTATACTTGCCATTATAATAGTCATAATAGTGATAATACTTGCACGTAGGAGGAGGAAAGCTAAACATAGAGGAAGAGGAATGAATCAGGCAATAACAAGGAAAGCAGCTGAGGCCCACAGGGGTAGTGGAAATGATAATCTGTCCTTACCTGACAGTGTCATCGAAACAACGTGTGTACAATTTCACTCTTCATGCTCTTTGAATATTGAATCCTGGTAATGAGATCATATATAATAATGACTTGTGTTGCTCCACCATTAGTTAAGGAATTGTTTTAATATTGTGATTGTGGCATTTTTGATCCTGAGTATCTTGTGCTTCATGAATTAACATCCTCAGATATGCTTGGTGAAATGCTTTAATTAAAAAAATAAATAACATGAGCTGTCAACCCTGCCCAATATGATGTTTCATTTTTTGTAGTAGAACCATGCAATATGATTTAGTTTTTGCAGGATCAGTATTAAATTTGTAAGAAGTTATATAATAATTGGAAAAAAGACTAATTTTGAGTTGGAGAAGCTCTGTTACCTTATTTCCCAAGTGAGTTTGAACCCATGCTGAGTGAAACCTCAATGTGGAAGGGTTCACAACTTTGAAATAATTTCCGTTTTGTAACATAAAACTCATCATATTGAAAATATAGATGATTTATTGTTTTATTTTACAATGATTTTTAATGGAGGTTTACAAGCATATCACTATTATTTTACAGTCGTCCCATTAAATTGAAGGACTTTGCTGAACATTATAGAATAATGTCTGCAGATTCAGATTTTCGCTTCTCAGAGGAATTCGAAGAGTTGAAGCATGTAGGAAGGGAACAGGCCTGCACTGCAGCTGATCTGCCAGTTAATAGGCCCAAAAACAGATTCACCAACATTCTTCCTTATGATCACTCACGATTCAAGCTTCAGCCGGTGGATGATGAAGATGGTTCAGATTATATCAATGCCAACTATGTTCCTGTGAGTATAGCACTCTGTATGCGGAAATAAGTGTTTTCAGTAATATTTGATGTGAATGAAATAAGTTTTTGCTTCTAAAACTTTCCAGCATTTTGAAGGTTCAGCCATCTTTTTCACAATGTCAAACTATGACCTCGATCTTTATTTAGTCTATTGATTGAAGATACAAAAAATAAAATGCCCTCAGCATTACTTTTACCATTTTATCAATGCTTAATGTAAATAGAAAACATTTAATGATTGCATATTGTATTCAAAACTTGTTGAGTTTTACTCAAGATAGCAGTTGTTTAGGAAAAATATTTAAAAAACATTATTTCTTTAGCATTGCATATGTTTTTGCCAAAGATGGAAAAAATAAACCAGTATTATTTGATTTTATGAATGTTTTATATATGGGGTTCCAATTCGCTAAATATGTTATTTCTCTTCTTATTATCCAAGGGCTTCAACTCCCCTCGTGAGTTTGTGGTGACCCAAGGTCCTTTACACTCCACCCGTGATGACTTCTGGAGGGCTTGCTGGGAGTCCAACTCAAGAGCAGTGGTCATGTTGACTCGCTGCATTGAGAAAGGAAGGGAGAAGTGTGATCGATACTGGCCCTATGACACACAGCCAGTGTTTTATGGGGATATCCAATTAACACTGCTGAATGAGTCCCTCTATCCTGACTGGAACATTTCTGAATTCAGGATGTGCAGGGTAAATATTCTGGATTTCGGATTTTGGATTAATTCCTATGCATAAGTTAATCCAGTTATTGGAAAAAAATGTCATGTATAGTGCTTAAGAGCAGTATTCAGAAAACCCTTATGCAGACAGTTGAGCAATCCTAATCAGGAAATCCCTGAACTGGAAATACTCAATCGCAGAAAGAATTTGCTTGCAAAGTTCCCGAAGCTGCACTTCACTCTTGATGTTTATTATCCCATTCTTGTGTCTTCCATGATCTTTTTTGAATGCAAATTTATTCATGAGAATAATTGTGGATTCTTAAATATTTGCTTTGTATTATCAAATGTAAACAAGTTATCCAATTAATTGGCATGAATTTTAGTTTGAAGATCATGAGAAACTCTTACTTTTGACCTGATACACTGTGTCAGATCTTCAGCTAATTACTTTGAGGTACAAAAATCCCAACCACAGGAGATTAATCGAGAGCCTTAAAAAGTATTGGAGTGTTCCCGGTAGTACCATGCAAATAAAAATTATTGGATTAAATGTGTTATTGCAGTGTATCAGTAGTGTAATTGCAGTGGATCAGTTAAAAAATAGTTATGTTACAAAATCTAATGCCACTGCAATTACTTAGGTTAGTCCACTTAGGTTTAGATTAAAATTTGCAAAATATTACTCATATTTGATAATAGTTCATTTCTTTATAATACAGAAAATAAAATAACGCTGAACTTCAGTAATTTTGTTCTGCCCCTTGAATTGTATTTCCATGATACAACATTTAGATCAGGGCATATTGGCATAACTAAAATGATAATTACATGAGGCAAAACCATGTTGATTTCAATTCAGGTAAAATAGTGATGCTGATAAATGATTGAAACCTGTAAGAAATAATATGGACTCCTTCAAATGCATGGGAAAAATATTGCTTTGCAAACAGGCTCACGACCTAATAAATGAACAGTTTTATGATGACAGGTTTAGAACAATGCAGTTTTGTGTGTGAGTAAGTAGTTATATACTGTCACTTGCACAATTTTCTCCACAAAAGTCCCCATTTTCATAGCATGGCTTATCAATTATCTATTTCATGACAAAGCCTGCCCCCAACAATGTCCTTCATCATAATCTGTAATTGTCATAAATCCAAGAATGGTAGGCACCGCTGAAAAAATTATTTCTTTTAGGTTGTCGAGTCATCAAACCAATTCCACACCTTTTAAATTGTAAAATTTTATTGGGTTCATAAATATTGACTAGAAAATGTATGTTATCCATATATCTCCTATGTTTTTTATCGATACATGTATGATATATATGGCAGTGTTTAAATTATTTTCTGACTCCTTTTAAGTAATTAACGTTTTAATATCAATTTTATAGTGCATATTTGCTTACACATAAGTTCTTATTGAACCACCAGCCACAGCTATCAAACCAAAAGTTGGTTTTTTCCCAGGAAAATCTGGCACTAAAAAAATTACTAAGCTTGGGTGGAGCTGAGAGTGCCCAGAGGAATCACCTGGAATCAAACCCAGAACCTCCTGTCAGTAACCCAATAGTAAACCCACTGGATTATCATACCCCATCCACTGTTGAACCGCCAATGAAAAAGGGGCCTGAGATGAAAGATCACTGTTGCTTTCAGATAATTTTGTCATTTTATATATTAAAACACATTTTAATGCAAGAATTGGCCAGTAATTTCAGAGAGACTCATGGCTGTATATTTTCAGATTATGCATTGCTTTGGTAGAAAGGTCATTGGTTTAGTTTTTTACACTAATTGTTAATAATTTATGTTAGAGTCAGTAGAAACATTCAGTTGATGGTAGTATTATTTTTTATTAAGCTTACCTTCATGATAAGAGGAAAAATTGTGACTAAGATTTAATGTTTCAAAATATTTTACTTAGCATAGCTGTATATGCACAAGTTGGCGAGGCATGTTCAAATGTCGTACGATTAGTACGCTAATTTCCAGTTTAATTATTGCTTGAAATATTTCAGGGGGATCAATCGAGAATCATTCGCCACTTCCACTTCACAACATGGCCTGATTTTGGGGTGCCTGATCCACCCCAAACTCTGGTTCGTTTTGTACGAGCATTCCGAGAAAGAGTACCTCCAGATCAGAGACCAATTGTCGTTCATTGCAGGTATGTTGGTATTGTTATGTATTGTTCTGATAACCTTAAGGTCTGTATTTAGGGTCATCGTGAGGCCATCCAACTGGACATATCAGAAGAGGGTATGTATGTATGTAGAAAAAAGTATAAATATGTGTGTGTGTGTATGTGTGTGTGTGTGTGTATATATATATATATATATATATATATATATATATATATATATATATATATATATATATATATATATATATATACACACACGAGGGTCATCCGGAAAGTAGTACCCGTTCGTGAAATAAAGACACAAAAGTAAATATTAACAAACATAAAAAATTTTATTTGAAAGAGGATACTTTAAACTACTTCTCAACATAATCTCCAAGCAAATTAAGGCATTTGTCATAACGTGTGACAAGTTTCTGTATTCCTGCTGCATAGTCCTTCGCCGCCAGCTCATTGAGATACGCGAGGGACCCATCTTGCACAAATTTTTGCATAATGCAGATGGTGTTTAACAATTTCATGAACAATTGTTCGAGAAACATTGGGAAAATGCTCACAGATGTCATCAATTGTGACGCGCCGATCGTTCCTCACGAATTCGTCAACTGAGCTCACCAGTTGGTCTGTAATGACAGACGGTCTACCCGAACGCTCATCGTCGTGTGTGTTCCCCCTCCCCATGTTGAAGTTGCGACACCACCGCCGAACAGACGACTCGTCCATTACATTGTCTCCATACACCTCCTTTAATTGGCGATGAATATCACATGGGCGAACGTTTCTTGCATTGAGGAATTTAATCACTGCCCTCACTTCACAACTGGCGGCGTTCTCAATTTTTTTAAACATTGTAAACAATCACAGAAACAACACAGGCAATGCTAGCGTCACGCAACTTGGCTCAGAGAAGGCAGACAAGCCACTGAAGCTATCTGACCTCGTCCAGCGGCTACTCGCGTCGTCAGCACTTCATGCGGCACGAACGGGTACTACTTTCCGGATGACCCTCGTGTGTGTGTGTGTGTATATATATATATATATATATATATATATATATATATATATATATATATATATATATATATATATATATATATATATATATATATATATATATATATATATATATATATATATATATATATATATATATATATATATATATATATATATATATATATATATATATATATATATATATATATATGTATGTACGTACATGCATACATGCATTTATATACATATCTATTATTATTAGGTCATCTACCGGTTCAGGTCCCTCTTCATCTCTGAGTACTTTCTTCCTCCCTTCATCCTATCCAACATCCCTATCCTGTTCCTGCCTTTTCCTTGTTTGCCTAACATCCTCCCCTCTATTACAGTCTTCAAATCCCACTGCCGGTCAATACCCCCTTCATCCACTTTTCCTGCCTCCATAGGATTTCTCCCAACAAACCCCTGTCCTTTTCCACCATACCAAGTACTTCCTCGTTTGTTTTCTTCTCTGTCCATTTCACCTTCTCCCTTCTTCTCCACACCCACATTTCAAAAGCCTCCAGTCTACGTCTATCCTCTTTGCCTAATGCAATTATTCTCCTTACGTCCATACTACTTTGGCCGTGCTGGTCCAAAACACTTCCGAGATACGTGAACTGTTCTACCTGCTCTAGTTTTTGCCCTCCTATTTTAATGTTTAGCTTAGCCTTTTTCTTTCTAGAAAATCGCATCGCCGAGGAGCAAATCTGGGGTGAACATGAAAATAATTTGTATGAAAAAAAGAACAAAGCAAAAAAGAGAAAAAACTGACACTGTGAGCATACAATAAAATTTTATATCATATTTGCTTTTATTAGGAGTAACAGGCTGTAATAAGAGTTTTTCAATTGCATGACATCATTTTTCTTCTCTCCCTTTGGCTTACAGAGAAATCTTTGCATTTCGATATCTCTCCATGCTGATACAGGAGTTGAGATGTACAATATTCATTTAATAATATTAATTGTTAAAATAAAATAATTATAAGTGGGGTCATTATACTGAATAGACAATAACTATCAGATATCTTGGTTATGCAAACCACATTAGATACATATGTCTAGTAATATCAACTATATTGCCATAATTAGATTTGTAAACATTGTCTCTGGTCTCTAGTAAGTGGCCCTTCCATCCAGGGTCCATTTATCCTTCTGTTTGCAGTGACATGACTAGATTGCACCACCTGATTTAAAGTAGTCCAATTGATTTTCCCTACACGGTCCATATATTCTATAATCAACATGGTACACATACTACAGGTACAGTCTCTCCATGTGTGGAAAGTTGATATACCATTCTCTTCTATGTATATATTTAGAATAACTTAGAAGACAGTAGCATTTATAGTGTCGTATTGACAATTTTTGTTGACCTTAGATACGAGGGTAGTTTGAAAGGTTCTCGGATTCACCACCAGGTTTCGCTGCTAGCTCAATGAGTTTTTTGCATAGCAATAGGTAATCCTTTATGAGTAATCATGTAACGCGTCAGTGTTCAGAGAAGATATCTGTAGCACAGATGCCTCTCTGTTGTTGTTCCTGAGTAGTGGTTTGCAAAGATGGAAAAAATTGAGAACTAGGGATTAAATAATTAGTAAAGAAAGGAATAAAAGAAAAGGAAATTTATGCCGACTTTCAGCGCTTTAGGGGACTCTGCTCCTTCATATTCAGCTGTTTGAAAGTGTACAAATGAGTATATTTTGTTTGGACAGCTTAAGTAATGATCCCCATAGTGGTTGACCAAAATGTGCCCTTATCCTAGAAATTATTGCAAAACTGCATAAAATGGTCATGGAGGATCACCGACTGTAAGTGCAAGAAATTGGTGAAGCTGTATGGATGTCATATTAATGGGCATATTGCATTTTAGCAGTTGAATTGGATATGAGAAAATTATCTGCTAGATGGGTGCCATAACTCTTGACCCGGGATCACAAACACATAAGGATGGAAATTTCTGAACAATGCTTGACCTGTTTTAAGAGCAACCAACAAGATTTTCTGCATCGATTTGTGACCGATGTGAAACTTGGGTCCACTACTGTACCCGAGAGACAAAACAGCAATCAAAGCAGTGTAAATATGTTGATTCAATACCATCAAAGGAAGGGAAGGCAATGCGGTTGGCTTGAAAGGTGATGGCTTCAGTTGTCTGGGATGTGAAAAGGACTCTGCTGATTATCTTCCCATTGGTCCATCAATTACTGAAAAATGATATATAAACACCCAGACCAACTACAGCAAAAGATACATGAAAAAAAGTCATCTTTCATCAAGACAATGTGTGCCCACTCACAAGTGTCATTGCCATAGCAAAAAAACGTGAACTAAGATACAAATTGTTGCATCACCCACCTTATTCGCCTGGTTGGGCTCTGTCGGATTTCTATCTCTTCCTGAAGCTCAAAATTTTCCTTGGTCGATGCAGATTCTCTTCAAACAAAGAACTAATAGCCGAAGTAGACAGGTATTTTGCTGGCCTGAAGGAATCTAATTTTTGAGATGGGATGAAGACATTGGAACATCGCTGAACTAAGTGCAATGGTGTAGAGGAAGATTGCATTGAAAAATAAAATAGTTGCACTTAGGTAAGTTGTTTATTTCTCTGCCATACCGAGAACTTTTCGAATTACCCTAGTATATTGGCTCTTTAAAATTACCTATGTTGATATAATTGTTGTGAAATCTCCTATTTACCTGTTATCATTATATCATGATGTCATATAGTGCAACACAGAAGGATTATAAGGTTCACTGTTCCTGTTCTAAGGTGTTCATCTAATTGGCAAACTGGCTTCTTTCTCTTATTTCTCAGTGCTGGTGTGGGCCGATCAGGGACTTTCATAGCCTTAGATAGGTTGTTGCAGCAGGTGAAGCGTGGTGACCAAGTTGTGGATATATTTGGCATGGTGCATGCCATGAGGAGAGAAAGGGTTTGGATGGTACAGACAGAGCAGCAGTACATCTGTATTCATCAGTGCCTGTTGGCTGTGCTTGAAGGAAAGGAAAATGACATTCCTCCTGCCCAGCAGCTAATCCCTCGTGAGATGCATGACAATGAAGCCTTTGAAGGCATGTAGATTTTCTTAAAATACCATGAACTAATTTGAAAGAAAAATTTTTATGTTATGTGATACATTATTAAAATATATATGTGACTGAAACTCGTTTTAACCTGCTGTAAGTTCAAAGAACTGTGGGAGATACTGCAACAGTAACATTTAACTTAAAAGCCCCCCAAAATTTTGGAGTGTGAGAGAATGCCTCGGTAGCTTACGTGGTTAAAGCACTCAGCAGAACATCAAGGGATCCGAGTTCAAATCCCAGTCAAGGGGAATGATGTTTTACACTTTGTCATTGTTGCAAATGCTGTAAGTTTTTCTTTGTGCATTTATGATGAGTTGGTGATGTTACCACTTAAAAGTCGCTATTCACTTGAAAATAGAAAATCTGTAGACATTTTTTTCTGAGGGTTCTTATTTATTGGCTGGCATATTAATTATCACTGGTTAGCCACTTGCTCACTTGGAGACCATTTCTGAAATCTGCATAACGTTTTACAAGTCCCTAAAATGATATTACGTGCAATATGGAACATTGTAAACCACCCATCTTGGAAAAATATAGATTGAATAATTGTTGAAATGGATTTGCTTTAACTGGAAGAAATTGAATGAGCAAATTTGAAGGTCCTGTTAGAGACTTTCAGCTGGAAATGGTTCCCAGGAGTCAACTTTGATCAGCAGTTAAGGTGTAATTTTATATAGTTGCTGAAACTATTTATTGAAATGCAATTTGAAAAAAATTGGACATGTTATACCTGCAGTTCCTGGCTTAAAATTTGATTTGTTTTAGTGCCAAACTAGCTTAAATGAATTAACTTTTAAAACATTAATTACATTTTAATGCAATTTAATTGTAGAAGTGTTGTTTGATCAAGTTGGTTTGAAATGTTTTGGCCTATCTAACCATTTTTACCACGCAGCAATTAATCTTGTATTCAGATGTAGATTATGATTGTGCCTGAAAGTGAGTTAATTTTGCTTGTCTCATTAGAAGTTCATTCTTCTCAGACCCTGTGGGAGAAATATTAAGCAAATAGGTTGGGGCTTAAGTTTTGGAAGGTTAAGATAATTCGTGGACCTTTGAATTTTGACGTTCATAATTTTTTGCATAGGCCCAGAAATATTAAGCCTTCAATTTCATAAGTGCTTGATTATATTGAAAGTGGTTGAATTCATATGCACAATGTTTCATTGGGGTTAATGATTATATGTTGCTAATTTGCCATAAATAACCTGAGTGCTGACACCCTTGAATAATAAGTTTCCATACTTGCTCAATTATCACAATAGTATAATGGCTGAAAATGTTATTTACTGCTATAAAATGCTATTTTTTACAATTTTCTTGTACTCAAATGATGGATTAATGCCAATGATGATAATCCTTTTTAAAAGAATGCTTATAGAAGAAGCTATGAATACAGGGTTCGTCCGGAAAATAAGTGTACTGAGCTCAGGAAAAAAAATTTATTACACTTTTACATATCTTAAGCTAATATTCCTCAAAATAGGACCCTTGTGAGTCGATACACTTGTTCCAGCGGCGTTCCCATTCCTGGAACGCTCCCGCGAAGGCATCATCGGGAACCTCTCGAAGACTCGTCGTCGACCTCTTCTCTGCCCTCCACGAACATCTTGTGCCACCGAAAGATCATGTTTCTGGACATGGCTGACTCCCCGTAAGCCTGGTTAATCATACCGACAGTTTCGGTAGACGATTTCCCAAGCTTTACCGCAAATTTGATGGAATAACGCTGCTCCAAAAACTTCGGCATCGCGTTCCGTGACGTGGGTCGAAGCATGGAGGTTTGTGTTAACAGAGCTCCTCACTACACCACAGCTCAGAGCCGACTGCCTTTTTCAGCGTCGCTTGCCAACATACCCCCCTCCAATCACAGCCCGTCAGAGCGATGCTGGGCGCGCCTGGGGCGGCGCACCCAGCCCAGGAGTCAGTACACTTATTTTCCGGACAAACCCTGTATATGAAAGAATAAATATATACTTTTACCTTGGCAACTTAGGAGGTGGTATGATAATGCAAAGTTGCAAAATAGCATTGATGAACAGCACATGTGGCTTTATTTGGGAATTTTGGTCAGAGTAGTCTCATAATTTCATAAGCTTCTAATGCGGAATGTAACTCCTTCCTTATATTTTGACTTTGGCAGTATATTTTTTCCTTGATAATTAGTTTTTTAGAGCAATACGAGGGTGGATAGGGAAGCATCTACTCACTGCCATTTTCTCCAGAGAGGATCAATTGCCTACCTGTCACTCATTTGTTCACTCCTTTGTAGATAGTGACAATTTTTTATACATATGTGCCAACCATTTTGCATGCAGTTTTTGAAACACTGTTGGAGATTCTTTCATTATACTTTATCATGATAAAAGAGCGTTAATATTCTATCATATTTTTAAGATAAACTGCAAATGACTATCTTAAATCACTTTTTTGTGAAGTTGAGTACAGGAGAAATGATCTTAGGGATAATTATCAGAGCTGGACATCATTTTGTGTGACATTTATATGGAGTCATCATTTTACAATCATCAGTGAACAGATGTGTGTGTTTAAAGAACTTCATAGTTCTGACAGGACTAGCGAGAGCTGCAACGTATGTTTTTATTCTCATTTACGAGGGTCATCCGGAAAGTAGTACCCTTTCGTGAATTAAAGACACAAAAGTAAATATTAACAAACATAAAAAATTTTATTTGAAAGAGGATACTTTAAACTACTTCTCAACATAATCTCCAAGCAAATTAAGGCATTTGTCATAACGTGTGACAAGTTTCTGTATTCCTGCTGCATAGTCCTTCGCCGCCAGCTCATTGAGATACGCGAGGGACCCATCTTGCACAAATTTTTGCATAATGCAGATGGTGTTTAACAATTTCATGAACAATTGTTCGAGAAACATTGGGAAAATGCTCACAGATGTCATCAATTGTGACGCGCCGATCGTTCCTCACGAATTCGTCAACTGAGCTCACCAGTTGGTCTGTAATGACAGACGGTCTCCCCGAACGCTCATCGTCGTGTGTGTTCCCCCTCCCCATGTTGAAGTTGCGACACCACCGCCGAACAGACGACTCGTCCATTACATTGTCTCCATACACCTCCTTTAATTGGCGATGAATATCACATGGGCGAACGTTTCTTGCATTGAGGAATTTAATCACTGCCCTCACTTCACAACTGGCGGCGTTCTCAATTTTTTTAAACATTGTAAACAATCACAGAAACAACACAGGCAATGCTAGCGTCACGCAACTTGGCTCAGAGAAGGCAGACAAGCCACTGAAGCTATCTGACCTCGTCCAGTGGCTACTCGCGTCGTCAGCACCTCATGCGGCACGAACGGGTACTACTTTCCGGATGACCCTCGTATATAATAGGCACCTCATTATCCATATTATTATCATATCATTCACTTTTCCTCAGTCTGTGTTAGCTTTGTGTAAAAATTTTGAGAACGGCATCACATTACTAATATTGATAGTCCAGGATTTTTCAGAATAGTTTCAAGAAGTTAATGTTATCTGTAGCTGTTATCTAATTAATTATCTGATATTCCATCCTTATTTGGATTTTCATATTACCACATTTTCATCTGGAAGAGATGTGAACTAATGTACAGTTTTGAGGCCTTGAGCTTTCTGCCTCAGACTTAAATCAAACATCTTATAGGGAAGGCAGAATGTCTTCTGCAAATTCTTATGCTAGGTCTTCTTGCTGGTATTTCTTCTGGACCTTGGGTTCCTGGTCTCATTATTTCGATCTGATTTGCTATTCCTTTTGATGACATTAATATGCTGCTCCTGGGCTCATCAAGGTCTTTTCATGCACTAATATTTTTTCAATAGATATGATCTTACATTTGTTTTGAATAATGGCTTTATTTATATTGTATACAAAAATTTCCCTTTGAAGGTTACTCATCTGACTTATTCCAAAAACATGGCTATTTCTTTTGAATTCTCCTCTGCATTTGTTTTAACCTCCTTGTTGGATTATCCATTTTTCAAATTCGTTTAATGTTTTAGTCATAATCAGTCAAATTAGTGGTATGGTGACCATTAGTGACTCTTTGGAAGCAGATTCATGTCAGAGCAGCCATTTCTTTTAGCCTTGCTGCATTATTTTTAAGTAAGAAAACACCTACCTAAAAATCACCCATTTTGAATGTCCATCAAATGCAATTCCTATACTTCCTCTCAGCGGAAGCATTATATGCATCTATCTGATTTTGTGTAGTTTAAACATTGATGCTAATCACCATGAGTTAGAGATCAAATTTGTACCATTAAATATGATGTAGTCCCATAGAACCTTATTGCTGTTAACACTGGGAGTGTGTAATGCTTGCAGTAAGACATGAACTAGTATAGAGATAATATCTATATTTGCAGGTGAATACTTTTAGTTATTGCAGTACCTTATTTTCACTGTGTGTACAATTTTCAGATTGTAATTAATGATACAGTGCTAGGGCCTGCTGTGTGACAAGGTCAAGTATAGATGCCCATAAAAATTACATTTCATGCTATCAAGCTTGGTTGGGATAGGTATAACAGAAAAATTGGAAGCTTGATTCATGTAAACATTTGCAGTTTTAGAAATCAAACATTTTTGGTATTTGGTTTACTTAAATGATACATGGTATCATATGTTTAGTGGAAAATGGTTATGATATAAAGTTTTATCTCTATGCTTTGTGCTATGAAGAATGATCCCTTAAATATCATGAAGATGGACTAATTGTAAGTGCAGTTATCCAGTGACCACCACCTAGCTGTAAAATAATAATTGGGCTCTTTGGTGGTAGTAGTGATAGTTGTATTTGGTTTACTCAATGCTTTAGGCTAATTTTATTCTGCACCATACAAACAAACTCATTAATGTCACAATTTCCATAACATATTTCTAACCACAATATTGGGATTAACAGGCAAGCATAAGCACTGGTACCAAAATATAATTCACTGGTGGAAGGGGTCTGTGGTTTTGCATACATATTCGGCTAAGTTCAAGACTGTGGGACAGTTATAATATATTCTGCCGGATGAAATTGGAATCTCAAGCTTGAACCATTCCTGAAGTAAACTGCTTATTATCTCAACATTTTTCTTACATCCAACAGAATCTTCCTTAGTTTCTCGGGCTGAAGTTTGTATGGAGGAAGAAAAGTGCTTCTACGGATGTGCATTTCTTCCGAAGGAAGAGTCCATTGTTCTTTTTCCTCTTGCCTCTCTGACACCTACATTGATTCAGAATCTCGGGCATTCTTTCACTCACCCAAAGTTCCATCTTTTCGGGATCATTCTTTCTGGTGTAAAGTAAACACTTTTTTGGTTGAAACTAACCTTTTAGTGCAATGTGTGGAGGTTATTAGTTCATTCTAATGGTATCTACATTAAGTAGAATTTTACTGTTTTTCATTCTTGCTCGGCAAATAAACAACTGCTTCCCTTCTCCTTGTTGGTGTTTGATAATTTGTAGGTAAGAACTCAAGTGTGGACACATCCATAGACTCTGCTCTCGGGGAGAAGGAGAGATGATGGGATCTTTGGTGCTCAACTGCACTAAATCTATTTTTCGGGTAAAAAAATGTGTAAATCATTTGTATTGTTGTACAGTATGCCTGATTTGTTGCTCTTTGTTACTTGTTGCATGTCTATTGCATAGTCATTAGGTAGTCATTACATTGAGGCCTCTTTTGTACAGGTGTGAAAACTTCATTGTAGGTCTTCAGCTTTACAATCATTCCTATTTAAAATTTAATGCTGTTATTTACCACTTGGCATATCCCCTGCATTTTCAAATGTGTGGAGTGTATTGATGTAATGCATCAGGGAGTAATCTTGAGTTTGTTATCCTCCTATGGGATAGGATTTCCAATTTTCTTTTATTATTATTCAGTGACTTAAACCTTTTTTGTCTTGTCTTGTTGGAATGAGGTGATTGTTGGCTTATGAATTCGAATTGCAAATAAAATTTGAAAGAATCCATAAAATGTGAATGAAATATCAATGAATTTGTAAAGAGCATGTATGAAAGTGAAAGGAGAAATGATGAGAGGGTTTTGAAACCAAATTGTAAAGAGATTTAAAAAGTAACTTAGTCATAAAAAGTTAAAATATTTTCATTTCACGAGGTACAATTTATTAGGATGTCAGTTAGTATGGTTTACCATGCACAGACATTATGTTCATGTGGAGCATATGTGAGACATCATCATGATAACTCTTAGGTCACATTTTTTGTAATGAAGTTCATGAAAGCATGAGACTAAAAAGGAATATTAGCCATTAAAATTGAAAGAGCCTCTTGCATGCTTTTGCCCATGTGGTTCGTGTAACACACTTATATATTTGCATAGTTGAGCTTTCTGTTGATATGTTTGGCATAGTTACAACTATTTCATCTCACAAAAAGTTGGTGTGCTTGAATGAATGTAATGGCTTTGTAGTGTTTCTTTATCACCAAGTTGAAAGTGGTTACAGAATGCATGTCTATTTGTCCCCAAAAAAGCAAATGAATAAAATTTGTTAGATTAATTATGAAAATTACAAAATACATATTTCCTGATTTAAGCATCCTTGTATAAAGTTTAAAGTTGAACATTGGCCTTTTAAATTTTAATTCATATACAACATGTGCACTACCATAACATAAAAAAATCCACTACTTGGTACCAGGTACAAAATTTTTAAACCATATCATACCATTGAATTTATATTTCATCTAATGATTTCATTTGAATTTACAGACGATGAGGGGATAGCTGAATCCGGAATGTGAAGCACAAGCTACTCTACAGCAGAATTTAGCTGGTGTGATTCACAGAAACTCTAAAGTGAGGAACAGAGGACACAGAATTTAATAGCATTGGTGAAGTGAAATGCTTTCTGTTTCTCCAGCTGCTGGTGTACTCAGGAAAAAAATAAGCTGGAAGGCTCATAATCCGTCCAATGTTCGATTTTTTAATGACATATCTTTCAATCAAGTGATTGCATCAGGCATTTGGAATGCTCAGTGAATTGTGAACATTTTAAAGAGAGTTGAAATGTGTTTTTATTATTTTTCTGTTTTCAGAAAATGTGCCTTAAAATGTGTATGCCAATATTTTATAATTGTTTGGTTTTCAGGGCTATTGAAATTGCCAGAATTTTCATCTGACAGCCCACATGTTCCTTAGAATGGTCCACAAGTATCAGTACATATTTTAGATTTTTTAAAGGGATTATTTTAAATAAACTCTATATGATTTCTTTTAAAGATGACCAATGTATTTATCAAGGTAGTACAAATGCTCTTTTACTTCTACTTTGGTTGATTTATGTTCAGTAATACAGTGTGTACCCATTATAATATGTCATGTGGACCTGTTTAAAAAAAAATTCATTCGAGTTGGCCCATCCTGGATTGTCATAATAAGAGATTGGCAACCTCAATGTATGTTTAATTATGAAACATCATTAGAGGGAAAATATGATTCCAAAAATTGAAAAATATACTGTAATATTCCATACACAATACACTTTTTTCCATAAAAAATTATGAAAGGGCATATTATATTTGGTGAAAAATGTACAGTGTAATGTGCATAACATTTTCATAGGATCAGAGTAGATATTTTCGTACATATTTTTAGCCAGTTAATACCGTACATTTTAATGCATGTAGCTTCGACATGGTTACAAAAAATAAAAATAATAATCAGGTAATGTATGGAATGAAGCCAAATTATGTATTTCAGTTCCGTTTAATTATAAATCTACCAGTATAGTTTTTGAAGTAGCCTTCAACCCTACAACATATTGTTTACTGTGTAATCATTTGAAGTATTGTGTGCCCAGAACTTGTGTGCCTTCTTATAGGTTTCTTGCAACTTCACTCTGTTTCATCTCATTAGCTGTACTGGAATTGGCTAATGAATGAGACGGAGCCAGTGCTCTACTTCAGGCCTTCTTTAGGACCGCTGGCATAACTTAATTGTTTGTAGTTTTCATAGCTCTATTCCTCTTGGTACAGCTTGCTTTCAGTTGATCTTGTGATTGCAAAGAATCTGAACTACTGACATGATATAATACTGATGAAAAAATCTTTTATTTATTCTTTCTTTAATGTATACTAATTTTTATCTATAATTTTTGTGAACATTTTTGACACTGAGTCTGTGATTTTTTGAGGACAAACTTTGTGACGTTGCAATAACTATTTCAGTGAAAGCAAATAATGAACAAGATGATGAAAAATATGTTATAAACAGTGTATGTCCTTGAATGATGTGCTGCGCACACTTTGTAGGTGAAGTCGATGGAGGTAGGAATGTTGAAAGGTAGAATGTCTTTATACTTGATATATGAAGATATGATCTTGTGCCTACAATATGTTCAGAAGCACATTATTGTTTCAGGAAAGTAGGAAATTTGGGACGTTGAAAACTAGGGTGCATATTTTATTATTAGTAGTAATCTACTTATCAGTGTAGGTTTTTGATGGATCCAGATAAGATGTGACTACACCCATGAACCACTATAACACAATATTAACTACCCACACAGTATTACAAAAAAACCATTTTCTAACTTCACATACCTCTACTTCCCTTCATACCATACTGGGTGATAAGAATATTTTCAAATGTCGCTCATGAAAATATGGATGTGTTGTAATTGGAAAATTACAGTATTGTGTAGTTAACAAATCAATTGATCCATTAAAATCATAGATATTACACACAGTAGATTAAGTTTACAATGCATTTTCTCTGGCTTTCTATGAACATACTTTAAAATTTGATCTCCCTTAGCGGGCTTGTTAATGGTCAACTTATCATGAATAGTGTTCACATTTTAACATTATGAGCATTTAAATAAGATGTTAGAGGTGCCTGCCGGTCAGAAAAATTTCATTTCCAGAAATTATAGTATTCTTTTTTTCACGATTTCCTGTGCCAAAATCATGGATTTGTTCAGCACTAAAGCAACTTGAGGATTGACCAAGTGTTGCACATAGGTTTCAATAAAATTGATATTTTTATTTTTCATCAGCTCTTTGGAAAAACCTAAGTACTTACATATTTATTCCTGTAGCTCAGCTGCATTCTAGGGGTCAATAATAAATTGGTCTTACTAGTGGATGTATCATTATAATAGGTGCTGGGAAATTAGGCTACTGCAGGTCAGGAGCATGTTGTTGATGAAACCTCATTATTATGAAAGAAAAAATTATGTACATTTTTTATTCTATGGAAATCTGTGTCACAAAGCATAGTTTTATTATATGTGAGGAAAGAGTTTTTGACCTGCCACAAAAAGATGAGGGAAAAAAATGTTTTAAATGAAATTCTGGGCTGAAGGCATGACAATGTCATTTTTTTTATATTGGATCATGTTATAATGGCTCCCCACTGTATATAGTACAACTAATTAAGATGGTGTATATAAATAAATCCAGAGTAGCAGCTGTAATTTATTTTGTATGCAGGAGAATGTATGTATGTAAATAAGTCGTAGGTGGTTTCAACACATCCTCCAAGGATAGTGATGATACTGCTAGAAAAACTGCTACAATGTTTGATGGCTCCTCTGTCATTCCCCAATTGTCATCCTTGCTAATTCAAAACATTATATGATACTTCTATGGGTACAAAAAGACTGATATTCTAAACTTTTATGCTTCCCTTGAGATTGAGCCTCTGGCTTGGATCTTTTTCATTCGATAATGATGGTGTTGTTGTACTTATGTTTCATACTTTGGAATGTGTTTCTACCATTTTGTAAAATTTTGATTTTTTTTTATTCTTCTCATCATTGATATGATAATTCTTCATTATCTTCATGACAAGATATTATTGTGAATTTTGAACATGTGTACTGTGTTGCCCAAAGACATGCCCTCTTCAAAATGACAGTTGTAGTGAGATTACTGCTGTATAGACTGTCCCATTGAATGTTTTGATAACCCATTATTTGTAATCTCAACCATCAAAATATATTATTTTACACTCCTCTTGTAAATGTTTAGTTAATTGTGATATCTCCTATCACATTCGTATATGTTATCCGTCATACCCTACAAGTTCAGAGGACAAATGTGGATCTAAGCAGGATATCTACATCCTTTTCTTGATGTTATGGCACCTGAGAATTTCTGATGCTAATTAATTGATGTGTTTAAAACACGTATACATTTTTTTCAGCTGCTTCCTTAATGATCTTAGTGACTCTGATCACTCACTTGAAGTGTTCTAAAAATGAGGTAGGTGGTTGTAACAATAGATTGAGTGAAATAATTCATGAATTATAACCCAGATACCTGTACATCTCAATTGTTGATAAAATGGCTTTACCTTCCAGATCTCAGCCCAAAACAGCCTTGCTTATGAAAGGAGAAACATGATATGGAGATTAGCATTCAAACAAGAGCATGATTTATTCCTCTTTTTGTTTATGAATGCATAACTGTAAAAGCAGTTCGTGATGGATAGAAGTGCTGCTTCAACAGTATTATTTTCCTCTGTCATTCGACATTTCTGCCTGTAGATAATTTGAATATAAATTATTCAATTTCAATTGGGTCCTTGCACAAAATTCATTCTACAATAAGTAACTATCAGAAGAGAAATCGATGATAGAATATTGATGCTTCTGGGCCTTATTGGTGAGTTTAAAAATTGTGAGAGATTCTGAATTAATTATTAAAATAAATGCAGTATGTGTAGTAATATACGAGGGTCATCCGGAAAGTAGTACCCGTTCGTGAATTAAAGACACAAAAGTAAATATTAACAAACATAAAAAATTTTATTTGAAAGAGGATACTTTAAACTACTTCTCAACATAATCTCCAAGCAAATTAAGGCATTTGTCATAACGTGTGACAAGTTTCTGTATTCCTGCTGGATAGTCCTTCGCCGCCAGCTCATTGAGATACGCGAGGGACCCATCTTGCACAAATTTTTGCATAATGCAGATGGTGTTTAACAATTTCATGAACAATTGTTCGAGAAACATTGGGAAAATGCTCACAGATGTCATCAATTGTGACGCGCCGATCGTTCCTCACGAATTCGTCAACTGAGCTCACCAGTTGGTCTGTAATGACAGACGGTCTCCCCGAACGCTCATCGTCGTGTGTGTTCCCCCTCCCCATGTTGAAGTTGCGACACCACCGCCGAACAGACGACTCGTCCATTACATTGTCTCCATACACCTCCTTTAATTGGCGATGAATATCACATGGGCGAACGTTTCTTGCATTGAGGAATTTAATCACTGCCCTCACTTCACAACTGGCGGCGTTCTCAATTTTTTTAAACATTGTAAACAATCACAGAAACAACACAGGCAATGCTAGCGTCACGCAACTTGGCTCAGAGAAGGCAGACAAGCCACTGAAGCTATCTGACCTCGTCCAGTGGCTACTCGCGTCGTCAGCACCTCATGCGGCACGAACGGGTACTACTTTCCGGATGACCCTCGTATTTTTGTCACTGTGTGAAGTTTATGAACATTGTATGATCACTAAAGTGCTTAAAGCACCAGTGCATATTGGGAGTGCTTATTAATATATCATCAGTGATTGTTGCTTTAGCATTAGTGCTTAGTGTAAGCATTTAAATAAGTGTTTCACAATCTTTAGCTTCATTGATAAGATGAGCTTTAAACCTCATCTTATCTTATCCACTGAGCTGAGCTGAGCTGATGTTGTTACTGCAGAAAGTTTGAGACCCAAAGTCAACAAAATATTCACAGAAATGAAGTTTTCATTCAAATTCATGGATGTAATCTCAAGCATATCATATGTGTTTTTGCCAGGTGGAAATTTTAGGTGAATAAGATGTGGAAAACGAGTGTGACATCAGAAAAAAATATCAAAATTAAGTTATATTACCACTTTGAAAATTTATGCAAAATGAAAAAAAATACTTTTTTGGAAAAGTTGACACAAGAGTATTCTTTTATCTTAATGGCCAAATCACAAAAGGAGATGAAGCATTAGAGTGTGATTCTGACCACTATATTAGGTTTCACCATGTTCATTGTTTCTATGTTGACAGCAGTATCCCAACAAACATCTTCAGCTCAAAGTTTTGATTCATAGATTTTGGACGTGATGAAGCATCATGTTCCATGTTTATGCCTATGTTGTTTAGTGCTTTGATTAAATTTCACAAATTTTTGTTCCAGGGGAGGGGCATTGAATGCTTTAATAGCATAACATATATTTCGGCAAATGGATGCTTTCTTCTATGTGAAAGATTAAATGTTCAGAATGTAACCTGTCTAAGATCAAAAACCTCTTATTCCAAAAATGTTATGTGGTCCCATCCAATTACACATTTGATAGATTTATTTATACGAGGTGTTCTTGAGAGAACGCAGTGAAAAGGCAGAAATAATAGTATCATGATTTTGCATTGACCTTGAGAAAGGTTCAGAACTAGAATAGAACTGAAATAGAAAACATCAGAGGCAACCTGTTTATCCTGTGAGTTAGACAAAATGTTTGTAAAAATGAGATGCCTACGGCGTAGGATAACCCGGAGAGGAATGAATGTACCTGAGTATGTTTTGGGGAAAGGGACCGATAGCCGAAGTCATTTACGCCATTAAGAAATACAGCAACCAAGACGAGAACGTAGCATTTATTCTAAGGGATGTAGATCAACCTGATATTTTTTGCGTAGCAGAAAATATTTAAAACTATAGTCTCATACGTAAACAATCTCCGTCAAGTTAACAATTGAAATTATTTATGTTAAACCGTAATATTTGTTGTTTTCAAAACAAATTACCGATTCGTACTTCGATATGAGTAACATAAATCCTCTCCATAACAGTGAACGACCCCGGTGGTGGTGGGTTTTTCTCCTCCTAGGGCTAGGTTGTTTGTAATTGTCTACAATGTAATGTTTGGGTAGAAGGATGGCCTATAATATCTCAAACTAGCCCAATGAAGTCGTTAATTATTAATAAATGGAAGCTTTTGCAGTCTTTTGTGGGACAGCTTTAGATTTCTTCTCCCGTAGCTGTCAGTGAGTTTTCAATCTCATATTTATTTGTGCATAAAAAAATATTTTTAAGAATTAAAAAGAGTAATTTTTTACCGCAACTTTTTTAGCTTACATGATTCCTAGAGAGAACCCTCCGTGATTGAGGACGTTTGGAATCTATCATTGCAGCAATGAGTTATTTTGGTGTAGATTTCTTTGAAATACTTATGCAACTAAGTACGAGATTTTTGACGTGCATGTGTTTAACCTGAAATTTAACATTGAAATTTTGATAAACATCTACTATATGTGAATACCACGAGGGTGTAAGTTTCATCATTGAAGTGACTTCGACCAATATAAGTCCGCCATATGCGTAGACGATCTCTTTGGCTCCATCTCAGTAATTCTATACTTTGATCAATGCCGAAGAAAGTATCTGGTCGACATAACTATGGTGCACTCTGGTCCTGGGAGTGAGTGCGTGGAATAGGTCTGGATGTCCCGGAAGGGTACTGAAGGAGATTCAACTCGTTGCAGAGAGGATAACAAGCCGAATATACTTCCTCCTGGAGAGTGCAGATCCTTTTCACGTGCGCTTGTAATATTTAGTTAGGACTGTGCGGGTGTTTGTTTATCTGATCAAGTGATCTCTGAGGCTCCGCAGAAATAGCTGCGTGTGAAATAGAAATAACGGTGATGTTGAGGGTATTAAATGAGAAATAGTGAATTTTGGAACATTATGCTTACTAAACAAATATTTCGTGCTTCAGTGGCGTTACTGCCAATGTAAAAATCCCTTCTAAATTATGCATTTTGGAAGTAGCAAGGGCCATGAGGAATCGAAGTGGGGTTTTTGAAATAAAAAACCAAAGGAAATTGGAACTTATCGCATTTAGAAGTCTTTAGAATTTTCTTTTACGACAGCTGACCATTGGAGATTTATTCTACCGTCTTTGTTTTAAAAAATCAACAGTAATAGATCTCTATGCTATCGATTCCCGTCTTCTTATTTTATCAATTTAATATTTGACACCCTATAGATGGAAATATATTTGCACCTGGACTTTGTGCCACCTCTGATCCGATCAACCTGGTTTCTGATGAAGAAATCGCTGAGCTTATCATTGGTGTAGCGATTTCCTTATTCTCTCTTTAAGGTCCCACTCGCAATTTATGCACTCTCGACTTTCAAAGACTATATAATTTGGCAAAGAATCGTGGTGTAATGGTAAAAATGATAGTATCTGGAATTAAATTACTTTTTATATCCGGGAACTTCAATGCAATAAAATGATAGTAAGAGTGCTGTATTTCCGTATAGTTTTATGTAAATGAATAACTTTTTCACGTAGCATTTTCTTTTTGTTTCTCAAAATAGATGGTTCCGCTAATGGCTCCCAGAATGGAATAATTCTGATGGTAGCTGAAGTGTTGTGTAAAGTATGAATCCCTGTGTGCTTGGGTCAAGCAAGGTATGGTAGGATTAGTGGAATGAGGATAGAAGAATTTCGGAACAGCGGAAGCGTCACATAGGGCGGTGGAAAATGTTATGAAGTTGTAGGGAGATGGCGTCAGGCGGCGTAAGGAACTTAAATAGGGCAATTGAAAAGATTACCCATAGTCGAGGAATTCATTACGACATCCAACAATATTCGGCGAAGGCCGACTGATTTATAGGGAAAATATTATAAATGTTATAATAAGGGAGGGGAATAATCATGAAAGTGCGTGTAGCCTGAATGAAATTTTCTGGCATGTTCATAGTAATTCGATTTCGGGACCTCAACGCTTATATCATTAAGAACTGGAATAACAAGGAATGTGCGGCTGAGTATGACTTTTGACCACCCAAACCATATTAGTCTCTTGCCCTTTGATCTTAGTCTCTCACCCTTGCCTTCCCTTCAAATCTTATTCGGCTGGCCCGCTGGCGGCGGTGTAACGTCCTCGTCTGTCAACCCAGAGGTTATAGGTTCTATTCCCACCTAGGTGAGTTTCCCTCCACTTAGGGCATGAGTGTTCGTAATTTTTCTTAATTCAATGTTTAGGGGTTAGGTAGAAGAAGGGATTATAAGTCTCAATCTCGCTCCAATAAAAAAGTTCGTTTAATAAATAAATCTTACCCTCGACACTTTCGCTCACTGTCTCTTAAATTCGTCGGAAAAAAGATGACATGCCGACAAAAAGTAGAGAATAATGGAACATTCAAAGGGCTGAATTCAAACGCCAATCTCAATTTGTCAACGTTATCTACTGACTACGATTTAGGAACAATGAATGACCGCAGGAAGAAAGCAGTTATAGGAGGCGCGGGTTAATCATCACCTCAGAAAGGTAGCAGTATTATGGTTAGTAGTGTATTGTGGTTTGGCACAGATTTCGAAACAGCGTGATCAATGCACACGGTGGAACAGATGCGGACTCTGATCAAAATTAAGTCATTATGATGGGTAGCATTAGATTAGAAAAGATAAAACAGGGGAGGCGGTTTAGGAAATGGAATGTGGAAGCACTAACTGGATGGACAAAGAAGGTGTATCATCAGGCTGTTGAGGAAATAAGTGAGGAAAGGGACTTGGGTGCTATCGCGGAAAAATGGAAATATATAAAAAAAGAAATACTGCTTAGTCGAAAAATGAAACTGACCGGAACTGTTGATAGGAGAGGGACAAATAAGCCATGAATTACGGATGAGGTAATTAGAAAGATAAACGAGAGAAGAAAATGGAAGAATGTAAACAGAGACTTAGGCGTAAGGAGGTACAAAGAGTGAAATAATAAATTGCAACGGGTGGCAAAGAAAGCAAAAGAAGCTTTGGGGAAGAAGCAGTGCGAGGATATGGCAAGTTAGCAGAGGAAGGGTGAAATTGGTGCGCTATACAGCAAGGTTAAATCACTATCGGGAAGTAAGAGGGGCAGATCTGTGCTAGCAGTTAGAGATAAGTCGGGTAAGATAATAGTTAACATAGAAAAGATCCAAGAGAGCCGGAAGGAATACCTAGAAACACTGTGTGGTGAGTGAACTTAGACCAACAAGGTTAGACATAGAAAAGGAACATGACGTAGAGGAAGATAGCTTAGGTCCAGGCATACTCGACGATGAGATAGAAAGGGCATTAAGGGAGATGAAGCTAAATAAGGCCGTGGGGGTGGATAGCATTCCCGCGGAACTATTGAAATGTTTAGGAAAATGCGGGAGGAAGAGGCTATATGGGCTGATGTGTAGTGTCTAAGAGGAAGGAATCTGGCCGGAAGACTTTTTGAGATCAGTGTTAGTTCCTATTCCGAAAAAGGTGAAGGCTACATCATGTGAGGACTACAGAACAATAACTTTGATTTCCCTCGCAGCTTAAGTTGTTCTCGGGATCATCAACAAAAGGATTGAGAGTAGGGCAAATGATTACTTAGGGGATGATCAGTTTGGGGGTTTAGAAAGGGGAGAGGCACGCGTGATGCCATTGCAGTAATGAGATTATTAATCGAGAGGAATATAGGATACAACCAGGAGGTATTTGCCTGTTTCGTAGATTTCGAAAGAACGTTTGATAGAGTGAACTGGGAAAAACTAATGAGTATACTGCAGAAAATAGGAATAGATTGGAGGGAAAGGAGGCTAATCCGCAACCTGTACATGTCTCAGACTGCTCAGGTGCGAGTGGGGAACGGGGAGTCCGGATGGGCAGTGTTAGGAAGAGGTGTAAGGCAGGGTTGTCCATCATCACCGTTGATGTTCGACGTATATGTGGAGGAAATGATTAAAGAGGCATGGGAGGAACTGGAGGTAGGAATGAAAGTGGGCGGGGAATTCATAAAATCAGTTAGGTTTGCTGATGACCAAGCTTTAGTCAGCCAGCCAGCAAACATTGCCGAGTGAATTGGAAACTTAGTGTGATAGATATGGGATGAGAATAAATATTAATAAAACAAAGGTTATACGATTTTACAGGAGGAAAAAGGCCAAACTATACATTAAAATAGGTGGGCAAACCTAGAGCAGGTAGAACAGTTTACGTATCTTGGAAGTGTTTTGGACCACCATGGACATAAGGAAGTACACAGTAATAATAATAAAAATACATTATTGCAGCGAGATTGAGACTGAATAGTCACTTCTTCCACCTAAATCCTAATCCCTATTGGGGACATAAGGAGAAGAATTGCGTTAGGCAAAGAAGCTTTCATAAGGAGGAGAGTATTTATGACAGGGATCTTAAGGATGTTAAGAAAAGTTCGTTAAAACTTTGATACGGAGCGTAGTTACATGCTGTGTGGGCGCATTGCCATTGAAGCAGGGTGATAGGCGTAGATTGGAGACTTTTGAAATGTGGGTGTGGAGAAGGATGGAGAAGGTTAAGTGAAAGGAAAACGAATTAGGAATTGCTGGATATGGTGGGGGAGGAGAGGGGACTGTTGGGAGAAACATAAGGATACAGGAGTAATGGATGCATAGCATATTTATTAGTGATAGGATGTTGAAAACTGTGATAGAGGGGAGAATTTTAGGCAAGCGAGAAGGGGGCAGGAATAGGATAGGGATGGTGGACGGAATGGAAGGAGAAAAGAAGTGTGCGGAGTTGAAGAGGGACTTGATGTAGAGTAAGATGTTAGGATGTGTTTTGTTTGGAGAGGCCAGAGTTTGGTAGCTTGTGTCCATCCAAAATCTTACTTAACCGGTAGATTATCTATGATATTACAATATCATTTAGGAAATTGACCCATAAAACCAATGTTAAAGTATAATTTGAATAATTGAAGAGTAAAATGTGATTTCTCGAGTGGAAATAGATATTATCGAATAGAATTTGTGAAACGTTAGTTGTGTGGTGGTATTAACGGCTTTTCATCAATTTCCACGGCTATCTTTTTATCGTGTGACCTGGTTTCAATAGCATATTGCCGTCGCAAGGTGTGTTTCAACAACCACCCGCTTTCAGCACTCGAAACCGGGTTGCGTTATGAAGAGATGTCGGTGGAAATGGATCTAGTAATTTCTTACTAACCTTCGTAATTTCCATCATATGGCGGCTAAGTCCGTTGATACCATTAAGTAAGAGAGAAATTAGGGTTATTTTGAACGGAGGATCCATGTTGCCTGCGGGTTCAGGAGAAGATCCGGAAGATGAGAAGAGATACCAGGCGTGAGAGTTCGCTTCCGGTTGTGATTTAGAAATGAACTTGAATGGCTCACGTCATTTGTGGTATTGGAAGATGGGTGTCCTCTGGAAATTTATGGGCACATTGGCCAATACACCGATAGTGGTAGGTGTATCTGCTCGGTTATATGAATACGGGTAAGTAACCCACTTATAAACTCAAGTTATAAATAGTTAGGCTCACCAGTAAGCCTTATTAAGCCTTATAAACTATTCAGAAAGTGAATGGTGCATTAGCAAACCATTAATTTTGAGCTTTTCAAGAATCAATCAAAACAATTATTAATTGGGGGTTGAGTGTATTAATTTATCTAGGTGGATAACTCATTGAAGTGCCATATTTGGAATTCAATGTATTTGAAATATTATTTCATTTAAACGAAGACTTCATAAACCAATTTTAAAACTGGTTAATGTTTTTAGTACCATTAATAAATGGACCATTTGGTCTCGATTTCGCACAAATAAAGACCTCTATCTATCTATCTATCTATCTAAAAAGCGTTTAATTTGAAATATTTGAGAAAAAAATCTAAGTTTCCTTAAACGCAAGTTAGTGTTAACGATAAGTTTAAGTCAATTTAAAATCACATGTGTACAAGGTGTGTTCAAAAAAATAGCGGGATTTTGAATTATTTGGAAACCATTTTATTTATTCGTCTATATCAATGTTATCACCTTCGATGTAGTCCCCATCTAGACATTTTACACTTATACCATCGCTTTTTCCAATCTTCGAAACACCGCTGAAAACCGATCTTTGGTATAGCTGTTAGTTCTCTCAGAGATGCGTTTTTAATCCCACATATGCTTGTAAAACGAGACCTTTAAGGTTCTCTAAATTTTGGAACAGAAATAAGTCACACCGGGCCATGAGTGGCGAATATGGAGGCTGGGATGCTTGCCATGCTGTTTTCGGCCAAAATTTCACGAACACGCAGTGACCTGTTGCATTACCGTGGTGAAAAGGACATGAATTTTTCTCCACAAATATGGGCATTTTTTGTACTGTTTCACGCAAACAGCATTGAACTTGTAAGTAGCATTCTTTATTGATAGTTTGAACTTGTGGCAGGAACTCATGGTGCCTTATGCCGTGCACCATGCACTTTGCGAAGTTGCAAAATTCCCGTTACTTTTTTCACACAGCTCGTAATTCGAAAAACGATCTTTGGAAGATATGAAAAGGAATAATTGAATCCGACGGAAAATATGAATTGACGAGGGGAGACGGGTGCAATTGTGGGACGGAGGTTATGAGGAGGAGAAGTAGAGGAAGGGATTCTTTAGAATTGGAGAGTTTTTAATGCTTTCATATAAATTTCGAAAAGCAATTTTATTTTTTCATTTAATTTTTGAAAACATGTTAGGAATGCCCTCGCCTAAAAATACCTCATTCTGGTGGCGCCATATGGCAAGCACTCTGCATCGTCATCTGAAAAGATTCTGCTGATGGTTAACGAAGTCTCATCTCTCCTCAGACCTTACCATCTGCAATTGCACTTTATAAATGAAAGATAAAAGAAATGTGAATAGAGAGGCATCTATTTACGTTTCTTTAATCTTCCAAATGACTTTATTTTTTTCATTTCTCGTTTTTTGTTACGTAAGCACGGTGCTACAGCGTTTCTTAACAAGTTTGTTTTATGGTACTTTAAAAGGTAGAATTCTTGCTTGGATAAGTAAGATATCTTAGCTATGACGGTGAAAATAGTTCTTTTAACTGCATTAAAATTTTCTATAAAAGGAATGCCTCCCTTTTGCGTTGAATAAAATTTTCATTAAGACCCTAGCCACACTTCATTTATCAAAGATTCGGCGTTGAACAGAGACTGGTTTTTTGAGTTAAGCTGAAGTCCAAAATGCTAACAAGAAAATACATGTAAAAAAAATTCTATGGCAAAGGTTCAGTACAAAGTAATGTGTTGACATCCAGGCATTTATTTTCAAGTGTAAAGTACAAAGAATCGTTCCCAAGTATACGGAACAGGTCTTTTCCAAAGTATGTTGTTCTTTCGAATCCAAGTGACCACCGATTATTACTCCGAAACGCCTCGCACTCTCCCCGTGATAACCTATCCAATGAAGACATAAGCTATTAAAATCAACTTCAAAAGCACAAATGCATATTTAATAGTATGACCATTATTAAAACTTCTCATGAAATTGAAATCATTCGCTTTTGGGAAATTCGCTAATAAACTCTCGCTTAAAACTCGCTATAAAATAAGAGTTCTAATAAATTGCATTTCGGATAATATATTCTACACCGGTCCTCAATGTATGTTCTTAAGTTTAACTTTAGTAGCTATTGGTCGCGTCCAAGTGAAATATTTCCTTTCGGACAATCGCACAAACTCTCACAAAAATATATCATTTGGGCATTGAATTTTGCCAAACGTATATTCCTTAAAGACGTCTATATTAGGAATAATTTTCATTGAAAAGAAACTATTGGAAATTGAGGCGATATTAGAAAAAATAATAATAAGGCAAGGCTTATCTTATAAACTGCTATGAAAACTATGGTTCAAGCATTGCAGTTCGCCAAATATTACGTATACATGGCATAAAAAATTGAAGGAATGTAATATCGAATATTGTTAGAGGGATATTTAAAAAAATCTGCTATAAATACGAAGGAATTCGAGAAACGAGTCACTGGGAAGAGCGGAGGCAACGCTCACAAACGCTGAAAAACGGCTGTTTTCAGAGATTGGTATCCGGAGAACATAACACGCCAGGAGGTATCCTCGTGCAAGGCTCCACTTTACGCCTGCTCCTGCTACTGCGGAAAATGCCTCGCGCGACTCCACCAGTCACAGGCGGCCTATTAGCCCCACAGTCAAGTAGGCTCACGCCCAGTAGTACGCTATTGGTAGTGAAAGCTGGGAGGCGGAGTACACAGAAAATATAAAAGGCCATCAGCCAATGCAGTGATATTTCCCAATTCAAAAGAGCGGAAAATATTATGATTGGCCAGTTTTCCCTGGGGAGGGTGGAGCCTACTTGGCTGTAGGGCTAATAGGCCGCCTGTGACTGGTGGAGTCGCGCGAGGCATTTTCCGCAGTAGCAGGAGCAGGCGTAAAGTGGAGCCTTGCACGAGGATACCTCCTGGCGTGTTATGTTCTCCGGATACCAATCTCTGAAAACGGCCGTTTTTCAGCGTTTGTGAGCGTTGCCTCCGCTCTTCCCAGTGACTCGTTTCTCGAATTCCTTCGTATTTATAGCAGATTTTTTTAAATATCCCTCTAACAATATTCGATATTACATTCCTTCAATTTTTTATGCCATGTATACGTAATATTTGGTGAACTGCAATGCTTGAACCATAGTTTTCATAGCTGTTTATAAGATAAGCCTTGCCTTATTATTATTTTTTCTAATATCGCCTCAATTTCCAATAGTTTCTTTTCAATGAAAATTATTCCTAATATAGACGTCTTTAAGGAATATACGTTTGGCAAAATTCAATGCCCAAATGATATATTTTTGTGAGAGTTTGTGCGATTGTCCGAAAGGAAATATTTCACTTGGACGCGACCAATAGCTACTAAAGTTAAACTTAAGAACATACATTGAGGACCGGTATTTTCGCAGGGTATGCTTACGTAAGGTGTAGAATATATTACCCGATATAAAATTTATTAGGACTCTTATTTTATAGCGAGTTTTAAGCGAGAGTTTATTAGCAAATTTCCCCATAGCGAATGATTTCAATTTCATGAGAAGTTTTAATAATGGTCATACTATTAAATATGCATTTGTGCTTTTGAAGTTGATTTTATTAGCTTATGTCTTTATTAGATAGGTTGTCACGGGGAGAGTGCGAGGCGTTTCGGATTAATAATCGTTGGTCACTGGGATACGAAATAGAAAAGGAGAAAGATAGCGTAAAGGGTTGAATATGAAAAAGCACCAGGACATTAGCTTGCCATAGGGATATGAATTAGTTAAATCAGATATAATAAATTTAATAAACTTTAATCGATTTAATAATAAGTTAACAAAAAGCCAATTAACCATTTAACTTTGAGTTTAGCATGAATTAAGAAAAACTATAATCAATTGGAGGTTTGTTTTAACTAATCCAGGCGGATTAACGTTTTTACGTGCCACATAAACTGGAATCGATATATTTTAGCATTCAGGGGAGCACTTAATAGTTATTTAATCCATAAATTAGTTTTCTATAAATTTACTTAATAGCTATTATCTATGAAGCGTTGAATTTGTTGTTTCAGAATCAATGCCAGCGTATCGTAAACGTAAACAAAAATATATTTTGTGCAGTAAAATATATTTTGACGCCCGAGCTTTTGAACTAAATTTAGGGAGTTCCAAGAGCAAATTTAAGAAGCTTGAGTGGCAATCCCTATTAAACAAAAATCGGAGTGAGTTTTAGTCCGTCAACGGTTAACCCCTTCCACTTCAATTTATTTTCTGAGTATCGTGCTCCTATCCTCCATTTATTTTTTCTGTGGTTCTTTAAAAATGGATGGTAGGTAATGAAATGATATTTTGTAGTTGGTAATCAACGTAGAATAGTGAAATAAAAAGTGGTTATTACTTCATAGTGTAATGTATCTAGTTTAATGCTTTTTTTATCAAGACATTTTTTATTAACTACAACTGTAATAATAATAGTATCAAATATTAACAAAAAAGAAAATTACATATATGTCATGGAAAAATCTATACATAAAGTTAAAAATTGGGAAATATTTAAGTTTAAAGTAAGATAACATTATTATACAATGGATTGGAATACATAATATTATATACATATATAATTAATAATTAGAGAAAGTATGATACTTCTCAAAACACACTGGAAAATCTCAAGGTACCTGGCAGTGCTTCACACTGCTACCTGTAAGTTGTCTCACTTCTGATATTATTTTGGAAGCATATATGCCATCTTTTTGTTGGATATTGTTTCTTTGCTGTTAATGGTATATATTCAGGAATATGAGCCCAATTTTTAGCTTGCAATCGGACAGGTATGTCACCATGTGAAGGTCGTCCACGAACATTGTAATTTGGCAGAGTGGCATTTGCCAATAACGCCTCTGCAACATCCAAACGGAAACCAGTTATACTTTTCTTCTTTTTTTGTCTACTTTCGAGCATAATGTGTAAGAATTAAACAGTGCACTATCAAACATATAAAAGAACATTTTTTTATATCCTTTCATGAACTTTCTCATCAACGGGAAGCATGCCAGCTGCTGGTCTTGTTTGTCCACACCTCCCATTCCTCGATTATAATTAATCACACTAACTGGGTTTGAAACAATTTCTTCGCTACCATCTTTCCTTCTCCTCATCTTTTCAATGCTCTCATCGTCAATTTCACATATACAATTTTTTATAATTCTTTTATATACTGTAGGGTAGTTTTGTTTTCACCACACTATATATATATATATATATATATATATATATATATATATATATATATATATATATATATATATATATATATAACAAACGTGGACAAAAACCGTAACCAACACCTGTAATACACTCCGTCTAACACATGGATGATCGCATTCAAACTAAGCTTATCGTGAAGGAACTGCGTAGGTACAATTGATGGTTTCTGGCGTAACTTTATGGAACCGATTCATTATAAATAAATGAAAGGACTAACTTTGTAGTTCCAAACGAATGATTTATTCACACGACCCGGGTTTCGAAGTAAAACTTTATCATCAGGTGATGATGATGAAGTTTTACTTCGAAACCCGGGTCGTGTGATAAAATCGTTCGTGTGGAACTACAAAGTTAGTCCTTTCATTTATTTACACTGCGTAGGTACCACAATAAATGCGGAGAAGATGACTCTTCGTGTAACAGGAACACCCTTTTCGAGAAGGCGAACTCTGTACAAACTGTAGTAGAAACTTGATAGTCGAAACTTGTAACTATCTAGTAGAAACTTGATACTTTTAGGTGGACACCCAATACGAAAATGAAAGAAAGTAATACTACCGAAGGATGGCTAAACTAACAGTTTGTCAAAGATTCCAAATTGTAACTTCGTTTCACAAGTAATGTTACCAATAGTATACTGATAGAAAACTATTCTTAAATTTTTGTGTTAAAATAGCATATATCCTTTCGTAATATGTATGGAAGAGAACTCAATTTATTTCATGGCGATCAAGGAAGTAGTTCCTGAGCAAGTACGATTTCAAATCTGCTGCCCGAAAGTAGGATTTTAAAAAGTTGACGAACGAACCCTCTCCCTGTAAGAACATCGAGAACACAGCTATCGCAACACGTAAAAAATCATTTTATTACTTTCGATGTTTAAATATTGTTAAACTTTCTTTCAAAATAATCATATAGTTACCCTAAACAGTGATAAAATTATGAAAATCTGATGACGAGCTACACTCGTCATTGCGCGATTTGGCATCGGAGGTTCATGACGAGCTAGACTCGTCATTTCAGCAGCTTTGATTGTCTGTCTGACTACAAATTTATGGTAAAGTCGAGATGACTATGATATAAAAATGGAGCAGGACAGGGGAATGTGACAAAAAATTAAAAATAGATCAAACCATTTCATTTAATATAACAAAAATATACTTTTGGAGAAGACACAAAAAAATACGGGTATTTTAGGAATATGACGTTGTTAACCCTAAGTGGTAAATAAAATATTTAGCCAATTATTAAACTGTTTTAGCAAGCTTGAAGAATTTACGGAGAGTTATTTCAGTTAGATCCCAATCACTGAGAAATGGTTTTAATTACCCTGATAACAACAAGCCTACCTATTTGTTGTGCTGTTTAAATTATATAAGTTTCACGAGAATGCTTGAGTAGTTTCTTAAATTTTGACTGATCGCGATGTATCTGTAGAATTGTTACTTTTGCTGACTCATTTCCCAGCAATAGAAATGTGTATGCATAAGGAATTATTTCCACAGTCTTTTTAATATTTCACCCGACTACGGACGAAGGGAATAGAAGACGCCTTCTCAAGATATGATTATTCAACAGCAGGAATTGCAGGTGAGAGCGTGTTAACGTTGAAATTCATACTTATGAGCTTAAAGAAACGAGAGTTCATACACTTGAGTTTTATTTTTCCTCATGCACCAAAAAATATAAAAATAGTAAAACGCTGAATCTCAAATTCATTACCGTTCTTGTAGCTGTAACGAATGTTAACTGTTCTCAATAAAATAGGGTAAATGCTGGATTTTTCTTTAATCATTGCAAAAGAATTACAAATAAAAAGTTTATACCAATAAAAAATAACAATTTAGTTTTAATTGATGATTGACAAAAATTTAAGGCTTTAGGATATTTATATGCTATTATATCTTCATTGGTCCTGTGTATTATATGGAATTCTTAAGGCTATATTATAAAACTTATTTAAAATCCCAGGAGAGCACCGCAATCGGCACGATAATCTAACATACCCTCTTTCTGAAATCTTAAGCCTTAAATGTACTAGCTAAAAGAATTTTGCGGAAAAGGGTTCAGGAATCATTGTTGCTCTAGCACCTAAGTCTTTAGATTCGTTTTAGTATAGAAAGAAAAATAAACGGGAAGCGTCCATGGAATCAAGGTTGAAAAAAAGCAGCAGCGCACATACTTTAATACTGATAATGTACGAGGGTGATCCCAGAAGTACCCGACCCAACAAAGGAAACAAAAACATTTTGGAAAAAAAATTATTTATTTTTCAACATAATCTCCTTTCAGCTCTATACACTTTTCCCAACGATGTTCAATAAGTTCGATACCCTTTTTATAATAAGAACTGTCTTGCTCCTCAAAATAGCCATCAACTCCCGGCATCAAATCCTCACGGTTGGAAAATCTTTGACCATCGAGCCATTTTTTTAAGTTTGCAAATGGAAAGTAATCCGAGGGAGCTAAATCTGGCGAAAGGGTTCATCAGGTAGCAATTCAAACTTTAATTCTTGAATTTTGGCCATTGCAATAACGGATTTGTGAGCCGGTGCACTGTCTTGATGAAACAACACTTCCTTCTTAGCCAAATGCAGCCGCTTTTGCTTTATTTCTTCGCTCAAACGTTTCAATAACCTCGCATAATACTCGCTGTTGATAGTTTTTCCTTTTTCAAGATAGTCAATGAAAATTAACCCACGCGCATCCCAAAAAACCGACGCCATGACTTTGCCTGCAGATGAAACGGTCTTCAACTTCCTTAGAGGCGGTTCTCCCTTTTAAATACATTGTTTTGATTGTTCTTTTGTGAAGTAATGGACCCATGTTCCATCCATGGTTATGAAACGGCGCAAAAATTCTGCTTTGTGGCTGTGAACCTTTGCTAAACACTCAATTGATACATCTTCACGACACTAATTTTGCTCGAGTGTGAGCAAAAGCGGCACCCATCTTGCACACAGCTTTCTCATGCCCAAATTTTCAGTTAAAATGTGATGTGCCGCACTTTTTGAAATGCCTACTATGTCTCCTAGCTCGCGCACTTTCAGTCGACCATCATCCAGTATCACTTTGTTGATTCTCTTCCTCGTTTCTGGAGTCGTCACCTCTTTGGCCAATCAATGCGATGCTCGTCTTGACAGCTCGCACGGCCTCGTTGAAACTCTGCTACTGAATATTTTACTGTTGTAGACGAAGGAGCAGACTCACCCAGAGTAGAATACAGTTGAGCTTTCATATTGGTTGGGCTGAGGCCTTTTAAATAAAAGTATTTGGATCACATAAGCGATGACCAATTTTCTCCATTTTCACAAATTCACTGAAAACGTTCACTATTGATGGCTGCCAAACATATACTATATTATATAGCGCCTTTAAACTTGAAACATATGCTTTATAGATTGCATACTTTCAAACAACTACCGCCATCTCTAGGTCAGGCCGGGTACTTATGGGACCACACTCGTAACCTAGTTCCGATAATCTAGAAAGAAAAAAAATTCTGTCTGAAGTACTTCATTTTTATGATGCACAAAAGTAGAATGAAGAAATAATCCTTGAGCAAAAATGTGAAATGGGTCTACGAGGATACCGAGCAAGTAAAAAGAAATGCTAATATATGTCAAGCAGTTACCCCAGAAACCATTAATTATAAGTATGTCAAGCAGCTCGAGAAGATGCTAACGTAATTACCGGCTGGATTCTCAGGATTTAGAGTATGAGGATATACCAAGGTATGAGGCGAGATTACTCTAATAAAGATAATTGAACGGTTAAACATTAATGCAGACCATTCATTAGCATTGCATAGTTTCGAAAAATGTCATAAAATAAACACTAATTTGTACGAAATATTGGTTACCAATTTGAAACTCTGTTTAGGAGATGAAAATATAGAATCTTATTTTTATTTTTAATCCAAACCTAAAACGGACGGAAATGGCGCAAGCGAAAGAGGTAAGAGACAGATAGCGAGGAAAGCTTACGTATTCTTATATCATATTTAGGGCTTCATATTAGCACTAGAAGAGAATTAATTCTATGAAGCGAATATTAGTGGAAACCAATTTGGATTTGCAAAGGGCAAAGAGACACGCAATACCACTGTGTCTAAGTATGATTGGCGAAAAGATCAGTGCCAAGTGGAGAGTAACTGTACACGTTTGTTTTCGAGGGGACCAAAGGCATTTGGTAGACTCAACTGGAATTCACTACTGATTATTTCAAAACAATAAGTATAGAAAACAAAAGAACTTTGTACAAGAAGTGGTAGTAAGAGTCGGAAATTACATAGATGTGATAGATATAGAAAAGGACGTCAGACAAGGATGCTATCACCAGCTCATCAACATACAGTAAGTATATGCTGATACGCTCACTAATAAAGGAAGTAAAGTAAGGTCTTACTAATGAAGGAAAAAGCAAGAGGCGTGTGAGAAGGAGAAAATAAAAACCGAAATACGCAAATTATCACGCAGTATTGGTGTAGGCATTTAAATTAAAAAAGATATTTGACAGTAAAATTCCGATAGAACAAAGATTAGCTAAATGCAGTAGCTGCAGTTAGTTTGGAATGTGAGGTCTTACAGCAGTGCAATATGGAAGGTTATAAAAACGAAAAAATAAAAAGTTTTGAAATATGTATGTGGAGAAGAATGCTTAAGGTAAAATGGACAGACTTGCTAATGACAATAGTAGAGGGCAGGAAACTTGGGGACTTGGGGCATATATTGCGCCGAAGCTTCATAATAAGAAGAGCCATAACGGAAAAAATGAAGAAAATATAGGGAGGGAATGGGGAGGAGGAGGGTAGGACTGCTTGATGGGGTAATAAATGGCAGAAGTTACGAACTAATAAAAAAATATGCTTAGGACCGAGCGCGATGGAAGGCATCCAATTGAAACCTGTCTTAAGACAGTTCCACTTTATAGGGTGAGTAAAATAGAACTCCACGAAGAGGTTAAGACATGAACGGTAGTAGGAGTGAAGACAAGAATTTTGCAAGAAATGTTGAAAATGAACATGTGCTTGATTGGTGATAACGTACTTAAACGGCTCATAGATCGAGACGAGATTGAAGAAAGATCTTGCAATGAATTACGGGGGATCCTAGTTTACTGCACCAAAATAGCGAAGAGGAACTCGACACACTCTTATCGATGATAAAGCAACGTTAGTGTAAACTGGAGGTATTTTTGCCAGTAAAAACTGCTTACATTTATATTACTAATGTCAGACTATTCACTCGAGGGAGAGATGTTTTTCTATAGTGAGCAAACACTAACTCTCCTAATTGATCGATTCCTTTACCGATCAGGGATGTTTATTTACTACCAAAAATACAATTTAAATTTTGATTGAACGATTTATTTCCATGAAATAAATTTTTGAAAGCGCAGAAAAGGTAAGAATAAAATAAAAAATTGCTTAATGCGTTCATGATAAATTATGAAAGGATGATGAACAAGTGGAAACACTGACATTTGAGACGTCAGAGGTGAATGAAAGTAAGTTGAGTTCGTTCGTTTTCAAAGTTTGATGATCGCAAGCCCGGGAAATCGTTTGCGCGTTTTTTTCCGCTAATTCCAAATATCCTCCATTTTACTAACTAGGAAGAAAATTTTGGTTTTAATAGTGTGCTGATCATAGCGGGAAAAACCTTTCAACGTGGCCGATATTGAGGAGAAAAATTTGGCCTTCCCCCTAGGATTCGATTTTCTTTTCCAGAATGTACTTAAAGAAAGTTGAATCCAACACTTCCGAAGTCTTTTTATGTCTTCTCTGTTTACGAAGAGTGTTCTCGGGAGCAATGGGAGCGATTTTGTCACACTCGGCACTGTGCACTGATGCATTTTTTGATTCTTCGATTACACAGTTCGCGTTTTTATCCACAATGTCACTTTCTTCCTCCTCACTGAATAATTCAGGCTGCGTTGATTCCTGGTACTTTTTCTCTTTCATAAAAATAGTTATAAAGCTCATTTGATCTTCGAATTTCCAGTTTCCACTCCTCGATTCCTCTTCGTTTTTTTACAGTTTTTTTTTTTAAGTTTTTTCTGTTTTGGCCGCGCAGTGATAGCCAGAGTTTTTTTTACACTGAATCCCTGTCAACAAAAGTCACACGATGAGCACCCCTAATGGTTGCCGTGTTTAATTAAAAATGCCATTAAATCCCGCACGTTTATAGACAAGTTATCACTTCATGCAACGATTCGAGTATTTCAGATATTTGGGATCAGAGGACTCGTTTATAAATGATGCATCCATATCATCCATTATCGTCCTATACGCCTCACCATTTACTGTCCGGAATACGAAATTGCGATTCGATAACAAATTGATGATGGATGATATCCCATGATACCGGTATTGGAAGGAAAGCTCGCTTTCTGAGCACAGACAAATCATAATATTAAGAGTACGCTCATTGCAAAGGCGCGATAGAGACTGGGACCGAAAGGCAAGGAAAATCAGGAACGGGAAGATGTAATATGTAATTGAAAGAAAAATTTTGCTTTATTCATTTCAGTAGCTACCCCTAATCCCAGGCGCTAACACATGAAATGTATCCGTAATTACATTACATTTCAAAACTAAACAAATTTTGAACTTTAATATTTGACATAATGTTGCCAATTCCTGGCCTTTCACGTACCAATTCTATCAGTTTGTCTTCCATGATCACAGATACTATAAGAGAAAACAGAACTTCGAGTGAAAACCGAAGGGACAGAATTGCCTATGCCCTTCACTCGGGGGAGCATCAGAAGTATCAACAGCTCCAACTAGCGGGTAGGTCGCGCACCTCCAGGAGGGAGAGCTGGCGTTCAAACTCCGCTCAATAAGTTTCTTGAGTGAAGCTTGCGCTCCAGCTATGTCGGATGAGAAAACTAAATAGTAGAGGGACACCAGCTGGCTTTGCTCGCGGTTGCCGGGGCGATAAACTTTCAAATGAAACACTACACTCACTCATTCGAGACGAGGCTACACTTGAGGCATGTATTCGGATCGTAAAGGGGTGGGATATCCAGGTTAAGGAGTCGCCGCGTGAGAATGGTGGATTGCGAAATTCGGAGGAGTGCTTGTGTTTTCAAACTTCAGAATGAAACCTTTTTTCACGGTTTCACGCGAAACTTTCAGAACGTTAGCTCTACCCTTGAGAATTTCAGGAATCACGTCTGAAATAGGATGTCTAGGAGGGGAGAATGGCAATGCCCTCACCAATGAGCACCTTACGGCCTTAATAATCGGAAGAGGCCGACCCATGGTCGCGGAAGCTCTCTGATCTCTGGGAAAAATGATGTTGTACTTGTATGTGTAAGTGACCTGTGAAGCAGGCTTTAACCCGAAGGTTGATATGATAGATGGTGTTAGAGCTGGTGTTCCTCATCTACTAGGCACTGAAATGCATGAAAAGATTAAATATGTAGGATGAGGATAGGTAGAAAGTATGCTGAGTTGAAAAAAGGTTTATTGTGAAAATGTGTTAGTTTGTAGTGTCATTTTAGGTGGGGCTTATACATGTGATAATGCTTAGTCCCTGGGCCCAATGAAAACCTAACTTAACCTGCAGACTTTTCGGTCTGATGTTATGAAGTAGGTACACTCTAGAATCATAGGAGTGAGAACATCACGCATGCAGTATGGGAAGAAGGGGGTGGTATATCTTTTTCTTATATACCTCCTTAGTTTCACAGAAAATAACTCAGCCTTAATTTGGCTCGAAATATACTGGACCACCGCTGAGATTTGAAATTTTGGCCTGCAGCCGACCCGAATGGCACCCACTATACTTCCACTCTGCAATTACTTATGAGGATCAAAACTATAAACTAAGTCCACGTGAAACAATTTTAGGACATCCACTCAATAATTATTTAGATTCCCATTTATAACTTATACTAACAGATTTGAAGGAAATGGAGAATGTTTCCATGCCAAATGAAGGTAATTGAATGTTCGTAATTTAAATTCTCTGTGTGCTTAAATTTCGCCTGGTGCAATTACGGTTGGTTTTTACTCCCAAAATAACATTTACCAATGGAAAATCCCAAAGCAGTACCCACGCACGACGTGGGCATTGAATGAACTTAGAAATCATTCTTAGAAAAGCTGCGCCGAGAAATCAATGACTTTACACTCAGAAAAATCAGACATTACATGAACCACCCAGATAAAAATAATAGCTTGACGAATACGGAGGAGAGAGAGAGAGAGAGAATTGCATTTGGCGTTCAAAAATACCACTACATCTGAAAACGAATAACTTCAAGTTAAAATTCAATTTCTAAAGTCAACGCTTATGAACAGAAAAGATATTGCGTTCCACTTAGTTATACTTAAAGAGAAAAGTAATCAATGAGATTTTTATGATAACCCCAAGTAATTTTGTTCATGCGTGTAAGCTAAGCAGTTACAGGATATATATATGCAATCAAGAGACCAATGTGGTGACGGTGATAAAAACAAATATGGCTCACAACCAACTTGAAAAGGCGATGAATTTAAGGCAACATCCACCGCATTAATCAATCTAGGAGTAACATAATCATAATTTATTAACTAAAGTCCATAAATGTGAACATATCCACAGGACCGAAAGATATGCTCACACGAATACTCACAAAAATTGACATCAGGCACCGTATTTTCTCAGAAAATATATTCAATAAATCCTCATCGTAAGATTAAGTGCTGCAAAAATTGGAAATTGCTTACAAAAAGGCCATAAACAGCAGCGGGAATAAACAAGATCGTTAAAAATTGTCATTGCAGACTAATACATATTACAATTCATCTAATGTACAATTCTCAAGCAAACGATGGGTGAGGCGACGATCGGTTGCTTCGTCGGATTTTTAATCATAAACATGTCAGATGGTTTCCAGGAGAGTAGTTCTTGTGTAAAGCATTTGAATGTAATTATGCATAACATCCTAAAATTGAGGGAAATGAAGAAAACAAGGAGCGGTATTGCGAAAAAGGGTTATGCCATGCAATCATAATAAATTGACACTCCCACTGTGTTCATGGGGAATCAGCGACCAAATAGTAAATTTAGTTCCTGATTTCCGTTTCGAAAATAATAAAATACAATGTAATATCGAAAATGTAACATGGAAGGTATTTCGCTTTTGTGAAGGCAGCCCCAATAGAAGCGTGCCGTGTTGGTCCTTTCTCATTAGTGTTCATAACGTCAAATCACCAACATTATGTTGATCACTGGGCTAGCAGATGACAGAACCGTTTACCGAGACGTTGTTAGCAAAATAGTCTGTGAAACTATTTTAAGAGATCTCAACAATAAAATTTCATGGTGTTACGAGTGAGATATCCAGCTACAATTGATATCAGCTACAGTACTCAACCCAAAAGCTAGTTTGATGGATGAGGTTAAAACTGACCTAATACCACTCCCCTTTCCCTGGGTTGCTTCTGGCTTCTTAGGAAGACCAGGTATCCTAAGGCTTATGCTTGGGTGGAATTTAGAGTGCCCAGAAGCGTCACCCGGAATCAGTTTCTTGTGTCTTCTATCTGTTTTCATGCGACCAAAAAAGTTTATTAAACTCCTTCATTTACATTGCTTCCCTTACATTTCCCCTCTTCATACGGTCCTCAACATCTCTCACTATCTGCTCCGCCCACGTTTGCCGCCTTCTTAGAATTTCACCAAGCAACTTCTTCTTTCTCTGGCATTTTTAAAATATCAGCGTTAGTTTTTCTCCCCCCAGGACCAATGCCCTCAAAATCCACTGGACTGCCCAGAATATGTCAACCGGTATTAAAATAGCATTTTTGGATAGCACAACTGATAGCTGCCGCTGCACTATTCTAACCCAGCCAAAGTCTTCATCCCTACGGTCGTGTTACAAGTTATGGGCGCAGCTTGCCTGATACGTGCAAACCGTTCCCCAGCATTTCATTCAGCGTGAAATTCGAACGTTCAGTCTGAGGTGGGCAATGCCTTTACCTGTGCCTAATGTGCTTTACTAAAAAGTTCCGATGACTATAGCATATCGCAGTTTGAGTTATTCCATAATCGGACTAAACATTGGGCTGTTATTCGGATATTTAATCCGAATAGCGGCCATTTATATGAAGTTATAGATTATGAACTAAAAAAAGCTTACATTTCCGCCCATAGTGCAGAATAAACCACATAGCTCTGCCCGCTATTATGTCCACCTCCATGGATCCTCGTTACAGTGGAATATTCACATATTTTAAAACATAGCTGGAGGTAACGACGGGGAAATGTTATGTCTCATTGAGTTGCTAACGACGCCAACAACAGTACGCCCCCATCGCAAGATAATCAGGCCCACTCTTTTGCAACCACCCTCCATCAATTCCAGGTCATACTCGCCCCTGAACGATCGTTATAGAGACCGCGGATGGAAAATTTAGAGCGTACACCTCGATCGTTTTGTGGAGCGAAATAGAATTTTAACGTGAACCCTCCCCGAAGTCCCCCATTCATGGAACCCCAAAGCCGCAATGACCGTGTTTCTCGTACTACAGGTCAACGGATCGATTGGGGATATTAATAAAGAATCTATCATGTCTCACTCGCCTTGATAAAGATAAAAGCTATTTCATTTTTTTCCAAATCGGTTCATATCTATATGAATATAATTAAGATCGGCGTTCACGTGCATGGAGTATAGTATTTTGTGAAATTCTATGCAACTATTCCCGATTAGGTTAATTTTTCCCACATTACCCCTAGTAAGAACAATTTTAGAGTTCGTAACACGCTGACTATAGCGGGAAATGGCTTTCATGGTGGAATAAAACCACCGAAGAAAAAATACGCATACGTTTGTTTGCAGGGTTCATATTTACTTGTCAGAATGTAATTTCATGACTGCTAGAGTAAATGGGTGGCACTTTCAACTGATTTTTTCTCTTATTATGAAAAATATCAATAGTGCCACTAAAAATCTAATACATTTCCAACAGTCCTTTAGAACGAATATCATGGACTACAATGGTTATCGCGAAGTTACGAGTTCTTACTTGTGATATTAAAACAGATTTGAAGAGAATCGTACTAAGTAATTACGATAATTATTCGCCAGTGTGTTTTAAATTGATCCTTCTGAGAATGAATACTAACTGCTAGTTGATAATACGAGCAATCAACAGGGTCACCCAGTAACTGGAATGCAATCCATTCCGCTTAACGTGCAATCGGCGTAATCTTAAGGTGAGCAGGATGTTCTAAGAGAATAGATGTAAAAAACCCCGACCACTCGACAGTGACTGCGAAATACATCTGGCCTTATAGAGACAACAAAAAAGAGCTGAAGCGTTGGCTATACACAATAAAACAATATTTGCAAGAGGTTGAAACTTTCTCATTGCAGTTGATAAGTACTCTTCCTAATATTTAATTAAACACATCTTAGTTACGCGATGGCCTCGAAATGGTGTACTATGCAATAAAAATATCTGAGGGATTCATTTCTACATCCTGAGATGCTGAGCAATCTCTTTTCTTGGAGGTCCTAACCTCCCACACATTCCACTTAACAGCTTCCAACTGTTCCAACCCAACCACTTCCTACTGCCCCCCCTCCACCAAACCCTCTGCCTTCCCACTTTCTTCACCATTATGGCATGGAACATCTCCCAATATTTTAAAACCATAATACGATTTCTATGCCCGATTCCTACATTCTCAATTGTAGACTCAAACTTAAGTTTAAATATACAAATCTGACACATTTCGCGCCAAGTTTGATATGAAGTACCAAAACCAATGAATTTAAAAATCCGTAATACTCATAATCAGAATTATATTTTTGGAAACGGTAGTGTGGTATTCAGAACAGCAAAACTTATATTAAATGCAAGGGATTTAACCGCAAAATTTTCCTTAATTAGAAACGTTTCGTGAAAATATGAATGAGCGAGTAGAGTAATACACGTTTAATGAGTTGCCAGAAATATTCGAAAAGCCTCACGCAAGGTCTCTCGAAATCAGCTGTTGATGTGCGGAAGAAGCAGCGAGAACCGCTAGGTAGCGTTTCCAGCGGCGGCGGTGGAAAATTACTGAGGAGTATGAAGGAGAAACTCGTTATCGAAGAGAGGGCTTTATGATTAAAATCATATGTACCTTATCATAATATTGGTTTTACAATAATAAAATGCATTATAGTTCAATTATAAACCTTTAAAAGGGGTGATAGTTGTATTAAATGAAATATAAAAATAATTTGTAACACGGTTTCGAAAACGAGATTTCTTCTCCCTTCAGTGCACAAGTAGTTTCTCCCTTTCGAATTGTGTTGAACGCTTTCGCTTTTGTATCATACGGGTTATAACTCGGTACTAGGTTAAGTTAAGCAAGCCTGTGAATAAGTTTGCTGCCATTTCGTTGCGGGTTAAGAATCATTGAATTGATTCTATTCCTTTCTCTTTCATCTGCTGAGTATCATAAATATTGAGAACCAAGTTTACCTAGGTAATGTTTACTCCTGGTGACTGAATGTTTTTTAATATTAAAATAAAATGCATGTAATGATGGTAGAAGTGTTTACAAAATCCCAATTTTATTTAGATCTGAGATCATGAGTGGGAATCATGCGGAGCTTTCTGTACCAACTCCCGCTCTTTCGTGTGACGAGGGGTCACCGGCCTTCGTTAACCCAAGCCATAGTACTCCCAGCTCGCCCACCGTATTTGACAGAATTGAGAAAGAAACTGAACCAAGTCAGATTGAAGAACCGGGGACAGGATTGATGGAGTCTATAGACAATGGGGCTAACAATATCGAAGAGACCGGGAGCGGCTTTACCGCACATTTTGTTTCGAATGGCTATTACGGATTTCTGCCATTATCCTTGGCTTTGGTAACAGAGGTGGACTGTCAGATGGACATGGATGAATTAAATGCAGTGGAGGGAGAAGAGGGTTCATCTTGCCATGAAATTTTAGCTAACAGTACTTCTCTCGAACCATATAGGTGGCAGAAACCACAAACAGGAATTGATTCTAAATATAAAGGTTTTACTGTGCTTGGGAAACGAAATTGGGACGGAGCAAACGAAGTACATACTGAAATCAAAAGGATTCGACAAGAAGGTAAGAGCTTGAACATGGTTTTTGAATAATTGTGGCGTGATAGGCTTAAATAGAAAGACATACAATTTTATTATATTGACATAAAAGTACCAAGAAAACTTTTTTAAACATTAGATATGCCTGTTTTTTATCTGATTCAAAATTTTGATTTCACGAAAATGTTGCAACGTGAATGATTTGAATACACCCTGGTGAAGCGGTACAGAACTTGTTAGTAATAGGATTGTATGTTGAACACGATGATACATGACGAGTGAAGTTTTCTCAGGCTGTAGTCAAATTGTTCAGTTTCAGTAAACTAGCTAACGGATGGAAAGTATTTTCACAGGGAACCCACTAATGTTTGTAAATATATTCCTCCCACTGGAACTGGACCATTTGCGAGTCAAAGTAATGGGTATTCATAGAATGTTTTAGCTGGGCTGTATTTGGTACCTAATTGTTTGTTTTATTAGAATGTACCAGTTTTTCAAGACGTATCGTTAGCCGTAAATTATTTCATTGGACCGGGTATTTGGCTAATCTGAAAAGAAAATGACTGAATTTTAAATTAGCTCTAAAATATTGTTGGCAAGTGTGATATCAGACGCTTTTGACTAGTGAGAAAGAAAGAATCTAGAGGTTCATTACGTTTTTTACTGCCTGCATTATGGGGTAGGAATATAATGTTCATTTCATCCCCCATGAAGTATGATTTCAAGTCTGATCGCACCTACCCTTTGGTCATGTAATATACCTGTAACCAGAAGCACTTTGAAATTGATTACCTTTAATTTTATTACTTGACATATTTGTTCAATCTGAAAGTGGAATATACCTTTGGACAAAGTCAAAGGTATTATGTTTAGCCAATGCCTAATTCAATCTCTGCATCCTTGAAATCTGCAGCACGCAAAATGTATGTGCTTTTAAATGTAATCGTAGCTACTCCGTTTTTGTGATAGATGGTGGTTTCTCTAGTCTATGTTACTGGAATTGGATGAGAAGTGTTAATGCAGGTTTCTAACCCAGATTTGTTAAGTGGGAGGGAATAATTTCACTCATTTTAAATTTACCAAGGGCAAAGACATACGGGGCCCCAAGGAACTAAATTGTTCAATAGCCTTTATTGGCTGAGTGTCAAGCTGAGTTTACTTGGCTTGCTTTTATTTCAAAATATTTCTTTTGTGATACTAAAAAATATGCATATAGTCTTCCGTTGTTATATTTGTGTATTTCTATTGTGCCTCTACTTTGAAATAGTAATAATAGGAGAAAAATTTAATAAATAGGAATCCTGTGCTGAATACATTCCCAGTTTTGTAACTGCTGAGGTTAAAACTTGCCTGCAAAGGCTTAGAGGTTAAACTGATTATTTTTTTAAGTTATCAGCATGCCTGAATCCCTCTGAATGAGTATTCCCATTATCATGCTGGCATGAAGAATTAAATATTAGGAATTTTACTTTCTACCAGGAACTCTTGCACATGGTGCGTCTTATCCTTAGGTTTTGCTAAATGGGTAAATTTTTTGAGATCGGAAAATTCAGCTTTTGTAACTCAGCCATTAGACCCTCAAGTTAGTTATCCCTATTTTGGTTTTGTCATTAACCTGCATGTTTCTGAACTGAAGATGTCAGAAGAAAAGTTAGAAAAATATTTGTCAGCCTGAGAATGCAGTGTGTAGGGAAACCTGAAGTTGATGAGCTTCATTCATAAAAACTTATAACTGCTGTCTCACTATCAATATCATAGAGATTGAGTGATTGTACTGTTACAAATGGCTGTCCACTGCATGTGTACAAGGAGTGTATGCAAGGAGTAACAGGAATTGAGGTTCTTGGATATTTTACCAGTATTCTAATCCCCCAAGAATGCATGACTTAAAGGTATACTAAAGGTCCAAGTGTGTTAAACCAAGGAATACATTGCCTTTTATTAAAAGGAGACTGATGTCTCTGCTAGATTTCTCTACCCTTCTTCCTTCACTTCCCAAGATTCATCTCCAAAGTGCTTGCTACTCTGTAATGTTACTCACAATCTCTGCTGCCTGATGCCTTTCTTAATAACTGCTTCTCGTCGGCAGCCTTCTTTGAAGGAGTATTGAGTTAAGTGGTGAGAAATTCAATTCTTTTCTTTTTCCTCTTTAATAATCTTCCTTATGTATCCTGGTATTAACAAGGATTCTATGAGTTGATGGGTTGGTTGCTTTCTGGGACCTGTTTCTCAAAGCTGCAAGTTGAAATAAACATTCTCTTAAAAGTTTTCAATATGATATCAAACTTGCAAATTTGCTTTCTATGAATTTTAGGTGAGTAGCAAGTACTACTTCATTTATTAACATTGGCAAGCTCCATGCGTGCAAATTACAAGAACTTGCAAACAGACTTGTAGCTTTGAGAAAGGGGACCCTGGTATTCTAATTATGCATTTACGTTATAGCATTTATGTTGGTAGTTAATCCTTGAGCCATTTTATAAGATTTTATAAATTGCGCATTGATATTAGTCAGTTAAATCATTGATTCACTGTTACCTAAATATGTCTGTGATATCCTTACCAATATGGATGTCCATGCGACCATTTTCAAAAAGTTATATTTAATTTGTTAAAACTATCATATATCACAGAATGAAAAGGTTTTTTTTTATTAAATTCTGATTAATAAAACCAAACAAGGTAGTTGACATAAAAATTTCATCTGGAAACAGACCATATTTCAACATCTATTGTAAAGGTGTTCAAATAAACTTATCAATCAAATATATGTATCAACGGGAATAGAGGAAGAGGATTGGTTAGATGGAGTGGAATTTAGCGAACAAATAATGGGGGAAGACTTTAATTTGGTCAAGCAAATCTGACTTCTAACTCTTAGTCATTACATTCAAAACGTCAGGATCAATGCTGCAAATATGGCTGTCATAATTTTCTTCGTGGCGCTATACACTTTATGACCAAAAAAGGGAGAAATTTAAGGCTTTGTATAACAATCTGAAATCATTAGTATGCCTGCCAATTTGTACTTTTTAATGAACATGTTTTCTCAACCCAATCTTTTATCCTTGTCATTCATTTATGTTCATGTGGAATGCTTAAGGCTTCATGATGATTGAATCTGTTTTTGTGTATTTCATGAGTCTTCCTGCTCCCCCCTTTCCTTGCTAGTTCACGAATTATTTTGCTAGTCCTACACATTGTACTTTTACCATCCTCTGGTACTCTGAATAAGAGACTACTTAAGTGTTTCAAGCATCTTGGCAATGACCCTGTGTTGAATTCATAGTAATTTTCCATTTAAAATTACGATATTTTGGTCATCAGTAATTACTATGTTTATTATAAATATTGGGAAATATAATAGATCAGTCTGTGAAAAAAATTTACTCTCATACTCATTTGTAAGAAAATGCACGTAATGGTAACCTTAGCAAATGAAAATCTTCCCCCGAATTCACATTATTTTTTGGGGAAGGTGTGTTTTAATGGCAGAGGTCAGTATAGAAAATGTGGGTACAGTTTGGCCAAAGGAAGGGCTGAAATGACGGTCTTTGATTCATGGCATAGTACATACTCAAACGTTTACTCTAAATATAAATAGTATACCTTTAATATGCCTTGCAATATCTTGATCTGTTTCAGAACCATCATCGTTGACTGTATGTTTGTTCCAAGGAGTAGATTGTGCAAAAATGCCTGCCGATTTCAGTCAAACTCTGTTTGCTGAAAGAAGTGCAGATTTCCATTATCCAAGATTAAACATAAGCCAGTATGTTTGAGCTAGTTTTGGAATCAGGTGTGTATTTTCATAGATTTTTATTTTTTAATGTGATTTTTCGCATAACTGTATTTGTTTGGAGAATGAAAATTTGAAGAAAAAAAACAAATGCAGGCTCTTTTTGATTTGAAACCCAAATATTTGATGTACAGAAAGAGGCAATAGCATTTTTAATAATTGGATATGATTCAATTTTCACAGTACAAGACCTAAATGTTTTGCTGAGATCAGTATCATACTATCATTGTCCTGAAAGAGTCCCAAATAATGGCTCTGGTTTGCTGGCTATCTTTGTGGTTGGTTTAGAATTTACTAGTAATATCTAATTATATTTTCTTTTACAGCCTTTTCAGAACTTCCATGAGTTGGATGAACAACTACAACTGAAGCTCATGATAGGCTGTCTGGGACAACATGATCAAAAATATTTTCAAATGGCTTGTTAAGGCAATAAGACTACACTCTCATCTTGAACAGTCATTGTTATTTATCAGGACTTAAGGTTGTGATACTATATGAATGTATGTAGTAGATTTATGAGCAAATTGATGGAAAATGAAACACTTCTAAATGTGTTAAGTGTGAACAAAATCTTAATGTGTTCATTGTGTACCTACAATTAGTAATAATGTTTCTGTGCCCTGTGAAGTATTTGCATCATGGCTAATACTCTCCCACTACATAACAAAACAAGTTAAGTAATTGTCTGTCTTGTAAATTGAAGAAAACAATTGGACTTGGAGTAGTTGTGGGCCTTGGTTGGAAGTTTCTAAGTACAGTAAACTAATTGTAGTGGTTCTCCAGTATCTGAAGATTGTTGTGTGCATGAAAAAGAATTTGTATGACCAACTTTCAGAATTAGGAAGGACTCTGCCAGAAATTTGGACAGTATATAAACTTGTGTGAAGGAAATATGCTTCAACAGAACCATTTCATCTGTCTTCCATTTTGATAAATTATTTTATGTAATGAGGAAAAGGAAAATAAATTTGTTTCAAATAATAATGGAGTAATTTCTATCCTCTTCAACTCTCCACAAATCGCATTTGAAATTTAATGGGGACCTTTCAAATTGTCAAGGCCCTAAAAGATCATTACAGATGTATTCTATTGTTTCAGGCTTCACTTCGTGGAAGTAATTGATATCCATTGTTGAAATAGAAAGAAAGACTCGTACTTTTCCACAGATTTTATTATACGGCACTAATAAAATATTAAAATCTGTGGAAAAGTACAAGTCTTTCTTTCTATTTCAACAATGGAGATCATTACAGAAGTCATTTTTTCCATTGTGAGACATCACAAAAGTTAGCAAATAAATATAAGCGGCTAATGTTGCTGTTATGTACAAAGAAGTTAGTGAATCAAACTGTTACTGTGCACTTCAAATTGAATTTAAAAAGCTCATGGACATAGATTTTCATAATTAAAACTATTTCTTGGTTAATTATGCATATATGAATGGGTCATGAAGGGCCATCCTCATTCGCTCCCAAACCAACTGAATTATGTGATAGGAGGTGAAATATATTGAAAAGTTATAAATGAAATTAATAAAAAGATTTTTTTCTAATCTTGCTAAATTCTCAGATGTGTTAACCTGGTATATTAAAATTGTGTGAACGTTATTTTCTAGGCTTCGTTTGTGTGGTAATAAATAACTTTCACTATTTTTGTGATGAATTGCCAAAAATAATGTATGGCAATTTCTGTATACAATGCGTCTCAGTCTCCAGAAAATTAAAGTTATAAATAAGTTAGTGCCTGTTGTCTCCGGCATAAATTAACAGAATTTGCATAACATATTAAAATTAAATTATTGACTTAGTGATTCCACACAATTCTACCATACAATTCACATGTGAAAAATAAGAAAGTTCCTTGAATTTCCTCGACCTAACCATTTGTAAAGACAAAGATAGGTTACAGTTCTCCATTTTTTGGAAGGAAATGTATACGGACCAATTAATTCCTCTTCAAGGAATTGCTTCGCCCACAAGATTTTGGCATTTCATGCAATGATCCACTGATTAGCCTCTATCCCAACGTTAGAATCCAATGTAATAAGGAACTTAATAAAATTAAAACTATAGCAGTTAAAAATGGCTATCAGAAGATCTAATTAATTAACTTTACCGGAAGAAACTCATGAAAATTGCCTTAAGCAACATTTACAACCCCAAATATTTGCCACTGCCAAATGGTAACAAATACTCAATCTAGGGAATATTTCTCAAAAAGCAATCAAAATTTTTCCTAAAGAAAAAATTAACCTTAGACAGTGATTCATACCTAAAGAACCTGATCTCTCACACTAAAGACCAAGTTCCATAAGATGAGAGGAGTGTATGAATTAAAGGGCTCAAAAAGAGTGTAACACTAGTTGTATTGGGCAAACAGGATGAAAATTTGAAGTAAGGATAAAAGAACACAAAAAATGTGTAAAGGAAACGAACATAACATCCCTCTTTGGGAAGCACCTTATCAAAAGTGACTTTGTGACTAAATTTCCTCATTTTGAAAATAAAGGTCTAAGGCTTAATGCTTTGGAGCAGTTGCAAATTTTGAAATGCATCCGCTTCAAGGATGAACTTGCCAATGAAAGTTTGTATCCCTCCCACTCGTAGATGTATCACTCTTCCCAGTGAACGACTGACACCAAGAGATGTAATTCTCTATTCCTTCCAGCTACATTTTAACCTTTTTACCCCTCCACCCTCCCTCTCTTACAAAACCCCCCTCTCAGAAGGTATACATACCAAGTTCACTTCCATGAGGACCACCTGATGACATTCAGCATCGAAACCTGGGTGGTGTTTTTTGATGATATCCAAGAAGATTAACATGAAAACTAGATTGGAAAATTAGTTTGAATGTGTAGTTTACAAAATTCATATTTGAATTAGGTAAGTAAGCTCATTTAAAAGATTATCTACCTACGAGGGTCATCCGGAAAGTAGTACCCGTTCGTGAAATAGACAGAAAAGTAAATATTAACAAACATAAAAAATTTTATTTGAAAGAGGATACTTTAAACTACTTCTCAACATAATCTCCAAGCAAATTAAGGCATTTGTCATAACGTGTGACAAGTTTCTGTATTCCTGCTGCATAGTCCTTCGCCGCCAGCTCATTGAGATACGCGAGGGACCCATCTTGCACAAATTTTTGCATAATGCAGATGGTGTTTAACAATTTCATGAACAATTGTTCGAGAAACATTGGGAAAATGCTCACAGATGTCATCAATTGTGACGCGCCGATCGTTCCTCACGAATTCGTCAACTGAGCTCACCAGTTGGTCTGTAATGACAGACGGTCTCCCCGAACGCTCATCGTCGTGTGTGTTCCCCCTCCCCATGTTGAAGTTGCGACACCACCGCCGAACAGACGACTCGTCCATTACATTGTCTCCATACACCTCCTTTAATTGGTGATGAATATCACATGGGCGAACGTTTCTTGCATTGAGGAATTTAATCACTGCCCTCACTTCACAACTGGCGGCGTTCTCAATTTTTTTAAACATTGTAAACAATCACAGAAACAACACAGGCAATGCTAGCGTCACGCAACTTGGCTCAGAGAAGGCAGACAAGCCACTGAAGCTATCTGACCTCGTCCAGCGGCTACTCGCGTCGTCAGCACTTCATGCGGCACGAACGGGTACTACTTTCCGGATGACCCTCGTATTAAAGGTAGACAGATCTTACAACTGATAGATCTCTTGTTTACCCAGTAAAATATCTTTCATTAGTTCATCAATGTAACTTCCTGCCTATATGTCATCCAGAAGGCCTGTTCTCTACTTTACCCCATTTGGTCATAAGTTTTCCACATGTCCAGGATTGAATAATCATTTTCCCATTATATCTCTAATTTTGTGCTTGGATTTTTCCATTTATTTCTTGAGGGCACTTTCACTGTCCTGTGAAGGGTGTTTTCACCTTATCTAGAAAACTCTCTATAACCTCAGGTGTTTTTTTCTACCACAGTTCTTTCTTGCCTAAGTTCATTATTTAGCTCCTAGTACTTTTTTCTATCTAAATCTGTAATTACATTCTTCTACTTTCTTCTCTCCTCCATCTTGCGCATCATCTCTCCTGTGATCCACAGCTTCCTCAAACTTTTCCTATCGTTTTGTTTGCAGCTTTGAATATCCTTTACATGAGACTTTATCACATACAACTACAGTACCTATACTCAATGTTTCTGTATCTGTGCTTAAAATTAATCACAATGATATTCCTGGATAGGCAGATTATTAAATGAAGAAGAGGAAAACTAATTGGATATATCCTCAGGCATAATTGCTTTCTAAGACCACAATTGAAGGATACATACTGGGCTAGAATTACATGGGAAGACTAGGGCCGAACTATGAGAAGGAAACTGAAAATGTTGGATCAAGGGGCTACAAAGGCAATGGAAAGGAACGGAAGAGTTAAAGATAGCTGCTACAAAATAATCATCCAATTGACGACTGATATCTCAAATTTTAAAATAAATTCACTTCCTTTTTCAACGTCCATTATTTTGTTTGGGTCACGTAAGCAATGAAAAAGCACACAATAAAACATCCACAAGTTCTGTGCTTGGAAAAACTATGGGTCAGAGGTTACTCAAGAGACAATTGAATGTTGGCATTCATCAGAATATCATATTACTGAACATGGACCAGGTTTGTATCTCATATTTTCTCAAGTTTCCACTGCTCACAATATTTTCTGTCTGGTGAAAACTTGGGTTATGTCTTTAGATACACTTGATAAATGAAAGATTAGACTTTATTTCTCAATAGGCCCAACAAAATTTTTTGTTGTCTAAAAGCTACTGGTGGGCTGGGAATCTGTCAAACCTTTTAAAGCCATTTTAGACTGTGATAAGGCAATAAAGGAGTTGAACCACCAGTGTTTATGCAACAAGCAGACCCATCTAAAATAGCTCTAATCTGAGTAAACAATTTTTCTAATAATTACCCTGGTTTTGGTATAGATTGCTATCGCACACACGACTTAACAATCCCTCCCACTCTTATTGCCTGCAGCCAAGAATGGAACTTTCTTATTTTCCTATACATATCTATTCTTGCAAAATAGTCAAATAAATACCTATGTGATAGCTCTCACTGATTCTCCATATCCACTCTCCATCTGTACAAATGCACTGATATAATGGATTAATCATCTCAGTAAATTACCGTTAACTCTATAATCGAGGGAGATGCAGAAGACCTTACCAAAACAAGTAAACCACAGCTAAAATAATAGTAAGGAACAAAATTTAAACAGAGGAAACACATATCAGTGAAATGTATTGCAGTACACTGTGAGGAACTGGAATTATAATCACATATCAAGATCATGCCAGAGACAGTAATGTGGGAAATGCCATTAGTCTTTGAAAAATAAATCTGTCAACAGAACTGCATCATCAAACACTTAATTAATATTTCCCAATATGCATGTTTTAGCATTATTCATGTGAGCACTTAGATGTGAAACTAATTTATTCATCAACTGGGTTTTAGCTTAGACATTTTGGGTACTGTCATTGATCAAACAGGTAACTAGTTTTCTCTTACTGCAACTCACACATCCTTGTTTGTTTACCTTTCCTATTCTTCCCCACACCCACATTTAAAAAGCCTATCATCTGGCTTCAATGACCATTCTTCCAAGCCAAATAAAACGACAATCCATATCAAAGTTTTAAAGAGCCATTTCTTAACCTCCTCACTCAATGTTTCTGTCAGCTATTCCTTCCTTCTTGAGAAATCTTCTTTGTCTGATGCAATTCTTCTTCATATGTCCCTACTACATTGACCATCTTGATTGATAATACTGCCAAGGTCAACTAGTATCCTGTTTCACCAGTTTCCGTCCATTAAGTCCTATTCTAACATTTAATTTAGCCCTTCTCTTTTTTGAAAACTACATAACCTTTGCTTTGTTTACACCACTTCTCATCCCATACCCTTAGTGCTGGATTTTCAATGCCATCAGCAATGCTTGTAGTCCCTTGGCTGACTGGCAAACTAAAACTTGATCATTCGCAAACCCAATTTCATAATTTTGCCACAACTTTCATTTTTATCTCCAGTTAATCCCATGCCACTTTTACCATTTCCTCCACATACTTATACGTTGAAAAGCATTGGTGATAATGGACACCTCTGTCTTTACTCGCTTCCTAATCATGCCTATTCTAATGGTATGTCAATATCCAGGATATGTAGTAGAGGTAACGAAGTCTCCTATCCCTCCAACCTACTCCGTAGTCTGCAGCACATTCATTAATTCTACTAATTCACGGCATCGAATACCTTTTTAAAACCTATGAAACAGAAAAATACATCCTGATTTTAGTTTAAGCTCCTGTAGATCAGTGACCTCACTACTGCAATGGTATCAAGCATTCCGTTTTGAACCCATACTTACTATCGCCTTAAGTTTTCATTTGCTCTGCTCTCCATCTACTGACATTGATATAGATTGTATCAATATGTCATTAACAATAGGAAACTGTTTCAATGGAAAATATAAGATACAAAAATATGAATCAGCACTAAGGGAAAATATGAAGTTTAAAATAAACAAATACTGCACAAATCAGACAAAAGAATTGGAGGTAATTGCACCTTCACCATTTAATAAATTGCCTAAAGACTAAGGCCATTGGATTCTCTAAATGAAGTGAAAAAGAAAATAATAAATGTAGCCATTAGATGGGAATATAATATGTTGAATGGTATTTTTTTGATACAATATTCAATTGTAAACCCTGATTTTTAAACTTTTTTCTAGTTTATGCGGAACCTATTGACAAGCCACAGGTTTGTCAGGCTTAGCAGGATGAAATGAGTTTACTTCAATTTAGTATTTCCTTCCATTATAAAAAAAAATTGTGTTTGTATATATCATATAGTGCTGTGCTGTTATTTTAAGTGATTTTAAACAACTAATCAGACTGGAAAAAAAGGCAAAATTGTTCACATGGTTCAGATTTCATTGCCAACAGCTATAGCAGGAGCCAGAAATGATCATTTTAAATATCGATTAACCTATTTTGCAATAACTAATTGCAGCAATGAACAAAACCTGAGAAAGAAATATAACAAAAATTGACCGATATCTATGGGGTAGTGATTGACAATAATCACATGCTATTTTGTTTTAATATTGATTTTAAAATATAGAAAGAAATACAAACATTTAAAATCAATTAGATACGTGAAATTATGCAAGATTTAAATGTATATGAAAAACTGGGATTCTATACGAAATATTCTCATATGAGAAGTTGGGCTTCAAAGTTATTCAGCGTCAGGTCTTTATTATTTACTTTTATTCTACATAAACAAATTGTTGCAATTTTTATTATTTATTTTGTAATAATCATGCGGTATGTTTCATTTATCAAACATAAAAATACACTTCAAAAAAGTAGTTCACCCTAAACTCAAATTTACATATTTTCTCTGGTCTCTTAAAAAAACATAGTCAATGTCTCACTGCATTATCAAGGCTGATGATTACTGAGCCAATCTATTAAGTTCAAGGACTAGATAGTTTAAAGTGGAGACTTGCAATAAGCAATAACTATTTTTCTGATTGGCAGCTGCTTGATTGTCTGAGGGAGAGTGGGGATAGTTTGGGAAACTTGTGGCAGCGGAAAAAGGTGGAGGTGATAATTAATAATCAATCAATAGGTGGAGATAACAAATGCTGATAACAGTGATATGTGAGCTCCAGTATCCACATTATTCTGGTTTAAAAAAGGTTTGTTTTCTTCAGGGGTTCCAACAAATATTTTATGGTAGGAACTTGTTCTCAACCAAATATGATTATCACTGCAATTTGTAACACTAAATGGGATAAAATTTCACAAAAATTCTACGGAACAAACCATATAAGGATTAGAGTTGAGCTCAAAGATGATATTACCCTAATATGCAAACATATATGTATAAATTTAAATGTTCACAACACATGGGTTATATGTACTTATTTAAGTCCTGGGTGGCTTGAAAAATCCTTTAAATATTCCATTTGATCAAACGAATGAGTAAAACTTTTTATTGCATTATAGTAGAATCCAGATTGTGAATTAATAAAAATAATTGGTTTTATAACTTCTATTAAATAATAAAATAAAATAATTTTTAAAGCTCACCCAGTTGGAAATATTAAAATATGAAAAAACGTTTAATGCAATTGCAATAAAAATAAAAAAATATTTTTTCTCACCAACTCTTCCTTCTAAGTTAATTTTCTATGGGGAAAAATGAAATGGTGACAGCTTGAGCTCCATTTACCCAATCAACCCAAACTTATACAGCAGCTTTGGAAAGTTTTTCTCATTTGATTGACCCTTACAAAACTACCATAATACAGACTATTTTAATATTTTATGGAATAATTACTTCCATTTTGAGTGAATATCGATTATAACACATTTAAGCTTATAACCTACAGTAGAAAACTATAGTTATAGTATGCAAAATGGAGAGAAAAAATGAAATTGATAGCTGAAAAAAATGTCATCTACCTGAAGCATTGATTAGGGTTCAAGCGTTCTCAAGTTTTACCAGCCAACAAAGAAAATACAGTTGACTTGAGATAGAAGCACTGTGAATTAAATCATATTTCAAAAGTATGAGCATTTCATACTCCTAAGTTACAATAGAGAGTTTGCAACAAGATGCTTGAAGTATACAAGCACCCACTTGATTGTTATAAAACATACTTTGGATTTATAATTGGCATTTTGCACACTCAGTATTAGTAGAAATGGAGAAAAATTCGTATAGCGGAGTAGACTGTATTTCACATTTTTTTTTAAAACTCACAACACAAAATAGCCACTATAAATATATGGTGACTCTTCAAGAGCAAACATCAAGAAATTGGAAAATAAAGCATAAAACGTGACTTATTCATGCAAAAATTGAACTTGAAGTCACAAATAAATGCTTTAATTTAACAAGACACATACTTTCAATAAATAATATAAGAATTCAGGAATGAATAAAAATATTTATATACACATACTATCAAAAGAGTTCCATGAGTTTTTAGAGTGATAGTAAACCTTTATCACATTTGGCTAATTCAACATAAGATGAACAGTATCATTTCCTATTTTTTTAAGAGATATAAAAATGTTATCAGCACAAAATGGATTTTAAGAACAAATTATATAATTATATTCATTTTAGTTTAGATCAGGTACTGAAATTATGTAATATTCAAATGCAAATTTGAAAAAATAGAGGACCTATGCAGTACATAAGGTACAACGAGTCAATTAACTCTTTACATTTATTTTGAGTGAAGAGACTTCCTCAATTGATGCTGGTTAAGGGAATCCTATAATGTGAACATAAATGATGTCACATTTATACTAAACCCTGGTATAAAAAAAATTTTCTATGAAATGAATAACGTTCTTGTAAAGAGGTAACTATAAGCCAAAAAAGACTAACATTCTAATAAATTCAGGAGATGAATAGCAAACTAATAATAATATATATTACCATTAAGGCCAATGTTTTTTACAGGAACTTGTCATTTCTTTTGACTTTTATAATACAAAATAATAATACCCTAAAATTTTGATATTAATTAATCATGAATGTAATGACAAATCACTTCTCTAAATGTAACACTTTTCATTATTACCATATAAAGAGTCGTCAGTACAAATTATTATTCCACGATTTCACAGGAATAATTTCTTTGAGATTACCACATTTTCTCATTAATCTATAATCAGGAAGAAAAAGCTACTTTTTCCCTTCTTTAAATAGTCTATCATTGATTTTCCCTTCTTGTCACTCCTTCTATTATTATATCATCTTCCATTGGAGGCATAAGATCATTCCGGATTTTGAGTTTTGGAACTGATGATCCTACAAAGAAATAGAAAATATTATATTGTGTATTTCAATGTTAAAACACTGGGTGACTACTATACCACCATGAAGGTTTCATATTCCTATTGCATTTCCATACACTAAAATCTAATGAAAAATTTCTCTTCAGAAATGTTCATTATTAGATGATGAAAAATATTACATCAATCAACAAAATTGAACACTGAAACTGTAATCAAGTGCTTAAGGGCATCCTTATGATACCTGAAAATATTTTACCATAACAAGAGATGATTCCTTTTGCCAACCAATACCTCAAATACCATTGGTTTAATGCAGCAAATGACTGATTTTTACCCATTAAAAATTACAATTGGTTAATAACCTACATCTAAGAACATCTGATTGAATTATTGGGATGTGACGCCTGACATTAACGAGTTAATTCAACACAAATGAAGGACAAGGAAAAATATTACGCCATGAGGAAAATCATGTTTTTATTTACATCAATTTAAAAAAGTTCCTTTTCTCCATAGGCATCCAGTAATCACGTTGTTGACATGCAAAGGACAACCTTTCTATTGGTAATGAATATTTTCACCTCAATATATGACCCCATTACTGCTAAAGGCATCATGCGTGCCTGCACCTTTTCTAAACCCAAACTGATCATCCCCTAAGTTATCATTTTCCCTGCTCTCCATCCTCTTATTGATGAATTGAGAATCATTTCATCAAATTCATTGAAATGAGAACCATTTTAGCTGTGTGCCAAATCAAACATTGTTCTGTAGTTCTCACAAATGGCTGCCTTTCCCCATATTGAATAGGAACTAACACTGATCTGAAAAAGCCTTCTGGCAAGATTCCTTCCTCATAAATGCTAAGAATTAAACCATTTAAACTCTTTCTTTCATGTTTCCCTACACCTTTTAGTAGTTGCATGGGAATATTTTCTGTCCTCATGGCCTTGTTCCATTTCAATTCCCTTAATTCCCTTTGTATCATACCATCTTGTAAGCCTGGACCTAAGCTATCCTCATCAATGTCATATTCTCTTTCAATGTCTAAATAATTGATGAAAAGCACTTTCCACATTTCTATATAGCTCCTTGGTATCACCTCCCAACATATTGCTAAAAATCATCAATCTTCCAACAAAAAAGGCCAAATTCATAGTGATAATGGTATGTCATGTTGCCAAATGAATGGCTCACTTCCCCAAATTTTCTTATTAGTTGTATCAGCTCCAAAAGTTACATAACCTGTCCAGAAAATATCTAATGAGTGTAGCACACACATTAAATAGTATGTATCTATGTATTAATTTTAGCAAGTTGGTGAAATATTGCACCTAACAGAAATACTCTGAATACAATTATCAAGGGGATAGAGATGGTGCGGTGGCTACCGTACTGGCTTACCACCCAGAAGGCCCGGATTCGAATCCCGACGGTGTTGAATATTTTCAGAGGTATCTCGATCCCTACTTGAGGTGCTTTGTGGAGGGCACTTTGGGTGAGTACACCGTCCGTCGGATGGGACGTTAAGCTGCGGACCCCTTGGTGCTTTTCATTAAGAGTAGGCTAATGTCGACGCCGGGTTTCTCTCCACCCTTCAACCTTTCCTGTCCATACCCTAACGTGCAAATGACCTCAGCTGTCAGTCGCCTACCCTAAATACTACTAATACTACAATTATCAACGTACAACAACTGAGTTTATTCCGTAGTCTACTGCAAGGAATCAAGAGGTAGACCTTCAAAGTCATGCTATAAGATGGTCTCACTCCAAACAATGTCTACATTCATGTTCCCTACAACTTCAATCAGGTAACAAAAAAATTACATAAAAGTGTCAAATTAGGTAACAAAATTATTGAGATTTACTACGGTTATCATTTTACTCACAGAGTAAATTTGTGATAGGTCATTACAAAGGAGATAAATATCGGTCTTACCAGCAGTGTTATTACTCGGAGGATTAATGTTTGTCTGAATACTTTGGGGTTGCACCTGATGAAGTCTGACACCTTGTGGTATGTGTTGAGAGGTGCTGCCAACCATATGCGGCATCACTCGGGCCTGGTTTGTTAATGATGATGGGATGACAGGATTATGATAATAGTTTTGAAGGCCATACTGAGCTTGCATTAATGGCATTTGATGATGAAACCTTGGACCCTGGCTTGGGTAAATGCTCATTGCTGGTCTCATTTGCTGAGCTGAGGGCTAAAATACAAAATAAATTATTAGAATAAGCACCATGTGTAAAAAATTAGGCATTGGCCACAATAATAATTTAATTTTAAAGCAACTATACACTGCTAAGTTAAAACATTAGCATAATTATAATAATGATCAGTGACCTTTTGTCAGGACACAGGAATTTGGTGAACTACTTAGTTTTTTAATAATTGAATTTTTTTGAATTTGAGAGTTCCTATAAAAATTTGATTTCCCAACATTTTATCTAATCTTTTTGAGTAAATTGTTAAAGTGCTCACTAGTATATTATAAATTAACAGGGTATGACACAGTACAGCAGCGCATCAATTCATCAGTTAAACTTGAAACATAAATTACAATTACCAAAAAACCATCCTACATAGATAATTTACACTTTTCACTCCCAAGGAATCGACTGCTTTTCGAAAACAATCACTAAGTGCAGATGCCTTCTTATGGCATTGAGAGTTTCCTTTTCAGGGAACTTGGTGAATAAGGACACAGATATTAACTGACTAGGTTACCTTCCTTGGTGATGCAATCATATGAATTCTTTTTTACCTGCTTTGCCTTGAGTATGACTTTTAAGTGATACCTATTAAGATGGCAATTTCATGTAGTAATTAATGTCTCTCACTTCAATACCTCTACATAGTAAGAGAAGTTCACCCATAATACTAAGCCCATCTTCTTAATGCATTAAATAATTAATTACTGTTACTAAGGGACATCACCACATCACACCTGGATCCGTAATTTATATTCTTCATAGTATTTTTCATTATTAATTATTACCTCTGAAAGCAACAGTATTAGGACACTGTGCTGGGCTTTCATGATCTATATAGACAAAATCTTTAAGATTGCAGTTGCACTAATTCCACAGTCATTTTCTTAACCTAGATTTTTCTCTCATGTTGCAGTGTTACAGAAATTTTCCAAAATTATTCTTGAACCTTGAACCAAAAACATTCAAATCATTGAGTGGACGATAAAGATTCTATATAATTAACAAAACAAGCCATTCAGAAAAAGTGTATACTTCAACCTAAAGAACAGTAACAAATTAATCTCTACACTTTAAGAAGATGGAAAATATGTGAAATGTTACCACAAATGTGTGTTATCTGACCATACTTTACAGCAATATTTACTAACTAGCAAAACATCCACAACCTAGTAATCTCTGCCAAACTCCAATTTCTTCTCTACATGTTGAAGCAGGAATAAAACTGACAAAGGCAATGATTCAGTTCACCTGGTATGGATCTTAAAAAAAGGAGATACCTGTTGAGCAGTCAGCAAAGTGAAATTGTTGGTATCCCGTGGTTTATATCAGTCTGCACAAGACTCGAATTGGTTGGTTATGACTGGAGAATTAAATTTACAGTATTCACTCAGCGCAGGGAGATATCTTGCCCTTTTTGCCATTCAAACAGCCATGGAGGGAGCTGAATTTCTTCCTTCACCTATGCTACATGTATGCATGAATTTCAGTCAAAAGCCTTCACCCTGAACGGACCTGTGTGCTTCACTTACATTTCCACATATATCTAACAATAAGAGGGAAGACGATTGTTAGCCTGGTCAGCTTTTAAGTCTTCTTCATTCTGCTAAAGGTGCCAAAATCACAGGTTTCCTGATTCATCCTTCTATTATGCTTTTAAAATTAGACTCCAGAATTCGGCAGCCCTTCAATATATGCTTTCCTCTGACCTAACTTAGTCAGCCATCAAAAACATTTCGAATATCTCATATTTATACCCTGATATCACCTTAATTATAGGTACCTAGCCTTAGATCGCTGACCTCTGCTGGCAAAATCAATTGAAAAAGGCAGATTTTGTAATGCCTGGTTTTAATATGGCCTTTTTTATGAGAAATAACTCAGGACAGACTGAAATAAACTCCTGAGGAAATTAAAATGACCTGTGCTAAATATGTAAATTGACCTGTGCTAAATGCTTGGAAATTACAAATGGGCAAACTGAAATGGTAGAAAAAAATGAGCAATTGGCCATAAAAATTAATTATTTCCGCTTTTAAGCATACCTTGAAGCACCAATAATGTTGAGACTCATGAAGGGTAAAATATAGTCTTCACCATTACAGATTTATATTACATGCAAGTCATTGGACAATTAACTACCTTTGGTATTGCCTGTTATACAGGGATTCTCATGGTACACAGATTGTATCAAGATTACAATTTAGTGGAAAAATCCTTCATTTTCATAGAGGTTAAAAATTATCAATATGATTACAAATCATTTTATTAAACAAAAATTTTGGTATAATGGAGGTAAAAATAGAATAAAAGTGGGAATAAATCTAACAAATAGAAAGAAAATCGAGCCGAAATGTTTTTTATCTTTAAGTAGTGTGTTGGTCTTCTGTGGAGGTTCTGATGCATGGCTGTTTTATACATAATGATATTAGATTAAAAGTAGATGCCACTAAATATTCTCTTGGAATTCACTAATAATTCCAAATTCTCGGCAACTGAAGAGTAGGATAAGATACCAAGTAGTTCATTGAATTGAATCTTTAATTACCAACACCAATTGGCATAAAATGGTAAATATTGTAAGGCTGCCATTATTTTGAATAAAAAAACAGAGAACTAACATCTATTTTCTCTTCATCCACATTTCATTGTGTTTTTCTTACCCACACCTCTTTATAAAAATTCCTCCCAGTTCAATCAACATTAAACTTTGACACAGTATGCACACATGTACATGATGCTTACTTGTGTGCATGCATTTAAATGATGACATGCTCTTCATGAACAACAACTTACATTGTAGAATTGTTGCATCTGAGGGTAAGACGCATTATTAAAATACTGGCTGATTCTGTTTGCTGCAAGATTCAACTCAGTTGTTATCTGCTCCTCGGTTGCATTGGGATGCTTGAAAGATTGAAAATTTTTATAAGACCCAGCTCATACAAGCTACATCACACTTTCCACTATAGGTATGTTAGTAAAAGATCAACATTTTTGGGTTATTTTATCTCAGGAATTTGACTTGCAGAGCAATTTGCAAAGAAATTCTTAAACTGCAAGACACTTCTTTCTTTCCTCTCCCTGGATAAATTTGGAGGGCCACCTGCCCCTGGGATCTCAATAAGCACTCAACAGGAATCCCAGGGGCCAAGCCACTTAAGAGTTGACAAATATATATGCCCCAGGTCGGACTTTTACCCACGACCTGATGGTTGGCAAGTAGGTATATTACATCAAATATCTTGATAACAGCATCTCATAATTATACTTTTTACATCTTAATATACATTTTCATATAAATTAATAATTAAGTAATAACTAAGAGTTAACACATTACAGGCAAGGTATATGGAATGAAAAATTATAACACAAAGCCATTTCCAAATAGCAAAAGAATAATAAAAGATTATTGAGGTGGATACATTAAGTTCTCCACACATCCATCAAGAAGAATAATCAACACATGGTCCAAAGAAAGAGATCAGAAGAAAATGTTATACAAAATAAAATTGGATTTGAATTTTACACAATGAACAACTACATATCACCATGTACTCTGTTGATGAGGCATGCATAAGTAATTCTGGGAATACTAGTAATGCAAAACAAGATTCAGGAAAAGGGAGAAGTCATATGTTAGTGTTGAGGTCATTAATTATGCAATGATAAATAAAATCTTGCAGCCATCTGTTCAGCAGTCAATCTCTCTTATTTTGACAGTGTCATCTGATCTGCTGATGTATCATGGGACTTGAGACTGAGCATTTCTACGTCAGAAGGGATAGTAGTTTGTACAGAATAATTAAAATGGGCCTGAAGAATTATGTGCCATAGTTTAGGTTTCCCTTTCAGCATGCTGGAAAATTGTCAAAACTGACTGGTAGACAGTTCATCAGATTTTAACTGTCTAACAGCAATTGCTGGTGAAATGAAGTGAATGATTCTTTAACTGCATAGAGAAAGACATTAAAAAGGATGATAGTATTTGAAGGCAAGGAGCTGGGAAGCTAGCACATGATGCATATAAGGGGAAAAATAATTTAAGTAAAAATGGGTTAACATGGGAAATTTAGCAATGGAAAAACAAATTCTTTTTGGTTTTCAGTCATTTTTATGAGGGTAGAATTATAGTTTTACAAGAACACAAAACTATCATCGAGTGAATAGCAGAACACAATCAGAAAGCTCAACCAATCCCATAGCCAGGAAAAAAAAATTACCGGTGAAGGACAAATATTCACAAAGGATCACTGATACAGATTCATACTTTGTCATATGATACCAATTAAAATAATGCAGTATAGATACGTAGTTAATGATTTATTTGTAGCAAAGTATAACTATATATTTGCTCAGAAGAGAAAATAGCATGCATAATCCACACAGGGATAATTGAGGGTTTACTGTCCATGATTAGTTTTTTCAGAGAACAAATGACTGCTAACTAATAGTAAACATATGAGTGCTATTAACTTTCCACCTTGGTCCCATTTCTCAAAGCTAAAATAATACATAAATCATAAGATGTCATAAATTCAATACCTAACTTTCAAATTCACATATTGTTACATGTTGGCAGGCAACGGGTCTGCATCATTCATGACCATTGCACATAATATGTGCAAAATTACGAAGACTTGTGAAGTGACTCGTGGCTTTGAGAAATGGTCCTCTAAATGATTTAATTTTTTTTCTAGTGACCTACATATTTGTACACAAATTTGATTATAAATTTATCTGATCTCATTTTGTAGATGGCTATTATCTCTTCAAAGGATATCACAGCAGAGGTTTTTGTCGGATTAATCTTAAAACATGGACAGCCGATAAAAACATTTGAAGAGAATAATAAAGAAATTTCATAAAATTTACACTATCCATTTCATAAAATATTATCCATTTAGTATTTTACCTAAAGACAAAACTCGGGATGAAAAAAATCTATTTGCACAGAAAAAAAATCATTGGCAAACTAAACATGACAGTTTTTTTGACGAAGACTGTACCTATGATCATATGTTGTTAGTATTTATTGAGAGATGTATTAACATTCATATGAGTACATCGAAAGTTAGAATATATGCATTATGATGGTTTAACCTTAGCACTAGTAAAAATTCAATACATGTTTTTTGATCCTAAGGTATTTTTCAGCCAGTTTTTACCAACAAGTCAACACTACAAGTCCTAATGCATGAGCAATATTTTTCTTTTTATTCCAAGAATAACATGTATTGTAACTATTAGAGTACACCAGGGATATGCAGGCTGCAAAATATGATGGAATGAAGGACACAAATACCATCTCAAGACAGATACAACATGCTCTTGTTAGCAGGTATAGTTCACATTATTATGAATAATTAACATAAAATTACCACATAAAACCCATTGCATGAAAAAGGGATAAGCAGTCTTTACATTCTAAGCAAACAAAGAAGACAGTAAAAGAGGCGAAACAAAAATATTATATGTAATCATGTTCAACTACCATTTAGATAAATTGTTCGAAAAATAAATTCATTATTTTATTTAGAATACGTAAAGAGATTATTAAAATATCATACACTATACATAATTGTATCAGTTCTCAAGCAAGCTTAATTAGTAATATACAATTGTTATTTACAGCAATAAATATAAATTTTTAATAATTATAAATTAATTAAAGAGAAGTGGTTAAATATTTTTGGAGGTGGTACGTATTTACATGATCTTGGGGAAAATAAAATATTAACACTTGTAACATTTACGGAATTGAAATTAAGTTTGGTTTAACTTTCGAGAGTATATGAATTAATGATGGGCTAGTGAAAAATGCAGAAATACCATTGAAATATAAGGCAAAAATATTTTAAAGACATTATTATATTAGAGTAGTTAGAAAAGTTATTGGAATCATCAACAGATGTCAGCGCTAACATGGGGAGTTTCCGTCATAGCAACAGGTAATACTTTATGAGTAAACAGAGTCTGGGCTCTGGGAAGAGAGCTGTGGTGTGGATGCCTCTCTGTTGTTCCCATGTAGTGATTAGTAAAGTTGGAAAAAGTTGAGATTCGAGCAGTGATTAAATACCTTGTAAAGAAAGGTATAAAAGCAAAGGTAATCATGCTGACTTACAGAACACTCTGGGGGACTCTGCTCCTTCACATTCAACTGTTGTGAAGTGGACAATTGAGTTTAAATTTGGCCAGGACAACTTATTAGATGATCCACGTAGTGGTTGGCCAAAATGTGCTAATACCCCAGAAATTATTGCAAAAGTGCACAAAATTGTCAAGGAGGATTTCCGACAGAAAGTGCAAGAAATGGCTGAAGCTACAGGGATGTCATCTTATAGACATACCTGTATCACACTTTAACCGTGGAATTGGATAGGAGAAAATTATCTGCTAAATGGTTACTGTGACTCTTGATGCAGGATCACAAATGTATCAGAATGGAAATTTCTAAGCAATGTTTGACCCATTTTAAGAGCAACCAACAAGATTTTCTGTGCTGGTTTATGACCACACATGAAACTTGGGTGCACCACTATACCCCAAAGACAAAAAAACCGCCAAAGAAGTGGAAAAATGTTGATTCGCTACCACCAAAGAAAGCAAATGCAATACAGTCGGGTGGAAAGGTGATGGATTCAGTTCTCTGGGATGCAAAAGAGATTCTGCAGATAGATTATCTTCCCACTGGTCAAACAATTATTGGACAATACTACACTAACCTCCTGGACCAACTACAACAAAAGATACACGTAACAGGGTCAGATTTGGCAAGAAAGAAAGTCATCTTTCATCAAGATAATGCACGCCCACACAAAAGTGTTGCTGCCGTGACAAAAACATGTGAACTGAGAAGGTATGAATTGTTGCCACATCTGCCTTACTTGGCTCAATCAGATTTCCATCTCTTCCCCAAGCTCAACATTTTCTCCGGTGGATGCAGATTCTCTTCAAACAAAGAACTAACAGCAGAATTAGACAGGCATTTTGCCGGTCTGAAGGAACCTAATTTTCAAGATGGGATTAAGTCATTGGGGCATAGCTGGACCAAGTGCATTAGTGTACAGGGAGACTATATTTAAGAATAAAAAAGTTTCACCAAGGTAAGTCAATTATCTCTATTCCATTCTGAAAACTTTTCTAATTACCCTCATATAATAAGCATTATAAAACTATTATTCATGAACAAATTATCATTTTTTCTACAGTTATTAATTTAAATAAACCAAGAGTTTGAGCCCTTGACTTTTAGCTTGTTCTTTCATTACCTGCTGGCTGAAACATCAAAGTTTACAAAACAGTCAACCTGAGGCAGGACTAGACCTGGCAACCATTTTTTACATGAATCATTTCCCACCAAACTAATCTGGCAGGCACCAACCAACCCAGACCAAATCTTACTGTCGTATATATTTTATTTAATAAGGTGTAAAATCATAAATTTCATTACCCTGCAAACGGCCCATCTGTTCCCCATAAAACCTCCAAGAGGTACTTGGATTAATGATTTTTGAAGATGGACATAAAATTAATATAGGAAACATTACACCATTTAAAAAAAATTACTTACCATATCTAAAATTGCTTCACGGAGTGCAAGCGTATTTTCTGAATACATATCACCACCATACATCATTTGTGACATCATTCCACCAAAAGCTCCAATACCTGAAATAAATTATCACTACCATCAAATCGGAAAATAATAAGATATTATATTCAAAACTAAACAGCTTTTAGAATAAAAAATCTGAAAAGACTGATCAGAAGAAGTAAAATGTGTCCCTATTTGATCCTATCAATTATGGAAGTAATTCTCAGTCAGTGTTCTTAAAAAATTCATTATTTGATGCATACAAATATTTCCTTTGTTTAATTCATAATTCCCAGTAAATACTTCACAATCCTGTCAAACCAGGAGCATAAAAGTAGATCTGTGCGGCAAAACAGTAAAAAACTGTCGAAATGAAAATTATGACAGTAAGATCTATATAGAGGAAATACGTTATTTGATAAAAATAATTTCAAATTAGAGAAAACTTTACCAAAATTTGACACTTATATTGGTCAATAATTCTGAGGGTTTTGGTACAAAGAGGACTGCATGCAGTGCTCTGGCTATGCTATGCTCTGGTATAAATTAATGATTTAAAATGTGGAAGTTCATCATAAAACGAAGTCATTCAACTTGACCCGGAATCAAATATCTACTGGAAGTCAGTTGCATTCTACATCTCATCCTTCTTCAGGATAAATGTTTGAGTGTCATTGTAAAGTGGATGTCCATATTAATCTAACATGAAATAGCCATGAGAAAAAATCCATGCTTAGTAGCTTTCAGTATATATTCACTAGATAATAATTTCAAAGGAAATTCCACGAACAAATTTTTTTTCGCTAGATTAAAGTCAAGCACCAAACCATTAAATTACATTCAACCCCTTCACCATTCATCTTCCAAAAAGATAAATAAATAATGTAATTGGTAAACACACCTAACCAGCAAAAGCAACACGGATACAACCTTGAATTCTGTTGACCTAATTATATTTTCATAGCATTTTTCCAAATTTCAACACATTAACCTGTAATGCTCATGGAATCCTTAACATCATTATTGATTATGGCTTCAATGGCCCAATTCAATCTTCTGCCTTCTCAGTGGAATTAACCAAAATTGATGAGTAATCTAAATATAGTAAGGTGAAATGTCCAATTAAAGGTGTTTTGCACAACTGTAACATGTATAAACTTAACCTTAGCCCTTTGAGTGCAAAGTGCATAATTCCTTCATTTTGTGCGAGATTTGCCAGGATATTTTAAAGACAAATGAATTAAAGAAAAAGTTCATTAAAAAAATTATTATTAACAATAATTCTCTGAAATTTTACAAAACTTACATCATGAGGCACAAAAGAAGAGAATAAATCATAAAAATAAGAATTATTATATTGTGTTTTACATTTATGGCCATAGTGAAAAGTCACCTTGAGCGACACTGGCATGTTTGGCAAAATTCATCAATGTCGCTCAAAGTGACACCAGCTCATGAAGGGTTAAGCTACATAAGGTTCAAGTAATGCAAAGAGTAAAATTAAAACACTTCTGTTTAACTTTTGATATTTTCTATTGCTTTGCTGGGGACATTCTTCAGAGCACTGTATTGTATATTCTCATGTTCCAGCTTTTTATTACTTTCCATGAACAAATACACATTCATATCCCCAAGAGTTTGATGAAAACATCTGGATTAATTACCCCTAAATATTTTAAAAACTAATTTTGCAAAAAGTTTCAAAATGTTTATGATATTCTGTTCTTCATTTTATGATAATATTTAACAATTATTTTACATTTTACAGCAAACATGTATTTAAAAACCGGTATATGATTGTTATAATGAAAATGATAAGAAAATCAGGCAAGATAAAATAAAATTGGAAGAAAAGGTAATACTTACCACCCATTGTCATATTATTCTCAGGTAATTTTCCTTTCTTGTCATTTTCAAAGTCTTCCCATGCTGCCTTCCTTTCCTCTTCATTCAATTCTTCCTCAGTTTTGTTCTCCAACAAGGAATCATGCTCATGATAATTATCAATTAAATCAGGATATTTCTGAATGACTTCTGCTAATAGACGATCCTATTTGATGGTAATTTCAGAAAATAAAGAGGATAGCATCACCAAAATTTCCATTCATAATTGAATCCAACATTTATTTCAACGAGGAATAGCATGATATTTATTAAATTTATTTATTTAGTTGATGAAATCAATACCTTCGGTAGCATGGGTGTAGGCCTCTTTGTCTTCACCTGTGGCTCATACCTATACAGTTCTTGAAGATCATCTAAATTGAAATGCCTCTCTATCTGCTGCTCATCAACTACTCGCAATGCTAAAGATAGTTTTGTAACTTGTCTATTGTATATTTTTTCTTCCATTGTGCCCTGAAAAATAATTATCAATCGGTCAATAAAGGCCAATTATAAATTGATCAATCGTATCTTTATGAATAACAATGAAATAATTTGATTCATCACACACAAATAGCACCGGTGTACTTAAAATATCCTTCAAGATGAAAAAACAAAGGCTACCTCCCCTGGGTGGCAAAGACATAAGTTTATGATCCACTACTGAAAATTAACTGATCACATAGCTTACTCTTCCAATACAAGATTATGATTGCAAAAATACAATAAATGCTCAGTCTACTTCTTCTTATTAATCTTTTTATAAAGCAATATTCAACGAACATCATGCATTCAAAAAAATTACATAACATAAAATGCAGTCAGGAAAAATATTAAAACATTACAACCAAACATTGGTATTTACCTGAGCAAGGAATCTATAAACATAACATGGTTTATTTTGACCAAAACGATAAATCCTGAAAATACTTTGAAGATCATTTGAAGGGTTCCAACTGGCATCAAACAAAATAACTCTGTTGGCTCCCACTAAATTTATGCCCATTCCCCCAGCACGAGTGGAAATCAGGAACAATCGAGCTCTGTTGAAAGAAAAGAACCTTTGAAAAACTGGAGGAAAAAATCCAGAAAAAAAATTATACTGTTCCAACAAAACTACATAAAACCCTTAACCTTATGTTTTACAAAATCTTATATACATTTGTGTGCAAATATAGGCAAGTCTGTTTACATTTGCCATGTGATTTCTATGGAGGCCTATATACAAGCACGAGGGCAGTCTGAAAAGTTTTCAACCTAACAAATAAATGAGATTTTTTTCTTCAAATTTATTTATATTTAAACTCATTCTCCTTTTAAGTCAATACCCTTTTTCCAGTGATGCTCTAGCTTTTTTAGCCCTCTTTTATGTGTGTATATATCTTCGAAATATAATGCTCTTTGGCAATGCATAAATATATAAAAACATGTGATATGTTATTAATAGGAGTCAGTCCACATCACTTTTATACCCACATTGTTCCTCAGTTTTGTTTAAATGCCTGTCAAACTTTCAAGACATCTGCAAGTCGACAAAACCACCTGCAAGCACCCCTGTCTCTTCTCCGAACCATGCAACCGCCGATGCTGCAAATGCTGCGATCTCCTAAGACCCACCACCTGCCTTACCACCAATTCCCAACCTGACATCACCTGCACCTCAAAAAACATTAAATACTGCCTCTCCTGTATCTTCTGCCCTGCCTTCTACGTGGGTGAAGTACCACCACCCTTTCCTTCCCCATGAATAACCACTGCTATTCAATCACATCTCCCATCTTCCTTAATTATCCCATTCCTATTCACAATGCTTCACATAACCAATCTTTCGATGACTGCTTCTCTGTTTCGGTGATTGAAACTCTTCCCAATTCTGCAAGTAGCATAGAGGTGAGAACCCAAAAGATGGTGCATATATGGGCGCTCCAGTCATTTACAATTCCCGGGCTGAATCAAGCCCACTGAAAGCATCCAATAGCCGCCTACATATCCCCTCCCATGCCATTGTCCATTTCCTATTGGTCCCCCACCTCTCCTCCTATTACCCTTCCCCCACACATGTCCTCTCCGCTCTTCCCCGAGACGTCATTCGGATGAATCTGATCTGGAATCAATCTTATCAAAATGGCTTTTTCTAACCCTTCCAACTTTTGACAATAAAAAATTTAGTAATTTTCCCACCTTGAGGATTAATTTGATATCAATGCTTGTTTGTCTTGAATAATTAAAGGTGCATGCTCTATGCCAAGGACAAGCTTTCAATGGCATGGACAAATAAAAACTAAAAATATTACTTGCAGACAGAAACTTAATTACCTCATATTTTCTGGTTTATTGAAATGCTTACACCACAGACTACGATTTTCTGCAGACACAGACCCATCAATTCTAAAGTAGTCAAGGCCCTTGGACCAAGAACCAATAAATTTAGGAGTTGATTCTGAATTTTCGGAATCTTCTACATGCTTGTTTCCAATTTTTTGAGTCTGATCATCAATCACCCCCAAAAAGTGCTCAATGACATCAAGAGAGACTAATGACTGGCTAAATAACAACCTGCCAAAAAAATGGAAAAAAATTATTAACATTCATTAAACAATGATATGTGATGATGAGCATTGAGAAAGTCAAGTGTTTTATTATTTTAAATACAAGTGTTATTACTTACACTTTATCACCTATCAACTCACACTTCTGAAGTATATCAAGTAATAAAACAAGCTTTCCGCTATGCTCTAATATCTCATAATCCTCAGGCACAACATAATTTTCCCACCATTCTTTTGTAGATACAGGTTCTTCTTCAGATTCCTTCTTATTTTCATCTGTAATTGTAAATGGTATATAGTTTTAGCTAAACAGTGAGCAAAGTGAAGAATATTTGTCAATATTTAATGATTTTTATACAATATATAAATTAAGATTCTCTGAAAATGCCCAAAATACATACTCAAGTCTTCATATTTATAACAGAAGAAAAATACTCTACGGAAGGCAAAAAATTCATGGCACTATGTTGATATTACCTTTGGAATCCTTTGATTTTTCCTCTTTATCTTCATCATTTATGCAAACAACATCAGATTCAGATGATGATCCTGATGATGAGCTGTTTTTGCCTTTCTTTTTCTTTCCTGAATCACTTGATTCTTCATAAGAAGATGGTTCTGTTGTATCATCATCAATGAATTCTCTCAATGAGCCTTCCGAATCTGATTCCATCAGTTTCTGCACAAATAAGAATAAGCATAGTTTGAGTTCCAAGTTAATTAAGTTATTTAATCCCTTCTAACTAAAGGTCTTTTGATGGAAAATCAGACCTAGGTCAAGCACTTACAAATAATATTAACATAATGAATTATTAGGAAAAAAAACTACATTTAAGATTAAGGAGCATACATGTTTTGAGTTTTCATAAACATATTGTGGCCATTTTTCCAATGATTTCTGTTTGTATATGCATGTATATGAATATGATTACGATTATTGATAAACTTGGAAAGAGCAAAATGGCACTGTTTATTGAATATATTCTATTGTTTCAGGCTTCACTTCGTGGAAGTAATTAATATCCATTATTAAAATAGAAAGAAAGACTCGTACTTTTCCACAGATTTTATTATACGGTACAACGCGTTTCACCGACTTGCGGCATCATCAGGTACAAATTTGCAAAACAGACAGAGCAAGCATATATACCCTCAGGACAGAGTGGGGGCGGGGAGGGTTGGAAGGATTTGAGGGGGGTGGGGGCTCGCAGGTGCGTTGATGGATTGTTTTGACCATTTCCAGGCTAATTTCTCGGAGAGGAGTGGGGAGGGGTATGGGAATAATTGCTCATTACAAAGTGTCGTGTTGTGGTTCACCAAGTGCCTTCTAATCTCTAATTGCTCGAGAGCGTCCATTTTTAATCCTTTTGGGAGTGTGTGTAATATTTTTGGCACAAAGTCACTGCTGTGGTTGAATTCTAGTAAATGCTTGGCGAAGAGAGAGTTGTTATTCTGATTTTTGTGACACCTAGCATGTTCCTTGACTCGTAACTTGATATTCCTGCCGGTCTGACCGACATAAACGCTGTTGCAATCCTCGCATTTCAGTTTATAAATGCCTGATTTGAGAAGGCTATCCTGGGTGTCTTTTCCATTGGCTAGAAGTTTGGAGAGGGTTATGGGTGGGTAGAAGGCTGCTTTGAGTGAGGTGGGTAGGCAGTTGGAAATCCTATATGAAAGATCTCCCAGAAACGGGATCGAGCACCACTTAAAAACTTTAGATACTGCGGGCTGAGATACGAAAATGCTTTTTATGGCCATTGCTTTTTGTTTTTTCCGTAGTAATGTGTCAACTAGTTTGGGGTTGAAACCATTGTTGGTAGCTATATTAGTGATATTCACGAGTTCAATTTTGAAGTTTTTGGGGGAAAGGGGGATGTGTAGGAGGCGGTGGATCATGGAGTGGAGGGCTGCGTGTTTGTGAGAAAAGTGGTGTGCGGAATCATTAGAAATTATATGGTCTGTATATGTGGGTTTCCTATAAATTGCAAATTCGTGTCTATTATCCCTAATTGTGATTGTCAAGTCGAGGAAGTTGATGGTGCCGTTGACGTCTTTTTCCATGGAGAAGGAGATATTCCGATGAAGAGTGTTTAGGAAATTAAGGAAGGAGTCTAACTGTCGGTTGGTTCCGGTCCATAGGCATAGTATATCGTCCACGTAACGAAACCAATAGCCCACGTTTTTGTTATGCTGATTGTCAGCATTAAAAAGATGTTCTTCTACAGAATTGAGGAAGACTTCGGCTAGGAAGGGGGACAGTGGGGAACCCATAGCTAACCCATCCGTTTGGCTGTAAAGGGTGTGGTTGAAACTAAAATAATTCTGGTTAACTGTCATTTTGATGAGGGGGACCAATTCGTCTGAGATATTTTGGGCAATGGTGGAATCCTTGAGTAGTTCTTCCACCCTAAGCAAAGTTTCCGATATTGGTACGCAAGTAAATAAATTGCTAATGTCGAAGGAGACTAGCCTCGCTTTTTCCGGGACATCAATATCTTTCAATTTTCGGGCTAGCTCTATAGAGTTTTTAACTCCATATTTAGGTTTAAAACCTGTGAGATCTCAGAGCAATACGTCTAATTTTCGTGCCAGAAGGTGTGAAGGGGCGGACACAGCTGAGATGACAGGCCGAATAGGTATGACTTTTTTGTGTAATTTGGGTAGTCCGTACAAACTGGGGGCGGAGGGGTTCATTTGGATTAAACTAAATTTTTCCCTAGCATTTAAAAACTTACACTTGGACACTGCACGTTTCACTTCACTTTGGAAACTCGCGGTTGGGTCTTTGGATAACTGTTTATTGATTTAAAAAAGTGAAGAGGCCCTATCTTAAAAGGGTAGGGTCTTACAGACATCAGCAATCAAGTTTAACAAGATTGTTTTGGACTCAAAACTCAACTGGAGAGAGCATAAAGTAATGAAAAACTTCCTCAATTTCACTTCACCACATGTGGCTGCAAAAAGGTAAGAGAGGGCACCAGCTATCTGCCAAAGTATAAGGGACAGTAGTAAGAGACTAATCATTTCTGATCACAGACAAGTTGGGATATGGTTCATGATATCAAGGCCCAAGTTCAACTCATCTGCTCCACCCTTTCAAACCCACTTTTCACAAAGGAAAAAGTGGGATGATGAAGGATGAAAGAGATTTGACATTGGGCTGATAAGCAGGACACTGATGGATCCAGGAAATGAGGACTGTTGGGAGCTGGCAAGCATGGTAGCAATCCATCAAGAAGGATCTCAATTCCCTTGGAAATATATGTTACGGAATATCTGGCCAAGTTATATTTGATAATGGTCAATGCATACACTATTCACATGATGGAAGGCCAATCTTTATATTTACAGGCAGAAAAGCATTCAAAAAAGATCATAACTCTATGGTGCAAACTGTATCTACTACAGGAGTGTCATTATGCACTTAATGACATAGGTCCATGAAATAAGGTGAAACTTTCCTGGATGGCTGGTAATAAAGGCAAACCCATAAATGAAATAGGAGATGGCGTACTGAATGCAGAGGCTGATTGGTCCAGACTTAAATCATTAGTCAAATCAGACAAATCATCTAAGGGTGGTTTACTAGGGTGGTGGAAATTTTACCTTAGTAGACATCTAAGAATCTCCCAGAGCTGATGTGACTGTACATATATGATTAAAGGGCCCTCATCAAGAGGAATACCACTAATCTTAATCTAAGGGTGGTGCAAATACGTTGGCCACATTAGAATTTTCACTATTGACATGTATTCTTGGAGCATCTACCTTTATTTGGAATATTAATTCATTCGAAGGAATGAGTAATAATACAATTATCAGATCATGATATCCACCCATTATAAGCCACATACATGTTTTTGCAAGTGAATTGTGAAAATTTGTCATCACCATGAACATAATGAACTCAGTACTTCTTCTAGCATTCTCTCACCTCACCTCCTATCCTTATGCAACATTCCTACTGAGGGGAACCTCCCCTTCTTCATAATTGTGTTCCTTGAAATACGTTGTACATAGAAGATTGGATATCTACAGGTTAGGGAAAAAGAAATTTGATTTATCATGCTTCGATTCTAATTGTCCGTTCTGATAAAATATACCCTCAACATGATGGAATGACTTGGGATTAATGATGTCCCCTAAGCTATCTGCTATCACTGAAAAACCATTGGATCCCATTGGGGTAGTCATTTAAAATAATTGTGTCGTGACAACAACTCTATTGAGTATGGCAACATTGAAGCAACTAATTATTTTCCTCATTGGAATCCATTATGACAAACAACTAAAGGATAGGGAAATTCAACACTTCAATCCTCATTCATTGCTAGCAAGAATGCCCTAGTTATCCTGTCAAAAATTGATGACACTGTGGCCTTGTAATGAGAAAAGACACTAGGGCTGAACACAAAATGGTGACCACAAAAGAGACTAATAGTATATAAAATCAAATCTGACACTTCTTAATGCAAGAATTTAGAAATTAAAATCTTTTGTTAATTTAATTTCTCAATAAATTAACTACAGGACCAATACCTTTCATTGTATAAGAGCAATTCTTGACTTCTTTGTTTCGCTTGGCTCATAAAATTTCTTACCTTTTTTTCATCAATGTCAGCCTTTATTTTAAGAAGTCTTGGATGAGTCCATATCCTCTGAAGGTTCTGGAAATCATTAAATAACGTTGTCCCCCCTCCCACTTTGACAAAATTTTGTAGATAGTGAATGTACAATTTTGACTGTAATTCAGTAAGCTGTATGCAAATAACATACTCATATTTTGGCGGTAGAAAAGGCGTTAATACCAAGTAGTCCCGTCTCTATGAAAACAAAAAGACGGATGCATTGTTAATGAAAATGAAATCGTATTAACTAATATTTGACCAAGATAAACAATTTCCAAGTGAATCATCTTTAAGGTCACCACATCTTCAAATGAATACTTTACAGATTTACCAATAGCTCCTTCATTTGATTTATCTCTTAGTGGAGATTAAAATAAAGTGTACAAGGAGCAATAAATTATCATTGAAATTGAATGGATACCATTTTCTTTCATTAATTTAAAAATAAGGCAAGCAGATCTTTATGATGGAATCAAGGATAAAGGAAAAGGAATAATTGCCAAACCTGAACACATCCCTCAAGCATTTTGTGTAAAACATGAGCTCTTCTTTTCATCACTTTCACATCATGAGGAGTTGACTCTGCTAATTGTCCATTTGTAATCGGGTTGACAAACCTATTGAGAAACTCCTTGTGTGTTCCCAAGAGGTTTGGTTTCACAAACTGAATCATACAATGATCTGAAACAGGACAATCACTTTTAAACACACTAGTTAATATTCTTCAACTTTACAGGAGACCACTAAATATGAACATTACAAAACACCAGATACATTTTAAGCTATCTATATAAACAGGAAAAACTATAAAATTCTTGGTTAATTGAAATTTGGTATCACATTTAAAATTGTTACAACTTGTTAATGATGCACAGCTATTGATGAAAATCTGCCTTTTTCATATTAATTTTCTTCATTTCTCTGATATATATTTTAGTACTATGGACCAAGTTGAGTGAAAACATATCCTTCCAGTGCTTTTATTAGTATCAGTAACAATTTTAATGTTGATTTACTGTCACAAATTGAACCTGTGAAAGTGTTTATAGAAGGCTTTGTAGATTCAAAACTATTCAATAAATTAGCATTTTATGGCAAAATGCACACTTGATTATCTGGGCAGATTGCAGCCGGTAGATGCACAATGTTGGCTGAATATTAAATGAGATTTTTAGCTATTTGGCCATCAATTTACTCAAAGACTGCTGAGTAGGGTTTGACATCTTCAAAGCAGCTGCACTGAGTTCCAATAGAAAACTTCTATGGAAATGCATTATTAAAGACCTGGAACAGGTTGTTTTTAATTGTTTAACTGAAGCATGAGCCAAATTAATACCAGTATAGGGATCAACTGTCCAGGAGGAGGACAGTTGATCCCAAAACTGGCATGGATTCAGGAAGTCCTGTGGTTGGGGATGGACAATTTTCTTGCATTTCATAATTTTTTCAAAAATAACTGTAGCCAGATGGCAAACAGCATGTGAAAGGAGAGAGATGCCATGGGGGAAAAGAAGATTAGTTAGAAATGCTATTTTATAATTACATAATACAGTGGCTAACTAGTGTGGATGCATGCATTACATCGAAGAACAGGAAATTAATTCTTTTCTTGCCCTTTACACACTGTTAAAGGCAGGACCCTGCAAAGTGTGAAAATTGTTTCTCAACCAACTGCATGAGCAAATTGCAGCTTGTCAATCATGGGGTTATATGAGTATGTATTTCATTAGTGAACTGGCATTATCACAGATAGCTATCAGTCAACCTTCTGAGTAGGATAGATGGAAGACTACAGAAATATTCAATTGCTAAAGTGAGATTTCATGAAATGGAGCATTATGACTGAGACAGAGAAGAAAATTTCCGTATTTGCCAATGAATATTTTTTTAAGAGGCCATGGTTTGAACTAGTATGTGACAGTGATGAAAATGAGGAAGTGGTCAACAATGTAAAATTTTGTATGGGCTTGCTGGATAATTAACAATGAAATTTTAATTGATGAATTTGTTCACATTTTTTGTAACATTGTGTTAGTTAGAGTGAGTTAGTCTGTTTGAGGTTGAATTTTGGTGGCAAATTTCCACCGAAGTAGTAATAGCTCAGGATATTGTAGATAAAAATCATATTGTGCTATTTGTGCCTTTACAGGATCATTCAAGCAACTATACTATACGAATAATTTTGGAAGTTAGGCAAAAGCATGCAAAAGACAACTTTGTCGTCTCTCTTTAAAAAAGGAAAAGAAAGTGAAATAAGAATTTTTTAAATGATTTTATATTTTTTGAATTTACATTTCACTGGATATACTCCAATTCAATAATTTAATAGGTGTTCTTCAGTATTTTGCAGTATAAGGTATGTATCATAGTGAGATCTAATTTAGCAGCACTACTTTGATTAGAATTGGCCTGAGTCTTTTCTACATATTTCATGTTACTTTGACCTATGTAGAAGTCATACGAAATTATTTTCACCAGTTGTATAATTTTCATGAAAGGAATGAAAATTTGTAACATAATTTTCATGACATATGAAACCAGATTTATCAAAATAAGATTAACTTTTCCAGATTGTCCATATTTTCCAGTATTTTTGGATAATGATACTTTTTATGAATAAGCCAAGTTCTAGAATATGGTTAGGATTTACAGTACTATACCCTGAATGCATCATTGGCAATATAAAGATGACCCGACAATTGGAGTTGTCAAAAAGTATACCATGGGCAAAATACCAGGAAAAGAGACTTGGGGATTGAGCAGTTGAAGGTGTCTAGAGGTACCTACTCCTCCTTTTAAGTATCGATGGTGAAGGCTCAAAATATTCACTGGAAAGTCCTGAATTTTGGCCCCAACATGTGTATGTCAGGAGGTACTTTCTATGAAAGCTTATCTGTTTTCCTCAAAAGGATTAGACAAAAATAGACATTTATAATTGCAAGTATTCAATGCTTAAGGAACAAAATAAACTGGTCAGAAATGGCCATCAATGAGTGCGAACCAGATATTTTGTGCATTTGAGAATGTTGGTTAAAAAATTAAGGGGCATCCCTCTTTTAAATCACTCTTTAGTGTCCTCATCTAGCCAGGCTTCATGTAAAAATGGTGGTGTGGCCATACTTGAACACAGTAGGGGTAAGGGGTACTATTATATCTTTTGAGGTGCCCATGAAGGAAGAAAATACCATAGTGTGTGCAGTATGTTTCTGTGAAACACCATAGGGGTTTCTCTTTATCACCGTAAATCTCTAATTATTAAAAGACATTTTCCTTTCTTACTTCCCAATAGTATTTTAACCTTTTTGTGTAGCGCATCAATTCCACCCTTCCTCTGTAAACTTTCCATATCCTTTCACTGCATTTTCTACCAAACTAATTTTGTTCTATTTGTTACTGTCTCAATTTATTATTTAACTCTGCATTTTATCCTACCTAACTCTTTATTCACATTCTTCCATTGCCTTCTCTCATAAATCTTTCTAACCATCTCATCAGTGATCCATGGTTTCCTTGTCCTTTTCCTATTAACCATTCCTATAGTTTCTTTTGCAGCTTTTGACATTCCTTTTTTGATATATTCCCATTCATGGGTATATACTAGATTTAATATACTTGTTAGTACCATATTTTTCTATTCTAATTGAGTCTGCATGGATTCTACTTTATTTTGACAAGCCTTATATCATGTACATAAACAATCCACCTAGTATTTTGTAATATGATCTTTGGGCAAATTTAATGTACTATTATTATATGATACTTAAAAAAATATCGTAAGTCATTGTACATAACTGGAGTTATGCACAATGTGCAGTGAATAACAAGGCCAAGATTGAGACAGCTGACAGATGGCTCAATGGATAGATGAATGAAGGCAGTTGCAAAGGAGTACAGCACAATAACGGTAAATCACCAGCTCTTGCCTTAAGGGTCTTAGTTAATTGGTCATTTATAATAAAAATATGGAGTTTTAAATTTGCTATATCATTAAATTACAACATTTTAAATTCACAGTTATCACATAATTACTGTCTATGAATTTATGGGTATCATATACATACATTCCTTGAGGTTATTTTGTAGAGGTGTGCCTGTTAACACAATCCTCCTTGCTGTCCTGATGGAGTTCACAGCTTTCGATAGAGCAGATGCTATGTTCTTTAGAAGATGACCTTCATCACAAATGACTAAATCTGGACCTGTGAAATCAAAAAGATATCCATTTGATACTACATATTAGCGAAAATTATGGGACAAAATAATGAAACACTCAGTCAAAAGACAATTGAGGCATTATGATACTGACCAATACCATATTTTGACATTCTCCCCTCAACAACTTGATACCCAAGCTCCATGCTATATTTAAATAATTGCGGTTTTTGTAATACGCTTTTGACTTTTTTATTGGAATAGTATAAGCACTGGACACTTTCTAGTGACGTATGTCATGTAATTTTTTTATTTGCCTTGCATTGTGTATTCTGAAAATACTGATTTCCACCTGTCTTGTTCTGATATGAAATTATTTTCTGGTTAAAATGAGATACAGTGGAACCTCGCTTAACGAGCACCTGAGATAGTGAGCAAAAATATTGTGCCAAAGAATAACTCGCTTAGCAAGCGACTATCACATACTGAGTGACGAGGAGAGGAATATATGCCTTGAATGATTGTGCCGGCTGTTTACATTTGTGTTTAGCAGAAGTTCCACTGCTGACGTAAGATCTGGTGCTTTCCCGGCATATATTCTTGATGAAGTTTTCTTGGGTCTTCCACTGGGTCAGGGGTTCCATGTTGGCCGACGTTTCGATGCCCGACTCGTGCATCGTCTTCAGGGATGATGATGAAGATAAAGACAGGGATGATGGTGGAAGACCCGAGAAAACTTCATCAAGTTCCACTACTATCATAATGCTGCTAGTAATCGCACATTTATCCAAACTTGTGTTCAAGCGTATTATTTGTGACTTTTTGGGCACAGTTCAATAATATTTTGAGAATAGTTTCACAAGAAAAAGTCGCAAAATGATAGTTAAAAGAGAATAAAATTAACCATAGAAATAAAAAGTAAAATCATTCAAAAGCAAGAGAGGTGTCAGCGTAGCTGATCTATCATGCATATACAATGGGCTGACATCAACAATTTGTACTATCCTCAAGAACAAGGAAAAGCTGTCTCTTGAAGAGCTTATGGACTTGCATTGTGTTTCATGGGAATAAGTTGAGGAGGAGAGTTTGTCTGAAAAGGCAGGGGTAACAGCAATGAGCCTTACTTTATGAGCATGCCTTGTGTATTAGAAATTATTCAAGGGTATTAAGTATGGACTTTTCAACATAAGTAAAATAGGATAATTATCACTATATTTCTGTACTGGAATTACTGGTCTGCATTTCCAATCATGGAATTTACTATTATATAACATATATTCCACGTTAATACATTCTAACTTATTGTAAAAGTAGTTCACACACCTGGGTCAACTAAGGTGGACTTGAACACCTGTTGGAACTTTTGACGTACTCTTTTACTGGTGGTATTTGATAAGTTTCTGTACATTTCATAGCCTAATACCATTACCCCTCCATCATTTTGCCAGTCTTTTAATTGGTACATCCTCTCTACATTTGCTTTATACCTAAAAAGGAGAGAAAATGTCTAAATTAACAGTAATATGTTCCTTGAAGACACAAATCACAAGCATTAAAGAAGCTTATTTATGCCATTATTTTATACTCATTAATGTATTCAACTACTTTCAATTCAAACTGTATTCAAAATAGCCAAATTACCAAACTGGGAGGAAGAAAATGAAAAAGGAGGAAAACAAATAAAGAAGTTGTTGCAATGTTAATGAGAGGAAATCATTATACATATAGGATGCTACAGAGAAAAGTAGAAAGTAAGTGGCATTAGAATAAGGTTTACTTTAATGCAGGATGTATTGGTACTTAATGTTTTGTTATACAGGTCTTAAAAAGTCAGATATTATCATCTAAGTCTATTAAAAATCCACCTAGACTAATTGATTACTGATAATTAAAAATCTGTAAATTATCAAAGGCATATAATACTATAAAAATTATGACAACGGAGATAACCAATTTTATAACAAAATAAGTATGACTACTTTGATTCAGTAAAGATGAGAATATTTGAAATGCTCAATAAAATTCTTGAGGAAATTAAGAAATGACTAGTTGGTGGAATTCAGTAAAATTAACAAAATAATGTCTTTTTAAATTTTTCAATTGATCAATTCTTTAAAAATTAAAACTATGTTTTTTCAGGATCTCCATTTAATTTATTGGTAATGTTAACTTTTTTGGTAGTTCTTTCCGTAAAAAATATCATACAAAATGAAATAAATGAGTGAGCATGGCTCACATATGTAGCACACAATTATTAAGAACATAGATTCTTAATAAATGAAAAAGAAAAACTTTGTTCCAATCCACCACTTCATTTCAGGTACGACTCGAGTCGTACTTGAAATAAAGTGGTGGATTGGAACAAAGTTTTTCTTTTTCATTTATTAAAATGAACTTCCACAAAGTTGAGGCTGAAACTATTGAGATAACATAGATTCTTAAATAAATTAGGTGCAACAGCATTAACGGTATCTACAAACTAATTAAACACTTAAATGGATTTAAAGACAAACAAGGAATGTTTATTTAGCATTTGGTATTAATAAATAAAAAATACAAGGAAGCTGAAAACAGAAGTAATATAGAAATTGTATCATTACACAATTATTCTGCTGCACTCAAGTATTACTTTAAGTATTAGTTATTAGTGGAGGCAGCTGACGGCTGAGGTCATTTCTACCATTATGATAGATGTGGGTAATTCGGCAAGGTTAGGAATTATTTAGGGAATGCAGGAAGGGCAGAGAGGTAAACCTCAAGGATTCGAACCCGGGTCTCTGGGTGGGAAGGCCACATAAGCCATCACACCATCCTGATCCTCATGTATCACTTTTATCGTTACAAAAAAAGATGCTCAGTTTCATAAGACCAGAAAAATGATTTTATGAAAAAACCAAGACAATGGACACAGGAAGTAAATGAGTGCTCACACAGTAACCTACTCAACAACTCATTAAATAATGACATTAATCAGAGAAAATATAACACAATTTCTGCATCTGGAAGAAGTGCTTTCTAATCTCAAATTTGCCTCTAAAATATGATTTATGCTTTTTTAAAATAAAATAGTGGAACTTACCTTGACAATTCATATACTTCTACGTCTCCTCCACTACCCAAGTCCTTAAGCCAATATTTAAACTCATTAACCCAGTTTAGAACTGTGTTGAGTGGGCAAATAACTAAAACAGTGTGAACTGTAGTCTTTGGATTATTTAGCAAGGTATGCACTAAAGCAATTACCTATCGGTCCAGGAATAAAAGGAACAAATACAGAATTAAAAACACTTTCAAACATTTAAATAATATATAAATCACATTGAGTTCCTCCTTTGATTGGAACCGATTTTTTACAATTTGAACTCACTCAGCAATTACAGTGATTGAGAATGTATGCATTTAAACAAAGGAGCTTTTCATTACAGAATTCAGGAGATATCATTTAAAGAGACCAAAAATGTATCCAAGTACCATACAATGGGGTATCTTTGAAGGTTCCAACAATTTTGCATGTGTTTTCTCTTCATTCAGAACTCAATTCTGTTACAACCACAATGATGTAAATACTGGAGTTTATGTGATTAATGATAAAGTGAAGGGTCTTACTTGTGACAGAATTCTTAGTAAACAAAAAATAAAATCCCATAGAAAGCAGTTAGATCATTGATTCAATTTTCATCATTGTACTTCAGGAGTATAATTCAGCAAAATTTGGGTAATTTTGGACTCTGAAAGAAAGTATATGAAGTTTTAGGGTGGACGTCCTTATGTGCAAGGAAAATGCTAGAAGAGTAAGGGAACAAGGAATAACCTCTGAGATCTAACACCATGGCTCATTCAATAAAATAAAGTTATGGAGTCTAAAATACAAAAATTAGGCCAGTTCATTAAAATTACAGAAAGGGGAATCTGTAAGGGAGGTGACTAAGAAAATATATCCATTAATACTGCAGCAGAAAAAATAAGTCTCTAAACATACTATTTTGGACTAAATAAAAAAAATAATAAACCTGTTTGCAGTCTATCAGTTTTTCAGATAAATAATGGTTGATGTAAGGACTGTTGAAGAGCTCAGAGTAGGGATTCCTTTTGAGTGTAAAGAATATGCAAACTATTGCACAAAATTTGTTTTGATAATTCTGGAAAGTAAGAAGAGATTTCATGAAAATTGTTCTCATATAGAATGGATTAAGAAATTTCTCAGCCACCACACATATCTTGAACCCTTGCCTGAGAAAAAATATTCAACACATTTAAGCATGTGTGCATCAAAATCATAGTTACTCCATTTTATGGTACTTACAACTTAGTGCAATTGACTGCATTTACAAAAATAAATAACTGACTAAACATTAGATGACCAAGCATATCAATTTTTCATACACAATCAACCAGAACATTCATCTATCTAGATTGCACATTTTGTACAACCTAGATGATTGTTTTCAGACTTTCTAAAACAATAAGGATTATAATGTAGCCCTTGTGAACTCATATTCACAAGGGGGTTTGCAATGTTTCATTGCTATCAACTATAAATTGCATCCATCAAAGGTGCACTGAATCATATTGGAAACAATTCATCAATTTAAAAATATGATTACATGCAGACAAACTTTCTCGTCTACTCAGTTCCTAAGCCAGAAAAATCCGAGGTAAGTTCAGAAAGTTCGCAAACTTGGTTTGGAAACTCCAGTAGGTTATTTTTTAGTCAGCTTGGAGGCCTCTTGTCCTAGGAAACTTCCAGTATAACAGCCTTCAACCACTTTGTTCATAACTAGTTTTGTTGATTAGTCATGGCTATTTATGTGAAGAGGCATTTGTGGAGTGTGGAGTAAAATTGGATCTGTGGAAATTATCTCTTTGAAGGAGAGGCATTGTCCTGTGAAATTTTGCATGAACCACTGCAGATCCTTCATGGAAACTTTTGAATTGATTACCAAGGCTTAGCGTGAGGATGCTATGAAACGTACTGCATGTTATGAGTGGTTTACTTGGTTTAAAAAGGGGTGGCAATTGGTGGAAGATGACAAGCTTTCCGGGAGACCATCAATGTTGACTGATAACCCCACACATCGAGAAAGCGAACAGTCTTGCTCATGCAAATCCTCGCTTGCTGTCAGGGAGCTTGCAGAATAGAATGGCATCTCAATTAGTTCATGCTATGAAATCCTGACAAAAAAATTGATGATGTATTGAGTTCCCACTAAATTCATGCTTAGCCTGATGACAGTAGACCAGAAACAATTATGAGTTCAAGTCTGTCAGGAAATGTTTGATTGAGCTGAAGAACCTTCTTGTCCAGGATCATAACAGGTGATGAGTCATGGGTTTATGGATGTCATCAACAAAAAAGTGCAATCTTTACAATGGATTGGTGAAACATCCCCCTCCTGAAAAAAGCTCGACAAGTTTGCTCAGACGCCAAGGTGATGTTGACTGTTTTTTTCAATGCAACGGGATTATGCATCATGAATACCTGCCTAAAGGCCAGAGAGTCAACAGAGTACTACCAGGGGGTTATAAAACGCCTAAGAGAGAAAAATCAGGTAAACATAGCCCAAACTTTGAAGAAGCAGGGAGTGCTTTCCTCATCACAACAATGCACCGGCTCCTTCATCTCTAAGAACTTGTGAGTTTTTACTCAAAAACATGACTGCTACCCCACCCTCCTGACTCACCAGACCTGGCCCCATATGGCTTTTTTCTGTTCCCCAAACTAAAACCCTCACTAAAAAAAAAACAAAGACTTGCCACCATTCTAGAGAGAGAAAAATGTGGTGGAGGAGCTGATGAGCCTTCTGGTAGAAGCATTCCTGGACTGTTTAAAAAAGTGGAAACATCATTGGGATGAATGCATATGTTAGGGAGGAGACTACTGCAAAATTGCGCTATCAAACATGAAAAAGTTAGAGACATGAATTTCTTTTTCATGACAAAAGATATGGAGAACATTACCAATTGATTGTACTTAATTGCAATCTAGAACATTAAATTGAAGTAATACTAGTAATAGGATTACAAAATGCAGCAATTAAATAACTGGACTGGTGCGTACTATCCCGCAAACTATTGTGTACTAGTACGCAAATAAAGGACAGTGGAAAGATACATTGTATTCTTCATTTAATTAAAATGAATTTCCACAAGGTTGAGCCGGGAACAATTGAATATTTAACTGGACTGGTGTTGCTACCAGCAAACAGTCAGTGCACTGCGGAAGGTTAAAAACATGTCTGTCTGTTGATGCTTCCCCCACCCTGAGCTCAATGGGCACCATTGCACATCACTCAGTCTCTCTGCAGTAATTGCCCAGTCAATTTCTTGAAATAGCATCTCATTATTAAAGCAGTGTTCAGAAGGAGCAACAAGTTAACCTCAAGTTTCTTGTTTCTAGGGAAAACTGCTACAGAAGTTCAATCCATGTTAAAGGAAATGTACGGAAGTAAATATTTATTGCGCACACAATTTTTTCAGTGGTTTCAAAATTTTAAGGAGGGACACAAAACAACCATAGACAATCCGTGCCCTGGACGACTCTTAACAATTAGAATGGACAACTTCATCCAGAAAATTGGTGAATTGATCCATGTAAATCATTGCCTGATTTTCCAAGCTACTCCAGTAACCTAAAGAATTAACAAAGAAAGTTTCCATCAAATTTTACATGAATTATTCACAATTGCAAAATTGGTGCCAAAGTGTCTTACTCAAGCAAAAGGAATCAAGAATGAACATTTGTTCTGACCTTTCAAACAACAATGATAATGATTCAGAATTGTTAGACAGAGTGATTACTTGCGATGAATCATGCTGTTTTACCTATGATCCTGAAATAATGTACCAATCAACGCATTGGAAAATGAGCAAATCAAAATTTAAAGTCATGATGGTTGTATTTTTTTAACAAGCATTGAATTGCCTACACTCACTGGTTCCCAAAGGTCCGACAGTTAATCAACAACATTACATCAAGGTTCTGACTGCCCTCTATGAACGAGTAAGCAGACGAAGACCAGATTTGTGGAAGAGCAATTCCTGGTTGCTTCACTAAGACAATGTTCCACTTCATTCTGCCTTGCCTACAGGCAAACAGACCATTATAAAGCAGTTTTTTTTGCAAAATATGGCATCACCATTATTGGACTACCCACTTTACTCATCCGACCTGGCCCCCGTGATTTTTTTAATTTCCTAAGGTCAACTCAGAGCTTACAGAGACAAGATTTGACAGTGTGGAAGCGGTGAAAACAAAAGCGACGGAGTTTCTCAACAAGCTGATAGAAGCGGACTTCCAGTATTGCTCTGAGCAATGGAAAATTTATACGGAACATTGTAAGGATTGGCAAGGCGAATACATTGAAGGCGATATTGGTAATCAATAAAATGTTTTGTAGCACCAGTCCTACTATTTAATTACCACAATTCATAATATAGTCCCATTTATAAAAAAAATTGTTAATAGTTAGGTATCATTTCTGGATGAAGATTGAGCGAGTTTATACACAATATCACAATATTCACTACCACAAAAGGTGAGATTACCTGCAAAGTTTTTCCTAAACCCATACAATGTGCCAAAATACAACCAGAACCTTTAGAATCTTCTATCCTCTTCAGAGATTCAAAACATGCTTCCCACATAAACTTCACACCTTCTGCCTGGAATAAATGGCAATATAGAAAGAAAATGTTAGTCCTCGCTTGATAAGCAAAATACATATTTTGCTAAACCACAGAATAACTTTCTAAAAAATGTGCTATCAGAAATAAGAGACTTTTGGTCTTAAGCTTAATGCTATACTTCAAACATGACATCTGCTTTCTACATTACATTGGCAACACAATGTCTGGAAATTTAATAGGAATTATTTAGCCATAGAAAAGACACAAGGTCTCTATTCAAGTTAAGATTAGCTCAAAAAAGAAGAGAAACATTACGAGAAATAATATTATTGAAAAAAAAACTTTCATGGTTGCACTTCACAGTTTCATGTTGTTCATGAACAAAAATTAGATCAAGAAAAAAATTTCACTTTTAAAATGAGTATATATTTCACTAAAATGACTCAGGTTATTTAATAGTTAAAGAAATGTTAAGGAAGGTTGCTCACAATACATATTGTAGATGGTTATGAGCTAACAGAGTACTCAACCATGCAGAGGATGAACAACAGGTTGGGGAGGTGAGGAGGCAGAAAAGGAATGCTAGGGAAAAGGGTAATGATGAAGTAAAACAAGAGGAAAATACTAGAAGGACAAGGGAAGGTACAAAATCGGGGTGGGGAGCAAGAAAGAGGTACTGGGAACAAAACCCATGGGTCAGCCTACATAATAAAGTTAAAAAGTCTAAAATACAAAAAAGGATGCCCCTTTATTGACAAAAATCGAGGGTAGGAAGGGCTTCTTCTAAATATTTCGATTTTAACAAGCAAAAAGTTGTTGAGGAGTTGGTTTGGTATAACCATATAATTAGAAAACTATCACCAGAGGCTTACTTCTGGATGAAATCACATGACATTAATTTTGTTTAAATTTTGGAAATGCTGTTGGCATAATTGCAAAGGCTCAATCTTATGTGATTATATTCATACTTAACAATGGAGGTCAATGGCATACATTTAGCGGGTATTAAAAACACTACATCCAGTGTATCCAGGAGACAGAATTTTTGAACAGAAAAAAAGGACTGGCATTGCAACTAATATGATTTTACTAAGAGTAGATGAACTCACTCTATCTGGTAGAAGTCCATACTATACCATAACAATCCTGCACAATAAACTTACTCTTCACTTTGAAACAATTCAGTCTATCCAAATATCCCAGATCAAAGTAAAAAGTCATCACTCAAAACACCCTTACACTCTTGATGATTATTTTTTAATAAGATAATTGACCTAACATTTTACTTAGGTTGCGCTATGTCCATGTATAATTTTATCTCAATTGTACCTCTGCATTACTTATTCATTCAACCTGGTATGCACTTGATCTCTTTTTATAAACCTATGCAATAGATGAATTGCCAACAGTGAATAAACTTTAATTATTATTACTAACTAGAACAAACAAGATAAACAGAGACATTTCTTTTTTTTTCACAGCCAAGAAGGTTTTGGAGTTAAAAAGTCACATGACCCAAAATGGATAAATTATAATGGATTACCAAAAAAGTTTAAAAGGAGCAAGTTTTATTAATTTTAAAAGAAATTCAATACAGGATATTCTACAAGTGAATTCAAATACGTGCATCTACACATTTTGCAGATATTGTATAATAAGGATACATGAGCTACATCTGCTCATGAGACGGGGCTTACCTGATGAGGTTTTAATTTTTTTACAAGTTTTGGGTGAACAGATACCAGTGGTTTTTTGGTGTCAGGATCAAAATCTAGAACCACTTGCGTCAAAGTCTCCAAATTTTGTTTGTCAGTGAAGAGTTCATTATACTAAAATGAGGGATAAATGCGCATATCAGACACAAAATTTCACCATTTGTTCACAAAATACAATCATATAAAATGAAACTAAGTATTATCTTTTAAAATGTACTATAAGACACATGAAACTTATTCACACAGGTCTAAGGTACTTTTATTAGAGTTAAAAGAATGAAATTTTCCAGGGATATTTCTTTTCGTTCATTGACCTTACAGAAGGAAAAACAAATGGAATTAAAAACGATTCTGAGAACCAGTCAAGAAACAATTTTAGCATTGAAAAGAAAATCAAAGGAAGAGTTAGACATTTTGGCAAAGGAAGTTTCTCTTTTTCTAATTAAAACATGGGGGTATTGAGCCACAGATTACGCGGGCTTGGATTAAAATTTGTGTTAGACTATTTTCATACTCTTTTTATCTACTTCACACAAGATTCTACACAAAGTAACCATAGTCAATCTTCGTCATTATTAAAAAAAAGGTATTCTGCATGAAACATAGTAACTATAGCTATGCCAAATATTATTTCAACTAAATACATTAAATTACTGACTCCATTTTGAAGTTGAAAGGAAGAGAACATTTATGTCGTTAATAATAAAAATGGATTTTGATATGTCTTATATAAATGATATAAATAATAAACAAAAATAAAAAAAATTGCACAATATTAACTATGGTTAGCTACAAGGGTGATCTGAAAAGTTCAGGGCCTGATGATGAAAATGACAATTTATGTGGGGATCGAGATGGTGCGGTGGCTATCGTACTGGCTTCCCACCCAGAGGGCCCGGGTTCAAATCCTGGCGGTGTTGAATATTTTTCAGTGGTATCTTGATCCCTACTTGAGGTGCTTTGATGAGGGCACTTTGAGTGAAACCGCCGTCCATCAGATGGGACGTTAAGCTGTGGACCCCTTGGCGCCTTTAGTAAAGAGTAGGCTAATGCTGATGCCAGGTTTCTCTCCACCCTTCATCCTTTCCTGTCCATCCCTAATGGCACAAATGACCTCAGATGTTGGTCGCCTCCCCTAAAAACTACTATTATTATGACAATTTATGTTTTCAAATATGCTATATTTTTCAACATAATTGCCTTTAATATTAATATATTTCATCCAGCAGCGTTCCAGGGCCATTATCCCATCTCTGCAGTGTTCTTCCCGAAGTGCTCCCAAGTTCTTATCCACAGGCCCAATCACTTCTTGATTGGATGCAAAACGCCATCATTGACTTCTGAGAGTTTTTGGAAGAGTTAAAAGTCCAAGGGAGCCAAATCTGGGGGATAGGGTGGATGTTCCAAAACTTCATAGGGCAAATCTTTCAATTTCCCTGCTGCCAAGACACTTTTGTGGGCAGATGCATTGTCCTGAGGGAAGACAATTTTTTCCTATAGAGGCTGGGTCTACTTTCATGAATTTTTGCTCTCAATTTTGGGAGAAAGTTAGAATAGTACTCCCCAGTTACTGTTTTGGCTAGGGTAGTCAACCAACAGATTTCCTTTTGCATCCCAGAAAACCAATGCCATGACCTTTCCTGCCGATGCCACCATCTTTGCCTTCTTCAGAGCTGAAGGACCAGCCTGTATCAACTGTATGCATTGTTATATTGATTCTGGGATGTAATGGTGAATTCATGTATAATCCATTATCACATATTGATGCAGAAAATTACTCTTGTTTTACTGTGAAGCACTCCAAGTCATGTGCAATTCCTCGTGCAAAATATAACTGATATGTTGCTTTCATATCCTTCGAGTATTAGTACTTTCATATACCTTAATAGACCGATCTTCCAAAATCATATTGTACAATTCTTGATTACTTATGGTCTGGTTGCAATATTCTGACTTCAGGCAGTCACAACCTCATTTTAACTCGACCACCCATTTCTTCATGGCAGAAGTTGAAGGAGAAGAGTCCCCATACACATTTACAATCCTCAAATGAATTTCGATAGGCATTAAACCTTCTTTTACAAAGAAATTTATTGCAGCACAATAATTGATTTTTTCCATTTCTAACAACACTCACACTGCAACTGATTCAAATGACTGGCCAGAGTAAACTGCTAGATGGAATATCTTGGAATTTCATGGCGTCTACTCACAGTTATGTCAACATGAGAGAGATAATTCATGCGAGTAGCGATGCCATTTATGGGCAAGGCCAAGAACTTTTCCCTCTTATAAGAAACATTTTATATTGAATCAGCACTGGATTAAAAACAACTAATATTTGTGCAATCTTGTCACTCCTGGTATTTTTGAGGAAATGTCCAAAGGTGGGTTTTCATCTGAGTATTTATTAATGTGTGTTCCTGCAGATAAAAATCAATTCACCTAAAAATTCTACACAAAAAATTAATGAATATCATTTACATAGGTTGTTGCTCACTCTGCCACCATGACACTTGCAGTGCAAGAGAATTTAACACAATCACATGGAAAAAATATATGACACCAGATCAATATTCCACAAGTAGCTTCATCAGGAATTCACAGCTTAACAAGAAATCCTGGGCCTTTTTTGGGGAGTACACAGGAATTCTAAATTAAGACCAAACTTAAGAGATGCATGCTTTATGTCAGATGCAAAGAACCACTAAATCCTGCCCTTCTCACCATTTTCTGCCTCTCGGAAATTCTTTTGATTCTTTCTTCTTCATCCTTTGCAGCTGCCATTGTCTCTTCTGCCAACTGATTTCCCTTCATGACTTTTCGTATGTTTTTCCTTCCCTTGCCTGTTTGTTCCTTGAATGGAAATGAGCCAACGGTTAATGGACTATTCCTTATGCAAAAATTATAACATTTTTAAGAAACCACAGACAATGATGCTTATGCCTCTATGGTCAGCAATTAATCACAGGAATACATAATGAACATTTTCGGCATTATGCATTGTGTATGTTTCAAGATATTAGGCAGAAGGATATGGTAGAGAATCTAAGTAATTAAACAATTCAAATGTAATATTAAAATCCTAAGAAGTAATTATTTAAGCTGATATAAAAGTCAATCCATTTGTAGAGTAACCATAAATTATCAAGGTTATTTTATTTTGTATTACAATCTTAATAGCTTGTTAAAAACAAGAGATTAATGACATTATGAAAGCTTAGGAAATCCTGGACTAATTGGTGTTCCCAAAAGCCTTTCCTGAAAATAAGGCTTCAAATTAACATGACATTCATTCATTTCACATTAAATTTAGTTCATAGAATCAAAGGGCAAATTCACCATATGCAATGTCAAACTTTTGTTCTTGAAGTAAGCTAGGAGTAATTAGCAAGGACAATTATACGCATATACTTTTGCAATTAGATACATAGGGTGGCCATATATTGGCAAATTTTTGTAACCATGAGCCATTTGAATTTATATTTTTGACAAAGTTTTGAATCTCAACTTGAAAATTGTCCTCAGGGCAGATGAGTTGAAACGTTAGCCAACATGGTACCCCAAACCCAGTGGAAGACCAGAGAAAACTTCATAAAGCTGACACGCCAGGAAAGTACCAGATCATATTTCCGCTACATTAACATGCTGGGTCAAAAGGGCAAATTAAAAATTAAATAATTATATCTCTCTTCTGTTCACATGGACAAGAGCATTTCCAGACATCATGTCAATGATATCTACTAACCTTTTCTTCTTCCTCTTCATCCTTGCCATTCTTAGCCTTGATGCTTCCTTCATCAGAATCTGAGTCAACCACTTTAATTCGACGTAGTTTCTTCTTTTTCCTATGAATGATAAATTTATATGCATCTGAACAAAAAGTTAAATAGTAAACTGAGACTCAAAACTAACAGGCCACAAGAGACATGATGGAAAATACAGTGCAAGGATATGGAAAGTTTATAAAGGTAAAGCAAAATCGGTTCACCAAACAAGAAGGTGAAAGCAAGGGATTAATAAGGGAAAATCCACACAAACATTCAAAGATAAGCCAGAAAAATTACTAAATGAACCTGGGAAGATCCAAGAGCGATGAAAGGATACCCAGAGGAACTACATGGTGGAGATCTATTAGGCACGTTACGAATAATTTATAAAATAACTTTGTTGCAAGATGGAAAGTGCATTTAGGGAATTGAAATAAAATATAGATGGTGGAGCTACTCAAGGTTTAGGAGAAGGTGAAAGGAAAAATTTTTATGGACTAATTCATAGCATTTATGAGGGAGGCAATTGGGCTAAAGATTTCTTCAGATAAGTGTTATTACCACTCCCAAAAAGGGAAAGGAAGCCATATGTGAGCACTATACAAGAAGTTGTTTTCAAATGCAGTTTAAGTGGTACTAAGATTCATTAATAAGAGGATGGTGAGGACAGCAAATGATTGCTTAGGAAATAATCAATTAGGGTTAAGGAAAGGGAGAGGCACACAAGATGCCACAGCAGAAAATGAGGCTACTAATACAGAGGAATATAGAATATATTCAGGATTTTTTGTTTGTTTTGTAGATTTCATCATGGAGTTTAATAGAGTTAATTGGCTAGAATTAATGTAAGTATTACAGAAGATAGGAGTAGATTGGAGGGATATGCCACTTGTCTCTTTCATAACTTTGTCTCAGACCACTCTGATGCAGATGACAGCTGGACGGTTTTAACAAGAGGGATTTCCATTATCACCAATGCTTTTCAAAATATATGTGGTGGAAATGGTAAGGGTGGCATGGAAAAATATAGAGATATGAATGAATGTCCTAGGGGAATCCATAAAATCAGTTGGATTTGTGGATGATCTTGAATTCTCCACTCAGTCAACGGATTATAATCATTGCTGTGCAGATAAAAAAATCAGTGTGATAGGTATGGGATGAGAATAAATGTAAACAAAACAAAGGTAATGAGATTTTCAAAAAACAGGAAGGCTAAGTTAAATGTTAAACTAGAAAGAAAAAAGTAATGCAGGTGGAACAATTGACTTATCAAGGCAGCATGTTGGACCAAGACAGTCAAAGTATCAGGAATATAAGAAGAACTGCATTAGGGACAGAAACTTTCTCAAAGAGGAAGGAATTGATGACAGAGAAATTGAGTGAGGATGTTAAGAAAAGATCATTGAAAACTTTGAAACAAAGCAGTTTTGTACGGTGCAGAAGCTTAGGTATTGAGGCAAGATGATAGGCATACATGTAGATTAAATGCTTTTGTGGGTGTGGAGAAGGATGGAAGAGGTAAAATGGATGAAAGGAAAACAAATGAGGAGGTATTATAGCAACTGAACATGGGAATTGAACACACAATTGTGTATCTCTTACCCTCATGCATTGGAATAGTGTGGCAGAGCCAACTGAGTACTGAGCCTACATAGGCATGGATGGTCATGTGCTGACAGCTTGAGAGGAAGTGAGGGCATGAGTTTCCTTCAGAGGGAGCAATTAATATGAAGTGAGAGTACATTGGTACTCTCGTGATAGTATAATCTTGTGAATAAAGATACCTTAGGGGTATAAAGCTTGCTAAGCTTTTCGTACAACATAAATAATAAAGGAAAACAGTGATTCACCACCTATAAGTTTTACTGCAAATAATTACTCAACAAGAAGGAAATTTAACATGCAACTCTTTCCAATTTTATAATTTGAAAATATTTTCAATTATCAAATCCAAATATCAAGAAAGTCTTCATTAATGAACATGCAGCATTTATAAAATATGATAGCATTATCTATCCCTGAAATTCAGCTTGAACAAATTCACACTGAGCAAATTGTATTATCTAATGGTTATATTGTAGTGAATATTTTATAGTTTAATCATTGTAAATGTATTTATATGAATTTGTGAAATTCCAGGTATTTTTCATTTATCTGGGTAAACAGTCACCCTGATAAAAGTTATAAAGACCGATGACATAATATTTACTTGACTTTTGATTCAGAGCTTTTAGCTGAACTGGAATCTGAAGCTTTCCTCTTCCTTTTCTTCTTTTTAGTTCCAAAATCACTCGAATCAGAGTTCTTATCTGAACTTGAAACCACAAGGACATCAGAGTCAGAATTGGCTAAACACCTTCGTAACTTCGACCTGCAAGAAGAGAAAAATAATTTTTAACAAATTGAAAAAGAAATCAAAATCTTTTAAGCTCAGTACATAAAGAGAAGGCAATCATTCAGCAAAGTACAGGGGTAGTTTGAAAGGTTCTCAGAATCACCACCAGATTTCAGTGCGAGTGCAATGAGTTTCCCATGTAGTAATAAGTAATCTTTTATGAGTAAATGCTTCACATATCAGTGCTCTGATAAGAGGTCTGTGGCACAGATGCCTCTCTATTTTTGTTTATGAGTAGTGATTTGTGAAGATGGAAAAAAAAGAGGTTGGAGTAGTGATGTAATACTTTGTATAGAAAGCATGAAAGCACAAGCAATTCATGTGGACTTTCAGGACACTCTAGGGGGACTCTGCTCCTTCATATTCAACTGTTGTGAAGAGGACAAATGAGTTAACCTTTGGTCGGGACAGCTTAGATGATGATCATGATGGTGATCAGCCAAAATTTGCCACTGCCCCAGATATTATTGCAAAAGTGCATACAATAATCATGGACCATTGTCGACAGAAAATTAGAGAAAAAACAGAAACCAAAGGGATGTCATCTGAATGGGCATATCACATTTTAAGAGTGGATTGGACATGGGAAAATTATCTGCTAGATGGGTGCTGCAACTCTTGAAGCAGAATCACAAATCCATTCGAATGGAAATTTCCAAACAATGTTTGACCCATTTTAAGAGCAACCAACAAGATTTTCTGTGCTGGTTTCTGACCAAAGATGAAATTTGGGTGCACCACTATACCCCAGAGACAAAAAAAAAACAGTGAAAGAAGAGGAAATATGTTGATTCACTACCACCAAAGAAAGCAAAGGCAATACAGTCAGCCGGAAAGGTGATGGCTTCAGTTTTCTGGGATGCCAAATGGATTTCGCTGATAGATTATCTTCCTACTGGTCAAACAACTACTGGACAATACTACACTAACCTTCTGGACCAACTACAGCAAAAGATACATGAAAAAAAGGCCAGGTTTGGAAAGAAAGTCATCTTTCATCAAGACAATTTATGCCCACACACAAGTGTCATTGCCAGAGCAAAAAAAACATGAACTAAGATATGAATTGTTGCCACACCAGCCTTGTTTGCCAGATTTGGCTCAAACAGATTTCCATCTCTTCCCCTAGCTTAAAATTTTCCTCAGTGGATGGAGATTCTCTTCAAACAAAGAACTAACAGCCAAAGTAGACAAAAATTTTGCAAGCCTGAAAGAATCAATTTTTCGAGACATCAAGAGATTTGAACATCGCTGGACCAAGTAAATTACTGTATAGGGAGACTACATTGAAGAATAAAAAAGTTTCACTGAGGTAAGTCATTTATTTCTTCTCCATTCTGAGAACTTTTCTAATTACCCTCATAACAAGCTAAGTATGAAACAAGGAGGACAAACAATGAGCAAATACATACAAATAGGGCATTCACAGAGCAAGCAAAAAGTAAAGGAGACCTAATGCCTTAATATTTCAATCACATATACAATAACAATTCATGATATGATTTTCATGAACAATCATCATTTCCTCAAGCAGAAAACATTGGAATTGCATATAATTTCGAACATATATGTGAAGGCCCCAATTTTTTTTTACATGCATAAATAAAAGCAAGATGATCAGGCTAAAAAAAGTGTGATTTATGGATGGAACAGAATAATTACATTAGAATAAAAATGAAAGAATTACATTCAAAATGAGAGAAAACTGTTAGGAGAAATAAACCATAAAGCAAAAAGTCCACCTTGATCAGTTAAGTCAATAGCCAGACATACTGAAATCTAAAATAACAAAAATAAATGTACATGTTTAAGACATAAATTTGAAACAAACCTGGTCTTACGAGTATTGTTGTCGGATCCATCAGCAGAATCACTAAAAGTAACAGACAGTTTGGTGAAAATTATGACACAATCAACTCATGTACATAGATATCAAACCAACACATCTAAGATTCATATGCATTTATTATGGAGTATGATGTTATGCTTGGAGTTCAAAAATTGTAAGAAAAATATAAAACTCGCGATTATATCTGAGAAATGATAGCAAAAAATATTTAGTGTACAATGTTATCGAAAAACTTCAAAATCTTATTACTTAGGCGATTTCAAGTTTACAAAATCATGCAAAAATCCTAACAGACCCAATTGAAAACACATACAAAATAAATGCAAGTGAAAATTTCTACAGACAAAATATTGTTTTTGTGGCCTGTATATTACGTTTTACCTTAAAGACAGTCTTTAAGAATATCAAATTATTGGCTAAGCCATGTGTCAATGTATGTAATTTTATATTAATTTAAAAAATATAATTTTCATTGAGGTAGCCGAGATCAAGCCATAACCTTATTAGCATTAAAGTGAACTTCATTAAACATGCATTGAAGGTCATTTGTCAGACATCACCAATTAAAATTACCATACCACACTAGTGTACTTGGTTATCAAGAAGGAGCATACATGATTTTCATTATGAAAGTTATTTTTTAGTCTACTAACTTAGTGCAAGTTTTCATGGACAGTGACATTTACACATTCCAGTACTTGTAAGCCCTAAGTAACTGTTCAAGGGAGCTGATTGGCTAATTAAGGCTGATCATCTGCAAACCTGAATGATTTTATGAATTCCTGCCTACTTCATTCCTATCTCCAGTTTTTCCCATGCCGCTTTTACCATTTTCTCCAAACATCCATTGAAAAGCATGGGTGATCATGGACCTTTAGTGGTTTTACCTCTTTTTCCAATACTGCCAATCCCAACTCTCCATCTTATACTCCCGACTGAGTAGTCTGACACATTTACAGGTTAGTATAAGCCACTTATCTTTCAAATCTGCTTCTATTTTCAGCAATTCATTCATTAATTCTAACCAATTTACTCAATGGAATGCCTTCTTCAAATATATAAAACAAATACATCCTGATTGTACTCATTAGTTCCTTTCTATTAGTGATTTCATTACTGTTATAGCATTACATGTACTTCTTCCCTTCCCAAACTCACACTGCTCATTCCCTAAGTAGTCAGTTAACCTCCTCTCCATTCCTTTATTGATGACCCTATGTCACTTTTTTCAGGTGTGTGGAATCAAACTTATTTTTCTATGATCCTCGCATAGGGCTGGCTATCCCTTCTATGGGATAGTAACTCATACTTATCTAACAAACTCTTCCAGGTATATTTTTTCCTCTTAAGTGCTTCAAATTAGCCCATAAAAACTCTTCCTTCCACATTTAAACCCTTAAGTAGTTCCGTGGGAATGCTCTTTAGCACCACAGCCTTATTTGATTTGCTCAATACATCATGTATTCCTGGACATAAGCTAATGATAGAAAAGTGATATCAGGCATTAATTTTTCCTGAGATTAACTTCAATATTGTTAGTTAACTGTTTAAGGTAGGTTTTGTATGGATACATACTGAATGTAGCTACATTTCTAAGTCTCACCTGAGAAAGGTACAAAATGACACCCTACACTCAAATAAGCCCTTGTTAAATTCCACATACTTTCTACTTTCATTCATCTTACCCAAATCATCTATTCTCCCCCCCCCCCCCCCCCCCGAGTTTGCTAGCCCAATATTCTCCCCTCTATCAGTCTTCAACATTCCATTGCCAACCAAATGCTCAGCACCCACCTTTCCAGCCACCTTTGGATTTCTGCCAACTCTCTCTCCTTCCTCATCATGCCTAACACTTCTCCATTTATTTTCCTCTCCATCAATTTTACCTCCACTCTTCTCCAAATCCTCCGATCTATGCCTATCATCTTGTTTCAACAAGCAAGTTACTGCTTTATACAAAACAATACCCCATTTCAAAATTTTCACTAATCTATTCTTAACATTTTTAATCAATGTCCTTGTCACTAACTTCCTCCCCTAAGTATAAGCTTCTTTGCCTATGTCAATTCTCCTTCCTATGTACCAACTACTTTTACCATCTTGGCCCAAAACACTTAATGATAAGTAAATTCTTCCACCTGTCTAGTTAATGATCTCCAATTTAAAGTCTAACTTTGAATACACTAGACTTTAAACAAAAATTTTATGCAGGATACTGACAAGTTTGGCATGTGGCTTTTTTCTGTCTTGGATGGAGGATCTTTTGCAAGCATTTCACCTTTTATAAACACAACTGATGTTAGTATTTACTTAGTTAGTTAGGAAGGAAGGCTGGAAATGCAATGCTTTATGATATTGGTCATCACTTTGCTTTGCATACGTTTAAGACAAATATTACTGACAAACATTAAGACAAACATTCTATTTCTTCCTTCGAATATTTCTCTTAAAAATTTACCTTTGTTGCACATCCATGCATTATAAATGCTAATCTCACAAATATCATAAGTTTTGAGAGTAAAATGTCACACAGATTCCATATAATACTGACTATCTACTACCACAAACATGGAGATCTGTAATTAATAGCCTGCCAAGTGGGCTATCACAACTACTGGATAAAATTAAAACAATACAATACCAACCTTGATGAAGCTTTTTCCTTCTCTTTCTTAGCCTTCCACTTTTTTTCTTCCTCATTTGAATCTGTCTCACTCAGTTTTTCATTCAGCAGTTTATCTCTTCGCCAAGATGATTTGGAAGTGATTTTATCAAAATCAGAGGATGAGTTGTCATCATCACTTTTATTTTTATCTTTTCCTTTGACCTGCCCTTTTTTCTTTATATACTTTGCTTCAAAATTTGCCTTTTTCTTTGTTGGTACAAAATCACTTCCACTGCTGGAGGAATCTATTCATATAAAAAAAAATCATATGAATGTTTGTGAACAACTTATCAAATATATATATATCGCTTAGGCGCTTAAATCTGGACCAGCAACATATATATATGTTGCTGGTCCAGATTTACACCATGTATGTGTGCGTGCGTATGTGTATATATATATATATATATATCTGGACCAGCAACATATATATATGTATATATATATGTATATATATATGTATGTATATATATATATATATATATATATATATATATACACATACGCACGCACACATACATGGTGTAAATCTGGACCAGCAACATATATATATGTATATATATATGTATATATATATGTATGTATATATGTATGTATATATATATATATATATATATATATATATATATATATATATATATATATATATACACATACGCACGCACACATACATGGTGTAAATCTGGACCAGCAACATATATATATGTTGCTGGTCCAGATTTAAGCGCCTAAGCGATATATATATATATATATATATATATATATATATATATATATATATATATATATATATATATATATATATATATATATATGTTGCTGCCAGAAGCAGAGCAGAATTCCATCAAAATGCTCAAGAAATAACGTGCAAGTGAGCTTTTTGTACGTTTCTATACTGTTTGTTGCTGTGTCCACTTTAATATTCAACACTTCCGTGTTACGTCGACGAAATCATCCAATCAAAAATATATATATCTTTTCAAAAAGTATCAAGACTTTTTTGTTTGCTCAAAAATTATTTATTTATTCATGAATATCTATTTGCCCCCTTCAAAGTAATTCCCATTAGATATTATACACTGGTGCCAATGTTTTTTCCAATCCTCGAAGCATTTCAAAAACTCATTTTTTGTGATCTTGTTGAGCTCCTTCTTCGATGCTGTCAATCTCGTCAATCATAGCGTAGCGTTGTCCTTTCAAGGGTCTCTTCAGTTTCGGGAAGAAGAAAAAGTCACTCGGGGCCACATCTGGGGAATGCGGTGGCTGCGGCATCATAAGTGTGTTGCTTTTGGCCAAATATTCACGCAGAAGTAACGATGGGTGAACAGGGGTGTTGTCATGGTGAAAAAGCCAATTTTTGTTCTTCCACAAATCCGGGCGTTTGTGGCGGATTGCTTTGTGCAAATTGCACATAACTTGAAGGTAATATTCCTTATTTACTGTTCTACCCTGCGGCAAGAACTAATGATGCACCATATCCCTGCAATCGAAGAAAACTGTTAGACCCTCAGGAGCAATTTTGGAACAAATTTTGCAGCGACACGTGCCTTGCCCAAATCATTGGTAAACATCGAATGGCACGAGCCAATCGATATGTTTAAGTCCTCAGCAACTTCCCTAATAGTGATTCGACAATTGGCCAAGACTATTTTCTTCCCTTCGTCAATGTTTTTGTTTGTTGTAGACGTGCTCGGGCATCCGGCAAACTCTTCGTCGTTCACATCTCCTCGGCCCTCTCAGAAGATTTTGTACCACCGATAAACGTTGCTTCGGTCCGAGGTAGCTTCTCCATATGCCATAGTCAACATTCGCAATGCATCTGTGCACTTAATTTCATTTTTCACACAAAATTTGATACAGATTCTTTGATCCATTTCTTGGAATGGGCAAAAATCAAAGACAAGCCAAAACATGTCCAAGTAAAACAGCCGTCAAAAATTAACAGAACATTCAAAATGGCCAAAGTTTTTGGCATAAGGGAGAGATTTAAGTACCAACATACTGCCACAACAAAATCGAAAATCAAATATACCTAACCCACTAAAATTCAAAATTCGTGATACTTTTTGAAGAGACCTTGTACATACACCTTGGGTGGAGCTGCAGGTTCCCAGAGACTTGCCCAGGAACCGAACCCAGGACCCTCCGGTCACATATATACATACATACACACATGTATGTATGTATGTGTGTTAATATATATAATTAATTTTTGAATAAACCTTTTACATAATTTAGTTTTTCATCACTGAAAGCATTATCGTATTTTACATTAATTAAATGAGGATTTTGCTTTACAGGAAAAATCCCGGAATGGATTATGCTCGTTGTACGTGGTTACACCTTTGTTTTATAATTCATTTCCATTCCACTTCAATACATACCCATTGGGGAGCTGTTTGCCAACAATTCTGCTGCCAGTGCATCCATCATTTTTACCTCTCTTTTTGTGCCAACTTTTGACAGCTCATCAATATTTTCAGTGTCACCATCATGAAGCTCATCATCTGAAAAAATTATTTAACCAATTAAAATTTATAATAAATCAATTAATGAATAGCTTTTACAATAGGACTGTTATTATAATTACATATCAAAAGTTACAAAATAGCTATTTGACACAGAAAGAACAATATGAACGTGATAAAGAGAAACCAATACCTAGACCAGTTTTTAAGAATACATGAATCTCAACATGTTTTCATTGAAAACAAACATCACTGAATGCCTATTACGTGCATATGTAATAGTAAGTAATTGGATAGGTTTTCTAGAAAATTAAAAAATTGAGTACGTGAAATTCTATGCCTCTATTTGTGAAGTTTTATTTGAAACCATGCACAGAAATCAAGTGTAATGAAATGGCTTTAGTGCTTCTCCATCTACATGGTGTCATGGTCATGTGAATATTATTTCTTAAGCCCAAATATTGAAATAAGACTCAAACAGGTAAGCCTGTTGAATCCCATTATTTTTCCATTTCATGAATAGATTGGCGACTTTGAAACATGCCAAAACCAATTATTTGCTGATGACACACTGGGAAGTACAAACATCAGCCAAATAACAAATAAGATAATTTTATACATGAGTATTTGAAGCAGGAAGATAACAGTTTGGTGTCAATAAACTTATGTTAGTTACTCATTTGTACATTCATTATCAGTTATCAAAAACTTTTATTTCATAAACATATAGAATAAACTTAGATGTACGTAAATTGATGCTGATGAAATTGAACATAATTTGGTTGGTTTGAGTCAAAATACCCCAATATTAATTTATTGAAATGGAAAAAATACACTAGTTAAAAGGGTACTAAAAAGAATTTTCCAAAATATTTCAAAAAACTTTTCATACTTATCAACTTTTATTAAGCTCAAAAGTATGTTTATTTCATTTCTTAAATATATGGACTTATGCAAATTAATGCTTCATAAATGCAAACACTATACAATATTCTTTAAGTGTGACTGCAATTTTGCAATAGTTTTAGCCAGGGATAAGAGAACAAAAAAATCCAAAACATTATAATTAAAAATAAATAATAAGCAAAATAAAGTGGTTTTGTTATTTTTCTCATTTGATTATCATCTTCAACCTAACATTTAAGTATCTAAAATTTTACACTACCTGCTGTATAAAAAATACAAGTCTTTTGACACAAAACATTCTGATTTACATGTCAAGTGCTATAACACTAAGCACATTTTTTCTGACTGTTTTCCTTTGTAATCCAAGCAGGTCTGAGAAAATGGTAAGTTTGGCAAAATCATTAAACAGATCATCATCATCAATATACTTCCACACAGTGTTAACTGTAATTGGTGTACCTTTATTCAGTCGTTTCATCATATACCTTCTTTATGTACTGTCCAAATAACCTAATTTCTTCCCTTTTCTCTCCAATTGAGCCAACATTATCCAATCACTGCATTCAAAATCCCACTACCTCCCAACATTTCCTCCATTCTATTTTGTTGATTTTGGAATGCCAGAAAAACTCTCATTATTAAAATATATACTAATCTCTCTTTTTATGTTTTTATTTGCAGTGAATATTATAAAAGACATTCTCTCTGCAAACATAACGCTGCATTAATGAAATATTTGGGGGACTGAAAAGTTTCTGAGCTAACAAATAAATGATTTTCTTCAAATTTATTTTTCAACATAGTCTAAATTCTTTTTCCAGCAATGCTTTTCTACCTCTGCCAAATAGTAGTTGGCAGGGGTCTTTTCCTTCTCCTGTTTCCAAGAGCCTCACAATTTTCAACTTTTTTACCCAGTTGACATTCTAATCTATCGTTTTAATCCTTTAGGGCTGCTATTACTTCCTTAGCTGTTTGCAATTCACTCCTTAGCTTTTCTATTTTAGCCTAGTTCATTTGAAACACTCTTTTCACATTCTCCACACTTACATCCTCCTTGATTACACTCTTTCATGGTTTTCTTACCATACTTGAAGTGAAGTCAACATCCACCATCCGTGCATTGGGCACCGTTTTTTCAACAACATTTACAGACCTTGCACTTAATCACCACTTTACTCTCCGGAATGACCTCCCCAGGCATTTTGACTACAAACTTCCACTTCCTCGGAGCAGTGAGAAAACACATCCACTGTCAGTGACCACATACAAATGAATGAATACCACGTACGACCGCATATGAATAAATGTCCTCCAAGCAAAGCTTTATGGTTAGGTAACAGGAAACTGGGGGCCAGATCTGGTGAATATGGTTAGTGGTCAACCAATTCAAACTGAAATTTGTCAATTCTAGCCATGGTGACTGCCCAAGTATGAGCAGCTGCACTGCCTTGATGGAAAAGCACTTTCTTCTTCTACAAATGCAATCATTTTTTTTTGCTATTTCTGTCTTCAGCTTGTCAAGCAATTATATATAATACTCTCCAATCATTGTTTCACGTTTTTTAAGATAATCAATGAACACAATTCTGTGACTATCCCAAAAAAAGATTGTCATCACCTATCTGACCTATGGAACCGGCCCTCTTAATTCCTTAATTCAACGGTTATCCAGGACCATTTGGTGAACTTTTTTGATGTTATCTGTATTGTCTCAGTTTTTGGCCATCCCGAATTCTCCATCTGCCAATCTGGTACAGTCAGATTTAAATTCAGCCATAAGTGAAAAAAAAACTGTGGTCTTACAGTCTCACATTCTGCAACTTAGCTCTTCTTGAATTTTGGTATTAAATTTAGCTTATAACTACTCCAGAGAAACTTCCTAATTAATGACATGAATTATCAGAAAAAGCACTTTCCTTTAATATTTCCTAATCCCAAGAGAAATTCCTTGAGGATAATATCCACTCAACTGCCTTTTTCACCTTCATATTTCTTCAGATCATCAATACCTAAATTAAACTTCCGACTCTGGCGTGTAAGTGATACAGCACGAGTGATTGGGTTTGAGCTCAAACTGATACCATGCAAACCACAAAACATAAAAAACTTACCTTTACAAGGAATTAACTGAATTTTAGAGTGGTTATAATTATTTACAGATTTCTCACTACAATTCAATTTCCTCACATTTCTTCCTGTACAGGTAAAGGATACATAATAAATAAATATAGTATAAGTAAGTAAGAAAATAACCTTTTTAATAGTCTAAAATTAATTAAGTTTAATAGATATTAACTTTTGCAGTTGATGTAAAATTCTCACATCAAACTCCAAGGTACGGCCAATTGTTCAGTTCCTCCACTCCTCTTCTCTGTCTAGTATATAAACCTGTGTGTCCTCTGTATTTCACCTGATGATGACTTTGTAAGTAGAAACCTAGGTCGTGCATAATAAAATATAAGTGGAAAAATAAAGTATTTTATTTTCCAATAGTTAAATTCAGTTCAGCCAATGGGCCAGTTTCTTTCCCTGTGCCTAATATGGTTTCCTAGCAAGACCTGATACCCGAAAAATCACAAAGCTTGACGCAAAGATGGAACTGAGGGTGCCCAGAGAGGCTCACCCGGGAATCAAACCTGGGCCCTCCGATCAGTAGCCCAACACTTTACCCCTGGACTACCATGACCCCTATATATATAAATACACACATGTGTGTTTGTGTATATATATAAAAAAACCATGAACACAGTAATCAACCCAAAGGTTGGTTTGGTAGGTGATGGCTGAGTCCACCTAGTACTAAGCCTTACGGCGTGTGAAATTCACACGCCGTAAGGCTTAGTGCTCAGAGAGGCTTGCCCGGGAATCAAACCTGGGCCCTCTGGTCAGTAGTTCAACGCTTTACCCCCAGGACTACCACGACCCACATATATATACATATGGCACAGGGAAAGGAACTGGCCCCCCAACTCTGATGTGTGAATTTCACATGGCTTGTACTGGGTGAACTCTACCATCACCTACCAAACCGACCTTCGGTTTGATTACTGTGTTTATGGTTTATATATATGAATGTGTATGTATATATAAATGAATGTACATGTGTGTATGTATATATATATATATATATATATATATATATATATATATATATATATATATATGATCACATTAGTTATTTAAGACAGTAAACATTACAGTACCATTGTCACTGGAATCTTTCTCGTTGTCTCCACTTCCCTTTGACTTGGATTTCTTTTTTACTTTCCTCTTCTTCTTCTTCTGTTTACTAGAACTGTCATCACTATCACTGTCACTTGAATTATTTCCGACTTTATTTAAGCTGGACAAATTTCCCAATCTGAAAATGCAATTAGAGTATCAGTATGCAAATAACATATAAATTAAAACTTCTAGTAAACCACTGGAATTAGAACAAAAAGAACCGAGATGTGTCTTACACCCAAATTATACATTTCTCCACTCAAAAGATTGAACTGAATGAGATTCAAGAATGGGACTGAGAAGAAAATATACCATAATTTTTTTTCTGGGAAACTGAAGTCATTGCATGTACCAAAGATCCCTCCATAATTTATCTTAGCAATCATATAGGTGGCACATTTCACATCCAGACAAAGGTCTCCAGATATTGAGAAAGAAAACCAGCAGATAAAAAAACCAGATGATGATGATAAATTACATATATTTTTTATATTAAAATTTCACTGGTGGCCAATCTTCAAGCCCTTAAGCTTGTCCATCGGATTCCAGATGGTGGGTTTACCCCTAGATATCAAGGTTACCAGCAAAATAAGCAACCATACTTGATAAATAAGCAGTTACGGCAAAGATCAGTGGTTGTAACTTGAGGAGGGCAGAGGAGTCCATTTGTGTAGGATTGCCTAAAATTTCTATGTAATCCTACAAAGGTGCCATGACTTGGCAAATGGTTGTCACCAAACATCAGGCTGCCAATTACCTAGAGGAAGGGACAGCAGCCCTCCTCCGTGCAAACAGAAGTATAGACAAGAGTGGTTAGCATGACAACTCATGCCACTGCTGGCATGAAACCAGTAACTTTAATAGCTACAACACTGCGGTGCCTACAGTAATACCATGTTAACATTCCAAGAAGCAGCAGTTCACCTATTCTTATTTTTCCCTTTTGATTGACTAAAATAAAATGTGATGGAATCCCATGGAGACAAATGTTTCTTTTATGGTGCAAAAGTCTCCTATTCAGATTTATGGGTGGGGATTACTCAAAGAGAGCAGTACATCAGTTAAAACTAGTAATACACCTAAGGAATGGAACTTGGGATGTTCAGGCACTCCAGGTAAGCAGCATATTAGTGAAATTAAAGGTTGTGGTGCATAGAATGTAAATAAAAAGTATGAGAGATATGAAATGACACAAAGAAGTGAGTCTTTTGGAACAAAAGCCGTCAAAGTGGAGGCATCATCCTGTGAACAAGTGCAGCAATAATAATGATGCACATCCAACAATAATAAAATACAAAAAACCCATCAAGGTGAAGATAGGAATGAAACCCTAAGTGTTTCATGGTGTAAGTATACTTTACATGACCATGGTGTACTATAATAGTGATGAGGCAGAGGATTTTGTAATGACATAATTGAAAAAAAATCAAAATGAGAAGAAAATCTAATTATACTTTAAGCCTAGAGTACACTCTTCAGAGAGAGCCAAGAAGGAAAAATGTGTAGTCTAAGATGTTGAATTAAAAATGAAATTAAAAGAATTGGGAGTCCTGCGAACCAGACAAATTAGTTATCGGAGGGAAACAAAAAATCTCTCAAAATTTCCTAGAAATTAGAGCTTCATAAAGCTATACAACATTAATGCGTGATTTGTATCTAAGAGGGTAAAAGCTGTTGGACTTCAAAACTGATGTAAAATAACTTATTTTAAATCTATGAATGCAAACTATGCAAAATTCCTTTGAAAAAAAAACACAGGTAGGCAAGAGAAACATAGAACATATTTTCAAATATAATAGGGTAAGACATAAAGGAGTAAGTAGAAGAGTTAGAGTGAGGCAGTAAGATCACTAGGTAGCATGGAAGAAGCCCGAGGGATGGCTATAGTAAGCAGGCTGAATAGCTATTAAGGCTATCCAGCAGAAGAAACATATAACTTATATAAACTAATAAACCAACCTATGGCACCAAGGAAATGGATGACAGGAGCAGCAAAGAAAAGAAGACTGGTAGCAATGAAAATGTGGTACTACCAAAGAATAACAGATATAAAGTTGATAAGAGTAACATTTTATAGTCTAGTTTTCACTGTAGTAACAATTATTAGTTCAATATATAATGATTGGATTGTGTGAGGGTAGTTTGAAAAGTCCACGTCAAGAGAGATGATACCATTGGGGTGTGTTGAGATTGGTGTGTGTTATATATTCAATTAGCGGAGAGTTGAATAATTTCCCAAAAGGATGAAAGAAAATTTTGTGTTGATCAAACATTATATTATGGAAGTTAAACTGCCTTGGGAGAAAAAAAATATCTCTAACATTCTATGCTACCCCTTGAGAGTCAGAGGGATGCCTTGCTTTCATCTTTGCTGGGACAATAAAAAAAACTTTCTCTTCTTCCTCTCTCAAGTGTTTCTGCTGGAAATTCACAACCATAATTACATACAAGTGTTTTGGCTGCTGTGTCTGTACCAAGGCTGAAAAAAATTTCTAAATTTCACACAGCTGTCATGCATATTGCTTTGAAGTTGTGAAATTTAGGATATTAATATTAAAGCTTAAAACAATATATTTAATTCAAAATAAATGAAAATTACAACAAATAATCAAATAATATTTAAAATAATAATGGCATAAAATAGGAACATTCTGTACCATATTTTTTTGTTACATTCATTTTTTGGCTTTGTCAATTTAATATATTCTTCATTGTCATTAGGCAAGCCCAAAAACTGAGCCTTAAAAATTGTTGTCATACTTGCTTACAGGTTCACCAACTCAGACAGGTTTATCTCCCGTCATCTTTGCTTCCATTGCCATCACCCCTGATATAAACAGAGAGGGGATTTTGATTCCTGTCTACCCTTTACCCTTATCGCCTTTCCCTTGAATGTGATCAAATGATGTATGAACACTATCCTAAACAGCCATACTCTAAAGCCTTGGGTCACTGTCCCACAATAACAAGAGAAGAGATTTATCTGATATCCACTAACTTCTATTCACTGCTGAAGTGATGAGCTATGTATAGTGTAATAATTTATGATTGGCACATTAAAAACAAAAGAACCACATTACCATGCATGCTATTTTCCTGCATTATAAAAAAAAACATTTTCTACGAGCAGACAAGAGCTTCAATAGATCTTCCGATTAGTTTGGTAATATGTGCTGATGTACCTTGCATTACAGTGTATCATGCAATGCAGTGATTTCTTAGAAGACTTTAATTATTTGAATATTGGACCAATTTATAAATTTGCTCAAAATTTTACTGTAAGCAACAAATAGGTATTTATCGATAGTCAATTGGGATCAAGTGAGAGATTCTGAAGAGCAAACCTACACATGGCTTGGCATCAGCAAGTACTCAATACTATCATCCTTATGCATACCAAAATATCAAAATGGTATTTCATCAATTTGATATCACTAAAACTGATACATACCTAGTTAAATTGACCTCATTTTCACATCCCATTAATTTTTTTGCATTTTATTTGATGAAATAGGCAATATACTTTCATTGAATAAGGAAATGATTACCCTTTGAATTGAATAGAATGACTTTAAGGTAGAACCACTTGAATTACAACGTAAGTAATGCAGCATTTTTGTAAGTATTAAGAAGGGAATATGAGTATAGGTAAGAGAAAAAAATCATGCAGAGATAATGAGCAAATTTGAAAAACAGCCACCACATACCTGATGTCACTGTAAATATATACAAATAAAATGTGAACACTTAGTTTGAAAGCCCAAGGATGAAACTTTATATTCCCAATTTTTTTCAGTAACATGATTTCTCATGACAGTGATTTCAAGGAATATATCACCATGCCATGTGTCATGGCTTGCAGTATTTTATCTGCAAATATCAAAATAAGAGAAATATGTTTGATGAATATGCAATAGTTCCCAACTTGAATATTTTCAGCATACTTCTCAATGAATGGACATTTATTCCTCAAGACCATATTCTAACTACTTATAAATCCCTAGGCTTGGTGTTAATTGGCAATGCTGATGAGAATAGCAACATATGGATGGGATCTGAGAAAGTGAAACATAATGAGCTTGCTTGTAATTTATTTGCATGGGTTTATTTGTTCTATGGTTTGTTTTCAGCAGCTATGCAAATTTTCCTTGAATTATTCATTTTTATTACTTAGGTAAATGAAAATTAAGCCATTTAGCACAGGAAATGTGATTGAAAATGACATCTGCCAAATAGTAAAAAATGTTTAAATATGCATTCATAGAGTGAATAAAGAAAAAGTTCAAAATTTCCAGCAAATGAAGTGCCCTTCTCATGGTATAGACTAATGCAATCAGCGAGACTGAACACTAACTTATTTCATATAAATATATATATTAATAAAAACTAACATGTTAAGTATAAAAAATACACAATAAACCATTATTCGCCAGTCGATATATTTACACCATAAAAATAGTAATCAACACGAAGATCGGGTTGGTAGGTGATGGTAGAATTCACCAGAGAAATCGCAGAAACCTTAGGGATGTCAACTGAATTGGCATATCATATTTTAACAGTGGAATTGGATGAGAGAAAATCATCTGCTAGATGGGTGCCACGACTTGGCACAGGATCATTTGGTTCAAAACAATTCTGTAATAGGTAAAATGGTTCACCAGCTCTATTTTATGATTTCCCATGTTAATGCATAACTAAGCTTTCCTGGTTCTTGAAAACCACAAAACCTTTGCTTTTTTTACATTGAATCTCATTCTATACAAATATCACTGATCTTCTTATGCACTCAGCAGAGTTTACAACCCCTCGGCTGTCTGAGAAACTAAAGCTTGGTCACCTGGAAATCGAACTGATTCTATGAATGCCCTATCGATTTCTATTCCTACCTCCAGTTCTTCCCATGCCTCTTTTATCATTTCCTCCGCACATATGTTGGGAAGCATATGTGATAATGGACACCCCTGTATTACTCCTCTTCCTAACTATGCCCATTCCATCTCCCTTTCCATCACTATCAGTTTCTGTAACAATTCTTATTTTCTTTCAGTAATGGGGAAAGTATTTTCTGCAAATGTCTGTGAGATTGATATATTTTCCTTAACTTATAGCTTATACAACTGACTTCTTCGGCATAATGTTAATTAGAAATATACCTGAGCAGCATAAATGTAATAAAGCTGCATGAAAGAGAGTTAGAACTGGAAATATCACATAAACAACATTTGTTGGCAATAAATATTCAGGAAACAGGGAGTTCAAATTTCAATGAAATTGTATTTGCAAAGTAGTTAAATTATATGGCTTGGATATTTCTCTAATTGAAAATGTTACTTTCCAGGCATTAATATGGTCCAGTTCTCAAAATTGAGCTCTCATCTTGACCCAGTTTTTTTTAAACTGAGTAAGGAAAAAGGTGCTTTAGTCAACTCAAGTTCTTAAGGACAGACTATTTACTGTCCTTAATTGTGTTCACCATGCCAAATTTTTCTGCTTATAATATGGTGTTACGAGTAAGAAAATTGAAATCTTTAAGATACAAATACAAACAACTAAAGCAATATTAAATTTGACCTTCAAAGAGTTATACAGAAATCATTTCCTTACTTTGATGGCATTTCAGAACTATGACATAATAGATTTGATATTAGTTATTAAATAGTTTAGGTAAATGATTTCACCACCAAAATCATTAAAAACTGCAACCATGAACAAAATGAGAAAATAGGGAATGTCTACACCCAAGCAAGAAGAGAATAAGGTAACGACAAAAATCCACGTTATCATGGGATGGAGATTTTTAGAAGAGTCCCTTCACCACTTTAACAAATAATTTCCATTCATTCATTTAAAACCATGCTGAAAATATTGTGAAAACTCCTCTTTGCTCAATGGACTTTTATCTCTCATCATGATTTTCGCAGGTGAAAGAAAAAATCACTACACACACACATATATATACGTGTGTGTCTGCCCTGCATTCTTTCTGCATTAAGGAGGTGACCTTGGACAGCTAATGTAATCATATGTTGGGATGCTAACTGCAGATTCATTAGGTGCAGTTTGTTAATCTCAGCATAGTAATAACAGTGATGTTTATTATTATTTAATTGGTTAGATAGATGCTCTGATGGAACTCAGTACAGGTGATATGAAGGAATGGGCAAAATATTTCAATTTTATGAGAAATAGACACCCTCTAGATTAATATATGTGTGTATGTGCATGTATGAAGAAAGCCTTGGAGTAGGCCGAAAGCTCAAACAATCTACAATGTGAGTGTTTGTGTGTTATGTAGTTAACATACATACACACACACAGTTTTACTACCAGATCATCTATCTAACCAATTGAATAATAATAAATATAACTGTTATTACAATGTGGAGATGAACAAACTTATCCTCATAAATCTGTAGTTAGCATCCAAGCATATGATTACATCAGTAGTCCAAGGTCACATACTTAATGCAGAAAGAAGGTGGAAAACTGACACATTCAATAACCTCTTTTCTGCTCTTCAACTTTGTTTTGGCTTGGAAAAAGCTTAAAATATGACCGAAGCCTACATCTACTGAAAAAAATATAATGGTGTACTTATATAACCCCTTCACCACACATGAGTATCAAACACTGAAGTGAAGATGTGAAAATGTATGTGAGCAAATATTCCTACAAATCACACATAGTTGCTAGTTTTGATTCATTAAGTCAAAGGTCTGGAGGCAATACGAAAACTAAACGCCAATTTATTTTCTATGGGACAGACTGGGTTTTAAAAATACCATCCCTGATAACAGAGAAGTTGCTATAGAGCAGTCCCACTAGCTACCTCACAATCTCTTTCCAATAACATATTTCTACCATTGAAAAGATATTTGTGAGGGCATGAGTTTCTTAAGACATCTGAAAAGAAAAAAGCAACAGGGAAAATATGGTGACATTATTCTTATTAATTTTATGGACTTGGAACCTTGTCTTTGAGGAGAAGAGAATGAGCATAGAGTGACAGCTCTTGAAATGAAGGTCTCGCAAAGACTGGAGTAGTTGTAGTAGTATTTAGGGGAGGCGACTGACAGCTGAGGTCATTTGTGCCATAGGGGATGGACGGGAAAGGATGAAGGGTGGAGAGAAACCCAGCTACGGCATTAGCCTACTCTTAACAAATGGCGCCAAGGGGTCCGCAGCTTAACGTCCCATCCAACGGACAGTGTACTCACTCAAAGCGCCCTCCACAAAGCACCTCAAGTAGGGATCGAGATACCTCTGAAAAATATTCAAAACCGCCAGGATTTGAACCTCTGGGTGGGAAGTCAGTACGTTAGCCCCCGCACCATCTCAATCCCCGCAAAGACTGGAGTAAATAAGTAGGACAGAGAGGAGGATTAACACTGAGTTTTAAATAGGGTAGCTGAAAAGAGGAAGTGACATGGAAAAGACTAAAAAGGTACAAAGAAAATGGGGAGGATAATTAAAAGGCAGTGGGATGTTTGATGCCTTCATTGGGGGAAGAATACTGGGTAAGGGACAGAGGAAGAAAGATATGTCTTTTGAATGGTAAACAGGCAGAAGTTACAATGAATTGAAGAAGGAAATCATGTACAGATAAGAAAAGGAAGTTCTTGTGACACCTAAACGATGAAAGTCATTAGGGACCATCCAAAAATCTACCTTTAATGGGTAGAACACCTTGAATGAAATTAAACCAATTAATTCAAACTGGATCATTCCCTGTGATTACAGTGATTTCACACTACCAGAACATGTTTCATCATGTATGAATTCAATGGCACTCAAGCTACTCAAAAGGGAAAAAAGAGGCGTGAGTTCATATTGCAGTGTCATGTGAGAATTGGCCATAACAACCACAACACACACCACTCACCTATTTATGGCTTTCATCATGCTATCCCTCTTGCTTTTTTTGTTTAGGTTACATGTTTGATTGCTGTGGTTATTTAGTCTCTCCAACGACACAAAACATCCAGCTTTCAACCTCTCATCTTCCTGCAGGGACAATAAATGAGAATACAAATGTTTTTCATTGGACTTCTTGGCTTTTTTCTTAATTTTTCCTCCACCTGAATCAACACTGTCAATGTCACTGCTACTTGAAGAGAGATTACTTTTGTCCTCACGTGATCTGTAAACCTCAACTAATTTATCACTTTCATTTCCTTCCGAGGACGATAAAGAGGTATCGAGTAAGAAAGCCATTTTGGCTTGTCGATCATCACTTGAGGGTTTTATTGTTTCATCTGTCCTTTCATAATATTCACTTTCATTTTCTTTCTCTTCATTTACACTCCCCCCGATGGCATCATCGATACCAGTCCTTGCAGAAGTGTCCTCATTCACCGCAGTGTTCTTATCTATTTCATTAGTCTCCCCTTCACTACTTAATTGAGCAATGACTGAATCTACATTAACATTATTTTCCTCATCACTCTCAAATAAATCCTGTACTGAATTTTCAAATAGGCTATCATTTTTCTCACCCTCAACCACCTTTTTTTCACTGCTATCACCACTAGCTTTGCTACCATCTCCTGCCACGTCTATCGGAGTCTCTGAGTCTTTTACTGAAAGATTACTTTCCAAAACTTCCCCTTCACTTCCTCCTTTGCTTTTCTCTCCAGTTTCACCAGCAATTTCTGATGTTCTTTCCTCTTCTTTATGGCCTACATCAGCACTTTTCTCTCCCTCAGCACACTTTTCTTTTGACTTTTGTCTTTCATCAGCTTTGTCACCCTCAGTCTCACTTTCATTTTCGCCATCCTTCCCTGAACAAATCTTCTCAGCATTTGTGCTAGGACTAGTTTCTGGCCTGGGAGAAGTCTCCTTCTCTTGCAGACTGGATTTATTCATATTTCCAGTCTCATTTTCAACATCTTCATCACAATCCTCACCATTCGAACCAGCCTCATTCTTGCGCTCTGAAGACAAAGATTTTTTTGTTTCACCCACAGCGGCATTTTCTAGAATATTCTCTATATTTTCTACCTCTCTGCTCTCTGCTCCTCCACTACCCAAGGGTTCATCCAAGGAGACTGATGACGGACTCATGCAATTGCCTGCACTGGTGTTGACTGAATCATTAATAGCACTGAAGTCACTGTTCTTCAAAGTGTCATCCCTCATGTGAATATCCTCTGGTGGATCAGTATTCCCATTAACCAACATAGTATCATCACCTTCCTTCAGGGATAACTCACTCTTCTCAGGAGCATCAACTTTACTCATACTGAGCTCCTCCTCCTTTGAATCTTGATTTCCATCAACACCTGAAACTGTGTCACTCACTTCATTTCCTCTGATAATGTCCATCCACTCCTTTTCGGCTTCCAACACCTTGCTCTGCAATTCATTCGTCTGAGCACTGAGTTTCTGCAGTATTTTTGTAAAAGTTTCAATCATTTTAGTGAATTTAGCTGGGGTGGTGGGCAACTGATTATTTGAGACTTTGTTCTTTTCGGAGATCCAGAGATACAGTAGCTTTGTCTTCTTAGAGGTTGACTGGGTGATGACCTGAGTGTCCTTGATGAGGCCCTCCATAGTAATAGAAGTTTTTTGCATTACTGATATTTGGTGGGCTTCCTCATCCGTAACCTTTTGACCCACTGCACAATGACTTTCTTCCTCCGCCAAACTATCACTTTTTCCAGCATCAGTCTCCCTTTGTTTCGAGCTGGAGACATGCTGCTTGATTCCCTTTTCTTTTTCATGATCTTGCCCCTTATCCCTTTCTTTCAACTTCCTATGCTTGTGCCTTTTGCCATCATCATCCTTGGTGTCTTCACTGTCTTCTGTTTCTTTCCTTTTGTTTTTCTTACTCCTGTGCGGTTGTGGACTCTCCTTGTTTTTATGCCTGTCTGCGCTCTCCCGGCTGCACTTATTTGAAATACTATGGTCAATATCTTCATCATCAGAACTTTCTATTTTACGGGTTAAATGAGTATTACGTTTGCCAGGTTTACTTTTCTTTGAAGATTCACCATTCTCCACTGCACCCCTTCCCTTTTTATGCAACTTTTTTTCCCTCGTCACCGATCTCTTTTCCCTTCTTCTCTCATTGACACTTGACTCATCGTCATCATCATCATCTTCTCTGTAAGATATAAAAAAAAGGTAAAAGGTTAGGTACTGGATGCGCATTACAAATGTAATTTGCCACTAATTCAAATAATTAAAACAAATGAACAAAGGTAATCAACCAGCCATTAAATTTGAATGAATAAACCTTTTTTGATTTGTCATTAAAAGGGCTATAAAATGATTTTGTCAACTATTTTCATTCACCAGCAATTTGTTCTAATATATAATCAACTAACGTGTTAAAATGAGTGAATACAGTCATCACTTTGTTGAAATAATTGATATTAGGAATTAATAACTTTGAATCCATTTCAATACATTTCTTTATTTAACCCCAAAAGTTTCAACATTATCTTTGAGTGCAACCTATATAAGGCACATACAGGCTTTCATGTTTTATGGTAAGGCTCTTTATTAAGAGGGGGCTCTGTCTTGCATAGATTACATCTGAGAATGATGTCATTACATTAAAACTTGAGTTAAATAAATGAAATGTAGAAATGGATTCAAAAGTTATTTCTTCCTAATATGGCCATCGGGTTGCTGTTAAGTAATGGAGGAGTTCACCTAATGTCAATCCCAACGATGTGTGAAATGTGCATATCATGTGAGAGGGGACATATTCTTTCTCGGCACTACCAGAAACTTCCCACGAAGACCTGACACCTGACAAACCACACAGCTTGAATGAAGTTGTGGGTATTTATATGTCAACAGCTATCAAACCCTAACACTACAGGGCTCTACCAACTGGAATATCACACCCTCCCATACAAATCTGCTGAACCATCAAATGAAAACTGGCAAATTTATGTAAAAGCTTCATGATTAACATTATTGTTTCAGTTGAGTTGTATTGCCTCAATTGATGCAATTCATCTGGTAGAAAAAAATTAAACAAAATGTTTAAGAAGAATGAATCATGTTGTGATATTCAAATGAAGGAATGAATCAGAACAACATCAATTGAGATAGATAACCATGCAGGAGTCCATTCACAAAAAATACATGCACAGAGGGAACCCCAGAAACAAAAATTTCAGTCACCCAAATAAGAAATTTTCCCCCATCAATATCACATTGAAACAAATGTGGTCACAAGGAAGGCTTTCAAAACAATATATCAATAACTCAACAGGTAAAACCTTGTGAACTGTTTCATTAGTAATTGATTCAATCAACTTGAAACACTTGCCTTATAAATGTGATCTAATTTTTAGGATTTGATAAAAGGTGTTATAAATGATTTTAGCATAACTTTCAAAACCCTCAAAAGAGTGCCATTAATCTTGAACTACCACAAGTTACTGAAATGAATGTTCACTTATCAATAAATTCAAAGAAAATTGATGAGAAGTTACCCAATACACTGGTCCAAATGAAATAGGAAAAAAATGCCAGCTAACATGCAGTCTAAGTAATATACGCAGTCTATTTTGGCCACTATTTTATTCAATTTCAAAGAATAAACATTTTTCAATGGGATATTAAATGTCTGCAAAATTCTTTGGACAACAAAAAATGACATTCTATGGCTGAATTTCCCAATGCTGGGTTCATGTTACCCAGCCGTCAAGTAATTCACTTTGCTTTCCAGAGGATACTTTCAGTTTTATAAAGCATTCCACAACCCCATATAAGTTTATATTTTTGGCAAATATTGATTTTGTGGCAATCATTATTCACTGCAATGTCATAAATGAGGAACAGATGGTCGTGTTAATGTGATGATGGGCATGTAGCATCACATATTGCTGGGTGCTTAAATGATATTATTTAAGCACATTATTATGCTATGATATTCTCTTGAAATCATAAGTTACGATAGGTGGACCCTTACTCGGTGATTCATACAGGCCTTTACAGAAAAAAAGTCAACATTCTGAGTAATGTCTCACTAAAATGGTACACTTCATAAAGAGCACTAGTAGCATTGACAAGGATGGTATTATTTCAGTCGAATTAAAATGTTATCATCACATTGGTAGCTTGAAAATCACTCTCGAGCACACTGAATCCACTTCTTGATAACTAGGGAGCTGGGAAACAAAATGAAATGTTTTGTAGCAAAAATCATACATTTAAGGTAAAATTGAACCAAAAACCGGTTAGAAAATAAATATATTGAGAAAGCAAAATATTTAGGCCACTACTTTAACATACAGCATGAGCCCCTGCTTGGGTTTGTGCAATCACAATGAAGTATCTCATAATGGAGGGTCAATTGGGGCAAGGGCTGCAAAGTTAAACAAAGTTATCCATGCACGACTACTGAAATGTCTCTTGAATGCATCTAAAAATGACAAGAATTGTAACTCTTCAAGGCAAAATGAGTCAGATACCAAGATATCATTGTTTCATCCTTCCCATAAAAGTTGCTAAATGAAGCTTATTATCATTTGCTGTTGGGTTTACCCAAATTTCTTTTGACACGTAGACATATATTCTAACAATTTTTCTTCCTACTCTCCTTCTATCCTACACACTTCATGGATTATGAAAATGTTAATGAGTGACGTGAGTGATTAAAAAAAATATCTATGAGCAATCTTTCTTCGGAGGGATCTTTTTAACAGTGAACTTTTGTACATCCGTTGAACATAGACATCATTTATAAATGGCTAATGAAATGTACAACCAAAAAGCAATTCCACTAAAATGAAAAATCTGGTTCATGCAAGCGGACTGACATCTGCAAAGATGTTTAGAATTCCAGTTTTAAATCTGTCAACAAAAATGAAAACAGTGAGAAATTACCAATTGTGTTTTGGAAAAGCAGGCGGAGCCAGAAAAGAAGATTCTGGGAAGTATGAGGAAGTGAATGCAAAGCTGCCCACAGAATGCTTCAATTTCTAGTTTTGTATCGCTTGCAAAGGATGACCCACTAGCTTAAGAATAGGAAAACTGAATTCAAGTTCAATCCTGGATGGTTAGAGCAGTTTAATTTGAGGAATGGTGAGGTGTTTTATTTTGCTTCTAGCATTTCATGGAATATTTCCAAGATATGCGATTAGAGTAGACAACTTCTATCTTGACTATATAGCAAGAAGACTTTTCAGCTAGGAATATCTTTAAGCCGGCGAAACTGGCTTTCTTCATTATCCTGGAAAAGACTTGAGCGATTAAAAATAACATGTTCTGGAGGGGAAAATCACTTAGTGCAAATTATGTATTAAAAAGTAGAGATTTAAACCAGTTGAAAAGACCTTCACATCAATCTGTTCACATATAAAATGCTATAATTCAATTTTTGGGATCGGCAATGTTACGAAGAGGGGTAAGACAGGGGTATTTATTTTCAGTGGTGCTACCCAACAAATTTTTGGAGGAAAAGATTACAGATGCATGGAAAGAACTAGAGATGGGAATAAAAGTTAGTGGGGAATTCATAAAATCAGTTAGGTTTGCTGATGATCAAGCTTGTCAATCAGCTAAGGGTTTTCAAATATTGCTGACTGCATTGGAAAGTCAGTGTAATGGATATGGGATGAGAATAAATTTAAACAAAACAAAGGTTTTCACGAAAGAGGAGGGCTCAGTTAAAATTTAAATAGGAGGAAAAAAGCTAAAGCAGGTGGATCAGTTAGCCTAATTTAAAGTGTTCTGAACCAAATCGGTCTAAGTAGTAGGGACATAAGGAGAAGAATTGTGTCAGGCAAAGAAACTTTCACAAGGAGGGAATTGAAGACATTGAGTTAGGAGGTTAAGAAATGACTTGTCAAAACTTTAATATTTAGCACGGTTTTGTATAGATCGAGAACTTGGTCACTGAAGCAGGATGATAGGCATGAGTTGGAGGGTTTTGAAATGTTGGTGTGGAGCAGGATGGAAAAGGTGAAGTGGACAGAAAGGAAAACAAATGAGGAAGTGCTGGGTATGGAGGGGGAGAAGAGGAGATATCCAAAGAAAGCAGGAAAGATTCAGAGTGTTTTGATTGGGAATCGGATGTTAAATATTCTGATAGAGGGGAGAACAGCAAGTAGGGAAGGTGAAGGACTAGAATAAGTATTTTTCTTAAGGTAATCTACCGGTTAAGGTAGGTTTTTGGATGGACACAACTACCAAACCAACATTTTATTACTCCTAACAAAACAAAAAATCCATCATCCTACTCTATATCAGGTCCCTCTTCATCTCTGAGTACTTTCTTCCTCCCTTCATCCCTTCCAACATCGCTATCCTGTTCCATCCCTTTACTCGTTTGCCTAAAATTCTCCCCTCAATTACAGTCTTCAACATCCCACTGCCAGTCAATACCCCCTTCAGCCACTTTTCCTGCCTCCATAGGATTGCTCCCAACAAACCCCTCTCTTCGCCCACCATACCAAGTACTTCCTCGCTTGTTTTCTTCTCTGTCCATTTCACCTTCTCCATTCTTCTCCACACCCACATTTCAAAAGCCTCCAGTCTACATCTATCCTCCTGCTTCAATGACCACGTTTCCGCACCGTACATAGCTACAGGTACGCTCCAAATTAAAGTTTTTACAAGTCTTTTCTTAACATCCTTACTCAACGTCCCCGTCATTAACTCCCTCCTCCTTGTGAAAGCCTCTTTGCCTAGCGCAATTCTTCTCCTTACGTCCCTACTACTTTGACCGTGTTGGTCCAAAACACTACCGAGATACGTAAACTGTTCTACCTGCTCAAGTTTTTGCCCTCCTACTTTAATGTTAAGCTTAGCCTTTTCCTTTCTAGAAAATCGCATAACCTTTGTTTTATTAATATTGATTCTCATCCCATACCTGTCGCACTGAATTTCCAATTCACTCAGCAAAGCTTGCAGCCCCTTGGCTGACTGACAAACTAAAGCTTGGTCATCAGCAAACCTAACTGATTTTACGAATTCCCTGCCCACCTTCATTCCTACCTCCAGTTCTTCCCATGCCTCTTTATTCATTTCCTCTGCATACAGGTTGAACAGCAACGGTGATAATGGGCAACCCTGCCTTACACCTCTTCCTAACACTGCCCATCCAGACTCCCCGTTCCCCACTCGCACCTGAGCAGTCTGAGACATGTACAGGTTGCGGATTAGCCTCCTTTCCCTCCAATCTATTCCTATTTTCTGCAATATACTCATTAGTTTTTCCCAATTCATTCTATCAAACGCTTTTTCGAAATCTACGAAACAGGCAAATACCTCCTGGTTGTGTTCTATATTCCTCTCGATTAATAATCTCATTACTGCCATGGCATCACGCGTACCTATCCCCTTCCTAAACCCAAACTGATCATCCCCTAAGTAATCATTTGCCCTACTCTCTATCCTTTTGTTTATGATCCTAAGAACAACTTTAGCTGCGTGGGATATCAAACTTATTGTCCTATAGTCCTCACATAACGTGGCCTTTACCTTTTTCGGAATAGGAACTAAAACTGAACTCACAAAGTCCTCCGGCCAGATTCCCTCCTCATAAATACCGGACGCGGAGGCTCCGGGCAGCGGAACATCAGCGGGACTTCAGTACCAAAAAAGGGAATTCCCAATTTGCAGCTCACCTCATCAGCGCAGGCCACAACGCAGACTTCATACCAAAGCTATTACACAAAGAGGAGAAAGGAAAGAGGTTGGACATCAAGGAACAATTGGAGATCTTAACCGCCTTAAGGGAGAAGAAAACATTAACAAACGACCACCTCTTTCCCTTCCATTCCCCTCTCCTGGACATTCCACAACTCATCCCTAATGACGCCTACGGCCATCTACCCCCCTGCGAATAACCGTCCCTCCATAATCCTTCCCTAGCCCCCGCTACTCACAGTCAACCACTCTCACCCACTCTGACCGCCCCCACCCAGGCAGCGCGTCAGTTTCCCCCCCCCCACCCACCCAACCCACACCAACTTGGACTAGTATATATATGTGTGAAAAAAGAATATTTTCTTTGTACGTTCCTGAAGATGCTACAGTGTAGCGAAACTAGTAGAAAATAAATAAGTTATTTTATGTGGAAGCTGCAAAGTTATTTCTGAAACTCCTGTTAATAATAGTTGTAAACATATGCTGAATATATTGGGTGATTTCACTACTCTCGTAATCCAAAAAACACTGCCGACTAAATACTTAAAGAAATGATTTAGAAGTTTAAAATCTGTTAGTAGTTAAGAGGACCCATGTTATTAGTCCAAAAAACCTTTTTAATACATAAATAATTTTTTAGGCTTGGCTGGAGACCTCAAGGTTCTAACATGCATTTTCAAACAAATCAGGATAGAAATAATGAGTAATTATTGGTATCAGATCTCTATTGAACAGTTATTTAGTATTTTATCACCACAGTATACTCTTTGAGTACATCATAATACAATAATTACCACTTGAAGGGATGTGGATAATCCGAGCAATGACTCAAATATTTACAGAAAGTAAATCATTCAATGGCATGCCTGTTCTCTGTCTAACTGGGACCAATAAGTTTACCAATGATATGGTAAATCTCTATGGGTTAAACTATGATTGCAAAAAATATTAATTCGCACGTGTTGCATGTTCCCATTCTGTTACAACAAATTCTTGATTTTTTAACAGGTCAGTCATTAACATTCTGGAGACAAAAATGCTCAGTGCTTAAATAAATATATTAGCAAATGTTTGAATGATAATTAACTCTGCATGGAAAAGAATCCAGTAAAACTAAAGTATATATATATTTCTTACATACCCAGGATTTTCTTTAATATAAATCCTTGCAGCCCAGCAAATAGCTCTATGCTTCCAGAGGGTCTCAGGATTGCAAACAAAGCATTTCCAATCTTCCTCCTCTATCTCATCAAGCATTGACTTCTTAAAGTTCCTCCTAATGCAAGGCTAGAAAAAACAAATGCTCATTGAGTAATTTTTCATCCACTCAAAAGAATTGAAAGAGCAATGATACTTGATATTACTTATATGGTGTACCTATTTACACCATATAAATTCAGTACAGGGGTTAGATTAAATTATAAGTTAGTAATAAAGTGTTCATTTGGATGATGATTTGCACATGTGTGAATTTACAGGCTGGGAATTGACAATTTTGGGTGCAATTTTCTGATATATGAAGAATGATCCAAAGCAAAAGATCATGAAACCCTTCAACACATTGTTTTTATTTTTAAGTAGACACATACAATGTTTGTATAAATAATATCAGTAACAATTTTTTCCTGACATGTACATGAAATACTGAATTCAGACCACCGATTAAGTGTGCGCATGATTGCAGATTGTTTTGCCATTGATAAGATGATAGTGCACACTATTATCACTGAAAATTTGGCAATGCAAAAAATCAGCGTTAAACTCGCCCTGAAGGCCTTGATGGATGACCAAAAGCAGAGTCAAACATCTGCTTGCGAAGACCTTCTGCAATGGCATTGCCATGATTCCCCAACCCCTTTACAGTCCAGACTTGAAACCAGCAGAATATATCCCATTCCCTGAAGTGAATCCTCCCACAAAGGACACCACTATGGGACCAACAAGTGCCATCAAAGAAGCTTGCATGCGTATCCTTAAGGGTCTTCAGGAATCTGCCTACCAGGGAGCCTTTGAGTCTTGGCAAAGTTACTGGCAAGAGTGTTTCGATGCTGTACGACGAAGTGATGTACTTTGAAGAATTTCGAGGCATTGTAACATTATTTCCCCGCAGGGGGAAATTCCTGCTACCTGCAACGTTGGGTCGCATTCCCTGCCTTTTACAGACTCTTTAGGGGGTAGAGTGTTTGGTGGAGCATGTTCATGTGGTAGTGATGTTTCACATTCTAGCTTGTTGTGTCCTGGCTTGCGTGTTGTAGGATGGCTTTCGTGCTGCATCTTGGGGTGCAGTTTTTTGTTGTTTTGTATGCGTTTGCATGAGTGTTGGATGAAGGGATTTTTGCATGAGTGTGTGAGCTGCTGTGGGCGTAATTTTCCGTGTTGTTTTTTGGCATGTGGTATTGTTCCTTTTTACAGTTGGTGACCTAACAACCCCCACCACACGTCCTTGCGGCGGCTTGCGGGGTATGATGTAGATGTAGATCTGAAATAAATCTCTTTTTCTGAAACTTTTGATACAAACCATGCATGTCTGCATAAAAGTAAACATGTTTGTGTACAAAGCAGAATGGTTTGCCCGTGGCATATAGCCCTTGGGATTTCTGCTGTTGACCAATCACGTCATAATGCCTTCATATCATATTCCTACAGGGGTATTGAATAAGAGATACAAAAACTTTCATTTATTGTTTTGCACTGCTATATTGTTTGAGAACCACTCATGGATTCCAAAGAGCATATCTAGCAGTATCAAATAAAGTCAACTGCAGTTTATGGCTACTTACAGATCTTATTATAGCCAATTAACGGAAATACTTGTTTCCAATTCTGAGTATACAATGTTTACATTAACACCATAAAATACATGAGCATGCATGCTTTATAAGTCAAATTAAACTTGAATCATAACGATATTGTTTGTATACATGCAGCCTATAAGATTTAGACTATCTTCATTTAAGCTTGAAGGTGAATCACCCAAAGATATCATCCTAAACAAAAATCCATCAACATTTCCCCATCTTTCTTTGGCAGAGAATCAGAGGTTCCAAACAAATTCAGTAATAAAGCCATTCAAATCACTTACTGAACAAATTACTTTCAACAAAACAAGGGATGACAAAAATTATTACTGGGAAACGACCTATATTTTATGCTGACGAATATAGCTGGTCCATGACATGTGTTCATCATTGCTGCCATATTCCTATGAAAAACATGGCTTTTTGAAAATCATTTTAAAATAAATATAAAATCTTTCTTCTACTCTATAATTGTGAATGAATTTATTTATTTTGTGAAACAGCACAATAGTTATATTTCCTTGGAAATAGGAAACTACCCTGTTGGCCGAAATAATTCCATTTTGACATTTGTTAAGAGTATTAATTCTAGCCTATTATACCGTCCAAATCTCGACCAATAATTATGGACGATATGACTGAGGTAGCCACGCAGTTCACATCACAATTGAAAAGTCTAAAATAATAACAAAACTTACACAAACCACATGTTTTTAGGCTACCAAGTATCTGTTAATGAAATAATTGGTTTCATGTATAGCACAAAATTGGAAATATGAGCTTGAAGTATATGTGTTACCAATCAAATATGTATTTAGAAATTCATAAATTCAAACATTAGCTGATACATAGTAAAAAAACTATTTTCTAAGGTGACCATTTCCATAAGGAGCACAAATCACATGGTACTTGTATCTCTTACTCTGAGCAACATATCATTTTACAACACAATCAACCCAGACCTGAATAAGAATAGAATACAGGATAAAAGCGCATACCAATTTCATCATGTAGAGTAAAAAATTATGGTATTAAGATTTACATTGGAGCAATTTTGATTGTACTGAGTAAACACTAACAGGTTGCATTTAAAATGTAAATATTTAAATAATGAATGTTAACATTACCTTACAAAATACAAAGTTGCAAGCACTGCAGCAATATAGAGATCCTCCTTGGGCACACCAACGACAATAAGTGTCACTATTGTCACTGTCAAGTGCAAAGTTGCCATCTCCATAGAAAGCTCGGCAGTCCTGTTCATGTTTTAAAAATGTAAATGAGATGCTGTAACTATTTATGATTTACTAGCTTCATTTGATAGCAATTTTTCTCATTAAAAGACTAAAACTGTGAAAATCACTTGGCTCTATTTCATAAAAAGAACACTGCATGCAACACAAATGAATATTTTACAAATTTTCGTTAATACAATCCTTGGATGTGATTGTATAATTCTTGATGAAGTCACTTAAAACTTGGTAATATAAAACTACTTGATAACAGAAGGTATTGCTTGAGGACAAGGTAATTATTAATAATCAATGATTAAGAATGGCATGATCATAAGGATTAACAATACCTGGAAGCCTGAATGACAAATTATTTTGACAAAAAAAATGTACATAAAATAGTTAAAAAATGTATAAATACTTTTCTTCCAGGATGCATTCTTATCACGTCATATACCAGAGGTTCACATTTATGTTGAGCATTAATTCCAGAGAATTTAACGAAAATGAAGAATGTATATTAATACATAGGTGACAAATAGTAAGTAGATAGCAAGACATCTAAAATTTTTACTATTGACACTGTCTAGGCATCACTAAATTATTGGTATCCTCTAAATTCTATTTTCCTCCTGCAGTACCCTTGCAGATTAATGAACTTTACATGAAATCTGGAGAGCTATAAAGAAGAAAATATAAAGGCATTTAATGCTTTGAGATACACTGCTGATATAAGCAGGGCACCCTCACAGGGCAGATAATTCCACAGCATCATCATTGATGGAATAAATGAAAAACCATTAACAGTGCAATCAACCCAAAGGTTGTTTTGGTCAGTGGGACAGAAGAGAGACTATAGTAACTTTCATCAATAGCACCCAAAGAAGAGTGCTAGCAAAAGAAAATACAACTTGGAGCATTAAACAACACAAAGTTTCTTGAGATACTGGATGTAAATGTTTCTGTTGGGAGTTGGTATTGCTCTGCACACTTTTCAATCATAAAAAGAAGAAGGTTACTCTATTTGTTCTTGGGTTTGAATTAAATTTCTACAATATAGAAAGAAAGGCTTGGGAAATAACGTTACCAGAAGCTGAGAGATAGCAAGAGCCCGACCTCAGGTGGTATGATGGCATTGCAGCACCAAAGAAAATTATTCACAATATTCTTAAATATTTTAGCAACAAAAACCACCAACGCAAGTGAATATATTTCAATTCTAGATGGAAAAATTTAAGTATGCCAGAGAACATCAACGACTGTACAATGCATCATTAAAATTGAATATTACAAAGGAAAACTAATGTCATTTCTCAGAAGTTAACTGTTCTTTATTTAAATGAAAGGAGGATAAATGAAGGATGACAGCTGGTGAATGTGTAGGTATTGCTGATCCATTGCAGAGATAATGTCAAATGTAGCATTCGAGCGGCCTGAGCTTGGAATGAAAGCAGAGAGTGAGGTAACTGAGTTGGTTACATTTGCACAAAAACAAGTAATAGTTACCTAAAGGACCACAGTAGTGAAAAACTTCATAGAAATTGATGCTGCAGATGGGTGGGTACTTGTTATGAATCTATGCTTCTTGTGTCTTCTATTGGAATATTAGCTTGACAATTAAAATTTTTGTATTGATGAAAAAGCTCAAGGGACGACGTTTTGACTCGATAAAGGCCGTTTAAGAGGCTTCGACGAGGGTCATCAACGGCATCCCCAAAGAAAATGTCCAGCGGGCGTACGGGGAATGGGAGCAACGTTATACTAAGTGTGTAGCAGCTCAAGGAGCATACTTTGAAGATTATTAAGTCGATGTAAGTATATCGTCAATAAAATTCTTGTAAAAAGTTGAGTGTTTTATGGAGAGACGTGAGAAGAATGAGATGAAGGTTAACCACAAGAAAACCAAAGTAATAAGTAATAAAAAACTCGATGGATGGATGGATAGAGGTAGGAAGACCAGGTCAAACATTAAAGAGAGAGAACAAACTAGTGCAGGAAAGCAAATTTGTGCCAAGGCAGCAATTTGAGTGAAAATCAAGATATTAGGAGAAGAATAGTATTGGTGAAAGAAGCAATTAAAAGAAGAATGGAATTTATTACAAGTATACTGAGTAAAGATGCAAAGGAACAATTAGTAAATGCTTTCATTTGGAGCCTAGAGCTATATGGACCTGAAACCTGGTCATTGAAGCACAAGTTTGAATTATGGCTTTTGAGATGTGAGAATGGAGGAGATTTACAAAATTAAATTGCACATAGGATAAGTCCAATGATTTAGTTTTAAATGTGGTGGGAGAAAAAAGGAAGTTTCTAGGTGAAGTCGGCAGACGGTAGAAGAAAGATAGCAAGACGGTATTAAAAAATAATGGTAATAATGCAAGGCAAATAAAATGCACACAATATGGAGGACAGGCATTGTAAGGAACTATCCCATCTTAATAGATAGGTAACCCATAGTTAGTGTGTGAGATTTAAAAAATCACACTAGCAAACGTTTTGAAGGGTCAACAATGAAATCCCATGAAAAAATATGATAGATTACTATCTTTATTCGGGCAAATTTGAGACTGTAAGTTACCTTATTCTATTTAACCCTTCATCAAGTGCATAACAACAATAATAAGAATTATAAAGCAATATAAAAGAAAAAGAAAATAATGGTAAAGTCATAAATATAATAAAAGAAATAAGCATCAGATATGATTTTGTGGGAAACACATGGGGAGTTCAGACATGAAGAACCTAGTAAAAACCCAAGCAGAAAAAAACACACACAAAGAAGGGGGGTGAGAATAACCAGCGAAAACCCTGCAAGATTGTAAAATGAAATTGAAAAAATAAAGATCAATAAATACATACAAAACAATATGGTAATACACACACAATACGATGTACAATGGAGTACACTGGTGTACTTGAATTAGTTTGTTTAGAGCACATACTTGGAAGAGCCTATGATAAATAAAAAGTTTGATGCCATGCACAACTAAATGAAAAGCACACACATTGAGAAATAAAACTTTTTAAGTCAATCTTACCTCACAAACTATTACTTGAAGCACTGGATGGAAAAATACATCTTTCCTCTTAGTTATATCCTTCAACAATGATGTACCACAAGCCGTGCAACGCACAGTGGATTTCAACACACTACTTGACTCTGAAAGGAAAAAAAGACAAAAAGTGAAAAACTGGATGCAATAAGAGTTTCATATTTCCTTTCCCCATTTTTGGGTTTTTACTAAAATTACGTTTAGGATCCCCATTTAGTGAAAGACAACTTGGTAGCTATTACGCTACCAGCTTGTCTTTCACTTTAACTACTTGCACATACCAGGAACGCAGTTACTTTCACTTGACCAAAAAGGTTCTGTGTGCGTGTATACTCTAGCTATTTCAAGGGTCTTTTGAAATCCTATTAAGGATGACATACAATCATGTGAATATTTTTTTCATGTGATGCTCTTTAGACTGGCCCCAAACGTGTTACCTCAGTGAAAGATAATGGAACATGAGTTATACTAATAAAGAGCTTCTAATTTCACATGGAAATGGCATTGGGAACAACATTGTGGGAAATGCCCTTCATTTCAGTGTGTCCTTATGTAGTGTGTGGAAAAGTGGATCCCTGGAAAAAGCCGCCTTTACATGTACCTAAGAGTTAATGCCTGCTCTTGATTGTAAAAATGTGAGGCTCCAAACATGTAAATGCAGGTCATGAAATGGCAGTATTTTAATAAATTCCCAGCAAACATGAGGTTATCAACTGAGGAGTGTCATGTGACACCTAATATAATTTCTAAATTTTCTATTGTGAATACCCCTACATGCAGTTTGACTAGAATCATTCAAGTCTTCAGGCTGAAAATGGGCAGGTTGTTTTCGAAAAAGGAAACTTAGTTGACCTCGTACCTGGAAATAATTTCTTCCTGTACCGGTTTTCTTCATCTGTCGCGGTTATTGATACATTGCTTTCCTGGATCGTTCTTCCCGAAGTGTGCGAGGTACCGACGTCGTTCATTGTTTATGATTTAGTCCATTAAGTTCACCTAAAAATTAAAGAAAATATTCTTCACTAGCATTAAGGGTCACCTACTTTCTGTACATACAAGAGTTGCCGAGAAAGTCTAAACATAACGCTTCGAAAACCACCGAGATTCAGTTTTAAAAGTACGCCAGTCAAAAATACTTAGGGAGGAAGGTAGCTGGGAACGTAGGGTGCTAGAGCACCAGGGAGAATCAACGGACCATGCCAATAGCAAATTGTATTAACAAAGCAGGTAACTAGAAAATATGCGGAAATGAAGGTTTGTACTTAAAAGTGTTCGGTTTGGTATTGTTAGGTGAATCTTAGAAATGAAGCATTAGCCATCTACCTTAAACAGAAAACTACAAACAAAAAATGAAAAGCTCTCCACATTTCAAATAAACACGAATATTAAAACCGCTACTTTTCCTTAACAAAATTTAACGAAATTCACTTGGAAAAACTAACAACAATCGACTGCTTTCTCGCTTGGATTAACTATTAAAGCGTCTGATTGTCAAATATATTTGAATAATTCCAGGGTAATTCCCCGGAATTTTTTTAGTTAACATATCCGTTATTACCATTAAAACTGATACAGCATTTTAAGTATCATCGGACGATGCGAACGGCCGGGAAACCTCTAGAGAGAATTTCAACTAGATAAAATACTGTTTTCACCAGTTTCTATCTTGATTTCGGCTTTCTACCAAGTCACATAAATGAAATGGATTCCAGGGCGTTAAAGTTGTATTTTACCCGAAGGATACTCATCATATTGTTTACGATGGTACATAAACAAGGAAAGAATAAACCTAAACCCTATTTTGTACTCTCACGCACATATCCAAGTTCACACAAATAATGAAATCATTTCTATGCCCTGAAATCACCGAAATGATGCACTGGCCAATGCTACCAAATGTACAATTTGAAAAATTATCATGAACGTGATTGGTTGAGTTCACAAGAAGATTCGTTCATCGTGCTCTGGTAACGAATCTTTCAATCGGCTCAATCGAATTGTGTTCCCACAATTCATCGATATAGCGATATGGCGGATTTCGTGAAGCGATAACAGAGGAACATGTTATCTTCTGGATTTGATATTTTTGTTTACCAGTTTTATCTGTTATTCTTAGAGGAAGTTTAGGTTTACTTCTAATTAGATCAATGAAAACAAATTCATTGTATTCGGTATGTTTTCATAATAACTGGGGTAATAATAATGTTGATCGATTAACAGGAATTTTTAGTAAACGGTAGTTTTTCGGTATTTGTTTGCTGTTGGCGAACTTACAGCCGAGTGAAAGTGAAATATTTGTTGCCTCCCGTTTGTTATTCCTTTCTCGCTATGCTCCCCTGTCTAAGTTTATAGTAAGTATAACTTTTCTTACTGTGGTTTCTCCTAATTTCTTGTTACATAGTCATCGCATGTTAAGATCATGGACGAACATATTGGCGCAGCTAACTCAAAGGCAAATATTACATTAGGCGTTAAAGAACTCGTGGAAGGTGCCGTGTTTGATCATGTTTTTTCCACCAATTCGAATATGTGTAATGATGGTCATTCGAGAAAGACACTATATCAGTGTATTAGAAGTCACATCCTGTGTCATATGAAAGAAATTATCGCGAAAGAAGTTGAATCGATGGACGCAAATAGTGATAAATTCAATCCGACAACGGTGGCAGCCTCGACAAGGAAACTTTTATCCTCCCCGGAGATGGATTCGGTTATGTGCGACGTGAAACAAGACATAGACGATGTGCTCAACTCGATTTCAGTAAAAATGAACTCGAATATCATTGACGACAAATTTATTCTTCAAAAGAGGATAATTGGTGAAGGTGATTTACAGGGAACTGGTACTGAAGGCACGACCCCAGAGATACAAAACTGTCTTGACAGGGATAAATATTTGTCTTGCAGAAATAGAGAGGGAATAATAGAACAGCACGTCATGTTATCAAAGTTAGGAAAGGCATCATTGGCCGAAGTGTTTGAAACATCTTATTGGATAAACGTTAGAGCCATGTTGAAGAAATGTCTTGGGTCTGAAAATGAATCTGTATACTTTCTTGCGTTGAAACTCCATGCTAGATACCTTCTATCAGCTTCCAATGTTGCCATGTATGAAAGTTTTATGAGCCTAAAATCCAGTGTTGAGAATAATTTTTTATTCCGAAGGGAAAAATACAAACTTGAAAGTATTAGTAAAGGAATTAGTCTTACCGAATTCCTAAATATAAAGCTATTGAAAACGATGAGTTTGATTTCTGAGTTCTTTAAAGATGGGTCCAAAAAATACGTTAGGTTACCATTGAAATTATTGGAAGAAATTATGGAAAATGTGGTTGAAATGATTTCCAGTTTTCTAGGCAGAGAGGGCACCAATGTTGAAGAAATAAATACTCTACATCTGTTTGCGTTAATTGATCCCAAGGCCAGGTGGGCAAAAAGGTCCTTCCATCATACTAGTATACGTGTCGTTGCTTTCAGAAAAATATCTGAAAGTCCTCTATTAGTAAATCATATCCTGATCACAATTTCAAATTGGTTTAAAGATCAAAATGGGATAGAAATGAGAGATTTAGGTACTAAGCTAGACAATTCAATTAGTGGGAACCAATTAAGATTCAGTGCATTTTCTCATTGTTTGCACATATTTTGCTACTGTTTCAGATATAAGGAAGGTAGAAACATATATATACAGTCCAGTAGTGGGGTAACGTTGAACGAAATTTTGAAGTCTTTCATCAGATTTTTGAATAATTCTCCCCAAAGTACCTCACTCCTTCATGAATTATTTAATAAACATATTGCCTTGTTTATTAACCATAACATTGCGAACTCATTTTATAAAGTTTTATTTTTGGAACCATTATTTGATCTCTACAAAAATCCCCAAAAGTTAGAAGTGAAACCATTCCCAATTATTAAATCACATGTCGTTAATCGTATGAAGTTAGTGTTACAGTCCAAAATAGGCTTGGAAAACCTATTCATTTGCCAAAGGTTTAATTTTGAAATGGACATGGCTGATGTAAGTCCCACTAGAATTTTTTTGTTCCACTCTGGTAAATGTTTAAGAAACTATCCCGATGTGCCCCTTGATACATTGAAAATTTTGTTAGATTGCTGTGTGTTGATTAGTCGTTCACCTAAAGGATTAGCTGAAATAGAAGAATCAAATATAATTCCGGTGCTTGCTGCCCTTTATTGCCAATTAAAAGGAAAGTTTGAACACGGCGCACTTACAGTTACTTCAGACAATTTCTTCATGACAAAAGATTACTCTGTATTAGACTTATTGGAATCAATTGTCATTAATCTTGCTGCTGTGTCGGGAAGATTGTGGTTGATAGAAAGGGAAAGAATATTATTCCCCGTTATACATGACTTTTATAAAAAGCCAACACTCCCTTGGGGCTGTAGTTGGTTTCAAAAGCTGTTGCTGTCATCAACATTACTCAATGGTGGTTGTGAGGCTCTGGCAGTAGAAAAAGTGCAGCGCATGGCATTATTAATATTGTGGAAGTCCTGGAGTGAGAATAATTTAGATCACTTCTCTGGAACGAGTTTGGAGAATTTGCAGAGTGCTTTGAACGTTTTCCTCTCCCTGTGTTCTGCTCTAAGAGGTAAGCATACCAATGTCATATATTAGCATTGTGACTGAATCTCATCTAAGCCAGTATAGCTATGAATCAACTAGCACCAATCACTTATATGTATTTTTAACACATGGTTTGGTATTAAAAAAATCATAAATTTCAATCGCATCTTAATTCTTTTTCTGCATATTTTTATGAAGTAATAAAGGTGTATATATTTTGTGAGGTTAAAAGAGTTGTTGCACTCATTTGTGATATACTTCTAAATGTAATGGCTGAACGCTTAAATGGTGCAGTAATTCCTATCAGTAGGGTTGCAAATTGGCCACACGAATTCATTTTGATTATGATCCAATTGCAATCACACTGAAAGTGAAATTTATTCAGCATATGGGTTGCTTATAAGGACCTCCGTCATGTTCTACTCTTTGCTTCTATATTTGATATTTTACTATTTATCCATCTTTTTTTTTAAAATTAACTGGCACTTTTGTGGAAGCAATAGATAGTGTATATGTACTCTAGAAGGCTTAACTTTATCAATGCAGTCGCATTATGATTGATGACACTCGATGGATTAGACTGATGAGGATCCACAAAGTAACATTAAAGTAATGGATTGAAATTCTACAGGCATGGCTGGATGTTATGCTGTTCTAAAACATTTCCTGGACTGTGATCCTAATTTCTTTCTTGTTCGTTCCCTTAAGGTGTTAAATCACTCCTTCTGGAGGAAGAAGGGAGTGAAGGGACCTTAGTGGAAGGAAAAAATCCTCCAGAATCTTTGCAAGAATTGTTTGAATTTACATTAGGTATTACAGAAGACCCTCATAACTCAGCTGTTAATAAACAAGATACAGTATTAACTCTAATTAACGCCAACAATTGCCAGGAACTATATTTGGGTCTGCGCCTCCTCAGATTTATGTTGTCTAGTTTGGATACCACTCTTCTCCTGCAACATAAATTTCTAATCCAGGTTTGAACAAGTTTTAGTCATTACCTGCACTGCACCATTTTATGGTCAATCAACTGCCAAAGCTAAAATATGTTTTCAGCTTCCTTGTGTCATGGTATATAACACATTTTGCATACACTGCATGGACAATTGCATCTTCCATATTGTATTATGCCCAAGAAAAAAGTCTTTATTATTCTGCTTAACAATATTTGGCTACTTATGGTAAAAAGTTAAGATGTACAGGTATTCACTTATTGATGCTCCACTTAATGTGGACTTCATTTATTCAAAAGCTGGTCAAGGAGTATACGTTAACTGGGGTCTCTCTTTACATAATATAGCAGATAGTGGAATATTTTGCTCTTTGCATGCTACTTGTTGTAAAGTAGCCAGCAACAAAAAGGTAATTGCTTTATGTTTTAAACAATATTTCTAGTTTCTTTGGGTATGCTGTCTAAAGAGGTTAATTTTCCAGTGACATGGTGGAACTTCTCTATATTAACATTCGGTGAATGGATTCCATTTTGATCATCTTTGGTGTTAAGATAGGACATTGCAAATTTTTGTTATTGTGCTCACATATATGTACTCCCATCTAAAGGACTTACATCTCAGAGTTTCACCATTAAAACTGCAAAATTACTTAAGTCTTTGACTTTTTAAATTATCTGCACTTGTAGGAATGTTAAAACTTAGGATTTAATTTGGGTGCACAGTAAACATTAGTCCACGTTTAATGGAAAACAATACTTTTCTGTCCTTTTAATAATTAATTTAAGTCTTTTCAAGGAGCATTTAATGAAGATATTGATTGAGAGCTTGTCAGAAGAAAATGGAGAACTAATGTGTAATGAAATCACCATAAACTGTGATCAGATATTGAAGAATTGCTTTTTCATAGAAAGCTGTTATGAACGAGGTGTATGTGTAACTAAAACTCCCAGGAGTTCAGGTATGATTTCTAATATTATGACTGAAATTCACTCAGAATATGTCTTCTTTTTGTGGTCATTATTTAGTCATCTATTGCAACTGTCTTTGATTATGTTGCCATTCACAGCAATGCCTAGACCTGAATGCTCACCTGAGCAATGGACCATTAGTTGGAGTACTCATTTCCGGAGTCATTCACGTCGTGCTCCTTGCCGGCATAAAAATGGTCTGGTGAAGTTTTTAGGGAACACAAGGCATGGGCTTAGAGACATTAATTGGCTAAGTCAACTCCGTAAAGCTTTTTACTTGACTTTTAGTGGAAATGTTTCACCAGAAATAAAAGTAAGTTAACAAAAGAGCATGATGAATAATTAGAAAAATTGCTAGCACAATAGCACACATGGAATTTCATTCACTGGAAAAGTAGAAGGAATTCTTATCCCCTTGGGGTTTTATGACTTCGTGTGAATTACTGAGTATTATAGTTCCATTGGCTTAAATTTTTCAAGGACTAAATTTGAAAATATATTTGTGAATTTGCTTTACCGATTTTTATGTTAGACATTGTTGTATGGAAATAAATGGCAAGAGATAAATATTTAAGTTAGTCGGGAGTTTCTGTTCTAAGTTAATAATCATTTACTGCCTTTTCTGTCCAACCTTGATTGTCATAGGAAGTAGAGGCATGAAATGGATAATTCTTTTTAGGTAATGGTAAGGTGCTCTAATTTAAATTTCCAGCAGGCTTCTATATTTAATATAGACTGAGTATTTTTGTGATTAGAGGTGATATATGAAAGCATTTACCCTATAGGTACCCAATGGTTTTATCTAAAAATAGTTTAGCCTTTGGAAATATTCTTTAATTGCTTGAAATCAAATAATCAGTAGAAGATCATTTATCCAGCACTAAATACTGGAGCATATAAACCTTGTAATGTTACGATATGGTTTTCATTGGGCTGAAAAAAAAATATTATGAGATCAGTGCATTTTTAAGTATTCAAAATGCCTAGTAGTACCAATGATTTATTTCCTCATTTAATTATCGTTAAACATAATTAAATAGTTGTGTGAGAATTATGTGTATATTACATTTTCTTGTCTCATACTTAATTCTTTTTTAGTGCAATGTGTTAATTGAAATAATTGAAGAAGTGCAGAAAGTGTATGGAAATACCCCAAATACTGGCCAGTATAAGCTTACCTCAACTGGAGACATTTCTTCTACCACCTTGTTTCCTGAAGATTTAATTGGCATTAAGTTGGCAATAAGGTATTCTCATTGTTTTTTCTTTCTTAACTGTTCAGGTGTTAAAATAAAATAAAAGAAATGTAGTTTCTTTGCCTATGATGAACCAATTGCACCTCTGACTCAATGTGCTGGCTTTCTTAAGCCAAATGCAACACTGAATGATGGTCAAGTTTTCAATCTGAGGCTGTTGGAACATTGGGCTAATGATGATCCTACACTCGGGAGGAGCTCCTTGGCTGTATTTTCCTTACTGGCTGGAAAAAATGGCTGCTTTTGCCGTGCATGGTAGTGAATTGAATGTTTGGATTTACCACATTAGCATTTCTCCATACACTGCAAAAATGGCATGATTTTACATTCAGTATAGCATAGCACAAGTTGAGCTCTTGGAGTGTCCTGAAGCCCACTGTGAAGGATAGCTGGTGATTTCAGTTGGAATTTACAAATTATGTTATACATGTATTTCAATGCTTTTATGTCATCATAAAAAAATGTAGACCAAGTTACGCCTGCATTACCTTTGTCAATGTTAAAATTATTTTAATTTTAATCCTTTCGCTGATACTTTTCATTTTGCTGTTTTTTTTTCAGGTATGGAGTAAAGCTTAATCTTCTGCTGTCTACACCCGTCGTGCATTCAAACTTTATTTATATGCTGCGATTGAGCCATGGTCTCATTAAAATCATCAGAAATGAGTTTTTAGGTTTTGATTGGTTTTTGGCCACTGTGTTTCTCATATGCTGTGGAAACATTGACAGGTAAATTCTTCTACAAGATGTATATTATTCATTGTGGTTTTCCTCTGATAGATTATTATCATCCCCATAGCAGAAACTAGTTCCTGGATTGCTCGATTATCTTATTAGCTGTATTGTAGGGTGACCCATTCATTTTCTGAATTTCAATTTCCAACTATTCCCCAGGAGAATATCAAATTTTACTCTATTTTTCCAATGTTTACCTCAAAAGCTGCTGACCTATATTAGTACATACTTGAAATATCAGATGCCACAATCGAGTGAGCTCAGCTATCATGGTGGAAAAATTATATAATTAAAATTCAATTGCATGTATTGAGAATCATATACTCCACAAACTAATATGCAAGAGCTTATACCCAACTTTAATCATACTTTTTACCTCCATGGTTGCCATTTGTATCATCACATGCAATCCCCTCAAGTTTTGGTTTATGCCATCACTTGTGCACATGGCTGCAAAAGCTAAGCCCAAACTACTCTTAAAGCTAGATAGAACATCCATGTGATTGAAAATTATGCATATTATATTCTTGGTTTCCAAAAAGTTAGGTCCTTTTTGTAGAGTTTTCAATTCAATTTGAAATTCCTTTTCCTGACCAAGTGGCCACCCTCTAAATCATACATTTTGCTATAATTAAATTATCATGTAGTAGAGAAATTCAACTAAGGTGTATTGTACACAGCAATGCACCTGAACATAAAGTAATCCACTTGTGGGCAGATGGTCACAAATTATGAGTCTGAAAATAGTTTTTCAACTTGGACCTCATTACTTGTATGAGTTTGATGGCATTTATCTTTCAAGCCAACACGGTCCTATTTTTTATCTAGATGCTGACCAAAAAGATACGTTGTATTTGCCAATGCCAGTATTAACAACAAAACAAACAATAGTAATTGAAGCTTCCTGACAAGTTGCATTTACCTGGGAATTTAAGTTATACATAATCGTAGTTAGATATGTTGGAGGGTGTTAACAGATTGGGGATATTCACTTGGGGGGGTCACTTGGGGATATTCAGCATGAAAAAAAATTGACTTGCTACTAATTATCGAAATTCAGTTCTTCAGTGTAGTTGGACTTAAAATGCTTCTGCCAACTTCCATAAGAGAGAGTATTTTGTGTCACTTAGCACAAGTGTTTGTGTAAATTCAGAAAAATGGAAGGGAAGAATACTGGATAACCATTATTATTACATATTATACTTTATTAATGTGTACCTGTTATTATGTTCTTATGAAAACTTTGCTATTTATATCATTGTTGTATTTTATGTTAACATTAAGCTACATATTAACAGTTCTTGTTTGGTATAGGTGTCAGCTGTTTATAAATAATCTTTTGAGATTGCAAGTGGCACCATTTTTATGGGTCACTTTGGGAGACAGCTTATGCTCAGAACATTCAGGAAAAAATTATAGAAGTGATTTTCTTTTCCTTTTAATTGAGCAAATTGAATTGATTCTTTCAATTGAAGTCCCCAAGGTATTTGCTGCTTTTCAGGTAAACAAAGAATGAGTTAATTATTATAAAAGTTCACAGTTTTCTAGTTCATAAAGCCATTTGGACCGTTGGCTCAACAGTTGTGCATTTTTACCATCTAACATCCCATTTTTTTGACTGTACCAGTTATCTTCAGGTTCACTTGCAGTGTTGGTTTATCAGTGGTTGAGCCAATGCTTTTGGAATGTCTTAGAATGGGCAGAAATAAAAAATTTTCTTTGCATTGCCATCATACATGAGCCAGATTACGTGGTTTACTATTGCGTTGCAGTACTTTTGCATCTAGAGCCTATAATCCTTCACATTATGTCTACATCTGCAGAGAACTTTTGGGAACAGATCAAGGTTTGTGGATTTTTAAATTCACCAAAACTGGCTTTGAAATTTTTTTACCAGAACTTCCTGTTTTACCAATACAGTTAGGGTCAAAATTAATTTTACCGATCAAGGGGCCATTTCACAGATCCTTCTACTATCCACTCGTGCTAATTTTTCAAACTTTCATGGAATATTAATTGACTTTACTTCCTCTAGTTATTTTATAAAAATTTCTTCTTGAAGTAAGGATGTTTGCACTATTCGCCTCAGCTGCACCAAACATTTCTAATAGTTTTCCTGACCTGAATTCATGATCAGTGATTTTTATTTTCCAGATAAATCCTGTGACACATTTTCATTTGGGTAAATATGTACCATTCATTGAAAAGCTTTATAAACTACACCACAATTCCGTGACAAAGAACCTTATGAAAAGTATTGGTAATTTCAGTAAATCATCGCTATAGGTGTAAAATTAGAGTTGCTACATTCTTGGAATAAATGCCTGCATAACATCAGCCACAACTACTTATTATTGAATTAATTATGTTCGTGACAATGAAAAGAGTGAACTGCACTAGAAGAAAATATTTTTTGTAGTATATTCCACGAAAGACCATGATGTGGTAACTTATCATTATTATAAATGAACAATAAAAGCCATTTTATTTTTAAAACAGCATTATCATTTATCAAATTTAATTTATTTTGTACCAAAAATATTAAAGAAGGTAGTACCAACTAATGAGGCAAACAATAATTCACCATGTTCTGGACACTAACGGACATGTTATAGTGGCTATAAAATTGCAAGCATAAAATACTGTGCTAATTGCATTAAAGAGACTGGTCACCATGGAATAATAGGAAAACATGAATTTCTTCATTATACTTAATGAGAGAATTTGGTTTTGCTAAAGTTGTTGTAATTTACCCTTAACTCTTATTCTAACTAATTTGAATGGTTTTACAGAGTTGATATTTTATGATAATGATTTTCAGAAACCTCCATATTAGGATCATTTGATATAGGGTCTGACATGAATAAAAATAGAAAACATCAATAAAAAGACCCATGGATCCCTTACTTGGTAAACCCTCAACCTTTTCCCTGTGTTCACAATATTCTCTTCTATATAAGCATCTGTATTCCTGAGAATCTAGGAGAAACCCTTTAGCAGTTAGACTAGTTTAACTTTGTCACATCATCAGCTCATTCTTCATCTGGCAGCACGAGAGGGAGACATTTGATTGATTTAACATGAAATGAACCTTCTTTTATTCTCCTGCATGCCCAACAAATCAAATAATGTTACTATACCAGCCATTCAGTCCATTCAAATAAAAGAAATAAAAAAGCTCTGGAGTATTGTGGGACCATTTTTGGCTTTACCACGAAATGAAATAATGGAATACAGGATTTTACTGGACTAATGGAAAATGCAGTTAATCCTTATGCAAAGTACTGGAGATGGATAAAATTTACTACAAACAAGTGTCAGAAAGGTAACTCAAGAAAAGCTTTATTAGGGCAACTTGAAGTTCCAACCTACCTGCAGACGAAATGTTTCAAGGCTTATCTTTTTGAAGAAAATTTTCTTAGTGTAAGCAGACAATATCTCCCTGCGGCCACATGGATATTTCTTTTGGTCACACTATGTTTTAAATTTCCAGTGATTTTATTGAAATATGATATATATTTATGATATAACTCTATGATTTGAAAAATAATAATGTAGATTTTAAAACTACCTTGCACTGTATCTGCGTTGTTATAGTGGATAATGAGAAGATCAAGCAAAGATGAAGTCTTGCTTGAGGAGAGAAGGTAATTTGTCTAATGGCTGTAAAGGAACAGCTAAGTAAGTAACAGTGACATTGGTGAATAAAACTGAGTTTAGGTTACTTTCCTATTCCTCCTCAATTTCCTTAATTTTCCTTCTCCCTTCCTCAGTAATATGTATGAGGTGCTTTCACATTCTTAGGTATTCAAGTTTTTTTTATGACTGGGAGTAGGTAGAAAGGTATGATTGAGGATGAAATAAGTGGTCACTTGTATACAAGGCAAGCATTTCCAACACTTAAAATGACATGGCATACATAACCAGCTTATAATCATTCATCTTCTCCACTTGCAAGGTTTAAAACGCATCAAAATTGATTACCAATTAAGTGAGACATGTGGTGACGGTGTTATGCATGCAAAAATTTGGATTTTTGGGGGCCACATTTCAAAGAAGGACGAAAATCATGCAACGACAAAGCCTGGAAGACTACCACAGACCATCAGCAATTTACCAGTGAGCTATAGGAACCCTTGTAGCAGTGTTCTTGGTGGCCATGGCATCATCTTAGTGAAAAAGGTATGTAAGCTATGAGGAGATAATTTTGAGAAGCCACAGGAATTTCAACATTCTGGCATAAATTAAAATCAGAAAGATATTTTTTAAATTGTTTCACCATGCAATTAAATTCTTGCGTAGATCTAACTGAAAATTTCCTGAAAGGAAATTGAATCAAAGAGCTATGCTATTATTTTTCAACTGGTAATTAATCCATCCATTCTATTGGAATACATGAAATCATCAGTTACACAGTACCCAGTCAAACATGCAAGTTCAAAGAATGCGACATAAGTTTTGGAGAAATGAAATAATTTCTAATTCCATAAAACATATTTACATAACGGTATCTAATGATCAGAACCTGCTATAGATGAGAAATATCACATGATATTCCGCATAAACCATGAACTTGTATGTCATCGAGATACCGAACACCGTACGTACTAGAGTATTTATATGTTCAATATGAATAGTATAATGGAGTGTAGAGGTTTGTAACCTGATATTAACATCAAGATTGAGAATACAACCAAATATGCATTGAGTAATCTCTTAGTTTGAAGTCCATTGTCAAAGGCAGCAATATGTCTGTAGGGAGTGAGGGATTCTAATGAAGACATAACTTGGAACTTGGAAAAATTCCTTTACATGTTGAGTATGTGAGATGATAGAAAAGTAGTTCCCAATGAATTAACAGTATTTATCATACCAGAGAACTTCTAAGACAGCTATTCATAATGGTGGAAATAAATTGAAAGTGGTGATCTGCATAAAATAAACTCACATTGGCTAAGCAGTAAAACTGAATACACATGTTACTCCAATTGAATTTTCATTGAGTAATTTTTATTGTAGTGATGCTGGAAGACATGATACACCACAATATAGAGTTCAATAATTAAAAAATAAATTTATGAAATATATCATAAACTGGGGTACATTATAAATCTTTACATATTGTCAAACATAAACAAATGGGTGTATAAAGCATTGGTATGTTAAAATAACAATAAAATACAATTTACATAATCTTCCATTAACCATGGAAATGAGTATTTCATTAGGGCGCTACTACTAATATACAACAATGGCAGCTTTTGAAATATTTAGTGCTAAAACTATTTCTTTCTTAATATCATTTCTTATTAAAATTTTTCCAAGCAACTTATTATACAATATATCTGTACAAAATCAAATAACAAATTATTTCAGCATACGATGAAACTCATTAATATCCATAGGTCTTTGGTTTGGCCAATTTTCAAATAAAATACAATATTTTCCCCACTATGTTCCACAAGAGGAATCAAGTGGTGCTGTGTGATCACAGGTACCTTACCTACATTTATAGTCCCAGAAATTCGATAATATTTTCTAGTGAAGTAGAAACACAACAAACTTAACAGTTATTTATAAAATTGTATCGCAAGCTTGCAGCTGCAACATTTTCACAGTAATCAAGAATTAACATGCCAATTTATTATAACAGGAAATAAGATGCTTTGATGAATGGTAATCCAGGTTCTTTATGTAGTTGACTGCACATTAGGAGGTAGGCCCAACCTTGCTAGCACCATTTCCTTACGCAGACGAGTTATTTCCCAGAACGTTTCATGAGCTTTAGAATGACATGGAGCAAAATTAATCCTTTGGATACAAACTCTTTCAGCAAAATCTATACATGCATTTAATATTAGTGACATGGAGACCCCTCCATTTTCTCTCTAATGATTTCTCAGTCATTTTCTATTACAGCCCCTTTTTTAAAATAAAAGGTTTGTCAGGTATATAGTTAAAGCACATTTTCAATAAAATATTACAGTAGAGAGATTATTGCAAATTTGCACTCAAAGCACAACATTTTTAGATGACTTGATTGGAAAAAAAACCTGCTAATACAGTTAAAGGCCGAAATGAAATAAGTAGCTTTGTAATTCTACACACCTTATTTAGAACATGATCTAGCTTTTGACATTGGATACCATCATCAGGTTCATTCATCAAAAGACAACTTTGCATATATACTTTGGAAGCGGGGGTCAGAGTGGGAGGGGAAGAATGGGTGGAGGGGTAAAAAAGGTTAAAATGTAGATAGGAGGGAAAGGGAAGTACAGCTTTCGGTGTCAATTGTTGGCTGTAAATGGGGGTTTGTTGGTGAGGGGGAGCACTTGATGAGAAAGAGCGGTAGATCTAAAGGGGAGAGTGGAAGGGATACAAAATTTAATTAGCAAATTCATCCTTGCATTGGCCACATTTAAAAATTTCTAATTGCTCCAAAGCATCCAGTCCATGGCCATTATTTTTTTAATGAAGAGTTCATAATGACAACATGGAGAAACAGAGAATTTACAAAATTTACAACTCTGAATAATACCCCATAAATAATCCCACTGCCAAATGGGGACAAATTCTCTATCTAGGGAATATTTCTCAAAAATTAATCAAGAAGTTACCAAGAGAAAAAATTAAATTTGCCTTTTAAAATAATTCATCCCTTGGTCCTCAACGTGATCTCACATAACTAAAGATAAAGTTCCCAATGATGAGTGGAGTGTATGAATTAAAGTGCTCCACTACATTTATTCGGCAGATGGAACAAAAAATTAAAGAAAGGATAAAGTAGTACAAGACAAGTATAAAGAATAGGAACATACTCATAAAATCCCTCTTCGCAAAGAAAAGAACCTTATTGAAACTGACCACAAAAGTGACTCTGAGACTGAAATTATCCATTTTGAAAATAAAGCATGTAGCAAATAAGAAAAAATAGACTCAATGCATTAGAAATTTTAAGGAGGAATTAAAAATTTTAAAATATGTCCATGGGAAATATAAACTTTCTAAAGAAATTTTGTATCCCTTCCCCTCCCAGCTTTACCATTCTTTCACATCCAAGGCTCCCTGTCCCCAACAAAACCCCATTAACAGCCAACCATTGACACTCAAAGCTCGACTTCCCTCTCTATCCCTATCCTACTTTCTATTCCCTATCTACATTTTAACCTTTATACCCCTCCCACTCTGACCATCACCCCCCTCTTCCACTTTGAAGTTATATGTACAAAGTTGTCTTCTGTGAGGACCATCTGATGATGATGTCCAACAGTCGAAACCTAGGTCGTGCTCTAAATACAGTATAAGTGGAATTACAAAGTTACTTATTTCATTTCAAAAAGTTGAGTAAGTTCCATAAATTTATTCTGGAGACAACAAATTTCAGTAAAAAATAGTTTTCTAATACTATCCACCAGTCTCAGCTAAGGCTCTTCCAAAGGCATGCAATAATCGGTGGAGAATAGGGTCCTCAAGTTTTCATGAGTGGCACTTGAGATAAACTTTCAGGGAACTCGGCGATACCACCCATAAATCTGCCATGACCCTTTCACGACCCACAGATGTCACACTAAATCACCACTAATCAAGGTTCCTCGACTCTCCAACTCTTTAAATATTAAGAGCAGATGGATTCTCTCTGTGCTGTCACTCACTAAAAATGATTAGGTGATGGGCATTCAGTCAACGTTTTCAACATAATTTCAACTACTAAATCAGGTGGAGGCTCTCTTTTTTTTAATCTTTCTGAAGGATATGTAAAAATAAGACTTGCTTAAAGAAGTGTACATTTTCGCTCACTGCTTCTATTTATACAGAGCAATGCTTTAGAAGATGCTTGTACGATTGTAATTGCCGCAGGTAAATTACTCGAGTATAGAAGGAAAAACTTATGCAAGAGATTAAATGTCATTAGCTGCTAACATAGAGGAAAAAATAAAAGGAATTGAAGTTGATAGAAGGGGAGAAGATGCCTTCTGCTAGAACCAATGGATAGTTAGCACTCCATGTAAGTTAAAGAAATGAAGAATTATGAAAATGGAAAGGTCTTCAAAACTTATACTCCACATAATTCATAGAATGCAAATAACTTCCAACATCATTTCAATACTATTTCACTTCATATTACAAAGATGAGATTGCTATAATTCTTACCTGAGCTCTTGACTAAGCCTCTCTCAATATATCTTAAATAGTTGAGAAAATCACACACAGCAATAATCTGAAATAAATTAGAACTTCTTTAAATTCACAAGTTTAATTTTTTTCTCTTTCTCCCTCTGCATACATTGTCAATTTGTAATACTGAATAATTTAAAGCAGTCAATCTCAGCAACTGCACTATGCCAAGATCATGATACACTATTCCCTTATATTTATTCATTGCATCTTGGAACAGGTTGAGAATGTAACATAATTATTCAAAGACAATTTTGAATGCTTTCTCTGTTACACATACTCAAAACTATCATGAGATATAGTTAATGCTGCTGTCCCATATTCCAAGAAACTGCAGGAGATGCTGCAACAGCAACTTTTAATGAAGTCATCTGCTAAGTGTGCATTACAATGCAGCAATTTCAGAGTGTAAAAATCATTCGCCTTGACCAGGATACGAACCCTGAGATCTCTTAATGTCCCACCAAGTGCTCTAGCCAGTTAAGCTCTCTCTTTCTTTCTTAAATTCCAATCAGGGCAAATGGTTTTTACGCTCTGAAATTGCTGCATTGCTGTTCCATCTTCGTAATCATATTCACAAGCAAAGTTGGCAGTGATATTTTCTTGATGGATTTTTTTACTGTGATGCACAGAGATTCGAAAGAATTTTCTTTATGATGGTTATTATGGAAATGATAAAAGAGCAGTGTTTCAATATTAATGTATTCCTTATACAAAAATTTGGACTGCCGCAGTCAAAATTACCTAGTAGCCATTTTTCATAACACGACAATAACAAAAATGTAGTGACTTTTCTGATGGGGTTTCCTTCATATCATTCCTTATTGTAGACAACAGACAGTGAATATCCTTAAGGCTTATCTTGATCCAAAATTTTGAGTAAATGTTGGGAAAAATTGTATTTTATAGGGTGGGCTTCCACCTGTTTTCAACATAGTGCTTCCTGATTGGCTTATCTTCAAGTAAAATTTTGTCTTGCTTCTTCCACAGTAGAAGAACCAGGACATTATATTTTATTCTTCAATCCAAAGCATAGATATAATATATTTGCCATGTTTCATCTAAGAGGCAGAAGAAATCACATAGATAATGAGAGCCTTCAACAAGGATGACATGATCTCCAGCACTAGGAACACATCGATTCAACAAGACAATAGATGAATCAATCAAGGAGCACAAGGCCAAAAACAATGCTCATCCACTTGACATTTCACATTTAAAGATGTCTGCTGGATACCTGCCAAAACTCTTACTCACAATATGCAATGGATTGATTAATGTTTATTGGCTCCTAAAGACATATTTGAGACATGTGTGCCCCACATCATATTGCTTGCAAATATTCTACTCAGACACAAATACAATTGGGAGTTTGAATACAAATGAATGCAGCAGGATCCCAGGTAACTGTAAATATTCATCATTGCAACCCCTGCAGAAACTTATATTGGAATTAAAAATTAGTCCAAAACTTATTAATATGCATAGAAATTGTAAAAATAATGAACCCATGGAACTAAAGTAGAAACATAGGTTCTTAATGCTTCAGTTGTTATATCCTGTCCAACGCTCAATCATTTCATAAATATTGTCATCTAGCACCCAAACCTCTGGAACATCATATATTGAATGGCGATGGCCAGAGGTTAATGACACACATATCAAAATAAAACAATTAGTTGCCAGCCTAACATGGAATGGTGAATGTACCCTCAAAGGCAGATGAAATTTTTTTTAACCTTACAATAACGGACATTCATCACCTTTCAGCAAATATTTTCTAGCAGGTGTTGGACTAGGTTGTCTCCTGTTTTATCTCCATTACATCTTTTTTAGAGATGGTGGCCAGCTATTTTGCAAGCCAGCGTAGCTCCTGTGATATTTCCTTTAATTCTGCAGATAAAGTTATTAATTGCAAATCATATCCACATTTTTTTATTCTAAATGATCTCTTTTTGAATGGAAAGATACTTTTTAGAAATGTTTTTCGTGTCGTGCTAATAAGCTTGCACTATCTGACATGGCATCTGATATCGACATGCTCCTACAGGAAATGACAACTTTAAAACATTCACTTGCATTGAAAAAGAATAATAATCTATGTAAGTGTGTATGATTTGCTAAAACTGTAAAAGTCAACCCTGAGAAAGATTCAATGACTTTTGACAATAACCTTAGCAGTGACTTGGAAGTAAAACAGAGGCCGATATCAAAAAGTGAGTGCCTTACCCCCTCAATCAGTACATCGCTACCACGTATTTCTGACGTAAAATGTGATAAAATTGGTAAGAAAGAACTTTCTGAAGAGGGGGAAGATGGATTTTTTACACTGAGCCACAAATATAGATGGCATAAATCGCCGATCATAGGAAAATATACAAAAGAATACTCTCTTTCAGGGATTCTGGTAAGAAAGAACTTTCTGAAGAGGGGGAAGATGGATTTTTTACACTGAGCCACAAATAAAGATGGCATAAATCGCCGATCATAGGAAAATCTACAAAAGAATGCTCTCTTTCAGGGATTCCTCACCGTTCTAATCTCAATGTGTGGAACTTCACGCCCGATTCAAAAATTAAAAATTTGATTAACTATGTGATGGACGAAATCCCAGAGATTGATACTTCCACTGACTTAGAGATTGAACAACTTTCGGTAACGATCGGAAATTATGCATCATTTCGGTTATCCATGCATCAAGAGTTATACAAAACCCTCAGTAACCCCTGTTTGACCAAAAGATGTGTTTGTGGGTATTTTTCCTTTTTGAAGTCACACACGCAACCAACACCGGAATGATAACCTGTTATTCGAGGTTCTTGCACATCAACATTCAGTGCATACACAATAAATTACTGGACCTCAAGGGTCTAGTAAATGGGTAATAATCCCATGTAATCTGTGCCAACGAACATTGGTTAAATGCAAGTGATCTTGAGACTCTTCATGTGCCTGGGTATGTTATCACCAGTGCTTTTTGCCGATCAGTGCACAAAAATGATAGTGTTTTGATTCTACTTTCTTCATGTTTTTCCCCTATTCCAATTGGTTTCTCATACCAATTTCTCAATGAAGAATAATCATTTGAATCCTGTGTTGCCTGCTTCAAAATGGATACTATTGTTTTTTACTTACTGCCTAATTATCATTTGCCTAAGAGTGATTTTGGTGTTTTCCCTACCAATCTAACAAAAGTCTTGGAAATAATCCATAGGTCAATCCATGACCCTTGCATACTAATTACATGTGAATTCAATGGTAATTCAATGGATGATCTAAAGCTAAAAAGGATTTCATGGATTTACTAACGTCATTTCACATCTGTGCTACAAAAAGTGAACCTACTAAAGTGAGACACCACCTGGAGAATTTCCCGGGATTTCATCAAGTGTGGGGTCGACATGGTCTTGCGACGGTGGAGCAGAGAGCAAGGAGGCTGTATTTTTGGGTCTGCAGGAGGAGTTGAAGAGGGCTAAGGCAGAGGTGCGATTGCGGGACGAAGAGGTGATGCGCCTGAGCCGAGTTCGTGAGGAGGTGGAAGCTGAACTCGAGGAACTCACTGCTAGTCTATTTCAAGTGAGTAATTAGATAGTTTGAAATTCAGAATGGAAATATTAAAAGGAGCTTGAATATTGGAGGGTCCTTTTAATATTTTGCAGGATATTAAATTGAAAAACTAAATATCTGTTAATTATTTCAAGTGGAACAGAAGAGAGAGGATCATAAAACTCCTTGATCATTAGCTCGAAAGTTAGATGCTTACATGACTGTTTTTAGGAAAAAACATTGTAGGTTTAACCGTTGACAGCTACTATGTAAGCCAAGAGATATTAGGTAAGAATTTAGTTTGGTTGGAAATCCCGGGAATCTGAAATGTAACATCTTGGGCTTGGTTGTGGTTGCCTGTGTTAGTGTGCTCACAAGCATGATTTTTATGTGCTCTCCTGTCATATCAGTGATTAAGCCCAAAAGGCAGTAGTCTGTAGAAAGGGCATGTTTAAAGAGGTCGGAGGATTTTGGGAGGTTGTAAATATTGCCAAGACCAACAAAAATGGCCATCACTTGTGAGATTTGGAAAAATGACTATTCATTTTTGCTACACAACCCAAATACAGCTAAATATTATCTGCATCAACATCATCAGATTGTAACATTTTTATTTTCAGTAGTAGAGTAGTTGGAGAAAGGTATGAGGGGTAACGGCATTGTTAATTGGGAGAAGAGGAGGCATTGTGAAGGAAAGGACGTAAAGAAAGATAAGAATTTAGTGTAGGGATTAGTTCTATGGCTATGTTCAATATATTTTAAATTATTATATTTCAGATTTGATTGGCAATTGTTGTTTCAAGGTTGGTTAAAGAGTAGCAAAGTTTCATTGGTTATTGTTGGGTTTATTTGTGTTCTCAAGAAAAATAATTACTACCTTGATCAAAAATTTCCCGGAATTTATTCAGAAAATTAAAAATACAAGTTTATTCATCTAAATCTATATTGTCCCCTTCAAAGTAATCCCCATCGACTGCAACACACTTATGCCAGCGCTTGATCCAATCCTCGAAACATTTTTTATATTCGGTTTTCGGTATGTCCATCAGTGCTTCCTGCGATTTTTCCATTACTTCCTCTCGGCTGCTAAAACGCGTTCCCCGTAATGGTTTTTTAACTCGATTGAACAGAAAGAAGTCACAGGGAGCCAAATCAGGTGAATTCGGTGGCTGTTGGATGGTATTTGTTGCATTTTTCGTCAAAAAATTACGAATAATGATAGCACTGTGCGACGGTGCGTTATCATGGTGCAAAATCCACGAGTTTTCTGCCCACATTTCTGGTCTCTTTCGGCGAATTGCTTCACGCAAACGTCTCATAACGCCCAAATAATACTCTTTGTTTACTGTCTGGCCTTCTGGCAAAAATTCATGATGCACTACACCGTTGAAATCCGTCAGCATTGCCTTCTTTTTTGACTGAAAACGACGTGGTTTTTTTGGTCTCGGCTCATTTGGTGAACGCCATTCACTTGCCTGATGTCTGGATTGCGTGTCGTACTCATAAACCCACGTCTCGTCTCCAGTAATGATCCTTTTGATGAATGTGGGATCGGATTCAGCCTCGCAAATCATGTCTTTTGCGACGTCAACACGGTCTCTTTTTTGCATGAAATTGAGGTCTTTTGGCACCAACTTTGCTGCTACATGACGGAAACCCAAATCATTAACCACAATGTCTTGGGCGGATCCATAGGCAATGTTCAAGTCCTCCGCTATTTCTCTGATGGTTAATTTGCGGTTATTGACCAACATTTCTTTTACTTTATCAATTTTTTCACCGACTTTCGATGTCGATGGTCTGCCACTGCGTTCATCATCTTCGATTGACTCACGACCACTTCTGAACCGCTCGTGCCACTGGTAAACGACCGTTTTTTTTAGAGAATCGTTGCCGAAACACTTTTCCAACATTTCCAACGTCCGTGCGCCACTAAATCCGTTTTTTACGCAAAATTTAATACAAGTTCGTTGTTGCAAATTTAAATCCATTTCTGCAATTGTAAAAAATCGCCAACACACACAGAGATAGATGTACTCTTGGCTACGTAACTTTTGCAAATGTCAAGTTATGACACTAAGATTTAAAGGGAATATCAACAACAGATGTACCAATTTAACAAAAAAACAGAACTCAAATCGGAACGATGGGAGCGCCACACGGTGGTTATTCCGGGAACTTTTTGATCAAGGTAGTATATCAACTCCACCCATCTACATTACTTTGAAATCTGTTTTCCCCTTGTCCTAGAGCATATGAAAAACAAAACCTCATCTGTTAAATACAAAAGTCAGTGAGTCTCTGATGAAATTCGTTGGCTTTCAAAGAAGATGAAAGATGCAGCTGTGTGCTACAAAAACAAATCAGATCCAGCTGACCATCAGGAATATTCAGTACTCAAGAAAAGTTATTGCCAAACCTTACAGTGTGTTTAAAAAACCTTTCAACAACAATACACTTACCAATGCAGACAATAAATCTAAAGAGATCTGGAAAATTATTAATGACTCCAAGGGTTCAAATAATTTACTACAAGATCTTCAACTGTATGACTCTGCTGAAAATTCTATTCCAAATTACACTAAAATGGCCTCCATTCTAAATAATTTCTACCTATCCCATAAAAATCCCACAGTTTCAGTCAATTCAGCTAATTATTCTCATATTCCCAATACATGCAATTCATTATATCTATTCCCCTCTTCAGCTTTGGAACTGACCAACATAATCAATAAATTCCGTAACAAATTTAGTAGTGGATCAGATGGCATCCCAGGGATAGTCATTAAAGGGTCATTTGATACAAGTAAACATCAGCTGTTATTCTTAATTAATCCCTAAACATTGGAATTACCCCAAACCCTCTTTAATCAGCTAAAATAGTACTAATATAAAGGTACAGGTTGCAAAATGGCCATGAATTCTTATAGACCAATATCCCTGCTGAACCAGTGGGAAAATAACTGAAATAGTTTTCTATCATCATCTAGTATCATATCTTTTAACATACAGCCTATTCTACACATCTCAACATGGATTTAGAAAAACAAGATCCACTACAACAGCCACATATCACATGGTGAATCAAATACTTTTAGGATTGGATAATAGAATAGAAACTTTTGGATTATTTTTGATTTCACTAAAGCTTTTAACTGCGTCAATCATCAGCTACTCTTATATAACCTAAAGCGTTTGGCATAACAGGCACAACCTACATAAGGAATGAATCATATCTAAGTGAACGGCATCAGCATGTGGAGCTCTTCAAAAATAGCTTCAAATTTGTTTCTCCTGGTAGAGAAGTAACACTGGGTGTTCCCCAGGGTTCTGTACTTGGCCATCTTTTATTTTTAATTTATATTAATGATCTACCAGATGAGCTTAAGTCCATAAAGGGAATAGACCCATTACTGAACGCTGATGATACAAATCTTATTGTGTCAGCCTACTCACTGGACTTCAACACAACAATTTCAGAGTGTAAAAATCATTCGCCTTGACCGGGATTTAAACCCAGATCCCTCAATGTCCGGTCGAGTGCTTTAGCCAGTTAAGCAATCGAGGCGTCCTCTTAAACTCTGTAATTTTGAGGGCTTTAAAGGAACAAGATATTGTGGTGAAATACTGTACACACAATGTCACAGGCATTCGTAGTCGTGAATTCAACTATGGACCCCTGAGTGTGCAGTATCTGTACAAATTCATGATAACTTCAAAGTTCTGGGTGCACGTTATTGATGGGTGAATATACAACAAATCACCAGACTAATAAATTAATTATTATTATATAATTTATAAAGATAGTATTTGTTTAATTACTTATTTTTGATAGCGGTACAGACTTTGACAGTCATTCAGTTTAAACCTTTCCTCTTTTTGATCCAAGGAAGTTGGCAATTAGAATATTTGACATCTCACCTTTATTTTAAGTTTTAAAAAGTTATCCAGCTGCTCATTAAAATCAAAAAGGATAGATTCTATGCCATATTTTAAATCTTAATCATTTCCACAGCTTTCATGGTGCCATGGTCTGATTGAAAAATTTTAATTCCATGATGAATCAAAAGACCATCAATATATACGCATCCAGAAATATCAGATGGGCAGCATAAGATGCTGGGAAATGGACTTGCCCAAAAATATGGACTTAATGCTGGGTGCATAGTGCCACATGCAGACAGTGAATCACTCATAATATCAAGATACCACTGTAGACACTATTTGTAGGCCTCCCTACTTCCAATTAACAGTACATGAAAATAATAGAATACTAGATAAGAATAATAATGAATCATGAAAGAATAGAATAATAGATAAACTGTATCTTGGACTTATTTTTCACCATACTTATCATATCTGCACACCATCATAATGTACAGCCATATTGAGTTAAAGGATTTAATGATATTCGACTCATAAATACTACCTGGTATTTACACACTACATCTTGTATCTTATATCATTAGTGTTCCAACTTTTTTTTCACATTATAAGAATTTAACTTTGTTCGATTAATCATCATCCATAAGATAATTTTTCAGCATCAAAATTTCTTCATTTAAAACACATTCAACGACTTTGAGTATTGAATTATTCAGTTTGCAGATGGAATTCATGATAATTTATACTCATTTTACAAAGAATTATTTTACAAGTAATTGAACCATTACTGATTGTCATTGAATGAAACTTTTAGTTAGCAGGACCAGTTATTTAGGCCCAAAGGGAATAAATAAGAAAGGAAATTCTTTCTGCTCTTTCATTTCTGACATGGATTTGTAATAACAAAGTGGAAAGCCTCACCCGATTTCTACACAGCTGAGATATACAGTGCCACTGCTCCTGGTCTCCAAGTTTCATACGATAATTGCATGTCCTTGACACCCCAAGAAGGGAACATTTCCTACAAAATGAAACAAATTACTTGATCATGCTTTAGAATTCTAAAAAAAAACACCAAGTTCGTTCATCAGTCAACCATAAATGCATGCATGAAACATTAAGTACTCAGTATTTACAAATGACACAAGACATTATGGTTTTAAGTCTCATTAGACTCTAGATCTAGACTTTTAAGTACCATACATAAAAAGCCATTAAAGGAATCATTGACTTTAAGCAGACCATATAACCAATAGAGTAACATCCCATCAAGTTAACATTTTCTGCCATTGCCTTCTACAAGAAATTATTTCAAAATTAGATAAAACTAAATTAAACTGAGAGCGAAACTACAATATTGCCAGAGAGTCCTTTTACCTAGGAAAGAGTATTTTCGACTTGTCCGGAATGGCCTCAATGAAGATCTGACCATCCATGGCAGCTGCCAAAACTTTTTCTCCGATTTCCTCATTTGAAAAAGCAAGCGAAGGTTTTATATCTTCCCGGAAGACTCTTTCTATGAAACTATTAGACAGATCAATGGTGGGTTGAGTACGCCAAATAGTGAATTCCTGTAGGACAACTGGATCCACCTAAGTTGGGCGACAAATAAGTAAATATTGATTTAGCATATTCTTAGATGCTACACTACTAAAAGGAATAATATGTGAGAATTATTATCATGGTAAAATCTTATTTATTATTGATCTTTATCAGTTCCATGCCAATAGTAATCACAATATTAAAATAGCTAACATTTTATAAAGCTTGCAAATAAAAAAATCCACTGTAATTAGAATTAAGGGATGTAAAATATCATTTTTCTCAGAGTAATTCTCATTAAAAGATAAAATCTTATTCACCAGCACTAAAATTGTGAATTTCATTTCATTAACAGTGATATTGTGAATAAAATATACATGTTCACACAATATAATTGTGAAAATATTCTTATGATGCATAATATGCACCTCATTGCCCACCTTCTCATAACATTGACATCACCCTTCTTACATCCCTCATTTGATATTCCTAGAGAAGGGAACCTTGCCTTCTTCTTGGATGAAGATACTCCTTAAATCCCCAAGTAAGCCGAACATGAACATACTTTCTTTTGTTGTACGTTTGCAAATTTGACTCTGCAGTAAATTTCATAGGATTTACGCATACGTGCGAGCCAATTCCGGGTCCCACATTTCCGTCATTACGGAGAGAGTGAGGTTCAGTTGGACTATCTACTCCCCAAGTCATGTGTAAGAAACATGAGATCTTGTTCACTCATGTGTTATCGCTACGGATATTTCAGTATGAGTGACTATTAAATAATTTGTAGTCGTGGTACACAGCAAGTCAACTGAACAATTTAGTTATTCACTTCTAATCCAGCTATGTCTAAGTAAAATCAGTACTTGACTTGCTTTTTCGTAAATTACATATACGCAACTTGAAATACGAGCTCGAAGGTATGTATCGCATACCTTCTATTAATCACCAAAACGAGTAGTCGGCGGTTTTATATACATTCCAAACTTAGTTCCAAGGCTCGGTGATGTCAACGACAATTTTGCTGTGCAAAATTCTGATACAATACAATATTCTCAACCTCTCTCCCCTCCCACCATTAAGAATCTAATCTGTAAGCGTGAAAATAAAATATAAATAAATAAAATACAAATTCCGAGGTTTCAATGGTTTTTATATTGAAAAAAAATCTTTGATCTATGACTTCTGGTTACGATTTTTATATCTTCATAATTATACGAGGGTCATCCGGAAAGTAGTACCCGTTCGTGAAATAAAAAGACAAAAGTAAATATTAACAAACATAAAAAATTTTATTTGAAAGAGGATACTTTAAACTACTTCTCAACATAATCTCCAAGCAAATTAAGGCATTTGTCATAACGTGTGACAAGTTTCTGTATTCCTGCTGCATAGTCCTTCGCCGCCAGCTCATTGAGATACGCGAGGGACCCATCTTGCACAAATTTTTGCATAATGCAGATGGTGTTTAACAATTTCATGAACAATTGTTCGAGAAACATTGGGAAAATGCTCACAGATGTCATCAATTGTGACGCGCCGATCGTTCCTCACGAATTCGTCAACTGAGCTCACCAGTTGGTCTGTAATGACAGACGGTCTCCCCGAACGCTCATCGTCGTGTGTGTTCCCCCTCCCCATGTTGAAGTTGCGACACCACCGCCGAACAGACGACTCGTCCATTACATTGTCTCCATACACCTCCTTTAATTGGCAATGAATATCACATGGGCGAACGTTTCTTGCATTGAGGAATTTAATCACTGCCCTCACTTCACAACTGGCGGCGTTCTCAATTTTTTTAAACATTGTAAACAATCACAGAAACAACACAGGCAATGCTAGCGTCACGCAACTTGGCTCAGAGAAGGCAGACAAGCCACTGAAGCTATCTGACCTCGTCCAGCGGCTACTCGCGTCGTCAGCACTTCATGCGGCACGAACGGGTACTACTTTCCGGATGACCCTCGTACATACACTTGCATGACTTTTAAATGTGCAAATCACTAATGAAATTTTAGCTATAGCAACATAAAAAAATATGCAGCACTAAAGATATAAGGGGCCATTGAAAACCTTTACATGATCTGTTGACTGATCTCAATCTATTTAAAAATTTTTCATAGAATGCCATTCTTGCTCCATGAAAAAGTTGAACTCAGTTGTATGGCTTTGGCAAATTAAAAATGACTTTATTGGAGGTTTAAACAATCATGACTCTCTTTACACTGTTTACATGGCATAATAATTATCTAAATGTCCTAAGAATCTCCTCGTAGTAGTAAAAATGTGCATCATAACATTTCATTCTATTTCCTGCTTCATGCACCAATGATTAACAATTTCTTACGCAAGAAATAAAAAGGAACATGGTGGTCCAGTGCTGAGTTAAAGACCAGAGGCCCCAGGTTCCATTCTGGATGACACTTATGGACACCCTCAGCTGCTTTAACCACGCTGTGTGGTTTTTTTGGAACCAGAACTCCTTGTGCAAATGCAGATCACATACGGAAAGGAAATATCTACCCTACCCTATTATGTACTTTTCACATGTAGTGAGGCTTCGTACGAGGTAGGCTGAAAAGTTTCCCAAACTTAATTTATTGCAAAACAATACTTCACTGACAAATTATTGGTCTGGGTCCACTTCAAAGTAGTCTCCTAATCAAATACACTTATACCAACAATGTTTCCACTTTTTGAAACAGTCCTGGAATGCTCATTAGTTCTACAGTTGAATTTTTCTCTGGAATGGTGGCAAATCTTTTTCCTTTGAGTAGCGTTTTTAGTTTGGGGAACACGAAAAGGGTCACATGGGGCCAGGTCGGGTGAGTATGGTGGGTGAGGAAGCACAGAGGCTTTGGCTAAAAACTCATGAACTAGATGAATGGTGCATGGTCAAGTAGAAAAATACACTCGCTGTTCCCCCTAAGTTTGGACCTTTCTTGCCTGATTCTCTTTCTTAGGCATTTCATAACCCCCAGGTAGGACTCCACGCTGACTGTCTGGGCTTTATTGACTGGATTTTGGCCTTTTGACTGTCTTCCACTGATTACTGCCCCTTTTTGAACTGGGTTAACCACTCATGACACATGGTGCGTTTCATAGCATTCTCACCATAAGCCTTGATAATCAGCTCAAAAGTTTCCATAAAGGATTTGCAGAGTTTCATGCTGAGTTTCAACGAACAAACCTGCGCCTTCAAAGAGCTAATTTCCACAGATCCAATTTTTGCCCCACTTCTCGAACACCCATTCACATAAAAGCCCCTAACTAATCAACAAAACAACATATCAACAAAGTGATTGAAGGCAGTTATTCAGGAAGTTTCTGGGGACACAATTCCTCCAAGCTGATTAACAAATATTTAACAGGAGGTGCACTATAAAAAAGTTCAAGAACTTTTTGAACAGATCTGGTATGAGGCCAGATCTACCCTTACCTATAAAACCAACTTTCAGGTTGATTATTTAAGTGGTACAGAAGAAAAAAAAATTCAACTGATTTCATTCACGGTAACGCCTATTGAGAAGAAATTTCTCTATCTTGACATCATAAGTCATGTGATATTCATTATCTGGCATTGAAGCCAGTAAATATTAGAGAGATACATAGCTGGGTTGTAGACTTTAAGCTCCAGTATTGTGATTTTTCCAGCAAAGGGATACCTCATATATAATTCTTTATCATAATACAAGTCAAATGTTACTGCTATCGCCATAGTAAAGCATGAACTGCATTGAGGATGCCATGGACTGGATAGACTAACTTATTTTGATGCATTACCCTCATACTTTAGTTGAGTTTTTATGCAAGAGTGTACTGAAAGTAAAACATGGTTCCATGAAATATATTACACCATTTGCACACAAAGTGCTCACAAAGCTTACCTCCCACTCTTCACGGCTGGCAACCTGAGCTGCATCTACCACTGCAGTGGCCACTAGCTGCTGTGTTAGAGGTTCTTTACAAGGAGATTCTGGAGGTGAACTCTCTCGACCATATTTAAGGTTAAAGTGAGAAGGAGATCTTCTATGTTTACGGTTGAATGAAGTGCCTGCAATAATTAACATGAGTCAGAACAGAATACAGATGTGTTTCAATTTCTGAGACAAAAAACAAAATGGAATCATCAAAACTAATGGCAATCATAAACAGAAAAAAATTATCAAAACCTGAACTGATATTTTCACTTGGTAAGAACATGTTCTACAGCAAACAAGTCACATTACTACTTTTGCTCACCAAGAAATGGTATCAAATAAAACAATAGCCTACACATTAGGTGCATCTTTACTTGAGCATTTTAGCCCAAATGCACCAAAAGGGTGGAGCAGGAGGAAATAATGAGACCAAGTAACTCAAAAAAATGCTCACTGTTTTCAATGTGTTTACATAAGCTTGCCTTGTTCCCTCCAATTTCTTCAGTTAAAAAAGAGTTACCATACCTACAGCCCCTTTCATTGCACTTTATTCCTCAGCCAAAAAGGAAATCAAGGAAAACATGTTTGAGTTGACAATTTTCTAAATACAAATTAAGACTTCTAATTGCCTTACAATTATGCCATCCCAAAAATTTTATTTGTAAATTGATACAAAATTATAATTTTCTATTCCCTTCAAATGATTTGCATGAACATTTAAACAACATGTATACGTTCAAACCCTTCCTTTCTCCTAAAAATTGCTGGATCCACAACACTACAATAAAAATTGACATTAAAACAATATTTTTTAGCAGAAAAAAATATCCTACCAGCATTTTTAATTATATTTTTTGATTGTGAGGGTGTTGTGCACAAGGAATTTGCTTCAAGAGGTCAGGCGATCAACAAAGAATATTATGTTGAAGTTCTGAAAAGATAACGTGATTCTGTGAGAAGAAAACGACCGCATCTCTGGTCAAGGAGTGGCTGGCTTCTTCGCCACAATAACGCAACAGTGCATTCATTGAACCTTGTGCAGCAATTTTTGGCAAAACACAAGATTGTACAGCTTCACCAGCCTCCATTCAGTCTCAACATAGCTCCCTGTAACTTTTGGATGAAAATGGCTCTCAAAGGAAAGCAGTTTGATGACATTGAGACGATTCAGAGTAATGCGATGCATGAGCTGAAGGCCATTCCAAAATCTGCATTCGAGGACTGCTTTAAGATGCGAAGGCACTGGTGAGAGCGTGTGGTTCAATCAAATGGGGACTACTTCAAAGGATGCCACAGCCCGGATGACGAAGATTAGCACCAATGTAGAGATATGAACGCAGGTCGGATAATTTTCAGAAACAACTCTTATATTGTGTCCAAATTGCACTCGAGTGCTTTTATCATACCCACTTTCATGCTTCATTTCACACATCATCTAATGCTTAATCTGGTGGACTTATCCACTAAGTGTATCCAATCATGGGTATGCCAAAAAAATGTGTTATATTTCCTGTAAATTACCAAAGAAAATTCGACTTTGTTGGGAAACTTTTGTTAAATTGTTAACTACTATTTTTTTAAACTATGCACCTTATACAGCATATACTTGTAAAACACTATTAGATCCATGCCTTAAGTTTGTTTTTGTAGACCATTATTTTAACCCATCACGTTTGCCTTATTACCATAATATATTTTCAGAGAGATTTCAATACTTGTAAATTTCTATTTTTTATTTTTGGAGGAGCAAAATTAAAAAAACATTGAATATTTCACGTTGGACTACTGGTGATAGCTCTGGTGATATGTTGTTAGTCGGGGTGAGGTGGAAATGTTCACTGTATTCAGCACTACTTAGCATTCAACTTTTTGTAAATATTTCCAACTACAAGTGGATACCTGCATACAAACCTAAACAAAATAGGGATTATTTTACTCATACAATAATTATCATTATTGTTATTTATTATCATTGTATATTTAAAACTCATTTTTCACCAAGTCTTCTCCTAGATCTAACAATGATTATATTTTTCAGACTCAAATGACTCAAGTTTATTGACTCATGTCAAACACTAAATGAAAATGGACTCACCATCTTCCCTAGGGGAGGCACCTCCAATTTGAGGATGTAGGTGAGGATTAGGCCTAGATGGTGTAGAAGTAAGCACTAAAGCTTTCAGGGCAGCTACTTCTGCAGTCAAGACATCAGCTTGCATTCTACATTCTTTCAGGGCTCTTTCTGAAGCTGCCTCTCGTTCGTTCGCCTCCCTTACCATATTGTGGGCCTCCTATTTGAAGAGGATTAATTTACACACAACAATCAGCCACTACACTTTATTTTAAAAACTATGGTTTACATTAAATATTATTGTGATATGATTGCATTAACTTTTAATCATCCAGCTACTCATTCAGTGTAATGAAATGTTTCATCAACAGTATATATATATATATATATATATATATATATATATATATATATATATATATATATATATATATACATATATATATATATATATATATATATATATATATATATATGTTATTCCTTCTGTAATATAGTAAACTATCAATTATCCGTGCTAATGGATGCATGAACGAAAAACATGGAAATTATGGACGTGATATATATAGATAAATATGTAGTCTCTCTTTTTTGTTCAGTGTAATTAATTTTCACTTTTTAGCAATGGAAAGTACATTTTTTCCATCTTTCAGCCAATTTTGCAAGATTGGAATCTTAGTTTTGCAAGGATAAAGAACTGTCTATAAGTGAATATCAGAACATATTTTCCTCAGAAAGCTTAACCAATTACACAACCAAAAAAAACCAAATGACTGGGAAAGGACGAATATTGACAAAGGATTGCTGATATGTATTCCTATCCATCATATGATACCAAATAAAATAATGCAGTGCAGATAGTTCATGACGTATCTGTTGCATAGTAAAACTATAAATTTGCACACCTTAAAGGAGAATATAGAATTCTCAGGGCTAATGAATGCAAGGGAAACGATTATGGTAAAGTATAGATGATACAAAAATATTTGAATTAAAACATTAAAAACTACTAATACATATTTAAGTAAGTCCAGGCATTTTTAACTATTACTTATTTCAAAAATGTAAATCTAAGTTTCAAAGCATTTATTTATCTTCTCAGTAATGACTTCATTAAAATGTTGAGGTGTTGGGAAGAGAGAATAGCAAGGATAATCTAGAAAACAAATATTCTATACATGGATAAGCAAGAGTTAACTGTATTTCCGATATTGCAAATTGTTTTTTGTTTTCACCAATCACTGGCATGCATCCAAGGCCAGCACTTTGAGTCGTCAATCAAATTTCACTTCTAATATAATTTACAGGGCATTCACATGTATTCTTATGTACAATATCCTCTTCTGAGAAGGCACTTTTTCTGATAACACAAAACTCTATGAAACAGCAGTTGGATTTTGGAGAAGTCACAGATCCTACATAGGGAATGACAACACCATTTGAAGGGAATTTTTCTCCCCATGTGACAAGACATGGCAGAGGAGTGAGGACTTGGAATGTCGAACTTAGTCTTTAATTAACTTCACAGATGCATGCCAAAACAAATCAATGTAAACAAATGACATTAATTTGAATTGGATTTTCATTAACATTTTAATTGATACATACAAAACCAATGAGTTTCAAGGGCATACTTTTCACAATTATGTAAAGAAAAATTCCCTAAAAATATCTTTATAATTACATGAATGGTGGTCAAAATGAAAGCTATGTGAATTCACGTATATTTATACACTTGACTAAATTCACCACAGCTAAATTATGTTGAATAAAAGAAAGAAAATAGATTAAAGAGTTACGCACCTAGGACATGATACAAATATAAATGTTTACATGTGAAAAATGTTTTTATTAGAGACACTGAAATAATCTTTTATCTAAATGTAAGAAAAATCATCGGTCAGATTTAAAAATGGAAATTATGTTGAAATGGAAATAAACCAAGACGAAGAACCACATATAATAAATGGCAAGATCATGACCAGCATACTACCTTGATCAAAAAGTTCCCGGAATAACCACCGTGTGGCGCTCCCATCTTTCCGATTTGAGTTCTGTTTTTTTTGTTAAATTGGTACATCTGTTGTTGATATTCCCTTTAAATCTTAGTGTCATAACTTGACATTTGCAAAAGTTACGTAGCCAAGAGTACATCTATCTCTGTGTGTGTTGGCGATTTTTTACAATTGCAGAAATGGATTTAAATTTGCAACAACGAACTTGTATTAAATTTTGCGTAAAAAACGGATTTAGTGGCGCACGGACGTTGGAAATGTTGGAAAAGTGTTTCGGCAACGATTCTCTAAAAAAAACGGTCGTTTACCAGTGGCACGAGCGGTTCAGAAGTGGTCGTGAGTCAATCGAAGATGATGAACGCAGTGGCAGACCATCGACATCGAAAGTCGGTGAAAAAATTGATAAAGTAAAAGAAATGTTGGTCAATAACCGCAAATTAACCATCAGAGAAATAGCGGAGGACTTGAACATTGCCTATGGATCCGCCCAAGACATTGTGGTTAATGATTTGGGTTTCCGTCATGTAGCAGCAAAGTTGGTGCCAAAAGACCTCAATTTCATGCAAAAAAGAGACCGTGTTGACGTCGCAAAAGACATGATTTGCGAGGCTGAATCCGATCCCACATTCATCAAAAGGATCATTACTGGAGACGAGACGTGGGTTTATGAGTACGACACGCAATCCAGACATCAGGCAAGTGAATGGCGTTCACCAAATGAGCCGAGACCAAAAAAACCACGTCGTTTTCAGTCAAAAAAGAAGGCAATGCTGACGGATTTCAACGGTGTAGTGCATCATGAATTTTTGCCAGAAGGCCAGACAGTAAACAAAGAGTATTATTTGGGCGTTATGAGACGTTTGCGTGAAGCAATTCGCCGAAAGAGACCAGAAATGTGGGCAGAAAACTCGTGGATTTTGCACCATGATAACGCACCGTCGCACAGTGCTATCATTATTCGTAATTTTTTGACGAAAAATGCAACAAATACCATCCAACAGCCACCGAATTCACCTGATTTGGCTCCCTGTGACTTCTTTCTGTTCAATCGAGTTAAAAAACCATTACGGGGAACGCGTTTTAGCAGCCGAGAGGAAGTAATGGAAAAATCGCAGGAAGCACTGATGGACATACCGAAAACCGAATATAAAAAATGTTTCGAGGATTGGATCAAGCGCTGGCATAAGTGTGTTGCAGTCGATGGGGATTACTTTGAAGGGGACAATATAGATTTAGATGAATAAACTTGTATTTTTAATTTTCTGAATAAATTCCGGGAAATTTTTGATCAAGGTAGTAATTATTTTTCTTGAGAACACAAATAAACCCAACAATAACCAATGAAACTTTGCTACTCTTTAACCAACCTTGAAACAACAATTGCCAATCAAATCTGAAATATAATAATTTAAAATATATTGAACATAGCCATAGAACTAATCCCTACACTAAATTCTTATCTTTCTTTACGTCCTTTCCTTCACAATGCCTCCTCTTCTCCCAATTAACAATGCCGTTACCCCTCATACCTTTCTCCAACTACTCTACTACTGAAAATAAAAATGTTACAATCTGATGATGTTGATGCAGATAATATTTAGCTGTATTTGGGTTGTGTAGCAAAAATGAATAGTCATTTTTCCAAATCTCACAAGTGATGGCCATTTTTGTTGGTCTTGGCAATATTTACAACCTCCCAAAATCCTCCGACCTCTTTAAACATGCCCTTTCTACAGACTACTGCCTTTTGGGCTTAATCACTGATATGACAGGAGAGCACATAAAAATCATGCTTGTGAGCACACTAACACAGGCAACCACAACCAAGCCCAAGATGTTACATTTCAGATTCCCGGGATTTCCAACCAAACTAAATTCTTACCTAATATCTCTTGGCTTACATAGTAGCTGTCAACGGTTAAACCTACAATGTTTTTTCCTAAAAACAGTCATGTAAGCATCTAACTTTCGAGCTAATGATCAAGGAGTTTTATGATCCTCTCTCTTCTGTTCCACTTGAAATAATTAACAGATATTTAGTTTTTCAATTTAATATCCTGCAAAATATTAAAAGGACCCTCCAATATTCAAGCTCCTTTTAATATTTCCATTCTGAATTTCAAACTATCTAATTACTCACTTGAAATAGACTAGCAGTGAGTTCCTCGAGTTCAGCTTCCACCTCCTCACGAACTCGGCTCAGGCGCATCACCTCTTCGTCCCGCAATCGCACCTCTGCCTTAGCCCTCTTCAACTCCTCCTGCAGACCCAAAAATACAGCCTCCTTGCTCTCTGCTCCACCGTCGCAAGACCATGTCGACCCCACACTTGATGAAATCCCGGGAAATTCTCCAGGTGGTGTCTCTTCCTCGTGATCAGACACAGCTCCATTCTCCAAAATATGATCAGCTACCAGGTGGCCATTGGCAACGGCAGTGGGGTCGCTCCCATCCACACAATTGCCATCGTCCTGGGCAGGGGGCGGCTTCGCTCCCCTGTCCTCAGGGTTCAGTTCTGTCGTCAGGGGAGCCACCGAGGCACCTCCGTCCACCTGCTCCACCCCCTTCATACCCCCCTGACAGCTCCTTAAACCATTATCCACAACCTGTGACCAAGTCACACAATTAAAAATAAATAAGTGATGGAAACTGTAAAGATATGCAAGCTACACTTAGCTAAGTGCAAGAGCTAGACAAGAAATAGTGTATATGTGTCACAGGGACAAAAACACAAGCAATGCACTCAATATGCTTCTGAACTGTGGTTTCTGTAGGTAATCCACAATTTCTGAGGGTAACTACAGAATTTCAGATGGTGAGAGAAATTAATGCCTTGAGAAGAGGCTCACAGTAATACGACCTGCAGTAGACCTTAATAAAATCTTTAAAGAAGATGCCACCCTGCCCACTAAGGGCTAATTAACTGTTTGCTCCAAGATAACAGCATAATTATGAATACAATATAGATTTAAAAATTGTCAACACCACGTTCAGAATATTACGATCACTAAATCATTTCAATATTTGAATATAAAGACCAACAGATATTTATCTTATTTTTACCTATTCTACCAGTCCAATAATTCATTACGACCAAGGAAAAATCAAACACCTACAGAAATAATTGTTCAATTACTATTTGTGTTCATTATTAATTATAATAATTAATACTGAACCTGAAACAAAGTTGAATTTTAAATTTGGTCTTTTTTTTAGTTTTACCTAGAAGTGAAAATTTTAGCTCGAAGGTTTTATTAGCTTATATCTATTCCAAGTACATTTTACTATTCTAAAATTTTGAAGTTTGACATTTTAATTAGATGCAGTTCCTTAGATATATAGTAACCAAAGGTCATGATGACAGATTTCTAAATACTGATCCCAGTGATCTTGAATTGGAGAAGAAATACATACATTATTAATGTATTATTAAGAAATACATACATAATAATTCATTAATTAACATACAATGGAAGTTTTGGGTCTGGGACTGTTCAAAGGTGGAATAGATACATAATGATATCGTTGACTAATAAAATTCCCTGCACATTCAAAAGACTTATGAGTAGCCATTTAACTATATATGATACGTCAAGGATTGACATAACATTTGCTGATATATGGTACTGCTTTCCAATTTGGGTTTGGATACTAGTGGAGGCAAATATTTCATTGGCATTCCAATTCTTACTTCTCTACTAGGAGATCACTTACAATACTTTATGTAAAATACTCCATCTGTTGCATGGGACATCTGACCCCTTGAAACATCTCATTAGCCAAAAGTGATTTCATTTTAGCCTTCCACAAATTTCCAAAGTCCAAGGAACTCCTAACTTTCTTTAACTAGGTATTACCATCCTCAATATATACATACTTCTCTATCCCAATTAGTGGAGTAGACTTTTATGAATACCCTGTAGATGAATTTAAATTACAAATTTTACATCAGATAATATTTCAGTCAAATCCGCTACATAAAGATTTAATTTAGCTTTTAATTGATTATGCTCAGCATTGGATATGGATAATTTTATGATTACTACAGAAAATTTATTTCTTACCAGTGTCACGTACCAGTATCACGTGTACATGATTTTTAAAAGGGGCTTTTTAGCTAAAATTTCCCATTAGTCAAGATGAACCTCAACTGCATACACATGGACGTACATAAATCAACTTTTAAATGAAATATGCCATTAATGAATTCAATTCAAATGAGTTCCTTTTTCATTCCAGCTACAAGGATTTTAATGATCATGGGCACAACATTTATCTGACAAACCACAATTCACAACCGCTAAAAGCTTTATTCTATGCACTTACTTGAATATGATTTCACATTATATGAAAAAAAGATATCCAGCTGCAAATTGTCACTTATCAGCCACTTGTCAGCTGCAAGTGTCAGTTATCTAGCCATCTTGTCAGCATACCAAATTCACCTGTAACAACAAATAATTTGGTTGAAATTTTAAAATATGACTAATGCTATGCTTAATTCATAATTTTTACCAACTCATAAATCCCTTCCAATCATTAATTTTCTGAAGTTATGTTTTTCTTTTAACATTGCCCTCATTATTTAGTTCTACATGTTCTGGAAAATCTTTGCTGCTGGAAAATTCTCTCTAACAATTATTAGTGACCCTAGTGATTTACTCTGAATGCTCATAGTGACACATTTGCAGGGGTTTTATGAGAGTTACAAGTATATAATTCCTATGTAAAAAAACACGAAAATTAAGAGGTGAGTGGATCAGTTAAAATTATACATTTGGTATACATAACTTGTGATACAACAGGAACACTTCACGTCATGTACGTCTTTTATTGGGTGACATCTGATATGTCGCTCAAATTTATTTTTTTTTCATTTTGAAAAATAGGAATGTATATCTCTACGCCTCAATGTTTCTCTAAAACTCTGGAAAAGGTTGAAATTACACATGTAAACACATTATCTCAGACCATAATGTGATTATGGAATTAGATATAATATTCATAGGACTGTAAAACTGCATCCTCACAAAAACCACCACCCTGCATACATTAAAAACTTTGAAGGAGTAATTGAAGAAAGTTGATCAGAAAAGAGGAAATCAGTGATCATCCAGAGGGAAAAGGATGATGGTATACTTACTTATGGAAAGGCAAAACATACATAGTTGTGTAGTTGGGAGACTTTAGTGACAAAATAATTATAATTTTAATTTAGAGGTATTTGCAGCCATAGACTGTAGGCTAGACAGGAACCATGAAATAAGATACTAGGATGGTCAGCAAATGGGAGTCATAAGATGCTGTGCAAGTTGTAATTAAAATTGGAAATGAGTATTGCTAAGGAATGAATGCTTCTCATAGGTGATAAGAAATGCTTTTTCTATAAATTGTATGAAACTCTCTTACAGGAGTGGAGTTAGTGGAACATGAGGACAAAATGAAAATTTTGTCCTCATATTCAATGTCCTTTTATTTCTTGTGCTTTTTGGACAGCGTACATAATGGAAGATCTATTATGCATCAATGTTTCATTAGGTTAACAGTTTTAAAAGAAGTCTAGATATTGTTTTAAAATGTGTTTCAGGAGGGTAATAATAGCCAATAGTGTAGTCAGGTAGAGATACGATGGAGGGATAGGGCATTTTGCCGGCACAGAACAGCAATACTTAAATAAATTCCTGTAGTTCGAAAATTAATTAGCTCTGAATGTTTAAATAGGATTTTGGGTGTACAGCATATGACCTGCTAACAGCATATTATATTAATTGATTAATTACACAAGACACCTGTTGCTTATAGACTTAAATCCCCTGTCAGAAACTGTATTTCACACAACAATTTTTCCTAATTCTCTAATTTTTCCAATAAAACGTTTTTCGTACCCTCTTTATTTTCAAGTTCAAAGAAGAAAAATGTCGCTTTTGAGTTTTATTCTGATACAATAGGATGAAATAACATTTTTTTAATGTTTTAAACACTTAAAATGTTTCTTTTTGTCAAAGTGCTCATCTCTAGTTTATACAGGCAGGGTTATATGCTATATATTCTTTTAGAGAAAGAATGACGAAGGCCTGCTTGGGGATTGAACATATACAGGGAAGTAATGCCTAATGCAACCATAAGAATGTCAGTAAAATGATGATCAACAAGAAGGATGAAATGATAACACAGCACCATTAGTGGGCCCAAGTACAGTTCCAAACTCCAAAACTACAATCACTGGACTGCTGTTATTCAATCTAGAAAGAAATGGGAAATTGCCAAATTATAATGCTGAAGAGCAGCAGATCATTTATCTTTTTTTTTTACTTTTGCAAAAGATGTGGTTATACCCCCTTTGGTGAAAAATCATCACAGCTAACAGCAAAGGCTGCATCCAATATCTCCTTTCTAAATACTGTTAACTTCATCATACTTTATGTAGGGGTTCAGCAATAGAAACTAAAATCACTGACATTTAATATAATGACTGAAAACAACTAATACAACTTCAAGTATCATTGCAGCATTGTAAACAGTGGTATTTTACCATATAGCATCACAGTTTTTGGATTTTTCCTTAGGATTTTCTTTAATAAATCATGCACTTCTCCCAAGAGAATTGCGAGCGAAGTCTGGGAAACACTTATAGATGGGTCTTTCTAGGGGTGACGGTATCCTTCAGTATATGCAGCCCTTGATATTGGCGAATATAAAATCACGTCGCTCTGGCGTTTGAAGTTTCGGGATTAACTATCTTTCATTGTATATTTCGCGTCAAATCGGTGAAATGGGCCTATTTCAGAGTACAGGGTAAATAACTAAATGTTCCAAAATCGCCCATTTAAAAATTGAACGAGTACAAAAACGTATCTTTTAAAAGGTAAACATTTGAGATCTTAACTCACTTTAGTCAAAGGCGCCAAAATGTATCTGTAATATCCGTCAAGAGGAAGGATATTTTACAGACTGAAACAAAATAATGGAAAAAAACGAAGTTGAAAAGGAAAGTTATGCCGGGTTCCGTTGCCTAAAAATTTACACGATTTTGTATTCAACCCCAAATCCAAGCTGAGAGTAAACTATAAAGTTGCGGTATGAGTTCAATCCAAGTAAGAGGATTTGAAAAAAAGCTAATTGCAGAATAGGGTTTCAGGCTATGCCTGATTAAGAGAGGCATAGAAATGTATCGGTGGTTAGTCAGTGCCCTTCCACTAACTACATTAAAGGGTAGAGTACCTTAAAGAAACTTGAGTCATGCAATTTAAATTTCAAAAATGGATGTATTTCCCATTGATGCATTAGCATAACTCCACACAGAGAATGGAGCAGCACCATGTAGGTCTAGGTCACTGTATGGCAACTCACAACACTTGCCGACTGGTTAGCCTCTTGGAGGATAGCGCTATTTTGTGGCCACAATGGCCACATAGGCATGCTAATTTCTCGATCCTTTAACGGCTGCAAGAGGACTGATCGTCCGAATTGTACGTGTAGGCCATCGGGCGACGGTAAATATCCCTGGGCATGACGCTGTCTCTAGCTAACGACGTTATCGCCGGCAGCGGGCTCGATTTTGATCACCAGAGGAATATCCTACAAGAGGATGGCGAGCGGGGATGTAACGCACAGGACGTGCTGGACATCGTTTCCAGTAATCTTCAGTATTACTCGAAGCATGAATCTCACAAAATCTCAGCTCTCTTAGGTCCAGATTCAACGGCTACATTTGTCGATGACTCTAGGGCATATCCACGAGGCATATACCATTATAGAAAAGATTATGAGCCGTAGCAGGCGATCCTTCTGGGATGTGTCCCGACCATTCATTCAAAAGTGGGGCAAGATGCTTCCGGTCGAGGTCATGACGCGGAATACCTCGGTTATATGGGAGCGGAAGGAGAGCTTTTCATCCATGATTATTACAAGATCATTCGATGAGTAGCTCCAGAGGATTATGTGGCCTTGAAGACGAAGGGATGGAACAGGGACACTTCCTTATTATACGGAACATACCAGCTTTGGTTTTTCAAGGGTTGAGGTGGAACCGTCAGCGGTAAAACACAATCACCACCAAGATGAGTTGACGGGGATAAAATGCCCCCATCGCCATTCCCCGAGGGGGCAAATGGCCGCCGCGTCACAGGCGAAGAGGTCGACCACATTATAAATCGAAAGACCCAGGAAATACAGCAGTATAGGATACACATAAAAGAGGACCCAGGACTAATCCTTGGGGTACACCAGTCTAAATGAGACAAGTATATATTGGGCTATAGTAGCCCAATAGTCTACTTAAGCGGGAAGATTCAATCTAGCTCCCCTTCAAGGAATGCTATGCTAACCATGACAGGATGAGGGGGGTGGTCCACAACCATCCCGATGGGAAAGCGGCGTAGCTTCATCTTCCACTACGAATCCCTAGCGCAACACCTCACCACAAGGCTGAGGGCAACAAAGAGCTATCATAATTTATGTATTCGTAATTTTATTTATTGCACCAATGTTTATTTTATTCCATATACCTGTAGTTAGCTTAATGTGTAATGCACATGTGGTATAGACGTCATTCATTTGACCATAATACAAATATTGCGTATAACTGCACTTACGGAAGCATACCTTAACACTATTGCAGTCATTATGTCAGATTATCGCCGAAGGACGCTGAGAGCAATATCAGAAACACTGAATATTTCATTAGATGACGCTCACATGATGGTAAAAGAAAAATTGCACATGAGACGAGTTTGTACGCGGTTGTTTCAGCGAAATCGCGATTATCTAATAACCAATGTGGTGTGTATTCCTCATCCTCCCTATGGTCTATATCTAGCCTCAAGTGAAATTCCCCAATTTGAAGAAAGGCGTTGAAAATAGTTTTTCATCATCAGAAGAAGGCGTGGGTGAATTGACCATGTTTCAAATTGCAACGTCTGCCGCTAAAGCAATACGAGAGTAAGATCAATGAAACTTGTACCACAAATAAATTTACATTAAGCTAGCAATAAAACTTTTTGTACAATAAATAAAGCGAATTAAAATTATGATCACCAGTTATTGAACGATACTCGTGATACGACATGAATAACAAGGCAGAGCAGACTGCTTTGGTGTTGACATCGGTCGCGATAAGTGATTAAAGCATGTAGGAGTACGTGGGTTAAGGAGTGTCTTTGCCGGAAACCATATTATGCTCTTCATTTTCACTTGTTGGAGCTAGGGACACGGAAATATCCTCTCGAACAGCTTGCCAAGGTCGCCTGGGAAAGAGATAGGGCAGTAATTTTCTGATTTAGAAGTCTTTCCCACTCTTCGGAAGGCAGCTGACAATTGCCGTATATGTCGTAGGAATAGAAAATATATAGGATATAGGAAAATAAATGTTATTTTACACGCAGCCTACGTTGAACATACGTTCATCAACAAAAGGCTGGGAAAAGGGCAAATAACTACTGAGGGGACGATCAATTTGAGTTCAGGAAGGGCAGAGGCAAGCGTGATACGATAGCGGAAATGAGGCCACAGATAAAAATAAATACGTGGTGGTATCGTTTTTACGTAATTATTACTTAGAAATAACAGACATTTGGAGGAAATTTATCCTGCATATAAATTGATCCTTGGGTACCTAACGTAATAAATTATAGCTAATGATGTTGATTTGTTTTATTTATTTCAGGAAGCCGTAGATGCAGTAACTCACATTATGGAGAATATCGCGGCTCGCACTGTGATTCACTTGAAAGGTTACAGCGCCCGGAAAATCTGCGATGAAATAATGGTCGCTCATGAAAATGATAGTCCGTCATGTGACATAGTTGTGAGGTGGAAAAGGAATTTTCAAACTGGCCACGTGTCCCTCACATCCAAGAAGTGGCAGGCTATCACTCACGGACGATGCTGCCACAACGAAAATGATAATGAATGAGACTGATATTAGTTACGGCAGTGCGCGGAAAACTATTCACGAAGAACTGGAAATGTCAAAGATGTTACCCTGGGTTCCACGACTAATGACTCATTAACATAAGCAAACACGGCGCGGCCTGCAATCGCGACCACGGTGTGACCGGCAATCAAAGCGATATGGCTCTGAAATTTTGCCACATTCCTACTATTCTCCCGATCTCGCCCCAAGCTCCTTTTTCATATTTCCGGAACTCAAAAAACCATTGCGGGGTCGGAGATCTGACAACCAAATGACGCCACTAAAGGGTGCAACAATTGTTTTCGACGCAATCCGCTGAGTTCTACAATGGCGGGCTTCGTAAGGCCAGGCCTTATTAAAAGTTTCTACATCTACATCTACATAATACCCCGCAAGCCGCCGCAAGGGCGTGTGGCGGGGGGTGTTAGGTCACCAACCGTAAAAAAGAAAAATACCACATGCAAAAAAAAAACAACACGGAAAATTACACCCACAGCAGCGCACACACTCATGCAAAAATCCCTTCATCCAATACTCATGCAAACACATAAACCGCAAAACAACTAAAAAACTGCACCCTGCGCAAACTGCACAACTGCAAAGTTTACGACAGCTCTTCGTATTGAAAGTGAAAATTACGTGTTTGCTTGCTTAGTGATTTCTAGAAGGCATTTGACAGCTTATTGGGAGAAATTAATGAACGGGTTGCAGGAGATAGTAGTAGATTAGAACAAAAGCGTCAATGAGAAACCTTTTAAGTCTCAAACTGCGTACATGAAAGTAGAGGAGGGAGAAACAGGAATGATAGTGATGGGCAAGGGGGCAAGGCAGGCTTGTGCAAAGTACCTGAGTTTTTCAACGATTGCGAGGTGGAAATGACAGAAAAGAGATGGAAAATCTTGACTAAGGAAAGAAAGTTGGTGGAGAATTCTAAGAATCATTATCCTTGCCAATGTTTAACCTTGAGGTAGCCAGAGAGCCCAAGGAATACAATAATTGCCGAACACATTACAAAATAATGCGAAGGTATGGGATGAGTATCATCATTAGAAAGCGAAATGAAGATCTCAAGAAAGAAGAAGGCTTGGTTAAAGATTAAAATTATGCGGCATATACCGTGGCAGATATGTCAGTTCACCTATCTAGGAAGTATTTTAGGAGAAGGTGGTCAAAATTGACGGGGAAGTTGAAGAACTTCGTTATGTAAAAATACTTCAGTAAACGTGAGGGAGCTGATGACAAGGATCTTGAGAAGGATATCAAAAAATGGTAGCGAAAACTTCGACAAGGAGCGTAGTTTTGCATGCATACAATGGGACATTTTCAGTAGGAATTTGTACCGCGCGGTCTTTGAGGCGATATAATAAGCGTAGATTGGATTAAGGGGTTTGAGATGTGGGTGTGGAGACGACAGAAAAAGTTAAATGCACAGAGAGGAAAGCAAACGAAGTACTAGGCATGGTATGGTATGATAGAAAATTGTTGGGGGAAAGTAGGCAGGTTAAATGGATACATGGCGTTTAGAGTGATAAGGAAATACATGGAATGCGAGCGAAGCACTGTTCAAGTGATAGAGGGAGGAATACGAGGTATGTCGGAGAGAATAGGCACGTTGGAACTGAATGAAAGGAAGTTAGAAGTGCGTATGATTTTAGGAATAGTTCATTTTAGCGTCGGGTGGTAGTGTCGTCCTAGGTGGAGCTCAGAAGTGTAGCGGTAGCTAATATCAAGGCAGTAAGGTACATTTAATGGTAATACGATTAGCATATTACGATTGCCTCATTTGATGTTATCGCAAGTTGCATTCGTGGAGAACTTAAAGAAATATTTCACAACATGTACTATTTGTAGAATCAATATTTAATGCCAATTTTTCTCACGCTGGTCGAAATAGCGATCTTCAGTAGAAAGTGTTTCCTGTATTTTTTGTGAAATAGGCAGCATACATAATCTGTACATAAAAAAGTTTCTGGCGTCATTTGGTGGAAATTCTTCAAATTGAACTCAACATCAAACCACTTGGATATTCCACAGAGAAAAAAAAATTTATTTACGATCTAGGTTTCGTTGTGGCATGACATGACTTGTATATTTACCCGATGATTTTATACCATAGCGAAACCTAGGTTGTAAATAATTTTTTTCTCTATGCGGAAAAGCCAAGTGGTTTAGTTTGAAGTACAATAATCTGTATATAATATCTTCACGCGGGCAACACTAAGTAAAAATGCAAATGAAAACTTTAAAACTGAACGATTGAAAACCGAAAATAAAAACACCTGGAATGTATAAGCTACGTAATTGTGGCTAGTTATCTTTAACCTGTTTAAGGGTGATAATAAGTCAGCTCAAATAAGTCAATACCAGTTTTAACGCATTTACCCCTCACCGACCAGTAAAATGATTTAAAGGCATCAGATAGGGATGCTTCAGAATATGGAAACTTATACATTAAATTATGGTAATCATTAAGGCACCAATTCTGAGACTGATTTTCATTGCCACGGGGAACAGTAGAGCTAATTTGCAATCCCGTACCAGCTCTGGAGTCTTTCAGAATCTTCTCTTTCCCTCAATCGAAAGCATTATTGCTCATTGCCTATTCGATTTTGACAGATTGCAAATCTCTCAAATAGTTCCCAAACCTCTTCCATAGATCATTTATTGCCCAGTGGAGACGAATTACTTCCATCATACACCTTAAATACCATGTAAATGAATGAGGAGTCACTTGTGGGAGGAGGGAGACGAGGGGGTTGGTCTTTGAGATGGTCCGTGAAACCTATTTTTGCGCCCGAAGTCGCTAGCGTGCATTACAGACTTTCATTTGTCGTTTAATAGTCGACGTCGACAAATTTTCCAATCATCGCTAAAGAAATACGTAGTAGACCCGCTGCCGTCCCAAGCGCCAACGACATAACTGTCCATTCCAAAGATATGCAGACTCCAACTTTTGATAAAATTTACATCGGATTAAATCATAATGTATCATATGATTTGCAACGGCCCATAAATATTCTAAAAGCATATAGAGTGGTATTTTAACGCAACGACTATATACATGTATATCCTCTCCTTCCTTCCACAAAAGGTGGTTGTGCCACCGAAAATTCAATTCTCGCGTAAGTTTCTCTCTTTTCGCGTGCTACATTTAATTTAACGAACTTACCTCAATTTATTTCGCAAATAAATACTGTGTACACTCCAACCGGACGCCTCAAGTTTAATACTAAATGTTATCCTAATCCTATCTTTGAGACATAAATCAAGACAAATTCTTCTTTATTCGGTTAGCATCCATTTCCTTTGTAACTATTTTCCTGACTCATTAGCCACTTTTGCTTTGGTTTCTTCTTATCTTAAGCATTATTCTGCTGAGTTAACCTCAATTTTGAACTTACTCTTGAATAGCTGTTTTGCACTATCGCGGGTGATGTCATGTCGCTCCTTCAAAGCGATTCCAGAAAATCCACGTTGCTAAAACACAACACCCAAGTAGGGAGAGGGAAGGGGAGATCAGAACTCGCGGCCTTCGCATTGCCCAGCGACAAGTAATGGGTTTGACACGCACAGCTTGATACTCGCAATGCCTGCATGCCACAATATAAATTTATAAAATGAATTTATGCCTACCTAGTCCCCATTGGTTAGCACAAGGTATTGCAACGGCTAAATGTGTGGTAGGTTTCGGCGGGGTCTAGCTAAATACATGAGGAATATTAAAATTGTAAGATGCGGTTCGAGAGTCATACACGAGGGTGATCAAAAAATAATCTACGATCACTTTTTCATCCCTACCACGAACAATCATTATCACCACCACTGCAGGTACAAATCCTAGTAAAATAATGCAAATTAAGCGGAGACTACGAGCGTCACGGTTGTAAATGTGTCCCAGTATCTCGCTAGAAGTGCCACGACGTAATCTTGTAGTTCCGCGATCCCGGAATATTCATTACCATTCAGGTGGGCCATTTATCCTCCAGTTCGTACAAAATATGTACCTTAGAAATTCTGACTAAAAGTATATTTTTACGCATAGAGTTACATATGCACCAATTGGCGATCCCACTTCGACACCTAATCAAATCGAAGACTATTAGAATACTAGCATAGCTCGTACATAAGAAGGCGCTCGAATCGAAACAGGCATCTGAGCAACTGTTTATTCGGACTAACAGAATTAATCAAATCATTCTAATAATCTGTTTATTAACTAATCTTTACCCCGAGATAACCCTTTAATTATCTACTCAATTAACCGCTTTAACCGGTTAATGGAAATAGGGCGGAAAGCCAACCTATGATCACTTAAATCAGGCATTTTGTAAAACTTATTAGTATTGAAGCCTTTTAAAGTAGTCGAAATTTAACGTATAAACACAAACAAAAATAAAAACAATTTGGCATCACGCGGCCGATACTTGCACGTGCGAAAAAATAAGTGTTTCCAACAATGCGACCGACCCATCGGTCTGACTATCGTTCACAGTATGCCAATTGAAGAGTCAAAATTCGCAGTTCACGTGTGCCATCTAGTTAATAGCTATGCCGTATGTTAAACAATTATTTTAGACTACAGTAGAGAAAAATGAGTCGGTCGAGCAAACATTAAAACCGTTGGCACGACGGCTACCTTGGCATCGATGGCTGCCAAAAGCTACAGGTAGGGTCCGAATTCTGGCGGCAGCGGAAATGTTCAGTTTCATCCCGGTTATTGTTTGGGTGTCACTTAAGCACTTCAAGCGGTATTCGCCGTCCGTCGGATGATACGTTGAATTGTTGACCCCTCGCCACTTGTCGTGATTAGGCTAATGTCAACGCCACGTTACTCTATCCCAACAAATTCATCCTCTTTTAATTAATCACACAACGGCGCAGATGTGGGCCATTTCCCTTATGCCTATTAGCGACAAGTGAAACCTATTTTTACACTAACGAAGTGTAGAAGAATAATCAGATTTTTCACTATCCGCTGAAAGTAGCTGTTACTAACATCAATTTTGCTATATAATAAATTATTTCTAATTAATTTATCATAGATTGAAGTCTATTCCGTTTTCTTGGCTATACTTAATGCCACTTTCACCACTTGAAAATGGAAATGGTGGAAAATGGAAACTTGGTGGAAATGTGGCACATATATGGTTAACTGGTGGTCACACTCGACCTTTCCAAATTTACGTGCACTTTTTAACATCACATGAGAATTGGCAAATGACAACCCAGATTCAAATTTATGTTACAGAAATTCGAATTGCGACTTTAAGAATGAATGGAAAATACCTTGACCGCACACTTAAGAAAAATGCCAAAGGCTAATAAGACCACTTTCAATGTTTGAATAATGAAGTGAAGTCTAGCGCCATCCAGTTATTATGATGCATTACGATGCTGGATATATAATCTAAAACGTCTCGAAAGAGTGTAGTAGGACAGCAGGGTAGTACGACTGACATGACGCTCTCGCACAGGACAATCACTGAGACGCTTTCGTTCCGATAAACGAATACTATCTCTCGATTTATTCCCCGATTCAATTTTCTACTGGAACCGCAAATTTTTTGCAATACTTCCGCATGCATACTAAAGAATATTCGTGATCCTCAAATCGCATTGCTTTCAGACCCCGAGGGGTAATGGACTGCGGCCGACATACGGCGAACAAGCGTTAGCGTGCATTTTTAACCCGCAGTCACGGCTAGGGAACAATCAGCTGCTGGCTATTGAAGATCGATTCTAAACCTATTATTGGAAAGCTTAACACAGGCCTCGCAGAGCTTGGGGTGCTATTAATTAAGTTAGAAGATCAACTGACGCATTCGACTCCAACCTGAGAAGGAAGTGCTGTCACCCAATTGGCTACAAGGTGGCCATTAAGGACCACCCTCACTTTCCCACGCTATGGGTGGGCGTGGGAATGCGAGAAGGTGAGACAAGAAGAAAGTACTGAATGGAACGCAACTTCCGCCCATGACCCTTGATTAGGACGCGGTGCATCGCGAATAGACAACGTGGCAGGCATAGATAATTTATTCTTGGTTCAAACGATGCTTGGATGCTGCCCTCGAAAGATGTGATACCAACCACCCTCACGTCCAACCTCAAATGCACTGATTCACAGAGATAATGGGAACAGGGGCACACATTCACGCATGAAGATTTCTTTTCCTTCAAAATATTGTATGCCATCCTAACCATGTCACGAAAGGGAAAAATCTATTGAGGACTGACACTACTTATACTAATGCACAACCTTTTCAAACTTCAAGGAATATTAATGAGAGGTTAAGATAACTTAACAAAACACAACAACTGAAGTAAACCATTCATCCAAGCTGAGAGCATTCGAAATACTTTTCCCTCATTCTCACTAAAAATAACTATCAGGAATGGGAAAAAATTAAAGTTTCCCAAAAAATATGCGATGGCATGCAAAATAGGGTGCTCTACTAATCACTGGCGAAAAAGATAGCTCTAAATTAATATTAATTTAGGCCAAGGTATTCATATAACTTACGTGTAAAAGTGATTAAACCGTTCAATTATAATTAATCAAAACTGTAACTAGGATTTTGTCAGTTTCTGGGTTGCTTTCGTTTATGCATCATTTAAATAAACGGCAGCGCATACACTTCCGAAATGTAAACAAACTATCAAATGATGGGACGCAAATAATGAATGTTGACATGTCTAAAATGTAATGACGCTACTTGTAAACTAAGATGCACACAATAAATCGCGAAATTTCACACATACCTCAAAGAAATGGCCCTCGTCAGTAGCAATACTTCTCACGTATCCATTAACTCTCTTACACTTGCCAAAAATATTCTTGCGAGTGTTCAAGTAGCACAGAAGTCCAGAAATGATCGTGTTCCCGAGATACCTCCTGTAGTAGAAAATTTCACAACAGAAACACTCATAAGATGAACACTAGAGCTATTCACCACATTAAATTACTCGGTGTTCAGCCGAAAATCGACCAGTGACAGCCAGTGTTCCAAATTTCTCAGTAATGGATCTTTGGCTGTTTCATGTTCCGTTCCAAGTTTTATTACTAATTATTCAAAGTCACTTAGCATAGAATAGTTCCCATTTTTATGGATGAGAAAATGAAAAGAGAAAACAAATAAAAAATAATAATTTCTAGTATTTAGTTCAATTCAGAATAAAATAAGCAGACTTATGTGATGCTTCAAGTTAAGAACAGCAGCGCCACAGCTCCTCTGATCAAAAATTGTAGTGGGAATGGCATCCATGGAATGTGTATCCGGGGAACGTGTGTGTTCAGAGCGGTTCAGAGGCATTCGGAGGTGATATGAAGCTTGGTGCTTTAGAGGAGATGAGCAACAGTGAATAGTTTTATTATTAAAGTATAGCTCTAATGATATTTTTATCTTCCTGCAACATTATGAATTGTGCCATTCTCAAGTTAGTGATTGACAATATTAGCCGGAATATACTTACAAACAGCTGTAGAAAATCAAATATCCCGTGTTGGTCTTCGAAATATGTTGCTAGACAGAAGCCTACTTTATGGGTTAGGTCGATTCACTTGGGTTCTAACCGTCGCGCCAAAATATACATAGAGATAGAAAATACACATGTTCACTCATATCTAGAGAAAAGTCCTCCATATTCATGTACCCTTGTCAAGCCTGCAGATATAAGAACGCAAATAAAATGTGATAATGTTGATGATATATTGAACCTGGATTGGAGTTGCCGTGCGCCTAATGACGTGTTTGATGCATTTAAATGCGTCTCAGTTTTTAGTAAACAACTTAGCCTGGATCTGTGTAGCCCAAAACTAGAAAACTTGTGCTCATCTGTAATTGATCGATGTGGAGGGAGCGATGACTCGCAACTTCTTGATTTATTGCAATGCCTCTCACTTTGGCCTTCACCTGAAAGCTCTAAGTCTCCTCAATATTATTCCCTATGGAGTGCTTTAGACAAAGTATGTTTGAACAAGGTAAAAATATGGGACATAGACAAGAACCTATTAGTGGCCGACCATTGGGCTCATTTGAATTTAGCCCGAAATTCGCAGTTCGTGAAAACGTGCTTGATGAGAATAGCTCGGAAGTTGGAAAGGTATATTCTTTCTTAATTAACACATTATGACCCTTGTTCATGTTTATGAATGTATATATTTCTTCAAGTCTAGGCTATCACCTCGGCAGTTTGTACAGCTCATGTTCTACGTCAATTTAAGCCGGAAATTACCTCGATCAGCTTCAAAATTTGAATTTGAGTACACCTTGGAGACCATTTGCAATAAACTCACGTTGGAGGAATTGTCCATCGTGTCTATGGGTTTTTTTAAGGTGAATTATTAGTTATATAGACATTACTTTTATTAGATATATTTATCGGCTGGTTGCTTGTAGCATTTCACCATGAATTCCCAACTTGTATAGATATAAGAATTCTCGAGTTTTATTTTTATTTACTGTATTTATTAATAAGAAAACTTCCTTTCCAAAACTAATCCACCTTCTTAATTTAACTCTTGTCACAGTTTTGTACAAATTCAGTTTAATTTCTATATAGATAAGGTTTTCAAAGTTAAATGTTGAGGATAAGGACAGATAATTATATTCTTGAACTTCACAGCCCTTGAGTAATGAATATTTGGAATTTAGTCAAATGTGAGTGGTTGATTTTGCAAGATGCAAACAGTAGACATCGCAGGAAATGTGACTGTATACTGTACTCATTCAGCTGTACTGGTGAAAGTCAATACTCAATAATTGAATCGGAAAATAACGATCAGAATGTGATTATTTTGCAATTGATAATCTCGTGAAGAATTGTGGTGATATGCAAACCTGTTTGGAAATAGTCAAGTCTGAATTCAACGTTTTATTAACAAATCTTCTCATATTAAGTCTCCAGGACCATTTTTGTCAATGAAAACGTTGGGATCCCTTTGGGAGCTCTTCCTTACCCTGAATTCTGAAAACTAGAATGTTTGCCCTGCTGTGAATAATAAAAATGGGAATGCTTCTTATTATAATTAGATTTCAGGAGCTCTGCAACTGTAATTTTCCCGCTTCTTAACTTCCACCTTCCTTAGTCTTGCCAAACTTAAAGAATTTTATACATACATATGTATGTGTATATATATATATATATATATATATATATATATATATATATATATATATACTATATATATATATATATATAACTTATGTGAAAGTCTCACAGATGTGAATAATAATGTATATGAGGTAAGCACTAGCGAGCAAAGACAGAAAAACAAAAAAGAAAAGAAACTCACTAGTTATCTTCTCAAATCAACCAACACTCCTTAAATTCCACCCCGTCCTAAAGCCACTCTCATGCCTGGCAATAAACCCAGATGCAAAGCATGTCCTTTTGTTAAATCCCATCCCTCTCCCAACCCCTTTTTAATTCTCTCCCACCAATTCCCTACTCATTTTCTTCCAGCAATGTAGTTTACCTTCTGAAGTACCAACTATGCCCTGCCTTTTATATTGGACAGTGTACCAAACCCCTCAGTATTAGAATCAATAACCACCCGGCCTCATGCAAGAATTCTTCCATGATTGGGATGCTCCTAATCCCAAAACACACTTCCAGACACAACACTCCCTTTCATAAATGCTATAGTGTATCCATTTTAGCGTCCCCCCCACCCTCTGATCCTACACTCAACTCAAAACAATAGAGCAGGCATTTATCTGGGTCCTGGAATTACCCAGGTATTGGATATTAATTACCCCGATCTTCACATATTTTCATCCTCTCTTTGCTCCCAACACCTTCCATGTGTTTCCCACACGTCTTAAAATCCCCCCCCAATTCTTCCCCTTGTAAACCTTTCCCTACCTTCCCCTTCCATCCAGCATTTCCAGTTCCCTCTGTTATAACCTCTTCCTCAGTTCCTTCCTTCTCTTCCTTGAGAAAGGTGGCTTGCACCACAAAAATTTGAAAACTGGTGAATTTCTTTTCTTTTTTTGTGTGTTTCTGTATTTTTGTCTTTGTTTGCTAGTGCTAACTTCACATGCATTTAGTATATGCCTCTGTGTATATGTATATATACACACACGGGTGGGGAGAGATGAGATTTGATACTCTTAGAAAATGATGTGCTTCCCTTACATTGCCCCCTCCTTAACTTCTATTACTTCCAGTAATCCCATAAATGCCCTGACCTCCCTCCCCTCATTCACCTTCCTTCCTAAATAGCACCACTATGAACCCCCCCAGGCTACTATGTATGGCCATCTCAACCATCCTGATCTCTTCGCTCAGTCACCTACCTCTGCTAACCTCCTAACCCCCTTATTTACTCTACTTAAATAACATACTCCCCTGGAATCCTTTTTCTCCCCCCTCCTTTCACCACATCCATTTGTATACTTGTTTATTCAGCAAAAATCCTGTAGTTCTTACCTGATTATGTCAACTGTTCAACGAAATAGATGGTTAAAATTGAGTGGAACTTACTAAGTTTTCATTTTTTACTATTCAAAGCTCTTTATGTTCTTTGATGATATTGTGAAAGTATTCTTTTTGTGTTTCTTGACTCATTTAATTTCTGATATGTTCTGATCTTTATACCATCTACAAAAAATCTATTTCTTCACCTCAATTCAATTTTATTTTTTTTAGCTTATCATCATGAATTATCATTGTTTCCAAGCACCCAAAAATTCTTAACTCAATTCTTCAATTGATTTTTTGACATGATTATTCTTCCAAATGAGAAAAAAATTGCTTTTTCTTTTTATTGTTACCAGTGATCTTTGAAAACACAATTTCATCACCATTCATCACATTGTTATTTGACTTAAACAAGGCTTAAGGGCAAGATGGAAAATGCACTAAAAGGAATGAAATTCAAAACGATCTTGGGAGTTACATCCCTGTAAAACCACTTAAGGGGTTTAAGAGAGGATAAAAGGAAGGGTTTGTGTGATAATTTCGTATAATTTATGAGGAGAAATTTGGTCAGAAGGTTTTGTCAGATAATTATTAGCTCCCATCCCAAAAAAATGGAAAGTAGACATGTTCTAAGGAGTAAAAGACCAGTTTGATTTCATATGCAGCAAAGGTCCCTCTTGGGATTTATAAAAAGATGGAGTTTAAGGCAATTGATCACAGGATGAGCTGTTCGGTTATATGAAAGAGAAGAGGTATATGTTATTCCATGGCATTACTGATGAAAGAAAATGTAGAATACAACCAGGATATATTCGTGTGCTTCATGGATTTCATAAAGGCAAATGATAAGAGTAAATTTGGTAGAAATAATGCATGCATACAGAAGATGGGTGTACTTGAGAGATAAGTAACATACCTGATGAAACCTGTACATTTCTCAAGATGTACAGGTGAGTGTGGCAGGTGGATAAATGAGGTGGCAGTGTTGAGCCATGGGGATAAGGCAGCACGATCCATTACCACCCGTACTTTTCAATACATAGTAGTAGTAGTCATATTTAGGGGAAGCGACCAACTGCTGAGGTCATTTGCGCCATAGGGGATGGGCAGGAAAGGGTGGCGAGAAACCTGGTGTCGGCATTAGCCTGCTCTTTACAAAAGGTGCCAAGGGGTCCGCAGCTTAACGTCCCATCTGATGGACGGCATACTAACTCAAAGTGCCCGCCACAAAGCAACTCAAGTAGGGATAAGGATACCACTGAAAAACATTCTACACCACTGGGATTTGAACCCGGGCCCTCTGGGTGGGAAGCCAGTATGATAGCCACCGCACCAATCCCAATCCCCTTCAATATATTTACTGGGAAAATAGGAAAAGGAGTTTTCATCAGAAAAGGCTGAAGACAGGGTTATTGATTAAGGATGTTAAGAAAAGATTAGTGAAAAAAAATTTTTTTACCTGGTGTGAGGTTTTGTTTGGCATGGAAACTTGGTCATTGAGGCTAGGTGTTAAGTACAGTTTGTGGAGGCTTATGAGAGGTGAGTGTGAAAATGGATGGAAAAGTGAAGTGGACAGGAAGGAAAATATTGGGAGAAGTAGTAGGTATGGCCAGTGAGGAGAAAGTATTGCTAAAAGAAAATACTAAGGAGGCAAGAAAAGTTTTTACAGATCGTTTTTAATGGTGATGGGATGTTAGTGACAGTATGTTGGACAAGAGTCAGAGGGAGGAAAAGAAGAGGCATGTTGGGCAGAATGAAGAGAGGTAGAATGGAAATGAAATTGTAGATGCAGATGAATAGCTTTAATCATGTTCATCTGTCTTGGCTTTTATTTTATAGGATTATCAAATGTTCATTAAACCTACTTATTGAGATCACTTTAACGCCAATGTTAAATTTGTCTTCCTGTGTGCTTCTATTCCAGTTCTCGTTTTCTCTTCGACCTTCCTCATGGTGCAATTAGACCTTAGCCATGGAAACCTTATAATAATGTATGAAATTTCCTAACCTTTTTGGCAAAATTAATCCAAAGGTTTTAACATTGGAACTGATCAGAGAATTTTAATGTTCCCTTGAATTGTCTGATAATAAATAATGTAGTGGAATATCATGATTTAAGGAAAAAAGAGTGAAAAGGTGGACTGGGATAAGTAAATATATGCCATACCATTAGCCATCATTTGGTTTGGTATCCATTTAATTATCATAAGTATTAGTCAAATATTCCGACCTAATATGCTATCATTTTCAAATGTCTTTGTGCAATGACCAGTGGGGTGAGAATTGAGGAAAGGCAAAATTGTTCGTCATGTTGGCATTCAATGGTATGCCCTCTGACTGGTATAATTTTACATCACTCTGAGAGGCCAAATAGCCTGCCACCCAAAGAAGAGTAGCATAACAAATGTGTCCACCTTTTCCTAATTCTTTGCATGTGCATTACTGCCTGAAGAATTTTGGAAATGATATTGCATAGTGTTCTGTATGAATTTTTTAAAATGATTTGTGTGATGCATTTTTAAGGTTTAGGCATGACAAAATGCAGAGGTTGATTGCTCTTTTTTACATAATCCATCATAATATGTGCACTGACATACCTCATATCAATGCAATTTTTTAAAGACAATTTTCTTTCCAGACTCAGACTCATTTGAATAGTCAAAGAATTAGTGAAGCAATTCTTACCCGCCTTGAGTCATGCTTTAAAAGTGGACAGCCGCCACCACCTGACAGCATAATGCTGGCTTCTTTACTTAAATTTCTGAGAATGTGTTTGCACCCTACTCAGGAAGTAATATTGCATAAAACATTGGATGCTATGTTACCGCACCTCAAGGACTTCTCCCTTCTGTGCTGCCTGCATGTGGCTCTCCTTGGCACTAACATTCAGGCAAGATATTGAATACATCATGCATATTTATCGTGGTACACCTTATTTATTATTGGACCTACTTCTCTGTCCACTTTGCTTTGGATTCGAGAATGATAAAACATGCAAAAATGAAGTATGTAAAATATTTAATTTTTGGCGGTATTTTAAAAGATGCGACTCTTTTGCTTTGAGTGCTCAATTTGAATAGGAGGTTTTGTTTTAAATGCTTATAACTGATCAAGTTAGTTGTCTATGAATAAAGTAATTTGAAATATTCATAGAATATATGAATTTGATAAATTCATCACTATGAGCATTTAAGCATAAGGATGCCATGATTTTCTCAGTTTTATTTTATTCTGTAGGCTCTCAAATTGTAGGCATTGACTGACCCTTGGAAAAAACTGGGAAGATGGATGGATATCTATCTATGGATATCCATCGTTCCCTGAAACTTATGCTTAAGGCTACGATTTATTCATTAAAATAAGTTTTACTTTATTTCTAGCCATTTTATTAAATGGTATTAATACATGCAGTTTTATTTGCTACAGGTAATTCATGAAGGAGTATTGCACTCTCTTTGTGAGCGCTTTGCAGTTGAGATGAAGAATTGCAGAATTAAAGATATCGAAAGGTTGGCATTCATCTTGACCTTGTATAATTATGACCCCAAAATTAATCCATGCATTTTTGAAGTCATGGTGTCAGAAATTCGCAATAGAGTGGCAGAGAGAGAGAAGGACAGTACGAAGTGGGAAGAGATTGATAAGTATGGAGAGTGTTTTCTGAGATTCCTGGGTTTCCTCACAATTCGACAGATTTTCCCTTTTGACCTTATCGAGAAAGCTATGGATTTGGCTGTCATCAAAGAGGCTGATGGTAAGCATATTTAACTGTACATAAATACTTAGCCAAGGTGCAATACTTAAATATCCCGACTGTAATGGCAAATTAATCTCTCTCATAAAGAAGTTTGAATTTGCTGAAGTTTTAATGTGTCCCAAAAAAACTGCACCTGTTAACGAAATTGTGAAGAGAAATCACGAATTTCATTTTTTGACAAATATACTAGTACCCAACTTATTATTGAATTGATCATTGCATTAGATTCCATTTTCAAGAGGATCTCACGAAAATATTTCTTGTATTAGTGCTCACTTATAATTACTGAAATTTGTTATTCAACCTTAAGAATGCACCAATATACTATTTGGTACTGTCAGTAAATTGTTTATATCTGGAATTTGTGTTTACACATTTGAAAATACTTTTAACAACCATTTTCAAAATTTTAACTTATTAGGTGTGATCATGACCATTAAAGAAGAAAGACAAGCATTGAGACAATATGTGAGTCTTTATAAACCTTTATTGTTACACACTGGAAAATATTTTCTATTAACCTTGTTTCTTTTGAACTGAATGGTACTAAAATTGTTACTTTGAAACTGTTATTGTAAGCTCTCTTAGAGTATTGGTTAATGAAGTGCATTAGGAGAAGAAAAAATATTTTTATTTCACAAAAGTTTTGTTGATGATAACTTAAGATTAATGTTCATCTGAATGATGCCTACTAGACAATTAAATATATTTAGTTTGGCAATGCAGTAAAGACGTTGAAGAGCAAGTGTTCCTTTCTCTATTCTATTCTTTAAAAACATTCATTATTAAATTAAACATTATTATCAAACATTCATGTACTAAATAACTTAAATGAATAATTTTTTATGTGTACATTATATTTCAGGAAATAAATGGGAAAATATAGGAAGGGTAGTTTTAACGTTGGACATATGCTTGGAAATATACTTTCCAGATCAGACCAAACTTCGGCTGAGCCCAGCATTAAGAAAAAAATTAAGCCAAGTAAGTGGTTTCAGTAGAGCGATAGAAAAAAGAAAACAAATCAAATTTTTCACGGCAGGATTTGCTTTACGTTTCTCATTGAATGGGATGCTTAATTAATAGATTCATTAAATATTTGGGGTGATATAAGTAGATATCTATATTTTTCATCGAATTTCTCTTTCTCGCAACCAGTCTTTCCCTTAACATTCTGGCCATTTCTCTTCACCCCACATATTTCACTCACCCTTCTCCCAGTTTGCTTTAATTATTGATGAGCGATGAAAGCAAATATATTAGTTTAAGAAAATTAACATCTTGGGTGCAAATGTGCAAGCATTTTCATATAAAATCTAGCTTAGATGATGGTTAAGGTACACTCTCATATGCATTAAGGAAAATTTTATAATTTAATTTGATTCATTTGAAGGTCTAGTGAACTGGAAACAATATTTAGATCAATGTGAAAATATATAGTGAAGTGACATATTATTTAAAATGGAATAGAATACTTCTTGTTCCTACTTTAAATCCTATAAAAACAACATAAACCTCAAACTCAACGGTTTTTGTTGAGCTTACAAAAGTCATTTGCAATATTTGGCTACAGTACAGCATTTGTGTATAAATTCCTCTTCAGGTAAGTTCATGGAGAATGTGCCTAATTTAACTGACCGTGAATATTTTGCCGGATGATGGTTTTTCACAATTTTTGTATTTATTATGATATGTATGTATGATAGGCTTTGCTAGCCTTTAACAATGAACACCAAGAAAAAATGCATTACTTCAGCTTAGCAACTTCATCCTAGTGACTAGTTATATGAGTGCACACACATCTAAACTTGGAAAACAGTGTATGGATCATTTGGGTGAATATACAGGCAAGTCATTCATCACTGCTCAGTGAAGCAACACGGTGGCCAATTAGTGGAGCATACACTCCCCCAGGTTGCTAAATGATGTACATTTTGTCCAGCATTAGTTGGTCTCAAAGTAGTTTCTTGTCTTGGCCAATAGATGCTGTAGTCAATGGAAGGGTATTTGCTCTGTGATGCTCCAGAGTGAAAGAAACAGTGCATTTTTGGCTGTGCTCTCACTGAAAACATTTTGTTATAAGGCATAAGAGAGCTTTTGCATTAATGGACTATTGTAGCTTGTCTTCTGCTGGAGAGACAGGTTTTAGATGGGACCTGAAAACTATTACACCATGCCATAGTTTTCTAAATAAATAGCAGTTCTAAGCTTAAAAAATTGTAGAAGTAAAATCCAGGTGAACTATCTCCTACCTAAATGCCTAATCTTTTCCTATATCTTTTTTACCATACATTCTTCCTTCCATCACAGTCTACAATATCCCATATCCATTCACTTTTTATACCTTTTTAAGCGTAACTATAACCTAAAACTTCTTTTAACCGTAAGTGTTTAGCTTTTCAATCTTAATAATCCACTCCCCTGATTAAGGATCCACGGGAAAAGAATTGATGGCATAAATACAAGGTAAAGATGTGCAGAAAAAGGAGCTCAATGGATCTGAAACCTGAGGATGAAAATTTTGAGATACAGGAGTGGTGAAGTATGGAGGAAATAAGTTGTGCACAGGAGGAGATTAATGGTGGAGTTTTAAATAGGGTGGGCAAGAGAGGAAGTTGACGGGAGGACCATCTGAGAAAGACAGAACAAGTGAGTGGAAGAAGTATTGAAAGGTAGTGAGATTTTGAAGACTACAGTAGAAGGGAGAGTTAGTGAAAGAAATGAAATTAAATTATTGCCTTTGAAATTCCAGACACAAAAAAGTGTGTGGAATTACAAAGTCGTTAATTTCATTTCAATATGTTATGTAAATTCCATAAAGTTACGCAGGAGACAACAAAGTGATGGAAGGTTGAGTAAGTGGAGTATGAAGGCAGGCATAAATTATGAAGTAATGAAGGAAGTAATTTAGGTCCAATAAGTTATCACAATGCATAGAAGGTATTGGTCGCTAGGGACTGTTCATAATCTACTTTTAATGGGTAGAATAATACTATGAATGAAAACCTCCATTTCCCATATTATACGTAGCTGTTCAAACTTAAAAAAATCGCCCGAAAAACTATGAGATAAGAAGCTGTTTCTACCACCTGTCTTGAGTTTCTCAATGACTTAAGGCATGCTTATTTTATAATTTATGCCTATAAGTGTGAATTGTTTATTTACATTTTTATGTAATATCATGATTGATAATTATGCATGCTTGATGACAATCCATGATTGATAGTAATGCATAATTCATCAACGTTTTGAAAATAAATTTATTATTATTTACTTCATTTGTCTTCCTTTATTCAATTAACTAAGGGCATCAAGCTTTCAGGAAGCACTATGTAAAAATTTTTCCCTTGGGTAGTATTCAATTGATGGTATTCTGATAAATCATAGAAATATGTTGCAGATGATTATTGATTTTGCAGAATGTATTTAAAGATTATCAACTTTACATAAATTAAAATTAATTTCAAATATGACTGACTGAATATGTAATGAGTTTATCATTTGAACTGCCATTAGCTTTATGGAAAATTTCATTTTCAGCAATGTCGTCAAGATCTGTCACGATATGATGAAGGCAAAAGGCTGAATGCTACTGATCGTCTCCTCGTTGATGTCTTAAAACACTTAAAATCATTATCTGGAAGCACAGAGGGCGTTATCCTGCGTCATATTTTACCACATTTTGAGCGACCTGGTAAATGAACTACTTGCTTATTGTAGTGTCAAGATTTAAGCATTTAATCTTACTCTATATTATTTTAATAAGCTAAACCATAATGGATATTTTTAATGATTAATTCAATGCTATGTAGCTTTAGGCATACTCATCAAACTCACTAAGAAAGCTGTACTTGGTGGAATAACAACTCAAAGGATAAAAATTTAGGTCGATTTGTAACACACTACTTTTTTTGGCAATAAAGTTGTCTTATCTTTCTACCTTTAAGATGGAAGATAGCAAAGTTAAGCTTCAATAGCCACCTTTATAATGGAACACCAATACCTGATTTGATTGTTTTCATCATCATTTTGTAAAAATGTTGGTTGAGGGCAAGCTTATATGAAATACCTATGAGAGTGAGGGTGGGGAAGATTGTTCATTGAAGGAATGTGTGACAAACCTTTTGGATTAGGTTGCAGTTTATTGGTGTTATTAGTTGTAATTGGATTTTGAGGGAATATGGAAAGGACAAAAATTTGTTACCATGCATGATGCTTGGCTTGAATGTGTACCCCTCATACTTTCCCCCTCTTTTGTTACTTATTTCCTCTATTGCATGTCATCATCAGCCAGGTTATCACATATGGACTGTACATACATTCAATTTTCTGTTTAAATGAAGCTACATGCATAATTTTAGCTGATGAATAAAAACATTGTAAATATAATAAAACAATTTGAACCAATTTGGCACTTTATTCTGAACACCAATATAATTATTTAATCTGCTTAATGCAACTTGTCTCATTACTTGTACCCACTAAAATAACGCTCTTTATTAATTGCAGACATAGTTTTTTGCATTAGGAGGAACAGAGAATTCCAAAACTTATCATTGCAAAAATACAGTCACACGACATTACATAGATGCGATACAAATTCTGGAATTTGGTATGCAGTGGTACCATGTGGTCGAAATAATGTCATAAAGCAATCCAACCTACCAGTAGGGCCCTTGGTCCATAAAATGTCACTACTGAAGAAGCTTGGGTACAAGCCTATACTGGTGAGTAACTGATTGCATTTGAGAATGCAACTTTACAGTTTTGGCAAAAATTGGCTTTGGAAAAAGTACCTAAGAAGTTTTTACTTGCTTTATTACTTTCTGATATATGACAAATGGATTTCATGTCATTAAAATGTTTTGCAAGAATCACTATTATTTTTGTTTTGCATATGTTTATCATTACTTGACTATGACTGAAAGTGTAGCAATAGGCAAAGAAGGCCACTGTTCTATTTAATGTATTTTCCATTACAAATGTTTTAATTCAGAGGTAAAATTTAGTTTTAAGTTAAAGTAAAAATGTCCATTACTTCCTAAAAGATAGTCTTTGATCTTGTTGAGCAATTACATCATGTTGACTAAGTGAGCTGATTTGAGTGACCGTGAAACTCAAAACCAGTCCCTGTGCTTTTTTACAATTTCTGTACATATCCTTGAAAGGTGATGTTTTGTGTATCAGTTAGATCATTTGTAATTGACTTTTATCGCTAAGGGCATGTCCTGATGGAATTGTAATTTTTTGTTATTTTGTGACTAATATAACAAATCTATGTTGACATTCTAAGGTGGCCTTGCAAAAATTTCCTCAACTACCATAAGATGCAGGAGAGCCTTGTTGTTGAAGTTGTGAGAGCCTTTAAGTAATGGAACCCTTTGGTCATCTTTGACCAACTTTTTCGAAATTCAGTCACTTAATGACAGCTAACAACTTGCCAGGATCAGAAAATTCCTTGCTGCACTATGGTTGCATGGAATTTTATTATGGTGCCCATTGCATTCACGAGTAAAGCAGTTAATAATAAACAATATCATGTAATTACTTAGAGTGAGATCCATAACTATCTACTTCAAGGAAATTTATCATTTGATTGCAATTAAAATGTTATTTCAAGATTAAAAGTTTATTGGGATATATTTAATAGTTTTATTTCAACATTAAAAGTTTTGTGGGATATATTTAATAGATTGATTAACTCCACTAAACAGTGTACAACTACTGGTGTCTTCAACCTCTTTTGGGAATATCTGTTTTCATGATCTTTTTAATTACAGTAAAATCCCTTTTTAATACTTTAAAAGGAAACCTTGTAAAATACCAATGTTGTGATGGAAGAAAAAATGTCACTTTTACTTTAAAACTTAACTCAAGAAAGGGTAAAAAATGAGAATCAGGGTATCAAACTAAAAAGAGCACATCTATTATTCACTTCCATAGCAGCTCCTTAATGGTGAGCATTTATTTTTCATCTTGCTTTTCCATTGCGATGTGGTCTTTATACCACATCGCAATTAAAGCATCGCATATCATAAATATACCACATTAAAGACCACATGGTAAATGAAGTTAATTACCTTCACAATTGATGAGATTCTGCACTGTGGTCTTTAACAACCATAGTCACTACTAGCAGAAGTTTAAATTTAAAATTCTTTTGAGAAGTTATTTTCGAGAATATTAGTTGAAAATTTGAAAGTAAATTTGAATAGGTTTTAACATTAGTATTCACTCTTTCCAAATTGTACTATATTTTCTTATTGTCTTTTTATATGCCATGGTTGTGATCTAATTATAGCCTGGCCCTAGTGGTGGTTGGGTAACGTCCTCACCTGTCAACCCAGAGATCACGGGTTCAATTCCCACCTAGGTCGATTTGCCTCAACCTAGGGCTTAGGTGTATGTAATTGCCTTTAATATCGTGTTTAAGGATTAGGTGGAAGAAGGGATTATTAGTCTCAATCTCACCCAATTCATTCGATAAATAAAATAAATATAACGCTCATCTACAGTGGTCATTAAATTATGATCATGTGTTAAATTCTCTTCTCCTAGTGTAATGTTTTGAAATTTACAGCAGGACTTCGCATTTCTGCCATTAATGGTAATCTCTGTACTATAATACTATTTTCAAATGCTTAATCGAAACCGTAAACATTTCTGCCACCTCATACTGGTTACATCTTAAATTGGAGGCATCTTTTTGAAATTACGCGAAAGGTATCACAAATTGTATATGCAAGATATTCTGAATACTTTGAAAGTAGATGCTAAATATTCAGAAAAGTGAAAATGTTTGCCAAATCTTGCAGAAAGGTTTAAACAATGGCAAAATTGACAGTGGTTTTTCAAATACATCAGAATAATAATTAATGAGTTGATAATTTAATGGGTCCCAAAAATTGTTATTAAAATTGTATTTTCTCTTGTAGGTTCCGTGGTTTGAGTGGGGCACCATAGCAAATGAAGAGAAAGAAAACTATCTGAAGAATAGAATATTTAATTAAACCATTTGAATAAGTATTCATGTAAAATTCATGCTGTGAATAAACACTTATTTGTTTATGTATACATTTCTCTTACCTGGAAAATAATTATGTTCAATGATGGATGCTTTGTTATTCTTATTCATAAAATGAATTAGCTCAAAAGATGAAAACTTGGTAATGAGGTTTACAGAAAACTATTTGAAAGAGGGCTGTCCTGATTCGACAGCATTTTTTAATATACATAGCAAAGCAATAAAAAACAGTGTTTGTACTTCGTTTGTTCATAATTCTATTGTGTATAATACTTCATTACAGCAAGCACTTCTGATAAACGAGTTTTGGGGGCCTTGCCAAACTTATTGCACATATTTTGACCTCTCGAGCCAAAAAATTTATGAGCACAAAAAAATGACCCCATCCATTTTAGTTGACCAACCCCTTCTCTTACAAAATGTGCTCCTAATTTTCTTCCTATCTTATTTTAAGAATTGTGTGTAATGTCCCTTATTTCCACTACCTACGAATTCACCTGTTCCTTTCGTAAGGATTTTAGCATTAAGTACACCGCTAATACTTACAATATTTTCAGATATTGACGACAGCAAGAAAAATGTCACTCATTCATACAGGGTGCCTAGCTATCCTTGAAAACCATGAATCAGAAAAACCTGGACTTGAGCAGTAAAATCTTTGATTTAGGAGAATTAATGCTTTTAGGCCAGTAAATAAATAGTGGAGAGTTTAAGGAAAAATGATTTTTTCCCTGACCTCTCCATAATTTTACTTCCCTTTCATTTTCACTTTTAAATTATATGAGTGACTATTCTAGCATTTTCAAACTTGTGAATTCAATGCTTTATTCCAAGAAACTGTGGGAGATGCCGCAGCAGTAAATTTTAATGGAGTCAGCTGCTAATATGCATTTCAATGCAACAATTTCAGAGGGTAAAAATCATTTTCCTTGACCAGGATTCTAACCTGGATCTCTCAATGTCCAACTGAGTGCTTTAGCCACTTCAGGTATCGAGGCATCCTCTTAATCTCTGAAAGTGAAAGTTCTCAAAATTTCAGAGTTTAAAAGGATGCCTCGATAGCTTAACGGGCTAAAGCCCTGGGCTGGACATTGAGAGATCCGGGTTTGAATCCCAGTCAAGGCAAATGAGTTTTACACTCTGAAATTGTTGCATTCAATGTTTTATACTATTTGCATGGTATAAGGATACTATGGTAGAAAATAGTCCATATAAGGAATGATTTTTTTGCAGAAACTGGATACCTACTGATAAACTATTATATACTGATAACTATTGATATACTCTTGTATTATCACTTGTTTAGGAAATAATATTTCATGATTTTTTTTTCATTTCATGCCAGCAATAATTAATGCAAAAAGATTTCATGATATGGTTAACAAGTAAAATGTAGAATTTTAAAATGTCACACACTTCAGTCTAGAACTCCCAAACTAGAAGTAAGGTACAACATTTCTCTACTGAAAATGGGATTTTTATTTCAGTCAGCAATCAGACTTCAAATTATTTTTTTTAATTTAACATCAACCCATGGATGCCTATGACACAGGGGAAAATTGCTTAAATATTTGCACACATGAATTTAGCAGTGCCCATTGGGAAACAAGGCAATAAAAATGGAAGCATCAAACCTTGAAAAATGAATTTTCATCCTTGAAAACCTGGATCCATTGCTGGCCACCCTGTCATACAAATAGCACAGCTTCAGTAAACAGTGATGCTGCTATGCTATGTCACAATCCAGTCCAACATGGTGATAATTGTTTCCAATAAATCTGAAATAGTTGACGCTATAAATTTGTTTTTAGACATATACTACGGTACCACTTTAAAAATTATCAATGACTACTGTCAATATTTCTTTTTATTTCTAAGCTTCCTACTGCATAAATAAAAAAGTGGTCCACAAACTTACAGGCAAGGAAAAGCAAGCAAACTTAACAAAATGTATCTCAACATATTTTTCCTGGCAGACAGCATAGAAGTTTAAAAAGCAATGGAAAAACCAAACTGCAGTCAGTGTCTTGGGTCAATTTTGGGTTTAAAAATTCCATCATCTTATTTATAGTTACACCAATGTAAACACTGATTTTGATTGAAAACAACAAAACAATTTAGAGACCTAGGTCACTGACCCGTGGAAAAATATTCCTATCCTCATTTAAAAATATATTTATAAAATCATATGATTGTACATTTAATACAAACATTAATTTAAAACCAGTTAACATGCTACTGATGAATTATTGCATGCCATGAAAATTTACAGTAGTACTAAGGGGAGGCGACTGACAGCAAAGGTCATTGGCGCCACTGGGGATGAATGGGAAAGGAAGGGTGGAGAGAAACCCAACGTCGGCATTAGCCCACTCTTTAACTCACTGAAGTCAGGTTGTTTTGTGGGAAGAGACAAGTAAATAAATTGTTTTACCATTATCTAAGCAGTGCCATCCAAAACCCTACCTATTAATAATACTAATGAACATAACACTGTATGGCTATAAACCTATGTCAGCAATTTAAGGCATACCTTAAGATTTCACCAATCACAATTTTTAAATCATAAATTCATCAAGTTAATGAAATTCCATGGCACATGCCAAATCGAAACATTACCACTAAATTATATTATTACCTGACAAACCTAGGGAAATTATTTTGTAATATTTGACGACCTATATATCCATCATGTAATCATGTCATATTCTTGTTGAATGAAATTTGAATTCATTTATTGTTTGATAGATTAAATAAAATATCATCTGCACAAAAGTTACCTTTCCTCACATCAATATTTATGGCTGAAGAGAGCTACCAGCTAACTGTTTGCATGATTTGGTGCCAGGAAGCTAAGCATAAACTTTTAAATCATAAAAAAATTACTATATTTTAAGTTTGCCTTGAGTTTATTTTACTTTTTCATGTTAATTCTAAATGAAAATCTAATTTCTTCAATGCCTTGTGACATGAGTGATGTTTGTAGAGGCAGATGGATATGAACGGACAATGATAATACTTAAAATAAATAGAACCGAAGACTTCTTGTTTCATAATTCCACATCAGAGCGTATTACTTACTACAAGCTATCCATGACATAAAAATGGTAATCATAATATTTAAGGTATAAGACTTAAAAAAGTGAACAAATGAATATTGAGAGAAAACTATATAGTTATAGTGTGAACATAATTAATCTGTGTCTGCTGTATTTCTATTGCTTTGAACTAATTTCAACCAATGGCATTGATTGAAAGAAAATATTTTTCTTTTGTCAACTTCTCATCATATTGTCATCATGTACAAGGCATCAACTTCACTCTTACTTAATTCTTCCTTGGTATCAGAGATGGTCATTCGTTACCGTGCCATTTGCCAATGTGATGCTGGCCACTTGTATTAAATGACTACCAATGCCATTTCTGGATACTGTTTGAAAAATAGCATGGATTTACTAACAAGTCATGGAATAACCCCTCTGGAATACATGACTTATGGGTCAATAGGTGTTGCCACATCTCACTTGATGGGTTTGGCAAAATTATAATCTTCCTTTTTTCCTTTGGCACTCAGCTGCAAAAAGGTTTGCCATTCCTGACCTAGTGCTTTAAATTTATCATAATGAATGCAAAAAATTCCCACAAATGACGCCTGCTATCATTCCCTATGAAAAAAACTTTAAATTGGTTTTGTAAATACACTCACCAGTTCTGATCTATGCATCACCAAATTATTTCAACAAGCAATCATAGAAAAAGATACCTATCAAGAAAAAGGACCTCATTTTAAGACATGCAGTATTATTCAAGAGAAACTGTAATTTATTTACTAAACCAAAAATGTATTACTTTTGTTCTTACTTTATTAAAATTTCAGGGATTTATCATCCCACTATTGTACATATTCCAAAAACAATTTCAGATCTTTTTTGTACTAATGCTGCTATAAATATCTTTCAGATTCATTCAACAGTTTAAAATTCATCAAAACGTAACAACATGCATTTATAAAAATAGAGTCATGAGAAGATATTTAAGAATTTAAAGAGTTTCCTACAGTATACACAGTTTTAAGATACTTAGTCCAGCATAGTATGCAAAATTTTTTTAGTATTCTCAAACACCAAAAATAAGGCAGCTGTGGCAGGAACAGTACGGACCAAAGTTGGTTTCAATCCATTATATAGTGCTGGCAAACCTATGCAAGCAAAACACAAAATGTTAGCAAGATTCTAGCTTCTTAAAATATATCATTTAAAATACATTTATGCTGAAGTTATGCTTTTCAAGTATTGGATAAATCCATCTGGTCATTGATGAAAAGTTTTTTCTAGATATAGGTATAGTTCAGTGGAAAAATTAGCAATTATAAGTACTGCACAGTGGTGAATATTATGTGGAGGCATTTAGTGGATAATGTCATCAACTTCGGGAAACACTATGAAATCCTTCAAAAGTGCAGGTACCGAATAACCAACAAATAAGCAATTCAACAGATAATCTGGAAAAGGGGTTAGTCATACTCCTTCAGATGAGAGAGGGTAGGGAACTTAGCACTCATGACTAAGAGAGAATTTCAGAGAATGCACAGGAAAAATAACACTGTACATCTTTTGGGGATTCCTCGTCATTCTCATATAATTGTGGGGAACTTCATGCCTGACACAACTGTTAACAATTTGGTAAACTATGTGACGGATGAAATCCCAGGGATGGACACATCCACTGACTTAGAGATTGAACAACTTCAGGTAATGCAGGAAATTATACATCATTTCGAGCATCCATATGACAAGATTTTTGCGAAACCCTCAGTAACCCCCTTTTTGGACAAAATATGTGTTTGTGGGTAATTTTTCTTTTTTGCAGCAGCACCTGCAACCAAGCTTGAAGTTCTTGCACATAAATATTCAGTGCATTCGCAATAAATTACTGGACCTCGAGGTTCTAGTAAACAAGAACTAACCCCATGTGATCTGTGTCAACAAACATTGGTTAAATGCAAGTGATCTTGAGACTCTTCATGTGCCTGGGTATGTTATCACTTAGGCTTTTTGCTGATCAGTGCACAAAAATGGTGGTATTTTGATTCCACTTTCTAAAATGTTTTTCCCCTATTCCAATTGGTTTCTTATACAAATTTCTCAAAGAAAAACAATCATTTGAATCCTGTGTTACCTGCTTCAAAGTGGATGCTACTGTTTTTTATGTATTGTCTATTTATCATTTGCCTCAAGGTGATTTCTGTGTTTTCCTTACCAAACTTACGAAATTCTTGAAGTTAAACCATAGCTCAATAATCCATGACCCATTCAATATAATTACAGACAACTTTAATTTTAATGTTATTGACGATTCTGTAGCAAAATAAAAATTTAGGGATTTACTAACTTCATTTTAACATATCTGCTACAAACAGTGAACCTACTAGAGTGAGTGCTAATTCTCAAACCAATTTAGATAATATATTGACTAATATCGACCGCCACCATTCAAACATTGCTATAGGGAAGAATAGACTCTCCACAAGCTTCCTGCAGTATTACATAGACCTTGGCTGATGATTTTTTCAGGTGAAAGCAAATTTTCAAAGAATTGTTTTTTCATTTCGGTGCATTTATCATTACGTGTTACCTCCATAATTACTATTGGCAAACTGAACATCTTTCAACTAGCAACAGCTGCCACTGATTCAGGAGTGGGGTCAAATTAATGACAGTTGTATCAAATGCACATTACATAATAACCTAACAATATAACAAAAGTTTTTACACATCTAAATTATGTGATTTAAAAAATTATGACTGTTTTTTATTGAATAGTCCTCATACTTGAATAATGACTCTTGAAATGGATTCTTATTCAGGTAATCAGCGTGAAAAAGAAAATTTCAAATGATATTTTAGCGATGTTTAAAAATTTATTTTGTAGAGTAAGCAGAAAAGATAAAATTGGCAAGATTAAAAATATTGAAACTTAACAAGAAGACACACTGAAATCAGGATACTACTTCATCTGAGTGAAGTAGTGCTCAGAAGAAAATAAATATGTTCTCATATCTTGGACTAAGTGGCTACACAGAATGTCACAGTGTTTCAGGGGAATTTTCAATTGTACATGTATTGAAAAACAAAGCCCAATGAACATTTCTGAAAATAGCTACCTCATTTTTATTTTCTTTTATTCCACAAAGTTAGAGTGAAGTACCTTTTGGATATTTTTATTTACCTGTTTTAATGGGCAATTTTTTTCACAAATCATACAAACCCTGAATGTCTGATAAAAATAAGGAATCTAAGCACAATTCTTAGTAAGGTAGTGAGGCAACAGAATTATCATGAACTCATATAGAATTCCTATGCATATTCCTTCATAGACAAAGTATACAAAAAACTTGAAAGTGTACAAACAAGTATTCAAGAAGTTCTCTCGGGTTTCCCTCCGGGTCAGGTTGCAGTACACCGACGTTTTGAAGGCTGACTCTGCCATCGTCTTCAGGGTGAAGTGAATTTCACCCTGAAGACGATGGCAGAGTCACCCTTCGAAACGTCGGTGTACTGCAACCTGACCCGGTGGGAAACCCGAGAGAACTTCTTGAATACCATACGCCGGGAAAACCTGAGATCCTTCATTACAAACAAGTATTTCTACTAAAACTTCATGAATTCCTTTTTGATTGAAGAAAAAAATTCAAATCTGCGGTGAAACTTACCTTCTTGTCTGTAGATTTCAAGGAATACTTTTACTAGAGGCTCTTTTGATCCAGTGACTTGAATTCGAGATTTAATGACATCTGCTGGAAATATCACGAGCCAAAACGTAAAACCTCCAATACCACCAGATAACATAGTTTTCAGAGAACCTAAAATTGATAATTTAAAATCAGTAAAATGTTGGCAAAAAATTATTTACAAATATTGAAGGCATGAAAATGGAGAGGATATATGAGCATTTTTCTTGCAAATTTTTCCATGAAGAAATAACTTCCAAACTACTCGGTAGAAACTCTTTTACACATAAATATTGCATTGACCTTGGCCAAAATGAGTAGCCCAAATACAAAGGATGCAAATGAAATTATGATATACATTTAGGTTCCTGCTTTAAGACAATGATTCATTTCTAATGACTGATTGTCAAGCGAAAATATGATTAAGTGAACCAATTAATACTCTGATTTCCTGCAATTTGTTTTGGATACTAAATTTTTACAAATATAAATGTCCAATTCTAAAAATCTGTGGGAGATGCTGCAACAGTAACTTTTAATGGAATCATCCACTAATGTGCATTTCAATGCAACAATTTCAAAGCATAAAAATCATCCACATTGACTGAGATCATGGTGAATGCATCCTGGTCAAGGTGAATGACTTTTATGCACAAACATTGTTGTACTGATATACATACAGTAAATTTTATTTTACACAATTTTAAATAAAAATAACTTTACAGTAATTCATATATTGCTTGCTGCATACTAAATTAACTTATAATGGCATATTTACTTTTTATACCTGATTAAATGAGATCTTCCAACCCCTATCTTGCCAGCAACTAACTAGCATCATATTTTTAAGAACCATAGTCTCCACCTATTCCATAAATTAGATAGCCAAAATTTGCAGTGTCAAATGCATCATTGATTCTTACAAATTTTCATCTCCGTCTGCACAAGTCCATTTTCAAGGATTGTACACTTTTTGGATTGACAGAGGCAGTAGTAATATTGGGGAATGCTTTTTGCAACCATCCTTATCCCCATTATGACAGCTGATTGAATTTTCCCAATTGACCTAACAAGAACTTATATCTGGGAGAGAGGGAGCTTCCCATTGTAACCATAGAAATGTAAGGGATTCCTCTAATATTTTCAGGCTTGATTACAAGGGTAATCCCAGAAGTACCTGACCCAACAAAGAAACCAAAAATTTTGAAAAAAAATTTTTGTTTTTCAACATAATCTCCTTTCAGCTCTTTTCACTTTTCCCAGTGATGTTCAATAAGTCTGATACCCTTTTCATGATAAGAACTGTCTTGCTCCTCAAAATAGCCATTAACTGCCAACATCATTTCTTCACGGTTCAAAAATCTTTGACCACCGAGCCATTTTTTCAAGTTTGCAAACAGAAAATAATCCATCGGGGCAAAATCTGGCAAATAGGGTGCATGAGGTGGAATTTCAAACTTTAATTCATGAATTTTGGCCATTGCAATAAAGGATTTGTGAGCTGGTGCATTGTCTTGATGAAACAACACTTTCTTCTTAGCCAAATGGGGCCAATTTTGCTTGATTTCTTTGCTCAAACGTTGCAATAAGCTCGTATAATACTCGCCGTTGATATTTTTTCCTTTTTCAAGATAGTCAATGAAAGCTATCTAATGCGCATTCCAAAAAACCAATGGCATTACCTTGCCTGCAGATGAAACGGTCTTTGCCTTCTTTAGAGGCAGTTCTCCCTTTTCAATCCATTGTTTAGATTGTCCTTTTGTCTTGGGTATGATGTAATGAACCCATGTTTATGAAAAAGTGCAAAAATTCTGCTTTGTTGCTGAGAAACTTTGCTAAATATTCAATCAAAACATATTAACGACACTGATTTTGCTCGAGTGTGACCAAATGCGGCACACCGCTTTCTCATGTCCAAATTTTCAGTCAATATGCGATGTACCACACTTTTTGAAAAGCCTACTTTGCCTGCTAGCTCGTGCACTTTCAGTCGACCATCATCCAGTATCACTTTGTGGATTTTCTTCCCCGTTTCTGGAGTCGTCACCTCATTTGGTTGACCAGTGCGATGCTCGTCTTGACAGCTTGTACAGCCTTGTTTAAACTCTGCTACCTAATATTTTACTGTTGTTAATGAAGGAGCAGACTCACTCAGAGTAGAATACAGTTCAGATTTTATATTTGTTGGGCTGAGGCCTCTCAAATAAAAGTATTGAATCACATAACAATGACCAATTTTCTCCATTTTCACAAATTCACTAAAGACGTTCACTATTGATGGCTGCCAAACAAACACTAAACAACGCAGCTTCTTCTTTTTCGTCTTAAAACTTGAAACATATGCTTTATATATTGCATACTTTCTAATACAGTGATATTTTTCAAACAACTACCACCATCTCTAGGTCAGGCTGGGTAGTTCTGGGCCTTCCCATGTAGAGGTAATGTAACAAAAATCACAAACTAAAATGATTACTCTAAAAAAATTTCTCTTCCTTAAGACAAGTTTCATTCATTTCCTAGTGATAGAAATTAAAAAACATTCATTTTCTCTAAAAAGAGTCCAAATTTGCCCATTTAGTCCTCTACTGATGGAGTGTTTTGAAGTACCCCGCTACCTAGGCCTGAGGGATGGCATGTTAAGAGTTCAGTGCTTTCAAAATCATCATGTTATTTTAAGGTTCTGTTCATTATATCCTATTTATTAATAACTTTTTGATGTCCTGCAGCATTGCAATTATCATCATCTTCATCAACTATCCCCTAACCACTCTCACTCTCAACCATTTTCTCTAATTCTTGGATCTCTTCAAAATTTAATTCTCTTACATGGACTGAATTAGTTCTCCAGTGACTTAATCATTATTTTGTAATCATATCTTGGGTTGTCTTATTGGTGGTCAGTACTCTTGTGCTAGTCATCACTATAGCAAGGCTAACTGTATGATACTACAATAGAGGTACACAATGTACTATTCTCTGCTTTTTTTCACTGAAATCACAATAAAATATGAGGATGTACATCAGGTTGGACCATTATGTCTAGTCCTGTCTGCTGGTCTGTTATATCAGGTATTATTGGAAGGGACCCAGGAAAATGATTCAATCTTCAGAGCACTTCATCTTCTGAGTCTTGGGCCAAGGATGAGGTGTTGGGAGGAATACCCATTCTAGTTCACGACCTCCAAGTAATAGCCTTCACACTCCTGCACCCCATTCCTCTTAGCATGGCACCATGGTTGCTTACATTCTCATTCGAATGTATTTCAAAAGAGTATAGTTTTCTTACTGCTTTTTCAAATTGAAGTGGGCCAGCTAAAGTCATGAAATTTAGAGGTTTAAATAGCTCTTAATGATCAATCACATCGCTGACTGAAGTAATACAATTCCTGGCTACAACTTATGAAAAATCAAATGCTTGAACTACATAACTACATATTACAGGAAGAGCACTACTTTTACTTGTATGTTGGAAACACAAGGTTAAATAAACAGTAATTCATACTGGTACTTAACTGAAAAAAGTAATGCTAATTTCACCATTGGTCTATGATCAGCAAATGTAGATGAGTATTGAAGTAATATTATAAAAGATGTTTAAAATTAAGTCCATCTCACCTATATCATCTTTACTTTGCCCTTCCTTAGCCAACATTTGCCTGGAAGCTTCATAACCACCAAAAAAGAAAAAATATCCGGGCATTTCTCGTGCAATAGTAGATGTTAGGCCTCTAAATAAACCAGGTACACCCTCTTGGAGAAGTATCTGTTTGGTCAGCTTAAAAGGCCCAATTTTATCCTTAAAGGTAAATATATCACCAAAATTAAAGAAAATTGACATTTGAAAAGTTATTTTGCATGCTATTCTAAATGTGGAACAATACTAGCTTTTAATCGATAGTTTTAGTACATATGTGGATGCTCAACCATTAAACAGCAGCTTAGTACCAGCATTTTCATACATCATTACAAGCCCCAAAGACAATATGGAGCAAACAACTAATTTGCATGAAGACAGTACTGTCCAACCTGTGACCAATGAGCCAATAACTGCACTAATCCTACAAGTTCTATCATCCAATCCATGAAATACTGTTAGGGAAAAGATTAGCTGGGATTTTGTGGCCAACAACATAATAGATATAAAAGTTTAGCAGGCAAATTGTTGTACGAGGGCAATTCAAAATCTCCCTGTACCACTTCCTCACGTTTTTGATGTCCATACACTTCTCACTGTACACTTCCACTAAATGGCAATGAATTTATATCAGAGAAGCAGTCGTCAGTTGACTTAACGATGCGGTGGGAGAAAGGTATGACGCTTGTATTAAAAAGCTTCTTACAAGGATGCAAAAAGTGATTGATTATCAAGGCATCTATGTAGAAAAATAGCTAAATGCTCAGCCTCTCCTACGATGTACACAAAGTTGAGAATAAATTTGATTTTTCATGAAAAAAGAATCAGAGACCTTACTTTTCTAATCCCCCTCGTAATACCTCAAGAAAGAAAGATTATTTTTATGAATAAAAATTATTACTTAGGATATTAAATTAATAGAAATAATGTTAAGATCAAAAAAACCTTGGTATTGAGTATGATTAACTGTTAATGAATTTGATTGGTTAGTTTCACTGAGGGAGATTACAAAGATCACCCAAGAGGCTAATGAGTTTTTATAAGATAATGGGGTTCTTAATAGACCTCCCTCATCTATGCATACGTTAACCAATCACCACAAAATACATCATAAGTAAAAATGCTACCACAGTTTTATGGTCTTCTAAATCCATTCCTACTGTATTTTTCAATAATTTATAAACATTAAATTATATTTAAACATCATTTTGCAATGTCAACATCAAAATTCATCATGGATGACACATTTTCTATTGCTCTTCTGACAACATGGTTTTACATTTGCCATACATGCTGACCAACATATAAAACTAATATGCCAACATTTTGTGACCTTGATTGCCATCATAATATCAATTCAAACATAATTCAGAAGCCGCAGTTTCTTTGGAATAATTCAGAAGCCTAGAACCCTCAAACAACTGGTGAAAACAGACAATGAGATGCTTAAGATGAATGTTGAACTCAAGACTGTGAGAGGGTCACAAAATGGTCTTGATTAAACTTTTTATTTGGAAAGAAATAATTAATTTGAGTGGGCCCAACTACCAGAAGACAATAAAAGGTAAACATTTAACACTCGATAGGGGCTGCTTAGGGATTATGGGGATGATGTAACTGTGTAAGAACTACTTATCATGTCTTGGCAATTTGATAAGAATCTAGATGGTAGAATGTGAGGAGATTCATACTCTTATCTCTGCAAATCCTCAAGAACTTTACAAGGTCAATAAAGGCTGGTTTAAATATTGATATGCCTGTTTAAAGGTGCTAAAAGCTCAAAAGGTATAAAGATCCATTTACTAACATTTGATTTGCCTTGCTTGCATTTGCTACAAGAAAGTAGAGACCCATAAATAAGTGAACCTTATGTAAACTTGGGTAATGTGAGTTTTGAAATATAAATACCATAAAAGCAGAGAGCTAAAAAAAATTAAAATGGCATTAACTCAGCTAGAGAGTACAGTGGATCATTTTTAATTCAGAGTGCGGTACCGGGAAGGAATCTTTTTATTGGGTAGGTTTGACAACACATGAATATCAGAACAAATAACATTTTCAGACCTTAAGAAACTTGGATCCAGATTCAGAATTAGCAGCATTTCCATTTAAGTTTTTCATTGCAGATCTTTTAGCAGCATTTACTTCATTCAAGGCTTGCAATCGACATTTCACAAGCTCTGTAGGGCACAATGTGAAGGATGAGAAGAAAGCAGCAAGACAGCCAGCAATGGCATTCCCAAATATTGACAACTCCTCAGTTTTCTATGAAAAAATAATTAAAATAAAGAGTGAAAAACCCATTCTCCTATATTTCAATAGTTAAACATAACATTATCAATGATTTATGGAACCAATGGAATTAAGAAGGCAGAAACGATAACATACATGTATGTATTTGCAAATACATACACCTGTACTTTTCATTCATATATCATTTAAATTATTTTAGCAGTTACTGAGTACGAAGTACTTCCATGATTTTGTAGGTTCAAAAAGGAAAAACTGAGGAAAAAAACATGTAGTGCCATTAATGAAAGCAGAAACAGCACAATGTGTATTTTAATGATGTTTATGTTTATAAATGGCCACTAGATATATATATATTTAATTTATTTTATAATACACACAGGGTGCAGCACTTAAATCCAGGCAAATTTCCATTTGAATTTCCCCCATATCGTAGTTCTACTGGAGGTCGCGATTGGCATTCTTGAAAGCTATACCTGTAGGCATCTAGTAAGCAGTCATAACCTCAAACTAGTCGAGATGTTACGTAGAAGTGCGGAGTGCGATCAAAGAGCCGCCATTATTGAAAGTGTTCGCACTGGGCATTATATTTTGAAAAAGTTTGATTCTTCTGGTACCCCAGAGCAACTGTTTATGATATTGTGGTTAAGCATAATGCTTGGGAGAAGTCTGGGGAAGGTTTCCCTAACCTGGCAAGGAAATCTCATTCGAGGAAACGCGTGCTTATCCGGATTTAAGCACTGCACCCTGCTTATCACATCTAGTGGGTCGCAATCTATGTCTATCCTCCTACTTCAGTGAACATGTTTCCTTGTCGAACATAACTATATTCCACATCAAAGTTTTTATGAGCCTTTTCTTAACATCCTTACCTAATGTCCTTGCCGTGAATTCTTTCCTCCAAGTGAAAGCTTCTTAGCCTAATGCAATTCTTCTCCTTATGTTCCAAATACTTTGACCATTTTGGTCCAAAACACTTCCCAAGTACATAAACTGTTCCACCTGCTCCAGTTTTTTGCAGTGCGAATTGATAACACTTCCTAAATCTGTGCCTAACTGTTATATAATATAAATGATACCTTTCCGAGTCCTCTGGCATTTTTCATGTATAACTATGCCTTTTGTGGTGTCTAAACCAAGTGTTGGAGATGACTAACCCCTGTCTCCTGCAAAACTCAACTGCTTTCCCCCGCGGTCATTCCTCGTGCCTAAACTGTAGTCCCCCACCTCATCACCATCTCTCCCTTTGCCTATCGTCGCATTCCAATCCCTCATCACTATGAAATGTTACTCTGCGGGAGCAAACAAAATTATATCCTTAAACTGATTGCACATACTATCGACTTCTTCCCCCTTGTTTTGGGAATTAATTGGTAGCGTGTATACCTGAACAATAACCAAGGTCGTCAGCTCTGCTTTTATCTCTACTAGTAATATTCTATCAGTTGCTTGTTCTATGTTGATTCTCCCTAACTTTTTATTCAATATTATGGAAAACCCTCCCTGGTCCTTGTTCCTTCCGCTGCATATTACTCTATAACTATCACTTCCGCATTCCCCACTATCCTTCCATCTCACCTAAAATATCTATATTCCTCTTACCATTCCTCACTTTGTATTCTCTAATTTTCCTGTCCTCAACATTGCCCTAACATTCCACGTTCCTATTCTAACTAATTTGGTCTTCTTCTCCTGCATCTTCTGTTCTGCTGTTGCTGGATTTCCCTTGCAAGGGTTTCGTGGGACGACGACCACGGAAGCCTTGCCTCTCTCGCTGCCAGAGATATATATATATATATATATATATATATATATATATATATATATATATATATATATATATATATATATATATATATATATATATATATATATATATATATATATATATATATATATATATACATATATATACATATATATATATATTATACATATATAATAAATCACCTCAATTATCATTCCCAAGATTAATATGATGGCCACTATAGATATTTTGAGTCCTGGCAACTAGGGTGCTCGACCCAATTGGCTGTGTGCCGTGCCCAGCAGAGCAGTCGGGGAGGCAAGGCTTCCGTGGTCGTCATCCCACAAAACCCTTGCAAGGGCAAACCGGCAGCAGCAGGACAGAAGACGCAGAAGAAGAAGAAGACCACATTAGTTAGAATAGGAACATGGAATGTTAGGACAATGATGAGGACAGGGAAACTGGAGAATATTAAGCGAGAAATGGAAAAGGGAAAAATAGATATTTTAGGTCTATGGGAGGTGAGATGGAAGGATAGCATGGATTACTGGAGCGATCAGTGTAGAATAATATACAGCGGCACAGACGAGAGCCAATGAGGGATTGCCATAGTGTTAAATGAAGGGGTAGGAAGAAGCATTGTCAACATAGAGCAGGTAACGGATAAATTATTACTAGTAGAGATAAAAGCAGAACTGACGAACTTGGTTATTATTCAGGTTACATGCCACCGAGCAACCATAAGGAAGAAGAGGTCGATAGGATATACGATCAGTTAGAGGACATTATCGCGTGTGTTCCCGGAGGGAAACATTTGATAGTGATGGGGGATTGGAATGCGACAGTAGGCGAAGGAAAAGATGGTGACGAGGTCGGGGACTACGGTTTAGGCACGAGGAATGACCGCTAGGAGAAAGCAGTTGAGTTCTGCAGGAGACAGGGCTTAGTCATCACTAACACTTTGTTTAGACACCACAAAAGGTGCAGGTGTACATGGAAAATGCCTGGTGACTTAGAAAGGTACCAGCTAGATTATATTCTGGTTAGACAAAGGTTTAGGAGCAGTGTGATGGATTCGCACAGATTCCCAGGAGCGGATGCGGACCCAGACCACAATTTAGTTGTTATGAAACGTAGTGTCCGTTTCAAAAAGATAAGGCAGGGGTGGCAGGTTAGAAAATGGAATGTAGAAGCATAAAATGGATTGACAAGGAAGGAGTACCACCAGGCTGCAGGGAAAATCATGGAGGATGGTAAAGAGCTGAGTACTATCGAAGAAAAATGGGAATGTATCAAGAATGGGTTATCGAAAGCTGCAAAAGACACTATTGGAACCGTTAACACAAAAAGGACTAGGAAAACATGGTTCACGGATGAGATAATTAAAAAGATGGATGAGAAGAGAAAATGGAAGAATGTAAACACAGAATTAGGCAAAATGAAGTACAAAGAGTTAAATAATAAATTAAGGTGGGCAACAAATAAAGCAAAAGAAGCATGGTGGAAGATGCTGTGCGAGGATATGGAAAGTTTGCAGAGAAAGGGTGACATTGGTGCACCTTACAGCAAGGTCCAATCACTATCGGGAGGTAAGATGGGAAGATCTATGCTAGCAGTTAGAGATAAGGCGGGTAATATAATAGCTGACACCAGAAATATCCAAGAGAGAGGGAAGGAATATATGGAAGAATTGTACAGTAAAGAACTTAGACCAACAAAGTTAGACATTGAAAAAGAAAATGACGTAGAGGAAGACAGCTTAGGTCCAGGCATACTATACGATGAGATAGAAAGGGCATTAAGGGAGATGAAACTAAATAAGGCCATGGGGGTGGATAACATTCCTGCGGAACTACTGAAATGTTTAGGAAAATGTGGGAGGAAGAGGCTATATGGGTTGATTCGTAGTATCTATGTGTAAGGAATCTGGCTGGAAGACTTTGTGAGATCAGTGTTAGTTCCTATTCCGAAAAAGGTGAAGGCTACATCATGTGAGGACTAGAGAACAATAACTTTGATTTCCCTCGCAGCTTAAGTTGTTCTCAGGATCATCAACAAAAGGATTGAGAGTAGGGCAAATGATTACTTAGGGGATGATCAGTTTGAGAATAGGAAGGGGAGAGGTACACGTGATGCCATTGCAGTAATGAGCATATTGCAGAAAATAGGAATAAATTGGAGGCAAAGGAGGCTAATCTGCAACCTGTACATGTCTCAGACTCCTCAGCTGCGAGTGGGGAACGGAGAGTCTGGATGGGCAGTGTTAGAAAGAGGTGTAAGGCAGGGTTACCCATTATCACCATTGCTGTTCAACCTGTATGTAGAGGAAATGATTAGAGAGGCATGGGAAGAACTGGAGGTAGGAATGTACGTGGGCGGGGAATTCGTAAAATCAATTAGGTTCGCTGACAACCAAGCCTTAGTTTGTCAGTCAGCCAAGGGATTGCAAGCATTACTGAGTGAATTGGAAATTCAGTGCGACAGATATGGGATGAGAATCAATATTAATTAAACAAAGGTTGTGTAATTTTCCAGAAAGAAAAAGGATTAGCTAAACATCAAGATAGGAGGGCAAAAAATAGAGCAGGTAGAACAGTTATGTCACTTGGAAGTGTTTTGGACCAACAGGGTCAAAGTAGTAGGGACGTAAAGAGAAGAATTGTGCTGGGTAAAGTGGCTTTCACAAGGAGGAGGGAGTTGATGACAGGGACACTGAGTAAGGATATTAAGAAAAGACTCGTAAAAACTGTGGTGCAGCTCAGGTTTCTGCACCATTTAGAGCATAGCTCTAAATGGTGCAGAAACGTGGTCATTGAAGCAGGAGGATTGTTACCTGGCAGTGGAATGTTGAAGACTGTAATAGAGGGGAGAATGTTGGGCAAACGAGGAAAGGGAAGGAATAGGATAGGGATGTTGGACGGGATGAAGTGAGGAAGGAAGTGCTCAGAGATGAAGAGAGGGACCTGATACAGACTAGAATGCTGGATTGTGTGTTATAGGAGTCACAAAATATATATTTTTTTGTAGCTGTGTCCATCCAAAAACCTACCTTAACCGGTAGATTACCTAATAATAATAATAATAATAATAATAATAATAATAATAATAATAATTCAATTACTATTTAGGAAATTACTCCAAGAATCACTACATAATATGTATATTACATTGTGATCTTAAAAATCAATGTGAACAGGGTTAATGCAAAATAACATATTATTACCATGTTTATCACTAACATCTATACTAAAATAGAAGTTTAAAAATGCAAAAATTTAGCTGAGGGACTGTTTTCTATATGAAAGTATATATGAACAACAGTCATGGTGAAATGAAATGTTGAAAGCCTTATAAACGAAAAGCATTTGCTAGTAGTATCACTCATTTTTTAAAAGGCATACCAATACTCTAACCCAGTAAATTATGACCTCCAAATAACTGCAACAAAATATACAAAAAATACCATGCATTTCCCATCACTTATCCATCCTAATACTAAGCACACCAGGTAAACCATTCCTCAGAATAATGAGAACACTTGAAATATGATAAAATCCAAGTACATTACACTAACACTCATGCACTTCCTCAAAAAAAAACATATCACACTCAAATAAACCCAATGTATGCACAGAAGAACATAACATTGGGAAACACACATGCCTTGATCAACAGAGTGCAAATTCTACCCCAATGGTGCATGTTATTTTTAAAAAATTAAAACACTCATTACTTGTTGACAATGCCTGTTGTCTTCATTGACATTCAAATCAAGCCAAATGGAGGTCAATTACATACACTGTTCAGTCCTTCAAATTCATTTATGAAACTCCATTTGTTGGACATGCTTTAAATACTGAACATTTCGCCAATCCTGTTGAAATGATGGTAGGCGAAAGTAAAATTTTGGCACAGTTAAACAACACAGTATAATTAATAATTATCAAAACCCAAATACAATGTGTACATTCATCAAGATTTTATGGCCATAATTTTAGGATTCAAACAAATTGGGAGGATATTATACGTGATATGATTACTAGTACTAATCATTGAACCCATTATTTTGTTAAAAAATATTTACTGTTCCAATGAAATTTGATGAATTTTAGAAATTTTCCCTAGGCATCAGTAATACTTTGTTTCAAGGTAATTTAAGGAAATCTCACATTTTGATCATTGACCACCTTTAATTATAAATCTGAAGTAAAAAACCCATGCCTGAAGCAGATATTGAGCCTTTGACATTTGGATCAGCTAATTAGTACACTACCCATAAATTCATCTGAATGGGTTTCACAGAAATAGTTAAGAAAGGTGTTAGAAATTCCATTTGCAGTCAACAAATTAATACCTTAACATTGAACTCAGTTCAGTGTGTCAAGTTTTTCAATTCCTCTCACAATCAGAACGATAAATACATTGATTCAAAGAATTTGACTCAGCACCCATTAAAATGCATTGCATTCAAAATTTTAAATTTTAAGAGGTCAAGTGATCAAACAAAAAAGTGAAAAGTATGCCAAGCTACAGGTGCAGAGTGACCTTATTAATTTGTCATATCACAATCTTATTTTGTAGACAAACTTCATCAAGATATACTCAAGTATTTATCTTCTACAATCTTATTTAAGTTATTAGTCACAATTTTTTTCCTTGCAAAATAAGATTGTTTCAGGGTTTTAACTTGTAACCCAGAAAAATGAATCCTTACTTCTTTTGAGCATTCATTTGATATTTGAAGTTGAGAATACAAAGTGAATGAGGGAAACTTAAAAATAGGTATTACTTCGTCAACATCAATGATTAAACATAGCTCAGACCTTAAACATTGCAGAGGCAATAACTTTCTGACAAGCCCCATATCCAGCAAATAAAACTGAATTCTCCGCAACATTGGCAGCCACCGCTGGTACTGTTCCAGCATAGAGACCTCTGGCTATTCCTTCATGTGTTAATGTACGCTTGAAACAATCCACCATTCCTGTATAAAGTTGAGGAAATGCTTGCATCTTTACTTTTACAGTGTCCAAGGGTTGTCCAACATACACAGAAGCCACAGCACCTACATGTAAAAAACGAGATTTTACTCTATCAAAATATTGATGGAATATTACAAATTATGATAAATACATTATTCCTAATTTATGTTTTAACATGGAACTGGGTGTTTTGGAGGAATCTCAAAGCATAGGGTAAAAGCCGAATCTAGTTTGTGAAAGCCACTTGGTATCCATATTGGTCATATTTCATGGAAATCATTCCTTTCACAACAGATTGGGAAAACCATTCTTTCTGGGTTTGCTTCCAGTTGCACTGGTGGGGTAGTTAAGTCTGTTCCCATTTGAAGCATCCTGGCTTCAAGTTATGATCTCATGCTTGCTTGCCATCAGAACTTAAGGCATATTTTATTTATTAATTTTAATTAGCTAGCCTTAAAAAATTACTTACTATTAATATTTTTTAATGCTGAAGAGTCATTAGAATCCAATTTCTACATGGATGGTCTCAAAAATAAGTATAATAAATCCAGGATCAAAACATGATTGCAGATCAAAGTACAAATTACTGAAATTCTTCAAAATAGCATTTTTGTGTGTTGACACACCGATTCAGGCCCCTCTGCTAGGTGTGATAAGCTTCTGGAAGGCATCTAATGGAACCTCATTCAAGCCCCTTGTCACACCCCCTTTGACATTATATAGTATCCCAAAATGTTCATCTTTCAAGCTCCTTTTCATTCTTGGGAGCAAAAAGAAATCCAGTGGTGCCAAATCAGGGCTGTAGGGCAGCATTCCCATCTTCTACTTGCCCACATAATTGGTCATTTGGAATGCAGCGTGTGTAAAGATGGCGCCTTGTCTTTGAGAAGCCTCCAGATGGCAAAGATCTCCTTACTGATGCATTGAACTATTTTCCTCAGCCTTTCGAGGACTTCCACTTACTAAAAGTCACTGTTCACTACCAGTCCCCGAGGCATAAATTCTTTGTAGTTCATTCCCTCTGAGTTGAAAAAGACGAGAAAAATACTACTTATTTTTTAGACAGATCCAGTATATAGGTAGTATCCTGTAAGCAGCCAGGGATACGTGGTGTAGGTCACTAACCATTAAGGTACCTTGCAATTTTGCCACGAATTGTTCACCACAATTATTGAATATTTTATTTTTTAGTGGCTTCAACGGCCACACTATTGTTTTCTACAATTTTGACCACAAATTGTGTATGGTAAAAGAATTCCTTACAATGAAAATTATAGAAAAAACTGCTTTCTTAGGGGTTGTCATCTAATGCAATGCGAGTTTTGAAATCATACCCATTGCATCAGCATTACTTGCACATGATTTTTATGAATTCAGAAGAAAATCTTTCATGCCTCAGCTACCATCCAAACAGCTTTCAAACAGCTACCATCCAAAATATTCCATTAACCATTATTTCTATTCATCCATAAAGATTTTTATTGTTTGTCAGCTTCCCTTTATTTTTAAAATCAAGGAAATAACGTGCTCTAGTCAGGGTAACAGGCTCAAGGCATATTTACAATCTTTATCCAATACAAAATCAACACCTAAACAACTTTTTCATTCACACGACTCACTATCTGTATAATCTAGTCAAATTTTATCAAGCTCGGTAAATTTGTTGAATGTGTTTTTACTACATTAAATACATGTATGTTGTTAGATTGAATCCAAAGTATTTTATTTGGCCCACTACCCACGTGAGTCTAATAATGCCCATCATAGACTTGCAGTACAAGAAAATATTTCATTGTAATATAAGAACACATTTTCGCTCAATCGGAAAAACTCACCTAAAGATCCACCAATGAAATCTATTACAGCATCTTTGATGTTTCCTTTGCTGGACGTGCTACTGGTACTGGAATACGTTTTTGCTGGAATAAGATTTTCTTGAGAAGCCGGATCACCCATGATAGTACCAGCGATGTTCTCTTTGTTAGGAGACAAGCTCATTACAGTATTGTTAAGATTTTTTCCCCTGGACGACTCCTCCGTCATGAGTCTTTCCTTTGAAACTCAAGATGACTGAAACGTTCCTCAGGGTTGCATACTAAATTTTCATGAAATAAAAATTAAAACAGCAGCTCAAGTCATTAAATATTTACGACGAAGCTTAAGATAAAATTTAATGTTAGCATGAAGCGTTCCATAGGAGTATTAGAAACAATCCTTTAATTAGTAGGTCAGGCAGTCGAAAATCATAATGACCTTGTTCAACATCGGCCTTGGACCTTGATATCAAGAAAAGCGTACAATTGAGATTTACGGAAGAATGGTTTTTTGATGAAACGCAACAAAAACCAGATGGGTAAAGAATATCTGAAAAGGTCCGTATTCTACCATGTTAAAAGTTTCAAAGTCCATCTTTTTTTTTAAATTCATTCCGAACTACAGTTTAAAATTTTTAAAGGCAGACCACCGACAACAAGTTAATATCGTTAATATGCATTGACGTCACAAAAAAACAAATTGTATACGAAATTGCGTAATGTTTCAACACGACTCTCTTATTAAAAAGTGTGCATTATAATGTTTATAAATGAGTTGATGCAGTAAATTCGTTATAATGTTGTACATAATCTTGATTGTATTAATATTGGGGCCATCAAAATTAACGTGTGCTGATGAAGACTCCATTGTCAAGAACACAAGTGTCGTGCATAAGAAAATTGAGGAAAATGCAACTGCTTCAACGGCTGAGTTGTCAACAACAAAAGGAGAAAATGTAAATACGTCCAATGTGATCAAAATTATATCTACCACACCTTCCTTAATAAGCAGTATGCCAACAAGTGAAGTACCGCAATCCGTTCTTCCGAGTTTAACAGATCAACGCACTTCAAACATTACGAAAATCGTGAAACCTGTTAATTCCGACTTGAGAAATTCGTCTTTTGAAACTGAACAGTCTCATTACACAAGCGAGAAGATAAATTTAGTTGTTACAGAAGGTGGCACTAATGTTTCGACGCTTGATAAGACTGGAACAAACTTTCAAGTTGTCAATGAAAACCCACTTAAAACAATAGTTGCTGAAGGAGGACTGCAAGAATCAGCTGGCGAAAGGATTATGCCAAACTCCACCGCTATTCCCGTGAGTTCTGATTTAGATCCACATTCAGTTATCATAGAAGGGATTTCTTCTATGAATGAAGGTAAAATAATAGCTCGGAAAGGAGTAGTTCTTGATAATAATACTATGGGTGACAACGAGGATCGCAGGACTGGTGAAATTGTCAAGAACAATTCAATGACGAGTGGTTCCTTGTCCCATAGTCGAAAACACAAGCCGGTGGTGACAGATGACAATAATGAAACGCTTAGTGAAAATATTCCTAAAGTGGATTATGTCATAGCGATTGTTTGCAGTGCCTTCTCTTTGCCTTTACTAATTGTGTTAGCTATGTATTTGTATAAAAAGGGTTTAGATCTTTGGGAAAGGCGTCATTATAATCGTATGGACTTTCTTATTGAAGGAATGTACAATGATTGAGGTTGAAATAATTCTTGCATTTTGTATATGTGATATTTTTACTAAGATATTTTAAATATTTTGAGGGTTGTACACAAATATATATAACAAATATTTTAAATAAATATTTTAAGCAATAAAATAAGGATGGATGTTAATTAGCCAGACACTCTGATGATAAAATTGGAAAGTTGAGTTGGTATAGTCCTATTCAAGAGGTGCACCTCTTACGGAATTCAATATGAAGTATATTGTGGAGAAATCGTCGGCATATATGTTATGTAGTGGATGGTAAATGGCCAATTACCCTTTCTGCATAATCTTGTAATGCATAGACTGCTTTTGATTTTTATCGCTTTTCGTAACCATCTCCTCATTTGTTTAGGAATGTAATGCAACCAATTACTGGTGAATCAGATTGGAGAAGTATTAAAGGCTCTGCTATTTAACTGCGGGCATTTCCAAAAGGAGTGAGCTAAGTGACTAAGGAAAGCATTTACAGCCTGTGTATTCAATTGGCACAACTTGTGGGGGCATTTCCAAAAGGAGTGAGCAGTCCATTGCTCCATGAAAATCAGTCATCTGGAAACTTTTAATGTAATAGTGCAACACTCAGCAAAATATCTATGGAGCATATTACCTTACAGATGCACTGCACTGAAATACCTTATGAAAAATGTTTCATGCATATGTTAACTCTCCTCCCTAATAATCCAAAAGAAGGTTGACAATATATCTTATTTATAAACTGAAGCCCAGTGAATCAATGGTAATGAATAGGTTCATAGTGATTTTAGTTTTTATCGGGATACATGTGATTAAAATAACTAAGGTATTCGCTTGGGAGATAACTAATGAATATATCTCAAAATGAATAGCCACAGTATTCTGGTGGTGTATTTTTAATTCTTAATCATTTGAATGACATTATTATTGCCACCTAAGTATTATTTTGTTTCATAAAGATATCTAGTCGAAGGAAAAAGTTTTAAAGTGATAGCTTTTGTGAATTATTTGAAATAAATATTTGCTTTTGGGGAACACAAATAATTAAAATGATTATTTTTCTTAGGCCCTTGTTTTATTTTTGTCACGTTCCCGAGTGATTGAACTCTGTATAGGAAGCAGATGCAATCCCGAAAACCTATGGTGAATTACAGTCAACATATACTTGTATATATGGACTTGGGTGATGCTGACTCAAGTACACAGGGACACTACTACAAAACCATAAAAATCACGATGAGACCAAGTAACAATAATGTCTTATTTATAGAGGGCTTCTTTCCTGAAGCTAGTGCTCCAGAATTTTTCTCAGGGCTCTGTTTAAGAACTGATCTATTTACAAATTTGTGATTGAAAAGTTGTCCCCATTATCACTCAGCTGGTCAATTCCATTCAATGGCATTCAATCCTTGTTATATTTTAACAATGAAGAGCACATCCAACTTTTTTGTAATAATATTTGACATACATTCAATGCCTTGACATCATCATCAGGTAAGCCTCTCAAATGAATGTTACATAGTTTAAGAAAGTGGAGAGTGTGGGTTCATAATCTATACAATGCTGTTCCACCACATCATGTCAAACATGGATGAATTTACCTCTTGTAGTGTTTGATTGGGGTCACAGTCAATTCATGTTCACCTGGTTGGATTAAGTTGTGAGAGGGAAAATAGGTTCAGAATAGGGAAAGATTTGAAGGATACACACAAGCAAATGTCATGCATGGTAACTGATTTTGGTTTAGGCTTGTCCAAGTTAACAATTCTGCTCTGTCAGAAAATGTAAACAAGCTGGCCTACTGGGTAGAGTAGAGGAAACTGGCCTTGTCCATTCTCCCCTTGCCTCTACATTTCCCCCTTCGAATTGCTGTTAACCCGCATCTTCCCACTGCCTTAGTAAAAACTAACTTAATGAGGTGGGCGAGACCCACCTGTGTGGAAGGCCTCTGAGTGTTGGTTAAATTATCCTGAAAAATTGTCTATAAAATATTTGCTTTAAATACATGAACTGTTGTAGAGAGATCTTCAGCCATGATGGAACTTTGGTATTTGTACAATATTTCTCAACTCTTCTCCTCTGACCCTGAGGCAATATTCGGAGTGCCATATTGGTTTCAAGGTGGACCATTATTTAAATCTTTGGAAATTCTACCATTTCCATGCCTTTATATATATTGCACTGGAGAATTTTTGCCTGATTAAACAGCACCCAATTTGTGACTAATGGACAACAATATGACTATGATGCCTATCATGAAGTAATGTATGTAGAGACGATTACAGACTGATGACCTGTCAACAAGATCTATTTCATGCAACATCAAAAATTTATAATAAACTCCTATTTCGAAATGCTCTTCTAAAACCAACATCATTACAAAAAGACTGAGATCCTTTCTCCTTGAAAAAACATCTCTGACCTAAAATACTTTGAAAAAAAGCTTTGGTCTTAGAAGCTGGGGATTGGGATGGTGTGGTGGCTAACATACTGGCTTCATCCCCAGAAGGACTGGGTTTGAATCCCACAGGCAGCAGATATTTTTCAGTGGTATGCTGATTCCTATCCGCTATATGCCGGTGCTTTGAGGAGGGCACTTTGAGTTAGTATTATGTCTGTCAGATGGGGCGTTAAGCTGTAGACCCTTGGCACCTTTCGTTAAGAGTGGGCTAATGCTGATGTTGGGTTTTTCGATACCCTTCCTCAAGTTTTTTATAAATGCGCATTCTCCACCATGTCCTTTCCAACCTTCATCCTGTCAATCCTTTATGGTGAAAATGACCTCAGCTCTTGGTCACCTCCCCAAAAAAAACTACTGCTACAACCTTAGAAGCCAATAAATATTATTATTCTTAATTATAATTGTCCATCCTAAAGTAAAATGATGGATGCAATTTTGAAAACTATTGCTGGGAACTGCATAACTTGGCCCACAAGGGAAGCAGGAGAGTTAAGGCTTCTGACATTGTCATAACACAAAATCATTAAACTTTAAAATGAAAAGGATAAGCAGAAAAAGATCCTGAGATGACTTAACCTGTTAGAATAGGGACTTGGAATGCTAGTACGAGAACGAGAGATGGAGTGTAGATGTTGGGGCTGCGTGAGGTGATACAGATAGCGAGGATTACTGGAGCAGTTGTTGCAACAGTATACAGCAGTGGGGAAGAGAGGCACCAAGAGATGAAAGTAGTTTTTAACAAAAAGGAAGAATTGTTGTAAACACAAGAGTAGATGTGTAATAGAATATTAGAAGTAGAGGTAAGGACTGAACCAACATACTTGGTCATTCCAAAGAAACTGTGGGAGATGCCGCAACAGTAACTTTTAACGGAGTCATCCGCTAATGTGCATTTCAATGCAACAATTTCAGAGTGTAAAAATCATTCGCCTTGACTGGGATTCGAACCCAGATCCCTCAATATCCGGTCGAGTGCTTTAGCCACTTAAGCTACAGAGGCGTCCTCTAAATTTCAGAGTTTAAGAGGACGCCTCGGTAGCTTAAGTGGCTAAAGCACTCGACCGGATATTGAGGGATCTGGGTTCGAATCCCAGTCAAGGCGAATGATTTTTACACTCTGAAATTGTTGCATTGAAATACTTGGTCATTTTTCAGGTGTACTTATTTAGCCATTTTATGGGGTAAACATTGTATTTGGGAGAAGATAGAGAATGTTTATGGTAGTGAACACTTGATAGTGATGGAGATTGGAGCAATGGTGGATGAAGGAAGAAAGAAAGGATTGAGGTAAGGAAGTATCATAGGAAAAAGGGATTACTTTTAGGAGAAAACATTTCGGTTCTGAAAATGGGTGAGAAATGGTTTCGCTATATCTAGCACCCGATTCAAACACCTCAATAGGTGCAGATATTTGTAGAATATAAGGAGAATCAGGGTTTGATCACAAAAAAGGGAAAAGCAGCTGTTTGTGAGGACTATAGAATAGCATATATATGTTTTATTTTGGACAGCTAAGGTAATAGTTACAGGTAAGGCCAATAAAAGAATGGAGGAGAGGGAAATGATGAGTTAAGAGGAGTTATCTTTCAGGTAGGGAAGAGAAATGGGTGATGATGCTGTGGCAGTAATGAGGCCAGCAATAAAAAAATATTGAATTAAACCAACGCATTTTATTTGATTTGTAGATTTCGTGATGGTATTTAAAATAGTGAAGGGGATAGCATTAATTAATGAATTGCTAATGGTAGGAGTAGGCAGGAGAATTAAGTGACTATCTGCCACCTGTGCATATCCCTGACTATAAAGGTGAGTTTGGTGAATGGAGAGTCAAAATAGCAGTGTTGGGAAGAGGGGGAAGACAGAGATGTTCATTATTACCCATTATTTTCAATGTTTAAGTGGGGGAATGGTCAAATAGGTTTGGGAAGGGTTGATAATGGGAATAGAAGTAGGTGGAGAATTCATAATATGTTACATTTGCAGATGATCAAGCTTTAGTCAGGCAACCAATGGGTTACCATCATTGTTGATATCATGAGAAAATCAGTGCCATAGGCAAGGGATGAGAATCATTTTATAAGTATTCCAAACAAAGATAATGCAGTTTTCAAGGGCAACGAAAGCTAAGTCGTCGGATGGGACGTTAAACTGCGGACCCCTTGGCGCCTTTTGTAAAGAGTAGGCTAATGCCGACGCTGGGTTTCTCTCCACCCTTCATCCTTTCCTGTCCATCCCCTATGGCGCAAATGACCTCAGCTGTCGGTCGCCTCCCCTAAAAACTACTACTACTTGTAGGAAATCATTAGCTAGAGAAGGTGGAACAGTTTATTTACACATATCTAGACAATGTTTTGGGCCTAGATGTTCGAAGTATATTGCAGGGACATTACAAAAAAATGCATAAAGCAAAAAAGATTTCATATGGAAGAGGGAATTGATGCCAGGGATTTTGGTTTAGAATTAAAAAAAGAAAGACTTGTGAAAACTGTGATTTGCAGTTTGTTTTTGTGCAGCACAGAAACTTCATCATTTAATCAAGAGATGAGCGTAGATTGGAGGCTTTTGAAATGTGGGTATGGAGAAGTATGGATAAGGTAAAATTGGTATAAAGAGTACAAAGAAAGAAGTACTAGGCATAGTGGGGAAGGAGTGATGGTTTTCAGGAAAATCCAATTGAAGCGGGAAATGTGGATGCAGGCCATTTTGATTGATGATGGAATGTTGAAGTCCAATAAAGGGAATGTTAAGCATTAGAGGTATGGGAAGTAAAAGAATAGTCATGTTGGATTGAATAAAGCGAGACAGAAATAATGCAAAATTGTAAAGGGTTTATTGTTATGGCTGTTGCTGTATTGTGCCATGCTAGGTGAGTTTTAAAAATGTAGAAATGGTTAGTCAGTGTAGTCCATCCAAAACCTACCTTAACCAGATGACTACCATCTATAAATAATAGAGTTCTACTGGAGAGGCATGTCTTTCTGCAGAATTGTTGAAAATTAAATTATATGTATCCTTGTACCACTCAAAGAATCCATCTGTCCTGCCTAAATCTGGTAGTCTCTATAACCTGATGCCCCAAACTATCATTTTAATGCTGTGATTGGAGACATATATTCAGCCAATAATATAGTATTACAATGAACAAGCATCAAATTTCTAACTTGAATTTTGTAAACCATTGCCAACCACATCAGCATCTCCAAATTTTCAAAGCTTGTGCCTATAAATTTTGTTGAGTAAAACAAATCCCTGGAAATTTTAAATGTAGTTATTGAAATTCATGACTAAAAAATAATTTTAAATAGGTACCCATAGCCATAAGGGGTATCGATCTCTTCAGGGAGGAGAGTTTACCCTCTAACGATGAAGTGACATTAACTTAGCAGTTCACGCAATGTTCATATGTGTATTTAGTCAAAAAATTCCTGGTGAATATGAATACTTATTTTTCAACCCCTTGGTCTCCAATTCAAATATACAAGGGTAGTTGGATAGGTCCACAGAATCACCACCAGATGTCAGTGCAGGCACGACAAGTTTCCCACGTAGTAATAGGTAATTCTTTATGAATAACCATGTAAGTGCTCTGGATAGATATCTGTGGTGTGGATGCCTCTCTGTTATTTTTCCCATGCAGTGATTTGTGAAGATGGAAAAAATTGAGATTCAAGCTGTGATTAAATATTTCATAAAGAAAGGTATGAAAGCTAAGGGAATTCATGCTGACTTTCTGAACACTTTGGGGGACTTAGCTCCTTCATATTCACCTATTACCAAGTGGACAAACAAGTTTAAGTTTGGTCGGGACAGCTTAGATGATGATGCATGTAGTGGTCGACCAAAATGTACCTCTACCCTAGAAATCATTGCAAAAGTGCATAAAATGGTCATGGGGTATTGCTGACTGAGAGTGCAATACATTGCTCAAGCTGTAGGGATGTCATCTGAGCAGGAATATCACATTTTAACAATGGAATTGGATATGAGACAATTATCTGCTAAATGGGATCTTGATGAAGGATCACAAATGCACCGAAATAGACATTTCTGAGCAATCTTTGACTTGTTTTAAGAGCAACTAATAAGATTTTCTGCCCTGGCTTGTGGCCACAGATGAAACATGGGTCCACTACTATACCCCAGAGACAAAACAGCAGTCCGAACAATGGAAACATGTTGATTCACCTCCACCAAAGAAAGCAAAGGCAATTTCGTTGGTCAGTAAGGTAATGTCTTCAATTTTCTAGGATGTGAAAGGGATTCCGCTGATAGCTTATCTTCTCACTAGTCCAACAATTACTAGACAATACTACGCTATCCTCCTGGACCAACTACAAGAAGATATACCCAAAAAAGGCCAGGTTTGGCCAGGAAGAAAGTCATCTTTCGTCAAGACAATGCACGCCCACACACAAGTGTCGATACAATGGCACAAATACATGAACTAAGATATGAATTGTTGCTATACCCACCTTATTTGCCTATTTTGGCACCATTGGATTGCCATCTCTTCCCCACGCTCCAAATTTTCTTTGGTGGATGGAAATATTCTACGAATTAAGAACTAACAGCCAAAATAAATGGGTATTTTGCAGGCCTGAAGGAATCTACTTTTCAAGATTTAATCAAGGCATTGGAACATTGTTGGACCAAGTTCATTATTGTACAGGGAGGCTAAATCAAAAAATAAAAAAGTTTCACTGAAGTAACTTGTTTATTTATATTCCATTCTGAGAACTTTTCTAATTACCCTTGTAGACTGGTAACATGGCCATGCAGATAATGCTTCTCGACATTTCACATTTAATTCCATGACATGATATTTGAAAATGTTAATCCTAGCAACCTACAGGTAGATGGGGATTTATGTATGTCAAAAACAAAATTTCATAGATCAACAAACCTCTATTCACAGTGCTTCAAGTGCTGCCTTGAGATGAGTATAAACTCTAATAAATACTTAAAACAGGTTCAGAGGAAGCAAGGGCCATTTGGACCACTGGAAGTTGCTGTAAGTATTAAAAAAATCCACATTTTTCTCCAATTCTTACATGGATATCCACAGATATAACAGCAGATATTTATATCCACCAGGGCTTTATGTGTGGAAGTACAGACTGACTTCTTCTGGCACATAAAGGAAACTAAATAGCAATTGTACTTTAATATTTATTTTAATAATTGGCACACATTCCATTTACAACATTTGAGACACATCAGGCATAACTGTACAAGTTGCAAGTATAAATCAACTGCTCCTTTTCATGAAAGTAGTGCCCTCAAATGACTTTAACATGTATTGTACAATAATTTACATAAAGCTTTGATGACTATTTGCTTAGTGTGAGCACACAAATGGAGGTATTTGTTCATATTTGTGACTAGAAACTTCAATAAAAAAAATATAGGGGTCAGTTAGGTTTGGGAGTTATTAATTGCTTTAAATATTGTCTTCACAAAGCTACAGAGAAAATTTGGAATGAGGAATTATTCATTCAGACTTAAAAAGAAGGCTGAAATTGCAACTTCAATTATTCCATCTGTGAAAATGCTGTTATCTGCCTTAAAACTAGATGGCTCAGACATATTAACAGCATTTTGATGGAGGATGATAACTGCAAGTGAAGTTTAAAGTCTTTGCCACTAAAAGATGGAGTCAATATGTTAGTAATTCTTTCACCCATTTGACTTCACTTACTTTTTGTGCTAGGTGAAGAGAATCAGAGAAAAGGGCTTTCCATGGCTAAAGAAAGACAAATGCACAAAGCAAGCAAGAGGCCATCTCCACTTCTTGTCCATGTCACTGAATATCACCAAATTTTTTTCCATTTTTTAATTAAGGTTTGCAAGTGTTTAAAATCTATTTTATTGATTCATGTGGCATGGAACTAATTGTGAGTAATAAATACTGATGTCAACCAACTGATTTCAATGTTCAATCAAAATCTATTTATTTACTGCACCTATTGTACCACAACAATTCGTCCAAACAAAAATTAAAATTTTATCTTTTGAGTAAGCATATGCTTCAAGATTGTGCAAATAATGATTATAATCTTAATAGAGAGTTGCTTTCATTTTTAAAGAAAGTATCCCACGTAAAAAAAATCCACTTACCGAAGCCTGCTTTTCAAGGTATATAGTGCAAACATATTTCAAATCCTTATGTAACAATTGTATTATTCCGATTATTGATATTTCTTTCATCTGTCAAATTTATATTTTATCCATAAATTAATAATTTGCTCATTTTAAAATTCTTAGAAAATTAGAAATGACTATTGCAAAATAGACTCCTCAAACAAAATCAACAATGGACAGCATGAAATATTTGTTTTTTTTATATATTTTGTGGCTCATTTTATAGAAGAAACAGATAATTATTGAATAATTGCACAGGTTGTGTACAATCATAGTGTTCATGTTTCTATACTATTACTTTATAATGACTTTAGAGATCATGTCTTAAAACTTAAAGAAAATATTTGTTTCTATCATGCCTGATAAAAGCAGAAGCACCTACCCACTGGATAAAAATCAAAATTGGATATTATTGTTTGATTTTTATTGAAATGCACTTGACATGCTATCACATATTAGGTTCCTCTTTCTCCCGTATTGCCAGTTTCTTAGTAAAGAATGAAACTCATGACTGTATCTTTACTATGGGTTTGAAATTTTTAATCACTAACTTTACATGTAATGGCTATGTCTAGTGATAAATTTGGATTTTTTTTGACTAGATTGTTAAATTGATTTGAAAGCTGCAATTACGTAAAACTGAGAAAGAACTGAAATCATGATAGGTGAAGAGGTTTCTGAAGCATGATTAATATTCTCACCCGCCAAAAAAAAAGTGACTTAATACTTTTGAATAGTACTGTCCATTTAAATTTTCAAATGACTAGTTTTGTACAATCGTCTACTTGATATAACTCATTGTCACCCTTTGAATACTGCAGCAGAGCACAGCCCAAGTTTCTTTATAAATTTAATTAGCCAGATATAGTTTGTACAAACCTGCTTTTACATGCACACACAGTGATAAGTTTCCAATCCTTCAGCTAAATTGCCACATATTTCCTCATTTTAATAAGCCCAATGCTGAAGACTATCTATGAGAAAACAAATAATGATAGCCCTGTGCACAGGAGAAGCACTGCCTGCAGATTTGTTGCAATTCTTTTGCAGCACATCAAGTGACAGCACACACCATAACTTCCAGGAGATCTCTGGCATTCAGGAAGACACTTTGGATTTGTTTAGTAATGCTACAAATGAAGCACTTTGTTATTAGATCAAGTTACTATTATTTACTTCTCTGTGTTTATGTAGCAGCTTTTCCTAAACATCACTCTCGTTTGGGCAAGATCACAGCATCTTGTGCTGAGGAATAACAAGTCTTTGGCAAACACTATAATCTTCGTTGGCGTTATTCCATTCGCATATCGTCAAATTAAATGTCTGGAATGTAAGAATCATTTCCACACTCTTTCTTTACCATCTGCACTTGCACGTTAGAGGTAAATGGGAGTCATGAATCAAACGCTAGGTAGTGGAATGATAAAGGGATCGCTATTATAATTCAGAAGATTCTTGAAGAAATGCATTTTGCAGGTCAAATTAAAAGTACCACTTTTTCTAGTGGGTGGAGCACCACTGCATTAGGGAAACCACCATTTACACAACTCCTGTCAGATTTAAGGCATACAAACACAAGCCAGACAGCAGCTGTGACAAAAGGCATTTACAGAAGCAGCGTGGGCTATCCAAGTGAATGGTCTGGCAGCATCGAACGCGGCCCATTTCTGGTCAATTCGCAGGTGTAAATTGGACTGCCCCAAGATGCCCTCAAGTAGGCAGAATCCACCAGAGCCCTTTATGAGACACAGAGCGTAGTCATCTTGATTTTTACTTCAACTATGCCATCATCACTGTCCACCTTTCTTCTCTTCCTTCTCCATCATCATTCTGACTGCTTTTTCATCATCCCCCACCTCCGTGTACAGGGGTCGAGGGGAGTGTGCTTGGCCTCCTTTTGACTTAGGCCACTCACGGCTGCTAACTGTGCTTCCTCCCTCACCTCGACTGGCATCATTCCTTTCGAGGCCATCGTGCACTCTGTTTCCGGTCCGAGAATGCTTGCCTCCTGCTCCTCCTTCTCTGACTCCCTTGACATCCTCCCTGATATCCTCTGAAAGCGATGTTTTCGGTGCAGCACCACCATCATGTATATTTCCTTTGCCACTGGCTTCAGGTTTGAGGACAGGTCCACTCGATTTGGAAGATTCATGTGGTCTTCCTTCACTTCCATTGGAAATATGGTCAATGGCAGCTCCATTCTCACTGTTATTATGTTCAGTAAGAACAATAGAACACTGGAAATCAAAACTGCAGCAAAGATGCCCGTTCTGCAAAGACAAGAGATAACCCTGAATTGTGCAACCCTAAGGTGTAACCTAACTTTTCTAGTATTTGCAAATATTTCTGGAATGTAGCAAAAGTTTTGAAATTATGTGAAGTTTAAAAAAAGAATGTATTTCAAAAATGAAAAAAATAAAATCTATCTCTATGAAATGTCATTCATAATCAAGTTTTAAATTAATTTTAATTTGCATCCCAGAAAATGAAATTGAACTTCTAAAAAAAACAGTATTCTCAAGTGCAATTACTAATCAACGAAGGAATAATTTGGGGGTAAGGATGAAATCAATATGAGAATTGTAAGTCACCAGCAGATGCCTAATCTATCAAAAGATTTACTACTAAGAAGACTGATATCAAAGTACTGGCTTCATCAGAAAATCAAGAAAAAGGCCAATGCGTACACATTATGCATGAGAGAGAGGAGCATTATGTAATTTCTTGCAGATTGTAAACATGTTTAAGAAAAGCTGTAAATTGATTGGAAATTCAGTTTTGAATAAGATGTTGCTCCATCTTCTAAAATAACACTCTCCCTTGGATATTTTATTTTTGTCAACGGGCTCCTCTCAATGATGACACAGTGCTCACGCTCCAGAGGGGGTGGTGTGTGCAGTAAGTCAGGAGAGGAGGTGCGGGAGTGATGGAAGGGAGGCAGACAAACATACAACTGCCCCAGAAGCAGGTGCCAAAGAAGAGAAAGAATAATGTAATTGCAGATTTTTGAAACTGTAAATTACCATTCCTCTCAAACATTGGCCCACACAAGGCACCGAACGTCTACAAGGGACCACCAAGTCCCCACACATTCTCACTAACAATCTTTCATTCCATGATCTCTACCAGTGAACAGACGTCACCATGCATTCATAACAACATACACTAAATGTTCATTCATCCTTGAGTGGCGGATGCAAATAAAGAATCCAGCTCAAAAGAACACAGATCTCACTGATACCAACCCATACAATAGCATCGGCAGAGATGGCAAGCCCAATAGTCCCCAACCAAAGAAAGAAAAACAATAAAATGGGAAACACTGCAACACACACACACACCAAGTGCAACAGAGCATGCAAGTGAGCTACATCCGTACGCAGGGTGTGATGTGATTTGGCTAGAGAGTGATCACGTGATTACCGATGCACACAACACGCGAGATTGCTCACCAGTTGGTCGCAGTACGGCACCTGAAAGGGAAGTCAGTGTTACCAAGTTGTTAGTCGCAAGTAGCCACTCGGTTCCAACAGATGTAAATGGGACAAAATTATCTCTCATGAGCATACTATTGATAGTTGAATGTTCTATAGGCTCGATAACAGTAAGAGCAGAGGGCACATTACCACAAAATCGGCCTGTTTCAGCCAAATTGTTAAAAAACGGCACTAAGTTTAATTTTGAATGTAAATAAACTACCAAACAAGCATCTATGCTCCAATCAAATAATAACAGTCAACATGATAGTAAAATTAAATGTTTAATTCTTTGAACTTAAAAACCACACTGTAACAACCAAACTTGAATGCAAACAATTAAAAATTTCTAGCATGGATCAAGCACTAAAACAGAGTCACACCGTTAATGGTCAGACAATCATGGGTCATTCGAAGGGTTCCATCACTAGCAACCAATGGGTAATGGCCAAGGGAGCCAGGAGACAAGATACATTTGAAAAAAAACAAACAAATCCATGAAAGAGACACAAGTCATCTCTTATGCCTCCTTCCTCCTCCTCCACATCCTGCCTCCCCTTCCAGCTCCCCCCCTCCCCTCACATGCTCTCACACCCACCCACTTTTGCTCCAATCCTCAGATGACTTACTCTGCATCTGCACGTGGTACACTTATCATAGGGATCTTTCCAGTCATGTCCACTGGCATAGAGCCGTCCAGCATACGTGCAAGGACGCCCCAATGGCAGGGACAAGTTCATCCCTGGAGAGATATTGTGCTCTGATGATGATGCCGCCACTGCTCCCTCCACATCCGGGCCACAGGGGTCATCCTCACATCGGGGACAGCAGTCACCCGGTGAGAGGATGGGCACAGGGCAAGTGAGCGGTGGGCACTCAAGAGGCCAGCAGTCTACCTCCCCAAACTGGTCAGAAAAGAGAGCATGGGAGCATAGAACACATTATGGCAGACAGGTGAGAGAAAAAACCGTATGCAATTCTCTTTATAATCTAATGTTGGAGAATTTGAACCATCATAATGATTTGGGGAGAGAGTATAGTGTTCAACCTTTTGCCTGAGCCTAGCCTCCATGAACTTAATGAACCAATTTTTAAATTTTTACGTGCATTGATAAAAATTCAAATTTGTTAAGCTAGATTTTTGGTAACAGTTTATAAAACTATTCATTCCTTTGCATGATGACATTCATTTCCCAAAGTATGCGTCTGGGTAGAGATATACCAAAGATAGCTACAATAAAATTTATTCTCCATTGATCAATCATAGAAAGAAAATGAGGGTCTGGGAACCCCAAACATCTAACACAATTGTGAGCAAAAGCAAATTCACAGACATGGATGGTAATGAGTTCAAAATTAATAAATTTATTGTTAATATAAGATACTTATTTTTCATATATTAGGTGCTTGTATAAATTTCTGTGAAAAGTTAGTCAAAAATTAATTATCAGGTGAAAGGCCATCCTTTTAAGGATATTTTAGTTTGGGACTAATAAGATTCGAAGGGGTAGAGAACAAGATGGCAACTTCAAACACTTCCACCACTTTTAGAGAAATCCAACAGTCAACTGAAGATGATTAATTTTTTTTTGAGAAATGGACAAATAATTTGACACAACTTTTCACAAGAGTCAAAATATTTTTTGTTAAATTAACCTTATGCTTGTAAAAAATCGTAAAAAATTAATTCTGACTTAACAGAACAAAAATAAATTGTATCTGGATTTCACTTTAAATATCACTCAGCTGAGGAATATAGAATACAATCAGGACATTTACCAGTTTCGTAGATTTCGAAAAGGCATTTAATAGAGTGAATTGAGAAAAAATCTTGAGTATATTGCAGGAAATAGGAATAGATTGTTGGGAAAGGAGGCTAATCCGCAACCTATACATGTCTCTGACTGCTCAGGGCCAAGTGGGGAATGGACAGTGCGAATGGGCAGGGTTAGGAAGAGGTGTACGGCAGAGTTGCCAATTATCATATATTCTGTTCAACGTATATGGGTAGGAAATGATTGAAGAGGTAGGAATGAAAGTGGGCATGGAATTCGTAAAATCAGTTATGTTTGCTGATGACCAAGCTTTAGTTTGTCAGTCAGCCAAGGGGTTGCAAGGATTGCTGAGTGAATTGGAAAGTCAATGTGAAAGATATGGAATGAGAATCAATATAAATAAAACGAAGGTTATGCAATTTTCCAGAAAGAAAAAGTCTACGCTAAGCATTAAAATAGGAGGGAAAAAAATTGAGCAGGTAGAATAGTTTATGTGTCTCAGAAGTGTTTTGGACCAATATGGTCAAAATAGTAGGGGCATAAAAGAGGCTTTCACCTGGAGGAGGGAGTTGATGACGGGGACGTTGAGTAAGAATGTTAAGAAAAGACTTGTCAAAACTTTGATGTGGAGCATAGCTATGAATGGTGCGGAAACATGGTCACTGAAGTAGGAGGATAGACATAGATTGGAGGCTTTTTGAATGATAGGCAGAGATTAGAGGCTTTTGAAATGTGGGTAAGGAGAAGAATGGAAACGGTGACATGGACTGATAGGAAAACAAATGAGGAAGTACTAGGTGTGGTGGGCGAAGAGAGGGGAATGATGAAACAATGCATCTTGAATTTCCATGTTATTATGCCCTAATTTCCAGTGGAGGTCCAGAGATGCCTCACATAAGTCTTTAAAAAAATAATTTTGTAAGTAGCTTTACATCATCTTAATTAATAATACCTGCTTCATAATTACTTAATAATGGGCAGTGCAGCAATATCAAGAAGCTTGCTGAAAGTGACATAGGAAAATATGTAGGAAATTAGGATCCAGACATTATTTTTAGTTGAAAATTCCCAATCATTGCTGGTTAAGTTACCAGAGGACCAAGCAAAAAATGACAAGCAAGAGAAGGGTGCACCTTAGGTAGCACAATAGTTTGCTAACATAGGCTGTCGTTTCAGGTGTACATCTTAAACAAAATGAGAGCACCACTTCCACCTTGCAGACCAAATGGTGTACAAATATTTGGGCTATTCCTCTTGGTGTTAAAAAAATTATTGAGCAAATATCTATTTCCAACATCAAAGTTTCAGCTCTAAAACCAAAAGAGACCTTCCCCTGATATTCCAAGAGTAGGTCTCATTGAATGAAACTATCATGTTTGGAGTCAAGAACATAACCTTCTCTAATGCTTATAAGTTAAATACATACCAGGATTACAAAATAAAATTGCAAGTTTGGTTTTTCTTCAAGTAATAATAAAAAGGTGAGTAAAAATATCCAAAAGCCCACTCATTTATTTTCCTATTTAAGGACAGGTAGAGGACGCAATCACGGATGTTCCCCCTGGAACATGAGCAATTATCTCCCATAACTGATTGTATACCCTCTCAACTTCTTTCTCCCTATGATTACTTGGTGGCATGTATGCCTGAACAATAGCCAAGTTTGTTGGTTCCCTTTTACTTTGACTAGTAATATTTTATCAGTCACTTGTGCTATGTTTAATATGCTAGTGTCTACCTTTTTATTCAACATTATTTCAACCCCTGACTGGCTCTCATCCGCTCCACTGTATATTAATCTGTAACTATCACTCCAGTAATCTCTGCTATCCTTCCATCTCACATTGCACAGACCAAAACATCAATATTTCCTCTCTCCATCTCTTGCTCTATATTTTCCAATTTCCCTGCCCTCAACAATGTCCTAACATTCCATGTCCCTACTCTAACTAACTCAGTCATCTTCCATATCTCTGTGCTGCTATGGTCATTTTTGCTTTGCAAGGATTTTGTGAGATGGCGATTACAGAAGCCTTGCCTTTCCCACTGCTGGGCACGGCACATGGTCCATTGGTTTGAGTTCCATAGTTGCCAGGACTCTTTTTTATTATGGTGTCCATCATAACAATCTTGGGAATGTTAATTGAGGTGGCTTCCCATTGCCTTCCTCAAGAGTGATTTAAACGTGATACCATCGCTCAATTGCATTTCAACTGGGGTGAGGCAGTTGCAAAGGTGCCTCAGTAAGGCTCCTTTGCAGCTGCCTCAGTGAGGAACAGATGCTGCATGGACTACCTCTCATCTGGTCTCAACTTAGACAACTCTAGCATGGATGACCCTACCAGGAGCAATTGTCATTGTTCCCACCAGCACAGCTCTAGGGGTCATCAGTATGCATAAGCCCTTCCACCACATCAAGGTTGTGGTCCATAGATAAGGGGGAGAAAAGAATATAGCCTGAAAAAGTTTTCTTGTCTATTTAAGTAAAATGGCCAAATTCCATAGATACATTCCCTAAACCTTGGGGATAAGATGTTATAGTTAAGTAAATTATTATCAATACATTCATCAATTTTATTAAACACTTGACACTAGGGAATAGAGGAAGAATTGAGAGAAACCTCCAATTAGATATGGCATACTGTTAATGACACTGAGAAGTCTCACATCCCATCCAATGTATGAATACTCAAAGTACTTTGCAGCATCAGAAGCAGGGGCCAGACCCTGAGAGTGGTGAGTTGGTACTCTGGCCTCCACACCAATTAGTTCCCCATTTTTAAAAAAATTCCATATCTTTGTTGGGCCTCATACTACCTTAAACACCACAAAACCTTTATGCCTTCCATCTGTTGAGGTAACTGTAGGATGAGACCATCAAATACATAAGTTAATATTATTCATATATAATGAACTCAGCTCACACTTATAAAATCACCTGTCATGACTAGCGATGGACTGAAACTTTGTCATTTTGGTTATTAAAAATGTACATAAATTGAAATTAACCAGTATTAGACTCAATATGATCTTACAAATTTCTTTTCAGTAGGGACACTTTCTTACCAGGCACTCGCATGTTTGACACTGGTATATCCATCTTTCTCCACTTCTGAAAAGTACATGGTGCAGCTCTTGATGGCGACATGCAGCCGAGGCATCACACTGAGGGCAGCATCGAAGAGATATGGATGGCACTGGCTCAGGAATAGCCACACCCGATGGACTGAGGACCAATGGCCCACACTCGCACTGTGGGTCCTCACATGTTATAATACCCTTGTGGCATGTACAACGCTTGCATGGTGAACCCTTTGGTGATACTGTAGCACCATCTTCAACCTCAATCCCATCCATAATGCAACCTGCAAAAAAATAATATTTAGTATTTATGTTTTGTATCCTTAACTGATACAAATGTAGTCTAGGTCAAGAGGAAATAAAGGTGAGCAAATCTGGAGAGAAAAAGTTAGATCATTGCCCGAATTATCATCATGAGAATTAAAAAGAACTGATAGGAAAATTAAAGAAGAAAGGTTGGCAATGAGGAGTGCAGTACAAGTGAATCTGTATGCATCAAAGGATGAATATTTATATGAAAAGATTTTCCATAATGATTACTGTCACTTTCAGCACTAAATAAAGAGTATTCTGATGTCAATATGGGAACTGGCATGATATTTGCTATAATTGTTCTGAGGGCATGAAATGATTTTTAGATAGGCATTAATTATTTCATTTGCACTTTTAAATTTAACTTGTTCATGAAAACCAGCATTAGATAAATAGAATAATATAAGTTAATTAATTTTGATATGAGATGCTACTTATTTTTTGACCGCCCAGACTATTTTCTAACTTCTACAGAAAGCATTGAGGTTATTTTAAATAAAATATGATTTGAAACTAATGCTCTACAATGACATTGAATTTTATTCTCTGTAATTAGGAACATGATTTATCACCTTTCATTCATTGAATAATAATGAGTCATGAATAATATTTCACATACCAAGAGAACAGTCTTCAGATCCTGGACTACATGAACATCGGAAGCCTCCTTCAGTATTCTCACATTCTGCTGAACCGTGGCAAGTGTGACTTCCTTCTATACATTCATTTACATCTGAAATTAAAACATACCATGGTGAAGAAAACATGCAAGTAGGAAAATACTGTAGTACAATATTTAAAATGAACCATCCAGGACCACCATTTTTTTATATTCAATATTGGCCTCCAGGTATGAACTTAATGCTTAGATATGAATGGTGATAGTTTTATAAAACAGTATATCATTACTATTCATTCCCAGCAATAATGCAGGTAAATTTGACCAAAGGTGTGCACCTCCATCAATGGCATTAGTCGTAAGCCTCACCTTCAATTGACATTAATACACTGCGCAGAAGCATTTCTCCCCGAGCGGTTCAAATCTCATAGTGTAGTAATAGGCATATTCAGCATTAAGCCTTCTCTGGAGTAATAATAGTTGCTGCTGTGATTGTATCCAATGTATGACAAAGGCAATGTATTTGCAATTTTGTTTTATTTGATAAATATGAAATCAAAGAACCAACTGTTGACAACCATTGAAATACCAAATACAAAAGCAGTTATAAGGAAATTTTGATATTTTAAAAATTTAATGGAAAGTGATTTTAGTACAAAACATGTAAAATGAAAGATTTCATGAATAAAAGGATGTAATAATTGGACAACAAATGGGTGTTTGAATTTTTTACGAAGTTTATAAATTTGGAAATGGATTAAATTATTTCTTATGAAATAAAATCTTGAATTGGATTTTGAGATTATAACTTTTTAAGATACAAACTTTGGACAAGGATGCATTTTGCTTGGAAGTTCAAGTACTACTACACGGGTAGTTTTGCAAGAAGAGAACATCAAAAGAAATGCATTTCAAGTAGCTTTTGCACTGTAATATCCTGCAGTTATTCTGGGAAAAGAGTAAAAGAAGAGGGAAAAGAGATTGCCCTCTATGTCCACCTTATTTTATAAATTTTTTGCCTCACCCAGGTCTCATTCCTTGGATTATTTATCAGACACAATCATGTGGCAAGAACATATGGGCCATAGAGAATGTACACTTAGCCTAGTATGAACAAATTAACAGGAGCCAAAATAATTGCACTACCCTCTGCTCAAACAATGTGTAAGAATAATTCTATTGTTTCAGGCTTCACTTCGTGGAAGTATTTAATATCCATTACTAAAAAAGAAAGAAAGACTCGTACTTTTCCACAGATTTTATTATACGGTACAACGCGTTTCACCGACTTGCGGCATCATCAGGTACAAATTTGCAAAACAGACAGAGCAAGCATATATACCCTCAGGACAGAGTGGGGGCGGGGTGGGTTGGAAGGATTTGAGAGGGGTGGGGGCTCGCAGGTGCGTTGATGGATTGTTTTGACCATTTCCAGGCTAATTTCTCGGAGAGGAGTGGGGAGGGGTATGGGAATAATTGCTCATTACAAAGTGTCGTGTTGGGGTTCACCAAGTGCCTTCTAATCTCTAATTGCTCGAGAGCGTCCATTTTTAATCCTTTTGGGAGTGTGTGTAATATCTCTGGGACAAAGTCACTGTTGTGGTTGAATTCTAGTAAATGCTTGGCGAAGAGAGAGTTGTTATTCTGATTTTTGTGACACCTAGCGTGTTCCTTGACTCGTAACTTGATATTCCTGCCGGTCTGACCGACATAAACGCTGTTGCAATCCTTGCATTTCAGTTTATAAATGCCTGATTTGAGAAGGCTATCCTGGGTGTCTTTTCCATTGGCTAGAAGTTTGGAGAGGGTTATGGGTGGGTAGAAGGCTGCTTTGAGTGAGGTGGGTAGGCAGTTGGAAATCCTATATGAAAGATCTCCCAGAAACGGGATCGAGCACCACTTAAAATCTTTAGATACTGCGGGCTGTGATACGAAAATGCTTTTTATGGCCATTGCTTTTTGTTTTTTCCGTAGTAATGTGTCAACTAGTTTGGGGTTGAAACCATTGTTGGTAGCTATATTAGTGATATTCACGAGTTCAATTTTGAAGTTTTTGGGGGAAAGGGGGATGTGTAGGAGGCGGTGGACCATGGAGTGGAGGGCGGCATGTTTGTGAGAAAAGTGGTGAGCGGAATCATTAGAAATTATATGGTCTGTATATGTGGGTTTCCTATAAATTGCAAATTCGTGTGTATTATCCCTAATTGTGATTGTCAAGTCGAGGAAGTTGATGGTGCCGTTGAAGTCTTTTTCCATGGAGAAGGAGATATTCCAATGAAGAGTGTTTAGGAAATTAAGGAAGGAGTCTAACTGTCGGTTGGTTCCGGTCCATAGGCATAGTATATCGTCAACGTAACGAAACCAATAGCCCACGTTTTTGTTATGCTGATTTTCAGGATTAAAAAGATGTTCTTCTACAGAATTGAGGAAGACTTCGGCTAGGAAGGGGGACAGTGGGGAGCCCATAGCTAACCCATCCGTTTGGCTGTAAAGGGTGTGGTTGAAACTAAAATAATTCTGGTTAACTGTCATTTTGATGAGGGATGTGTAAGAAACTTGTATAAAGGAAAACTGCATATTCTATGAATCTTGATTGCAGGAGACGCATTATTACCAAACTAATATATGCATTAATTGACATGGTCTCTGAAATTTACAATATTCATTTTGCAGATATTACTGATAGAAACCTTATTAAGTTCATAAATGCAAACTTTAAAACATACTTGACCGGGTATAATTGACCAAAACTGGATGTATGAGATTGTCAATCAATTTTTCAGTAGTATACAAGAAAACTGCACATTTTGCAAATGTCTCTATAAATGATCATAACATAGCAGCACACAATGATTAGAAAAGAACTAAAGAAAGCAAAATTTCTTCTGTCATAGGATGGATGTTTATCACCCCAAACATCGGACATTATCATTCATTTTCCAGGTTTTTACTAAAAAATGGCAAATTTCCCAATGGAGTTTCCCAGGTTTTCCAAGTCATCAGAAATCCTGAACTACTCATAGACATATGCATATTCATTCAAGGTATTCTAATTATATGAAGGTAGGTTACGTGTGGTCCCTATTGGCTATTTATTTTTAAGTGTGGAGACAATTCCCTGAATATTTGTCCTGCATTATTTTTTCTTGGTTCCTTTGTAACATCCATCTGCCTTCATGCTGTCTAAAAAGCCTATTCTCTTCCTTCTTCCACCCTGCTTACCCAAAATTCTCTTTATTCAGCATCATATGACCTTTCAGTATTTTTTTCACCCACTTTCTCCAGCTTTTATGCATTCCCCTTAACAAATTTCTCTCTTTGTCCCCCCTATTTCATAACATTGGCACTTGCCTTCCTCTCTATCAGAACTTATTTTATCAATTCTCTGCCACATTCTCATCTGTAAAGCATCCAATCAAAGCTCATCCTCATCCTCAAAGTCTCAAAGCAATGAAACACGATGCTACATAATGTGTTTGTACATGTATAAAATATGTGAACCCTACATGGAGTACCACCTACCTTGGCAGTGCACTGCTGGCATCAAGGCTGTAGCTCCAGGATGAATGTGGATATATGGAGGAGCCACAGTGCGTCGGTAGCCTGATCTACACTGGCAATAGTACCACCCTGGCATATTCACACACTCAGACCCAGCATGACACTCATGAAGACCCAAGGAACACTCATCCAGATCCGCCTCACACCCTTTGCCTACATATCCACGGCGACATGCACAGCGCCCAGGTGCCACACATTCACCACCATTTGCACAAGTCTGGTTACAGATGGCTGCAAGATTAAATTCGATGTGCTCAAAATATCATATAAAAAGGATGGCATTGTTTCAAACCTCTCACAGATATCTAAGAGCAATCCCATTTGACACTACATATTAGGTAGAAAGAATGCAAGTCAACCGATGAGATAAATAGTCAACATTCAAGTATTTTAAAAATTTTACCCAATTGATCAAATTTTTCAAAATCCATATGGTTTTTCATTATTTTGTTTTAGAAACAGGAAAGGAAAATTCTTCGGTATCAAAAATACAGTTAATAATTTTGACAAAAAATAAGCAGTACAGAATATCAGGTACTGATTTTTAGTATTACCTGGTAAAAACCAGGGAAATCACAAAACAAAAGTAGTTTATCAGTTTACTATCTGGTGAGTAGAATGTATACCACTTTGAAAAAATTTAGTGATATCTAGGTACAACCAACTGCTATTCATACACTAAATAAATCACATGGGTCAACTCTTTCTCATATTTTAGAACCATTGAGAATAACATGACTACTACAAGACCAGCATCCAAATCTCTAACCAGGCATTGTTAGGTCCAAAGATCAAGTCTTGGCAATCATTTCTCAACACAACTTCACTGTGGCTTCACTTAAATGCAGTGCATTTTACCATATCACAGGCATTTTGATTAATCCCAAAGTGTAAAAAAAGCTTAAGCATCACAAACTTTACTTTGGTTATCTTCGTTTTTAAGATGTTCAAGCTTTATGTCTGGTGTGTAACTTCATGAAACTCTGTGATAAGAATGCCTTTGGAAAGTAACAATAAATAGTGCATTAAATTACTTGTTTTATTAGGTTCCTACGCTGGAGATGAGTAGTATAGACATACCCAACGCAAACGCTAGATAAAATTGCAGATTATGCCAAGTACCAAATGTGTGTTATGGCTATTCCTATATTCAAATACTTGCAACTTTGTTCATGCTTCTATTTAAAACCAACAATCCAGGTTTTTATTTGATAAATTTAACTTAAATAGGAGGTTTTACAAAATATGAGTTTTAAGTGAACTTGGTACACCACTATGAGACAACTTTAGTGGAATATGGCCGGATTCTCGCAATATTCAGTCTGCAAGGAGCAAATTAGTTAACTTGGCCTTCGCAAATTATGGATTATCCTATGACATATGCAGCATGAGGGACATGTACCCCTTCACATAGGCAACACGCGTGACTTGTAAACCAAAAAATTACTTAATATTTTCTGGACCTTAAAAGAGATGACTGTAATACGAACATATAAAGAATACAGCTTCGGCAACAATTCCTTTTATACGTGATCAGCATAGTAAAATAATTATTAAGCAGCGAAAGAGCAGATTAGGGTTCGCTTATCGTAAACGCTGTTATTCATGTAAGCTCATTTGGATATTGCGAGTATCAAATATTCTACCTTTAATTTTGTCCAATATTATTTTTCTATTGGATAATTACTTCTTTCAATTTCGTAACCTTAACTCCATGCATTTATGGCACAATTTAAGTAGACGCACCCAGACCTATTTTTGAGGGAGAATAATATTTTTCACTGAAATATGAGCTTGAATCACATACATATATGAATAAATGAGAAATGTATTTTTTCCATAAATTAAATTCAGAGATTATGCGTCTAATCTCCTGTGACCACCTGAAATCGCAAAACTTCACTGCCTGGACTCATTCATTTTCTCCGTCATTGTTCTTTTCCCAATTTGTTCTATTAATTTACCCAGCGCTGCAGTCGGGAATTCCATCTGCGAAGCCTCAATAAATGAAAATAATAGTTTATAACCATCATAATTTTTTGGAAATTTACCATAATAATACAGTACAAACATTGTTCCATAACAATACGGTGGCAATTAGTGGAGTGGTATTAAATCTCGTGACTAATCCCCCAAATTCGTGCGAGTGTACTCACGTCTACACGAGTATCCATCTCCGTGGTATCCTTTGGCACATTCGCAGACATAACCGCCGGGTGTGTTGGAGCAGACAGCGTGCTCGTGGCACGCGTGGTCGCCGGCTTCGCATTCGTCGTGCTCGGCGCAGTTGAACCGGTCCACTCGCTTGTATCCAGGCAGGCACTCACAGGTGTATGACCCGGGGACGTTGACGCACCGCGTGTTGCTGTGGCAGTGATGACCGTGTAGTCCACCTTCTTCCAGGCACTCGTCCACGTCTGTGAGGGGGGAATATATTAGGTGGACGTACAAGCCATTCAGAGGATTCTCTAATCTTGTAGGGTGAAATTGGGGATGGAGGTGACGATGGTCGATAACCATACCACCGGAGTACTTTGTTGAAATTTTTAAGTAACCACGTACACTACATGGAATCATTTGGACGAATTGGAAACGCAGAGACAACTTGAGGACGTCGAACTTGAAGGCAAAATAAGGAACTGAAGAACTACTGCCTTTGATTTACCAACGCAAAACCATAAGCAATGCAACCATTGTGACGGCTTTCTGCGAATTACAAGGCTTTAATTGGTTTTTGCTTAGTTTCACAAAAGATTTTTGTCTCGAATGTGAATAAATGTCTAAACTGGCCGGTCACAACAGTATAAATGGGAAATATCAAATATTTTATTTCTTGAAAGCATGCTAAAATTCCGCAAAGTATCCCACCATTATAAATTTTTTAATGCTGCAAAAAATAATCGATATATAGAATTTACATGGATAGTTGATTTCACATAGACCGAATATTTGGAGTTGTACTCGTATACAGTAATTTGAAAAAAAAACCTCAAAGAGGAAACTTATCACGAAATTTTCTATTACTCTCAATGTATACTCCACACTGGCGATCCGAAAAATTGAATACTAGAATACCTTGAACAATTAAACGTTTATAGTCGTGAGAACTGAATGGATGAGATTCTGAATTTTAGACTCATATTTTTAGGGGAAAACCAGGTCATAACAGAATTCCTAAGTACAATCATCAATTTGAAACGCACCCTTTCCAATCATGATTTCCAGTTATGTGAAATACCTCCGACATGAATCTTATAAGCGGTACATACAATGAACCACATTTGAACACTGACTCTTCATGAAAAGTTAGTAGTACCATAACAATTTTGGGGGTAGGTATTTTAATCTCAATCTCTCCTTGCAAAGAGCCTATTGCTGTTAATGTTATTAATATTTGCTGTCAGATGCAAATTTATTTAATAGTAATTTCATTTGTGAAATATTCGCAGAAATTATTTTTAGTGAAATGTATACATTTATAAGAGCATCAAGAAGCGGAATAAAAATCGTAAAAATAATGGGTCTTTAACTCTCAGTTCTGGCTTTATCATGTGAAAAGTGCTCAGAGCATTAAAAAATGAACTAATGAGTAAAAAAATTGAATGTGAATCAATGCGTCATTTTGACCAAATGAATGAAGCATGCAAATTCGGGTTGGACCAAAAATATTTCTTCCAATCGATTCAGATATCGTTGTATTGCAGAGATACACACTTTAAATTACATTCTATTTGAAGTATTATTGTTTATTTTATTTAAGCATTACATCGATCCTTGCGAAATTTAAAAGTGTTCATTTTATGCATTATAGGTGCCACTGGGCGCCATCAAGAGGTCAAAAGATGTAACATTTCTTCATATTTCATCATCTCTCGGAATTAAGAGCCAAATACTTATTGCCAGTCGTCAAAGTAAAAATAAATGTATTTGTAAGTACTCGAAATAAGTAGTGAGTAGTCAAGCACTGCATCAATATAGTTTCCAAGATAAGAAAGAAACGTTAAAGTTTAAAAGTATGCATCACTTTTCAAAAGTTTGATACATACTTAACAAGCCAGCAGCGCTTTTGCGTGAGTGCTCCCAAGTGGTCCCTAAGTGCTAAGTGGTCCGGGTGCCATCGGCATTTTTGTTTAGATGCCTCTTTCCCAAATCCGAATTGGAATACGATAATACAAAATACGTTTCACTATATTTAGAGCCATTTGCAGGAGCATGGAACTTGCTTAACCGATAACATTAGCAAATGCGGTAGTTACGGCCATTTGCTCGTTTAAATCCTTCAAATAATATCGTATATTTAATAAATTTTTAATAATTTAAATAAATAATACATATACGAGGGTCATCCGGAAAGTAGTACCCGTTCGTGCCGCATGAAGTGCTGACGACGCGAGTAGCCGCTGGACAAGGTCAGATAGCTTCAGTGGCTTGTCTGCCTTCTCTGAGCCAAGTTGCGTGACGCTAGCATTGCCTGTGTTGTTTCTGTGATTGTTTACAATGTTTAAAAAAATTGAGAACGCCGCCAGTTGTGAAGTGAGGGCAGTGATTAAATTCCTCAATGCAAGAAACGTTCGCCCATGTGATATTCATCGCCAATTAAAGGAGGTGTATGGAGACAATGTAATGGACGAGTCGTCTGTTCGGCGGTGGTGTCGCAACTTCAACATGGGGAGGGGGAACACACACGACGATGAGCGTTCGGAGAGACCGTCTGTCATTACAGACCAACTGGTGAGCTCAGTTGACGAATTCGTGAGGAACGATCGGCGCGTCACAATTGATGACATCTGTGAGCATTTTCCCAATGTTTCTCGAACAATTGTTCATCGCGTATCTCAATGAGCTGGCGGCGAAGGACTATGCAGCAGGAATACAGAAACTTGTCACACGTTATGACAAATGCCTTAATTTGCTTGGAGATTATGTTGAGAAGTAGTTTAAAGTATCCTCTTTCAAATAAAATTTTTTATGTTTGTTAATATTTACTTTTGTGTCTTTATTTCACGAACGGGTACTACTTTCCGGATGACCCTCGTATAATTATGAAGATATAAAAATCGTAACCAGAAGTCATAGATCAAAGATTTTTTTTCAATATAAAAACCATTGAAACCTCGGAATTTGTATTTTATTTATTTATATTTTATTTTCACGCTTACAGATTAGATTCTTAATGGTGGGAGGGGAGAGAGGTTGAGAATATTGTATCGTATCAGAATTTTGCACAGCAAAATTGTCGTTGACATCACCGAGCCTTGGAACTAAGTTTGGAATGTATATAAAACCGCCGACTACTCGTTTTGGTGATTAATAGAAGGTATGCGATACATACCTTCGAGCTCGTATTTCAAGTTGCGTATATGTAATTTACGAAAAAGCAAGTCAAGTACTGATTTTACTTAGACATAGCTGGATTAGAAGTGAATAACTAAATTGTTCAGTTGACTTGCTGTGTACCACGACTACAAATTATTTAATAGTCACTCATACTGAAATATCCGTAGCGATAACACATGAGTGAACAAGATCTCATGTTTCTTACACATGACTTGGGGAGTAGATAGTCCAACTGAACCTCACTCTCTCCGTAATGACGGAAATGTGGGACCCGGAATTGGCTCGCACGTATGCGTAAATCCTATGAAATTTACTGCAGAGTCAAATTTGCAAACGTACAACAAAAGAAAGTATGTTCATGTTCGGCTTACTTGGGGATTTAAGTTATTGAAACTCCCTTTTTCTTCCCAGACTGAGCTCGAGAATGGCTAAAAAATTATTTCACATGCTAATATTAGCTAGAAATTGTTGATATGTTCATGTATTGAGAAAATTGTTCAAAGTTCATTGATCACATTTTCTCGAGAATCACTAAACCGAGGTAAACATAAAATTGTTCGCTTTCAGCTGGAAACGCATATGTACTTACATTCACGTTGACATTTAAAAATTAATTTCTCAAAATCGGAGATAAATGTAGGAATTCAATTACTAGTTTATTACTGAATTACTGTGTTTGTTTTCAATGATTGATTGCCGTTGCACAAAATTGTAGTAAACTATTAAAAATTTGTGGAAAAAATCACGGAGAAATATTATATCAAACCACATGGAATACACTACCCGGCAGACCACATGATTACTTCACCCCAGTAAAAAAATCCTAGACGGTGAGAAATATTATCGATCAAACAAGCCTGGTTACTCATAGTTTTGGGAACCATCTTGGAAAAAGCAGTCATGGATGACGGGGGAATGACTGCATAGTATGGTATGAATAGGCGACTGGAAAGTCGACCACTAATGGGGACGCAGCGTGCGTGGGGTTGGCAGGATGGCAATAAAGGGGAGGATGGTGACGGGACGAAGGGGACAGGTGCAAGTAGGAGACGGGGAAGAGGACTGTGTATGAGGGTGGAGGAAACGCATGGGGACACTGGAAATAGAGGAAAGGGTTGGAAGGAAGTAAACAGGACGGACGAAATGGAATCCTATTGGTCCTCTCTTCAATCCGGGGACATCTGACAATGGGTGACGTATGTTTGGGAAGTGAATTAAAGCACTCCTTACCGTGGGGAGTAAAGTCCACGAAAAATCAAACGTAAACAAAAATTGGTAGATCCGAAATGGTGAAGACGTTTAAGACTACAATATCTGTTAGGTTGCAACGAAAGGAACATGAAATACGACGGCATTTTTATAAAAAGCAAAAAATGGGATAAAGCAATTTCTCAGAAAGGTATTCGATAAATGAACAAAAACGCATTGAAAAAATAGATGGTGACCAAATATTAAAAGGAAATAAGTATGAACGCATTTAAAAAACCAGAGCAATGAAAAGAATGCTTTGAGATAAGTAAATCTTAATGGATTTGATCTAATCAAGGTGAGAGAAAATATAAATTTTTCCGGTTAATTATCAGCAAAACTATGGACGTAATGGCAAATCTCATTTAGTTAATGCTATTTTTGGCTCTAGCTAAATATTTTCACAGTAGCGAAAATGAAATTCATATGACTGATGTAATCCCGAGAACGTATAAATATGTGTATTAAATGTAGCGAAATACTCAAAAAACAGCATTTTATTTACGTATTTAATTTTACTGCCAACCTTTTTGTAAAATGATATTTTTAATTAATTAGAATGAGGAATTTAATTTTCATATATTTTGGAATAATGTCACGAAATTCAGAATTATGGAAAAGTAAAGAAGTAAGAGCCTTGACGGAAGTTAGTCAGCCTTGAACTTCCCATATAAATTAGAGTTTGGTGTTAGTCTTACGGTTTTAAGAGGACTCCTGACCATTTGTTCCCGACTTCAAATTATATTACTCATGGGTGCACACGATAACGAATATGAAATTCTCTTTATTGTAAATTTTTCCGGCAAAACTTATAGGCAAAGGATTTGGACTGAGAAAGTGGAGAACTTCGAGGGATGCAAATTATAATTTAAACATGTGGTTTTTCTCATTTACCGGGGGTTCCTTTATCAGTTAAACAAATTTATGATTAACGAAGGTTTTCTTTAATCATTCACATTAGTGTGAAAGTGAAAACTATGAATACTAAACATTGTTCATTTATGTGTTTAGATTCAGATGGTATGTATTACTTTCCATTGGAAGTCAAGATTGAAATTTAGGAATTCCTCGCGAAATTCAGGAAGAGAAAGCATAGCATAAATCGAAGTTTATTTGTTCTCATTTTCTTCACCGTCGAAGGTCAATAGAAGCTCACCCAAATGAATTCTTTTCATGATAGTCGCTAGAATGACGAACTCGGAACAGAATGGAGTCTCGAGCAATTCAATATTAATTCCTCACGGGAATGAATCCGAATCCTCATCATAAATAGTTCACCATAGAATGGAACAGGCATTGATTAGTGACAGGAAAGCAGATGCGAAGGGATGGGAAAATAAGAAAATCGATAGATTGAGACGATTGCAGGGCCTACATACAGTACTTCGATCCGAGGAGCTAATACCGCACAGAACGTGGCCCAGTTCGCAGATAACAGGACTTCTTCAGGTTTCCATTCTCATTTCGTGTCACTTCCCTCTCTGCCTTTTTATGCAGGAAAATATTTGATAATGCATCACAAACACTACAGATAGATAATAAAAGGCCACCATCGCTACTTATCAAGCTCAAAAGACGACATTCGAAGGGCACGTGATATTTTGAATATCTAATTTCTTTAACTAGTCCATTCATCTGAAGAAAAAATTCAATTATTTGTCAAATTAATCAACAAAATTTCTTTTATGTATCCTCGTTTGTAAGGTTTTGAATCCTTTTGTATAGGGAGGAATATTTAGGGTGAATAAAATCTTTACATTTTGGAGAATATGGAAGGGTGAGGAGGAAAACAAGTAGAAAAATGGAGCATTCTTAGTATCATTGAAAGATAGCTTAATGTAGTTGTTCATGAAAATGGATTTATTGGTGGATTATTAAAATCAAAGATATCAGTCATAAAATCCCTGAAATATACGCAAGGGTGAACTGAAAGCAGCCGAGAAAAAAATGAACATTAACAGAGAAAAGGGATACATCAAAAGGGCATAGAAATAAATAAAGAATTCACTTTGGAGATTTAATAATTTTATTTAATCTAAAAATATCATCTGAGCAAACGAAAATATACTTATAAAAGATGGAGAAGGACGCGAGAAATGTATCGAGGACTGCTGGATGACAGCTTAGTAAGAGATCGGCGCAAGGAGGACATGCACAGCACGTTACATCATGTGAGAAGAGAATTAAACATAGAAAGTAAATGACTGAAGAAATCTAAGACATTAGGATTTGAAAACATCTACGAAGAAGTTATCAAAGGTAAATACTATAAGTTAGCGCCAAAATATCTTGTTTGGAATACTCATAGAAAGCCACGAATATGAAAGAAAGCCAGGGATCAGTGCACGGCTGAAAACACTGATTCCACCAGAGAGTAGACAACGATGACCGAGATATGCGAGGGACACCAAAGCTGGGGTCTGATGTCGCACTTATCCAAAATACAAACACGAATAATCAGCCAAAGGAGAGAATGAAAAATTGAAGACAAACCAGTCGGAAAACCAATTGGCAGTAAGAAAAAATAGAGCATTGAGGGAAGCTCTGCCTAAGAACTTGGGGAAGAAAAAAAAATACGGACGTCTACTAGTCACGACATACAGCGTTCGTGGCCTTGGAGAAAGCCTTTGACAATTGGACTGGAGCAAGATGACTGGAAGCACCAGAAATAAAATAAAACGAAAGAAGAATCAACTCGACACGAACTAATCCGTCATAACACGAATGAAAGATAAGAAAAATATTATCTAAAAGAAATGATGGCGAGAAAAATAATACCTCTTAGTAGTACTATTCATTATAATTGTGAAATAGACAGTAAAAGTAAGCGAAGGGGTGAAAATCAATTGAATAAATGTTAATTCGAAGAAATTAGCGTGACACCTATCAACTTATGATATTGGACTTATAGCAAGTGATTGAGAAGACCTTGGGGTAACCATAAATACAGATAAGATATTTCAGCCATAAAATATGAAATATCAAAAAGAAGAAAGGTCGACTAATATCAAGCACAGGTGATCTCCAGGAAAGTAACTGCTACGAAGAGGCAACTCCGTGCTCAAAGCAGATACGGTTAAGGATAAGAAAATAGGTCGTGAGACATTTATCGGAAGAATGGGGTGGACTGCTGGAAATCAAAAGAACAAAAAAAGTAAAAGAGGAAAAGGAGAACTATATGGAATATAAGGACTAGAAGAATTGGGTAAACCTTGAGGTAAACTATTCAAAAAAACTAAAAGAAAGAAAATGGGCGGAAAGGCCTAATTAGGAAGAAAATTACCTAGGCCAAAGAGCTAATCAAAATATGAAAGCTATTCTGGAGAACGAGGATTAGTATTGGATAAATAAATAGAGGGCCAACCAATAGTCAATTTGGTATACCTAAGGGTAAATACATTATTCATCTCGTAATACACGCACGACCATCATCAGAAGAACCTGTGCGACTTACAGGCGATAAATGATGAAGTATTTTTTATTTAAGGAGAACATGTGCTGCCTTGAAAGGCATTGGATAACGTGAAGGGAATGGGGCAATTCGAATGGAGAGCCGTGTCAAACCATTCCGAGAATTGATGAACGTTAATGGCAGTGATGTGCTCCCTAGGGTAGTTACCCAATATTTCAATTACGCTCTTCCGTTTCTTTCTGTTACTCTTAAAGCTTATTGGTGATTTCAGCAACACGCAAAAGGGTGCGAGATACGACAAGGGGGTTCAATATTAAGGATTATATCCCCACTGTGTCTCTTTCTCCTGGAGGTGTGATGTCAACAATTCAATGCGAACGAAAGGAAGAGACACAGAGCGTGATGAATCTCCGGGAATGGTGTGACTTCAAGATACATTAACATGATAAATATTCTTTAAATATACATTATCTTACATTTACATCACTAAGAATTAATTGAGTTGTCTAATTACGGTCGAATCGTCCCTTGCCAAAAAAGGTTAAACTTATTAGAATGAATACAGGTCAACTGTTTGAAGTTAGAGAAAAAAACCTGTAGATTATGTAGATTATTAGAATTTTAATAGATCATAAACAAAATCTCTCTCACCTTAGACTAAGAATGACAGATTTCAGGAAAGCGTGAGGAACTATCGCAACGTTATCTATGTGCAATATGTAAGAGAACAAGATGTTAACATATCAGGGGTTTGAAAGTTATTTCAGGCTCACTACATGCGTTTTATATCTTGGGTAACTAAATGTTGCCATCACATCTCGCCATTGAAGTGAGACTCGGTTATGGTTAGAGCCTTCTTAGGAGTAGACGCGATAAAATTTAGTAACCGGTCCATCATCGGTGACCTTGGTATCCTTAACTATCACTCAATATGCGCCCGTACAATGCTTCTCTTACAAATGGTCATTGAGAATCAAGTTAATAATGGGTATCCGTCCGCATCCATAAGAGTATATTAGAATTTGAGTAAAATATAATATATTAGTCTTTTGGGGGAAGGTCCGCGTAAACTATTGCACTGAAATTCGTTCTCTACTAAGAGAACATTTATGTAAAATAATTATTCCTAGCTAAGCCATACAGATGAATTTCACCTGATGATTTAGCGAGTAGTTCTCGATTCACGCTTAAATTCAAATAACAACCTTCTGGTGGCTGATCATGGTTCACGTACCAGTCACCCAGATAGACACAATAGCTTACTTGCCAGTATCGATACAATTGGGGATTGAATTTTAAGGAATTAAATTAAGCACTCATATAATTGTATTATCTTGAGAGTTAATGCCTGAGAAAATAACTGAATGGCCCGAAGAAGTGACACAGTAAAATAATGACAGAGAACTATTTTAAATATAGACATTGATTATCACAGAAAACCGACGTAATAAGATTCTTTAATTCTCTATGGATTGTTAGCAAAAAATATACACAAACCAACAGAAGAAATATTGATTTCAAGGCTCTGAGGACCAGGTACTCTCACAGCACCATAGATCGAATCCTTAAGGAAAGTGAACTGGCAACGAGATCAATAGAATATGGTATTCTTTTTGGAATAAGCATACCTACCTCTTTCACGATTTAAAATACCTGGCGTGCGGTATTAATAATTCCTGATAAACCCGGAATAAGCGTGACTTAAAGTATTAATGGCCAGACTTCCGGTTTCCATAGTATTAGCACGATTTCTAGTGCCTACTTCATTAACTCCCCCGCACGAAAAGGTACACGACGAACCAAAAGATAGCAACAATCACTCGCGCACCTCCCGTCCCGTTGCACCTCCTCGAGAAAAATAAAAACACCGCGCCCGCCGAGGAAGAATGAAAGCGACGCTCAGGGGCGATGAGGTGGAGGAAAAAGGGTTGGGAGGGGAAGGGGCGGGAGGGAGAAGGGAATGGAGTGAGGTAGGGTCGCAGTGGAGGGAGGGAGAGGTGGGGAAAATGCGGCGGATGCGAGTGGGTGGGAAATGGAAAAAAACGCGAGTGGGGCGGTGTTCGTGGGAGGGAGTGAGAGAATGAGTTACGGGGGGGGAGGGGAGCGGGTGCCAGAGGACGAGGGGAGAGGCGTGGGTGTGTGTGTGTAAGTGGAGGGGGAGTGGGCTGGGTGTTGGAGTGTAGACCGGCCGGCCCAATGGGATCGAGCAGGTGGCAATGGGAGGGAGGAGGGGGCTCATCAGCGGTGGGTGGCGGTGCCGGGCTTCGGGGGAGGGGGGAAGAGAGAGGCAGGAAGGGGTGGCGGCGGTAACGGTTGGGGTGGGAGAGGATTGCTGCGGTGAGTTTGTGTGTGTGGAAAATTTATCCCACCTACCGTGACACATGTGGCCGTCTCCGTGGAATCCTACGTTGCATTGGCAGGCGTAAGTGGTCTGTAGGTTGAGGCAGGTGGCGTTGAGGTGGCACATGTGACCCTTAGCGCAGTAGTCCACTCCTGGGAGGCAGAGAGGGAGAGAGGATTGCGAGAGGGAAGGAAGGGATTTGCAGAATTCGAAGGGAGGGAGAGAGAGAGGGGAAGAGGGAGAGAAAAGAGAAAGAGAGAGATGAGGTTAGTCGGTCAATGATAGCAACTTAAAGCTTGAAGTTCAGTTTCATTCAACAATCACAGGCAGGCAGTTAACAGTTTTTTGAGCTCCCACACATGTTGGAAAAGAGTATTTAAACAGCGAACTGTTACAACCATAATTGCAATGGCGTTATCAGGCAGGCTTAAGCCATCCAAGCAAATGAATTGGGATTAGACATTTTACTATCACTATCTGTTAATGCCCACTATGTCACAATTGCTCACATTTATTGTCAATTGTTATGAAGCAGGAATAAAAACTCGCAATTTTAGTTAAAGCTATAGTTGAGTTAGCTGAGGTGTTAGAGTGAAAATACAGTTAAATCCGAAAAGGTAAAATTGAAAAGTAGTGGAAAAATAATTGATCCTAACTAAGCTATTTCCAACAAAAAGCATTTTAATTGGATAATAATTATTTGAAGTAAAATGAATGAAATGTACATATATTATCTGTAAATGAAAAATGAAAGCTATATAGGCATAAGGGACATTCGGACAATTTTCTAACACTATTTAATGTTGACCCGTACATCCAAAAATCTCATATTGACTGCTGAAAAATTTTTAAGCAACATTATTTTGTAGCGAAGTTTTGGTGTTGATTTGATTCAATGGAAGGGTATTTCACATCGAGTGAAAGTAAAGCTTCCAAGAGTAAGAGTACTTACTGATTGTTCACCAGCTAAATAAGGTTGAATTCATGGAAATGCTGTTTTCTGCTGCATTAAAAAGTTGAATTAGCTCTTAAACAAAGAGCAATCCTGATCTGTTTTGAACACAGATTTTTGTTGCGTAGATGAATGGCTGTTTCTGATGACGCGGACTGCCAAAGCTTGGATGAAAACGCACTTCTCGCTGTAGTAGCTCCCGTAAGTCACCAATATCCGACTTCTAATCTGCTCTTGCTGCTTATTACCACACTTTAGATCGGAAGAATACGAAAACTCGTAACTTTTTGCATTTGAGTCGCATCAGATCGATAATACATCAATGTATAATGATATGAAGGTTTACAAAACCTCCCACAAATGGAACGTGACTATATGCTTTCATTATTTATATTTACGACAATTAACCTGCCCAGTTAAACAATGGTATCTGCTGATGAAACCCGAAAATAATTCACGTGCAATATTAAGAGGCATTATTTTATGTACAATGACATTTTAATGCTCCCCTCGAGATAAATGAATGCCTACTCACGAGGAATAAATGGGAACATGCTCTTAATGGACTCTGGTAAAAATTTCCCCGCTATTGAGGCAATTTCGTATGCGGATGGCATACTATATGACTCGGAATAAATACGAGCCCGTAGTCCACGCGCGCCATTAGGAACGTGAACGAGGAGCGAAATGGTATTGCACACTCACCATCGACATATATTTCATTCTTATTGGGCCTATTTCATCGCCGGTTATGACACAATTTTTCTCATCGACCGCCCCACGTAACAGGGACTCGAGCTTTCACGTTAAGTATTTCTCGACAAAATGCGAGTGCGAGAGAGTAAGGGGGGATGTCGAACGGCAAAAAAAAAAAAATGCTGGCCACCGACGGATTATTATGTTGCCCCCTTTGGTGTCCTGCGCTACGACCGCCTCGAGCGATAGAAAACATATGGGGGCAGGAGCGGCCTGCCATGTTACAGATGACAGGGACGAAGACAAATGAAATGGGGATTGGGATTTATTTCGAAGAAAAACACACGCGGGGAGGGAGAGGAGGGAGGTTCGGAGTAAAGCGAGGAGCGGGGGGAATAGGGATAGAGGGAAGAGAGAGGGAAAAGGGAGATCGTAGGGGAGGAAGGCAAAGGGGACGAGAGGGGAAAGAGGGCGCCTGTGGAGGAGGGTAGGAAGGAGGGTGACGGTGATACGGAGTGAGGGGAGGGAGTAGGAGAAGGGTGTCGGCGACGGAGGGGACTAAGGGGGTTCCTCCGTTTGAGTCAGATTTCTGGGGGGCGGGGCTTGATCCTTGGTGAATGGAGGTGGTCTGATCCCTCGTGTCGAGCAGGGCTGTTAGTCGCGACATGCAAAACACGCACGGCGTTTTTCCTTTCGGATCTCCATGCACTCAAACGGACAGAGAAATATTATATATATATATATATATATATATATATATATATATATATATATATATATATATATATATATATATATATATACATATATATAATACGGGATGGCATATATACTGGGTGAGGTAGGAGAAAATGTCATGAATTCGGGAGCTTCCGAGATGATTCGATTACCACTAAAAAAGTGACACGACATTATAAGTAGATATGATTCTTACCGACTCGAGAGCTGTGGTCGCTTGATATTCGGACAAGACTATCCTTGACCTTGATCAACATTGAAAAGCGAGAGTGTTCATGAGATTCAGCCGAAGTGAAGGATTTGGATTCCGCAATCTCATCTAAAGACTAATAAAAATGTACTTAAAACGTGTGCGATGGCATTGGCATTTTCCATGGAATGGCGGAAGAATAAAAAGACTGGCTTGCCATTTGTGGCTACTTTATGGCTGCTGCAATTGACCAAACAAGTCAAAGAGAAAAGAGTTAATCGCAATAAATACGCGGCTTGATATTAATTAATTGCAATAAATACGCGGCTTGATATTAATTAATTACAATAAATAAATAATAAAAACGCGGGATAGAAATATATTCAACCAAAACTGAACTAAATTCAATTGTCAAGCCACTAAAAAGGACCATTTAATAACGAATAAATCATATTTATCTCTTCATCGATAATTCAGTAAAGGATATTTTATATTAATAAAATCAATAATAAAAGATTTAAAAAAAAGTAATGAACTGATAAGGATCATTTTATTACTCTAAGACGAGATTAACTGAAATTACTAACCTAATATGTGCTCACAAATTTAAGTCTGGAATTTTAACAAATTTCCTGGATTTCAACAAACGTTTCTTAATTTGCAAGTCCGTCAGCTGATGTCAATCTTGAGGTACTCACTATCAACGAATTGGGCCAGAGATAATCCTAAAAATTTCAGTGTTATTCTATTTTTGGAATTTTTTTCTCAATATAAAGCTTAAATATGCTAGATTTTCAAGTAGCCAAGAACGGCGAAGGAAAAATCGGTCCGGTGAATCGCGAGACCAAATTCAAAACAGATCGTGGCCAAAAAAAGACAGAATTTGCGCCACATGAAAATCCGTTTCTAAGTTTTATTACACAGTGCTCAAGAATATGTATCGCTCGTAAACATATTTAAAGATAATTACCTATCTCCTGAGTCTCCTTGTTTGAAAACTGATCTATCTTATAGCTACCACAGAAATTAAATCCCCTGAGATTTATACAAAAACGGATTAAAAAACGAAGTTTACAAAATTTAATGAGAAGTTTGCGTTTCTGTTTATTCAAAAATATTTATTAAAAAATATAGGTATCACTCACATGTAAGCTCGACTGAAAATCGCTGACGGGTCTAAGCTCCCGCGGACGTGCCATACTCCCCTCTCGACTCACCTGGCATGCATGCTTAATATACATTCAGGGGACACACACAAGAGGAGAGATAGAGAGAGAGAGAGAGAAATAGTCAATTGAAACCGCGCTCACATTTCCCCTTTTGCTGGCGATTTGGAATGCGTGGATCTTTCGTGCATTTCTATCGTTGGACGGATGGGCTATTATCGTGTCGTTGGAATGGATGATGATGATGTCTTAGTGGCCGGGCGGTCTCGTCGCTGGCCTCGGGTCGATGGCATTACCTGGACAGAACTTGCAGCACTCTCCAGGGACGGTGAACTGCTCGCGAGTCGCGCAGGTGAGGGGCTGGCACATGGTCTCGGGATCGATCCTCTTGCAGTGCATGGAGCCATCCTCGCACTCACACTCGACGCATTGCCGCAAGTTCACCATTTCGCCGTGGTCATAGAGGACGCCCAGCAGGTAGCACTGCTCTATTCAAACCAATGGGGCGAGAGGTGAGGAGGGAGGGGGATGCGGGGGCGGGGTGGAGGCGTGGGAAAGAGAGGTAGGTGGAGGTGGGGGGTGGTGAGGAAGAGAATTTAGGTGGTCGAGTTGGGGAGATTGCGGCGGAGGGAACGCGAGAGAAAGAGGCGTTTTTTTACGAGCAGAGAGGGGAAAGAGGAGGGATCGAGAGTGATTTCGTGAAGTAATGACGGGTGGAGTCAAAAGTGAGGGTTATGAGAGGAGGGAGAGGGGACAAGTTTTGAGACGGGGGAGGGAAGAATTGGAGAGTTTATAACGGGCGGTTCGTATGGGTTGCATGAAGTGGGACCGGGATGGAAGTCAGGAGATAAGGGCGTTATGATCGGGAAATTAGTCGGGGACGGAGGGAAAGGAGAGACGGTTGAAGGAGTACAAAGAGGCAAGGGAGCGGAAAGCGGAGGAGATAACAGGAGAAAGAAGAGGGGAGGGAGGGGGCGAGGGAAGAAATATGAAAATCAATTGACACGGTTGAGTGAGAGGGAAGGAGGAGGGGTGAGGAGGAGAGTGAGTGAGGGAGAAGGCGAGAGGAAAAGGAGCAAGGTGAGACAGAATCGGAAGGAATGGAAGAGAGAAACACGGAGAATTTCCTCGTTGAGTCCACATGAGAGAAAAATTTTTTTTATAGTAATCAAAGAATATTCACACATTATGGAACACAATTCTCACAAGACAGGACGTGCATATAGACGACCCGATTTGGCAAAAAAGTCTCATCAAAATCTCACAACGAGAAAATTTTTAAGTTTTGATCAATATCAATACAAAGAAATGTTATGGCACCGTACCTAGTTATTTTATCCAATTATTTATACCCCGCATAAAGTAATGTATAAATGAAGTGCTCACTGAAAATCATGAATTTCTTCACAGCAATTTCAATTTAATATCCTTGTCTTTGAAATATCACTTGTTAAATACTTACTTTCAGCAATAACGTTAAAATATTTATCAATAATCTTTGTTTTTTAAACACATATTACCACATTATGAAAGTATATTAATGTAATATTTTTATGAAACACTAAAACATATGTATACTTATATATTACTACTTATTTTAACATTATAATTACGATACATTTCCATTAGAAACTAAGAGAGGAATATCCTGACCAAATTCCTGGTTTGCTTTTTTATTCCAAATTTCAGAAATTTGCGAAGGTTCTTCGAATATTTCCTTGGCACTCATTAATACCCCTTTTAATTGACATTGGAACCTTATTGCAAGGCTGCTTCACCCCTCTGTTCTTAATAACTGTGAAACCGGCGCCTGACCAGGATGATTGGTTAGCCACCTTATTTTAGAGCTCATCTTAGATCCCAAATGAATGCCTAGAATTTTCTATCTGAAGTACAATCGTCAGCTACTCTTTAAGGTCATTTAGTGAAATCGGAAAATATGCTTTACCGATTTGCTAAGCACCGTAAATGATAATATGAGATAAATAATAACATTCGGTTGTACTGTGATAATAAGTCAAGCCGAAGGGCATAAAAAATAATTATCAAACTTCTGGAAAATAAAAACTTTTCAGTACAAATTGCGTCCTTTTTCTTCACATAAGGAACTTTGGAAGTTTCCTAATTTAAAGGTAGGCAATGGGACTGCATAATCCAAACGCACAACTGATCCCTAGCTACAAAAGCTTGGAAACTACACTAATGGCATTATTTGGCATACGCAGGAAAGACAAAAACTCTAACAATTTTGCCAGATGATGATAGACTGTATCGAAATCGGTCGAAAGGAATTGTTTTTGCCATTGTGTTTTCCTTTACTACGCGTCATGAAGGAGTTCCACAAAATTACTCCGTCCAATATTGCATTCATTAATTGGCATGTTGTACTTAACTACGGACTCGGCTGAAAACCCTCTAAAAACTGACACATTCCTTTATTTGAATTTCGGGTTTCAGCCAGTCAGCAACAATGAATTCATAAGAAACTCTCCTGGAAAGTTAACGGTAAACATGTAATTATTTATATGATCACTAAAGTATCGAAACTATATTTTTCAAAGCAACCTATGTTATCTTTTAATCGCTGGTACATCATTAAAATATGAATATTTTTGGGATGTTTAGCTATGACTGTGCTTGTTGGCCGTTTTTCTCTCTGCTGTGTTATATTAACTTAGCTGCTTTGAATGAACACTTGCTATATGGGCCGGTATTGAACCGCATGGCTTTTTCATATATTTACGCTTCTGAGCGTGCTATTTCGTAAAAATTAATTTTATTAGTGTAAAAAATATACTTCAAATTTAATTTATTCAACTTCATGCCGTTACGATCATCGTATGCAATAAGGATTGAGAGGCTTTATAACCAATAGAGTATTTATGAAAATTTGGAAGGACTACAATTAAATTTTACCTCTAGTCACAATCATCATGCAGCATTATGTAATTAAGAACCCGGCGCATTACGCTTGTATTTACAGTGGAGCGCATGACACAAAACAAGAACACAATCAAATTATATTGAGTGTAAAAATTAATTTACTGATATTTAGAAGTATAACATTTAATACAAACTTGTTTTGGTGGAATACATTAAAATTTAGGACAACCCAATCATCCAATGTTACACAAATGCAATCCATTCTAAAGTAACAGAACGTTAATTATATTCACAAGCGATTATGATTTTAAACTTAACGATATTTCAAAATATAATATGGTGAGCTCAAGAAGTACTGATGGTCAAAAATTGAGGTTAGTGACATATATCTACGCCACCAATTCTACAGTACTGGTGCGCTGAACGTATTTTAGGAGTCGTGACTTCATAATGATATTTACTCATATTTGACATTAATGTAAGGTACAAAAGTTACAACTTTCTTCATGAAAGGAAAATAACCGTATCACATACTTTTGAGTTCACTCTCAAAGATTAATACATAACTATTAGAACATTCATCTTCAGTGGTAATAACACCAATGGATATTTTGATTTAAATGCTATTTTAATTGCAATTGAGATTGTAAGACTATAAGATTGCTTTCAGCTATTAGACAATAGACCGGGAGACTTACTGAGACAGCTGGGGCAGCAGTTGTTTGGGGCGTAGACTGGGTTTTTACACGCCACAGGCGGGCACTGCACAGGGCGGCACTGAACCTCACCATGCTGTAACCAGAAGTAATAAATTATCATGGGTTCTACCTGAACTGACACGAGGTAACATTTAGGCTCGGCAGAAATTTTACGTAATTCAAACCATCATGATTAAACTTTTAAATAATATTTGCCAATGTATGCCACCGCATAGATTCATCAGCAACTTAAATTCTTAGTAATTACGTAATTTTAAACCTATAATCATTTATATTCTTAATCTTTATAAAGTTCATTCTTATTCTTAATATTTGTAACTTAAAAATTCTGAAAATGTATTAAAACATAAAATAAAAATTTCAAGTGATTTTAAAAAACAAAAGAAAAAACAGTCAAGAGGGAACGTGCAATAAAAATAGCGATTTACGCGCCTCTCCGAAAACCAGTAAAATCTAGTTATCAAAGTATTTGAAAATAAAATAAATGACAAAATAAGTAACGCTAAAGATACGAAAAGAAGGAATTTTGTTATTGAGGCGTCTTCATCATTTCTTTGACCTATATCATTATTTCCTTTATTTACTTCTTTAGTTGTCCATGCCTTTTACCTGTCTTTGTGCCGTCCAAAAGGATTTTAATTTTCCCGATTTCCCCCCCGCCTTACATTCCCCCCTTTTATTACGCCCGTTTAACATAACTCAGTATCTCCTCTGCCCACTATTCTGCCATTTTAGAATTTCATCCCGCAGCTTCATCAACCAGATTAAAAATATCATCCTCAGCTTTTCTCCCTGTCTGACTTATTTATTCCGTTCTTCTCCGTTGCTTCTTTAGAAATTCTGGCTTCACCAATTCTGCTCCCAATTCCCTTCTCCTACGCCCATTTTCCTCCAAATTTTAAAACCATTCCACTTGCTTTAGTTTAACACCTCCTACATAGCCTGCAATCTAATTTGCTTAATTATTTGGCAAATTTTTGCCTTATTATTCGCACTTAATGACAATCTCATTACTATGGTTTTCCCATGCTCAGAGTTTCTCTCTTTATTCGTCAATATTTGTTAGTGAAATCGTACAGAAGGATGGAAAAGGAGGGAGGTACGATAAGGGAGGAGAGAGAGTTTTTTGGAGAAATCCAAAGGAGGCAGGAATGTTGGATGCAGAGCATTTTGATTGGCGATAGAATATTAAGACTGTGATAGATGAGAGAATATTGGGCAGCAGCGGTAGGAGGAGGAAAAGATGCAGGAGAGAATGAAGTGAGGTAGGAAGCATGCGGGATTCAACAAGGGTTTAAACTGAAGTGTCGCTAGTCATGTTGTGCTTTGCTGAGAGATACTAGAAATGTAGCGGCAGTTAAGTCTGCGTTCATCCAAAATCTACCTAATAACGGCAGTACACCAAATAATAAATGATAATCATGGTTTCCGTGGTAAACGAGGATTATTTATACGCATTAATAATATTCGTCGGTCGCAGGAATCCCGACTTGATACTCGAATGCCGCCCTACCCCGTCACTCACCGTGCAAGCGCAGACGTCGCACCCTCGCTGCCACGTCGCGCCGTCCGCGAGAACGGTTCCGTTGTCTCCGCGACAGGATTTGTGGCAGTCACAGCCCTCGAGGCGGGAGACCCGCGACTCCGCGGCCGCCAGTCTCTCTGTGAGGTCGCGGAGGTGCCGACGAAGTGCGTCCACCGTGGATCTGAGGAAGGAAAACTCCCCGCAAGTCGGGCAGCCTGCGTCTAGTCCAGGGCACTGGGAGAGGTATCCGTGCGGTCCAGCCACGAGGCGAACCTCCTCCAGTGCCCCCTGTACACGGGAAAAAGAGGACAAAAATACACCACTCAATCTCTCCGTTTATGCTCCTTCCATCCTTTTAATCGCACCATTCTGCCGTGTTAATTAAGCAGATGGGTTTATCGATGGTCAATTATTTTTTAATATTTTTCCTTGGGCGCAATTAGTTCCTCACAACCTACCTTACCTTTCATCACATCCCTACGGACGCATTCACTGGCCACCGACAATTCATCTATTTAATCTTATTCCAATTTTGCCAAAAACCGTGATCCTTTTCAAATTCTGCTGTGTTCAAATCCAATTTTTAGAGCTTGGGTTATCCTCGCATTAGACAAATGAGTATTTATCACATCTAAGGTCCTCTTAGTAAATTAATTTTCCACGTCTCCATTGTATTTTCTCAAGAGGCACGGCCATTGACCCTGGAATTTTCCTTGGAGCAGGGGGACTTAACAGATCACTTTTGTGCTCTCAGTTGCTTGCACCCACTTAGATAGAAATCATTATGTGTTTTTCCACGTACATTTCACGATCGATTGAATAGACAGCATCTAAAGTTAGTGTGTTTATTGATAATTGATACGGTAACCCAAGTATAGTTGAGACTAGAGTCAATGGAGCAGTCAGTGTAGCAATCAGCAGCCAACAGTTACCAATGAAACTGGTGGCAGTACATAAACTAAAATAAGCAAAAAGGTTGGAAAATTCTACGAAACTGCGGGGGATATCGCAACAGTAACGTTTAACGGAGTCATCTGCTAAATCGGTTATTACAATACAACAATTTCAAAGTGAAAAAATCCTTCACCTTGACCGAGATTCGAACCCGGATCACTCCCAAAATTCTGGAGTGTACGCCCCGGTAGCTTAACTGCCTAAAGCAATCAACCGGAAACCGAAGGGGCCGGGTTCGAATTCCGGTCAAGGCGAATGATTTGTAAAATTTGAAATTTTTGCATTTTAAAATTACTCAAGCTTCCCGTTTTTTCACATTATAATTTAATAACAAACGAGAGGTGTTGCACAAGGATGAATTAGGGATCATTCGGGAATCTTGTACTTTTTTCAGCTGTGAGAGAGGGAGAGACACATGGGTCGTCACGATGGGTCAGATGGAGGTCAGAGGGTCAAGGGTCACGTCAGGTAAAAGTTTCCTGCTAAGACAAACGTATTCAAATAACCGCAGCTTGGTTCTAGCCAAATACGTAATCAAAATCACAAATTTCCAGAAGGCGCCGAACAACCACGTGCTCATTACTTACGTCAGAATATTCAACCTGCAAGTGCGTCGAGTATTTTACCGCGTGCATAATTAATCGCATGAAATTCCATTTTAATCGCAATAATCTCAAGAATAATCGACTCTGGAGATAATGGACTGTGCCGACCAAAGACATATAATTACAGGCATAATTATGCACGGGAATATGCGTCGCATAAAGTGGTCTAAACCCCAAAAATTTATTTTTAAAGGATTACTTATTAAAAGTTTTGCATTCTCTTTTTATCGAAAAGGTTCCTTCTCATTTTACAGGGTCTTAGGACCCTGAATTTAAAGAGGTCGAGTCACGTGAATTCAGGGTTGGGGGGAGGGTTTCCGCAACATGTTTACATTAACTGGCAAAAATGTCGCTACGCGGCTCACGAACGATCCCCCACGATCGTGCTAATGGCTAATGTTTTTGGGAAAACCACTTATAAATCCCAAAGACCTGAAATTCAGGAAAAAATCCAAACTACAGGACTAAAACGCGCAGGTAAAATCTGATGAATTAACTCAGTTAAGCCATCAGTAACTTTTGGATGCTAAAGGCTATTAAAAACGCCAATAAGTATCATGATATGACTTTATGAATTACAGTGAAGTTCTTCTTTCTGTCTCCGATTAATTAATTTCTCAGATGTTCTTATCGTTAGTAATTCACCGAAATCGAGTCCATCCAGAAACCCTGCCGGTAGAATAATGTCGGGAAACCTTAATAATGAACAATCATAGTTTACACTCGGCGAACGAGAAAATACTATATGGTATGGGCCTAGTGTTATTAAATACAATAATTAGTGAAAAATCAGAGTAAGCAAGCCAAAAATCCTCAACGATGTGCTCATTGGAACTTTATTGTTAAAATGATGAATTAATCCACTTTAAGTACAAAAATCTATCACAACTAAAAACAGAGAGATTTCATTGGATGATTGTTAATTCCAGTTAAGTTTAGTTTGGACTTGTAAATCAGTGGCATGGCGTCTTCTGAATCATAATGTATGCAGAATTACAATATGATTAGAAACACCACACAAAAAGTATCCCTAACCTCTGAAGATTAGAAAATTTAATTTTATTAACCACCAAAATGCCTACTACGTATTGTGTTGCATATTGGCGAAATGGAACAAGTCTAGTTGCATGGATATTTTGCGGCATGCTTGGGATAAAATACCGAAAAAAGCAATTCATTCACCTTTCGCAGACTCGACCGTGTATTCTCCACCTGATGTAAGTTTTTGTATTCAAGTGAGAAATGTTGTTAAGGAATGAGCTAAACGATGAGCACAAAGTTATTGATTCTGCAGTTAAAATCCTACTTTTTGTGCATAAATTTTTTGACGAAGTGTTGGCCATTATAGAATTGAAATTTAAGTACTTTAACTGGTAAATTTGTGAACAAACCGCACATATCATTTGAATAAAATGGGGTGAGAGCTACAAACATTTCCGGCGATCAAAATTAGTTGCCAGTCAAGACAGGTATGTCGTTACGAAAAGTTTTACGGCAAAAATTTAACGGCTAGTACACTCTCGAACATAAGGTCGCGCAATAAAAATTATAGGAACTTAGAGCTCCAAATCACGTCATTCTACATATTATTTAAGAAAAAGGACAAGTAATAAGGGTTTCATTTCAGAATTGTAATATTACATTTTCTACATTTTTAACTATTTTTCATCATTATTCTATTGTAGTCAGACCAAATATTCAGGAAAAAAAGTTCAGCATCAAGTAAAACACGCAAAATACTCATTAAGTTATAATTTTTCGTTTTCACTGTATCGAAACTTTTCGCATTACACCAGAGTGATGGCATCGACTTTCTAGCCACCGGTTTAAAAACCACGGCGTCAAAGGCACATGAACCTGCGTTAATGATAAACTCCCAGTTGAGCTTAGTATTGCAATTGTGATGTGAGAGCCATATTTATTTCTCGGATGCGTTTTTTATCACCGAGAATTTCAGCAAGATACTTGTCATTTTATGGTTACATTTCATCTTCCATACAGAGGTAATGTTTAGAAGCTATACTATTTTTATATGACAATCAAAGTCTTGAAATTTTTCGTCTCGGGATAACATTTCTTTTCCTCTTAACCGGAAAAGATTTCATCGATTCAATGAACGATTACCAGCGAGCGTTTTATCCCTCCCTTTCTGCTGCCTAGTCAGCGTAAGACTTAATGGAATCCGGCTATGCTCGTCTGTCATGTTGAAAATATACTGTTTCGGCAGAACAATTCACAAGGCTTGCTTTTTTGAGGTCCTTAGATCGTAATATTTTTTCGCATCTTGGCGGAAACTGTAAAGAGAATAAAACTCTATGAACATGTAGGACGGAGTAGCCTTTTCTCATAAATTTGGCGAAGCATATGAAATTTTAGGATTAATTTATAGCTTTGGTTACGTAGAGATGAAAATTTAAGAAAAATCCTCGCTGCTTTTACGAACAAACGACTAATTTTGAGACATTTTCATGAATAAGCACAATTATAATTTTCATTATGTCCAAAAATGGTCATATAATTACCTAATTCTAAGCATTTAGCAATATTTGAGTTTTATTTTTCTCCAATACGATTCATACTGAATATTTCCCGGGCTTGTCGCCAAGATTCGCGTGTGATAAACCTGATTGGAAGTCGCAGTATGTTGCAAACGAAGAGATACTCATACCATTCGTGGGACTTTAATATACGTCTTGTGAAATGGAGGTTTAAGAGCTGAATAATTATTGATGATCATCAAATGGCGGTAATGCTGACCGCCCTACAAATTAAACAGCAACATTAGTTACAATCAAATATACTAATAGTGAAAAAATAATCAATAATTAGGAAACCATGAATCATTTTGATTTTCATCTGGTGAATTATTAAATAACAATAAAATAATGGCCAAGGAAAGACATAATGGACGACAAATGTTAAAGACCGACTTGAGCGAAGAATATTAAATACAATAGACTTATCTCGCTTTGGGAATTCATAAATTATTCTTTTGTTGGCTAAAAATTATTTTTAAGACCTTAACTCATTTCATGTGAGCATACTCTAGTGAAAATCACGACACGCTGTTTCTTGTTCGATGCTATAGGCAAATTATTTTGCAGATGCAACACCGAGGGAAAATGTAAACTTCTCACCACGGAGGAAACGCACTAAGCAATGATTTGATTCTGACAAGAATGAATTTTCAGTGAGAGCAAGCTACCACAATTATTCTATGGAATTGCACGAGTTTCCGCCCCCTCCCGCTAATCTTAAACATTCAATCAGAAAAAAAACATTAGAAATAGCGAAAGAATTAAAAAATTCATGTAAAGATAGAAAACCTATGCCTACCTTACTCAACTAATTACAGAGTCGCCTCTTCTGTATGGATGCCCGTAAGTCAGAAACCGCGTCAAAATCAAAGGCCTCACTCACTCCCATCATTGACGACCATCATTAGTACAATGATAAGGATCTCCTGCTTCATCATTTTCCTCAGGTCTGCTTTTGATTCTGCTATCGGCGTAGACCCGAGAAAAAGGATAAAACGTAATTTCAATCACGAGAATATTTGAGGTGTTTTTGATTTCAATATGAAATTAAAAGAATTTTGTTCCTGGCCGAAAGTTTCATGATTTCAATATAATTTTTTTTATCATTGTATTTAATAAACTTTGTCAATATTTAAAGTTAATAACACTCATTATAACATGCCACAAGAATCCAACAAGGGAATAGGTAACTTTTTTGGATACTGAAGTCATTCATTAATATCTGATCAAACAAATAATAATATTTGTGAGGTAGGTAAACGAAAATTTCTAGTATGTTTTCACGAAATACATTTGTATTTTTGTTGTGTTGTATTTTCGTTTCACGAAATACATATGTATTCTACATACCTTCTATTGCAATTGCCAAAGAGTGTTTACACAACTCATCTCTTCTAATGCATAAAAATAGTTCTTTTTGTAATCATTAGCTATTCAAGAATAAATTTAACTGAAGCATCAGATGAAACATAGCAGTGTTCATATATAAAATGTGTGCTATCGAGTGCTTAAGCTCTTTAAATTCCATATTGAATCAAAGATTTAGCTTTTATCATTTTATTCTCTGAAGTATTTCGAGCGGCTTCCATTTCTTATGACTTTTCTATCTCGCTTGTTTCCATCCTGTATGCCAATTATTCGCAAACTCTGTCAGAACTGACCTTATAATTTTAACGTTTCCAGCTGCTCCTACGGCAAGAGGTGATGGCTTGGAGTCATTCCAAAGTATTCTTCCATTTTAACAGAAATCATGTGCTCCTATACAATTTGTGAATAAAAAGTAAAGTAAAGAGCAACGTTTTCCCGCTAGTTGCATCTGAATATATTTAGATGGACGGAAAGAAGACTAGGATAGCCAAAATTTACATCGAAAGACTAGGGTGATGACAATGTATACAATATTGAAATATAAATCTGCGCCAAAATAAAAATAACGCTTTTAAAGCACCAAATAATTATAGGCTTTGATTTTAATTAATATTAGTTCTGAGATTTGGAAAATTTGATGAGGTGTACTTCTTCAAATAGTATGATAAACTACACAAATATGTTTTCAAGTTTGCATGGATAGAAAACGCTACAGAGGATGAACATTTATTAAGAGTCGTTACATGGTCTATATGACATTCTTTTTCTTGTTCCGCATGATTTTTGCTTCATTAAAAAAGTTTATGAATGAACAGTAATGGAGCGATTTTGCTGAAAAATGGCATATCATGGAATGACTATCCAATGAAAATATATAGCAAGCATTTTATGAAATAGAAAAATAATTTCGGATTTATTTGGTTCGCTTCTCGCCACATAATTTACATTTCAATGGCTTTAAATAAATCAAATTTTAGTGTTTTAAATGCTTTTTTTACTGACGCTTGAAGTCCTATTAGCGAACAACACGATTTTAAATTCCCTAGCATTACATATTATAATTTCCTATTGATGGATATTTGTAGCATTTATGTAAAATTATAATATTTGAGAAGCGCCACCGGGATGAATGACATTTACTGGTCGAATTTAATGATTAAATTCATCACTAGTTTAATTTTTATATTTATAATACTCCGATCTTTTTCAAGTTGCATACATCATGATTTCTATGAGTGCACACATTTTTAGACGCTATTTTACACGCAATCGTCCTTTTAATCATCCTAAGGCGAAGTTCAAAAGCACAGAAAGGAATGAAAAACGAGCACAGCATTGTCATATTTTTGAAATTGAATAAGAATCGATCTTCTGAAAGAATAAACATCAAATTACGGGTAGGAATTTAAAATGGTGTAGGATGAGTAAATATCCAAATAATATAAAGTCACGTACTCCACGTGCCCAAAATTAGGATTAGGGTGGATAGAGGATAGTTCTCGGAGATGTATAAGATCTGATTTAAGTCAGTGGCAGAGTAAAATTTATGGACGAATATCTTTTTTGCTTATTCATTCGAAATAATAATTAAATAAGTTCAAAATTATATAATATGGGAGTGATCCTCATTTGAGAGACAAAAATCTCCATATATATACTTGTCATGAAATCAAAATATCACGGACACAAGGAAAAGAGAACAGCCATTATGCTAAATGAAAGAAAATAAACAAAGACATTAACTTCTATATAAGCTATGGATTGAAGTCCATATAAATAACCAGTATTATTTTTTACTGTGCTTTATATATCCAATATCGTTTTGCACGGGTTTGTCTCATATATAATTATATATATATATATATATATATATATATATATATATATATATATACACACACATATATATATATATAAATTATAATATATATATATACATATATATATGGTTTATATATAAAATATATATATATATGGTTCATATATAAATATATATATATATTGTTTTTATATATATATGGTTTTTCTATATATATATATATATATATATATATATATATATATATATATTAAGAGATCTGGATAAAATTTAAATTGAAAGGGATTCAAGGCTTAGATTCATTGCTGTAAATTGAAAACAACTAAGCACCGCATAGCAGGCACGCATGAAAAAAATAAGCGACATCATGGAAATTACTTCACATTCCGAATACTTGAACCCCTGAACGTATTGTCAGGAATGTATCCCAGATTACATATTTTGAAATGAATGTGCCACCGTTTCCGCGGAAAGAACGGATTAAATTTCCTCCATGAATGTCACTATTTTAATGATTGGTGGCAATCAGTTCGATCGTGAGAGCAAAGGTACGCGTATGCCCAGTAATAGGGGGGAACGGGGAGGGAGGCCCGACTGAAACATGGGCTACCGGGATGACGAACCTTGAAAAGTGAGTGCTTGTCGTTGCGTTGGCCCAGCCATAGCGATAGCTGCGGGGGTGGCGATGGGGATGGCGTGTCCGAAGGCGAGACGGATGGCGAGGGTGATGTTGCGGAGGTGGGGGTTGAGGAGGAAGAAGAGGATGGGGGCGTGGTGGGGGCGGGAGCGGCCGCATCGGCAGTGAAGTTGCGGTCCGGTGGTCGGATGAGCCTCCGGTAGAGGCGGTGGCAGTCAACCAGGAGGTCCACTTGAGGGCCGCTCACGGAAATAGCTACCTGTAAATAAGACGAGAGAGTTGTTGAAGGCGTTCAAAAGATATCTTTGCAAGAGGGAGAGGGTGGAGGGGCGGGAACCGAAGCTGGAAAGTTGCTTAATTTTACGGAAGGAATCAGTGGTGATATTATTGATCATTGGATTTAAGTACTTAACGACTTTTTAGAGGAATTTATATCACCTGTAACTAAAGCTAAAGGACTGCAACAAAACACAACAAAAGAAGAATATAAAATTATATTAAATTCTAATGAATTGTTTGACCAGTGCGATCTTCTCCCCGAATTTCAAACTCTCCTGGAAGCTCTAAGCTCCGTGGGAATGGGAGCATCTCTGTGTCTCGATCATCACCTATTTAATGTCAATAACCACGCGGAGGAGAAACCTATATTTTTAATAAATGAAACTTTCTCCCTTTGTCTCGACTAAATTTTATTCATCAGAAGAAGCATTGACCAAAAGTGCACTTAATTCAAGAAAAAAATCCTTTTCTGACAATCTTACTACTGCTTTAAATTGAGTTAGGCCCATGTGTGCTTTTATTGTTGAATGCGAGAAAATAAACGGTAATGTGATTTGTGACAATGTGTTTTGAATAACGCGTTCAAAATAAATCATATGGTAAATAATATAATATCATTCTCCATTAGCAAACCTCAGCAATGAATAATTTCCTTAGAGGAGCTATGCAATATTTAAGTGGTAATACAAGATCTGTCCTAAAGGTAGTAGTACTTATTTTTCCCGGATAGACGGACTGAAGGATGGCAGTTTCTCTTGCTAGATTCGACGGAGGGGAGTCTTATAGGAAGGCTGCAGACCAGTGGCAGTTGGCTACCAGCCTTTGCGGAGTGCGGATCGCTCGTTTGCGAAATTTCTATAACGTGACCTAGTTACACTTTGTCATGAACTGGTTATTGGAAGAACGCTACGCCATTACATTTTGCACGAAACTAAACAAAACCGGGAAAGAGACTAATGACATGCTCATGACGGCTTAAAAAGATAACGCCATCGGTAAATTAGGTTTTTATGAGTGGCAGAAGTAGTTTCGGGAGGGTAGAGAAGATGTTGAAGACGCCGAACGTTCAGGACGCCCTTTGACCTCAAAAAGCGACGAAAATCTTGCAAGAGTGAAGGATTTTTTGGACAGGGATCTTAGATTAAGTATTCGCATCGCTTCTAATGAACTCGGTATCCCTAAAAGTGACGTGCATGGACTTGTGATCGAAAAAATGGGTATGAGAAAGGTGTGTACGAAGTTGGTGCCGCGAGTGCCCTCGGACGAACAAAAGGAAACTCGCACGCGGATCTGCCAAGAGATTCTCGACCTGTTGAGTGAGGATCCAAATTTTTTAGATGATGCTCCACCAGACTTCTTCCTCTTCCCCCGTCTCAAATTTGTGCTGAAAGGACGTCACCACGGCTCGGGTGAAGCGTTACAACAGGTCGTGACGAGGGAGCTCAGCAGAATTCCTGGTGCCGCCTTTCAGGTGTAAGAGGCGTGGAAAACCCACTTTCAGCGGTGTGTGGACGCACAAGGGTGCTACTTAAGAGAGCTTTTGAGTGAATTTATCAATTCTGGTAACAATTTTTTTTAATCGACTCAGTCTTACTACTTTTGGGACTAACCTTATATCGATAATAAAGATTGAAATACTACATTGCTATATAAGGTAAATATAGAAGTTGCGAACGAGGGAGCATATGGAAAAGCAGAAAAAGAAACGACCATTTGGAGAACTCCATGGAAAAGAAGAACTAGATAGATTGGACACATTTTGAGGCAGATTAGTTCAGTTAGAAATGTAATAGGAGGGTAAATGGAAGGGAAGACCAAGAGGGGCATCAAACAAATGAAGAAGAACATAAAGTAACAGCTATGAGGGGGTGAGGGAATTAACACTATATAGAGAAGAATGGAGGGCTGCAGTAAACCAATCTTAGGAATGAAATACTGATGGAGAGAGAAATTACAAAGGTTTTGACAATAAGAATTATGAAACACCTGTCAAACACACGAGCCCCTAAAATTAAAAAAGAAAAAGCCGACATTACACGCTACCTGCGGAGGCACTGATTCCCAACAAACCGTACTGTGCACATTGGTGCTGCTGTACTCACTGCCACACACCAGTCAGGTGGCATGTAGGGTATGACGTAAATGTACATGAATATATGATAATGTAAACGTCAGGGGTCAATTGGTGAAAATTAATTATCTTTGTAAACCGTCATTTTGCAAATTAATATTTTTACATAATAAAACACGATTAATTATGACATACTCTATTTGCACTACAAATTAATTGAAATAAAATATGAAAAAGTTGTTTCTGTTAACCGAACTAAAAAATATCGCACGAAGTCAAAAGTTTAACCATTGAAGAAGGTTACGTGCTATTTTTCCAATATTTAAATTTTAAACATGGAGCATCACTTTTTTGGTAATCTCGTAACTAGTTGACCCTTGACTTTCGAACCAAAATATATTGATAAAAAGATTGATTGAGTAGTGGATGCTATGGAAGATATTCCACAAAGGGGAGTAATTTCCCTGAAATAACCAAAATCTGGTTTTTATGACAATGCCAATTTTTAAAATAACAAAACGAAATCCCATATTCGAGCCAAAATATATCGATTTTATTTTCACATGAGTACTAAACAGTGGAGAGAATGTGAGATATAAGTAGAGGGACATTTCTCAAAATAACCTTGGATATTTTTACTTTCCCCATACCGAATAACATGGCATGAAGGGGACACTATTTTGGACACATGCATGCATGTGAACATATCAAGAATTCAGGAATGCCGCTGTGGTGGCATAATTACCTTGTGCCACGCATTGTCCGCTAGCCGGAAAGGAAAACTCTCGACTCGAACGAGGCGGTCGTGCGTGGTGTAATGGAGTCGGATCTCGTCTTTGCGTCCACTCGACTGCAGCTCCAGGTACCTGCGGAGAGACAACAGACACGCTTGTAAGGCTTTTGCTGGGTCTGTGCGGGAGAAAAGGGGAGAGAGAGAAGGTCTCGTGAGTTTCAAGGGAAGCGCTTGAAGGAGGTAAAGGACAGTAGAACGGGCTCATTTGGTGTGATTACCTGAGACCCAAACCTCAAAACTCCCTTTGCAAACTCAAATCAGAAACGCGTTTTCCAATATTATTTCTAATTCATACCGAAGGGTGAAAAGTGAGCTTGTGGATTTATTTAGAGGAGACAGATAATATTTGTATAGTGCTTTTTCAGTCGTGTAAGCATTATTGAAACCACGCTTCGCATGGATTATTAAAAACTCTTAAGGTGTCTCCGAAATAGAAGTTAACTTAAAAAATTCAACTCGAGAATACGAAAATTATTTTAAAATGGTGGGTCCTTGCAGAAATATTTCCAAACAAAATAATTGAAAAAGTTGCGGTTAAACTATAAGAAGTGCAACAGAAAATGCCCACTGTTTTTATTTGATTACATAATGAACCTTTGAAAAACGCTCTGTACCTATTTCATATTGAAATCTAAAAACATTAGATGAGAATAGACACCACCGAGGTAAGTCTTGCTGAAATCATGGAAGGGCATGGTAAGGAGCCCATAGTCACTTCCAACGAATCCATTACGTACAGATTGCCATTTTTGGAAAGTCAACCGTATAAAAAGTAAAACAAGAGGGAAAGGATTCTGCTTAGAAATGAATTGAAAACTCCAAAGTCACATTTATGTGCCAGTAAACATCAATATTCCAAGAGAAAACAGTAATTAAGGTAGCTTAGCCTTAATTCGTTCAGAGGGCATATTTAAATATTCATTATGCCCGAAAATAATGGTAACTGAGTGTTCAAATCTCTGAAGTGAAAAAATGCACATATACTGTACTGATAAACTCGACTTAAGGAGAAACCACTGGGAACAAAATCAATATAACTTAGGAAGGACTCGAATCAGATACATTTGAGGTGACCAGCATGCACTTAACCCACCAACCCAGGTGGACAGAATACGTATTACCGGAAAACATTGGCTGAAAGCGAGATAAAAATTTTCTACGCCCCGCATGGCTTGAATTGATTGTAAAATTGAGATGAGCGAGAATATTCTGTGGTATGTAATGATAACCAATCAATAAAGGAGTAATGGGCCAGAGGTTTTTGTTTGTGATATCCTCAGTCCATTAGCATAGACAAAGTATTAAGACAATCGGCTCAGAGCGCAATTGTATGGATACTGAAGTTAAGGAGAAAATGAAAAACATTGGATGAAGATGAGACTAATACAGAAAATTTATATATAATAACCGAAATCCCCATTCCCATGGACAACAACCTTGACGGGATTGTACGTTCTGATGACCCCTAGAGCTGTGCTGGTGTGAGAAATAAAAATTCCATCGGGTATTGAACGGCATGAGCCCGTTACATCGGACCTTTCCCAAAATTATCTCTCGGTCTAAATCTTCGTTCTATGCCATATAGTATGTCTCAGGGGAGGAGCCTGAGGAAAGGTAGTCTGTGCAGCGTGTTTCTCAGTGAGGCGACTGCAAATGTATCGGACTCCAGTGAAGCAGCCACTTGAGTAGAGGTTTCACATTAAAAGTATTATTCAGGTAGACGACGTGAAACCACCTCATTAAAATATCCGATCATGAATCCTGGTAAATAATGATTTGGCCAGCAGGGCCGTGTGTCGGCCCAGAAAAGGGAGAAGCAAGGCTTCCGCAGTCGTCATCAAACGTAATACTTGCTAAGCAAAACTAACAGCAGCAACATATATACTTTAAGGCTGTGCGAGGTGAGCTGGAAATACAGCGGGGATAGCTGCAGTGATACAAATAGAGTAATATACAACAGAGGGAAAGATAATTAGAAATTCAGAGACCGCATCAGCGATAGGTGGCAATAATATTAGGCAAAACATTTGGATAAAACGTAGTTATCATAGAGCAATTGACTGATAGAATACTATATTATCACAAGCTGAACCAACGAACTTGGTCATTGTTCAGATCTACGGGTACATACCGCCAAGGTATCAGACGGAGAAAGAAGTCGATAGCGTATACGATCAGTTAGACATACTTTCGGGTGCACATGAAGGAAACCATTTTATAGCGATGAGGGATTGGAACTGGATGGAAGGCAAAGGGAGAGATGGTAGTGAGGTATGGGACGATTTAGGAAAAATAATTGACCGCGAGGAGAGAGCAATAGAGTTCTACAGAAGACAGGGTTCAATCATCATCAACACTCGGTTTAAACACCGAGCTATAAGGGAGATGAAATAAGAGCTTCATACGCAGCCAAAGTGGTTCTCAGGATCATCAAAAAAAGAATGGAGAGCATGGCAAATGCTTAATTAGAGGATAATCGGTTTGGATCCAGGAAGGGGAAAGGCACGCGTGATGTCATCGCAATAATGAGATAAATAATTGAGAAGAATATGTAATACATTCAGGGCGTATTTACCTGTTTCGTAGATTTCAAAAAGGCATTTAATAGAGTCATTTGGGAAAAATAAATGTATACGAGACAGCTCAGGTGCGAGTGGGGGACGGAGAGTCGGGATGGGCAGTGTTAGGAAGAGGAGTAAGGCAGAGTTATCCGTTATCACCTGTGCTGTTCAACGTACACGTGGAAGAAATGTACAAATATCTATGGGAAGAACTGGAGATAGGAATGAAAGTTGGAGGGGAATTAGGTCTTGATGACTGTTACTACTGTTTCGTACTACCCAATTCTTTAAGATCGCATCTTTCAATAATAGCAGTCATTTTCCTTTTATCTTCGGAAAGGAATGAGAGCTGAGTTTCAGGTTTCGGCTTCGATTGAAGGAATGGAAAGTGTTATAAATAGAAGGTCCCAGACCACAACTTGCAAGGTTAACAGGAGTGGGAGGCGATGCAGGAGAAAGGCACGTGACAGAATAGATGGAATGACGTGCGGGGGGGGGGATACAGGGTGAAGCAGAATGAACTCTCTAGTTTCAAAAAATCACTGAAGAAGCGCAGGTAAATTAGCGAAGTGGGAGTAGCGGCGTTAGCTGGGAGAAAAAACGCCATTTTAGTATTTACCATGCAGTGGTCTAATGAGCATCTAGGCTTTGTCGTAGAAAAGTTATTTAAAAACAATGATAGTGTAGTGGCAACGCAGAGGGCTTATCATTGGCGGTTTGGTTTGACTCGTCATGACAGGGTTCCTGATGATAAAACCATTAGGAAATGGATTAATAGTGTACAAGCGATTGAATCTGAACTTCCTAGAAAACCAGCTGAGCGACCTAAAAGTGTGCGGACACCTGAAAACATCGTGACAGTGAGAGCGTCCATTGAACAGCCTCCATCGCGCTCTGCGCGTAAACAGGCTGCTGCTTTTGGAATATCACCCAGAATGGTGAGGCGTATTTTACACTCTGACTTCACTTACACCCCTACAAAATGATGGTTGTTCAAAAATTGAGTTCAGAAGATTGGGTGAAACATATAGATGCTTGCGAAGCAATCTCAACCTCTGTGCAACCCGACACTAATCTGTGGTCTAGCGATGAAGCGCATTTTCATCTCTCCGGCTCAGTAAATAAGCAAAATTTTCGTTACTGGGCGACTGATAACCATCGCGAACTTCACCAAAGACCTCTTTATAGCCCTTAAGTAACTATTTGGTGCACTGTGTCCTCCATTGGCATCTCGAGGTTCAACTGTTACTATACATTCTGTGCGCTATTGCGAGATGCTAGAAAACATTTGATTCCCCAAAATGAAAGAGTATGGTGAGAAATATGGCTTAAGGCTTTTGGTTTCAATAGGATGATACCACGGCTCTTACCGCCCGTCGTTCACGCTCAATCCTGCAAGAACGATTTCCCGGCCACCTGATCTCCTTACGAGGGGATATTCCTTGGCCCTCTCGTTCCCCGGATTTGAGCCCATGTGCTTTTTTCCATTGGGGATATCTCAAAGCTGAGGCTTACAAAATTCGACCGAGGACCTGGGGAAATTACAGATTTCACCGCTGGAATAATGCAAAATATGCTGAGGAGAGTTTACGAAAACTTTTTGGAACTACTTAACACGTGTATCGCTCCCTAAGGTCATCACCTGGATGAAAAATTTTTTGAAACCTAGAGAAAACAAAATGACATTAAATTTAGTTATCAGAAATAAAATTTTTTCATAATTATCTGGGTTGTTTTTTTTTACAATTAATCCAACAAATTAAGGAGTCCATTCTGCTTCACCCCGTATTATCAAGGGAAAGGACGTGATTCTGACCTGTTGTATCCGTGCGAGAAGGAGAGGATGGATCCTGAGTTTGTCTCCTCCTGCCTTAGTGAGGCTGCAACCGTGAACTCTTCGCTCTGCCTCAAGATGGCCACGGCCCTCTCGAACACGGAAGTCGGAAGCCGGAGTTCTCGGGAATCACCTGTAGGGGCGGATAGTAGCTGAGGTGGTGGCGGGCGACGCGAGAGAGTGGGGGGAACATGTCTCCTGGGCCACCGTGGGGACCTCGGCAGGTGCTCCCGGAGAAGGGGGACGCCGGGCAGGCCGAGAGATTTAAGGGTGGAATGACTCGAGCCTCCCGGTGCCTCGCACCGACTTTTCTCATTGTGAAATTGCCCATCCCTCTAATGCCACACACATAAATGTTAATCTTTTACGTAAGCAGCACTCATCGCTGTTATAATTAATTCAAGAAATTACCACAAAAATGTCTTATTTTACAGTAGTGACGACCATTTAGCGGAATGGCGTAGAAATTGCAAATGAGTAATTGTTTTATCAAAGAGAATAGGCAAAATTATTCATACTTTGGCTTGGACCTTTGGCACATTTCTCATATTGTTCTTTAAATACCATTAGCATATAACTGAAAAAAAGGAAAACATAAAATTTTCACATTGCAAACACTCATTTATTTTGAGTAGGACACACAAGCGGAAGCGTATGCAAGCATTGTATTACGCAAATTACCCTAATCACACCGCCCTTTGTCATGCTGTTGTTAACTGTCAATGGCATATTTAGCTATCGTGTAAATGGCATGTATGCTTTCTTCTATAGAGATGGAACGAGAAACACTAATGTAAGTTCATTGCATTTAAAATTAAACTTCTCCAAAAAATAGCAACTCTAAATAAGGTGTAGTCGAACTAAATAAATGAGAGGAGAATGCCCAAAGTATTACATTTCAGAATCAATTTCCTTAATGTGGTTTGAAATATATCAACTTTAAATGCCTCTTTGTGATCACAGGTCCCGGAAATTTTGGTGCAGCTAAAATTACAGAAGGCAGTTTAGTTTCCATGCTTGTACATGTAAACCACAGAACTTGAGGTGAAAATATCATTGGAGTCGAAACAATCTTAATGAAACACCAAATAACCTATGAAACCATAGCATACATCATGTAAAATTTACCTGTAATCTGGACGTTTCATTTTATCACAAAAATTACGTAAAATGAGATAATATCACATTACCTAAATAGTGAAACATGTTTAATAAGTTCACCCATTATTTGATTTTTCTTACAGAATTTCCTATTCATTAATAACCCCACACTTGAGGATAATAACTGTATCATATACCATTCTTAGGATAGGGAAGTTTCATTGACCGTATACATACACTATACACTATGTACTTCTTAGGAAAGGGGAGTTCTGTGCACTGAAAATGAGAAACATGTAACTTTATGTTAAGGTACTGCCTGCCCCGTGTCAGCGTTCACCTTGTAACGCTGGAACGATCTATCTCTTTAAAGGTCGATCGCCCAAGTTTTGCCGGGGAACCCAGGTGTATCTGCCTATCTCGAATGGACTTCGAAAGTAGAAATACCTTTTGTAAGAGGTGTATTGAAAGTCCATATCAATATTGTTTCATGCAAAATCTCCTTACAAATGCAAAAAAAACCTCTGATACTACTTTAAAAATAAAGTCATGATGAAGGCTGATATCTCTGTACATTTATAATGAGTAACAAGGATTCAAAAGCAGTCCTTCAAAACAATAACATCATTTGGCAGTGTTAATGGTTGATTGGTATCATTGACAAAGTCTATAGATGTAACAAGATGAGATAGAAAACACATTATTGTGACTAAACTGTGCACCATTCCTGTAGTGGTTGACTAGACGAACTGTAAAAATAATTTTTTATGATCTTGATCTCCTATCATCTCGGACGTCGAAAAAACAGGAAAACGCCAACAGGTAGTCAAACCATTACGGGCCTTGTAAAGAACACTTAACACTGAATATGTGATGTAAGAATCGTGCTGTAGACGATTTGTGTTTTGGAAAAATGTTTTTTTTCCATACTTGGCCATAATAGTTAGTCATAATTTTTATATGTTTTGCATTTATTACTGTACCTACATGAAATTTGAAAAGTTTATAAATAGAGTACATAATTAAAATAAAGTGTTGAAACATGAGGTCACTAATGATATATATATATATATATATATATATATATATATATATATATATATATATGTATATGTATATATATACATATATATATATGTGTATATATAGATCTATATATATATATGTGTATGTATATATATGTATATATATTACAAGAAAGCGTTTAAATTTACCTTAAACCAAAACAAGCATTTTAAATATCTTTCCGTTAAAGAACTCAAAAGTAACTCAACTTTGGGAGGCCTCTTAATGCAGTCTATTAACATCCATTCTATCACCAAGAAAAATGTTACGAAATTCATTTTTTAACATGGGAAGCAATATACCGCACGGAAGAGAACAATAGTAAACGAGTGGTAAGGGGTTGAAATTTTAAGAAATAAGAGACCGTGAGAAAACGCTCCCACAAAAATTAGGATTTTATTTTTTAGAATTTAGTTCGCTTCGAGAAAGTAAGAAGTTGAGTTTTTGCAAAAATAAGCATTTTGGCATGCTTAAAATTTATTTCAGGAATTTAATTGTTAGTTTTATCCTGTATATTTGTAATTTTTATTCATATATTTGTTAATTACATAATTCATCTAAAGATTTTTTTGAGTTTTTCAAGAAGGATAACATTAACAAACGGTCATGTGTTTATATCAAACTTAGACGATTAGAAAACCCAATAACACCCTACAAAATGCAATAAAGAATCGAAGAGGTGAAAATAAATTTTGTATACCAACTGATGGACAATGCGCGACCTAGAGAATTCAACGTAAGTAAATGGCCTAAGGTCCCTAGAACACATTTTGACAATTTTCCTAGAGTCAACTATAATTGAGATTTCGAGGACAAAACAATCATCAGGAAAACTGGGCAACAAGATATTTTATATGAATTATAAGTCGCATAATATTTATATGAATGTGCGAGTAAACATTTTTCTAAAATTGGTGGATTGTACGTGACACCTGAGGGCTATTTTAATATTTTCATGATGTTTTAGATGGAATTTCGAAATCAATCATAAAATTTCTTTAAAATGCCAGCCACAGTGTTTTCACGAAAATTTTCCATTAAAATATTTTTTTTAACACTGATTCGGAAAAAATTCGTTTCATAAGGGTTTTTACAGAATATTTCCTTTGGTGAACTTTTTCGTAGTTGACATGTGTAAGAAACAGTAACAATTCTTTCAGAAGTGTTTTGAATTGATTGAAAATAATAAATCAAAAGTCTTGAAAGTAGAGCTATAGAAATTTTCTCCCCCTTAGGACAATATAACATATCTTCGAGTGCATAACGCTTCCTTGTCCCCACCTAATATTGTATCTGAATCTTTCTTAACTCTAACAAGAAAGTTCATCCGACGCAGTGAAGTATTGAGCTAAGTGCGGTAGAGCATAAAATAAAAATTAAGGAATCCAAAATCGCCGTAATGCCAGGACGGCTTGAACACGCGGAGGCTTCTTTAACCACAAAAACCTTTCACGCCAAGAGAATCGACAGCGGGGGGCCCGGGAGAAACCAACTTTCATGACGTCCCATGTTTTAAGCTCTATGCAAATTAGGAAACACGATATCCCTCGCGCGCTCCTGCCTAACCCTTATAATAGTGGATCGTTTTTCACCAGGGGCCATGGAGGGTGAGAGGTAAGAGGCCCTGTTTATGACCCATCATTAGGTAACGTGATCTAGGGTCGTCAGTGTCGGAGACATGGAGTCTCTCATGCTTGGAGCCTTGCTAAACATGAATCTGTAATAAATTCTATTGGAAGAGTAGAGAGGACGGATTGGAGGGGTAGACGGTATGCATCAGGGAGCTCTCTTACTCCTGATGAAAAATAATTTAGTTCTAAGGGAGTAGCTCCTTATAGTGCGTGACTTTTCATGAGTTGAGGTTTTATGCATCGTTTTTTTACTTGGAATGAGTTGTTACTAGTGTGGTTTACGATTTACTCAGCGCTGCATTTTCTTTGCCAGAGACGAAGGTGTTTCTACAATAAACCACATCATGGCCAATTCTTTTTGCACGATTAACCGAAGTCGATTATTTATATTATATTAGCATTTCCTCTTTAAAAGTATATCAGTGTAAAGCGTCCGTAAAAGATGTGCCACAAAAATTCTTCACTCGGTGAGGCGAATGAAATGCACAAAAATAGAAAGTAAATCGTGTTATAAGGCGGATTCTGCGGGTTAATCATGGAACCTTAGAAGTGAAATTAGGCAAAAGGACGGAGAATCCTACGTATGTTTCATACACAAACCTCAATGAGTGAACACAAAATAGGACGTGATGGAATATTGAAGACTAAGGTAGAGGAAAGAACGTCAGGCAAGCGAGGCAACAGGGGGAAAAAGGGGTTGTTCGACGGAATAGAAAGAAAGTATAAAATATGCGGAATTTAAGTAGGGTCTATTTTAGGGCTAGGCCTCACATTAGATCTTTCAAGTAAGCCTTAGAAATGTAGCGGTAGTCAGTCTGTGCCCGTCAAAAACGTACATAATAAGTTATTTATTCATTAGCATTTCAGTCAAAAGATTCATTCACTGCAACCATTCATTCTTCTCTATTCGCTCTCAATTCTCTCAACTATTAATAGCTTTTCTGTTTTACGTCTTTCTTAATTAGTTTCGTGGACTTATCTCTTTGTCTTCCTCACGAGATTTTTCTCTTTTCCCTTTTATTATGTTTTTTTTTGCTGTAGAGTTCTCCATATAATCATTTCATCCTCTGCTCTTCTGTATACTTTGTTCATCCCAGATCCGTCGAGTGCCCACTTTCTCTACGAACGTTTTAATGAACCACTGCCTTGTTGACAGCCTCAGGTTCTTTGAGCATAGCAACGTTCTTCATGAGCTGTTCTTCGCATGATATCGATAGAATTTCATTCATCCCAATTTATACTGTTGCCCAAGGTAGATGAAGGATTCCACCTGCTCAAGTTTCACTCCTCAAATTGAGAAATGAGCCTTCAGCTTCTCTCATCCACACAAAAGAATTTTGGTTTTCTTCTTGTTGATTCTCATATTATACAGGGTTCGTCCGGAAAATAAGTGTACTGATTTGATTGTCTTTTTTGACAAAAGGGGAGTCGTCCACTACGAATTTGTACCTGAACGACAAACTGTAAATGCTGCATTTTACGTCCAAGTGCTCGACAGGCTTCGAAAACGAGTCGCCCGCGTCCGGCCAGCGATCAAAAACATCTGGCGGCTGCATCACGACAATGCGCCGTCTCACACCGCGCTTGTCGTGTCGGACTTCTTGGCCAAGCACGGCGTGGCAACGATTCCGCACCCGCCCTGCAGCCCGGACTTGGCACCACCGGACTTCTTTCTGTTCCCGAAGATAAAGAGGAGTTTGAAAGGAACGCGATGCGGGACTTTGGACGCCGTCAAAGAGGCCGTACGACGTGTCTTCGAGAGGCTCCCGATGATGCCTTCGCGGGAGCGTTCCAGGAACGGGAACGCCGCTGGAACAAGTGTATCGACTCACAAGGGTCCTATTTTGAGGAATATTAGCTTAAGATATGTAAAAGTGTAATAAATTTTTTTCCTGAGCTCAGTACACTTATTTTCCGGACGAACCCTGTACTTTCGTAGTACATGTTTCATAGCATTAGGCTCAGAAGGTTGTAGATTTTTCAGAGTATTAAAGCTTTCGATTAATAAAAGAAGCAGAAGGATACCCAACTGAAAGATTCAGACCGACAAATGTTCTTCTACCGATGCCAATTCAGAATATCGACCAAGAAGAAATCTATCAAGCTATTCTAAAAATCAATTTGAAATATGTCGGTGCGGCTGTTGCAGGTGATTGAAATATAAGACCTGGTCTTCAGTAGTGACTTCACTTCAGTATTATTTCGTGGTTGCATTTTTACTTTCTTATCCAAATTTCTCTGCCATTGGCTGTAATGGATGTCAGCATCGCATAGCGGTGGGGTAATATGTTAGGGTAGATCGAAAACAAGAAAAAATTATTCCAGAGAACCTCAACCTTTGAAACTTAAATCTATCAATATAGATCTATATGAGGTTATCTATTAAGAAATGACTCGCTTTTCATTTAAGAAACTGAATATTTGCTGACATAGTAGATTAGTACCTTCAGAAAAATCGCCAATACTTTCGATGAATGAGCACGAAGGAAAGGCATTTCATGTATTTAGATTCGATTGAGTGCCAATCGATAGTGTTCATCTGAGAAAACAAGAAGTTTATGCAGCGATGAATCTATTTTAGTTCAAGTGGGTGGGGTTCGTGATAAATCTCTTAAGAATTGCTGTAAGTGTGATCGAGCTTCATACGTGTTTTTCATGTAGAATCCACGTTCGCATTAGATTCAAATGATTCTATAAACGCACATTTATAAGCATATATTAATAAATTTGAGATGATAAAGCTGATATGACCAGCACATCAGTTTCCCTGTATTTTAGGTACTTTTATTCAAGATTCCAACTTTTGAGAATGAACAATATAAACTGCTACTTGAAACTGTTTTATGGCCTAAATAAAGAGAGGCATTACATGAAACCATAAAATGTAAAATATTATTTGCAAAAAAACCCAAGATTATAATGATTAGTCCGTCACGGTGAATATCCATGCATTCAGCACCAAATTCAATGCTTGAGGTACATGTCAACACTAATTTAATATTTACCTATTTCAGCAACATACTGAGCTGAACGATACGGGATAAATATTTTTTTGCCAATGTTGGTGGAAATTCCTTTGGGAGATATCAGGATATCTCACCCACCTGTGCTCGTTTTGCTTGCATTCTCAAGGGGGAAAGGGATAAACAGCAAAAATGGGCGCTAAATCTACAACTGCTCCAGCTCGCGATATTATCGATATTGGCAAAACCAAAACACGTTTTATTAGCCACAGCTTCTTCGGAAAGAATCGTAGTTTCCATTTGGAGAGGATTTCAATCCTATTTCCACTTCTGAGGTTACCAAACGCCGGAGCCCATCCTCCCAACAATGGATTGGAACTGGGGTTGAATTCCCTATTGGAGTATTGAATTGGGAAAGTGGCTGCTATAACGATCTCTCACGCTGAAGACCCGGGTGATGAGAGCGGCAGGGCTTTTCAAGGGCGCCGGGTGTTCATACAAACAGGTTTACTTCGGTGAGTATTCCATCACAATTTGAAAAGAAGTCACAAACATAATTAATATTTTATTTATTTTATAAAAAAACATCGGGCACCATCCTGATGTACGCGGCTACTAAGAGAAAATAAATCCCCACGGATTTAATATTTAAATCTGTTTTAGAAGTTTGAAGATCCCATAAAAGACCACACCCCAGCGTTTCTTACATGTTGACGATTGTAATACTATTATTGCGGCCGGCCTCACATTCAGATTTCGCACAAATACGGCCTGGGAAGTTTTAGAACATCTGCACTTCGTACTCCAAACAATCATACAGGAGCCTATCAATGTAGGGTGGAACATTAGTGTCACCTAATGGAATACCTAGGCCTTGATAATTAATAGAGGTTTGATGAAGTAAAATATTTCTCCTGTCATCATGTGAATTGTAAGGGATAATACAGTTTTACTCTACACGTAAAATACGGGATGTCCAGAAAGGAAGTTGCGTTTTCAAGTCAAATAAACCTTTTGACAAGAAAACGTTCTATCATATACTTTAAAAGGTGCATTCTCAAACTATTTTTCTACATAGTCGTTATTCAAGCTGATTCATTTATCATATCGATACAATAGGTTTTTAATTCTTTATAAGAAGAAATCTGCCGCCTCACATGTTAACCATTTGTTTATACCATCATGCAATACTGCGTCAATGTCAAACCGCTGTGTTACGAGCACGTCTAGCGAGAGATCCGTAAACGTAAATCGGCGATTTACACGAATTTTTTCATTAATTTTCACCGTCTGTTCATCTGTCATAAGGCTAAGCCGACCACTGCAGTCTTCGTCGTGAACATTGGTGCGGCTAGAGAGTAGGGCAAATGATTACTTAGGGGATGATCAGTTTGGGTTTAGGAAGGGGAGAGGTACGCGTGATGCCATTGCAGTAATGAGATTTTTAATCGAGAGGAATATAGAACACAACCGGGAGGTATTTGCCTGTTTCGTAGATTTCGAAAAAGCGTTTGATAGAGTGAATTGGGAAAAACTTATGAGTATATTGCAGAAACTAGGAATAGATTGGAGGGAAAGGAGGCTAATCCGCAACCTGTACATGTCTCAGACTGCTCAGGTGCGGGTGAGAAACGGGGAGTCAGGATGGGCAGTGTTAGGAAGGGGTGTAAGGCAGGGTTGCCCATTATCACCGTTGCTGTTCAACCTGTATGCAGAGGAAATGATTAAAGAGGCATGGGAAGAACTGGAGGTAGGAATGAAGGTGGGAGGGGAATTCGTAAAATCAGTTAAGTTTGCTGATGACCAAGCTTTAGTTTGTCAGTCAGCCAAGGGGCTGCAAGCATTGCTGAGTGAATTGGAAACTCAGTGCGACAGGTATGGGATGAGAATCAATATTAATAAAACAAAGGTTATGCGATTTTCTAGAAAGAAAAAGGCTAAGCTAAACATTAAAATAGGAGGGCAAAAACTAGAGCAGGTAGAACAGTTTACGTATCTCGGTAGTGTTTTGGACCAACACGGTCAAAGTAGTGGGGACGTAAGGAGAAGAATTGTGCTAGGCAAAGAGGCTTTCACAAGGAGGAGGGAGTTGATGACAGGGACGTTGAGTAAGGATGTTAAGAAAAGACTCGTAAAAACTTTGATATGGAGTGTAGCTATGTACGGCACGGAGACGTGGTCATTGGAGCAGGAGGATAGACGTAGACTGGAGGCTTTTGAAATATGGGTGTGGAGAAGAATAGAGAAGGTGAAATGGACAGAGAAGAAAACAAATGAGGAAGCACTTGGTATGGTGGGCGAAGAGAGGGGTTTGTTGGGAGAAATCCTATGGAGGCAGGAAAAGTGGATGAAGGGGGTATTGACTGGTAGTCGGATGTTGAAGACTATGATAGAGGGGAAAATGTTAGGCAAACGAGGAAAGGGAAGGAGCAGGATTGGGATGTTGGACTGGATGAAGGGAGGAACCACAAGTACTCAGAGATGAAGAGGGACCAGGATGTTGCGTTTTGCTAGGAGTCACAAATTATATAATTAGTAGTTATGTCCATCCAAAAACCTACCTTAACCGGTAGATTACCTAATAATAATAATTATATACATATATATATATATATATATATATATATATATATATATATATATATATATATATATATATGTGTGTGTGTGTGTGTGTGTGTGCGCGCGGAAGACTTCGTAGGAACGAGAGGTAAGGAATGTGATAGCGCTCATGATGTGAAAAATAGCGAGAGATTCATTAAAAGTGCCACAGAAAAGGGAAGCAAGTTATATACAGGTATATTACAGTCCTTTTATTACTATCCTGTATGCAAGTAAATACGTTGGTTGTGCTTATGGCGCAAACCTATAAATTATATTATTTTTCGACCTACAATTTATCTAAATCTCTAATAATAGACACTTGTTTTCCCATGGTAGTACTTCGGTGAGGCGTGTTAAAATTTTTAAATTCATGTGCACAACTCGTTTACTCAACGATCCATTTTAAGAAGATTTTTTTACACCATTATTCTCAAAATATACACTTTAAATTAATCCCATGACTCAACTCCATTCACGGTCTTTCTTACGTGTTTAACTATATAATGATTCAACCATCGCATGTTTACGCTACGGAGTAAAGAGCAATCGTGCAGTAATTGCAACCGTCCGCCACTCTCGGTAACAGGGACGGAAATCCAAACGAACATTAACGCTAGTCAACATTTTCATTACAGGGAGCGGCGAGTAGATAAGAAAGCGACAGGAGCAAAACACACAGAGAGAACTTCAAGGACGGAACGTGAGAATAGTTGGAGCTCTTCCGGGTTCAAATTGGACCAGTGCCCTTTAACGAAATTAAGGCCAGATGTAAGGAATTAAATTTGCACACCGACGAAAGTGCGTTATTGACATTCGTATGAACTGTTGCTTGTCTATTGTTGAAAATTCACAAGGTGAGCAAGTTGCTATTCACGTTTTCCTCCACTAGCGTCTTATGTTAAACGGAGTTATAATTCACTCTCTTCTCAATGAAAATATCGATAGTAATTGGTAACATCAAGATGTCACCCGAGAAGGAGAACCGGCCCCGCACCTCTCCCACGTGTTTCATTCGGAAATGCTTATTTTCCTCAACCAAACACTTCTTAGGATAAAACTTCTCAGCGACAAAAAAATCTTAACAATGAAGGGCGGTCGTAGAATTTTTAGTGATGGTCCCTCGGGATAGATTTGATTCAAGATCGAAACAAACCACTCTTGCCATGTATTTCGTTTTGAACTGACATAAGGTGCAATCCAACTCGGGCCTCCTCGGTTCATTTACAAAAGATATTATGTCAACCTTATTCGATACGATTACAGTCCGTGCGTCATCAAGTAGTACATAAAGAATTTTTACGACGACACTATTGCTCCCTTACAATTAGAGTGAATTTGAGACAATAGCTGTCTAGGCGGTGCCTTCGAGGATTTTCGTATTAAGAACTTGGCGTTGCGTTAAGAAAAAGTGCATTCACCATGAATTTCGACAAACGCGGTAGAATTTCAACTTGACGCAACTTCAAAGTACTGCACAAGGACTGCCAGCGGCCTATTCTCTAAGCCTTATAGCTCATATTCCCAAACTGTTTCGTATTGCGACCCCATTTTGTAATATCAAAGGGACCTGCTAACCCTGTTACATCCCAAAAGGTTTTCTAGAACGGCATAAGAAAAAACATAAAAATATCCATATTTTTATGGGTTATATTTGAGGGTAAAAATTATGACATTATTCAAACTTTTAGACGTTTGTTTAAATTAAAATTGATTATAAATCAATACGTTTTTTGAGCTTAATCTTTTACCTGGCGACCCAAGGAAAACCCCTTTTCGACCTCATTTAGGGTTATGACCTTTGGGTTGGGAACCCGTGGCCCAAAAGAGACATGAAAAACTTGGCCCACTACTTCTCAACACAAAACCTCGGAAAAACAGGTGTCCCGTCGATGCAATAATGACTATGGGAATATTCCGAGGTGGTAACTCAAAATACCTCGGCAGGCCGTGAACCTCGTGTCCGACACGCTAGCCCAGAAATGAGGCAACGGTAAACACGAGCGTGTTGGTGACACCTTCCTGACATGCGAGGACTAAACCCTCGGATTTGAACTGAGAACCTGAGAAACGTTAGACGGCGAATATCAGCTCCTTTAATAGAAATGCGTTTCCACGTTTCGATAGAACACCCATCAATGGTGAGCCTCTTGAGCAAGATCTTCTGCTAAGCTCTCTTTATTGTCTTCATCATGTGCCTGAGGACATCATCAGCCTTTAACAATACGATGAATTTGTCGCTCATGTTCTAATGCTTCCACGGGGAGAAAGGCCCGCGCCAGATCTGTCCAGCGCCCTCTCCTCCACCTGGAATGGAAACGTCCTCGTCCCTGCACTCTCGTGGTTCTTCACGAGACGCAACAGGGTGGCTGTGCTCTGGAGCAATATGCATATTTCACCCGGAAATACTCTGTGCTGATGAAACAACACACTCAACGTCTCTCTAACACCTAGAATTTGATAGATAGAGAGATACACTCTGGCGACGGAAGATTTCTGGTGATCACAACGATAGATGGTCGTCATTTTATTTAGCTTCCTGTCTAAGTTTTGCAATTAATTTTAGATTTATTTGATGCAATAAAGCAGTGTTGATACCACAAACATAATCATGTCCTTCATAGACAGCTGAGAACTCCAGAATCATTTGATACTTTTTCCATTTTGCGGTTAACCTTTCCTTAACCCCGGCCATTTCATGCATTAAATGCTTAATATGAGTATTCGATGTTTAATACCAGTATTCAATGCTTAATACGTATATTCAAGCGTCTCACCGTCATATAGTTTACGAATGATGCTTTCGTCAACAACACGAATTTCCACCTTTTTCACCCGATAACCTGCCTTTTGTCAGGTGGATGATTACCCGTTCAGCAGGAAATTTATGTCACAAAATGTTACAAATAACAAATGCGAAATGGATATTCGACCACTGCGACGACTCATGCGTAGAAATTGAAGATTAATGTGAAGAAGCAACCCTTGGATGCTTGATATCGGCGAAAAATCGTGGGATAACCAATAGTCTGTGTCGTTAGCGAAATAAGCCATTAAAAGCTCGACCTCGCACGCAAGAGCACGCATCATCACGGAAGGCCGTCCATCCTTCGACATGGAGAGATTGGGAGCTGGGTGAGGGGGAGGGGGAGATATTTGGGGGACAGTCCCATTCAGGTAGGTCGGCCGAAATCTACTAGTGGAAGCGAGAGTCGTCATCATCCTGGGACCTGGGGGAGTGAGAGGAGGGGGAGGGGAGTTGAATAGGTGGAGGAAGAGGCGAAAGAGGAAGTGGAAAGGGATAGAGAGAGAGAGAGTGGTGCGGCCGGGGACGGCGGGAGGCATAACGATCGGGATGATCGTCGCAGTGCGGCTATGTGGGGATAGACGGAGGGTGTCTAGGAGGCGAAGGAGGGAGGATTTAGGTGCCTATCGGGGGGAGAACACCGTATTTATCCAATCACAAAAGACCGCTAGCATTTGAATATATTAGGGATGTGGGGCATTGAGAGCCGCCGCGACAGGGCACGCGAAACATTGGTTTGGCCACGCGGAAGCTATAAATTCGTAATTTTTGTTTGCAACGAATTACTGGAGCGATTTCTTTGGACTGTGGGCCATTTAGATCCCCAAGAGTGCCACTTATGGAACACTACAATGAAAAACAAATTGTTGATCCTGTAGAAGGACTGGAATTCAGAGCCCACGATCGATAGACTGGCGCGTTACTCTCAGACCTAAAGTGAACGGTTGCAAAGTAATACTTCGAGGGCTTGGTTATCTTTGGAAGGTGGTCACAGATCTCGATAAAATTGATTATCCTTGGGTATTGGATATATTTTAGACTAACCTTAAGTGTGTTTAAAAATGATCACCTGGAAGACTCATGGCAATAACATTTTTTAATGAGTAGGAGAATAAAAAGACAATAGTGCACAGCTATGAAAAAGCGCTACAGAAGAATAGGAAGAAATGGACATATCACGCCCTTCTGGTAACCGAAGACATCCCAACGTACCATAGCTACTTGCGATTTATATGGAAAAATAAAAGGAAAAAAAACTGCAGTTGTATAGGTGAAAGATACTAGATATTTTGTAAGCTTAATTGTGCTCGGACAAGGGAAAATGACAACTAACATTCAATTTGGGAGTACTGTAACAGATTCGGATTGTACACAATAAGTCAAACCCGCATGGAAACGAGCAATTAAATGAAGTTAATCTAAGGAAGAGATAATTTAAGACAGAATAAGAATCTTCAACAGATTTAGTTAGAGAAGACTAAATGGATCCACAAAAAGACATTTATACATTTATATTCTATCGTTTTATTGCCTTACGGAACAATTGTTTCTCAAAACAAATTTTTGAGACTTGGCAAACAAAGCACCAACTTTTCACAAGCTACTATGCACAAATCACGTAGTTTCAGGCGTGATTTTGTGAAATTTGAGCATACTGGTGAAAAATTAGTGGCACTTTTTCACTTGATATTTATATAAACCACGACCGGTTTCGAGATACTACATCAAATTGACCTGAAAATGATGAAGCACATCGAAACCGGTCCTAGTTTATATAAATATCTCGCGGAAAAGGGCTACTATTTGTTCATTATTAGCTACTATGTCCATACAGAGAGAGAGAGAGTCAAAATTCTGGAAAGTACATGAATAGAAGAAAAGGTGGACCAAGTTATTGTAAGAACTAAGGAATATAATAATCTCAAGGAGGTGATTATATGGAAGAAGTTTGAAAAGAGGACATTTACAGCTGAGAGTGGCGTGAATGGGCTGAAATATAAGCAGATTTGAATACAGACAGAAAGTGCAAAACTGATTGGCATTTTATTATTTAATTATACGAACTGTATGAGCCCCCTCGCACAAATATTCACTCAATTAACACAACAAAGACGAGTGTCATAAATAAAGACATTCCCAAAGGATTTATATAAGGCAAATTGAGATGGGAATGGCGAATGTCCCTGATGTCGCCAGTTGCTGACCGCAATACCCTGCATTACGACGACGAACATCACCTTTAGCGACCGTATTAACAAATTTTGGTTAGTCAGTCGTATAATTTCTTCTCGTGCTTTAAATTAATAAATTAAAAATACTCGAATACGCGAAGTTTTCAGAGAATTATTCGTACGGGAGTTTAATAATTACTTATCCGCTTGGGCACTATTACATTAAAAATTGTTTGCAATTGAGATACGTCGCAACCTATCTCATGAGTCATGAAATAGGTTGCGATGAGATGAGCGATAGAATGAGATGAGTCATTTACAAGAGGGGGTAACAAATGGATGGGAGAGAGAATGTAGTTGTGAAATATTAGGGCAGAATAAAGCTTCGTCTTCTGGATAACAAATGAGGGCTTCCAAAAGGCTAACGCAGACAGTTAATATACTCGGCGTTTTATGTGGAACAAAATAAACATCACAGAAAGTTTCCAAACCGTGGATTGCATATCATGAAGAGGCTCAAAATTTTTATAATACTTCAAAGCAGATGGGCGAAGCAATTTTCGCGATTATTTTTCGGAAAAATTTAATGTTGCGGGTTTGCGAATATTTTGGGGGTCATATTTTATAAACCTAAGGACTCTTAATGAAATTTAATTTTTTACTTGATTTCAATAATGGTAAAATTTCTCAATGCTTGTGAGAAAGCTATGGATACTTATTTTTCTAAAAAGGGATACACAACTGAATTTTCGTACTAGCGGCAGCTCGATGGTAACAAGCTGCATTCATGTTTGTCACGCGCGATCTTATAATGCATGTATTTTAACTAAAATTATGTCTCAAAAGTTAAGTTTTGAAACATTTTGAAGATTCTCTTGCCTTTATCAAGACTGATGGCTGGAGAGGATTGAGTTTTTATCACTCAAGCTAGAAACAACCCTTTACCATATTCGCAAAGAACATTTTACTTTATGAATTCAATCATGAGAAGAGGACTTAAAGTTGGGTGAATTTCGGATGGAAAATCTAAGAACTATCAGCCATTTGCGTTACAGAATTGTACCCATTGTCAAATAATTACACTGACGTTATCGGAATGTGAAGTTTAGTGCACATATTTCTATAACAGAAACCGTATTGGGTTCCTCATGACTAATTTCCTGTACTAATGAATCCGGCTAGACAGCCAAAGTTTTCTTTGCGCTACTACGATCTTCAATAATTTACATTTGAAGCAGCATGATTTTTTCGCCAAACATGAAATATTAATATAAACTTTTAGTGACCCATCCATCAGCGTAAATGTCCCGAAAAGTTTCTATGATCTTCCACGATAACTTATGCGTCTACACTTTGAGCCAACATATTGGAAGAATATAGTTAAGTAGAAGTAAAGGTAGATATACTACCTTGATCAAAAATTTCCCGGAATTTATTCAGAAAAATAAAAATACAAGTTTATTCATCTAAATCTATATTGTCCCCTTCAAAGTAATCCCCATCGACTGCAACACACTTATGCCAGCGCTTGATCCAATCCTCGAAACATTTTTTATATTCGGTTTTCGGTATGTCCATCAGTGCTTCCTGCGATTTTTCCATTACTTCCTCTCGGCTGCTAAAACGCGTTTCCCGTAATGGTTTTTTAACTCGATTGAACAGAAAGAAGTCACAGGGAGCCAAATCAGGTGAATTCGGTGGCTGTTGGATGGTATTTGTTGCATTTTTCGTCAAAAAATTACGAATAATGATAGCACTGTGCGACGGTGCGTTATCATGGTGCAAAATCCACGAGTTTTCTGCCCACATTTCTGGTCTCTTTCGGCGAATTGCTTCACGCAAACGTCTCATAACGCCCAAATAATACTCTTTGTTTACTGTCTGGCCTTCTGGCAAAAATTCATGATGCACTACACCGTTGTAATCCATGAAAACCGTCAGCATTGCCTTCTTTTTTGACTGAAAACGACGTGGTTTTTTTGGTCTCGGCTCATTTGGTGAACGCCATTCACTTGCCTGATGTCTGGATTGCGTGTCGTACTCATAAACCCACGTCTCGTCTCCAGTAATGATCCTTTTGATGAATGTGGGATCGGATTCAGCCTAGCAAATCATGTCTTTTGCGACGTCAACACGGTCTCTTTTTTGCATGAAATTGAGGTCTTTTGGCACCAACTTTGCTGCTACACGACGGAAACCCAAATCATTAACCACAATGTCTTGGGCGGATCCATAGGCAATGTTCAAGTCCTCCGCTATTTCTCTGATGGTTAATTTGCGGTTATTGACCAACATTTCTTTTACTTTATCAATTTTTTCACCGACTTTCGATGTTGATGGTCTGCCACTGCGTTCATCATCTTCGATTGACTCACGACCACTTCTGAACCGCTCGTGCCACTGGTAAACGACCGTTTTTTTTAGAGAATCGTTGCCGAAACACTTTTCCAACATTTCCAACGTCCGTGCGCCACTAAATCCGTTTTTACGCAAAATTTAATACAAGTTCGTTGTTGCAAATTTAAATCCATTTCTGCAATTGTAAAAAATCGCCAACACACACAGAGATAGATGTACTCTTGGCTACGTAACTTTTGCAAATGTCAAGTTATGACACTAAGATTTAAAGGGAATATCAACAACAGATGTACCAATTTAACAAAAAAAAAACAGAACTCAAATCGGAACGATGGGAGCGCCACACGGTGGTTATTCCGTGAACTTTTTGATCAAGGTAGTATACCAAGTCCTTTCCATAAAATATGTTGGTTGTTTTAACTTTTTCAACTTGCGATCGCGAATACTATTATAGTAAGACAAGCAGCGAATCTGTGAGTATCTCTATTTCATTTCCTTCACGCCAGTTATCTAATTTGTTGATAAACCGTGAGGCTTTAATAGATATATTTCTTTCGGTTGCTGAAATAAACAAGGACAACCTCACAAATGAACCCTCTACCCTCCAAGCGACTAGGTGTGGCTTCCTCTCCTCATATTTGGAAGTTGCCCGTGAGTCAATACAACACCACGTCCTCCTCAAAACATAATTTCACAAACCTAGCAGGCTTTCTTCGAGATTTTTTCTAATCCCTTAATAAGAACTTTCTTAGATGGATCCATATGTCTCATTAATGTACCGTTTCTATACATTTTCCCACTAGCATTATAAAGCCAGTTTGCTTTAAGGAGGATCCACATATGCTTCTTGTGTCATTAGCATTTGACCTTTCCCAATACGCGAAATACAATCAAATCCATTTCTCGTATGTAATGCAATGTGTGGAAATTTAGTCTACCAGTTTGGATTGGTTCTGATTAAAATGGAATGTGTAATATTTTTAACAGTCCAGAAATCTATCTAAACTACGTGAAGTAATCAAAAGTATGCTCAATTTGACAAATCTCTATGAATTAGCACATCATCGACAATAGCCTAACTCTGCTGCTGATATGGGAAAATTTGCCGCACAAAAACTCTGATGAATTCTCATTATTCCATTTTTCCTTTTAGAATGTGAGGATTAGGTGCCTACCACAAACTTTCAGAACGTATACTCTTGTACCTGAATAGGGAACTGCTAATGCGAAATTGATTTGCTCACCGTGTTAGTCTGGTAGATAACGCAACCTCCAGATAGCCCTAAGGTTGCGGGCTCGATTTCCGCCACGGAAACGGCTGCTTTGGTCCCTATGATAAGATCTTCCGATAAGAATTAATGTCTTATGTGGATCCAAGTACCCATTCAGTCATCAGAAGTTACGGCAAGCAAAAACATATTTTTGTTAGCATGATTATCCCGTATCCGAGCGCCCAATTCTGATTTCGCCCTCGAATGCGAGAAACGCACCATCTCATATCTCATCTACTTCCTTCCTCAATCTAAAATTCCCCACAGTCGAAATTCAGTAGAGATATTTCGGCGGTAATGGAGTACCAGAGAAGACACTATGGTTGGCGTTTTGAGTGAAGAGTAGGGAACGAGACGGAAGGGAGGGAGGAAGAAGAGGCGAGAAAAAAGTTAACGGCGCGGCGGCGGCTCAAGAAACGACGGCGGAAAGAGGAAGGGAGAGATGACGGATGTGGGGAGAGGCGACGGGGGTGCCGGCCGATGTGAGCGGCCGGAGCTCCGAACGCAATTTCGGTGAAAACCCTGGAGAGGCGTTTATGCAGATTAAACTCAAGCCTCCCACACTTCGGGGACGCATCAACCTTCTTATGCAGCCGTAGAGGGTCGCCCAAAAATAGTCCCGCAATAACATGCTGTGTACACTCAGGGTGAATTATGTCAGTTATTCCACCGAACGCCTGTTAAACCGGAATACAAGCTGTGAGACATGTTGTGACCGTAGGCGGATGGAGAAGATTTGAAAGAACCATCACGAAAATGTAAGGAAAATGTTTAGGGTTATAGGTAATTTCAAAGGAATGACAGTTTCTCACTATTTCCGTCATTGACACTTTATTACTAGACACGTTAAGCTCACAGAACCGTGGGATTTCAAATCAATAAACGCAGGGCAAAGGTTAATGCCATTGGAGTTGGCCGAGGTGAAATTCCCATAAAAGATGAAAATAGCGAATGGGTAGAAAGAGCATTTGGAGGGACTGTATGATGGAAAAAAATAAACGAATATTTTAAAAACGATACCGCACTTGATGGTAAGTAATTGGACTTCATATTATGGGATGACATACTGCAGTACAATATTAGCGAGAAAACAAGACACCAGGAGTCGACCAAAAAGGCAGACAAGGATGAAATAAAAAGACTATTATAAAGCTGACAGAAAAAGCAACCTAAAGAGTCAGGTAAAATGATTATGATGGTCTACAGCTGGAAGAAAAAAGTAATTTCAAAGTAAAAATGGAAAGAAACGTGAGAAAAAATAGAATCTTGTGATTAAATACTGCCGGATTTTTAGTGACAAAAGAAGTATCAGGAAAATTAAATATGGAGGTCACTGTTTTGCAGTTGTGACGCGTTCGCAATGCTCGATAGAAGCAGTAGATAACAGAAGCTATAGGGATGTGATTATTCAGATAAAATAGAAATGAATTAAACAATTCAATTATGATGTCTTTCGAACGGAGAAAGTCAGCCGGGAGAGGAAAATTTTTCAATTCACGAAAATATATTTATTATCACTCTACTACTGGTTTACTCACGTAGGTGACATCTTCAGGTACTTGAAGATGTCACCTATGCAATGAAACTAGTAGTCGCGGGCTAAAAATAAAGTTATTGGAAATTTTAATGTATATTTTATTTCTCCAGAGGAACACTAATTGAACACGCTTTATCATACAGACTCTATCTGAGGACCATGAGGGGGATGCAGAAAATGGAATAACTACTTAAATATACAAAGAATGAAATAGACGACGCAAGTGATAAATGGCGTAAGCGCAAGAAATAATAAAAACTAAAAGAGATTTAGGAGTATAGATATTGCTCGCAGGGAAAAAATCCTAATTTATCGTTTAATGTTCACATACTGCTGATTCTGCTCCGTGCCCAATTAATTCTGATAGCGTTTTTTTCCCAAAATGTAATTTTTTTATGCATGTAATGAATGTGTAAAAAGAAAAATCAAGCATTGATGAAGTTAAAACTAGGTTAACAAATGAAATAAAGATCCATTACTCGATAAATAATATTATAATGAATTAGGAGTAAATTGCATTAACTCATAGGGACTGCTAAATGATATTAAATAAGACTGCATCATCAGTGACCTCTAGATCATTTCATTCCAATAATGAAGGCTAGGCTAGGATGAAATAAAAATACTATTATTAAAATGACAGCAGGGGAAGATCTAAATTACCCTACGAACAAAACAAGAGAAATTGGTAAATTAAAAAATGCTCTTTCTTGAACGTATGTAGGGAAAATAATAGTAAGTAAATAAAATATCTACAAATGGGGTGAATATGCTCTCTTTAGTAATATTCAAAAGTCATCAATGCTATTTAAAGGAAAGCACATATTTAATTTATCATATATTTATACATTATATTTATCATTAGAAGGAAGACGATTCAATGCTAGGCTGAACTTAATAAATAAATTCAGATCCGCATGTTTCAGCACCGAGGTCTCGCAAATTATTCGCACTCCAACATACATTGGTTGCGCTTGGATCATGCATATAAAATTCGGGAACAGGATGCCAGAACTAGCAGACTCAAGGGACAATACGAGATAGCAATTGCAGGGTTATAGATAGCAAAAATTCCACTTGCCACCTTCTGCGTCAAGGGAATAATTAGGTCTACTCAATCGCATGCACTTTCACAAACCTCGTGTGTTTTTTTGTCAAAACCCATTCTTTTCGCATGACCGCATTAAAATGTCATTAAATAATGCAGGGCTCTTTACAGTATTGCTTGCTCTGCCTTTTCTGTTTTTAAGTTTCCCCTTCCATCCCTCATCTCTATCTGTGGGAGAATCCTCCCGCTACCTGCAGCGTTCCCACATTCCCTGCCTGTGTCCATGGAGAGGAGACCGTTTTATGTTGCATGTCCATGAGGTGGTGGAATTTTGCCTTCTTACTTTTAAAACTCTAGCTTGTACTTTATTGGATAAATTTCTTAAGGCATCCTACGGTGCAATTAATTGTTAGATGATATATGTATTTTCATGCGCATAAAATGAAAGGATTTTGGCATGAATGTACATGTCACTGTGGTTATATGGTTACATGGATGTGTTGAATTTGCATGTGATTTTGTCCCCTTTTACAGGTGGTGACCTAACACCCCCCACCAGACGCCCTTGCGGGGTATTGTGTGGATGTAGATATATTTCTTGCAAAATAAATTGGAAAATCCTCAAGAAAACGCTGTCATTTTAACAGATCAATAAATATAATGGTCTACTTAACGCTGCATTTAACAATAGATCTCATATTGCCTCATCCATTAAAAAATAAATAAAATACAGATAAAAAATAAAAATGAAACTCAACGATAACGAATAATTCCAGCATGAGTTTTGCGAAAATATCACAAGCGTGCGGAAAATCGTTGGTCCTGCATTTTAACACTAGTCAACTCTTCCTTTAGAAAAAGCGATTTTTTTTAGATCAAGGGCCCTTTCTCTTTTAATTACTTCTCGCAGGATGAAAACCCTGAAAATCTCAAGGAAATGCTTTTCACCAAATGGGGTGCAAATATGACAGCACGCTGGAGACTTGCTGCGTCGGAATAAAGGTTTATCTGGCAGGGACTGCTGGGCACAGAGAGCAAGAGGTGAAATGATAAAAGATGAGCTTTGAGGAGGCTTGCAGGAGACAACCTCCCCTTCACTCCAGCTTAATCGACCACTCAAAAGGGCGGGCGTGCCTGGGGTCGGGGCAGAGGTCAGAGGAACCATCCATCAAAAACACACCGGAACTTGAAAATGACATTGCGTGAGAGCAACAAAACCTCTCCCCCATAAACCTCCTAATCACTCCGCACCGCTTCCTCTCCAGACGATTCAATTACATTCACCGCCGATGCCCTCGCTTCTACTCTCCTCCCCCCTTCATTCCCTTCGCCTGAGCCCAACCTCTTTCCCCCAGGTCACTCTCCCCTCCCGCCGATGCCGCCCATTCATCCTCCGCGCTGCTCACGGACAATCCCCTCCCCTCCTCAACTACCCACCCCCGCGTACGCACTCTCTCTCTTTCTCTCTCGACTCCCCTCTTACCCCTCCCACCGCAAACCTTCACCTCCTCCCCCTTTTCCCCGCACATCTCTCCGAAAACCACCGTAACATCCCCACTCCCCCGTTCCCATCTCTCCCGCCCTTCACAAATCCCAGTCATAGCTCACGTCCAAATGGTCCCGCTAAAAACTTCTACAACTCCTCCTGTCCGCGCCAGTGGAGCGCGAAATGGAAGGGGTGGGTTGAGGGTCTGGGCATCACGGGGAGGGGGTCGTAGGAAGACGACCGAGGGATCCCAGGGATTTTGACGTGGGAGAGGGGGTGTGAAACGCCTTTTCCTTTAAAACCATTCAATGAGTTCGGATTGAAACGGAAAGGGGGACGGGCACATGGCGGGGATCGTGAATAAAACAAGGAGAACAAAAAAGGAGAGGTCGGAAACTCTTTTTAGAGGACGCGCTTCAGACGCCCTCGCTCCCTTTTTGCTCCAGCGGAATGGAAGGCGATGCGGCGGGGACTCGATGTAGGGGCTAATGCTCATTTTCATACATTCCAGCACATTTCCATCGCCTCCATTTATGCATTCGTTAAAAAGATTGTGAAAAGCAAAATAAATGCGTGAAGATGTGCGACTCTCCCTAGTGCTATATTTATGTATATTATCACTTAAATACTATGGTGTCTTTCGATACAGTATATATATACTGAATATGAAGGTGGCACCAGCAAACAGAGACAAAAACACACAAAAAAGAAAAGAAACTCACTCATTTTCGAATTTTCGGTGGTACAAGACACTTTTCTCAAGGAAGAGAAGGAGGGAACAGAGGAAAAGGTTATAACAGAAGGGACTGGATACGCTGGATGGAAAGGGAAGATGGGGAAAGATTTGCGAAGGGAAGAGTTGGAGCGGAAGAGGTTGCGAGGGGAAGAGTTCCTTCCTTCTCTTCCAAGAGAAAGGTGGCTTGTACCACCGAAAATTCGAAAACGAGTGTGTCTCTTTTCTTTTTCGTGTGTTTCTGTGTTTTTGTCTTTGTTCGCTATTGCTAACTTCAGATACATTATTATTCACATCTGTGAGACTTTCACTTAAGTTTTATAAATTGTTGCTTATTGCAATCAGCCTTCGTCGTCTTCGGTCAACGTGTTGCGTCTTCGGCTCCAGTGCTGTAAGTCGCAACCATCTGTCTCTGTGTTCTGTCTCTCATTGCATCCTTTGTTACCTTTATTTCCTCTTCCACTCACTTACCGCCCCTATCACATTTACACCTATCATATTCTCCTCCCTATACATTGACATGAATATAATTGACCTCATCTCCTCGTGGCTACGATAGTTACTCTTGAGTTTCTTTCGGCGTGTATCACAGTCTTCCCAATGGTCTACGCACCAAATTACCACTTTCAGACTTACCACCCAACCTTGTCCTTTCTTAATGGAAGATGTGGAGCTATTGGCTGTTAAAGTAATAATCTCAAGGAAAAGATCCTAAGGCCAATAAAAATAATTAAGAAGAACTCCTATACCGGTATTTCGGTCACACAGGTGACCATCAACGGGGAGAAAATCAAATAGGGCACTTGAACTAAGAAGAGGAATGTGCACAGGCACCGTCCAAAGTCAAGTGAAGTTGACTTGACTTGACTTTGGACGGTGCCTGTGCACATTCCTCTTCTTAGTTCAAGTGCCCTATTTGATTTTCTCCCCGTTGATGGTCACCTGTGTGACCGAAATACCGGTATAGGAGTTCTTCTTAATTATTTTTATTGGCCTTAGGATCTTTTCCTTGAGATTATTACTTGTCCTTTCTTGAATATGCTAACATTCCAGCTCTCATTTTCCCTCTGTCACTTAATACGAAATCAGTACAATAATCTCATTGGCACGTATTAAAATTCAATGAATTCCCTCATTTAAATTATTTCCCTGGCCAACTCACATCTCCGACACAAAGTAGAAGACACTCTTAAGGCATCCTTGCGCTCGCTACAACACCGGCGTTAAAATTTTCTAACAAAGTTGTCCTCCTTGTGTACGTCTCACTTACGAAAAGTTCTCCGTTTACCGCTTCGTCAGGCTACTACTCCCCGTCCTCCCTCCCCTACAACTCTACAAACCCGACCTCGCGTCCATCTATAAACTTCCTCCGCCAACCTTTCGCTAGGATTTCCTATGCTCCACCCCCATTCTAAAGCCTCCATACCCACCTCCATCCCGCCTCTCATTCACCCCCACCTCAGAGTAAACCACGTGACAATCCTCGCGGACGTATTGCATTTTTGCCGGAATCTCCAGTGAAAGGTATTTTGGAATGCACAACCGTTACCCCAGCAAATATCCAGAGCCCTTCACAGCGCCCAACATAAATTAAAGCATGTTTCTGCCAAGGAACCCAATCCCCTCCCCTCAAATCATTGGGTGGAAATTTTTATAAACCTTTTCCTGTCCAGATTTTCCAACCCATCTTTCCTCAAGTCCCTAAATCCTAAACATAACCTGTCTCCCACCGAATCCTCAGACTTAAGAGTAATTAAGAATCCAAATATTATCATTACTTCTGCGGAAAAATGTTCAACGGTTGTAGTTTTAAATAGATCAGATTATATAAGTAAGGTCAACACACAACTCTCTGATACCTCTGCCTACCGGCAAATACCCGAAGACCCAAATTCCGCACTTCAGGAGGAACTCATTGAATTTATCGCTTCCAACGGGCCCAATGAAGGTCTATCTCCTTTAGACACGGCCCTCCTCTCCCCTCCCCACCCACACATTCCTCATTTCTACTCCTGTATATCCTTCGTAAGATTCACAAGCCTGGAAATCCCGGTCGTCCGATTTTATTCTCCCGTAACTCCCCAATGGGAAGAATCTCTGCATTTGTAGACCACTACCTAGAGCCAATAGTCCACTCCATACCGTCATTCATTAAAGATTCATGCTATTTTCTTGAAAGCCTAAAATCAACCTCTCTCCCTTCAGCATTCGAGATTACCATGGCGCCCATTGATGCCACATCCCTTTCTACATCCATTCACCAATCAGAAAGTCTTTCCGCTCTCCAATGCTACCTCTCCAACGCCCTAAGCCACATACGCAGCACTGAATTTCTCCTTAACCTTTTCGAGTTCATCCTAATAATTCCTTCTCCTTTAACAATAAATTCTACTTGCAGATCAAGGGTTGTGCCATGGGCAGCATGTTGAGCCCATCCTATGCAAACCTCTTTCCTGGTCTTAAAGAGAAAAAATTCGTGAAAAAACAATCCTGAAACTTCTATTGTGGCTAACATATATGATGATATTTTCCTTCTCTGGCCACATGGTACTGACTACCTGAAAACGTTAATTTTCGACCTCAATGCCGCATTACTTTTGGAACGCATCCCGTATCCCTACAGCTTCTGTTATCTACTGCTGTTATCGTGCAACGTGAACGCTTCACAACTGTAAAACAGTGACCTCCATATTTAATTTTCCTGATGCTTCTTGCGTCACTAGAAAGCCGGGCTGTATTTAATCACAAGATTCTTTGTTGTACTTTCTGTCGCCTGTAAAACAGTGTTTTATTTCATCAAAAAGAATTTTAAGTGTTTGTGCAAATCTGTTCAATAATTTACTCAAAAAAAATTATAATTGCATTGCGTTCGGAATGCACCCAGTATGTATGTGTGTGAGTGTGTGTATATCGAAGATATATATAGTATATATATCTTCGAAATGGAACGCTCTTTGGTAACGCACAAATATATAAAAACTTGATGTTGATTTCTACAACATATGAACACAAATGAAGGACACTCACATATGTAGTTTTGACGTTTCAACTGCACGACCGGCGTTATCAGAATCAGATGACGTAATCAGATTCTGATGACGACGGTCGTGCCGTCGAAACGTCAAAACTACGTGAGTGTCCTTTCTTTGTGTTTATATGTTTTAAAAATCTATATAAATATATATTTATATATTTCCTTGTATAATGGCGAAAGATTACCAGGGAACAGACTTTTCCCTATTTTGGGCTGGGAATATATGCTGACTGAAAGAAGTCTTCTGCCAAAATTCCTCACTCATAAATACTGCGTACGAATGAATCCATTAAAAAAACCATCCTTTCGCATTTTCCTAAAGCCTTGCGTATTCCTGTAGAGAATACATCAATCCCCCAGCCATGACCGGTTTAATTTCCTGTCATGTATTTTAACGCGGATTGAGGAGGAAACTGACGAAAACAAGCTGGAAGGATAGAAAAATTAATTACTTGCATAACGCGGTAGAAGATGTAAAAGAAAACAGATTGGTTTTAAAAACAACCGGAAAAATAAGGGCAAAACTGATTGGACTTGCTAGTAATTCCTCACATGATACATATTATCAGTTCCTCACAAGCATGTTCGACAGTATAAAGTGGTTGGAAAGAAACCAAGAGGACGACCAATAGCTGCATTATTCAAATTATGGGACAAGAAATGAACTTGATATGGTACTCTCACTTGAAAGAAAGAGCTACGAAAAGACCGGCGTGACTTTGACTTAAATATGACTGGACATGGCTTTATATATATTTCCATATCACATTATAAGAATTCTTGGGCAATAAGAATTCTCTTCCAATGTCTAAATTTCCTGGCATAGCACATTGACCACGTTTTTCAATACATCTATATTATTTTCGTGTATACTGATTCCTATTTGGCTCAATTAATTATGTTCACGTCGAATTTCGGATAAAGTGTATGGATTTCTTTCTTAATTATAGACAATAATTACTTTCCTCTACAAGGCACGCATCTCACCCTGCCCCTGGAAACTCTCCATATCCTCTAAGCGCCCCTTTCATTGCATTCCTATCGACCAATTTGCCTTAGTTTATTATATGTCAGGGGGATCGAGATGGTGCGGAGGCTAACGTACTGGCTTCCCACCCTGAGGGCGCGGGTTCAAATCCCGGCGGTGTTGAATATTTTTCAGAGGTATCTCGATCCCTACTTGAGGTGCTTTGTGGAGGGCACTTTGAGTGAGTACGCCGTCCGTCGGATGGGACGTTAAGCCGCGGACCCCTTGGCGCCTTTCGTAAAGAGTAGGCTAATGCCGACGCCGGGTTTCTCTCCACCCTTCATCCTTTCCTGTCCTTCCCCTATGGCGCAAATGACCTTAGCTGTCGGTCGCCTCCCCTCAAAACTACTACTTATTATATGTCAGTTAGTACTTTCTTCTTCCAAATTCAACTTAAAATCTACTATCTTACTCTTCTCTAATCCATGGCTACCTCATCCTTTAGTTATTTAATGCTCCTGTTATGTCTTTGGCTTTCGTTATCCCCTTTTTGAGATAATATCACTTAATAACCATTTTGTTCCAAACAGAATTCTGTCCTTTTGGCTAAGTAAATATGATAGGATAATAAATGCGAAGGAAATGAAGGCAATGAGGTTTTCGAGATGTTGTTAGGCTGAATTCCACAAAGTTGGAGCTCATAAACTAAAACAAGCTCACATATCTAGGAATTATTTTAGACGAAGATAGGCAAATCAGTACAAAAAGGACAAAAGAACTGCTTTAGGCACAATATATTTTCCAAAAGGATGGAGTTAATAACAAGGACCTAAGTTATGATCTAAAAGACGGCAGTGAACAATTTGATATTAGACACAGTTTTGTACGCCCCAAGAACTAGTTTACTGAGGAAAGAGAGGCTACATATTTGCGTTCGTTGACACCGGGATGCGTCTCCCTCCACCACTGTCTTCCCGTGTTGGATAAGTTCCGTGATTGCCAGGACACATTATAACATTGTATCCATCATAAATTTGATGGAGAAATTAGTGAGGTCGTTTCCCGCTGCCTCACAAAATAATGTTGTTAACCTAACTTAATCGGGTTTTTTTTCTGATACTACGACTAAAAGGCCGCCCCACTGAGATATACAGATGCATTTGCAGTTGCCCCAATTAGGGGTAGAGACTGAGGGGCGGATTGCCTTCCGTCTGTCTCCATCCTTCGACCTAACAGCCACGGGTGACCCTGCCAAGAAGATTTTCATTGCTTCAGCATGGATAGTTTTAGAGGCCAATAGAAAACGACCTTCCAATAGTTAAAAAGTAATAATAAGTATGAGGAACAATGAATGCTCTTTTTTTTATTCATCTCAAAAGGAAATGCCCCGTGGTTTCTGCAATAGAAGTGAGTTTCAAATGGTTGGCCCGTTATCGTAAGTCAACTCTTCATTTTTCACCCTCAAATTAATAATGGCGTTAAATTATGTGGTATCAATAAAAACTAAACATGCAGTATTTCCCACACTGCTTGTATGATGAAACGCTATAGACTATGTCTCAGATATTCATAATTGATCCAGTTTCCTGATAAAACTAGACGAAAACAGAAAATGAAAAGGGACGACAATATTTTTGTTAAATGCACTTAACGAAGAACTAAGAAAAAATATGGGAATATGAGAAAATAATTGGTGTTTCATTGCGCTTTTCTCAAGATTTTGTGAGCATTAAAAAACTTTTAAGCGAAGAAAATTTCATCTGCGTCTGGGCGTTACTCGTTGAACAGGGATACACGTAGTTCTCGGACACTCTGCCATCCATTACATATACTTTATTTCGGAAGTGCCATAAAAAGAGAGACGAAAATTTTGTACCATACAAGAGTCTCTGTAGCTTTGAAATTAAGGAAGAAGGGGGAGGGTAGTGGGGGACGTAGTCGCGGTAAACACTCGCGAAAATATCACCTACGCAAAGGGAGTTATCCACGCTAAGGAGCGCTGCGTGCGCGGTGGGATACATGGCAGGAAGAAGCTCTTGGTAGCCTTCCAAGGGAACTGATCCTGGCAAAGAGGAGACCGATGTGTTGATGAAGAGAGAGGGTGAAAAGCGGAGGGAATTTTGGAGGAAAAAATGTGGTCCCGGAGGAGGCGTTGGGAGAGGGAGGATTGTGAACCCGGAAATGCAGGGGAGGAAGGGAACTGGCAATTGAATCCGCATGGCAACACGATGCTGGCCGACCGGAAAAAGGGGACGCGAGTGGAGAGAGGAAATGAAGCAAGGCATTTAAGGGTGTGCGGGGATGTGGAGTGGAAGAAAAAGGGGGAAGGATTGGGAAGGACCAATGAAACCAGGCTCTCCACAGCACGATAGGAGATGCGCAGTTTCTTAAAGATGCACCCTTATACTTCACCATTGCCAATGGGTTGAGTGATGGATCGTGTTGGGCGTGGAAAATTTCTTTTCTCCCCATGGCTGATTTTTTTCGTGATGAAGGAACACCGAATCCCACACGCAATGAGATCCCAGGGGAGAATCGCCTTTAAACCAAGCATCAACTCAGTAACTTCCATCTAGCACTTTACTAGACTTCAAGAAAATTCTTGAAATCTATATTTCCATGTCTTATCTATAAATATATTTTCTTTGAGTTTTGTATGAACAAGTCCCGATCATATGATGTCTGGTTAACACTGAACAAATAATAACACTTTTTCACAAGTTATTAATTTGATCCATGACCGGGTTTGATGTACTACATCATCTTTAGGTACCAAATCAGGCGTCAAATTATTATATAGGGGAAAATTATTATTATTTGCCCATTATTAAGCTCTAATCCACCATATCACGCCTGAAAATACCCAATATGTCTGGTTAAATCTAATCGTTAGTTGATGTGAACGTTAACTTAACGAGGAGGTTACCACCAAATCCAAAATTATAAACAAAGAAGATTTGTCATTAGTAAATGTGAACTATGTAATCATATTAACATCATCTGTCAGTTATTGAGTTATTTAATAATCAGTTTTGAACCAAACTAGCGGGGATAAAACTGAGTTTTGGCCTTAATCGGAGGTTAAAGTTAATCTTGAGTTCAACTAGTTTTTATAAAAGCTTTTCTAAGTTTCAAAATGCTTCTGCTACTGTCACAAGCTAGCATTTATCTAAAAAAAAGAGCAGATAGGTAAAAAACATAAGTGCTTCTCAAATTTGTCGACGCTTTTTTTATCATGACTGAGGAATTAAATGCAATCTAAAATAAAAGTGTTTACTCCAAATGGTATAAGAATAAAAGCAATTTCGGGAGGTTATATATTCCCTCCTTTTTCATTATTCAGGTACATTACACCGACTAAAGTGTGAAAACTATTTTTCAGGGAGAAAACCGGATAAAATAGATGCGCCGAGTAATAAAAAGTTATACGCACTCTTAGCAAAGAAACCTGTGAAGATTTCTACATCGTCGTAAGTGCTCTACCGAGTGGTAGACCGTTGTCGTTTCATTCGTTTCCCTCTCGGACATCTTCCTTGGTCTTCTTATATCCGCGAGTGTCATGCATTTCATTTACAGACAACCACTGGTATGTACGACATTTATTTACTGTTTTTTTGTGTTATATGACAGTGATGGAACTGCTCACTTAAGGAAACAAACATCCGTTGACAGGAAAAATCGAGTTCCATAAAGATACTCTTCCATATGGGTCTGCATAAAAACAGACCATCATTTTACCGTGAGGCATGAATCCAAACGACATATTTTTTTCTCAACTAAAATTAGTCATCGACGTAGCTAAATATACTGTTATATTATGGCACTACAAATCGCAAATAAAATTTGATAATATGGAAATTGGTCATGTCAGTTCAACTAAATGCATATTCAAAAGTATATCTCTGACAGTATTATTATGATCCACTTGCTTCAGCAAACTTCCACAGATTTTCTACTGATTTTTATCAAAAAAATGAGAGGCTAACGTCAACGATGTACCAAATACTTAACGTCACACTTCAGTATGGTATGTAAACAGTATGTTAATGCTATTTTTTTACATATTAAAAACCTAAAAAATAAGTAATGGTAAGGACTTTTTTTAGTTGTATTCCCACACTTTGGACAACACTCGGCAAATAATGAAATGAAATAAAGAGTACGCCAATTGAAAAATCATCGGCGTGGCATTCACTATTGCAGCCAAATAGGGATGCCTGCCGATTGGGTAAATACATCAGTGTGCGATGGGTCCATTGCCAGGTAACACATCTTCGATCAAGGAGGCCGCGAAAACACCGCTTCCGGGCATGCTTAATTATTTCGGAGTGCAGCTATTCTGTACACTATGAGAGGAACAGAGTGAAAGACTCTGAGTTTGTCGATTTCTTCACTCATGGCTGAGTGGTCAATCCATGGGTCGCCGCCGAAGACAGTCAATTATTTCTTCAAATCGATGGGATGTAAGCGACATTTACTTCACTGCATTTTTACAGCCAGATATTCGGTGTTCCAATACTCACAAAGGTGGTCCATTCCTGAGTCAATCGAAGAATCTATGCAACCTCTTCTTGACTAAATTTTTAAAACTTTTTTCTACATGATGGTTTTTCCATAAAATATTAAAGAAATGAACAAGAGATCAAGCAATAAATCGCCGCGGACACATACGCATAAGCTCAATTTCTTTGTATTGATAAATATTTGTATTACGATCACGGTATGATCACAGGTAGGTCCCACTAGTCGTGGTCAACGCCCACCCGGTCCCAAGGTCGTGATCAAGTGGGTGAGTCTTCTTGACCACAAACTGCAGTGCTTATGCAAAGCTTTAAGTTCAATGACACATTTTCATTAAAATCCATATGATGGAGATGATGATATTTTTTCTTGTCTTTTTCGTAATTTGAGTCGTCTTCGATTTTCATTTCCACCTGATTCGTGTTTATTCTTCACCGCAGAACGAGTAAATCAACTTCCCTGATCGAAAAACGTCGCGGGACAGAGTGTAATATCGGACAACAGCGCTCCACTCTCGCTACAGACGATGAAACATCGATAAAATATTCTTTTGGAGGAAAATTCTCAAGCAGTGAACGTAGCGACATGGGCTTGTTTCCTTATCGTGAACGTTGGTGTGCTTTGATCTATCTAAATAGCATTAAAGCCTATTTTACCGGTGCTGGGCCGCTTCGTGCTCACACCATGGTCGTAACTCAAATGTATATCTAGCCGAGGAAATTAAGCTCGTGCGTAGGGTTCCACGGCGTTGATCAGTTGGCCTCTGCATACTTCCGGGTTCTCACCAGGGTCGTCGGCTTGAATAGACACATCTTTCACAAGTAATCCAACCAACCTTCAGGTCGAATGCCCTAAAGGCAGAGATGAAGAAATTGAACTTTTTAATTGCTGGGAAATATCGAATAATTTTTTCCTAGAACTATTTGCAGGGTGCACAATGTAATACTAACGCATCATGAGGAGAGTTAAAATCAAAATTCCATCTCATATAAAACGTGACACTCCGCGGTCCAAAGTTACTATTAATGTATGCTTATTTCAACAAATTTCATTGATAGCCTCGAATCACGCTAAGTTCTATCCATCTATTTGAGCATATGTTCCCGTGAAAATATGTTTTGAACCCCTGGGGTTCTGTAGACTTCCATTAGGGATAGAAAATTATTCATGCACAATCCTGGGTCATAATCATATAGTTACACCAACTTATTTTCTTGTGCCCAAATAGGGCTTGTTACGCCTTCGCTTCCGTCTTCCCTTGGGAAATCGAATAGGTGATTTTATATGAACTGAAATTATTAGTGGTTGGACCAATTCCCTCTAAATAAGAACTAATTCCAATGATAAATGATAGAAATATTTCAAATGTATTTTCCTTGTGACTTCAGATAATTAAGTGACAGTTAAGACATGGAGACGACGACCAGTTTCGGAAATCGAGTATGCATATAAATAACATCATAATGAATCGTTCTGAATAGCAATCATGAACACATTTAATTTAAATATTCCATAGTTACGATAGATATCTAAAATATTTTTTCCATAAAATGTTTCATGGTTGAAAAGGAGTTTCCCAGGTGAAGACAGTATTGATTCACTAGCTTGGGCACTCACTATGAAGCCTTTCAAGTTACGTAAACTAATCTCGACTCCATGCCTCTCTCATTATTTACATCTCAGAAAGTAGGACTTAAACGTACGATGAAGTAACATTCGAGGTCTGCAGTGGAAGGATCCAAGGACGAGTATAGAAAGAAGAAAATTAAAACCAGAAGAGAGAGCACCCACGAAGGACAGCTCAGGACGAGAGCGAAGGAAATGTAAGAGAATATAAAAGATCCCGGAATATTGATGTATTATTTCAAGAATAAAATAGCAGATGTGTCCCGGTGAAAATGATGACTTCATTAAAACTCATATTAAAAATACTATTCAATAAATGTTAACTGGCCTTTGAAAATAAGTATATCTTTTCTAAAAGGACACGTAAAATTACACGCTTTTGCAAAAGAACATATTTTCTTTCAAGGTAAACTTTTTAATTCTTATTTCGTGATATTACAGTATTTTTTCTCAATTATTGAACTAAACACTGCATTTAAATTTCGATTTGATTAGACTGAAAGTTTAATGCTATGAGAACTATGGGAGTATTTATTACACGGTAATTTTTAGACACTTACTATAATTTTATGACACACGTGTCATTTGGCAATTATATCAATTAATTAAATTATATTTTTCATTTTTTACTAACAATAACGTTTTAGGGAATGAAACAGCTAATGGGTTTATTGACCTTAAAAAAAACAAAATTTTATTTTAATACACTGATGTACTGTTTGATAGAAAGGAACTTTCCTATCCGTTAGTAAATTTTAAATGACCATAGAACGAGCTTAACTGAACTAACTCAGAACATGTTTAATGCTTAGGGAATCCGCATTAAAATTTTTAATAATTATTTTTTTGGATTAGCGTATTATTCATTATGATGAAACAATGAACGTTTATTCAAATTTACTCGTCTAAAAAGTTGGTTTATAGATTAATACCCATGGAGAACAATAATTCGAACATCATAAGGAGAAACCAATTTGGAAACTAAAAACCTGTATTATTATTGCACATTTTATAAAAAATTTGATTCTATTCAAACCAAAAATCATTATTTGGGAACAGTTTCTATTTATTCAGTTTTATCCTTTCTTAGTTTTGTGAACGGGAACGACATTGTTGCTTGTAATTTTCTTATGAAGAAGATACTGAGAATAAATTATCTTGAAGATTAAACAATGGAGAAATTACGCCGTTATGAAGGCAGATTAGAGCATATCTCTTTGAGCAAGTCAATATGAAAAGCATTTCAGAATACGGTTACGGATTTCGGGAATATTACTTGAAAATTTTGAAATAAAATTACCAGCGTTCCACTCCACAATGATATTCAAGGTAATAGATTAAAACATTTCAGTTCAGTTCCATTGTGGTTATAAATTGTACCAATTACTTAACTTTTAATGGAGCATATATAAATAGATCGCTCCAGAGGTTAAGCTTTTTTATAGCTTACACAATTTTTTTAAAGTTATCATTCGATAATGAGGGCATTAAAAGTTATAGTGACTACTCGTCACTGAAATCTAATCCCAATTTTAAGCGAACACATTAAAAACAATTTTTAGGAAAGAAACGGCAAATCACCTCAATCCTCTTCCAAAGCTAGGCACAAGCATAACAGATAGTACTGGGAAACGCGGACTAATCCAAAAGGTGCGGGTGTCTAACCCTGAAGTAGGGAAAGCAAATGCTCTGCAGCCATCGCACGAATCCTTGAACAGCGAATTTGACTGCAGACTAAAGATAATCTAGGAGAGGTTCGACACTGTCATAGCAGCTTTGAACATTTGACAGGTATTGAGGAAAAGAAAGTAGAGAACATCCAACGACCGATGAAGATAAGGAACATATCTATGTATGCTGAGGCCGTGCGAGGTGTGGTATTGGAATGATATTAGTGTTTATTGGATTATTGGTATTTCCCAAGAATTGAGATGCTAAATATAAGGGGATAAAAAGGGGAAGGTGGATGAAATAATAGAGCGATGTAGCTTTGAGCTGATGAAAAATGGGCAAGCTAGATAGCAGGTGATAAAAATATGAGTAAGGGCCAAAGGATGAACAGTTGAATAGAGTGAAGTTATATAAAAATAAACGATATCCGCAAACGTAACACTAATAAAATAGAAAAGGTAAAGGTGATGAAGCCATGAATAAAAAGAGAGAACATAATAAATATAATCTAGAAAAAGACGTGGAAGAATGTACACAGAGTATTTGGAAGATGAAAGTAGGAAAGCTAAAAAACAAAACTAAGACGAGAACCTAATAGGATGGAACATTATGGAAACGTTATAAAAAGACTAGTCCCAGGATGTTGCGTTTACAAAGAAAGTTTTCATGAATTGAGATAACCGTAGAGCAGGAAAAATAAACAATAAAGAACTAAGACAGCCGTTCCAAAAATAGTGATGCGACAACAAAAGTATGGAACCTGATAGGCATTGCATGAAAATGGAATAGATATAAGTATGGAATGGGATAGTGAAGCACTTTACTGAAGTTTTCAAGTTATTAACAAAGTATGAAGGACAAAGTAAAAATAAAATAAGTCTATAAATTAGAGCAGCTGAAAATATTTCACCAACCAATGTCGTGTTTTAGGCGAATAAGGAATAAATATTAAGGATATTAACAAATTAATTGCGTAAGTTAGATAAGCTTTTACAAAAAGAAAGTGATGGATGACAAAAAACTTAAGCGTAGTTACATAGTAAAAATAAGTGAACACGTATGGATGGAGCATAGTTTTCCACAGCTGGGAAACTTAGAGATGTTGAGGCAGGCGTCTATGCGTACAATTGAAGCTCTTGAGGCTAGGCTTTGGAGAAGATTAGAAGGGGTGAAATGACAAGAAAGACTAAAAAACAAATTATTAGCCATGTAGGGGCAGATGGAATGTTGCAGAAGCTTGAAGGTTGAGATTTGAAGACCTTAATAGAAGAGAGAGCATTGAATAACCGAGGAAGAAGAAAATAAGATTAGTCTTGTTGGCCGGAATGAGTAGAAGAAGACGGTATGTGCCGCACATGAATGGTGTGCTCTTCAATATAAGCAAAGTTAACGTAAATCCACGAGGGGTTTAAGGATGTAGACTCAGTGGCACCACACGGTTAAGGATTATCTTTAAATATATCATGAAATATGGGCAAATCAAAATCTGAGCACATACTAATTGATTATGATATTTTTACAACCTTTGAATGGAATTATTTCTCACATATATTAGAACAGCATTTAAAAACCTAAACCCATGCTCATGGCCTATTGCTGTCAAAGAACAGTGAAGGTCGTTAAATTTCGACATAACTGATTGGCGTTAATATCGTTCACAAATGCATATAATATGGAAAATTCCCAATTCTAATCAAAATCATCAATGCAATAGTCTGAAACTATTAAATGTAGGTTTTGAACAGAACCTAACTGCTAAAATCTTCGTTTTGGTACTTTTTAAGATACAAAATCGTTAAGGCACATCGGTAATTATAACAGAAGCGTTTTTAGCGTATAAAATATGCATAAGCATTTCATCTATGGTTCAAAACAATTGATGGATTTTGCCAACGAAGTGAAAATTACTTTCAAATCATTGCATTGCATCGTAGGATTCTTGTGGTTCTTTAATAACTGCCGCAGGCATGGCCAACGACTTTGCCTTGGTTTAGGCTGATGAGCAAATTAAATTAACAATTTTGCGAGTCACAGTGCGATTCAAAACACAAAAAAAAATTTGTCCCTAGCTTGTACGGTAAAAGCATATACTGACATGCAAAGGAATACATAGACATTTATCTAATTCATTATATCATGGCATCAAGTGATGCTTTGGCATTTCTAGCCGACATTGAAGACTATGCCTAATTATTTTATTATTTCTATTTATTATTATAAGCGGTAAATAATATTTCATCTTTTGATGCATCATATCGCGTCAAATTGCCAAGCGTAATCCAATTTTCCTCTTTATTTGAATGCCCTATCGACAACGTGATGGAGCCGGCAGGTTAGTGGAAATGCAACTTTTATGTGCTTCCCTGATGCATGGTAATCTTAACCACTTCACATCGGGATATTAAAAAAAAATTATTTCAAATTAAACGATTTGCTATGCTAAATAATAGAAAAAGAAAACTGAAGTCCCTTTAATGAAAATATACAGATACTAAATTCTGAGAAATCTTATGATTTCTGGCCCTGGATTGAAGCCAAGGATACTCAAGTGTTATTGAAATACATTAAATGATTCGTAATTATGAAGTTTATCGGTCATATTTATGGCAATAAGAATGGTACAAACATAACTCAAAATCACTGAGGAAATAGTCGTTTCTGAATGTTTAATGACAAATTTTTATGAGTCAAAGGCTAAAATACGATGTGTACATGCGCAAGTATAAAAGGTAAAGAACGACATTTTTCGTTCAATATTTTTTACTCGTTTTGGCTTTCACTTGACATGAGCTAGAACTACTGGCGAATTATTAAAAAATAATTACCGATGATTGAACGTCACCTTGGAAACAACAGGTATTAGCTCTTAAGAATTCACCCTTTATTTCACAAATCTGGGGCGGAGAAACAGTAAAAATAATCGCATTTTATCCCTCCGATTTTATTATATGATAGGTTTTACCGGTGAAAAATTTAAAATGCCACCAATCAAATTATTTTACAAATTAAGATCACGTGGGATTTCAGGTCTTTTAAGGTTATGACCATAAAGCGGGTGGTGCAAAAGATCAAATGAAAACGAAGAAAATGCCGAAAGGCGATTGGCAAGAAGAGGAAGCGGAGAATAACAGGGTTTCAACTCAAATACGATCTCTAAAAATGACTCTCGCTAACGTACAGCTTCACTTTTACGACCACAGTTTGTGAATTGAAACCATAACGACCGCGGGGAAGTAAATGCGGCGCCATTACACGCAGCGCCAGACAAGTAACACAAACGAGCACTTCACACACGCACGAGAAAGTTGGTTCGCTAACCGCGAAGGGCGGGGGAGGGAAACCGTTGACTCGAATAGGCACGAGGGAGAAGCATTTTTTTTTATTTTTAGAGGTCATGGGGACGGAGTAGAGGGCACGAAGGGAGGGAAATGGAAGAAGGCGGGGGATGGCTGCGGGGAGTAGGATGAGGATATCCTCAAATATCCCAGGTCTGTGAAATAAAAGACCCGTTCCACGAACCGCAAACTCCGCCCAGATACCCTCGTAATGTTTACACTCTCCTTCCGTCAAAGAATGAAACGGTGCAGCCTCGGCCAACGGAAGGAGGCGGCAGAAAAAAAGTGGGTGGGAGGGAGGGAAGAGAGGTGGCAGGTAAGGGCAGACGGAGGTGAGAGGGAAGTCGGTCTAAGGCGGAGTTGGGATTCGGTGGACTTCTTTTTTTCGGGGACGCAGTCAAAGGGTTGGTTGGGTGGGAGGTTGGGGCCGAGGAAATTGGCGAGCCCGGAAGAAGGCGAATGGTAATATCATCCGTGTTTGTCGGCCTGAGGGAGAAGCGGCATATATGAACTTAGAAACTCAGCGAGTTGAAGCAAATAACTCTTTGATAAGGGCTGAGGATCACAAACGCCTTGTTTTTAGCACCCTCTACCTATGCGATAAAAACGCTAAAGACGGCGTTGATAGTTTTGCCACCCTGCTGCATATGGTCGTAATAATCTTAGGGAAAATGTTCTTTAAAAACTATATCATTTAGCAAGATATGAAGACACAGTTAATAGCAATTTATTTCCAATGTTCCAATGTGGAATCGGGCGAAAAATCCTGGGCAAGGGAGTATTACTTTAGTTATAGAATACATAACATGGAGAAAAAACGGTATATTTTAATGGAAATGTATACAATTTGGTGCATAATAATTTTAAATCCAGGCAAAATAAGTAACAAGTTAATATGGTTCAAAGTATAAGAAAATTTTTAGTAATTAGCTAGATTAGAGAAGTACATGCAAAGAGGAATAGCGAGTAACATTACGACTCTGAAATACGTAGAGACCAAAGACTTGATATCTATTGATAGCCGGTTTCGTAATATGAAGATGAAGGAGGTTAAAAACGAATCAAAATGTCACAAGAAAAAACCGAAGGAAATATATTGCGAAAGATTCTGCATGGCCATCGGAGAGAGAGACTCGAGGAAGAGATACCATCATCAAGGGATGAATGAAAGGATCACTGAAGGTAATTACAAGAGTAATAAAAGAGCAACTTGTAAGAGAATGTAAACCAGTCAGTCATAATGCATGAAACAAGAAAGAAGGTAAACGAAAGGGGATTATGAGATATATCATAGAGGGGATATATTAGATAAGCATCTTTCCATCCACCGCTCACCTTTGGATTTCATGACTTTATTTTTAAATACAGGGCTATTAATTGACTGAGAAATATGTTCAGAGTTAAAGGCAAATTCCAGACATACCAGACAAATTATTTTCAAAAATTCGGAACAGAGACCTTTAGATCGGAAGTTCATTCAATTATACGAGGCCGGAAATAAGGTCATTGTGACTCCTCTTGATCATGAACAGAAAGGTTCCAAGGATTCTCTTATTCGAGGTAAAAAGGAATAGGTTGCATATTCCTAACGGATATTCCTAACGGATAATTTATGATTGAGTTATTTTAGGGTAACACTTTTTTTGTGTACCAAGACTGCGTTCTCTACAATCGAATTCTTCAGAAGGAATGCTATAACAGCAGTCAATCCGAATATGAATCAAAAGTCTTTTGCTGCAGAAGACTACAATTCCCCGTGTACGCGATAGTAACAAATTCTCACAAACATAAAAGCTTCACCTCTGGCAAATCAATACTTTCAACGCCTTTCCCATTCAACAATCCCCTACCGTACACTAAGGTTCCAATGCAGGCATGCCCGCAAAAAAGTTTTAACTGCTTTAATGTTCTCATTCATCGATACTCATGGGAGTCGAATCGAGTTAAACACCCGGTAGGAAGAGGGGCGTTAAGCGTCAAAAACTCAAGGGTCGCTCCTGAATTGAAGCAGAGTGATGGATGCGGGGACGGGGGGAAGGAAGGATTATTGGGGGTGCTTGGAGAGGTTGAAGGGGTAAGCCGTGTCGGGGGTGGATACGAAGGAAGTGGGTGGGCGTGATGCATGGTTAGCGAACGAGCGTGTGACGAGGGGGGCAGAAAGGAGCGGAACCTATCTTCTTTCTTTCGTAATGCGGCACGAGGGGGCAGGCGTGAGTGGGGAGGCGTAACGTTATGTCCTAGGGAAGAAAGATGCGTTTCCTCACCCTGCAGGTAGAGAGCAGGCTTGAGGCTGTTTGGCCCCGGGGCGAGGCTTACCCCCTGCCAAGAGGAGGAGGAGGAGGAGGTGGCGGTGGAGGAGGAGGCCGCTGGCGACGTGGCGTTGAGCACCCTCAGCTGCACCCCTTCGACCAAGTCCAGCGCCAAGGGGATGTCTGCCTCGCCCGTGCCGAGTGTCACGCTGCCACCGACTGCAAAAGGAGAGAGAAAAAAGATGTGATGAGATGTGAAAGAATGTGATGATTCGAACAAAGAGAAATACACGAAATTATTCGTATTTATTTTTGTGCATAAGTAGATAAAGTAGATGGTACAATCGATTAAAGCAGCCGTTCCGCGATACAAATGATGACTTGAGGACAGGACAATTGGAGAGAACAGAGAAAAAAACAACACGAAATGCACGTAAATTTTCTGACTAACTGGATTTTCAAACGTTTTAAAGAAGGGTTAAAAGCCCGAAAATTTACATGCAATGGTTTTCCGTGCTATTTTTGGGTAGGTGTTCATACTATATACTCTGTCTTTAGGTCATCACAAGTGTGTGTGGGTGTGTGTGTGTGTCTGTGCCTATTTAAGCTTGATTATTTGTGTGCATGCATATCTCGTTGAAAAATTCTCCGAAGGAGCCGCATGAACTTGTAGGCAATAGGCACATAAAAATCAATAGACATATAACACAACTCGCGGTAAATTGACTGTAATTGGAACTGTAACTGGATCGTTCGAACCTAGAATTTTTTCGAGTTTCTTCTGGTGACAACAGCGGACGACCGTCGCCGAAATGTATGTGTGTGGGTCTATGTAGTACATCTAGTGTGAAATTGTGCTGATTAAAAATACTATATATATGTGTATGTATGTGCGTTCTTGTATGCATGTGTGAGTCTGGGTGCACACGTAAATGTATGACGACGCTAGAAAGAAAGACGACGTTTAGAGGGTACCCTATTTCGTAAGGCATCAATTGGTCAAGGGATTTAGACACTAATTATTGTCGTCGGAAAAGGAAACCAATGAAGTCTACGGTGAAATCATCTCATAAGAAACACTTCCATCCACACATTATCGTTTCCACGTTAGCGAATGAACTATACGTGAGTAGCGTACAACCAATGAGAGAAATTTCATCATTCGATGAAAGTTCTGTGGAAGATATTATATGACTACTACGCTCTGATAACTTACGAGTGCGGTTGCGTGTGCAGCATGTCTCAAAGGTGCGACCACAAAATAAGAATAATGTTTTTATTTTTAATGATAGTAAGCCTTCTACACTCTATTTCTTTCGTCCAGCAATTTCACTAGAGCACTGTTCATTGAGGATTGACCTATCTTTGATGACTAACGGAGGTTAAACAATTCCGAAAACATTAATGAATCGGTGCACAGCTTTTGCACACAGGACTATTAACACGCGCCTCAAGCCCCACTGGAGATCCCCCTCACGCAGCGGATCAAGCCAGCCGGTATACGAGTACCAGATCGCGTGCAGACTGCACACCATTAATTACATGGGACTGTAGCAGTTTGATGTCGAAATGTTCTTTCATCTTATTTGCATCGCAATTACCATATGCCCTGACCGTGACTCACTCTCAAGTTTCCATTCCATTTTAAAAATTCTCCATTCCTTTGCAAGTGAACTTTTATTTTATTTTTTTCAAATATTCAGTAAAACCTAAATCCGATTCAAGATCAGTTTTTATGAATGAGCCTCCAAACATGATCGAAGGCACACGCTGCGTTCTACGTATACTCATCGATTCCTTTAAAGCACCGGTCTCCCATTAGCGTGTCGACGAGTAATCTGGAAGGAAGACATGCTCCAGAATATTTCTCCTGAGTAGAGTACATCTTTATTCGTCCCTGACAGCATATTATCTATTGGGTTTTCAGATGGGTTCCAAGATAGCAACTGCAACTGGTGTTCATTCGAATCAGTAAAAAATAGAAACAAACACGCAATCGGATAAATGTAGACTTTAGTAATCATATCGATCGATTGTGGTTGATACGTGAGATATCAATGACGCTGCGATTAATGTTGAAAAACAGGTCCATTTAAGCGCTGAGTTAAAAAACTATAAAGTTTTTCAATTTTTCTAACAATAAAAAACGACAACGATGAAGGGCGTATACTCTGTTCTAAAAGTGAAAGTGTCCTAGAAAAAGCTATCCTTTTCTTAGGTCGGATCCTAACACGAACTCGTGGGTGAAGAGGTATTATGCAGGTAATGCTTGCGAACCTTACATGACGACACGACCTTCATTATTGAGAGTCTAGTGAAGGACCATGCAAAGAATTTCCTTTGGGTCCTAAGGTACCAGTATGCTGAATTAACAATGATTTCCTTAAGTTCTCACCAGCCTGAGAAGAGATTTCCCTGGACGAAAGAATCGATGTAGAAAAAATTTATCGACTGAAGTTCATTTTATAAGAAATTTAAAATAGAAAGCTACGAGTACGGAGTGAATATTTAAATAAAGCGAAGCTATTACTCATGACTTTCTGATAGGAAACCAGTGCGACCCCTAGTCACTATTTTGAGCAACAGCTCTGATAATTTCAAAATTAACCGGTTCCATGTTAGAAATCTGGTTTTCTTCATTCTCCGCACATTGAAAATAAATTTTCTGTCGCCTTATTTCAGAGGTTAACCGCTATATTTGATGGTTATTTAGACCTCGAAACATTCGCAGAACTATTTGTTTATGATGAATTTAAATTGAAACGTAAACCCATGCGGATGGAAATAGGACTGCTGAAAAATACTTTATTTTACCTTAGTTTTAGAAAGGCAGAAAATGATAAAAATAATCAGTTGAAACACTGTAAGAAATATAACTCAATGAAATTGCTTGTCAATAGACTGCGAACTTTATTTTTCGGTCATTTTAAATCTTTTATGTACGAAAAACTGAATGAAGGGTTTCGCCAAGCTAATTACGAAAATGGAAGCAAAGAATACACCAGGAATGACTCCTATATAAATGGAACAAATAGCAATTTAATCTAAAGTTTTAACTCACAGAAAGTAGCAGGAGACAGCAAGGGCGATGATTTTTTAAAACTTGAAACGAAGAAAATTAATAGTTATAAGGATTTATCAGAGAAGTTGTGCAGAGGGCATATAAATAAAAAACTGGAAGTTGTAATAGCTTAAGAGTAGTTACGATATGGATATAAAATATACATATGAAGTCTGTTAATACTAACATTGGCTATTAAGGCAGGCTAAAGCATTAGGCAAATGCACGTTTTGCTGAGGTAGTCTTTGCTTACCGAGTACTAGCAAGGGAAGTTATTGCTTTCGGCTGATTCCCGATTTTCAACAACTTTCATTGGCATCTAAAGACAGCGGAGATTTATCCATTTTGAAATTTCCGATGCTGTGCAGTTAAAAAAGTAAAAATTTAACTTCTATGGAAGTCGCCCCAAGCGATCAGCAGCCAGAAAACGATCACTAATAACCTCAAGAGCACAAAAAAATTTCTTTTCACTGATTTAACTATTTATCCTACTTCACTTGAATACTTTACAATATTCATGTTACTTTCCACTCAGAGCCTTTCTTTCTCATTATATCATTGTGATTTTAGTAATTGGGTAATTTTAGCTAACATTTGACCAAAACCTTGAAAAATATTTCAATTGTTATTCATACTCTGGTAAAATTGCCAATAAATTTTAATGCTACTCGAATGATCTATCACATACTTTTATCGTATTGTTGCTGAAATATGAAAATAATATAATATTGAAGGGAATGATTCCTGTGAGTGAATTTGAAAACCGTCAAAATTAGTTGAAATAAAACTTCTAAGTTTTGCTGTGGTCAATGTGTTCCTTAAAAATATCAGGTTCTGCAATGATCGGTTATACCTGTACTTGTAGAACACAATTCCCAAAAAATATCCCATTATAAATATGCATAGGCCCATCTCAATATTGGAGTAATACAGTCATCTGATATTTGATCTTGCATTGGTAAATTGACAACAGTTTTTCTTTCAATATTTTCGGTTTTCCATTTTGGAAGGCAAGTAATTTTCTGATCGAGTGGTAATTCGAATGAGCATCATTCACGATCTGTAAGCACTTAAAACGTCTTAACCTGGCTTTACCTACGTACACCTTTGGGGATCAGAATTGTGCGGTGAGTTACGTTCTGGCTTACCACCCCGAAGGTTTGGGTTCCATTCCCGAAGTTGAAAGAATTCCTATTTGGGGTGTTTTGTGATGAGCACTTCTGGTGGAGTACACCGTCCATCGGATGGTACGTACGGATGGACTCATTGGCGCCTATTGTACAGAAGTCTAACACCGACGCTGGGTTTCTCTGCACCCTTCTTTCATTCACTGAACATCCTACCCCAACCAAATTCCTATCTACATTGGCAAAAATTACCTTAACTATCAGTCATCCAATTTTATCTACTCAAAACGAGTACAATAATTGTAGCTATTTAATCTGCAGTTTAATCTCATCAAAAGGGCAAGAAAAACTGAGCAATATCAAAAGGTCAATTTTTACCAAAAGAATTGCCAATTAAAGGAATGAATCAATAGCAAATGAGATCGAATCTATGGAGGTCATTTCGGCTTGACAATATATAAACGTAAATTGGATGTAATGACCCTATTTTTTAATGTACTGGTTCAACGATCACTTTTTAACTAAGAGAGTTATCATAAAATTCCTAAATTATTACTACAATCATAGCCTACGACATTGATGGTAACTTGTACATATTATAAAAATGATTTTTTTATATAATATGACGTCTTTCATAGCACACTAAGATATTTGCCTTTCAAATTTGCCGTTGAACAGAATATATTTATTTATTATATTACGTAAAACAAACTTATAATTACATATATCTAGTGTTTATTAAGAGAAAACCAACTTCACTCGTAAGATTAAACATAACCTAAGTTCAGTTATCGCGTCGATGGACGAATTAAAAATTACTTCAAGAACCCTGGGAAAACACAACATGTCGAGAGTATTGACCTCGAAGCATGTTTTACAAGTTACCAGGCATTCCCCTAAATTTGTTGCCAGTCGTGTAACTGAGTAACTCTCACTTCAAAGCAAACAGAAATGTAACACTACATGCCACCCATTAATAAGCACACGCGTCTATTCTTAAAAAAAATGCTTCGATCCGTGGGCAAAGTGCGAGGCATCATCCTTTTCAATTTGCCCCTTGTTTAATGTCACATCGGTGACGGCGTCGTGTATAGGAAACAGTGCTCTCGTGTGACGTTAATGGAAGACCTGTTTACGATGTGTCTCCGAATTATAAACATGCCATATCTTTGGTTCAGACAACTTGCTTATCATTTATATCATATTACTTGCGGTAATGAATCATATCTAATTGCATACTGCCAACTTAAAGATAAAGGTTCAGTAATCCAGTTTTTATTTAGATTTTCATGGATGGACATAGTAGCTATAGGCTTCAATATCTTGGTCAGGAAATAACCCGAATTCTTCTTAAACTATGAGGTTGTCTCTCGCTGACTTGTGAAAGCAGTCTCAGAAGCAGTAAGACGCGGGTCCTCCATGAATACTTCATTCCACCCAATTATTTTAAGGAACAGATATAGCCTTTAACCAAAAAACATATCCATTTCACGAACGTTTCCCTTGAGTAATTTATCCCCCATGGATCGGGATTCTCGGTCACTCTGTCGGCAAAGAATAATCGAGGCCCCTTTGCCAAGCGTCGCCTTCGAGCTTCTGGAGGGGAAGGCGGGGATTCCTATTCCAGGGTCCCAACTAGTAAAGTGAGGGACGAGGGGGAGAAGAGGGGTGGGTAAAAATCGAGGAAGTATGGGCAAAAGGCATTTGTTTACAGCGGTCTCCATGGGAACCCCCCCTTCGCCGACACCATCTCCCAATCCTTAGTCAATATTGGCTTTCGCCTGCTCACCCACGTACGCCCACTCAATCGCGGTCCCCTACCCGGCCTCTTTCCCTAATGCCCCTCCCCTCGCCCACTTCCTCCCCGACCCTCCCGACGTTTCTTCCGACTCCGGTCCCCTAACAATTTCACCTGATCGGCGCCCTTAGCTCCCCTCCACACCCTCACTCCTTCCCTCCCTGCGCCGCTCTCGTCATCGTGAGCGCACTACCGTGTCCCGAACGTCTATCAATGCCACCGAATCAATCGACGGCCACGCGTTTCGAATCCTTGCGCACCTGCTAAAGGGCCGACCGGCTCGGCGGTGAATAAAAGGTGGGGCCACCGTCGCCGCTCGTTACACTTCGTGAAGTTCCATAGCCTCCTGGGTCGGCTGAGATGACGAAAAAACGACTCAAAAAGCACATCATACAAGTCTAATGGTATAAGGTTACAAGGAGGGTAGGGATGTTTCACCATACATCTACTTCGGGACGCAAAAGGGAATTTCCGCGAATGCCTTTCCAACACCTGTGCCAAAAGTTTTATTTATCATGAATAAACTCAAGCCTTAACATTTTTCATGAATAAAAGATAGGCTAAAAAATGGATAAGGAGGTTGCATATTTGTATAACATGGAAAGTGAGTGCTCTCCTAATTGCAACTTTTCGTATTTCGATATTAAGAATAATCAAACTTCTAGCAATGATACATTTATACTAATCTCTCAAATCTTAAGCAAAGATGACGATGAATAGACATGATAATTCTGACCAGTCTACTATGTATGGGCAGAATTAGAGGTTCAGGTATCTGATTCTATCAAACACACTCAAGGACTTCTGCACACATTGGCACAATATCCTCTTTCTCGACACCCTGGCCCTTTCTCAGCTTCTCAAAGGGTTTTTTATGCTTTCTACCGTCCAAAATGTCAATCAACTTCCTTCTCTTATCCCATTTACCAAACTAACCTCCTCCATCCTATCAACATATCCCACACGTCTCAGCATCAACTCCACACACATATTCTCTCCTCTCGAATTTCCCCCATCAACTTCCTCTCTTTCTTCATTCCCTTCTAATACTTCTCGTTTGCCCTCCACTTATGGCATTTTTTCACCTTAATTCTCCACATTCGAATAACATTAGCCTCCGAGTTATTCTCATCCTCTGTAGCCTAAGATCGAGCCAGATACAACGGCATACTACATGATATTCTTCATAAATGTCGTCATAACTATGAATTATTTTCCTTGAAGTTCTGGTCATCTGATGCAACGTTAACAATTCTTATTTTTTTTAACGCGATTCACCCCCCAATGTCCTTGATACTATGGCTGTTTTCCAAGATATGGCTCAAATACGAGGGTTCTCCCAGTTCTCATTTGCGGTGTTCCAAATTGATTTTTAACTCCGTTTTCATACTTCCTAAAAATGTTATAGCTTGTTCATTGTAACAGCTTGTAATTTTACGTAAAATCCTGTCTTTTGTTTTCTTAAAACCATTATATGCTCTTGGTTTAAATAGTGATGAATTCAATCTTTTCAATCTATGTACCGGTTGACTAAATGTGATGAAACCTGGAGATGACCTGAAGTGATCCTCAAGGGAAAAAAACTGTACACCTAGGATTTTTGCCGATTGCCATACACATGACCCGGTTGGCTAACTTCAATTTGGTGTTTAAATGACGCGTTGCATTATTATGAATTGATATCACGGAATAATCCAAGAAAGATGGATCCAAACGGTGACGTCATTTGAATAATTAACCTAGTCGCACACGATTTTTTCCCAATGCATGCATAACAAATGGCGTTCGGGGGACATATTTTCCGAATTGCAGCTGTACTTATGCACCCAAAATCGACCCAGCCTCTTAGAGTAATTCATTTGGAACATGATATGCTTTTACATTTAAATATGTACAATAACAAAAAACTTCCGTTTAAGTATGTTCATATCTATTTTAAAGGGATAGAAATTATCTTTGCGGACTCGAAATCTGTAGCTAAATCTCCCTAACGGAATTCAACTCATGAGTAAACTACGTAGTAAGCCATTCGGCAGATTCTTAAGCCGGTATACCTGAGGTAAATAATTCAAATCTGTTCCACAAAATACGAGAATAAATACTCGTATATTTTCATCGGCTTAAAATCCGAAAAGAGGAGATTAACCCTTTAAGGGATAAATCCAAGTAAAATGTAAGCTTGAAATATACAACACAGAACACTCGGGTATAGGGAGAGAAAATCCAGGAACCAATGTTATTAAGGCGCAAAACTATGAAATTCCGAAACGGATACTTCTCTTTTAGGCATTGAATTTTAGTAAAGAAGTTTTTCTTCATAACATCCAACCAAGAAAGAAAATGGAAAAAATATTGAAAACAAATAATATCATGGATAGAATTGAATTTGGTAGTGATATAGATACAAAAAAATCTGTTAGAGAGTAAGTAGAAATTTTTTGTACCACACCCTATGCTATCCAGGAGAAAATTGTATTATGTCAAAATTACTTCACGGAAAGATTTTGCCGGAGACAATAAATGAGTAAAATCAAGTTTTAACTCCTAATGGACAATGTACTCAACTTTTAAGTAATCCTTATGCTATGATAGTTTACATTTGTTAAAGGCATTAGAATTTTCAATGCACCATTAAAAATACTGTGATTTTTCACATGGATGTACGTGGTAATATATAGTAACATCAAAGTTAAAATGGACCATGATAATAAATCTAAGCCGTGGACTAGGAAAGTATTGAATAAAATAATATTAAGATAAAGCAATTTGGGTAATAAAAACCATTTAAAAGTTTTTTTACGTTACTCTGTGCCAAAAGCACTCGCCCTTGAAACTTAGAAATTTCAAAGAATAATCATGGATAAATAAAACTTGAATAGATTTCAGGTACCTTTGCCTTAATGCTTCATTTTCTGCATCAATTTAAACAACTATAGGCGCGTATTAACATAAGCTTTGTCTATTTCTAAGTTCATTATCATTTTTCTGATTTTTATTGGACAAATGTTGTATGTCGAAAGGTACAATGAGTGTATTTTCGTGATTTTACTTGAACTTTTTCGTATTATTCCAGACTTTAGGTAGAAAATAAAAGCAGTGTAGAGAGTTTTCTCATTCAACCCAAGGACGGTAAAATGGAAAATTAACAAAAAAGGAATGCTTCGGGTTTTAAAGAAAAATTCTACTTTTTATAACTCTTTAACTTGAAATCTTTCAATCAACTAATTAATTATACTAGGAGTTAGAGATAGAAATTTACGGAGATATTTACTGGACTGATTAGGTACCGCCACCATTATGACATTTTGGCGGTTTAAAAATGGAATGGGATAAAAGGCAAGAGTCAACCAAAATTCAAAACAGCGCTATACAATCATTATGAAAATTTCATTGGAATTCAATGGAAAACTTCTTGGAAGAATTATTCTACACTTAGAACTCCTATAAGTGTGCTAGTGACGTAATGATTGTTCATAAAACCACTGAAATATTAGCAAATGTGACCGACCATTGCGGCGTGCTTTCGGTTCATTCAATATTCGACCATCGATCGGAAACCCGAAAATTCACTACCGCACGTCAGGCTGACGACCGCGCCACGAGATGATCTATAATACCTCGATAATATTCATTTTCTTTTTCAACCACTTTCGCTCATCGATTATGCATCAAAGAGAGCTAAAAGTGAGGGGCCTCAGCTGAACCGATTTCTTACTGCGCATGACAATAAAATTCGCGACACTCAAACAGCCAGGGAAAAAAGTTGGGGAACGAGATGGTGTACTAGCTTCACACCCCGAAATCCCGGATTTCATTTTGCAGGATTTTTCAGCCGTATCCCAATTCCCGTTTGGAGCACTTCATGGAGAACACTTTAAAGTGGTATACATTGCCCATCAGCTTAGACGTTAAACTGTGGACCCCTTGGATCCTATCGTTTATAGTACGCTAATTCCAGGTTTCTCTCCACTCTTTCTCCATTTCCTGAGCACCATACCTTTACCAAATTACCCATCTATCCCTCATGGCGAAATCGCTCTTAACTTTCTGATACCTCCCTAATAACTAATAGCGAAATCAAGTTTATGTCGGAATACATATCCTTCAAGTAGTTTAACTGACGTAAGTTTTTTTATTAATATTCAAATGAATATAAATTAGAATGAAGACTGAAAGCTACTAGATCCTCCTGGTATGTTGACCTAGTTTAATTTCTCGCTACGTAAACCTTAAACCTAATCTCACTCACTGTACAACGCTGAATAATGTCACTTGCCTAAAACAACTCCGTATTCAAATTCCTCGCTTAATATCTAAATTCCGCAATCGGCAACTGGCAAAAGTTGAAAATAATCGATTCAACTATTGAAGTTTATTTTGGGGCAGACTGCTGACTGCATAAACCAATTTATCATCTCCGAAAATCTATTTCGCACGGAATAGAATGAAAATGAAGATTATTTTCACTAACTGGTGGACTTCACCCTTCATAAGACTAATTAAAAGCGCGTTCAACTGTTTTCATTTCATTATCCAAAAATTGGTAATTCAACTAATAATATTTGTAAAAGATAAATTAGTGTGGTAACTTCATTGACGATGAAAGGAAACGCCATGGGATGATAACATGAGAGGTAGAGTAAATGTAAGGTAGAATCTTGTCTTTGTTAATTTATTTGGTTTTCAAATCATGTATTAGCCAATGAAATTATTCTCCATAAATATAAATCAGTAAAAAAACATATCTGCAGATTGTGACGTGTTTTAAACCCGGAAAAGATTTTTGTTGCGAATAAAACTTCAGCGATCGAAATTGCAGGGACGGGTTACACGCCTCAAATTAACCTTTTTCGCAAGGGTAAATTATTAAGTATGGGTATTTTTATAGGGATTTTTAGAACAAGACAATATCGCAATAAATATTTTTTTACCAAAGAGGGTGATGTAAAGCGCTGTTATTAGGATACGTATCTATAAAAATACATCAATATGTCATGAATCTCAAAATAACTTACCTATACTTTGGTAATTATTTATTTATTTTATTTTGTTTCTGGGTGAAGTTAAAAGGAATGTGTTGTAAAAAATTTCAATTTAGTTTCCAAAGTTTTCCTGATAGTGTAAAAAAAATGACATAGCCGGCTGAATTATTGCGTCATCCATAATACTACCTTGATCAAAAATTTCCCGGAATTTATTCAGAAAATTAAAAATACAAGTTTATTCATCTTAATCTATATTGTCCCCTTCAAAGTAATCCCCATCGACTGCAACACACTTATGCCAGCGCTTGATCCAATCCTCGAAACATTTTTTATATTCGGTTTTCGGTATGTCCATCAGTGCTTCCTGCGATTTTTCCATTACTTCCTCTCGGCTGCTAAAACGCGTTCCCCGTAATGGTTTTTTAACTCGATTGAACAGAAAGAAGTCACAGGGAGCCAAATCAGGTGAATTCGGTGGCTGTTGGATGGTATTTGTTGCATTTTTCGTCAAAAAATTACGAATAATGATAGACTGTGCGACGGTGCGTTATCACGGTGCAAAATCCACGAGTTTTCTGCCCACATTTCTGGTCTCTTTCGGCGAATTGCTTCACGCAAACGTCTCATAACGCCCAAATAATACTCTTTGTTTACTGTCTGGCCTTCTGGCAAAAATTCATGATGCACTACACCGTTGTAATCCATGAAAACCGTCAGCATTGCCTTCTTTTTTGACTGAAAACGACGTGGTTTTTTTGGTCTCGGCTCATTTGGTGAACGCCATTCACTTGCCTGATGTCTGGATTGCGTGTCGTACTCATAAACCCACGTCTCGTCTCCAGTAATGATCCTTTTGATGAATGTGGGATCGGATTCAGCCTCGCAAATCATGTCTTTTGCGACGTCAACACGGTCTCTTTTTTGCATGAAATTGAGGTCTTTTGGCACCAACTTTGCTGCTACACGACGGAAATCCAAATCATTAACCACAATGTCTTGGGCGGATCCATAGGCAATGTTCAAGTCCTCCGCTATTTCTCTGATGGTTAATTTGCGGTTATTGACCAACATTTCTTTTACTTTATCAATTTTTTCACCGACTTTCGATGTCGATGGTCTGCCACTGCGTTCATCATCTTCGATTGACTCACGACCACTTCTGAACCGCTCGTGCCACTGGTAAACGACCGTTTTTTTTAGAGAATCGTTGCCGAAACACTTTTCCAACATTTCCAACGTCCGTGCGCCACTAAATCCGTTTTTTACGCAAAATTTAATACAAGTTCGTTGTTGGAAATTTAAATCCATTTCTGCAATTGTAAAAAATCGCCAACACACACAGAGATAGATGTACTCTTGGCTACGTAACTTTTGCAAATGTCAAGTTATGACACTAAGATTTAAAGGGAATATCAACAACAGATGTACCAATTTAACAAAAAAAACAGAACTCAAATCGGAACGATGGGAGCGCCACACGGTGGTTATTCCGGGAACTTTTTGATCAAGGTAGTATGTGCCACTTAGAAGATCATATTGAGATTTTTTTAATTTCACGACGCTGAAAACTTTATATCTTATGCTCCATTTAATGACCAACAATGTTATCCCCTAAATAAATCAAATTTAACATACATTGACCCAAAAGGTCAGAGTGATGGACGCGGAGATCGCGTACTATTATTTGTGATGATCTTCCACGCTTTGTCAGCAAGATCTCATCACAGCCTCATTTGGCCACGTTGCTGAAGACAATAATTTACTTTAACAGGTGCCTCCAATGTGACTCAAAGAAAACCAAACTGGTGGAACGCAAGCAATCCTTTTTTAAATTCTAATATCCCAAAGTGGTCCCTAACTTTATTTTGGCGAGTACGAAGATAATTGCGAACATCTTATAGAGCCGTTTTTCGGAGATTGTGGAACACATGTGATTCCCGAAAATCATGTTATCCTGCAGTGCAGGGCTCTCTACGAACGCATTGAACGTTGAACTTTGGGACCACTTGTTAAGTGGAGACCAATGCCAACGCCGTGTTGTTCACCATCCACTTCTTCCTTTCCCCATTAGCCTTAAAGGCCGTCGACGGCAGAAAAGTTACAAACAGTAGAAAAAAGAAAATAAAGTTTCAAACATTTCCTTCCATTTAGAGAGCCAAACAGAGCAAACCAAGAGAAGCGCCATTCCTATCTGACCCGAGTTTGTTGGAAGCATCTATGTAGGGGTCACTTTGGATTTCGGTAGTAGGCGGTATCTCATTACAGTGAATCCCATGTGGAAACGGGAAGATTGGGCTCAAAACGCCCCCAGGATCAGGGACCCTCAACTCTCTTAAAACCTTTATAAAACCCAAGGTGAATGCGGAAATAATATGATTTATTCGCCGAAGACGTTTCAAAGAGAAATAAGTCGCATTGTGGGATATTTTCCATCGGCATCCAAACAATGACTCACTGCAAATTGAAAGAATTACGGAATATTCTATTGTGGAATGCAGTTACTTTAACGAAGTCATCTGCTGATGATCATCGAAATGCTGAAAGTTCACAGATAAAAAATCATTCACACGAACCCGGATCCCCTCGACTTTCGAAACTTATTGATTCAGAAAAACACAGCGTATTAGGATACATGGGTAGCTCCACGATTGGAAGTACTCGGCCGGAAATCTAGGAAGCCGGTTTCAAGATCCACTGAAGGCGAATGATTTCCACGCGGAGAAATTCCTGCATTCCCATGTCTCCCTGATTGGCGATCAGAAATGGGCATAAAAAATGAGGGTAATGCATTTTTTGAGAAAAAATCAGTTGAACAAAATTTCTCAGGGAAGGTGACATTCAAGTATTGGTTGTCATTCTCACCTCAAGGGCAAAGAGAATTAATGCAATAATGAATATTCTAAGACTTGATGCTATTTCTTTTTTTGTAGGACGCCACATGGAGTATAAATTGAGCATTTAGGATCCAACTTTCCCGTTAAAGATTGAAGAATATACGTCGAGTCGAGAAGGGACCTTGTCGCGATAAACTAATATCGAAGAAGGTAAATTGTCACAGAGTTTCTACGAAGTCTAAAATGGGAACCTAAGGAGACACGATGACTGAAATCATTGGGAATGATTTTGCAAAGGTGTCAGTGGTCTACTAATGGTACTAAAAGAATAGTTGAATCCATAAACCGCATAGAGGTAAGATACGATGGAAATACTATCAAACTTGTAGATTTAAGGAATTGGTCCTTCTCATCCAATAATCAAAGAAAAGATAAAATTTTAAACGTCTCCCTTTAAGAAATATCTTCGTTTCTCATTTATTCAATGGCTAGCGTCCTAAATCCTCCACCGGCTGCGGAATATTCTGTCTATGCACCTAGCAACCTAGATACCAGATGTATACGTTAACAATCTAAATAAAAAAAATATAATTTGACTAGCACATTATTTTTTTAATACTGTTTCTTATTTAATTACCTAAGTTACGGACAAGTGCATTACTTATACATATTTAAAAAGTTTTCTTTGTCCCTCCGAGAGGTGAATTGAGATAATAATCCAAATCATTTCCTCTAGGAGTTTATTTCTTGATACATAGTTTTTGGAAATCTATTTTCCTTCTCAATGGAAATGATTCGAAAATCACCCTATTAAGGACCGTGACGTAACACCGATGATGGGATAATTATGGTAGCAATATGAAAACAAAATGGCCAGAGGAAACTTTAAAATTTCGTGTATGAATGATAATCCATGAATTTTACCGAATAAGATAAATGGCAAGCATAATAACGAACTTTAACAATTGTATAATGATTATCCCTATGATTCAAGGTTCACACTTGAAGCTCAATTATTTCATTGATAAAAGTAGGAAATTCATGATACTTTTAATAAATATATTTCTCAAATATCCGCTATTGTAAAGTGTTTTTAGGTGGCCACTGCCATGATGAAAAAATAGTTATCAGCCCTTCCGCTTTTTTTTGAATAGATTTTAGGGTGTTAGGGTGTTAGGGATTTTAGGCATTGTTACCGTCTTTGCACGAAAAAAGCCAATGGTGGTCACTTTTTGAAGGTAAATTTGAGTACAAGCATAATAAGTTCGTTTACTCTTAATAAAAATTAAAATGCTCAATTTCGCGCAGCGAATTTAATTACTTTCCAGTTATATTGCCTACAAATAACCTGTCAAGTATACACACATTATTCGGAAAATGGATAAAATGTTTTCAGAGAGGCCTCAAAACATCTCTTTCCTTTGACATTCCGAAGGGGAATTTTTACATGAAAACAGTACTTTCCACTGTGCTAAGCATGGAGGGAGTAGAAAAGAAGCTCCATGGTGAAGATAGAAAAGGTCCTACAAACTGCAATGAAGACGAGACGGCAGATGAGCATTTGATAAATTTCGAGGTCTAATTAAACACGTAAAAAAAGAAAAAATAATCTAATCACCCGGGGATGATTACTTTGAATCATCGCAGCGGAAAAATATTCGGTAAATATTAAGTTCGGGAAATACCGAGGGAAGAAGCCTTTTCAAGCAAGCTCCAGTAGAAGTAAAAGTTATTACTGGGAAATAAGCTGATCCCAAACCACACAAAGAAACGATACCTGTGATATAAGTGGAGGTAAGAAGATAAACAGTAAACTGACCACATAAATGTAAATCAGAGATGTAAGAATCAAATGAGGATAATATAACCTCTTCGGGGACAATTCAGATATTGAGTGAGACCAAAGTTAAGTGGTATAAGCGGCTTATTAAATTAAATAAACTGAGGAAAATAATGACTAATAAATAGGAGGGGGAAAATATGGAAACAAATCAAACCAAGAGAGTATTTTAGCAGGGAATAGGGAACACAATTTAAATCTTTAAACAAGCAATAGATTAAAGAAAATGGCAAGATATGAGGAATGGTTTATGTGAATATATGAACAAAGCTGAAGAGTGAAAGAATCCTGCAAAAGGGAAATCAGCTCAGTTGATAAGAGAAGAAAATACCTGAATTCGATGAACGAGGAAAAGAAAAAAAATGATAAAAAAGAATAAAGATATAACATCAGACCGATCAAGGCACGGAAAGATGAAACAAAATGAATACAAAGCCTTTGTGAGGAAGTTCAATATAGCGTTGTACAAAGAAATATTTTAAAGCAGCTAACAGAACCGTGAGACAGCATTTTAATGACGCTAAGCAAAGTTCATACCAGTTCAAAATGGCAGGTACGATATTCGCATTCAAAGTTGAGGTAAGGAAAAGGTAGAGAAATGGAAATAGTACGTGGTACATGCTCATGATGACATTGAAAACGTTTTTTTAAGAATTATGAGAAGAGCCTCCATATTCAAGATGGATTTGGGTGCTCCGTTAGAGTATCACGGTATAACGATGCATCAATAACTTACGAAATTCCGTTGGAACCCTTTGAAAAAGCCGTTGTTAAGACTAAGTTCAAATGAATAAATTATTAAGTACATACACATGGTAAGTAGATATACTGCTAGGCATTTAGACGACCATCATTTTGAGGTAAAGGAAAGATACGAGAATTATTAAGAATCAGCCTGATGGCAAATGCATGAAAGGGATTATAGTACCCTACCACAGAATGGAAAAAATAGGGAAAGATTTTATCATTGATGATTTATTCCGATTTATAAGAACATGATAAAAAAGAATATATTCTTGTCACTAGATTTACCATAGATAAAATAATACAACTAAACGAGCAACTTTTATTGACATTGTGAATATGGAGAACGCTTTTGATGAGAACTGAAACATTATATAACGAACCCGAAAGTAAAGCGGAATGAACTACGATGACAGAAGATTGATTCGTACTCTTTAAAGAGCAGGCGGTTGGGATCAAACGGGGTTCTAATAGTGTAGAAGCTAAAATAAAGAAAGAAAAGAAACAGGCGGTCTTTATCGCCTCTGATATTTTTTGTGCACATCAATAAAGCAATAAGCTGGTTAGAAGGAAAATATGAAAGGAAAGGATAAAAGTCGATGAGGGAGAAGCGTACTGTATCCTGCGGTCTTACATGCTGAGGAGAACGAAGGCATACTGAGGACACCAATCCATGCATAAATATGATATGAAAAACATTCTCATCATGTCAAAATAAGCATTTATGCATCTAAAAAAAGGAAATAACAAAAGGAAGATCAACAAATATATACTGAATCATATTCAGCTTGTCTATTTTTATCACTATGTGTTTCTGATAATGTGTCCATAAAGCATTCTATTCAACAAACAACACAAAAGGATTTTTCTTGATCTTCAGAAAAAACTAAACTTCATTGTTATTGTACAGAAAAAATTAACCCAAAATATCAAGACATCCAAAACCATTGCCGCAGAGTTACATATTATAAGTGCTTTTTAACGTGTCCATGATAGGTGAAATATCTAAAATATTTGTACGTTGCATCGGTGAAATATTCGTCAGACAAATATTGAGTTTTATGCTAAAAAAAGAGAAAATTTACCAATATATTACTACAGCAAATATTTCTGATTTTACCCCCTTTCAGGATTTTTTCGAAGTCCAAAGCAAAAGGAGATAGCACGAAAGGTATGTTCGTATGCATATTATTTCAAGGCCGCAATGGGTTCATAAAAGGGAATAACGCTATGATATCAAAAGTGAAGAGACAAATGACAGGCGGATATATGATAGAGGCACAAAGATATAGAGTGGGAAGAAGTGAGTTTATATACTTTCACAGAAAGATTTGAGAAATGGACTAAACTGTGTCAGTGAAGATGGAAGATTGCGTTTTTTTTTACAAATAAACTGCATTCACTCACAACATCCCGTGACAAGATACGAGGAAGAATTATTGCACTGGAGCAGGCTGAAAGCACTGTGTCCCTCTATCCTAGACGCAAAATAAATGAAATATTTCTTTAATATGCACACGCGGACTGAATGCCAATTAGATGCTGATCTTCCTGATTTCGAATATTTTCTGAGTTCTCCGATTTAGATGTAAATTATTAGACTAGATTCTACCGTAATCTATCGGAAAATTCGCATTCAAATGCAATGCCGCAGTGCGACAAAAACTGCACCAGCATTAGTGCTTTAGATTCGTGAAGGCGGAAGAATAATATTGAGCCCTGCTTTTTCTGGCTTTATGATTATAGCAAAAAAAAGCACGCAGGAAATTAAAAATGTTTAGCCAAGAACAGAATGGTTACAAAATACGAAAAATGAACGGCTGTATATACGCTACAGTATTTTAAGACCACTATAAAAACTTCATTAAAGATATGTCAATGTACCAAAATAAAAGAGTTAAATTTTAATTAGAAGACGTGACAAGATAGCTATAAAGAAATAGCTGCGTGTAGATATGAAACTTCGGAAATGATTTTTGTATTTGCCATAATGATGAATGCATGTATGATGAATTTGAAGCAACATTAAAGATTTACTTTAAAAGATTTCATGTTTCCATTAAGATCCCACTTTAAATTGAGCTGAATGATATCTTAACTATGATGCCTCGAAGCCCAAAAAATGTACAAGAATAATTAACCAGGCATGCAAATAGGGCGTCACATAAATCCTAAAACTAGGATTGGATTTTTATATAGGTGAGCATTTTTCATGCAATATTTGGGCGTAAAAACAGATTGCAATAATTTTTCCTTTCATAAAATTCCTTATCTATCAATTCCATCACATCATATACTCTCGTATAAAATTCATAGACTGTTTATTTAAGATGTCAATGTCGGATTTGGCAGAAGTATGATCGGATATATATTTGAAGAGATTCTATGCCACTTTAAAGGAATACTTGCCACTTTTCTTTATATTAGGGTTTATATTTGGGAACAAAACTACAATTGAGTAGGTCAGCATTAGGCGACAAAGTCTCCTTAGAAGATATCCGCGTGTCCTTGGAAAGTATCCAAAACGATATTGAGACGGTGAAGAACTCGGGAAATTTCAACAGGGAGAATGATAACCCACTCGCAATGACTTAGGAGGGATTTTTCAGTGTCTCAATCGATCAGTACGCGTGACAAGGGTCTGCCCATATATTCAGACCAAGATCCCAACACTCGACATGAAGATGCTTCCTGCTATTACGGCGAAGCTGTAGTCCCGAAATGGTTACTATGTGTATACAACTGTACGAATACGCGCACATAATAAGCATTTATAAAAGATAATAATTTGCACTAAATTAAGAGAACAAGTGAAACATAATAAATGTTATATTTTTCATGCACCCATACGTAAATATCATTTTAGAATTAGATATTAACCTAAATAAAACCAATTGGAATTTGACATTTGGAAGGTGAATGAAATCATAACATTCCCTCCTTATAGAATTATGTTCTTACGGTAAAATTACTGGGTTTCTATTTATCTATATGCTTTCCTATATCTATCGAAACACAACCCATTTGAACATTAGATACAGTCATTAAAAAACCAGGTGGAGAAAGAAGAATAGCCTCGGGATATTTAAATTTAATAAAATTATAATTAAGAGGCACCTCTAACTCAAGCGGCGTCCCACTTATGAATATTTTTAGTAGATTTACATTCATTGGTATGAATATGTGGCACTTTATCTATAGATATTGGTGGAGGATATGGAGGAACTTTTTAAGGACGCCACTATTGATTGTTAGAGTACCTTAATATTATTAACATTTTTTGAGATTATTCTGTAAAGGAAGCATTTTTAAATTTAAATATATCCTACCCAAAAGGGTAACGTACGGACCTTTTTCAATGTCATGTTTAAACATACCAAACTCCTAAGCCAACGTTAAGACTTTCCCGCAGTGTTATTTAAGTCGTGCTACCCATATTTTTTCACCTCCAGGACTTGAAAGCTGTCATTTTTCCACGAAACGCACCTTTATAACCCGTTGCGCTAATCAAGGACTGAGGTTTTTGATCTTTTATTGCCCCCAAGGCAGACCCATTAAAGGGATAGACTCAGTGCTTACGTATGAGAGACGACCGAGAGAACTTCAGCATGAAAGAATGAATAAAAATTTTAACATGGCGATAGCTGGAGTGGCATATATACGCTTAGTGCTACGAATTTTCGCGAGAATATTACGAAGAATCGTGATTGTAATGAGTTAAAGCGAAAAATTTTAGGGTCGATTTCTCATTCTCTTCCTTTAAATTTTTTAACAGCCGAGGTAAAGCAATATCAGCTCAGAATTATTGAAAATACATAATATTTCAACCTTCCAAGTTTTTGCATATTTATTATTGGACGAAATTCTGGGATAAAGCGTTTTCACGCGGCTTTAAATAAGCGGACGGCGAAAGAAGTGACCAGGATATTAATTAATCTTTTTCGCCGTGATTATTTTGCGAAAAGTCGATTGAAATTCATATCATGAGAACGGAATGTCAGCCTAGCTCTAAGAGGAGTAGAGCTCTTGAAACTATTTGACGAAAGAAATACGATCTAGGTAATAGAAGAACGAATAAGATTACCGCAAATGACAATTAAATAAATGATTTTTCATTTGTCATATAAGATAAAATATAATAAATTAATTTATCCATACACTTTCATGGGTGACACGCGAAGGTATAGATAAAAATTAACTCCTCCTTAGCTTTAACACCACTGATCGTGCAATATTATTATTACATTGCCGTTTATCTACGCCTCTTATTCGATGGGATTACTTCATCCGATAACTATGATGTCATTTATGCCAGCAAATTGTATAATAATTTCAACTTTGCCTAAGTTGACAAAAATTCTACATTTTTCACGTAAATATTCATCACAAACTCTATATTAGGTACCATTGCACCTTATGAAATCACATGAAAAGACGTGCGTTCCCATTCTGGGTACTGCCATCAGTCCAACCCTTACAGAAATTATTTATTTTTTAAAGTAGATATACTCCATGTGCATAGAAAATACAAAACTGTCATCTTGAATTCAGACTCAATTACCAATACCCTGAAAATATAGAAAATTGGCGAAGAATAAAACAAGTCTAACTAAAACTATTTTACGCCTAATCTACTCGAATTTGTACGATAAAATCCCCTGGAATGAATTACAATATATCATGAATAACTCATTTATTTGAGTATAGTTATTGCAACCATTTCCCCTTCGTATCTCCATTAGGGTGACTTGGATAATGTTGAGCACACTTCTTCAAATACAAAGCCGATTTACTTCAATTCACGGTTAAGATTCATCTCTTTGTGTCTCCATAGATATATTCAAGGAAAGATTTCAGGTAAACATTTAATGATATAAAAGGTATAATTATAATATTCCTCCCAATCGCAGTCTTAAATGGAAACAAAAATAACGATGACGAACACACTATAGGTTTGATAGGGCAGAAAAATCATTACAGATTTCATCAATTAACAATAAAAATATACACAATGTTTTGAAAAATGTTTTAGTAAAATTGAAATTGCTCTTAACCATCCAATTTCTTGAAATATCAAGGGAACAATGATGAAGTACGGAGAAAATGTATGGAACCTAACTATATCCATTCTGCTCACAGCAAAGAAAAGTCATTTCTAATGGAATCCTATCAGTTCCCTGAGTCTCCTGATATTTATAAATTATGGCTCCTGTGTCCTAGTGTTCTCTTAACTCTTGTTAATGTCCAAGAGACAAGCCCATTGGGTGGCGCCATATTACAAGAAGGCAATCCAGTTAAAGAATCAACTGTTAACTGCGAGGAAGAGACAAAATGTTTGACAGTAAGAATTTTAATAGTCACGTCATATCGTTTTAATAGTTTTAGTCATAATTCTTCGTAGCTGCTGTTAGATTTTCATCGTTCCCTTCAAAAGAAGTGCGTAATTCAGCTGACGAAAAAAGTCTATTACTCTAGGCAAGCAAGCAGGCTACGAGAGAACGCATAAAACTACCGTACTCGAAAACGCTTTCCGCGTATATTTTGCCAGAGTAATGAAGACGGAAATTGTATGGATACCCCCAGCTACAACGGTCGACATTCTTCCGAGGAACACGCATCTACATAAGTAAGTGGACTGTGAAGATCTGGAGTTTGTTCCCGTGGGTTCTATCTCAATTATGGACAGGCATTTTAACCGCGCTCCATGCGCACCAAGCCCACGGCATCCTTGACCATGCGGGAACAGCCTCCCATGAAGATATATAGGTATGCATAAAAATCGAAACACGGGTTGGAGGCGAATGAAAGGGAGGGAGGGAGAATAAAAAAAGAGAGAGCGACGGGCGATCACGCCACTCGGGCGCGCATTCCATGGATCTCCCGCCCTCTCCCTCGCGGACCAAAAACGAACGAAAGGAAAGAGAAGAAGGGCGAAAAAGACGCGCGCTCCGCACTCTTGCCAACTCCGTATAGTGTGTGTGATCGCCGCCGGATCTGTGAAAGGGAGAGAGAGAGAGAGAGTGTGTGTGTGTGTGTATGTATGGTGGAAGGGGAATTGGGGGTGGAGGATGAGGGAACAGACTCCACACTCTCTGGGGCAATTCCCGTGTTCCGATAAGGACTCGGTGGGGGGGCCAAGGGGGTTTGGGGAACGAGAGGAGGTAACTCTGCGAGACGGACCCTCCCCGACCACCTCCCTCCAACCCCGTCTCCCCTCCCCCGACGTCCTCTCTGTTAAAAACCCTTTCTGACCCCCACCCTACCCCCATAAAAAAACCTTCCCTCCACCGAAAACCCACTTCCCTCTCCCACCCATCCCCCCCCCCGGTGCTAACACCGCGGCGGATACTCCCCCACCCCCACCTTTCCCCTACCATTCTTTCGCCCTGCCCAGACACATCGTCGGCGCCGACAGGGCGCGCGGGGAGGGGTAGAGGGACGGTGCCCGTAGTGGGGGGATGAGACAGCCAGGGAGAGGACGTGGGAGTGGGGAAGTCGGAGACAAAGGGGAGAGGGGGCGGGACGGGGTTGGGGGCCGTGAGTGGGGAAGTGGGGGAAGGCAGCGGCGGCGGGAGGTGCAATGGATGAATGGGGGAAGGGTGGACGCGCTATCCTTGTGACTCGTGGTTTGTTTGCGGAGGAATGAGAGAGAGAAAGAGAGATGAGCGAGGAGAGGGGTGGAGTAGGAGGGGGCTAGGGGTCGACGAGGGGAGTGGATTGGGACTTCCTCGGGAGACAGGAGAGAGAAAAAAATATATCAGCGCGAAGGGTACCAGGGTCACATGGTTAAAATAAAAATGGAGTGGGAGTTAGGTGGAGGGGGAGGGGGTGCGGGGGCGGTGTCTGTAGATGGGAAGAACAGAGGGAAGGCAGCGGGGAGAAGGGGTCGTAATTGGGCGATGGGACAGAGGGTGGAGAGGGCTATAAGATGCGGGCCGGAACGAGTGGTCGGAAGGCATTCGGTTGCATTTCGTGTAGGGGTGACGTCACCAAAATCCGCACTGAGGGCAATGACTCGATAAATCTGAGCGTTTGCGACAATTCGCTAAGTATTGGCGGATAAAGGTATAATTTATCGCATTTCAGCCAAGGACGACCATAAGTTAAACGAATGATAACGACGAGTGGCGAAAGGTCGGCTAATTAATTATCATAAGAGTCCTACCGTGTAGAAGTAGGTTCGGTCGATCTTCTATTAAGTATAAAACATATTAAATAACTCCTGAGCCCTCTCTGAACATTGTTAACATTAAAACCTTCTTTCCTGCATCACGGAACCCTTCATGTCCTTCAGGTTCCTATCATTATTGTTCAAGATTACATTACCATCCTCCCTCTTCCCAGCTTATACTGTGTAAGTATAGTTCATTCTATGACAACCTCCTATAACCTTTTCAACATACCTCATAATTATCTGCTGCATCTACATCTTAAGCCTTCAAACATCTTACTCTGACTGTTTCCTCTTTCTAGACTAATAATTAGTGCGCTCATTCACTGAACACTTTATTTTTTCCTGGTAATAAGTTTGGTAAAAGATAAACAAAAAAAATTAATATTTTAAGATGTAACACATGATTTGATCACTCCAATAATTGATCACAGCAAACAAAGTTCAAAACGGATTGTAACGATGGAAACTATTTCCATAGAATTCTTCCATGCGACGAAGAGGTTTGAATGTGTAGAAAGAACACATCCCAATCCCGTGCAAATCTAGCTGGAAGCATTTCAATTTTTAAAAGCACAGGTAAAACCCGAGCGTGGGCAATTCCGAGGACGTCGGGAGTCTTGGGGGAATCGACGTGGTCGTTCAAATGAGCTGGAAGGAAGGGAAAAAAATCACAACGAGGAAACCCTCAGGCGACGTGACAGCAGGCGTCGATTTCTATGTGGGTCGCCGAGTGAATTGAGGGAGCGTAAACGCCGTAGTACAAATCCCGTACTCCTTTGGGGGGCGCCTGGAAGAAGAGTCGTAGTACGTAGGGGCGCGCACTCTGGGGCGAGAGGGGGGACGGCGACCAGGAGGAGGAAAGCTGACGCCAGAGAGGGGCGTCGCGGCGCCGGGGGTGAGTTGCAGCTAGTGAGAAAGGGGTCGGGGGAAGTCGATGGGTTGGAGAGAGTTAGAGAGGGAATGGGCAAGGGCAAAAATGGGAAATCGGGAGTCAAACCGAAGCCCTCATCAAGGGCTGCGCTACGTTGCGATGCATCGCGTTCAGCGGGGCAAGTCCGTGCGTTATATAAGTATTATATCGAGCAGTCAGCCAGTGCAACACATCGCACTGCGATATAATAATGGTTTGGGCCGTTTTTGGGTAACTTGGGTAACAATAATGGGTAACATGGGACGTTTTTTGTCCGTTATCGACCAGCGATTTTAAGTATCCCTGGTAAACGGGATGCAGATCGGACGAGATGAGGGCTAGGAAACCGGTATCGCCCACAAGAAGATTAAGTTTAAGTAGAGAACTTGATCGACATGTTCAATGTCAATCGCACATCAGCCTGATGTATTTTTATGAGACACGATGTCGTTCATCAGCATCGCGTGTTGAGGAACGTCCTAATTTGAACGATTTTCCAACAAAGTCTCACAGCGATGCTGGAATTCGAAACGGCAGAGCGTCGTTTTGTGAGACGACCGTTTGGGGGTCAGCCGACTAGGAGCCAGGGAGTAAGGGAAGACGATAGGGGAGGAAAGGTCGGGGAGGTATGGGACGGGCAGAGACGGATAGCGTGCGGGTGGGATCGGAGCGGGGATTTGCTTCTTATTTATTTACGGTCAAATCTCGATAAGCTGAGTCTCAGCCAGCCAGAGTTCTCGCTTAATACGAGGTCGCTACCGCGGACTGAAAGTTCGCTTGGAGCGTCGTAATCCATATTTGAAAACCGTTCGAACAAACGGAAAGTCCTCATTAAACAAACCTTTCCACTATTACAGCTTACATCACAAAGTTTCTATTACCTTGATCGGATGAAATATTTGTTCAATTCTGAGCCAAGTTAGGTGGTGCAAGGCCGTACGTATTCCGTAAGAAAAATGTGTCCCACAGAAAGTTAAAATGACTAGTAGGATAGCAGTCTTTTAGTAAATTTACTTAGTTTAATTACTATATTGATTTATCAATGAACTTAATTTACTTACCTAAAGAGGGTTGTAAAAATATCTACAAAATGTTGTGGAATTACATAAATTACGAGCGGGTCTCGGCGTTTTTGCCATATAATGTGAATCTCATTTGAAAAACGGATATAATTGTTCGAAGGTGAATGATGAGTGTTTATTCACCCGTATCTACACCGAGGTAGCGTTCAATTTTGGGTCCCATGTAGACATTCGGTTCTTAATAAATGTTAAGGATAACATGCATGTATAAACGTAAAGATCCCTTGCAGGTAGAGTACTGGGATATTTATTTTTGAATTGATAAAACCAACTAATTCATAACATAAAACACACCCACATGATGGCTAAGTTGTAAAAATAGTTTAACATACTTATTATTACCGGTTATTTCATGCAAATTACATACCTATTTACATCCATAAAATGATACATACAATGCGATATCGTGAAAGTCAACATCAGAGCAAGTACGATTGCTTTCGGGAAAGCGAAGTTTTGGAGGGAGCAGTTATAGGAATTTGGGCGTAGTGTAGGAAATGAGGAAGGATAATGAAGTACTATCGTAAGTATTGTTGGTACAAATGACTAAATAAAATATTCCTCTGTTTATTTCACAAAAACCATACGTTGATCTTTCATACATTGCCGATAATAGTAAAAACTAGAGTAGAAATAGCTTGAAAACATCCTGAAGATGGAAAGAAGTGTTTAGCTTTATGAAAATAAATAATCAGCTGAATTACATGAGTTTCTAAAATTTTATTTTTTAGAACCATGTTAGAGATAAGTAGAAAGACAACATAGACCATAATTGTGCCATAGAATAAAGGGCATCTATGATTTAAAAATTATGGCACATATGCTAACAGAAATACCAAAAGACGGGATAAATTTTGCAAGATTGCAATTATTAGCCTATAAATTAGATACAAGAAAATCCTTAATGCCATCCCCTATTTTTTTGGGGGAAAAAAGGGAAACGGAAAGTGTAAAAATAAGGTTGGGGACAAGGGAAGTAAGCATTAATCAGGAGGAAGAAGGCTTGGTAGAGGGAAGGGAAATAGACACGGAAAGAGGAACATCGGAGATAAATGAGACTAGATGATCATATCGATTAATCCCACGTAGGACATGGTCGCATTAAGGGCGGGTTCAAGCAAAAATTCATTTTCAGTTAATTACCACACTTCCTTAGCTACTTAAGAATTAAAGCCTTAGTGGCGAAAGGAGAAAACTCATGGAAATCCCAACTTTCCCAAAATGTTGCGAAATCAAGGAGAAAATAAAGGAATGGTACAATGGTAATTTCATTACGGAAATCGCGTGAGTGAAGGTTAACTATTGAAATGATCACCAGGAAATTACAATGAGACCCAATGGGACCTTGGTTCCCATCCACTTCGCTCAATTTAATCACTAAATGTTTGTTGACAATTAGGTGGCTGATATACGAGGGTCATCCGGAAAGTAGTACCCGTTCGTGAAATAAAGACACAAAAGTAAATATTAACAAACATAAAAAATTTTATTTGAAAGAGGATACTTTAAACTACTTCTCAACATAATCTCCAAGCAAATTAAGGCATTTGTCATAACGTGTGACAAGTTTCTGTATTCCTGCTGCATAGTCCTTCGCCGCCAGCTCATTGAGATACGCGAGGGACCCATCTTGCACAAATTTTTGCATAATGCAGATGGTGTTTAACAATTGTTCGAGAAACATTGGGAAAATGCTCACAGATGTCATCAATTGTGACGCGCCGATCGTTCCTCACGAATTCGTCAACTGAGCTCACCAGTTGGTCTGTAATGACAGACGGTCTCTCCGAACGCTCATCGTCGTGTGTGCTCCCCCTCCCCATGTTGAAGTTGCGACACCACCGCCGAACAGACGACTCGTCCATTACATTGTCTCCATACACCTCCTTTAATTGGCGATGAATATCACATGGGCGAACGTTTCTTGCATTGAGGAATTTAATCACTGCCCTCACTTCACAACTGGCGGCGTTCTCAATTTTTTTAAACATTGTAAACAATCACAGAAACAACACAGGCAATGCTAGCGTCACGCAACTTGGCTCAGAGAAGGCAGACAAGCCACTGAAGCTATCTGACCTCGTCCAGCGGCTACTCGCGTCGTCAGCACTTCATGCGGCACGAACGGGTACTACTTTCCGGATGACCCTCGTATCTACGTTAAAGAGTTGGATTTATCCACGTGTCAGCCATGAAATAATAAGCGCTTCTTTCAATTTGATTTGGTAGTTGACCGTTTAAGAAAGGTTTTGAATGTGACAAGATGTTCGTTACTACATTACTTAGCCTTATCTAACAAGGCAAAACCTGACACCATACACTACCATAAACTGTACTTTAATTCCAGATATATTCTATCCGCAATCACTCCGTCCAACATCCATGTCCTTTTCCTATCCCTAGCTCGCTTACCTAATTTTCTCCCTTTTGTCAGTCTATAGATTTATAGAGCAGAAGGATATGCAAGGAGAATACGGGTGAAAAGGCGTAGGATGAGGAAGAAGCCGGGTTTCATAACTGCTATAGGTAGACCGGAATAGGTTTTATTTTGACGATAAAAAAGGCCATCTTGTGCCTATAAAACTTATATTATGTGTCCCCAAATATGTAAGATCTTATGAAGAAATCCACGAATCAAAATAAAGATTCTGAGCGCTCGTCGGTGAATAATTTTCTACTATTTCATAGGAAATAAGTAAAAGTGAAATCATCTCACGTACGCAATTCAAGGAAAATTCCAAACAACCAAGAAAGTTGGGAAATCTTGGGATAAGAACTTCAAAAACTAGCTGAGTGGAAAAATATTTTCGTAGGACAGACATCTTACTTTGCCACGAAAATCACATTTAGGAAGCACTTTTGGAAAACAAAGCCGACATGCATTCAAGATGAAGCACTCTAAGAAAATAGAGATCAGTAAAAGATTTGTACAAAAAGAATCGGAAACAATTTTTTACTGTCATGACTGTACGTTTCAGTGCGCCCGCACCGCAGAGGCTCGATGGTGAGGGGTCTGACCTTCAATACACGCAGAGCACCAATAGTTCGTTTAGGTTACATCGGGCTATTAGTGGACCCCTGTTGAGTGACTCGGTGCAAGAGCAAAGTGCAGCGAACGATTGAACAGGGGTACGATATCAAATTTTTGTGTTAGTCTGGGAAAATCGGGTACTGAGACGTTGGGCATGATTTACCGTGTTCAAGTATGAAAGTATGTCACAAACTGCAATTTTAAAATTTTTGCTTGGCATATTTTTTTTGAATTTTTAAATGGCACAAGCTCTTCAAAGATGGCAAAAGAGTGTGAAGGAGGAGCCCCGCGCTGGACGGCCGTCGACGACAATGTGAAACGCTTGCGTGAAATATTGAATTCATACCGTCATTTAAGTGTGCGTGTGATCGCAGGTCGTATTGACATTGATAAGATGACAGTGCATATCATTATCACTGAAACGTTGTCGTTGATCTGCGCTTACCTCGTCCCGAAGGTCTTGAGCGATTGAGGCTCCAAGGTACCTGACGAAAAACGGCATCGCGACGATTTCCCTACCCCCTCACAGTTCCGACTTGGAACCAACAGACTATTTATATTCCGAAAAGTGAAATCCTCCCTCAAAGGTAACCACCATGAGACCCTGAGTGCGGTCCAAAGGGCTTGAACGCTTACCCTTGAGGACCTTCCGGAATCCGCCTACCAGTGAGTCTTCGAGTCGTGGAAATGTCGCTGGCAAAAGTGCGTCGACGCTCAAGGGATTTACTTTGAAGAATTTTGAGGCAATGTAATAATATCGGAAATAAATCTATTTCTCCGATACTTTTTATGCAATAATTATGTATTAAAAAAATTATCTTCCCTTAAAATAAAGAAATACCAAACTTATTTTTGGAAAAATTTACTGATAATAGATTCGTATTCCGGCAAAACTATTTCTATGACTAGGGTTCGAAAATATCATACAGAGTATGTAAGATGAAATTAATAACTTGTGTTATTAAATGGCTTCTCTTGGATTAAATACCATACACTATGGGATGGAACTGACAATCTATTGATTTATTATATATTATTTAGCCATTTAATAGTCGTAAGTGTCTCTACATAAATCACAAAGCCACGGCACCAAATCATTTTGTTATTATTTTACCATATCCTTTCAAGCACTTTGGAAAAAATCTTTTGACTATTCTAATTAATCACGTAAAAAACATTATCATTAGCAGTCTACTGGGCTAAGGCATGTTTTTGATGGACCCTGGCACTACACATTACTGTAATCATAAACCTTGACTAAAATGAAACAAAATATCCTTAACATTCACACTAAATACTAAAATAACTCATTATTTCGCATGAATACTCGTATTTTCTACCTCCCTTAATTATATCTAAATTACCTTTTCTTTTCCACCCTCAACCTTGATTTCCCAGGTTTTTCTCCTATGTCGCCATCATAAGAATCTCATCACCTTTCTATATAACTTGTCCTATCTTTGAATTTCTCCCAGCACCTGCCTCTCCTCACCTATCATGTCTAGAACTTGATCGTTTGTTTTAATTCCGATTTTTTCTCTTTTCTCCTCCCACTTACATCTCGAAAGTCACCAATCTACGCTTATCCTCATAATGTCATTTTCTAAATCTTGAAGATTCATAGTGTTATGAGAGGACGAATATGAAGGGACTCAAATTTATGTGAATCATTAGTTGAAATACTTTTCAAGAAGCTCTGATAGGCACAATAGCATGAAAAATCACGACTATACCTCAGAGTACAAGAAACAATCTAAGAGGTTGTACAAAAAAAGACATGAATACACAAAAGTAAAGAACACTGACCATTTTCAATTGTTTAATGGTTAAAAAAGCTGATAAAAATAAGCATATTTAATATTTAAAGAAATGTTACGGATTCGACAGAAATTTCCCTTGCGAGTCATGAGATAATCTATGTTAGCTATAAACATAATTTTAATATAGCGCTTTGACCACATAGATGACGTACTACGGGCGATGATAATAAGTCTAATACTAGTCCAACATCGGCATGCAAATTCACACATATCGGGAAGAAATTAATCACCATCTGGACGACGAAGTCTTAAAAATATTATTTGTCAGTGCTCCACGGAAATTGAACGAGATGGGGTAGCTAGATGTTTTTGTAACCTGAGCCTTTGGCTCCGTCAATCCTTTATCAAAAGGGGTCATGTAGTAGTTATAATAAAAGGACAATAATTACATATATACTTGATATTCTTAATAGGATATATGACAAAATAATTTACATTAAATTTGTTGTCTCAGGCGTACTTTATGGAATTTGCATAACATATTGAAATGTAATAAAATAATTGACTTCGTAATTCCACACACTTTATTAAAAACACACGACCCAGGTTCCGACGTTCAACGACCTGATGATGACGTTCAACATCGAAACCTGGGTCGTTTGTTTTTAATAAAGTGTGTGGAATTACGAAGTCAATTATTTCATTACATTTCAATCATTTACATAATATGAAATCATTAATACCTTGTTTTTAAAAACAGCTTGTCTTTTATTCAGGATTTTAATTTAATTTTATTTTTCCTAAATTCTTTTTACTCATCCGGGTGATTAAGCCCATACCTATTGGACAATTTAGAAATCTTGGCCACGCTAAAAAAATGTTTTTTACAAAGAATTAACACTGAATAGATGAGCGCTCAACATTGTTGCAGCCCTATTCACATCAATTTAAATAAACTAAAATGGGAATGTTTAACTTTAATGGGGCATTGTAAGGAACACATATTGTAAGGAAATAATCATTTAAGAACTGCCATCTTCATTTTCCTCTTTTTTTGTCTATTCTTAAGCTACGGATAAAATAATAACGGGTTAAAGAAAACGTATTCTAATGGTACAAACCGTACTGATTTCATTTTAGTGTCAATATTTAATTTAAGTAGCTAAAACAGTCACCATTTGAATCAATTAAAAAATTCCTTACGCTGATCTTACATTCTTTCTTAATATGATTTTTTACAACCAATTTGGGATGAAATTCGTACATGCATGAACACGAAATCAGTGTATATCATAGTCATTTAAAATACTCGAACGTCTATGGATGAAAAGGAAAACATTTTCCACGTCGAATCAGAAATATCGAGAAAACAAGCGTGTAAAGTTTCGATTGATCATGGCATTTGATTTGGCCGAACGAAAATGGAAATTTTTCCTTTTTCGGTTGAACAATCATTTCCAGTGGCAGAATCGACTCTCCTCTTTTAAGGGAGAGCGCCTATCCATTGTTCTCTTCTAAATGACCTTTTCTACTTTTGGCTTTCAGGTCTTTCGTTCGCTTTACACTTTCCTGATTTCGTTCCGAGATTTACGCATCTTTTCCCTTAAGCCTCTATTTTTTCTTACTTAAAAATACGCCAAGTCAATATACTCGCATATGCAATGATTTGTTTGCCTCATAACATTTCCAACCAGTTTCGCAGGATAAATTTATTTGAATCATTGTATTTTTGATACCGAGTATAGGTGTAAAACTCTTAATCTTAATCTACGACACATAATTCTTAAAAAAAATGGAAAAGTATTTACACTGCCAGGCTATAGGTCCAAGTTCTCGGATCAAAGCTTTAATTTCCACTGCCGTCGAACGATATGGTGAAATTAAGTTGTTGACAAACGTTTATTATACAACGAGAAACCTTTTCCGGAAATCCAAACTTCTAGACTTCCCATGCGTAGCTATGCGTTGATAGATTTTAGTAGAAGTGGATTCATACGAAGTGAAAAACTCATGAATATTTTGATTTAGCTAGCTTTTATTTGACTGGACACTGAGTAGAGTATCAAAAGGTGATTTCCACATAATCAACTAAAAAAGAACTGAAAGAAAAAAGCATAGATTTTCAGATTTAATAAGAAAATTACCAATAAGTTCATCTAGTCACAAAAAAGTCGGGATCTGTAAAATTTCTTTCCGTAATTTTTTTCGGGTGACCTTCGTGAAAATTACACTCGGGATGATATTAGCATTAATTTACCATGAATAAAAACAAGGCACTATGCTGGACCCTTTGTAAAAAATTTATAGCTACGATGTGCGACAAAATTTGAAGGACGGTTAAAAAATAGCAAATAAATTACCCTTGAATTATTAACACCTCGTAAAGGAAGAGTCGCAAAATAATCTTGCAGATAGAAGATAAGGTTCTTAGTAAATAGTCTTCTGTAAAAAGATTTCGGCTAAAAGATAAAACTATGATTCAATGTTTCAGTATCTGTAGAGGATTTTTAATTAATTGAAATTTATTTTGTCATTCCTCGAAGTGTTTGATAGTTATCTGAAATGACTGCATTACATGGGAGGGACTTTCTGCGTAAAATATATAGGAATCAAGCACCATGTACTAAGAAATTATTCAAAATTCCCCAAACCAGGCTGTATTTTATGCTTAACATTTTCAGGCTTTTTTTCGTGGAATTGTTTGATGTCCATATTAAAAGAGTAAGTTAATTTCCTCAGGCTTTATTTCACAGAACAACGCGTTTCACCGACTGGCGGGATCATCACCTGATAATGCCGCAAAGTCGGTGTAACGCGTTGTTCTGAAAATATAGTCCGTAAAAAATGATAAACTCTCTTAATGTGAAAAAGCTATGTTTTGTTTGATATTAGTAACCTGTACATTTTTAAAGTAATTTACTGGTATGTCAATCTAAAGCCTGAGATAATGCGCTGGCAAGACGCGTAATAGGCCTCGATAAAACCTGCAAACTTTGAATCAAAATTAAGTCAAAATTATAACTTGAAAGGGTACATTTTAGTCCCTTTTGATAGTAAATTTCATTCATTCACGCGTATCATCATTCCATGTACTCTACTCCAGATGCTTTCTGGTTGAAAGTCTGGAACCCGCCCTATACCCTCTTTATTTACGGAGCTATGGAAATTAAATGGCCTCATTAGGGATTTTCCCCTACAATTGAAATATATTTCATATTTCTTGTGCGTGCAATTCTTGGATTTGATGAAATATAGATCATATTTATGTTACACAGAAATAATTAGGTAAGTATTTAGCGGTGTAGAATTTCTTTTCATCCAGCAAACTCAGACAAGTCCTCTGCAACCCGGTATCTTTCTAACTTTCCGTCGATTTTTGTTCCCCTTTAAATGTGGGAGAAGTTGATGCCTGATTCACATTTCTTCTGACATTTGGTTTCTCACAGGTGAATGCACCCCCATATTTTCAGAACTTTCATTTCCAAAGAATGTATTTTAAAAAATGTACTACTTCTCATCACTTCACAAAAACCCAAGGATCACTCAACGCGATGAAAACCGAATCCCAACCGAAATGTGTAACGATGAAAATAATCGCCTAGAAAAGTGTTCATAAATTACCCCTTCCACGAATTTCTCCCGTGGCGTGTTTCGGAAAGCAAAACATCAATACTGATCCTGTATTTTTTTACGACAGAGTGACAGAGACATTCGATCGAAATTCTCGAGCTTTTAAAATCCTAAAGGACCAGGTTCTTCATGTATCAAAGAAATTTACTACGAGAATCGTATCCATAATTAATCAATGATAAAGGATGATAGAAGAAAAAAATAATGGGTTCAACTATTAAAAATTGAATAAAAAATAAATATGGAATTAGAAGAAAGATGGAAAATTCGCTAAAAATGGCCTAAGTTGGGAACTTGCGTTTTGCATTGTTTTATTTCTTACATATCACAGCACAGCTCATAAAACTGCTGATAGAAATATATTCAAATATAGTAGCGGTTTATAAATAGATAAGAGAAAATCTATCGCACAGATAAGGCATTTAACGAGATAAGATAATCACTACCAAAAAAGTAAAAATGCCTCGAATTGTGTACGTTTCTCAAGGATCATTCTTACTTTTTGTGATGGCCCAGCAGAATTATTTTTCAAATTTCAACGACCTATATGACTATTATTAACTATAATACTTTTTAGGCACGTAGTTTAAAACCTTCAACCGATAAAAAATGACACTATGCAATTCCTCCGTTGAGTGAGAATACAGGGAGGGGAACCGTACACTGTCTGTAATTTCTTCCAGATCAAGAGGTAGAATTGAAATTCGACACAAATACAAATTCGTCCCGTCATGAAGCACTCTATTACAGCATTAAAATTTTGTTGCAGAAAAAGACCATATACGATGATTTTTCTCGAAATGCTTGTTTTATGCAAGCATGAGAATTAAGAAACTATTTTACCCTCCACTTTTCATCAGCCAACGGTGATAGTTTTCAGTATAGAGGAGACTGGAATGGAAAATTTAGCGATTGCATCTGTTTAAGAGAACAAATGTTACTTTCTCATTGAGATGTTGCTCCAATTTGAATTTTGCAGTTTCTATTGAGTGTTATACAGAATGAACGGCAGTATGGATTTAAAAACTTCATTGGCCTTGAAGCGTAAATCACCTCGTATATGCTTTCCCTGTTATTCATTAGGCTGACACCCCTTGCATTTCAATCAAAATTTAAATCATGAGACTACAGGCGACACGACGCAATGGAAATTCATGATAGCAGTGTAATTTAAGTAAAAAAAAGAAAGCAATAATACATACGAAAATATTCAACCACATCCATCCACATTGACCTTGAAATGTAAACTATTTTTTTGGGAGAGGTACTCCCGTGCTTATCTTGCTTGTTTTTGTTTTAAGTTCCCCTATTTATTCCAGAGGGAACTTTTGCTGTAACACCGCTTATTCTCATAGTAAATTTGGATTTTGTGCAATAAATTTTAGCCATTCATTCCTTAGCTATAACAGTTTATTCTTCACTTATAGTGAGCCGTGTGTACATTAAACAAGAGGTTTTTTTTAAATATAAATTTTGCCTTGAATTATTAATAAATATAAAGATGTTGCAAATATAATCGAACAAACATACGTGTTTAACCACTGAAGTTGGATTATTGTGATTCAAAGATATATCAACTAGACAAAATCAAAATTTGGCTCTTATGGTACCGACTGTAATTTACCCTTAATTTCTATTAAAAGTTAAACATTTAATATGACATACAACACTTATTTCAGTATTTTTATAACTCATAGCATATGCGCTTAGAAAACATCATATCCTTCGCCATAAATGTTTTTGCCTTTAATGCTTTCATAGTTTTCTGTATAATCAAAGAGAGTACAGACGCCGCAAGGAAATCATTAATATTAGTAAGAAAAGTATAAAAAGGGTATTAATAATTTGAAATAATTGTTTTTACTTTGTGCGTTATAAATTTATAATGCAGGAAAATAATAACTTATGTTCCTGGGAATATGGTAATAATAAATACAGTTCCACGAGTTACACAACGCAAACTGTCAAGGTCTCAGTGAATAAAATGTGATATTATAGATGGTAAAATGATGAAATTTGATATAAAAGGCAATTGTTTAAATGCTATAAGTATGATATATTTTGCATTTTGACAGATCTTAGATTAACCAAGGGATTGATTAATTTCCTAAACTGTCCCTTATATTCTATTAAACACTCACTATTATCCCGAAACATTGGTTAAAACACCAATATTCATTCTCTATTCCTTGCCACCCATCTGACCCTTCTTTCTAGCCTCGCCAACTCCCTCTATCACATCAGCCCATCACCCATCCTCTCGAAACTTCCATCCAATCGATAAGCCCCTCTCTCTCATTCTCTCCTTTTTTCTCTCCTTTTCACTCGCACTCTCTCTCTCTTCACATCCTTTTCTTTTTCCTTTCACCCCCTTTTCATATATTCCCAGTGACCTGGCTAGCACACCCAAGTCTTTTTGTCGATCGTTTCGCGGAAGCGAGGAAAGGGCTGACTTCATCCCTGAATGGCCTTTTTAAGCAAGGAGGGACTTAAATTCTTGATGGGGCTATTAAAACGCCTCCCGGATGCGTAGAGCTATGAATACAGTATTTGACCATGACGGGCGTAGCCTCACTCGCTCACTTCACGGTTTCTGCCGGAAAAAATTGATTCTCTGCCCGCTTTTACGAGGCTAAGGTTGGAATGATAAAAAGCGACGATTCGATTTCATGTCTACGCCTCAAGCAAAAGATCCTTCTAATCACGCATTTACATTTGTGCTGAATCAGCTAAATCGAAGAATAATGAAGCAAATTTTGATCATAAAGTAAATATGACAAAAGCTGTCCCAATTAATGGGGAATTGCTTCTCGAGTCTTAAATATCAACGTAACTATTGGGAATGTAGAAGTATGCAAAAGTATATTAGGGAATAGATGTACCTAACAATGACTTATGATATCGTGATACTGGAACGCTTCATACTATAGCATGAGACATCAATATTCTGTCTAATAGTTAGTCTGTTCGTGAAGTTAGTTAATAATTGGTTAAAGAAATAATTTTGTAATGAAATAATTTAGCTTTTTAATCTTCCACGTAACGTACATGTCATGAAACTTTCACTTCGTTCGTAGAAAATTCATAGCGTGTTGGTAGGGTTACGATTGCCCCCGATATACTGGCAGCAACCGAGACATTTACGCAACGCAAGAAACATATACAACAGGCGGAAGGCATACCTAAAATACATTTTCATTGGCCCCATGAAAACAAAGAAGAGTGAGTGAGTGATCAGTCCCGGTTGGAAGACTGAAACAGATAAAGTTTCTTTGCTGATTTTGGAACCACTCCACATAAACCAAACGTGAAATATTTCGGAATTCATGAGACGGTTTTTCATTCAAAATTTCATCCAATTATCATCCAAGTAACATCTGTTTTTACCGGGGCAATGATTTGCAGCAGTTAAAAAATAAATAAAATTCAAAATCAGCAAAATTCCTTGGCAATAATTTCTCATCTGAACTCGGTAAAAATATGATGGAAATAGGAAATCAAGAACAGCATTTAGGCAATTTTACCCTACAGAGACTTCGAAGATTTTCTACGCAAAGAAGTGCTTGAACCACTGTTTTCCCAAGGATAGACTTCGAACGTATTTCTATTTAAATCACAGGATAATTTTAACTTCCACAAATAATGGCGGGGCGCAATATCAGCAATAGTTTCGGAGGAAGATTAAGAGGGATATTATTTAAGCATATACATGGGTCGAGGAAATTAAAGGTAGAAGTGCAGTAAATACACTACTTTTTTTTACTTTCAGAGTGAAAAAATAGCGAATAAATTATACGATTTTTATATATTATATTGAAATTATATTATATATAAACATATGATATATTCTCGAATACATCTAATGAGTATGTTTCCTGGTAGATTGCTATAAAATATATTCACCGAAAGGTTTTCGTCATGTCAGAAATTATTATAGTGCTGATGAGAAAATCGGTGATATATTAACTCAACTTAATTTGGTGTCACTTAGCTGCCGTGAAGCACCTACTGCAAAATATAAAAATATTAATCTTCTGTTTGCGCGTGTAGATTGAATATTGACGTGTCTCAATTTTTATTATGAAATCAATGACATTTCCCGACAAATCTCTGTAATTAAGGTACCTACAAGAGTGCACATAATAAAAAATGTAAGGTGAAATTAAAAAAGCTAGTTGAACAAACAGAGAATTCGTTCGAGCGAGAATAGAAAAAAATGTCCCACGTGCCACTTTCATTACTATGATATAATTAAATGTAAAGTCGTCAGAAGTAAATTGAATATTTTATTTTAATATGAATTTAAAATAATTATTGTGCATTTTATTGATTATTTGGAATTGGATATTTTCTCACAACAGAGTAGTGTTTTTATCAAAAAATTTCCATTAACGCATTGCTGTTTAAATTATTTATCTCATCCATATTACCCTGAATAGCACGCCAACTCTTCTTTCCATCGAATTTTTATAGTCCCTTCAAAAATATTATAATTGTAATCAAATTCAAGCTGAACACTAAGCGAGGAAAATTGGAAGTACTTATTATTTATTATTCAAATTATTAGGTAAAAATCAGATTTAAAATGAGGCTCTGTTGCTTAAGGACATGAGTTTGGATTTATCAATGACTCTTCCCTAATTCATTTTATTTTCAGCATGGTTTAAGACTAAAAATCTAAACAAAATTCTTTCAAACACCTAGAGTCAATAGGCAGAATATACTAACATACTAAATGTTAACAAATTCAACAGATTTTAAATGGCCAAAAATTAACTAAACTCGTTTCTATATACGGGTAGTTTGCTTCATGAATATAAAATAAAATAAACACCTAACTAATGAATAATTGTCCGTACACCCAGAAGTCAAAATGATTCTAATCATAATATTAAAAGGAAATGACGCAGAGCAATTACATGCCATTCCCTCATTGATACATACTAAAGTTTGTCAAGCATTTGGCAAGGGTTTATCTATATTTAAGCTAACTTATTGATTTTCTAGATAGAAGTAACTGGAATAATTTAATGACACACAACCATAAAATCAATCGAGGCTAAAAATGATTTGAGAACAGGAAAATGTGGAAGGAATCCATATTAAAAGTCATTCCTCCAACCCTACGTCATAATATGGTCGATACTTAGGAAAGGGTATTATTTCAGGCAACCCGAACGATAGGAAGCTTTGAGGACATTACATTTAGCGAGACAAATGACAGAAAGATTATTATCCGAGAGCTAATCGGTGGTAATCACAGGCCCTAGTTTAAGCATGAAGTCAATAACGTCTAATCGAAGGAGACCAGAATAAGCCATTTATGGTATAACAATCAATATTTAAGAACACATTATTTTTACCGGAGCAGGTCTCTTATAGATCTCACTATGATACATTACGGAAGAGCCTTGAATTGAAATGATGATTGCCGATTACCAAAAATTAATCATTACATATTATGATGCAAAAATACGAAGCTGGATGCGCATACTAAAGGAAAAGAGAAATGGCGAGTTTACCGAAGGTGTGGTGCACTTGATAAACGGTAATCTCATTGTAGAGCAAGTGAGTTGTATGAGCGCGCGGCCTCATTTCTTGGGCGCCCGCAAATACGCCATCAAGGGAAAACTGACGAACGGTGATAATTTCTCTCCGGCTCTAAGTACTCTCCCAGACTCGTCCATCCCTTCCCTGCTCAGTACGACCCCCCATTCTTTGCACGCTAGGCTATGACTTGTACGGAGCGTCCGAGTTTACTCTTGGAAAATTATTCAGGGCTCACACTTTAACGGAGGAGAACCAAATTGTTGTGAGATAACAGATTAAAAACCCCATTTGATAGATTTAGATAAGTTCTTCCTTTGCGTGATGCAAATAAAACCTAAGTTAAAGTCCCCAACAGTTTCATCACGCTTTCATAAGCTATTCCTTTAAGGAACACCGTCTTTCTTAATCATGGGACATCACAATCACGTAATTAATTGTGATCCACTTAGCAGGATGCAAATGAACAATTATTCTTTTAATAACTAATTAAATAAAAAAATAAAAGGAGAGGAAATGATATGAATAAAAATCATTTCAATTCATATACACTCATAATTGTTTTACTTTAAATATATTTTTGACAATTATGTAGCCTACTAAAATTACTACTTTAGTATATTGGAGGCATTCCATCTTCTTCACTTTCTCCCTAAAAGGAGTTGTAGAGTTGTAGGTAAATTGTAAAGACACACACACACACACACACACACACACACACACACACATATATATATATATATATATATATATATATATATATATATATATATATATATATATATATATATACATACACACACACACACACACACATATATACTCACATTTTCTCAGGGCTATTATAAGGATCAATACTGTGGATGGTTAACCGAAATCCGCGAAGACAATTGGGAGGTCTATCGAAGATAAACCATTAGATTGATGCTGTAGGAAATTTTTAATTTCTTTTCATTTTTGACTCAGCCAACAGCTGTTTACTAATTGACCTAATTGCGCGAAATAAATGCAGCTCTAATAAGAAAGATAGAATATTTGTTCCTGCACACCGTGATTCCCAACTGTCAATAAAAATAATTACATTAATTGAAAGTTTTCTTGTCGTAAATAGATAAAGTATGGGTGATTCTTGCTCGCGTTGCATTTTCAGCGGTATTTCTGGGACCATACTTGATAAATGATCTTATAACTAAAATAAAGAGACTAGACTTAAAGTACTCAATATCAGAGTCCATAAAATCGATCACATGGTTCTGTCGGAGAGAGAGAGGTGAGAAGAGTTAAATAAAATAAAAAGAATAAAAATAAATACTTTGACAAAAAGAGTTAGGTCATGTCTAAGTATATTTTCTTTCATTTATAGTCAGAAAGTATTCGTGGTACAGGGATTCTCCGTCAACACAGCGAAATTTGGAAGAAGTTGGTGCACTATTAGAAATACCAATTAACTCCCATTATCAAAGAAAGTATTTCTGATGTAACCATTAAAATCGTATTTTTCAAGAGTTTTTTTTTAACTTCATCGACCAACTGGTTTTAATCAGCATAGATATTTATTAAAATATGATGATAATGACCACTTTTAAATCTCCTCATCCCCTCATCTGGTATCTTTAAAAACTATTTTTTTCTATTAATACCTAAGCCTTACACATTTTAGGTTCGAATATTTCATCAGATGTTTACTCGTATCCACCACAACTTTACGCCTACTTCTCATTCTACGCTGTTCTATTTACGCATGTGTACGTAAATAGAGAAAAATATTTTTTTATGCATCAGAAAATACAAGTTCCGTTTATTATCTTTGTTTTGATGAAAGATTTTTTAAACTTTTTAATAGTAGAGTGAGCTGGCAAAAACTAATACCTTCTGATTATTACTTGAATACTGGAAAATTTGCTTTCTAGCTTCAATATATTTATTATAATATCACATCACGAAAAGCTAAAAAATTATATGAAGTAAGAATTTGGATCACCATTTTGAAAGTCAATCATTTTCAATGTCAATTCGCCAAAACTTAAATACGTAATTTTTTAGAGAAAAATATACATTTCGAAGCAAGCTAAGAGTAAAACAAAATATCACAATATCACGTTAAAACACAAGACTATTCATTATTTAACCGTAAAAACACAACCACAGCCTCTCTCGAGTCACACAGCTCTTTACGGTTGAACTTAAGTGGATGGTACCAAACTTTAATGCTAAACATAGCCAATGTGAGGGTGGGAGGGTCCTGGAATATCCACCACATTATTATCGATTGTTACAAAATCGGCGTCTGGAAGTTTATATGTGTACCATCATGAATTGCCAATTTTCCTAGAAGCCCTATGTTGAGCGTTTACTTCTAAAAACTTGGTCCATCGCTGAGCTACTCCAGATACAGTGCACTCACCATTGTCATAAGTTTTTTTCGGGTGGCATTTCCATCCATTTCGTGTTATTGCGAACACTGGTCCCACGATGACGTGGAAACATGGAAAGTCCAGCCCATTTCCTTTTCACCGAATTTCATGCCTTTAGCTTGGAATTTGGAATAGGGTATGAAACTATAATATTACTATTCTTTGGAAGATACGTCGGGCTAAAGACCAAAATTCCAGATAAATATCTAACGATTAAGTAAGTTACGATCAAGTTCAGTTGGTAAATTTCAACGAACGTGCCGAACCCACAGAATTGCCACCGTAAAACTATTTGAAAAAGAAATACCTTTTGAACACGTAATCAATTGCTACTAGCAGATCGGCAAAATAAAAAAGCTCAAATCCTGTGGCGGTTTTTCGTCCCGTTTTTCTTTCAGCGAGGACAAACACGAACCTCACGAAAGATCTGGGCGAGTATACGATGAGGGAGGGGAGGGGGGAAGTGAATCCTCCACTGTCCCCCCTCAAAGCTCAGCCATTTGCCATTCACGGGAATAATCATGGAAGGAGAACTTAGAAGAATAAGACCAGTTAAGCCTCTCCAATTTTCATTTAATTTTGTAGGCGGTATGGCATATTTAGTCTATAATTTACATGTATTATTATCATTATTAGGTTTCCATTTGCTATTCGCACGTTGTTTCACACACTACTCAGTAATAATGTATTGTCTTTGAGTCAGATGGTTTGACCAGTTTTTCACAATCCCTTCCAGTTTTAATTCTTTCCACTAGTGTTTTTTTAAGCTTAATACTTTATCGTGCATGTCACTTACCTATCTAGAAATTGCTTCCCCCGTTTTCTACTTAAAATGTTGCCATTTATGTAATAATTACCACATTCACCATTCATCATTTAATTATCATCATGCGTGATGTGAAAGAAGAGACTACCAAACCTTCAATTTAGCCCCTATTGCTGCGACTTATCAATAAACTAATTAGTCAATTATTTTATTACAAGGAGCGTGTTGGCATGCACTGGCAACTGATTGGAAGCATTCATGATTACTAGCGTCATAATTAGTTTTCCGTAATTCCGTAGAGCCATTGTCTCACCCCCTACCAATGCGACCTTCTAGAAAGTTGCGAATAATTCATGAGATGCAATCATTTTCGAGAAGTACTTGCACTAGAAATGCAGCAAAGTTGAATATAATCAAATATTAATCACGGTAAAAAAGCATTCAGGATAGCTTATACATAAAAGCTTTTAGAGCATCCAAACAAAAATTTAAAGAACATTTAACAAGCCATTTAACAAAACATTTTAAGAACATTCAGCAAGCATACCTATACATACTTACTCCATTGATTTGAACATTAAAACTAGCGAATGACGTTCACCAGTTATCTATTAATCACCCCAAATAATCAAAATTATTTCGTAAAAATGTTTATTCTACTCAGCGATTGATTGCGTTCAACACGTTTCAGTGCAAATGTGTCATAAGATACATAATACGTTTTCGTACCCAATGACGGTACATTGACATTAAAACTTATCGTACACAAGAAATCGCTGAGGAAACACACTTTTTAATTATTCGGAATAATTTAATTCTCGCTAATTAGAGCCTGTCACCACTACTTATACTTACAATCAACGTCAGGTGTTTGATATTAATTATATAATCTTTTAATCTCTTCACTTGAAGGACGGAAATAAATCTAAAACCCGTATCAATGAACGTCGGTAGATAAAGACTACCTTTAAAGTATTCGCCATTCATATATTTCTTTAAGCAGCCAATAAACGATCCAGACAGACAAATACAGCATTTCTTAAGGAATATGAGGAGACCCAAGGAGGTAAGGAGCTAGTCTTGTGAGTAGTGTGTGGTGTCGACGGAATTGTTCATTTCGATCACAAAATTTCTCCGCTATTACAGCGATTTACCGTTATGCTCGTAATGAAATCACGTTTCATGGTGTGAAAAAATGCATCACGCCTTTAGTGAGACTTTCTATCTATGAACGAATATAATGATTGTGGTAGTGAAAAGTGTAATGGAAGACCAAAAAAAAGAGGGGGGCTAAGAAGAGTAATCGTGAGTGAGGAGGGGGCAAAGGGATGAGGTCGGAAGGTTAGAGGAGGGAGAGGGAGCAAAGGGACGAGGAAGGAAGGAGCGAGAAGGTGAGGGAGGGAAGGGTAGGTATGGGATTTTGGGCGCTCTGAGCTCTTGGATCGATAAGTCGGAAGAGGAGGTCGAATTACGAGGAGGAGAAATAGGAGGGTGGTAGCAGTAGTAGAAAAGGTTGGGTAAGTGAGCGGAGCTGTAGTAGGGGAATGAAAAGAAAGGGGAGGAATGAGGCGGAGAATTGGTAAGGGAGAGCGGGGCGAGGAAAAAGAAAGACGGAAGAGAGGTGGAAGTGGGCAGAGTGAAAAATTAGTGTAAAAAAATCGTGGTGCGGGATAAGAAGGTGACGTCAGCAACGGAGAAGAATTGTTGCATAAGTAAATGAAGAGTGACATGACCACACAAATACATCTTGTCTCGGTGCCAACTGAAGAGGAAGGAAGAGGGAAGGAGAGGATTAAAGAGAACGAGAGAGAGAAAGAGAGAGACTTCATGAGGAGAAATGCTTTCCATTCTTTAAGACATTTCGCAGGCTCATTTGGATTTTATATCCATCAGCTCGCCGAATGAAACGCTTGAAAGCCCCCCACACCCTCGACCCTCGGGCTAGCCCTTATCGATTGTTCTAGGCGGGGCCGCGGGTGAAATGGAGTAGGAGTAGAAGGAGGAAGGGTAAAAGGGGAGTGGAAAAAGGAGAATGGGAAGGGTCTGGGAATGGAGGGGGGGGAAGGAAAAGTCTTTGAGAGCGTTTAAAGGAGTCAACCATTTCACGATACCAGAGCACCCGGAAGAAAAGGGCTAAAGACCAGTAGGAAATTCGTTGAAATCAAAAACTGTTAATGATATGTATCGGTGCGATCATGAGGTCGGCGACCCGCACATCGATGAAACAGAATATTGATCGGATGTATAATGATTCACAATAAAATGTCCTCTCTAGGGCCGGAAAAGTAAACGCGAAGGGAAAGTAACGGTAAATAGATTCACGTGCGCGACATCGACCAGGGTTCAAAGATCGAATGAAAATAATAACAATAAAACACGCAAAGCGTGACGCTGAGCATAGAGCGACGATTTTTGTATTTATGAGTATTGATCATTACATTCCCAAAAGATGCTAAAGGGAAAGGAATAAGAAACGTTGAATTTATTCTCTGTCTTCGCGCTTTTTGTCGCATAACCTTAGACTAATAAACATGATCGAAGTGGGGAAATTATTATTCCCAAAATTAATCACCATGACGGAGCGCTGACGAGAGAGCGTGATCATGAGAATTTATTCGCCGATATCCTCGTTCACGCTGGCTAAGTCATGGAATGAATAAGGACTCAGAAAAGGGGGGGGGTAGCGGTCTGCAAGCTAAGTGGGGTTTGGTCGGAGGGCTAGAGCGTGTAGGTATGCGAAAGCGGTCTTGCTTGGCTTGATTCTTTTCTCCTCTATCCCTCTGAAGGAGAAGGAAAGCCCGGGAGGTCGCAGAATTCAAAGGTCGGTGGCACCGTGGAAACGCCAGTATTATTCACATCTCTATGTCTTTGTGAAGAGACACATCAGAAGAATATTTTTAGGTCTTATATTGGCACATTTCGATTTTAAGTGGTCCCGACTGCATACGTGATATCACACGATCAGTATCTTCCCATAGGAAAAATAAAACATTCATTCGAGACCGGTAGATTAAAATAAGGAGGTAATAATTTTCATAATTGTACGAATTAGTACTCATACGCTCAATATATACGGCCTAAATCGTTCTTTCCACGAAATGATTAGGGTTATCCGCTTGGGTGCAATTATCACTCCCACAACCTAAAGACTGTTATTCCCCCCTCTCTATTTCCACTCTCTTTCCATGCTCACCCCTGCACACAACACCTTGGCGTGCCTTTTGCCATAGTCATTTCAGTCTTCCTGTCTCGACCCATTAAAGGTGATGCATGCATACAGAACGGCTCAGATTAGTGGCGGTGGTTTTCATTATTCCTTGAGAGCGACTGTGTCTCAACTCATTCAGAAATCCAGATTGTTATTTTTTCATAGCCTCACATGCATGGAAACTGTTAATTTGAGAGAAACGATTCTTAGGAAGTTCACTTTCGATCTTTGCAACTTGCGGAACTTCAAAAATTCCCTAAATACTTTCCAAGAGTTTTGGGAAAAAAATGGCTCAGATGGTTCAGTGTGGAAGACAGGAATTTTCAGTTGCCAGGACTTGATTTATGAAATATATCCTCATTCTTGTAGTGGGTTTAATACTGTGGGAGTTCTTTTTAGCTAAAGGTGACCGTCAACCGCGTAACAGCTTGAAGAAAACCCAAAACCCCTCGCTCTTCATGGAAGTGGAATGCTGTTTTTTCGGAAACAACTTGGTAAGAAAGAAAGACAGTGAGAGAGAGGTGAGAGTTAAATAAAACAACACTCAACCACAGAGGGCAGTGGACTTAAAAACCTGTGCTTTTGCAGTCCTGCCTTCCCGGTAGGGAAGCCGACCAAAATACGAGGTCGGGCGGGACGGGCAGTGGTCACGTGGTCGAGGGATCACCAGTCGGGTCGGACGAGAAAACGAATGAGAGATATTGGATGGAGGGGCGAGGAAGAGTTGGTGAAAAAAATTTTCAGACGGAGAAAGATAAGAAAGGAGAAAAATGCGAGGCGGCGGAGGGAGAATGGAAGGGAAAAAGTCGAGAGAAAGCTACGAGGGAATACGGGCACATCGCCCGTGTTTTATCCCCTTTGCATGCGTGCCAAGAAGGGCAAACTTTATTCTTGCGATATCAGGCAACGGATATGCTACTAATAGGCTGATTAGAATAAAACATAATACCTGGTCTGCTGTCTTAATACTGCATTTCGTCTTAAAATATGACCGTGGTTTATAATATTTTTAGTTATGACGATTCGATAAGATTGTAGAAGTGAAGCCTTTTTGCATAAAAACGATGGCAATACGTTTTTTTCAATATGCCCGCCTGCTTTTTCATAAAAATTAGGCTTTCTTGGGATAAATACATGTCTTTATACCCGCAACTAATGAGTAAGGAACATGAAGGAAATAAATATTTGGTTTCTCTTTTTGTTTTCCTCACCAGATTTCCCAATTATATCGTTAGAAGTTTGCTAAAAATGAGGAGTATTCGTCCTAAAATGAATTTCAAAACATTTTTTCAGCTGCCAGTGCCAATTTAACCCGCCATGATGTAAGCCTTACATTACGTTTGCTGTTCTTTTCTGCCTCAAGGTTAAAGGATACCACCTTGTCTTTAGGTTTAAGGTTTGGACAATATTTATCCAAAGAGTCGTAAGAAATTTTCAAAGAAATCATTTACTCTGTGTGATTAATGAGGGCAAATGAAACTGAGATTAACGGAGGGGATTTTCAAAGAGAAAGGATTTAACTGCAAAAAGAAGGTCGAAGTACTGTGCGACATGCATGACAAAGAAAGCTTTACCAGGACTTTAAAAGAAGCTCAGAGGTTTACCGACGATTTATTATAAAAATCATGGAAGAGATAACAGCTGTTTGGTAGCAACGTGGGGTATTTCCTTGCATTGACTAATTCGAGCATTACTATAGAAAAATATAATTTGATTGTGTATCTCAATTTGGTAAAATTCTCAAGAACACAAATAAATAACAACTGGGACAAAAATTAACTCTAAAATGACAGAACACTTAAATTACAGATTACTGGACGATAGCTTGAGTTTGAATCACAGTGTAACTTTTTAATGAAATTAAGCTGTTTGATTTTAATATATTCTTAAGAACTTCCTCACATTGCAAAAGTAATTTGAGTCAAATGATTTCGTAGCTTACTAAGTCCACTGTTTCAGCAGCAGTCAAAGGTTGTGCGGTCTCAAATCAGTCGTACATACTGACATTATAATTTTCATGAAATAGTTTGCATTATAATAATCCAGATTGAATAGTTCTAATCCGTACGGTAAAGTACCTACCTAAAAGCTACCGAAAATATTATAAATGCCATATGACTGATTTGAAATTCTTAAAAACAGCCTTTGAAATACCGTCAGCGGGATAATTGGCTTTAAAAACATGTACCACATCTTATTAGCTAACAGCATATAACGTACTTGCTACTGTACATGGAAAGTTATTTTACATATGTAACAATGTCTCAAATTTCAAGGTGTATGATTTTTTTTAATATGCCAGATTTTATGACCGTAAAAAGTACTCACAATAATGTGTAAATAAGTCTCATGAAACTTTCACGCATGTGGAAAAGTTTACGGCTTACCGCGGGATTAAATGTGAGAACATGGTAAAAGTAAGCGCATTCTAAATTTATCAGGTTCCCAAAACCTACATGTACTGGATTTTGCTTAAGCAGGAAAAAATATTCAAGACAAGAAATTAAGTATCTCCTAAAGAATGGACTTCCTGGAATTCTAAACTCTACTCTTATATACGAGTGTACTCTCAAAATTAACAGCAGAAATCATTGTAAATGCAGAAAATGCAGGAAAACACCACGAAATATTGTTTTGAAACTTGATATAACCCCTCAACTCCTTCACTTTCCCCACCTCTACATAAAAAATGCGGTGACAGAGAAGAGTATGCTGCGTAAAGATGTACGGGGAGGAAAAGAAGAGTTTTGAATGGAACTTGTGGGAGATAGAAAGTACACGGAACTAAAGAATAAGTTATTGTTATCTGTAGTACGGTGTTTCAGGATTTTTTGTGCCTAACTAATTCACGCTAATAATGTCAGAGTTTACCGGAAACCTAAAATAAGCCGATACACTAATGCTAATAATACAAAAAGCAAAATCAGCGAACAAATTACTCCCGAAACATGTACGAGAACAACTGATTTTCAGGGGTAGAATTTTCCCTTGTAAATGAGCACAAGGATGATACTAACCAGAAAAATTAATGTTAATCACCATCAATCCCATGGCAGTGTGCCTGAGTAAAGAGTACACATTTTTATACTTTCACAGTCTATTTATTTGGCTAGGTCTCAAGTTAGGCTAGCAGTAATCAACCGCTAATAGTATGTTTTTTTGGTGGACCTAAGGAAAATTATATATTTCCAGACGCCGCTAACCACGGAACTAAATACCCTAACGATCATGACTTCACTGTCGTGACTTTGTGAACGAAATGATAGAAAAAACAACCTGCATCACAAAGAGCTTTTGAATTTGAATTATGTACTTTAATACCTTACACTTGTAAAATTGGGGTTTCTCGCCATAGTGCACGTAGAGTTAGGGTCAGATATAAGTGCTTGTATGTATGTGTGTGTGTGTGTATATATATATATATATATATATATATATATATATATATATATATATATATATATATATATACACACACACACACACGAAAACTCACACAGCAGTATATACTATTAATTTGGGTAGTAATTTTCATCCAACCTCGCCACCATGACTTATGGTCCTTCGTTGAAAGATTTACGACCTCATGAAACCTTGATTTCGATTCGAAGTATAACGAGTCCCATCAGTAGATAAAGAACGCAAGTAATTAAGTATTAAACAAAAGAATATTTAGAACAAAGTTATTTGCCTGGTCACATTAGGATCTTAACAAGCATCTTAAAAAATAAATTTAATTACATAAACATTCCAAGTTTCTGAACTAATTGAAACCGAGGACAATACTCAGTAGATTCTAAGGATTAAAGCAATTAAATTTCACTAATGATAAAAGAAATTTTGTTTTCAGCCATTAAATTAGAAGATTTTTAAAAAGTAAAGTGGAAAATTTTAAAAAATACAAAAAAGAGAAAAATGTAGCAAATCTGAAAAGTGAGACCATGGAAAAAAAATTACAAACCCACTAATTTTATCATGAAAGGTAGTAATTTCGCAGTTCAACAGCAACAGTTAAGAATCTCTTACTTTCCTCCAAATACTGAGCACTAATTATTACTGTACTCCAGCTAAGTAACTATTGTCTCTGAAAAATGCGCACATAATTGTCTATGTCTACTTTTTAAATCCTCTCTGCATAATTTATGCTAAAGTATATAAAACTATGACCTTTTTTTTACTTCTTCAACTTAGAGCTGGCAAAAAAGTACTTTATTCATACGCTGAAAAGCTTACGTTTAATCTCCCTGATGAAATATAACGACCTTTGCGTGTTCCTCTTTGCAAATGCCAAGAATCTCAAGCAAAGGTACCCTATGGCGTGGTTAACTCTTGACATCGTGAACATGCGATCTTCTACGAGTGATATATTTTGGGCTATGCAGGGAGTATTTTTGCATTCCCTTTCTGTTAGTTTTAAGCTAAGCCACGCTTTTACAAAAGCCGCGACACCTAACCCTAATCTATAATTTCACGCAGAGCATTAATTAAATTCTTGGCGGTCCAAAATTTAGTGCTATATCTCAAGCAATTGGCACACCTAAAAAAGCCAATAATTCGAAGAAAAACGATATCATATTGTATTTAACTTACCGGAAAGCAAGAATTTTTTTAAATTGTGAACGAGTATAAGGAAGCCTTAAAAAATAATATTCCAAACCATTACGCTTCATATGCATTTACGATTGATGAGTAGCGAGATATAAGATCGGTATTTAAAGATTAATGAACGAGTGTTGCCGCAAATATTTTTTCATTGCAAACCCTTTGTTACTCTCATGCCAGTTCGATATATTTTTATTTTCTCTATAAGAGGTGCTGAAAATAGTATTACTTTCAGGATAATTCTCAGAAAACGTGTTAACAACGACGTGTACTTTTACAGCTGTTAAAAGCATTTTATATCTGCATTTTACAGACCGTAAGCTTCACTAAATTTATATCTTGTTTATACCGTATAAAGAGACCTTCAGGAATCCTATTCCAATCAATACAGTGGTTTCAATTAGCTTTCACTCACCGAAAGTAATCAACCCGTCTAATTCAGCTCTCTCTCTCTCTCTCTCTCTCTCTCTCTTATATTTCTTTTTAGATAATCGTATCATCCTTGGGTAGTTGGCATCACCACTAAAAAATGCAATTTTAGAAACATCGGTCATGCTATAATGCCACTCCCTTCACAAATTTTCAGGGGAGAGTTTTGCGCCTGCAATACACAAATGGAATGAAATAAGATCCTTTCTACTGAAGTTATCTTCACAAAAGGTTTAACGCGCAAGCACGTTTTTTAGACAGAGTAATTCAGCGGAGCAGCACATTGACACCTCACCGTATTGGTCACGCTAGTAAGTCTATGACAAATGACTTGCCTAAAAGAGGAAGTTTTTCCGTAGGAACAGCAGTACTGCGGTAATTTATGGATAATGGATGAACTTAATTTGTTTCAATGTAGGGTGATAATATTTATGCTAATAAATCAAGAATGTTTGAATTAGCAAATAACTCACAAATCTTCACTATGACATCTGAGTAGGAGGAAATGCTTACAAAGTAATACCGTGATGAAATATAGTAGCTATCGTAAGAAATGCAACTAAAAATAAAGGTTTATCTTGTTTTTCACTCCATTATCTCGAAAATCTGGTTTGTTTTTGACCGTAAGTAGTCGGTTTAACATTCTCTTGTCAACTCCTGCTAAAAGGTTTCTTTTCTAATGGATGGATAATTTCAGTTAGTTATTTTACATGGGATCCGCAAGAGTATAATTGTTATTAATCCTTTGATGAGCAAACAAAAGAATTTTTTTATAATTTCCATACAACCAAAAAGAATTATGAATTTAAAAATGTATATCAAACAATAAAAATTAAAGCAATTGTTTTGGTTAGAGTATTAAGTTCTCCCATATTTTCGTGTCCCGAGAACCAACTTGGCTATCATCACAGTAACTACTCATGATGGATAGCATATTTTCAAAAGGTTTCCGCATCAGAGCTTCAGCAGGCGACTTTCAAAACGATTAGGGAAAGAAATGGGCGATTAATAACACCAAAGGGAACGAAGAAGTGAATTAAATAGTCGAAATAGAAGGAAGTCATACAGGAGACGGTGCATCGTTTGTACATTGTTAAAAAAATACGATTTGACTGAACAACGGAAAATATACGCGCCCGTAAACAGCACCTCAAAACCGAGCTTTCGCCCGACTAGCACTCCACTCTCAAAGAACCTAGATACACGAGAGCATAAGTTTTCCAGCTGAAAAAAACACTACAAACCCGCAGTTCTATCCACCATTGACGAATGTTTCAGCGTCCGTGCTCTCTGAAAAAAATGCGTTTGGAAACGCGCGAATGCGGTGGAAATATTTACCGTCATGAGCGAAGAGCACCTGACGTCAGACAATCTAAGCGGAAAATATTTTTGAATGGTAATTGCGAAACTGTACCTATTTTGGTCCGCGACACAACGGAGAATTTCCTACGAGCAATCGTATAAACAAATAAATAAATTAACTGCTACCGGAATCGCAGTTTTCAGGGAAACAAAAAAAATGCCCTAATCCCAAGGAATTGATTAACTGTGAAAGGGACGTGAGCCATGAATTTTAAATTAAAATTCAGGGAGGAAAAAGAATTTGTTGAAATTGTGACATGTGGTCGAAGAATATAAATAATTTCTTCAAACTGAAATGAAAATTACTCTTAACATTAAGACTTGCTCTGGTAGTTCTATAACACACGGTCATAATATTGATAAAATTTTATTATAATGGTTATTAAGTTTTTATACAATGAATTATTAAGTTTGTATTACCATTTATCAGTAAAGGCGCTTTAAATTTACCATGGAAACAAAAGAAAAACATTTATTCATTCCGTTACTAAATATGAAGAGGCTCTCAATCCTTGCTAATTGATTTGACTCATAATAATTAATATAAAATATATTCTGATGAAGAATCATGAAACAAGAAGGATAGGAAAAATTGACTCTCAAGTTATTTCCAGGTCTTTTGGTCAATGATCTACAGATTTTTGTAAACAAATAAAATTTCATCGAAAAAACGAAACTATCATTTATTCTTGAACATTATCTTCAAAACTGTAAACTACTTATTTAGCATTATTCACTTATAAATTAAAGGATGGATTAGCCTTTTCAAGAGTTAATGAATGAAGACCGAAGAAGTTGTTCCGATACCGTTTCAAACACGCACTCTTTCGCCTCATTATGTCACTATAAGTCGTCGAATTAAGATCGCTGGTGCTTTCAAGAAGAATGAGAAAATGAAATAAGATTGGTAACCATGCACATCTGTGGTTAAGAAAATTAGGAATTAAAATTCTTACTTAAGATATTTTTCAGAAAATGTTCAACTCCTCTTGTATGGAAAAGACGGTGGACGAAAAATCAGCTCAAGCTATAGTACTTTTACATTGATATCTGCCATTAATTCATGTAGTAATTCAAAAGCACCATCATACATAAAAAATAAAGGTAGTACCACGTGAAGTACCCGAAACAGCATAAAAATCAGGAGCGTTAGGGAGAATAAAAATCACTTCATCACGTCGTTGGCAGTCGGGAAGAAACGATCACCTTCTCCCACCAGAGAGGAAGAAGAAACGGCCTGCACTCACTCAGGCGCCTCCGAAGCAAACATGTCAGGCGGGTTGGCGGACGAAAAGGGAACAATTTCGGGCGAATCCAAGAGGGGGAAGGAAGGTTGCATGGTCTGCGAAGGAACTTTCACGTCTGGGAGAGGGTTAAAAAAGAAAATAGTCATAATAATAAAAGGAATGAGAGAAGGCACGACTGGCAACCAGGTTGGAAGGGGTAAGGGGGTGGAGCGAGTGATGTGGTGGGAAGATGGGGTAAAAGAGAGGCGAGACGGGGGCGTGGTGGGGCAGGGGTGGGGTCGAGGGGAGGGGGGTGGAGGGGATGGGAGAGAAGAGAGTGGGCGGGGAGACGGTTGATATGGTGGCGGAGCGGCGTGTTCAACTCGCCCGACCCACACCCACCGCCGTCCATCCGTTCGCCGTGGATTTCGCATCGGCGGCCGTTTCGGAGGAGGCGGCGCCGGGAGTACAGAAATAGACTGCGAGACTGGCGGAGCGTTTGGGGGAAAATCCGTTGCGTATTTCTGGACTCGCAAAGAAGAAGAGGTTTGTGAGGAGATGAGGGGGATGGGAGGCAGTCCGAGACGAGGCGAGGAAGATTGGTTTTGCGTGAGCGGGTGGAAATTGAGGGTGCCAGCGTTGATGAAAAAAAGGTCGTGGATCGCGACTCCTTTGACATCCGCCCCGGGGTTGCAATCCCACGTGCGCATTGGCTGGTGCACACCGCTAGCGAAAAGCAATTTTGCGTCGCGCATTCAATATTCCCAGTCCTCGTCCAACTCTCCGGTCTGCCAGTCTCCGAGCCCCCGGGCATGTAGCGAGTTGTCTACGACGCTTTCTTTTTTCCTTTGTGGGCCCCGCCCTCACATCAATACAATAGGCGGGGGGGCCGTGGGGAAATAAAAGAATATTGAACCGTCAAGGGGGAGAAAGCCCTAGCATGAGAAATGAAAGTAGACTGGATATAATTTACGGCACCATTATAAATGGAAGCAGCTATGGCATGGGGAATATAGGTCGAAGGATCACCGGTTATCTCCGGTTACACATTGAAGTGTAAAAAAACTCACGTACTGAAGCAATGAAGAAAGTATCAGTCCCATTTCGCCTTAACCTTGACTCAATCTTTCATCATGCAAGTGAGCAAAAATTTTATTGTTTAATTTCAATGAGAAAAGGGCTCTTGAATGGAAACCTTTTCAATAATATTTTTATGAAAACATTAGAGAAAGACGTCTTACGCTCTAGTTTGCGGAAGTGATCTTATCTAAAGAGTGTCCCGATGGCCTTTATGAGCTGGAACAGGTGCAAAGTAAGTAGGCAAACAAATCTTCAGTTAATTATTTTTCCCATTGAAAAGAACAATGCATCGTTCTCCTTGCCAAAGTGACAACTTGTTATGAAACGAACAGACGGTCTGCGATTAAAACACGAACACCAAACTCGAACTGTTTGGTACTGTTTTCTTAGAACACGCGGAATTCATCCAAATCACTCCAAGCTAAATTCTTGGCAAGGAACTTCATATCCTCGCAGTAGCCACGTTGCGGTACTTGGCGGATGAAAATAGCGTTGAGTGTTTACTTTCTGTCTCCCATCTCCGCTCTCCCCCCAACTGACTAATTACATGCATGACGGCATGCTATGCAATGTTGCAAGGCTTTCTCTGGCGATAAAACTCCCCGCATCAGGACCGTGATCCTTGCGAAAGACTGATGCTCCCGCCAACTTTCGATAAACGTAGGCCAACATTCCCATCGCGAGGTTCGATCGGAACGAAAGGCAATCAATCGTGAGCACAAATTATTCAGGGTTGCCGCTTCATGCCACTTTAATAGAACGAATGAGGAATTTTTATTTCTGCAATCCCACGCCATGTTAAATCATCCATTGCCCTGTTTCTTTTACCACTAAAAGATAAAAATGATTCTTTCGAATAGACTCGATCTCCTCCGTCTCAGGCTAACGGTTTTTTTGGCATAAATTAGTTGGCTTAGTTATCTCACGCCCAGTTAAGGCGAAATAATTGAATGTATGGAAAAATCATCTACGTTTATTCACTGATAACACAGGCCTACTTATAATTGAACACTACTCGAAAATATGCTCACAGCATTTCAGAATCACGTGGATCTCGCCCCATTTCAGATTTAATTCCCTCCACGATTCACTCAATTTAATTTAAGTACTAAATGAGGGTACTGTTCCAGCCATTAACAGGTCAAATCCTGTTTGTCTTGGGCTGCACTAATTACTCTAGAAGAGTTCTGTAAACTCGATGAAATGAATATTGAACAATGATTGTTATATCTATGAAGTGCAGCTACAATTTGGCTTCAGAACTAAGGTTAAAAAACCGCCATTTAAATTATTTCACAACTTTCGCAGTTGAAATACTCGAAAACTGGTATTTTAGGAGAGACGTCACTTCCAGGCCACCCAAGACGTTATGGCTGAAAATACCCCACGCGGGATAAAGAGATGGCCAGCGTCTGGTACTAGAGATGATGAATGCCTTTGATGTTTGCTTGGGGTCGTACAAATACAAACATTTGATAAATAGGTGCCAGCAGCCGGTGAAAAATGAAGCAATTAACACCAAGCTCAATAAAGATTCGAAATTTATTCCCAGAGATGGTTATTATCTCTGTAACGCACGTCATGCCATGTTGAAGCCCTGGTCGTTAAAAACATATGTAAATCCATAATGGTGCAGTAATGGCGGTTTCTAGATCACTGGGAATTGAAATTTTTATCACATAATAAAAAATAAAGCATACAAAGGTTTTGCCACATAAAAACCTATATAATATTAGGTTATAATTGGGGCAAAATCTTTCCATTCAATAATGGCATATTTTTGCTGCAGGTGCGAGGTGGAAATTCCGAGAATTAGTCGTGAATAAGAGACTGTGAGGATTCAAATACGAGGGTCATCCGGAAAGTAGTACCCGTTCGTGCCGCATGAAGTGCTGACGACGCGAGTAGCCGCTGGACGAGGTCAGATAGCTTCAGTGGCTTGTCTGCCTTCTCTGAGCCAAGTTGCGTGACGCTAGCATTGCCTGTGTTGTTTCTGTGATTGTTTACAATGTTTAAAAAAATTGAGAACGCCGCCAGTTGTGAAGTGAGGGCTGTGATTAAATTCCTCAATGCAAGTAACGTTCGCCCATGTGATATTCATCGCCAATTAAAGGAGGTGTATGGAGACAATGTAATGGACGAGTCGTCTGTTCGGCGGTGGTGTCGCAACTTCAACATGGGGAGGGGGAACACACACGACGATGAGCGTTCGGAGAGACCTTCTGTCATTACAAACCAACTGGTGAGCTCAGTTGACGAATTCGTGAGGAACGATCGGCGCGTCACAATTGATGACATCTGTGAGCATTTTCCCAATGTTTCTCGAACAATTGTTCATGAAATTGTTAAACACCATCTGCATTATGCAAAAATTTGTGCAAGATGGGTCCCTCGCGTATCTCAATGAGCTGGCGGCGAAGGACTATGCAGCAGGAATACAGAAACTTGTCACACGTTATGACAAATGCCTTAATTTGCTTGGAGATTATGTTGAGAAGTAGTTTAAAGTATCCTCTTTCAAATAAAATTTTTTATGTTTGTTAATATTTACTTTTGTGTCTTTATTTCACGAACGGGTACTACTTTCCGGATGACCCTCGTAGTAGCCAAAACTACCACGGTGTTTGTTTTTTTTTTAAATTCAGAAAGTTGAGATTCTAAAGGAAACATACTAAAAGGTTAAATCATATGAGAAACTACATTGGATGAAACTATCATTCATACCGTTTCGAAAATATCATGTGCTGTAAAAGAATTTTACCGCATGGGTCACGCACGATAAGGTCATCGTAGAGTGTGTCGTATGAGTCACGATCGATAAGGTCATCTCGACGGCATACTCGACTGATAATTTCTAACACATTATACTAAGAGCATCGAAAACAGTTCTCCGGCCTGTGTAGGGCCATGCTCGGTAAAAAACAAAATGATTCCTAAAAAAACTTCAAATCTGTAGAAAATAATGGAAAAAATTTGAAAATGCTTTCAGTCATTTATTTCACATCTCATTTCTGATAAATTTTTTCAGTGAAGTACGCCCTTGAGCAGATATCAACTCGTTCTAAATTTAAAAATTCTATTTCAAATAATAAAATTCAATTCAAGTTATATCCAAAATCCTCTTCTCTTGAGTAAGAGTAAAATTTCAATTATTGATACCCTCTTTGAAAAAATACGGCCATCCAAATAGAGTTTTTTTAAATTGGACTGATAGGAAAACGATAAGCGAGACATGACTTCTTACTAAGCGAAAACATTACACGGAATATGACTAATTGAAGGAAGTTTATGTTCTTTACAACAAACTATCTGGCACATATGTACATTTTTAATTATTATTTAATTTTAAATGGGTGAAAAATCAACACTTTGTGGCGGTTAAGCAAGTAATCGTCGTGGCGTCAAACGACTTGGCGTGACGCTTTGAAACGTTGCAGGCACCACTTTGTAAACATTGTCTGCTCGAATGATTACAAACAAATACAATTTTTAATACACTCAAAGGAACAACTTACGGTGCTTGCCTTGAAATATAGTTTTTGAGAGTGAAAAAATATCCAGATTTCAACAATATCAGGATGAAATTGTATTCGTCCGTTTACCCAGTGAGAAAAAAAGAACTGCTCTTTGCACGTTTATCCATAATAAAAGATAGCAGAAATTGTTAATCGATGGATTTAACTTAGATTCTTTATGCAAATTTTTATCTTATTTACGTAAGTAGTGAACACTGGCTTATGAAGTGAAGCTTTGCGGTAAACGTTGCTGAGGGTCAAAAGAATTATATGGCGTGAAAAATATATTTACACACACGTATAAAATTACATCACGTATCACACCTGTACGCGCAAAGCGAAATTAATTAGCATAATGATAATTACTGGGAAGCCCTGGTGATAATTTTAGTCAAGCCAAAAACTTGAGAAACTTTTCAATACATTATGCGTATTTAGTGTCATTTCCTAATAAAATTGGAGACATTATGAATTCATTTGAGTTTTTAAATTAGCTGTTGGCGAGTGGTTTAAATATTAATACTTCAGCAAACGCAAAGTATAGAAGGGAACTTCAGCAAAGAAAAAAGGGAATCTTACGTGAACGCTTTCCACAGATGATCTTTTACAATTATAAATTATTGAGGGTTATGGCATATCTTAAAATGACTGGTCAGTAATAATGATACTTAGTTTACGAGTTCTGTTCTTGTAATACTGAAGGAAGGTGTTGCAAGTTGTTTCTCCTGCTCTTCAATTTATCGTCACTCGTCAAGTTGAGTTTTATAGAAGGTACGAGGGTCATCCGGAAAGTAGTACCCGTTCGTGAAATAAAGACACAAAAGTAAATATTAACAAACATAAAAAATTTTATTTGAAAGAGGATACTTTAAACTACTTCTCAACATAATCTCCAAGCAAATTAAGGCATTTGTCATAACGTGTGACAAGTTTCTGTATTCCTGCTGCATAGTCCTTCGCCGCCAGCTCATTGAGATACGCGAGGGACCCATCTTGCACAAATTTTTGCATAATGCAGATGGTGTTTAACAATTGTTCGAGAAACATTGGGAAAATGCTCACAGATGTCATCAATTGTGACGCGCCGATCGTTCCTCACGAATTCGTCAACTGAGCTCACCAGTTGGTCTGTAATGACAGACGGTCTCCCCGAACGCTCATCGTCGTGTGTGCTCCCCCTCCCCATGTTGAAGTTGCGACACCACCGCCGAACAGACGACTCGTCCATTACATTGTCTCCATACACCTCCTTTAATTGGCGATGAATATCACATGGGCGAACGTTTCTTGCATTGAGGAATTTAATCACTGCCCTCACTTCACAACTGGCGGCGTTCTCAATTTTTTTAAAGATTGTAAACAATCACAGAAACAACACAGGCAATGCTAGCGTCACGCAACTTGGCTCAGAGAAGGCAGACAAGCCACTGAAGCTATCTGACCTCGTCCAGCGGCTACTCGCGTCGTCAGCACTTCATGCGGCACGAACGGGTACTACTTTCCGGATGACCCTCGTATATACATATACGTGTAATTACTGAATATTAATATTTTTCATTATTAATAAATATCCTGCAAGCCACCACCAGGGAGTGTGGCAGGGGTTGAATATGCACGAGAATAATTTTACTCGAACATGACACTACCGCGGACGAACAATGTTAATATGACCCCCTATCGTTCGTGGAAAAAATTGTATCTTAAATATATATGTTCTACACTCAATCCCTCTAATTTTACTAGCATGAACTATTGGAGAACGATGGGGGTTATAATGCATTTTCAACATCACTGCTAAAGAGACTCCCAATTTATACAAGAGTATCTGCAAGAGCAAATCTGTAATTTAACCTTCCCTCCGTGAGTGATTCCATGCCTAGTTACTCTAATATTTTGGATACGCAACTAAAAATTAGACACTGTCATTTTATCACTGCGCAAGAGCTTAATGCATTCAATTATAAATAAATTTAAGTGGCATGAAACTCGGAAAAATGTTATCCGAATTGGAAGACCGTTAATTTTCGAAAAGAGTTTTGGAAACGTTATATAATGATCAAAGGTAGGTTCAGATTGACGCAACCTTCAGGAAGTGCGGTTAGGTAATACTGAATGTTTCTCATGGGTGATAATTATTTTAGCAGGCATCGATTAAATATTTAACTAACGGCACAGATGCAATATTTTCAGTTCTTTAAAAGGGGAAATATTCAATAATTCCTGAATGACATAAGCGGAAAGTAAAATTAACCAGGGGTGGTTTTTTGAAATATGCACTAGAATTGGTCTTGCCATTGCACATTAAAACGAATCACTCTTATGAAAATTCTGCAACAATTTAATTAAGAAATTACTATTGTAATTTAGGCCTGGGATCATCTACCCTCTCCCAGAATGAAAAAAGAAGAATAAAAATTTTTTAATAGGAGTAACCCGGTAGGATACTGCTAATATTAAAAATATCCTTGGTGCTAGGAATTAAAAGAGCAGCATACCGTTTCGTCATTTGCATTACCAACATGAGTGCACATGGAAATAGTTGCCAGGTTCCAGGTAACTATTGTACAATATTTGAGGTGCAAATTCAGGAGCAGTGATCCAAAAATATTAATTATTTATGCAAGCATACAATAAATATCGAACATACATCGCCAAGAAGAAGGAATAACATACAAATTTACAAACGCAAGTAATTTTGTTTTGCTGTTTGAAATTATTCAAACCTTCCATTGCCTCAAACCGAGAGCTATTCAGACGAATAATATAACAAAATTTAAAATAATGTACACAAAATTACTTTGAGTACATTTTTTAATATTCTTATAAAATTGAAAGTTCCACACCGCTATATGAATACCACCTTAGGTATATATTAGCTATCATTGGGATAGGGGAACTTACTTTTCTCCCACTAAAAAACACGAGACAGTTGTTTTGCTTCATTCTTCGCATGACCATAAAGAAGGGATTGATTATAGCTAATATTTTAAATTTACCAAATTCTATTAGTAAATATTTACTGGTTGGAGTCGAGCGCATCACTTACTGATTATTCCCTGCATTAAGACCGATAGTAAGTAATCATTTGAGAATATTTGAAACTTTATGTTTGATTTTATTGAATCCCACATCAAGACTGCTGACAGTAATATTTTGACTTTATGTTTTATATAATATGGACCAAATCTTTCCGGAATATTCTTTGCCATTAGTCTTCAATAATTTTAAGTATTGCCGGAAGCTTGTTTAAGAGATTGATATGCCTCTGTGGTCAAAATTAGAGGTAAAACCTTCCAAGGGGGAAGGCCAATTGGCTAGAGGAATTGTTTTTCATTCTTGTAATTGGCAACATATATGGTCTCTTCGTGAATACTTCATGTCAAGATGTTTTTAGTAGCTCCCCGAATATTCTTTGGGGGGTTTCTTTCATGTCTCTTTGAGAGTAATATTAAGCCTGCACATATTTCTCATTTTTCCAAATTTTACTACAAAATTAAACGAATTAAACCTTTATGTTTAAAAAATGACTTCAGTGGCTGCACCCTTCATGCCTTGTAGCATAAATCATTTATCATACTCATTGCTATTTGTGAGAGTTTTTTAGACATGAGTTTTCGCTAGGAAAAGTATCAGCACCTATTGCGCCAAGTAGTCGCGACAGTAATATTATGATTTTACAATGCAGCAATTTAAAAGCGTAAAAATCATTCACTTTGACCGGGATTCAAACCCGGATCCCTTGATGCCCAGCTTATTGCTTTAGCCAGTTAAGCAAACGAGGTGCCCTCAGCACTCAGCCGGAAATCGAGGGATACGGGTTCGAATCTCAGTCAAGGGTAATGATTATAACGCTCTAAAATTGTTGCATTGTTATGCAAATTTAGCGAATGATTCCGTAAAAAGTTACCATCGGAACATATCCCAGTTTCTTGGAATTACGATTTTAAATTTAAAAATGTGTATTCGGAATGAAGAGCGGAAAAGGAGACCATTTCATTATTGAAGAGATAAATACTGTTAGCTCTTCGGAAGGAGCTATATGCAGTAGAGAAAGCTAAGGGTTAAGAACTCACGTTTTTCCTCTATTTAATGATTCATGTGATGTCTCTGAACTCCCTCAGTCAAATTAGGCAGAGTTCTTTTTATAGTGCCCTATTATCTAAAAAAAACGGTATGCCCTATTAAAGTCATTTCACGTGGCGTAGGACTTCCTTCGGGGAGATCTCAACTTATTTAGATTTGAATCCAATCATCAAGCTAGCGATTGTGCTGACTAGTTTGGTTAACTCAATTTGTTTCCTGCAGGACTAGAATTCAGTGGGGTGGAGTAAGAGAAACGCTTACTGAGAAATGTCTAAAAATGGAAACGAAGCATCAGGAATAGAAAAGAGGGCATCACATCACTGCTAAAGCCGCGAACGGAGTTGTATTTACATGTTCTACGACTAAAATGGAGGGGAGGTGAAGATGAAATCGCAATAACCTCATAAAGGTCTCAGAATAGGGTCTATCAAGGGAATTCATCACGTTTAATCGCCAGAAGTTCGCGGATTAGCACCATCTTTCCATCCAAATTGGGACGCGAATGTGATCGGGGTCAACTGACGATACTTCCCGGACCACTGCAGTCTTAACTAGAGGTTCACACGAAGACAACTTTTCAGTCTGACTGAGAGGACGCGCGCAAGAACGGAGGTCGTTCCGTCCATCCTAATTGACTCTCGACTGAAAACTCATCAAACATTGTAGACGGCCGGCTTCACTTCGGAGTTCCTTTTTTTACGACACCCCGCACGAAAAGTCGCCGCCCGCCTTATCGCACCGGAGAGACTCAAGGGAAAGGGCAACAATCGGAGCAAATATTTACCTCTCAAACCCCCTCCCCTTTCCCCACAAAGCCCCACTCGGCTCGGCGGTTGCTGAGGGGTGAGCTTTGTTAAATAAAAAGGCGGATTTCGAGATTCTTTCGGGCCTCAAAGAGAACACGAGGGATCGGAAGAAATGGAGAAAGGAGGGATGCCGCAATTGAAGACGGAGCGGGGGTAGACCTGATAAGGATGTTTTAAGAAACTATATGCGTGCATCGGCATCGATACATTAGGAAATGAAACTCACAAAGGGTGAGTTCGAAGTCACTCACAATTTTTATTACGAATGTTTCATAGTTTAAAAATTATAAAAACGCTCTTAAACTATTTTCTATCTCAATACACAAGCACTAACTGCTGCTGATGCTTTGTGCTATCGAAATTCTTCCAGCCTTTATTTCAATTAAGGCAATCAACGCGTTGAGAAATACTTTCGCACTCGATGCTTACCCAGCAGTAATTTCAAGTAAGTTAATATTCAATTTATTAATAAGCAGTATTTACCTACCGCTCCATATTATCCTACACGGATGATATTCTCGCTGAGCAGGGGTTATTGAATCGGGTTAACCACTCAGGGAGCCAAATTTCCATGGAGCAGAGCAATTATGGCTTGCACAGTTATTCAGTAAACTCATGACGCGATCGAAATATGGAACCACAAATATAATGGTTTAAATAAGTATCTCTGCTGAATTATATACAGGCATCATTACTGTTATAATAATTTAGTACCAATGCAAAGCCATAATCAATAATATGAGGCGAAAGTATTTTTAAAACGAGGGAAATTCGAGAAATTATGTGTTAAAAATTCATATGAATAGTCATAGCAACTTACGGTTTGATGGCATTGATACCTGTTTTAGTAATATGTGATTTTTCGGGACCGTCACAGGGAAAGGCCCTGGCCCCCCCCTACCCTGATGTGTGATTTTCACACGCCGTCGGGCTTCGTGCTGGGTGAACTCTACCATCACCTACCCAACCGACCTTCGGGTTAATTACTGTGTTTATGGTTTTATATATTATATATATATATAAGCTATATAATATATATATGTATATATATATATATATATATAAGCTATATAATATATATATATGTATATATATATATGTATATATATATATAAGCTATATAATATATATATATATGTATATATATATCGTAGAATTAATTCAATGTTAATAATATTTTTACAGAACCCTATAAATAATCAGTTAAATACAATTTATCCAGAATTCCATCGGAAAGAATCAGACTCTTATTTATCATAATATTATTTCTAATTGAATAAAATAATAAAACATTGTCATTTTCAAAATATTTCATTCACACCTGGAAATAATAATATTCCTTTATTTTTTTAAGCAGTGCTCATAATTATTTGGATTCATTAAAGCTCCTATTTGGATCAATATACGCTATCTAACTTATGCACTCAGACACCCCCATAGATTTAGTCATGGTACTCGACTATGACTAGATGTATTTTAGCTTCTCAAATATTTCCGAAGCAGTTTTTAATTAAAAAATAAAAAAGTCGAAATGTGATGAAACAAGAGTTAGTAAGCGATCAATTACGATATTACCATAAAAAAACAAAATATCAGAACGCATATGCTAAAGTGAAGAGATATTTACGGCATTAATGAGTGATGCGGTCAATACTTTATGGTAATGCATGGAAATATGAGGGAAACATTTTTTATCATTTAATTTCCTCCGCAAAATGAATTGAAAAAGGAAAAGAAGGAAGTCTCTCTTCAGTGTTCCTCCATAAAGGAACTTCCCAACGGCCCGATACATTTTGCTCTATGTTAATGATGAAGTAAGTTCAAAGGTCGCTCATCAAAAACTAGACACATTTCGTTCCCCTTGGATAATGTCCCATCTTTATCTGCAGGTACTAATGACACTCATTACCTTCTTCTAACGATAATTTTCGAAAGGTCAACTGAATCAACGTGAATATATATCTCAGGGGATATTTTCCAGGTCATAGTAGCTTGAGAGCTATTCCCACACTTTTCCGAAATAGGTTGCTAGGGATATTAACAGTTTTCGATAAATTTTATAAATACGCACGAAGTTTAGATCTTAATCAGCATGCAGAATAGAAGAACAGGGCAGCATGAAAGCACAAACTTCAATACTTGGATCGTTTTTTTAAGAATGGTAAGAGAAAAAATTAAATATGAATTCTCTGCAGGTGATAATGGATTTATGTCCGTTACTCTTGGACATACTCATGGGAGCAATGTATTATATCATAATGCCAAATCCAATGAAGCCTAAAGCTTTACACGATAAGCAAGCTATTATTAAGCCTGAATTCAATAAACAGTTAAGAAGTAAATATCGATCCATTGTAATCACCAAACAGGCTAACATTGACAGGCGGAAGTAGAACTAACCCAGAATTAATTGTAATTCTTAAGGCGTGTGAAATTCACGCATTAGGGGAAGCGGGGAACGTTCGTTTCCCTGTGAATACAATAACTCTTCCGCCGGTGCTCTAAAAAGCAGAAAACCATATTTAATAACGCTATCGTAGCTTTTTAAATCTTTAAGTAGGGCTCTTAAAAGGCATCATTATGAATTTGATATCCAGACCACACCATAGCTAGACAACCGCACTACTCACTACCTGCCATTCGACGCACGACCCACTACCACGGCCACACCATGTATTTGACTGAAAGTTTTTAAAATAATAAAGTTACTAACTATATTTTGAGATCATGTCAGACATAGTACTAGCAATGGACAGTTTATCACCATCAAAAGTTGTTTTTTAATACCGGAGGATGAGTATTGTACTAGAAGTTAATGATAAAAAAATACCCGGCTGTTATGGAAGGGTATCAAATCCATCTTCCTTTTTCCAACTTTCTGGTCCCGATTTCAATAGCATGGGAAGAGTCGCTATTCATATTCTTTCTCGAGGGTATTTCCTCGGTGACAAATTCAAGTTGAAGTTGATTGAATCATCATTCAAGCACTCTACTTCTATCTGAAATTCCCACCCGTTTAAGGCTACACGGGGTCGTTAAGGAAAGTTCGTACAATAATTATTATATTTATAATTACTGTTTTCTGCATGGTGATATACATTTTATCGTCAAGTTCTAATTTATGTTAGATTTTTTGGAATAACAAATCGCTATTAGTACTATCTTAGCATCAATTGCTGATGTATGTAGATGTTTCATTTCTTGAGTTTAGGGTAGGTATGTTTACTTTTTCCATGGTACGGTGTCCATTATATCTTATGTGTTTGATATTGTGACATCGATTAAGTACGTTATTCTGTTTTATTTGTCAATTAAAGTGATTCCTGGTTGATTACTAGAAATATATTTGTCAGTTAGGATGTTAATGATGAAGCTTTTATAATAATATAGTGAGGATTTAAAGAAATATATTTCATATAATTCTTCTCGGTAATAGTTTTTTTTAACTAGGCGAGGCTGGTGTATACACCATGTATGCATCAAGGATGTGTGAACACTAGCCATCATACATTTGACATTACCAGCGTATAGGCAATGAACGATTCAAGTTAATCAAATACTAAAAAAACTGTATAAACAGCTTTTGTTATGTTTTTAATTTAAACATTATATACATCGTTTTAATGTAGTATGAATTCTCATTACATAGGCACACTTTCTGCGCTGTTAAATCACCTTAAGATATCTCGTATCTAATTAAGAGAGCGGAGTCTTGTCTCACACATTCTTGGCCATAGAAGGTGTTACAAGTTTGGGGATACATGAGGTAACTTCATGCTGTCTGCGACGAATTTCCCAAAGGAGAAGGAGTTGTGGCGTCTCTTCAATCTCCAAGAGCTCAATTCAAGAATACTTTCAGGAGAGTATCTATAACACGGTCGCATGCATTTGTTTGCCAAAGTTAGCACAGTTCGTGAACCGTATCCCAAAGAAAAACTAGAGAAACAAAATAGTGACCGATCTCCTTTCTTTTAATTAATTTGTTTTTTTAGAAATTGAGTCATCGTAGCGGAAGCGAGACGCGATTTGATTTTGTAACCGCATCCATGTGTCATTTTACTGCTCTTCCTCAAGAATTTGCATCTGCGCAACACTAAAAATGGCAATTACATTGATGGACTGCAATTTTTGTTCATTTTTATCTTGAGCATAAATTACCCCTAAAAATCTGTGAATAATCCGATGTATTTAAAGCAGGTATCATTTGTGATTTAGGTTAGGTTATTTGTATTTGTCTAGTAATTACTATTAGACAAGGTTTTTATAAAAAGTATAGGTAACAATTGTTTTCTGACGTGTGCGTGAAGTGCTGGATTCAGTCCGTCGGTTAGATGTGCGCATGATCGTAGGTCGTATTGACATTGATACGATAGCAGTGCTCAACACTACGGGTATTACTGAAAATTTGGCGATGCGAAAGAGCTGCACTAAACTCGTCCCGAAGGTCTTTGGATGGACGACCAAGAGCAGAGTCGAGTGTCTGCTTGCGGAGACCTTCTGCAACGGCATCGTGACGATTCATTCATTGGTCGTAGGAGCTATGTGATAAATTAATGATTTAAAATTAATAAAAAAATTGATGAATGAATTAAATCCAAGGCCACTTATTCTCTATATTTAACGATAAACAGCAATACAGAATGGATCAATATATCACTGAAAACTCGCCAATATCATGAATTAAACTTTGAACCTAGGGTTAGAAATTAATCCAGCAGTCATATTATCATAAACCGACCTCCAAACAACGAACATAGCCGAGTTGAAACCCAATATGGCAAACAGGAAATGATTTAATTATTTCAATTGCGACATTTTCCCTTACATACGTATATTTATTTCATATTATTTAATACTAAAAAGAATAATACGAAAAATGCAGCGTCAATATCATTTCACGAATATTTTAACCTAAAAAAAACAGATAAACTGAGTTTCATTTTGATGTAGCATCAAATAAAATACTATGCACGACCGGTTTCTACAAATTATTTTTGACTTAACCGCAAACAATTTGCTTGCCAACTACGCAATGACCAGGATATCAAATAATTCATCTGAGCACGAGCATTGCATTTTGGATTTTATTACTCTTCGGAGAATTTGTGATTTAAACAGTGGGAAAGAGATGAAATGAAGCTTGATATTTATCACGAAATGCCCTGAATCTTCAATTTGAAAAAATACTTTACCAAATTGAAATAGATAAAATTTTCATTTCACTCCGTCTATCGTAAGTTTAATTTTTTTTAGGTGTTACTGTGTCTGAACTTGCATATTAATTTTAGCTACTCTCTCTATACGGTTGATACTATATTTAGCGCTAACTGCCCTCAGCCCCAGGTATTATCGACCCCGGATATTATCGACCTAGTAGACCTAACCATTAATTATTTCTGATTTCCGAGAATAACGCAGGAAGCAGATAACACGAATCTATCAGACGCCACCGTCCATAGCGATGTACGAGAGGCTCAGAGTGCCCAGGAAAAGCAGAATGCATATGGCAATAGGTAGGTCACAAGAACTGCAGTGCTGAGAGGATGTTGGTTGGTGGGAAACGGGATGGAGGCAGGGTAGGGGGAGGGGCTGGAACAAGTGGAGGGGGGAAGGCAATTCCGCATAGTGCGAGAATCCTGGAGAGAGTAGTTAAGGGATTTGGGGGGTGAGAAGGGGATAGAAGAATCTTGAAGGGGTGGGAGTAGAGACAGTGGAAAGGAAAGAGAAGGGAGATATTAAGAGATAGGGAGAATCAGTATAGGGAAAAAATTGGGACCAGCAAAGTGTTTTGAAGGACCAAATAATATGGTATTACACACGGGCCAAGTGACTTAGGATTCACAATGCCTACAATATATGCCAGCTAATCCTACTACATTAAAAACAAAACCAGTGATATGGAGTTGTTTGTGCTTCATGTTACAAAATCAGAATTAATACGCTGTTATGATTTAAATGAAACTAATAGTAAATACATTTAGGAAATGGAGTATATGATAAGTGTTATAATGCGATATATGTCTAATTTTATCTCGATATAAACACAGCACTCAAATTTTTAAATTTCAATCGAATACATAATATTTAGTTTCCCAGCACCACATGCATTCATGCATTTCAATCACTTTGTGTTGAAAAAATAAAGGTAAGACCCTTTAGAAAACTAATGCAACCATTTAAACTTTTCACCAAAAACACTTCTAAGTGACGCTTCTTCGACTTGGTTCAGCAATGAATGTATAGATTGAAAATTGAAATAGAGATAGTAGATGAAAATAATTTGCAGGCTCTAAACGCAAGATTATCTGAATGTTACATAAAAATATTCAATTTATATTTCAGGACAAAATTTTTGAATCATGTAGAAAATAACAAAAACATTACACGGAATTTAAGTGAAAGCATGAAGGTAAAGAAATAGATTTACACATGATGTCTTCACGATGAACTTAGGGATATAATGCCTGAAAGCAGTTCTAAATAACTTTAAATTGGTAATTCTGGAGAAGCATAAGCCGCATTTATTATTTAGTGAAGTCTCCCCAGGCCAATAGTCGGTTTTTTAAAGATATTTTACGCCGTAGCGTGAAAGACAAGGATCTGGCATGAGGACTGGAGAGTCGTAAAAAAAGCGACGAACTTGACATTTATTCCGGGTTGAAATGAATAAATTTCTTTTCTGGGAATGAAAGGATTCTGTGGTAAGGAAAGTGAAGACTAATAGATCGATTTTATTCTCATATTTATGGTATTTTATTAACGGCAAACAAATTCCTAGTCAGTTTTTACGTACCAACTGATTTTAAATTAATAATATGCTTTCATTGTAGGGTAAGTAAAGATGGCTATTTTATTATTTATATTAAAAAGTACTAAAATTGATAATGTAGTAAATAAGCTCTACACGCTTTATAGAAAAAATTTTAATGCAACAGAGTACAATAACCAGATGCAGAATGAAGGCACACTGTATGATTTCGTAGGATTCTGGAAGAATTTCTTGGAATGGGAAGGATATGACGTTGTTTTTTCTTAAGAAGAAGGGGAAACCAGGAATTCCCGATTCATTGACCAGAGAACGGGTATGAAATCATGAAGGAGATCATGGGAATGAAAAAGGCCAGGACCATAGGTTCTGAGTCATGGATTATGACATACGAATGTCTATCCAACTCATTAATGACCGTAAGAGAACGGTTTGGGGATTCCTTGAGAAGCCTTTACGGTTGAGAAAGTGATTCTAGAGCAGAATAATGCAACACCCTGTCCGGATTCACGACCCACGGAAAAGTGCCTTGGTGCCCAGTTACATATAGTATCAACTACGACACCTAAGGAAACAAAGGCATAAGATATAATTTGTTCCCCTGCGTAGAGCCATTATTTTACTTTGAAACAATGGTAGATATAACTACTTACACGCCAAAAGTTTAAAATTTTTAGATACATATGCATAAATAATTGAGAGATTACACGGTTTCATTTTTATGATGTGCCAATACTTCATTGAATTGTCTCTTAAAATAAGGCTTTTAATAAATGGAATCAGGCTTAATTGTATGAAATCCTTCCGTATTATCGAAACAAATTATTAACTATAAGTGATTTTCCACACCTCTATTTAAACTAACCTAGTGCAAATGAATGAATGAATATTTTAGTTTTTGGAAAATTAAGGGATTACCTCAAACTATGCCAAACATCTACTGGAGAGTAATCGAGGTTTTCAAACCGGATGTCTAGCATATGGGATATAAAATTGAAAAATTGATTTATTGGAAATGTTTGAAATCGCGAGATTAAGAAATGAGTACTTGTTAAATTACTGGTTACGAATTTAATTCTCCCTTGCTGCCCATTTCCCTTCCTGCGCAAAATGGAGAATGAGCCATGAATTTGGACTCAAAATGTCTTCTTCTTCCCATTTTCGACAAATTTTCCACCAACGGACTCAACATCGCTCCATTATCTGTAGGAAGTTGGTCATTCATAACCCCCTACTCCTTTTCACTCATACCATTCATTTTTATACCAGTCAACCGTCGAAACCGTAATATATGAAGTGCGGAAATTAATATAAAATGATTATATGTTTCAATAAAATATTCCTTATTCGTCAAGGAAGTGAGCCTACAAGAATCTTAGATGGTACCTAAGGTTGATTTTTGTCAGGCATATGTACATGTTTAAAAATGGTACATATGGTTTTAAAGTTAAATCTATTGATAAACAGATCATTTAAAAGAATCAGATTAACTCTTTAGAAAAACCTTCCATTTTCCATGAAAAATTCTCACTTTTGCTAATAATTAAGGGCAGAATTTATTGGAGTAAAAATTTATTTGGCAACAGTGAGTGACGATATGCATGCTTGGATGCTAAAATAAAAATAAAGATTTTTATATAAATAAAGCGTCTAGGTTGCCTCAGTTATTAATGTTTACATTACTACAAAGCTATATCCGTCTTAAAACTAACTCACTGATATAATCAAATACTTGACCACTCACGGGTATGTTTTGAGTTCGATATTCGATAAAATGGTGGATATTACTACACAACCACCTGAATAGTGGACATTTCTAGAAAAATGGTCGAAGCCCCAACAGTAAAGATTCCATCCAAATCTTGAGAGTATAGGAATAATAACGCAGCTTAATTGGGTAGCAAGCACGATAAAGTAATGTTGTAAGCAAGTCTCAGATGCAAGTGTAGTTTCCAATGACATAAATGTTCTCCTAAGCCTTAAGATTACATTTATGTCATTGGAAAAGACATGTATGGATAAAAACCAATTGAGGGGGCATTGGGACTTCCTGCTCTCTCTAATAATATTTACTAACTTTCGGCTGAATTGCAACAAAAGCACTTTGTACCATGCACCGTGGGTTGTAAAAGGAGACTCAAGACCGGTGATTATGGAACCCATACACCCTAAAACGGTGAAGCTAGGCTAAATTGAGATCTTCCTGCAAACTCTTGGACCGCAATTGTCTAATCTCACCAGTAAACCTCACTCCCTTGGAGAGTGAAACTATGCTGAAACAGCATCTTCCAACAGACATAATTAGACCGTTTTGAATGCGACATGATCGTTAAAACTTGAGTGATATCCAGCAAATATCACGGCATAAATTCATGGCCTCCCAAGCACGTTGTACATCAATACTTTTTGTTTTATTTTTTTTTTTGAGTTTGCTGAATCTTAAGTGAGTAGAGTCAGAGTTATAGTTCCAAAATGTGCTCGTACGTCACGTGGTATCCGATGAAACATCCACGCTATTTTTGCTGCTTACTCCGCGAATTACTTGCCTTTATCATGCCACTTGGCAAGATGCAAAGGTTGTGGCATTTTTTTCTTATCAGATGTCACGGTGTGAATGCGTTTAGTGGATGTCATTGAATAAATTTCGCCCCATTATCTGTATGCAACGTAAATTTTCAATCACGTGAATAGGAGGGAAAATATGAAGATTCTAAAATTTTGAAAATTCACGTAAAGCCGTAAGATCTGGATAAGAATACCTCTAAAAATAATAAAATTATATTTTACCATAAATTAACTAATTTTGACTAAAAATATAAGAAAACGATTAAACGGGCTTTTTTAACGATTGCCCTCATTCTTTCAATAATGATCACAAGCATGTACTATTGATCCTGGCTTATTTATGTGTATTGCATTGGGTAATATGGGCTATAAAAATGCCACCACTGATGCGTCACGTTAAAACTAGGACTCGTTGATACTTCTTAGAGACTAAGAGTATGTTTTTCCTCTTGATGACGTATTTCCCCTACTTGACTTCGTATCTTAACTGACCTAAGCGGCCGTATTCCACTCATGATAAAAACTAATATCAACCGTTTCATGTTGCTATGATAAAAAATTAAATGTATTAAAGTAATTAAAGTAATTTTTTGCATAACAAATTATGTGAAAAAAACGTATGATCATGCGAGTCACCTACGTCATGCGATGCTCGCACGCCTTGAGAATGACTTCGTTCTGATGTCCGCGTTAACATACCCCCAGAAATGACCGGATGAGGATGACTTGGGTAATGTAAGACAGAAGGAAAATGGGAACAAGCTGGTTGTAAAGCAGCGCAATGGTGACAGGAAGTGGTCCTTTGCAACGCATTATTTTGAAAATTCCTGTAAAATCCCCGGGGTTTAAATACATCTACATTGCTATGTAATCATGAAGACAATTACCTAAACATTTTGCAAATTATCGACGTAGATTTGCCGATATCCACAACCTGATTGATGATATTGGATGCCTACAACCATGTAAAAGATAGTATCGCGCCGTCAATTACTCCTGATGTACTTAAACAATACAGCATTTTCACGACAATTCGATATATCGCGTCGTTTGGCGGTTCGATATCACAACACGATATCGCAAAGGATACATAAAAAAATCGCCAAGCCTCAGCTGGAAGGCGGGAGGGAACTCAAGCATTGGGGAATGGGAAGCTTAAGTGAGTTAAAGACCAATCCGTTTACGGAGGAGGCCAGCGAGAAAATGCGGGTGAACCTAAAATCAGAAACAGTAGGGAGAGGAATCGTGAGGTATCGCTGTCGTATTGTTTATGGGTGCGTCGTCCGCTTGTTAAAGCCATTAGCTTCCGCAAGAGATAGGAGCAATACGCACTGCCGGAATTTGCGCTGGCTTTTCGGTTAGTTTTTTTTGTCGTGGAAGAATGTCGGCATGCTAAGGAGCGATGTGAGGCCTATGAAGCAAAAAAAGCATTGCACTCCACTGGTCTATGAATGCAGAGAATCCCCCTACAAACTCTACGGAATGAGGTAGCCTTTCCCAAGGATCTCAATCTGTCTCAGTGGTTGTGTAATTTTCCTCATTTTGATTCCTCGATTCCACATTCGTAGTCCAGTCAGCGTAAATAAATATTTACTTCCATCCCCTTCAAGCTACAGTCTCGGAATTCAGGTGGTTGTCAATCGTCGCCGCTGAACAAAATTGGAGAGAAGCAAATTACTACCCTAATTCCGGAAGATTTACGGTAGCAAGCCATCAAATGTTTACGTGAAAAATAGAATTAAGTGAATCACGTCAACAATATTTGTAGGATTTGTAGAGAAATATTTATAATCTGGGGAATAAAATAAAATAAGGAGATATTTGTTTGAGATAGTTGAAATCCTAGAATTCCCAAATGCTAATTTACAGAAGATGGACACATCAAGTTAATTAATGAACTCCGATAGGGATAGAATCCAAATGCTACAGTACGTTATGAAGGAATATGTGAGTTGATAAGATCTTATCACCTAATCTGGAGTCTAAGAAAACGTTACGTAAAGTTAATTTTAACTCATCTTCCTTCTGTCACTGATTTAAACACGCGCTTATTTACTAAACAATTCAAGAATCCGGATTGCGATCAAATTATCAAAAAGCTGTAGAGTTTTTATTTGTATTTCTTCATTGCATTTGAGGGGGACAATATATATGGTTACCTCCAAACTAAGTAAGGGACAAAAATATTAAACAGGCGCTACTAAATCTCTCCTTGGTTAAATTTTCTACATACTGTGAACAAGCACTGACACCAAAAGGTTAAAAGCTGGGCTTAAAAATTTATTTCTAACGCAAACGAATTGAAATGGCCTCCTAAAAAGAGAGCTATGTGCGGAATTAATTCCTTGGAACGCCTTATTTCGTTCGCCGGTGAGAACATTACCATTTGGCTTCCATGGTAACGCGAGGAACAACAAGCAAGCATACCCCACTCAATAAGGAGATCACAAAGCCTGCGCTTTAACCGCGTGCCGTGGAATTTCATTTTGAAAACAGGACAATTGAACAGGCACAGGGAAATATTTGTCAAACTCATGTCACGCTCCAATAAGTAAAAAGGGCTCTCTCTATTTCGCTCGATGAAATTTTCACGAGTGAACCGGATTGGTTGTGTCTATGGAAGGGGTTTCGGCGAGTCCTCCCTTTGACTCAATCAAACGGGAGTTCAAACAAATTCTCAATCAACGGGGCTCCCCAGGCTCCCGCTTCGGTGACATGTTTTGGGTCGCGGTATGGTGAAACGGCTTGTGAGGGCTTCGGAAGGCATTGAGTTGTCGGAAAAAAAACCAAACGCAAATGATACACCGGCTGGGATTGCAGACGTGGGATCGTGCAGGGATGGGAGAGGAGAACACGCTGGGTGGCCGTGAGAGGGGTTTCTCGCATTTTTTCGCCGAAGGTCGGTGGAGAAAAGGAGAAATGAAAAGGAGAGGGCTAGGGAATGGATTAAAAATGCGAAGTTCTTTAGGATGGGTAGAAAAGAAAGCCGTGAATATTGAGGCGACCTAAACACGTTGACAAGTTAAATGCCTACATGAGATGAGAAATACCGTTAGACAGCGCACAAAAGATTTTTTTTAGCTAGGAAAAATAAGATAAGGGAACATAGAATATGAAAAAATAACACTCTCTAGGCGCAAAAACTAACTTTGAAATTTGGTAGTTTACGTGCACTTATGTTAGACAAAGCACCATTAGCTAAATCCAGCCACCTAAAATATCTCTAAGTCGTCTTTCCGTCATTAATAATGCACGCTTTGTTCTTCAATTGTGAGAAACTGTCACAATTTTTCGAAGTAGCTGCGTACCAAAATATTTAAAAAGAAAGAAAAAAATTTGTCCAAAAAATTTTCTTTGAAATCTAACATATTACAACACTGTTAGGGGCATAATAAATATTAAGTACACATGCGATTTTATTTCAAATAAAATGCGATAATAAGAATAGATCAATAATAAAATGCCATAAATTGTCCAAACCATTTTTTAAACATTGGTAGAATGATTGGCAAACGTAATCTACCATTTAATGAATAATAATCAAATCCTACTCATTAAATCTCGTAGACTACATTTAATTAAAAATATCGCTAATTCTCGCTCCTGTCAATAGAATAAAAATTGTTCCAAAGTATTAGGGAGACATACTATATACGCCCGCCGGTCTCCGTCCGAATCATGCTGCATGTTTTAGGAAGGAGGAACTATGGTTCATTGTCTCGATTTAGGCGAATAACTCTTTCGTTCGACATCCTCTAATTTGTGCGGACGTTGAGTGACTCCGTCAAAGCCATTGCCCCTAGGTTATAAATACCGATCTTTCTATAAATATGTTCATTGTATATATTTAATGTACATATTCCATTCCCCTGAGGGACCTGTTTGAGGATGGAATGAAGCATCTGATCACGAATCGCATCTTTTGAGGCCGTTGTGGGAGGACGTCCTCCGGCCGCCACGTCAGCCGGGCGCCGATCGCTCTAAAGCGCAGTCACTTTAATCCATTTGCACTTTTAGTTTGCAGAAGGGGAGATTACGTTTCTAGTTCAGGGAAATGATGTCTGCTTCCAAGAAAAAAGCCAACTATTTTTTATTGAAAATGCACCACTGAGTTTCCAAATGTACTTGCGTTATTACACAAGATAAGCGCTTAAAATATAGTATTTCCAGATGACGGGTCATACGAAACCTCTCACTGAATCCTCAAGAAGCTGAACTTAGAGCTAATATACACATGTACCACTTAATGAAGCAAATGTTTAACAATGATTTCGAACGACCCCTAATCACTAGAATTCAATAATAAAAGGTGCGTCCGTCATTTTTATGCGTAATCAAACCAACTCGCATATCCACCCACTCGTATGCATGGTCAATATAACAGAGTCACATTATATAAATTGTAAATTATTATTTCTATTACATTAAAAATAAAACTGAATGAAATATTATGGATTTAGCGAAAAGTTTAAAGCATTACGAACGGTATCAACGTATATATGCGACATATTTTGGTACAAACAGTCAAACGATTTTTTCACCAATGCAATAAAATCGGTAGCACCACATTAACCTTAACGTGGAATTCACGAAGTTTTGCTATTCTACCTTCAGATGTAATTTCACATGGTTGAGACTCGAAACATTAATTTTGGGTAAATAAATATCGACGCTGCTTTCTGCAATATGTTCTAGGGAATAGTTGGAAAATAAACCTTGAGCAGCTGTTAAAAGGTGACAAAAAATTTTGCAAAATGATATACCATAATAATATCAGCATTTCAATACATGAATGATACTCATCTCGTACTTAAGTTCATTTGCTATGTCCCTATCAATGTTCTTTCGATATCATCGCACTAGATTAGAAATGTTTAGTAAAACGGTCGCTCTTGTTAATTATGCTGTTCAAATAAAAAAGTTAAATCTTGATTACCTACCTTATAGCCTTAAAATTCAGAAAATACTCCCAGATTTTTTCCTGACTCACTTAAAATGTTTCCATGCTGGCAACCCTGTAATACCCGTAAGTGTAAAACGGAAGGTGGGTAGTTTCGGTCTCATTTGCCTGCGTTCTTAAGTTCAATATGGACTTCTCTGGAGTATCGTTTGAGGAACAATATCTCAGATCAATTAATATTATACATTTATAATTATAATTTATGGCCAGAAATCCGAATTGCAGAACTAACACAAAAACCAGAGTGAACAATGTCAAAATAAAACTTTATAATTCCACAAATAAAATAAACTTTAAGGTGACCTAGGCTTCACTGCTGTGCAGAATCATCGTGGCTGGAGGTGCGGTACAGTAGCGAAACCTAGATTGCTTTAAATTTTATTTTACTCCTGGAATCACAGTTTTATTTTTATATTAATCATCATGAAAGAATTACGCCTGGAACGATTAATTATACAAAAACCAGAGCACATTGGACCCTAAACTACCCTCGGGAACTACTCGGGAATGTTACCAAGAGACGACGTACGCGAGGTCCTGAGCATTCCAGACTGACCACCCATCCTATTAAGACTCGAATAAAACACGAATGCACGCACCGCCCGGTGAAAACGATGACGGGTGAATAAGGAAAAAAAACCATCCTCCCGTGCATTCAATTCGCACGGGCGAGGGAGCGAAGGGCGTAATTGGTGTGCGTTATCTCCAAGGGGATGACCTTAAAAGAAGCGAGTGGGGGAGGAGAGGAGAGAAAGAGAGTGAGGACGAGTCTGCCAGCGGTGAAAAGAGGGAGCGTGGTGAGGAGGAGGTAAGAAGGTGAGGCAGGAATGGAGAAAGCGGGGTGGGAAGGGTTAGGGCTAGGCAAGGGGGGGTGAGGGCGAGGAGGAAGGATTGAAGTGGCTGCGGAGGGGGTCGAAATGGTGTGTGGGAGAGAGGGAAAATAGGATCTAGGACGGGAAGCAGCAGAGAGTTGTAAGAGCCGTCGGTTCGGTGTGGCGGAGGAGGAGCCAGGGAGAAGGCAGTCGGAGAGGAGGCGAGAGGGAAGTCTGGTGGGAGGGGGAGAGGCGAGAGGGTGGGGGGGAAGATAGGGCAATGTGTGTGGAGTCTCGCGGTCGATGGAGAGAGAGAGGTCTGCTGGCTCCCTAAGGGGCCTCCGGCCATCGACCGCGCGGGGATGAGGCTACCCTTAAGCCGCGTAGCATTGAGTGAGGGAGAGAGGTTAGGGCGAAAAAATACGAAGGAGGGGGGCGGGTGGGACCGTTCTGTGGGTGGTGAAGAAGGGAAACGAGGTGGTGAGACAGGAAGTCTTGATGAGCAGCAGAAAAGGAGGAAGGTGGGATGAAGATTCAAACCCTCTGGGTGGCGCGGGCGAGAGGTATGGGGCAGGGAAGGAGAAGTGGGTGAGGGAGGGGAGAAGGGAAAGTAGCATTATGTCCGTACATATTGGATGCAGCTTTAAGTCTGCCCCACCAAGATAAGAAGGAAGAGGTGGAAGATGGAGGCTGAAGGTGAAGAGGAATAGGCGAGGACCGGGGGAGAGGTAGGGAGAGGTGGAGGAAACGGTCGGATGAGTTACTGAGGTACCCGAGTGGGACCAGGACTTGTGGGGGGAAATGGAAAGGGAAACGGTTGTTGCGGCGGGGCGAGATGGGTGCAGGGGATAGGGAAGATAGGGAGCTTTTTACGAAAAAAATACGAGGTTGGTAGCGGGCTGTGGATGGGGAGGGGGACTGAAGGGATCCCGTTCAAATCCCCCGTGTTCCCCTCTCACGCAGAGGGGTGAGGGGGCGGCGGAGGATTGGAGAAGTTTGGGCAGCGACTAACAGTATATCTCGCAGTCATTGGGGCTTTTAAGAAGTTTAATTAATTTTCATGAATGCCCTCCCCTATAAATTCATGCCCTGAAAATTAAATTTATATGAGTTTGAGGCCCTGCTCCCAAGGCGTACCATCATTTTATTAACGTCTAAGTATGATAAAAAGGCTACATACTCTTTTTTTCTTCCGGAATGATGAAATATTAAGACGTGGTCATTCTATTACTTTTCCTGAAATTTGGTCGATATAATTAAAAGATTATAATTTATTTTGCTATCTAATGAAGAGATAAACTAAATGTATATGCAAGCGGAAATATATTTACAAATTACCTAGTTACATAATATATAACGGATGACTGACTTTGGAGTAAATAATTAATCATATTTCTTCAGAATATCTTATCAGGAGCATTTAAAATCAATCTGGGGCAAAAATAATTATTAAATTAGTGTAAACGATGATACCTTCATGTTTGCCTATACAAAAGGCTATAAAATTGAATATCACTCTCATTTTTTAATTGTAAGATGCGCCCTTTTTGAGTTTATTAAAAAAAATAAGTTGCTTTTGACCTGAATAGGCATTTCCGGCAGTCTTCGATTTTTATTTCAGAAAAAATTTCCTAAATAAGAGTGCCTCTTAAATTGACTGCAAATACGGAAATTTTTAGTGATTTTAAATTCTGTAGGGAATTGTAAAAAGTATAAAATACTTATTGTCATTCCCTTATGATTAAAAATTCATGAGGGGATGCTAATAAGTATTTCATATTTGTTTTTCTTTAATTTGAGTATATACAGACTTAATGTCTTGGAGATAATTTTTGGTATGAGCCATATTTTTCCATAATGTATTGCCCATTTCAAGGTGAAGCCTCATGGTATTCACTATAAGTATGTAGCCTAGCAATATGGCTAGAACAAGGTAGGCTAGCAATACGGTATTCACTATAAATAGCTTTAAGCATGCCAATATTTCTTAAAATATTACAAATATAATTGCAACCAATGGTCAAATGATGCATTCAAGAAAACAATTTTTAACAAGTTAAAAGGTACATTTTAGAGTGGTTGTCATTAAAGGAAGAAATATTATGGTTAATAGTACCGATGCACTATTGATTACAGATTAATTATTTCAGTGAAAGAATTCTGTTTACCAGGCTATAAATATTTCTGTAATAAAAAGTTCTGATGGTACATCTCTTCGTTCTGATCTCAAAAAACATAATAAAATTACTAGCGATCATGCAAAATTTGTCGTTAACAGGTAATTTGGCGTGCACTCAGCATGAACGACAGGGATAAAATTTTCAGAAGGGATAGCATTAGAATTTTCATGAGTGTTATAACTGTACCACAGTCATCAACTCGAAAGGTGGCTTGATAGGTAAGAGCAGAGCTCAACCAATACTAAGCCCAAGGCCATGTGAAATTTATACATCAGGATAGTGGGCCTAATTAATTTCCCAAGTGTACTAAATGGAACAACAAAATGCCAAACAAATTTCCCTGGGAAAGACAAAATTGGATAATTACGTGCAACGGAATGAAGACACAACGCAAACGATGGTAAAAAGTTTATAAAATATCGATCCACATTACAGACTCATTGAGCAGTAAAGGTATCATAGAACAATGTAGGGACAACTAACAAAAATTCATTTCATTTCGAAAATAACGTTGTATGTCTCATTGCATGCTTTCTAGCTGGATAAGCACGAATGTAAGTGTGATCCATTTTATGAACCAAAGTATTGAAACCAATCCACTTATTTTTAAATTTACTGTATTTAATTCATGCTAATTCATGTATGACACGAGCATCGCAAAGAGAGGTAAGAAATTACGGTATAAAATAAAAATATCCCCTTAATGCTTCAGCTGTGTGGCTGCATTTCACGAAGGAATAAAGAGGAATGCGAATGGATTGTTGGTAAAATATTCAAGGGGCTAAAAGTGCCAAAGGAAAACGAGAAAGTAGGAGACAAGGAAGAGAGAGAGAGTGACGTAGGGAAGTTGAGTATGGGCTGGGGAGAGAGGGCGGTGGCGGGGGAATGTGGAGGGGTTATCTACGCGAGGGAAAAGGGAGACCCTGGTGAATTTTTCACGCGGTTTAAATGTGGGCTTTGAGAGCGCACCCTCGCCCTATTCGATCCCCTTCCACCGCTTCCACCTAATGCGCTGTCCGAGTCTCCGTGCATTCTCGTCAAAGAGGGACCAGGGAGGAGAATTGTGGATTCAGCGTGTCGCAAAACAGCCTCCGGTTGAATTTGAACGTGGGATCTCGAAAAGTGGAGAGTCTCTCCACGGCGCTGCTGGCGATGAAGGGAGGAGGTGAAGGGGATTAGAGAGGGAGCGGGGATGGTGGGAAGGGGAAAGGAGGAGTAGTTAGGTGTGAGAGGAGGTTAGGGTGACGGAAGGTGTACGAAGAACGCCGCTCGCGAGAAGCAAGTTGGGGAAATGACGAATTGCAATCATGTATCTAGACGACCAAAAATGGAAACATCCTGCGAAATTTTGCTAAAAAACATATATCAGCATTCCAAATGAGCCAACGAGATCCATCAAAATCAAAGAGAATAAGGAATGCGTCAGCAAAATTAAATGATGAATGGAGAAAAAAACTAAAATATTAAAGCATTTGCCTGGGCGGCTAAGAGACTGATCTCCTGGGATAAATTTCCATTGCAACTAGATGAAAATGCGTATTGATTTATACGATACTGATCAATTCAATTCATTACTATTTAAGTAAAAAAATATCCCTTCTGTCCCCTCTCTCCCTGTTGATGGTAAAAACTTAAAGAATTCAATCATTTCCAATTTTTGGGGCTTAGATTTAATCAAAATAAAAATAATAGTCCCATCCCCAAACAACGCATTTCAGTCATAAAAGTCAGAAATTTTCCACCTGCACGGAGAGCCAGGTAGCTGTCGCGAGATAGACCCCATCGCAAAACTTGTTTTATTTGACTCGACCCTCTCCTGATAAAAACCCAAATGGCAAAGAGCACACTATCTATCCAGTGGCCGGGGCCGGAGAACAGATAATTCTCGGGTATGCCGAAATTAAAAAAAAGGCCAAGTATTCGCGATCCGTGGGGGGGGGGGTGGGACGAGGGTAACAAGGGATCCTAGGTATGGGTAAGGATACGAGAGGAGGGGTGAAGAGGAGGAGAGTTGAGAGAGGTGATGAGGAATGAGGGTACGGGGGGATGGGGAGTGGGTGCTGAGGAGGGGCATGGGAATGTTGGGAAAACAGGAGGAGAGAGGGTGGCAAGGGGCTGAGTCGAGAGGAGAGGGAAAGAGGGAGAAAAAGCGGGTGGGCACACGAGAGATTCGGACACTCCCGAGGCAACGTAAATCAATGGCGACCTCGTTCCCACCCGCAGCCCTGATTCCGAATCCTCCTCGAGTAAGTGGTGTGAGGGAGAGACCAAGAGGAGAGAGTGGGGAAGGGCGGCGTCCACTCCCCACACCGGATGGCCGGACGGCTCGGGGAAAAAGGGCGTCAGTTATTTTACTTTTTCTCGACAAAATGCATTCCGAGCAATGTCAAAATTAAAAAAATCAAACCTGGGATCTGAATGAAACTCGGCACGGCTTCAGCCAGCAACGCGGAGGACCTTCGTGGGTTGTTTCGCGCACAACAAAGCCTATTTCCACGAAACAAAAAGAAATTTAAGTTTTTTATAAGCCCTTCAATGACCAAAGCCATTTAGAGAACTACAATCATCTCCGCACACCAGAAAATTAAAATTCATAGCGAGAAATCAACATTCAACTGGATTACAAATGAAAAATTGAGAGTATTTGACCTACTCCAGAATATATTCCCCTTCATGGCAGAATAGTTTCTTTCTGATGCATATGACGTTTACACCAAAAGTATTTTTTTCTCAATTTAATGGACCATATTCTTTTCACGCAATATAAGATAACTCTGAATAGCCTTAATGTCCTGAATTTCCTAGAGCATAATGCTGTTGGCAAAGGTTTTCTCCTGTGATTTACAATATGTGTTAGGCATAGAGTTCAATTAATCGGAAAAATAACCTTCTTTATAGTGTCAAAATGTCGACAATTCCTCAGCTACGTGCTACGATGGAAATTTCAAGAAAATTTCCAAGACTTCAAAAAAACTTGCGGGTGAAGAAAGCAAACGCCATTGCATCATTTGCGTTGATTATTATGCAGAAACGGTTCCGTAGTACAAGGACGGTTTACTTTATTCGTATAGCTACTAAATATATTTCATCTATAACCTTAATATCCATACATATGCCTGTACATTTTTATGCAGTTAATTCCCCGAATATCCGATCGTATGGATGCTTTGGTCGGTCTGATAGCTATTTTATAACCGTAAAACTCGCATTTTCTGAAACATTCTGTATAACCTAAACACCTTTTGACTGGCTCTTCATCAACTCATTGCCCTCATCATCACCTGAGTTTGCTCATCACTCACGGTTCATATTGGAATTCAAAATGTATATCCCATTCCCCCTTTACCCTGACCAAACATTCTACCTCCTGCAACGGCCTTCATATAACCCGCTTCGTCTGAGCATCTCTGTCACCGTCTTCCGTGCAATTTATAAAAAAATATTTTCCCTCTCTCCCTGCGAACCAGTCGCAAGAGATGACTGTATTTTTCGAACGCACATTAGAGCAGTCCCCTGCGGGAAAATGCACGCCCGTCATCATCTCGGATCCCCGTTGTGGCCCCTTCCCATCAATCTTAAAATAAAAAAAACAGAAATGAAACTCCTTCATTCTCATCGCCCGGGAGACCCACTCCTCACCCAACTGGGACTCCATCGTCTCTCACTCTCGCCTCCATTTCCCCCTCGCACGTGGGACCGGCCCTTCCTGCACTTCACCGCCGCCGCCCCTCCCGGAGCTACGGTCCTCCCTCCACACCTCCCCCCATCCTTTGCACTCCCGCTTCCACCCGTTTCCCCCGCCTCTCCGGAACCCCCTTGGGAGTGTCCATTAGGCGGGGGGAAGAGGCAATCGGTGAGAGAATGGGAAGAGATAATCCCAGGTCCCGAGGCGGAGATAGGGTAGCCAAGTGATTAAAGGGGGAGGGTTGAAGAAGGATGGGGAGACACTGGGTGGGGGGGGAAGGGAATGGGATTAGGGATTGCAAGGGAGAGGGATCGGAAAGAGTGAGGGGGAGGAAGGAGTGACACGAAAAGGGAGAGGAGGAGAATTGGGAGGATTGTGGAAAGGGATGTTCAGAGAGCTTTCGAAGGAATTCGCAGGAAAGATTGAATAGCAAGCGGCGAGGCGGAAAAGGGAAGCGTGAAATGTCTCTCGGGAGGGTGGAGAACGTCCTGATCCTCTGAAGCTTGTTGGGTAGACAAAATGACAGCGAATGGATTTTATTCCAGGCCAAGGTTAATCGCCTATATTCATGGTGAGATTATACCAGGGAAGGACCGATTCATGAAGGCGGAAGGAAAGAACGCCAGCTACTTCAGTGAGAACGTTTCAATATTAAATTCTTTGGATGCTTGATGCAGTGCGACGGATTGAGGCATGCTTGAAGGAAAGGAGTATACTTGTCTTTCATTCAGTTGATAAACCCTCGAAGGGGTACATACCCCCCACAGACAGATATTGACTACAGAGTAAACAAAGACGTCTATGGACCAATAAATTCACAGTAAAAAGCGGAGGACTGACACGCGTGCCCATTATACATCATTTCATTGTTATTCATAAACGGAGTAAAACCACGCTCTTGTGAATTCATTCTGGGATAATTGTTTTTTTTTTAATTTAAACACATCATGCGCAAAGGCATCTATTGCGCTGCACAATGCCCACTATTTACCTTTATATGACAAAATCCATTCATAGCGCAGGATTATATGATCAAAAATAGTAGTTTCATGCAATGAAATAAAAATTTGTTGAATCCGATCGATTTACAATAAATGAACCAGCAGTGTTCCACAAATCAATATTTGAGAATAATGTCACAAACCACATGCCACAAACTGTTTAGTTAGTGGGCTGAGCGCCCTTTACTTTCCAATAGGGAAAGTAATCCTCCTGGATAATGCAGTGGATAAACCCTTTGGGTGAGGTGCTAACTATGGCTTGGATGAGACCAATTTGCCAATAATTCAACGAGAACCGTCACGTTAAGGCGTTAATCCCACCGGATCGTCACGGGATTGTATCAGAGGATATAAAGGTGCCAATCTCTGCTTGATGAGTTGATACTGGGGCTTTAAAATCGTTAGATGGTGTCAATTGGAAATTCCCAAAATATATCCGTACATTATTTTACTGATTTTGCTTTGTGATATAACCATTTATAAATTTCTGCATTCTCCCCCTCAAATTCATCACATTATATTGCCGATGGATTAGTAACTAATAATTACATGAAAAAATATCGTTTCAATAAATGCTACCTTTGTAAAAATGATCTTTAAATAAATTAATGGATATATTACGGAGGGTAAACTATATTTTTAATTTGCTAAATAATACCGGCAATTTAAAGAAATCCGTGGATAGTGACTAGAAACTTCACATACGTTATTTAAACTAACTGACTCAAATGTCTAATGGCATTTGCACCCCCTCATGTATCAATTTTTTTGTAAGTGCCAGCCTCTCTTAATTATTAAAACATTTTATTTTTAATAATTGTAGAATTTATATAGAATTCAATAGTTTCTTTTAATCTTAAGCATGTTGATTTCTTTCCGTCCCTCCAAAGGATAAACATTTTCTCAGGAATATATTAAGTTTTTCAGTTAGCTTGACTAAAGGAAAAACCCTGCAGCGTTTCAGATAGAGAATGAATCCCTTTGTCTGAAGTATTTTCCGTGTGAGTCTAAATAGGCATTTAAAGTGAAAATTGTATCCCTCTCACATGCTTCGGCGTGGTTTTTTGAGTGCAAGAGCAAGTTTTATAATGAACATATACGATGAACTCTACCACATAATGAGCTCATCAGTCAAACAAGAACTATTCTTAGGATCTTCAATGCACGAAATAAACGTTTGGAATTTTAAATGTCATATAAAGTAATACACCACGATAGAAATGTTGAGAAAAGGTTGGAAAAAAAATTTTGGGAAAGTGGAGTGCAGGAGGGAAGAGAGTGGACTTTTTTTTAGATAACATGGAAGTACGCAAAAGTAAACAAATAAATAACGAAAGAAATAGGAAGTCACTACGAAAATTATTACTATATAGTTTTTGTTATGAATCGTTCTATACATCTCCATGAAAACGGTAGAATGCCATAACTGATTGCTAAACGGTTAAACAATTGCGAGCCATTCAGCAACTGTTTGTCTTACATACATTTAATACACGAGGTCTACCCAGAAGGTCAAGCAATTCTTGAGAAAAATCGCCAACCTAGAACAATGAGGTCTTCGAAGTACCTTACACACTTATCCCAGCGTCCTTTCCACTTTTCAAAATAACCTTTTTAATAAAGTCCTTTTTTCGGAATGAACATCAGCTACCTCGTCGCATTCTCCTTTATCTCGTCAACCGACTGTTGGGAAGACTGGGCTTTTGTTTCAGGGTCATAGCCGTAGACCCATGATTCAGCTCCAGATACGATATTTGTTAGAAAACCTGTATCATCGTTCGAGGCTTGGCGCAAATCCCCTGCAACTGAAACACGAAATGCTTGACGTTTACACATGTATTTAAGAATACCGATGAAGGTATTAGATCGAAAATTTTCGGATCAAAATGAAAGCAGGGCACACAACTGTTTTACGGTGAGATATAAATATATACCATTAAGGTCATTCATTAGTGGGAGTGAAATGTATGAATAAATTTATTTGGGTCACGGAAAATTTCATGCATTTTTTGAATAGAATTTTATGAAAATTTTACGTAATTAACTATTTCAGCTACATCTTGTCCAACACGTGCTAGCATGCTCGTAAGTTTTCCACAGAAAAACGTTTTGGACAAATACAAACGAATGTGTAAAAGATGAAAAATATAAGCCAATACCTGTACATATAATTGCGGCATTAAAGGTTTTCTCACTTTTGGAAAAAACACACTCATATGACTGTGCGCTCATGAGTACAGTTAACTTTTATGCATTTTGCGGTTTATTTGTTCACCTTTAGATAATTGATTTCATCTTTGTATTTGCAGATTAAAAACGTTTAAAGTGAGAATTTGTTTTTTCTCACTTTAGTCGCTCACATTTGGTTTGAAAACCCAATTTTTTCCGCCTAATTTTTCAAAATAAATTTTAAAAATATCTTCGATGAAAACAAGGATTTCTGCGTACCGAAATAATTACCAAAAAGAGCATTAATTATTATACAGAAATTCAGGGTGTAAAATGATCATCATATTTAAATAGACCCTGGACAAACAGCCGGCCAGATCCAGTGGCGATCGCTGAGCACCCAGGAAACGTCAGAATGTTTCATCTAGGAAATATAGAATGGTATAAAATTTCAGAAATAAAAATAATATGGAAGGATTACCATTTTGAAGGCATTTAATTTTGCAATTAAATAAATATTTATCGAAAAATTATGCAAATTATCATTACTTTAATTTGTGAAGTTTGTCGCCAACAATATCGATTAAAATAAATATGTTAGTCCTTTATAGTTAAACGTATTTAAAATAAACGCTATTTAATCATAGTATCATCGTTGATTATTGTAACAATTATAAATCTTCATTTATTTGAAATAAGAATTTTCCATAGCTTTCTTGCAAAATCATCTTCCTACGAAAAAGGCGATCCACCATAAAGATAAGGTGTAGCATATACTTGTACATTATAATTTAAATCCTGTAGATTATTCTTGAGTTAATATTGAGGACAGCTCAGTTATGGAAATGCAGACTGAAAATGATCTCCGCTAATATGTTCAAGAGTTTTGCGGTAGAGCTCATTTAAAAAATGAGTTCCCCCAGTCTTAGACACTCTTTAATCACATGAAGCCAATGACAATTAGATCAAAATTGATTTTTTAGAACAACAGAAATGATATTGGGTCACCCATTTTCACAAATTGCAACAAATACGCAAAACTTTTAAACGATAAAATAAAAATGCTATTCCAGTTACCGAATTGGGTAGTTAATTTTTATAGCATTGTTTAAAAAAATGTCCCCAACCAATTTGTCCATCGTTATGTTAAGTGTTCTTTCCTAGATCTCTGCCGATTTATTTCTTTTCATAGGCTTTTCTTAACTTGATCGTTTAGGCTTTTGTAATACAACATACTGCACATTACCGTATTCATTTCCAATTTCCATTTTATGACAGGTATAAGTAGAAAAAACTGATACAAACAGTCAAAGGAGCAAGTTACCACCAATCCTTCAAACAACGAACCTTTCTGTTCACCGATTATGACAGACATGCAATATACAAACTCGTGGTTTAAGACATCCATAAAATATATTTGCAAAAAGATGCGCCTTTTTTCTTTGCGGCCAGATTATCGACAGAGTGATAGTTTTTCAATATATCGACCAATATTAGGAGTATCGATATTTTTAACCTGTCATCGCCACATTGAAATTCCCTCCTACTGAGTTAACACAGGTGCTCAATACAGCTCCGCAACAGACGAATACGTCACCTTGCCAATTGAATTGTGCCATATTTGAAGTGCTTCTCGAACGAGGGCTACCATTTAAAGGATTTCTCACTATTTTTTGTCGTCATAGGTAAGAAATAACAATATTTAAAAAACATTAAGCTGTAGATTAAGTGAATCAGAGGTGTTACACTATCTGTGAAATTGATAAAATAATAATAGAATATGATATTGTAAGTAAACTCGAGATATTGTAGCATTTTCACACCATTTGTAATACGATCTTTCGAACCAAATGATATCACATCTATTGATTTTTCCTCACTTTCGCGATTCCTTGAATGACAATTTGGCTCAGAAGTATAGTGGAACAGTAGGGCGAAAGGGAAAAAATCATAAGCAATGATTTCACTTTGGCTTGAGAAAATGGAAATTTTTGTGCCGCAGTTGCTAATTTACTGTGATATTTGAATTGCCGATCATAAAAAAACTAGGCAGTGATTCTGTATTTCTCAAATACCTGTCCAATTGTCATATACGTTAGATTTTTCATTTCTCCTTATATTTAACCTAAGGTAACTCTCAGTACCTCACGGAACCCTTACAAATACACCATTGTCACAAAAATACGAGGTGACCAAAGATTAGATGGATCTCTGGACAAGACGCAACTTCCATGAAGAAAAATCAATGGAGAAATATTCGTGGAGGGTGCCGTCCGATTGTTCGGATTTTTAAAGAGAGCCCTTCAGGAATGAGCAAGGATAACCTGAAACCATTAATCGCTCCCCCTTTCCAGCACAAGAGGCTGGAAACCAGCTGAGAACGGACCGTTAATTTGAGTTCACAATGGGCCAATGCGCCCGGTATAGATAGTAGCCCTTACCCGCATTCCTACATGATTCGGGGGGATTCTGATTCTCGAATGCCACAGGGTTCGCTTTCTCTCTTGCTCAGTGACAAAAGCGGACAAATTCACACTCGCTATAAACTAGAACCGTTACGAAAATCTTTAGTCGTAGTTCGCTTAAGTCTTGCCCCGGAGAATGGGTCGTAAATCTGTGGAAAGTTTTTATTCATGGGCTAGACGTAAGGATTCAACACATTCCATAAACGCCCCCTGGCAAAAATCATTTCTGGATCATGGCAGAGTAACGGGAGAAGAAACGATAAAGAACGAAGAAAACGTGAAGTTAAAGGTGGCGACAAATGAAAATAGAAAAATTGAAAAAAAATCACACGGTAATCAAACTGAAGGTTGGTTGAGCTAAAATAGAGAAAATGAGAAGTAAAATTTTAGAAATTGAGTGTCCAACTGGCCATTTCTGAAAGATGCGAAGTCATGTCACAAGAGTAATTTGAACAATAAAATTGTAGTAAAATTAAATTAATTTTAACTATCCATCATATCCCTTACATAGTTTCATACGTAAAATCATGGTGGATCAAGTTCTCAATTTTATCAGCGTTATTATGTTTACGACGCTGAAAAACTCGGACCTAATATTCGGTTGCTGATCAGAGGGCCAAGGTTCAAATCCGAGTGATCCCTCGGAGCACACGATCCCGAATCCAGACTATGTGATTTTCTAAATACCAGATCTTACTGGTGGAACCAGGAAAAGAACCCAATACCATGAATAAAGATGTTGACTTCGGCTCGATACATTTCAATCTAGGAAATCAATACAACGATTTGAAGTAACATAACTGGACCTGGGGTTTCTTTAGGCTCGACCCCACGGTATAATATTAAAGAAGAATGATTCTCCATTATTCCTTCAAATTAAAGAAGTAACGCATTCATTCAAGGTATTATGCCGATTAAAGTTAGATTGTAGAGTCCCTAAAGACTATTATCTTCCAATTTTATTGAGAACTTCCAGTTGTATGCTCTACATTATTCCCTTTTTCATTTCTGAAAAACATCTACCTCCTTCATTCTGTCTAGAAAAACTTACCCTCTTCCTTATTCTATTTGGCTTACCCAACTTCTGCCCTCTATCACGGCCATCAAAATCCCACTAACTTTCCACATTTCATCAGCCCTATATCTCTGCCCTTATCGGATTTCTGCCTAGAAACAGTTTTTATTTACACACACTTTTTAAACTCAAGCATTTTATCTTTCTCACCGATAATTTCCTTAATTCTTTGGCAGAAACGCATCTCAAAAGCCTCCAATCTATACTCTTCCTTTTGCCTCAAATATGAGATTTCACATTCACAAAGAAGGAAGAACAAAACAAAAAAATTATACAAAAACATATCTACAACTTCCCTATTTCGGACTATCACAGCTGAGACACATGGACAGATTACATCATTCCATTAAGCGTTTCTCGACGATGGACAAACTACTGGAGATTTCATTGTTCTTAAAGAATATGGAGTAATATTTGTTCTAATTGCATTTTAAGAACTGGTAAAATTTCTTTTCACCAAGTTAAAATAATTTTTATTAATTCCATGGCGAATACAATATGCACGGAAAGATTTATAGCTCAATGTGTTCAGCAGGTAAACATGTGAATGAGCCATTTATCTTTTCAAGGATCATATATAAAAATTCTCCTATGAGAAAAGCTTGGGTCAGAGATCAGGGATGTAAATAATATTTTTGGGTTATAAAACATGGAACAAGAAAATTGATAATATCAGTCAGTTACATATCGTGGCTCTTTTCCTGAAATCCTTTGCAAAAACTAAACTAAATTAGAGGAAACCCTGCTAAAGAATCCTTTGCATAAAACACTTCGACATTTATACAAGTATTCCTGTGCAATTACCACTATTTTATTCGCATTTTATTTAAGTAAAACGTTTTCTGTTTACTCCTCCAATTACTCATTGTAAAAACAGTAATAAAGGGAATAATCCTAGGAAAGTGAGATATTTTGAATGAGGTGACAATAAGCATTTTGAATGGAATTAGTAAGGGAGGTAGAAAGTATGCAGACCTATAGAATAAGTTATTGCAAGATATGGGATGTGGTTTAAGGGTTTTTTTTTGCAATTTTATTCAGGAAGTACTAAGTAGTAAGTACGAAGTACGAAGGAATAAGTAGTTCAGTGATCCATCAAAAACCTACCCTAAGCCAGCTTAAGGCTACTGCTTGAATTCATAGGACACGTTTTGAGTACCCGAATTGGAAATAATTCAGTTCACTCATAATAGAAAGAAAGCATCTCAAAAGATGTTAATCTCAACGAAAAAATAGCATTTGAAAGCCACTACTCCCATTTTAAAAAAATGCTTAATCTAGGAAGTCATCCATGGCCTATCATTCGTAAAACGAGCAGTTCTCAAAACTCAACATTTAAATAACATTTTAACCAAAGGTCGTTGGCAGAATTTCTATTTAATATCGATATTCAAAATTTCTTGGAATTGCCCAGACCACGTAGAAAATATGAAAAAAAAGTTACGTCCACACCCTTATGTCAAGGAGATACCATGCTAGCCATGGTAACCAAATCTTTCCATATAAATTTACTTTTATTTGTGTTCCGATTTAATCAAACGAAGATGCTCGCTCTAAGAGTATGACTTATCTCACGCTTAAAAAGCTAATCGTTAGAATTAAAAAATGTACAGCCTATCTAAAGGATACAAATACCACATGGTGTTTCGAACAATTATTTTAAGCGGTAATGCGAATGTCTTGTACCTCAAGTAAAGGAATCCGTTGAGAAAGAATTAGATCTCTCCTCCTCATACTGCCTTTTCTTTTTGACGTGCGGAGTCAGTGAGATCGAAAACAAATATCTAGCCCTGCCAAAGAAATAAAGCCAGCTCCGTTTATGAGAAGAACCATCATAAAAAGTAATAAGAAATGGTGTGTAAAGTACTTATTGAGATGAATGTTAGAGGAATATGGATACTGGGAATATGACTAGAAGAATGGAGAACGATAAAAATCAATCGAAGTGGAATATGTTTTCAATTTTGGTAACGATCGAAATCTTTTCCCGAGAGTTCACGCTCCATACCGCCGTGATAGAGCGAGTTTGATGTTATGAGGTAATTTTATTGATATATTTTTAGTGTTCACTTAGCAGGGGAGAAAGTTGTACGAATATGACTCTGGCCAAGATGATATGAAAAATTAGCATAGATATGTCAACATTTGTCGAATACTATCAACTTACGTCATGCTAATCCACTCTGTAGATTGAACGCCAGGGTGTTTCTCATGAATGTATTCGAAAGGAAAACATTTGACTACAAAGGAGAACAAAATTATATTCTTTGATATTTCTTGATTTCACTATTTCCAAATTAACAAATTCACAATTGGACTTGTGAAAACTTTTCATGTAGTTTTCTATTTAATATTAAAAAGTATTGAGAAACCAATGAGTTTACTTGAAAAAATCTTCTCCCTTAAATAAGTAATATCCTTAAAAAATAACTTAAGTTTAATAAACAACGATTTTAAAGGGTATTTGATAAAGCGGCTACTCATGCTTGACAATGAATAAGATGTCCTAATATCAATCATCCATCTCAGAAGCAGACACAACTTTGGTACTGGCTGAATGCGAAAAGGTTTTCTGGTGTTATCAATGCAACACTTTCAGAGTGTAAAAATCACTCCCCTTGACCGGGATACCGTCAAGTTTTGCTCTCTAAAATCGTAACATTATAATGCATATTAGCGAATGACTCCATCAAAAGTTGCTGTCGCGGAATTTTCCGCAGTTTCATGGAATTTTTCGAAGGTAAAACATCCTAAGTGTCCCGAGGATTGACCCTGGTCCCCTGGTTCAGAGCCGAGGGGAAGGCATCAATCAGAGATTGCGTGCTTTCTACAGGGATATCGGGGCGTCCTTCGTCGACCTTCAGCCGGCGATCCAATCGTGTAGGATCCACTTAACCGTTCTAGTGTTCACTACACGTCTGAGGTCACCAGGTGTGTAGCAGGTAGGTAATTCGAGCACTGCAGGGCTTTTTTAGAATAAAGTGTAGGTCAGCGTGTAGGTTAAATAGTGGGTCTTTGCCAAATTATGTAGCTTTAAATGAAGTGAGGTTCAGTGCTAGCAATAGTTCCTTCAACACGAATCAGGTAGCATCGGATAGAATATCAGGGACAAAATATGCAGAAATAAGGAACATAATATTATAAGAAGACGATCCTCGTTAAAAATGCAAAAAACCATAATATCAAGGATACATTATCTGTATTGGTAGTTAATTGCCGAAGTTTAAAAAACAAAGTCGCAGAGTATTACCTTACTCAAAGTACAGGTGCAGATATACCATAATTATTGGGGCAGAAAGCTGGTCATCCATAGATATTGCCGACAGTAAAATTTTCACAGATTCCTATTCCATTTACGGAAATGACAGAACAAATAGAATCGGGGTCGGTCTCTTTATTGCACTTAAAAGTACTTGCGTCATCAGGGAGAAGTAATTCCGGGTAATGATTTGGAAAGCGTTTGGTGCTCAATTAAAAATGCTCAATTCAAAAGAATTTATGCATACGCGTTTTACAGATCGATGGTCGACAAAGACAATTCAATACTAGAATTAGATCAGATTATCAAAGGTTTCGTCCCCCAACAATATGATCGCGACTATATTATCAGTGGAGATTTCTTTGTCCCATCTATTGACTGGGGCACTTCAAGTTTTAAAACGGGAGGTAAAGACAAATATATTCGCGAATCGCTATTTAATTCTTTTACGTTGAACTCATTGCATCAACTTGTCACTTCACCAACTAGGGGCGATAACATTCCTGACTTATTAGCAACGAATATTACCGAAAAAGTCTTAAATATAGAAACTATAAAATGAATTAGTGACAACAGGGCAGTAAATTTTAAGTTTTTGCTACATTGGGTCCAAAATAAGAAGCATAACATGAAAATTTACTTGTTTAATAGGGGACTACAATGGCCTTAAGTTCGAACAACAGAATCAATTTGCTAGTATTAAGAAATATAGTAATCACCGAAATATTGAAGATACGAGGAATCACGCCCTTGAGATCACGCACTCAGCAGTCAACTAGTTCATTCCCAGTAAATTTATAAAAGATAAAACGGAACCAAGATGATACACCGCGGATGCTGGAAAGGCATTACGATGCCAAAGGCTATGTCACGCCAAGATGAAAAATATACGGGATAATACCTCTAGCGTCAAAAAGAATGAGATTACTTATGGTTATAGGATACCTAGGGCGAATGCCAAGAGTGAATTGCGGAAAGCGTCAAGGGAAGTCAAAAGGAAAAGGTTAGCGGAAAATTTGAAAGAGAATCCATTAGCATTTTTGTCATGCGTCAGAAACATAAGTCAGGGAAATAAGTCAACTGTTAATTCACTGAAAAATACTAAAGGCGAAAGAGTAACCAGCAGTTTGGAAAAGGCTACCTTATTAAATACCTTCTTCCAAAGCGTCTTCATAAATATCTCACAGAATACCCCCGATAGCTTACCAAATCGTGCCGGTCAACCGCCGCTCAAGATTGAAATATCATATAATGGAATAATAAGTTTGAAAAAAATATTAAGGCTAATAAATCCTCCGGGCCCGATGAAAAATTGGCTCGTATATTTAAGGATCTAGCTTCCGAAATTACGCCGTATCTAGAAATAATATTTAAGGGTCGCTGGTAGATCACAAGGTTCTCAGAGATTGGATAACGGCGAAAGAAACACAACTATTTAAAAACGGAGACAAAGAGGAACCCATCCATTTCGTGCAAGGTTATGGTACATATAGTTGCTAGTTCTAGTCTTCGATTAAGTACCTCCTAGTAAACTACTCGCAAAGCTAGAAGCATTTGGCCTAGATAAAAATATCCGGGATTGGATTAAAGACTTTTTGAATGGTCGGGTTCAAAGAGTAGTGACAGATGGAGCTGGCTCAAATACAGTCGAAATTACTTATGTTGTCCCCCAGGGAAGTGGAATCGGACCTCTTTTATTCCTACTTTACGTTAACGACATTGACTCCGTAGTCACTAGTAAGATACGTTTATCTGCCGACGATGTAGTAGTTTATCGTGATATCTGTGATCCTAAGGACAGAGCAGCTTTAATACTATACGACGATGATGCGATACTCGGCAATAATAATTAAGCTTTAAAAAGGGCGTAGTTATAAATTTTTGGGAGAATAAAAATTCCCACCCGAACACCTAATTCATTAGGAACACCGAAATGGAATATATAGGCTCAATCAAATACCTAGAAGTTACTCTCACTCACGATCTGTCCTAGGTGAAACATATACGGGGCACATGTGGACAAGGAAACAAAAATTAGAATTTATAAGAGTATTGGGGAAATAGGATGAAATGGTTAAAGAAAAATGTTACCTATCTTAGGGTTAGGCCTCATTTAGAATATGCTGCAAATACATGGGATCCTCGCGAAGTTGGATTAATTACCGAATCGGATGGCGTGCAGCGTTGAGGAGCTATATTTTTAAAACGTTGCCATGATTAACTTAGTTGCGTGTCCAAAATATTATAGCAGCTAGGCTGGGAATCACTCACGGAGGGAAGGTTAAATTACAGATTGAAGCTCTTGTATAAATTGGTGGTATCTTTAAATCTTGAAAATGTATTATGACCCCCAATGTACTACGTTAGGAGAGTTCATGCTAGTAAAATTAGGGAGATTAAGCGTAGAAGATATAGATTCAAGATGTCATTTTTTCCACAAACGATAGGGGACTTTAATAACATTATCCTACCGCGGCAGTGCCATGTACGGGGAAAAATTATTCTGGTGTGTATTCGCCCCCTGCCGCACACCCTAGCGGTGGCTTGCCTTGGGTACATAAATAAATAAAAAAGGTTTAAAAATGGCTTTAGCCTCGTGGACTGTGGTGCATCGCGCACGACTACGAATGCCTGTGACATGGTATGTACACTATTTCGTCACAACATCTGGTTCCTTAAAAGTCCCCAAAATTTCAGAAGGTGAAAGGACGCCTCGGTAGCTTAATTGGCTAAAGCACTTGGCGCTGAGGGGATCCCGGGCAAGGTGAATATTTTTACACTCTGGAATTTTTGCATTGTAACACATATTAGTGGATGACTCCATCAAAAGTTTTTGTCGCGGCATCCCCAGCAGTTTCTTGGTATTTTTATGGTGTCCTTTGCTTCAGATCTGGCATCCAATCTGGGTTTCACTATTTATGACTATCATGGAAAATTTTGGCAAGTTGTTGAACGTAATATTTTAACAATACTGAAGCAAAATAGCCTCGAAAAATATATATTAGACGGATTGGTTAACGGTGTTAAAAGCAGCCAATTGCTTTAAACAACATTTTAAAGCATACAATGACTGAATAGAAATCATTCCAAGGTTATGCCATATTGGGTTGGACAAACTTTACATTAATAATTCTGAACTCCCATATTAAAACAGAAATATCAAACTCTTCATATGAGCTCTGCGGCGCTCTTTGATTCAGCTTCCTGCATGTTGTGAAGATATTAATTGATAAAGCTAATACCATTGTAAATATTGCATCAATAACTTTTAACGAAAAAAATCTAAAAAGCCAAAGAAATAGCGCCCCCTTCCAATATGAAATGAACGAAGCATAGCTGATTGATTCATCAGTAACGGAATTGTGAATGCTATTGACTTAAGGACGGAATAACTTAAAAGTTTAGAGTAGGCTCACTTTTTTTACCTACAAATTAAGTGTACATAGACAGAGGTTGGCAGCGCAAAAACGTGGCTTGTACAATAAGAGGAAACACAGAGAGGTCCAGCTTCAACACCCTTATTTTCGATATGTTTATATGAAATAGCCCATTTGATGCTCTCGAAAGTTAAATAAACACTTCTACATGAGGAAAAGCCGCCAAAAAGAAAATTCGTCGATTTTACTGAATAATAGCCGCATAGCAGACTGTCATTTGTACTGCCTTTATAAGAGTATGTGGCTAAAAACTATACTTTTTGTCTAACGGTATTTTACCACATTCTTTTCACATATTAATAATGAAAATGAGAAAGAGTAACTTCAAATATCCAGACTTTACGAGTTCATTTAAGACTTCTTTAGTTTACTTTTACCATTTTTTACAGTTTACTTTTCGACTGATACGCTTTCACTCTCAAAGTGTAAAAGGGTTAGAAATTATCGGCAGACAAGTAGACCATTCGAAAATCGGTGATGTTATGAAAAATAAATGCCTTATCATAGATTTCACTGAATCATAAAAAATGTAGAAACGTTTTTTTGACCATCCATAGTTAAGAAATCATAAACATATTGCGCGAAAGTAGCTGGTAACACTTGATGAAAAAGAAGTATAATGAAATGTGTGGGTAAAATAAATCAGTTATTCACTCAGATAAAAATAAAAATTTAATAGATTAACCCTAACCATGGACATCGCGCCACTTGTAAAAAAATAACCGGAGAAAACTAAATTTGGGGTAATTGGCATGCCATGGAATTTCATGCCCATTTATTCGCTCATTTACATCGATTTGAAAAATGTGAAAAAAATACGGAAACACCACCTTACAAACGGAAAAATGGCGTAACGATTTCCATAAAACTTGCATGTTAAACACAAAAAATATCAACTTGTCACTTTTTTCTACTGACTATGCACTGTGGGAAAACAAAGCAATTTGCGCAATGTCATAATAGTAAAGGCAGCAGCCACCTATTTCGGGAAAATCCAGTAAAGAAGAAAGAAGAGCTGAGATAAAGAGTGCGAATGCAGCAGTACTGCGCCAATCAATGAAAAAGCGCAGGGAACTAAAAACGAAGATGATTGCAACACTCGATTCAGCAAATTCCTGTACTTAATTCACAACAAAATCTGGAGTGTCAGAAAATGGTTCTTTCCTCGGTCAATGATGATCCTTTGGTTACAAATCAATGACGAAACTGTTCATTTCATTATACACCGAATATACCAAATACAGGGTTCGTCCGGAAAATAAGTGTACTGACTACTGATTTTTTCCCGCCGCTCCAGGCACGCCCAGCACCGCTCTGACGGGCTGCGATTGGAGGGGGGTATGTTGGCAAGCGACGCTGAAAAAGGCAGTCGGCTCTGAGCTGTGGTGTAGTGAGGAGCTCTGTTAACGCGAACCTCCACGCTTCGACCCACGTCATGGAACGCGATGCCGAAGTTTTTGGAGCAGCGTTATTCCATCAAATTTGCGGTAAAGCTTGGGAAATCGTCTACCGAAACTGTCGGTATGATTAACCAGGCTTACGGGGAGTCAGCCATGTTCAGAAACATGATCTTTCGGTGGCACAAGATGTTGGTGGAATGCAGAGAAGAGGTCGACGACGAGTCTTCGAGAGGTTCCCGATGATGCCTTCGCGGGAGCGTTCCAGGAATGGGAACGCCGCTGGAACAAGTGTATCGACTCATAAGGGTCCTATTTTGAGGAATATTAGCTTAAGATATGTAAAAGTGTAATAATTTTTTTTCCTGAGCTCAGTACACTTATTTTCCGGACGAACCCTGTAAGTCCGTGAATTTCGATTACCTGTGGCCTATAGCTCGACAACTCCTGAAGTTGTTTCTATTGATTTTCAAATTAAACATCTGTCAATTTTAGTAGTTATGATTCAATATCTCGCCTTAAAACCAGCGTGATGAAGAAATATAATCGATTGAAATAATATAATATTAATACCTTCGAAAGTATGGTATATAAGAGTAGAAATATAGAAACATTATAAATCATAATGACAAAAATTAACCTGATCGCAAATGCTTCAACCCGACCATTAATACTTACTGTTTAAGAAATTGAAATCTAATAAACTGACAAACTGAGTAAAGGTCCTGAAATCAAACATTGATCGGAAAAATCATTCCGGTTCATTACATACAAGAATGGAACCGGCGAATCAACTTTTTCGAAGTGTTTCACATATAGGCTATGATAGGAGATAAAACAAACGAAGATATTCGACCGAGCACTGCTGGTAGTAAAGAGTACGAGCAAGTAGCTAGTAGCGAAGGTTATATGACCAAAGTTGCAATGGTATATCAACATATAATGGAATAAAAGACAATGAAATGTAGTTGGGCAACAGAAGTTGAAGTCAAAGTTATCATATTTGAAAGTCTAAGTGAACACACCAAATATCCAATCGAATTTCTTACATCACCAACATGCTGCGTAACGCCATTCGGAGTTTTCTGTCACAACAGCGACATCGAAATAAAACTCAGCCTATTTAATTGGAGTCAAATTGAGTCAAATCGATAGGCAGTTAGATACCATCGAGACTTCAATCTCAACTTGAAACTATTGGTGAGTGTACACGAGTTGATACAGTAGCAGCTAGCATAATGAATCGAGAAAGCAGTTTGAAATTAGTTCTCATATCGTAGCCGCGCAGGGATGATACTACTAAAAGTGAGCAAAATTAGTTAATGAGTTAATGAAAGCAAAATATTTCGTGGTGGACAGTGAAAGGATTAAAAAGAAACGTGTCAGAAATACAGGACATACATGGAATTAGGCAAATTTCTCCAAATTTTACTGGGAAAGGATGCAATGCCCACGAAACCATTCTGTTTCTGATCATGCAAATATTTGAATCAAAACATCGTAAGGAGAGGGAAGAACGAAAAGGGAGCAGATGTGCGAATGAACGAAAAGGAGAGTTTTTCTGCGTCCTTTTCTCACACGGCGTGGGATTCACGTCGCCAGAACATTTCGCGAACGTCGACCCAGAGGTAACGGAAGGGGACCGTTGAGGCTTTTAAGAACACCCCTCTCCACGCAATACTTTCTCCCCCAAAAACCACGAGAAGGACCGAACGTGCTCGTTTTGACGCGCACGGGTCCCCGGTCATGGCGGAGAGGAGGCGGGAGAAGACAACGGGGGTGGTTATTCCGAGTTGCCGGTCGCGCGGGCGGAAGAGAACGGCCCGGCGGGGGGTGGAGAGAGAGGTTGGTTGGAGGGGTGGAAAGGAGGGGAGGGGCCAGTGGAGACGGGAAAGAGGCGGACGGAGGAACGAGGGGGAGTGGTGTGACGGGGTAGGAAAAGTAAGGGGGCGGGGAGAAGGACGTGCACTGTGCCGCCGGCCTAATTAATTCCCGAAGGTCGCCTCGCCGCGACACGTTCGCGCGACTCTGAGCCAAGGTGGGTGGTGGGGATTTTTCAGCAGGTCGCGAAGATGTCAACGGTCGAACCCCTCCCCCTCTCCACCTCCTTACCTACCTTACGCCTCTCTTTCTCGTCTTCCCTCACTTCCTTCCCCCCTCCCCCTCCACTGCCCTTCATTGATCGCGGAGACTTAAAGAGAGCCGTCAATTAACCGATTATCCCTCCTGTTCCGAGCGCGTAAACCGAGGAGCGTGTTCTTCCTTTAAAGGGAATGAGGGAGCGTGGGATTGACGGGACGGAAGTGGAGTTAGTCCGTGTGCAGTGAAGTGGGGGACGTTATATCGGGGGAAAGAAAGGGGAGGGATGGATGGAAGAATAAACCGATGGATTAATTAGAGCCAAGAGTTGGAAGAATACATCCCCCCCACCACCTCGGTCCTGCGTCAACAGGAAGAATAAACCAGGGACAATGGACGACTGGCGTTTTACTGGGCCTTCAAGTACTTTTAAGCCGGTGGAGGGTGGCTTTCTAGCACCTACACAAGTGTATGTGCGAAATATTTGTGAAAATAGTTTGATCACCAAATAAAATAATCTTCATCTTGAATAGTTTGGTTCCTCTGATATTAAAATATACAGCCTAGGGAGCAGAGAAAGATCTTCCCGAGATCTGTGGACGGTCGTCAAAATGTACGCGACGATTTCTTACAGAAACGCGCACACAGAGCACAACATTATGCTCGGATGAATGATTCAGTATCAACAATAAATCCATGCCATGCGAAAATAGGGATGGATGTTCTGCTCGGCTGTCCTCAGGTAAGGGCAATACGCTGAACAAAGGTAGAAATCTGACATCTACGGCGAGTCTTTGGATGCCATGTGCGGGAAAGACTGCGATTTCTGCTGGTGAGCAAAACGAAAATCGCAACGAGAGGAAAGTTATCATGTTGGTGAAGAAAGTTTCAAGGGAAAGCTCAAAAGTTAACGAATCTAAGCTGTAGACTCGATTGAATACTCAAGCGTTACCCTTACTGATGACCTATTCTGGGTGAAACATATACGGTGAATATGTAGACAAGGTAATAAAAATTAGGATTTATAATTGTATTGGGGAAATAAGATGAAATAGTTAAATAGAAATGGTTTCTTTCGCTAGTTAGGCCTTGTTTAGAACATGCCGCTAGCATATGGGATACTCACGAAGTTGGATTGATTGCCGAATTGAATCGCGTGCGGTGTAGAGGGGCTAGATTTATAAAACGTAGTTATGATAAACTTAGGAGTGAATCAAAATTATTAGAGCAGCTAGGCTGGAAATCACTAACGGTGCGAAGTTTAAATTACAGATTAATCTCTTGCATAAATTGGAAGGATGTCTCTTTAGCGATGATGCTGAAAATGTGTAATGAGGCCCATCGTACTACGTCCAGCGAGATCATGTCAAAAAATAAGAGAGATTAAGTGCAAAACAAAGATGACAATTTTCCCACAAAGGATAAGGGATCAATAACGTTGTCCGATCGCGGGGGAAGTCTTATCTAGTCAAAATAAGTCTGTTTTGTAATCACCCCCTGCCACACACCCTAGCGGTGGTTTGCAGAATACTAAAAAACTAACTAAAAACTCAACTCAGTCGCTCCATTGTGAATCCCTCACGGTATTAGAATTCCATAGAAAAGAAAATTTATTTGCTGCAAGTTAAGCTACCTATACTTAGAGATATGTAGTAGTATTATAAATGAAATAAGGAATTCAGAATAGGCTAACTATGAAAAGGTTATCTTTTTCAAATGAATTAGCAAAAAAGACCTGTAAACTAAGGAAAATCAACTAACCCATGAGGTCAATGACCAGATGAATAGTCAAAACGGTGATGTTCGTGTGTGGCGTCAAAATGAAAGGATACAAATTTAACACGATAGTCATCACAGAAGTATAATGAACGATAAAAAACAATTTTATTGGCTCTTTCAACTATCTCTTGATCTGCGTCGTGACGCACAAGCACAGAGAGGTATTTAAACCCGGAATTAAAATAGGTTTGACTAAGGTTAACTAACTTTAGGTTAACAGATAGAAGCGTCAACTTTTATACCCTTGTGGAAGGTTAACCCTATGGGCTTTTTAGAATTCATTCCATACTGAAAAATTGTCGGGTGAGGGGCATGTGTGGCGTGATATTTAGGAAAAGATAGAAACTTATCGATAAAGTATGACATGAGGAAATGTGGCGGCGAAAACAGGCCCACAATAGGTGATGCCATGTATGGACAGTCCCGAAATACGAAGAGCAAAGTTGAGGAATGAGGAGTGGGGGAGAAGAAGATAAGAAGAGGAAGAGGCCGCAGAGAAGAGAGAGAGAGGGCATGATAGTGGGAGAGTGAATGGTTATCTACAACCAACCGGCGGTCCCAAAATACACGTTGAGGCGGAACGGCAAGAAGTAAGCATCGTGTTGACGAAGAGTGCAAAGATGGAGAAAAGGTGAGGTGGGAAATATGCAAGACACACCGAGGAAAGTAAATGGAGGAATGTAAACACTTCGAAAGGAGAAAAAATGATATCTCGAAATATAAATGTTAATATTTTTTAAAGCAGACTTGGATCTTGGACCATTAACGTAAAAGCCTAGTGGTCAAACTATTGAGGCTAGTAAAATTCAGGAAAGGTAAGCTAGTTCCTTTACCTAAAATCCCTGGTTCCCTGAAGATCACATATATTAACCATTTAGTCGATTAAGTTGGTGGCGGTGTATTAAACGGTGTGAGAAGAGGGCACATGGATTTAAATCTGGGTCTCTCTGTCTGTAATCAAGCCTTGGATTCTGCAATCCTGAATGAATGAATTTTCAGAACCCTTGCGTTATTTTAGTAAAACACATTCTTCATATTGAAATTTCAGAATTTTTAGAGCGAGAATTAGGCGAACCAATGCTATGATACTAAATATTATTAACAGTTAAACTATGAAGCCAATGGTACTTTGATTAACTCTTCCTCGTTTCGTAATTCATATAAATTTTTTTAATCACATATTTGCTAAATTTTATTTCTACTCATTCAGATAATATTTAACAATCATTCACAAGTGATAGATTATTTTAGGAATGACTTCCAAATGATAGCCGGGAATTTCCAAAAGTGCTTTCAATATTCCCTGACATTCCAGGTTATCAAGGAATGTTCCTCAAATTCCCTGGCTTTAGCAGAGATTCCGCATTTTCTAGGTTTGTGGCGATCTATGAACGCCTTACGCACTAGGTTGCCACGAAATCATAGATGTGAGTGGAGAGATTAAGAATGGAGTGGGCTATGAAAGAGAGTAGTAGTTAGTAGGGTCGCTCAATTCAGCGTTCCCTTTCTCCCAAAGGAACGAGAAACGACATCCACCCACGTCCATACTTAATGTAACGACGGTCGGAGTGGATACACCAAGGGAATACATAATGGAAGATGTGGAGCTATTGGCTGTTAAAGAAATAATCTCAAGGAAGAAGATCCTAAGGCCAATAAAAATAATTACGAAGAACTCCTATACCGGTATTTCGGTCACAACTTCACTTGACTTTGGACGGTGCCTGTGCACATTCCTCTTCTTAGTTCAAGTGCCCTATTTGATTTTCTCCCCGTTGATGGTCACCTGTGTGACCGAAATACCGGTATAGGAGTTCTTCGTAATTATTTTTATTGGCCTTAGGATCTTCTTCCTTGAGATTATTTCAAGGGAATACATAGAAGAGATACAGGAGTGTGCAGAGGCATTCTAAATAAAGGATGACGGATTCGAAATGAGAGAGGCGGTTGAGGTCGCAGTTACCGGCTCCCTCGGAATCTCTTGAAAATGGCGCTCATTTCTCTCGAGGCAGGCGATGTAGAGTAAAACAAAAAACACGCGAAATATTCCGCAACGATGGAGTAATCATGTCGACTCCCATATAACGTCCTTCCTGAGAATAAGATTCATTTACCCACACGACAAAAATATTCGCACAACTTTGCGCGCCATTCCCGTGAAACGTCATTGGTGAACCTTGTAACCCTGGAAAGGGTTCGTCTTGACCCGGTCGTACTCCCGGCATCAACCTCTGCATTGAGTGCCGGCTTAATATTGGATCTCGGAAGGAGATAGGACGTTCAGGTTGAAACGAGAGGAAGGTGAAGGGAAGGAGAAAAGAGGAATTAAAGGTGGAGCGACAGTGAATAGAACAGTCAACGCAAGAATGGGAGCGACATGAGCGGACAGGAGAGGATAGGTAGAATAAAGCGAGGAGAAGAGGAACAGACGGAATGTGCCGTATGCGGGGTTGTGATGAGGTTTGAGTGTGGAGGGGGTTGGGAAGGTAGAAGGTAGAGGGGGAAACCAGTGGGTAAAGGAGGAAGGAGGTGGGGGAAGAAAGATGGCACACACTGCGGTGAGGAGACAAAATGCGCCTCGAGGATCGGTGAGGGAGAGAAAGAGGGAGAAGGAAGGAATGAGGTGCTGAGATCATTACGGAAATAGTTAGAGTAGGAGTTAAAGAGGATATTAAGGAGGAGGGAACGGAGGAAGATGAAGTGAAAGAAGCTGGGGAAGACGAGGAGGGAAGAACGGAGAAGAGGCAGAGGAAGAAGCGGAGGGCACAGAAGAAAAGGTAGGGGAAGGAGACGAGGGTTAAGTGCGAGAGAGGCTGTGATTCGGCGCGAATGAGTGGTGTGCCAGGGAAACGAGAGTGGATGTGCGTAAGTGTGCGTGGGGTGGTGCGCGCGTTACGTAAGCATAAGCCGTAAAAAGAGCACGTCCCTTGAGGATTTCGCACGGGGAGGAGGGGTAACGGCGAATGCGGGATAGAGGTGAGGGATGTAAAGAACAGGGAAGGTGACGAGGCAATAGGGAAGAAGGGACGAGCAAAACGTGGATGTCATGTCTCGCCGACGCTATTCGGCACACTTCGGGAATGGAGCCCGGCACGTGAGTGCGTGCGGTCCGAAGGTCAGTCATTGACGTGGTGTTCTTATGAACCGATAGAGGAAATACGAAAGGAGACCGATAATTAACTTAAACATTTACAGAATTTTATACTTGAATGCAGCTCAAACTGAAGTAAAAATGCCTGAGACCGTTACTTAGATTCACGAGTCGAAGAATGGTCGTCACAATCGATGAACGCTAGGAACAGCAGCCATTGCTACACCGAAATTACAAACACAAACGTGGATATCAAATTGTTAATCGAAAATTTCTCTTTCAAGCGTCAATGAAATTTTCCACGCCATGGCAGCACCCTCAGGTGTCTATGCCGCAGGAACAGCGCCCGCGGAGGCCCCATGTGCCGACAAGCCAGGCGTGGAGAGAAGAGGAACGGATGAAGCGCAAGAGGTTTTCCGACGGAGTGAGAGGGAGAAGTAGATAGAAGGAACGAGACATCGCGCGGCTCTCTTGTTTTCCCTTTCTGTGCGGCGCCAAGAGATCAATTGTTCTGAAGGTGACCTCCTCCCCCGTACGGAGGGAAAGAGGGTGGGAAGAGCAAAGAGTTGGGTGGTAAGAGAGGAGGAGAGGGCGGGCTTCAGAGGTAAGTTTGGGGGGAAAAGAAAGGACGGGGCGACGAGCGGAGGGAGTGCGGGAGAAGGGAATCCAGGGTGCGCGAAGGGGGTACGGTCGAGTGGGGCGGGCGGAGGGGCCGCGAAGGGGGGCACGCGCCAAACTCACCGGCGTCGAGGCAGCGTCCGAGGCGGGAGAGCAGCAAGAGCAGGAGGAGGGGGGAGAGCGGCATGGCCGGCAGGCGATGCCGCTGCTGCCGGTGGTGGTGGTGGTGCTCGTGGTGGTGGCTGCCGTCGCCGTGACGGAGCTCCCCCGTCCGATACCCCTGCTCCTGCTGGGCGACAGCCTCAACCGTCGCCGCCCCCGGCGGGGGCCCGCTTCCTCCTCTTCCGGCGGCGTCCGCCTCCTCCTCCTCCTCCCGCGTCGACCCCGCGTCCCCACGTCCGCGGCCGCCCTCGCATCGCCCCCGCGCCACCACCGCTGCCCCCCCCGGTCCCGTCGTCCCGGCTCCCCGGGGGAAGGAGGCGGCCAGCGCGGAGGAGGGGGCGGTCCTCGCCACGGCCCCCGCCACCGCCGCCCCCGGTTTCACGCGCCTCCTCCTCGGCTATTCTCGCGGCGGCGAAGGGTGCGCCAAGGCGGCGCGGGCGTCCATTCTCCTGCCGCTCCCGCCCAGAGCGACGGGAAGGTCGGAAGTGGCGGTAGCGGCGGACACGAGGAGGGCGGCGGCGGCGGCAGAGGCGGCGGCTGGAGGAGGACGTCCCACGGCGGCGGGGGAAGGAAGACGAGGCTGCGGCGGCGGATGGAGACGTCGAGGCGAAACCAGCGCGGCCCGGCGGGGGGTGTGTGTCGGAGGGAGGGGGGACTGAGGGGAGTTTTTGGGGATTCCGAGAGGACGGAGGGGGTTGCGGGAGGAGGGGGGGGGGCGATTATCAGTGCCGGGTTGAAGACGGGAGGCGAGAGAGAAGGGTGGGTGGGAGAGGGGAGGCGGCGGGATTGGAGGATCCCCCCCGACCCGGGTGTCGCAGGGGTGGCGTTGAGGAGAGAGTAAAGTGTCCTCCACTCTCTCACGGAGGCGGCCTTTTGAGAGGTGACGGGAGAGACGACTGCTCTGCTCTTCTCGGAGGGAGGGTTTTGGGGGAGAAGCGCGCGGAGGGGTTAGAGTGTGAGTGTTGGGCGAGTGAGTGAGTGTGTGTATGGGGAAACGGGACAGAAGAGAGCACCTCGGTTGTGTCAGGAGCGATCACTCGCCACGACGGCCACGCACTGGCACAGCCAGCAAGGGGTGGATGTAGGGAGGGCGGGCGGAACGAAGTGAGGGGCGGGGGGTTGAGGGACGGCGCGCAGGGTGGGGGGCGGGTGAGAAAGTAGAGGGGGGGGTGGTCTATAGTGCGGAGGGATCCCGCCGCGGGGGCAGCACGGGGCAAGGGGAAAGGGAGTCCCCTGGCGGCCGAGCGGAGAAGCGGCGAAGAGAGAGAGCGTGGATGGGGAGACTGGGGCTACGACGGCGACTGCAGTCGTGGGAAAGCGAGGCCGCGTCCCCCTTATCCCTCACCCTATTTATCCCTCTCCACCTCCCCCACACCGGCACCACACCCCCCCCCTCAAACCGTACCCTGGAATACCACCCCCACTTCCCTTTCTCCCATCCCCATTTCTTTCCCTCAGTGTGAGAGGGGGGAAGAGAAAGGGAGAGTAGGAGGGGAAGGAAAGGGGGAGTGGATGGGGTAGCACCCACCAATCGATGAGCGTGGAGGGGGGGTGGAGGGTCGAAGAGGGGGTGGGAGAAAGAGGGGGTGAAGGCGGGTGGGATGGTGAAGGGGGGATGAATCGAATTGAATATGTGGAGTGGATTAGGGAGGCCCTCTCTCTCCTTCGCCACCCTGTTTGAGGATCGTCGGGAGCCGATATTCGGGGATTCTTTTTGTTCTCCGCGGGGAGGGGGGAAGATAGGGAGGGAAGACCGTTTCCCTGAGGTGAGTACTAAACGGGGGACACTCGCTATTCGCGACGGAGTACGACATGTCTGACAATCCCGCGGTTGAAGAATCCAAGAATGCTTATGCAATGCATGGCATGACTACTCGCTATTGAATTTTTCATAAACTGCATGCATTCGAATTGAGAACAAATGGGGGCGTCAAGCGTTGGATTCGACAAATGTCTTTCTTCGCAGGCTGTCACAAAAACGGAAGCAATAGAAGACCACATTTCCGTCAAATCCGTGGATAATTTTTGAGTTCACGGAACTAGCAGGTGTGCTAATGAAATCGCTATGTTCAGAATGCGCAAAAACTTTTGAATGCGTAATAACTTTCCTCTTCAGGGATTTCAACATTTTCTTTTTGTGTATATCATATTCAACAAAGCATCGGAAAGATGTCATCCATCCAAATTCAAATTAGTAATATAAATAGATAATGGACTCTAGGTAATTAATAGAAATTCAAAATTCCGTATTTACTGAGTAATTTTATAAAAATATCGTCATAAAATTCGTGTGAAAGCAGAATTCTATAATATATAAAGATAATTAATTGTTTATTAACGTTTTCGGTAGAATACAACCCCGCAATGTAAGATAATGAATGAGGAGAGAACGCAAAACAGTTGTGGAAGTAATGAACGTGACGTATTACAAAGATTATGAGAGCTCTAAGTGATAACATAATACCTAATGACAACCCGGTCCGGGGCACCACGACCAGGTCACGGGGTGATAACTGCCGACGGCGAGAGTTTGTGAGTAGCCGCAAGAGTGAATGAAAGGAAGTCGGGTGGCCAAGGATACCATGCGTACACCCCTCTTGCCCATTCATTGTCATAACCTAAGCACTTCCTTTTGCCGCTAAACCCCGTTTCTCCCTGAATTCTCCTCATTCTCCTCCATCCCCCTTGTAGCTTATCCTTTCCCTTTATGTGCCAAACCCCACTCCACACCGGCCTCCCACGCTGCCGCTTTCGTCCCAGGCTGAATAAAGAGCCATTTTCCCACTCCCCCTCTCGCCTCCGCAGCAGCGGCTCATTCCATGCCTTTGCATTTGTCGATGATGATCGTGATACGTGCGCAAAATCGGATAGGTTGAGGAAAGATTAAATTCGAGGGAAAAGAGGGGGAATTCACCTCTACCTCTTCAAATATCTGAACGCTCGATTACCCTTTAGATCTCGATTTTCATGTCGAGGCTGTCGCGGCAAAAGATATTTAATGGCAGTAATTCCATTTATTCACAGTGGGCATACTGTATTTCCGAATGGGAGAGCGTACAGATCTTCAGAGAATAAAGGCGGCAGCACTTTATCGCAAAGCTTTCCCTTCCGCCACAAGGTCGGTTTCTGAATCCTTTTAATCTTTTCCGGACGCTCGGGATGCTATCAGCAAAGGCTTTTTTCTGTCAATTTATTCCACATTTTCATTCCTCTCATTTTTGAATGATTTAAGAGGGACTGAATTAATTTCAAAATATATTAATTTCTCATAATCCGTACATTTCCTATCCCCTTCCACTTACCTTGGATGAGGTCCGGGCCCAACCACGGGTTGAGGGTGGCTGGAGAGAGGTCAGCTCGAGTGTGAGGAGAGGGGTGAAAGCGGGGCGATTCATTAGATTCTCCCCCCGGGGGATGCTCGCACACAATGCGAGGATAAATGGTCCGGGCCCTGTCAAGAGGAAACCATGGGGGTTGCTTCCACAGATTTTGGGGTGCACATTTCCGAGCGACCGCCGATTATTGATGGATTCGGGGTTTGATTTCATTTTCGGGGGAATTATCGCCGCGGTCCTCCCGCTCACCCCATTCCCCCTATGGAACGCAGTCGTCAGGAGCGTTTACGCATGATTTATCGGGTGCGAGGATAAATGGTTAGCGGAAGTTTTGGATGGCCCACCTCTTCTCTCCAAGCTTAAGTTTTTCCCTGGATTAGATTCCGGCTGTGAAAAGCATTTCCAGCGATCATTCTCAAGTGAGCAAATTCCGTGGAACCACACCATAAGGATAGCAGTGATCTTTCCGCTGCGGCTCAATCTTCAACGTCCGCTTGCATATAAAGTATACGTGAAGAATTTAAGATTTCTCTAGAGTCAAAAAGGAGATCACTTATGACTATAAGATATATAGGGTGAATGCCAAGAATGAATTTCCGAAAGCGTTAAGGGAATTCAAAAGGAAAAGGTTGGCGGACAATTTGAAAGAGAATCCAAAAGCATTTTTTTCATACGTTAGCGAAGTTCAGGGAGATATGTCAACTGTAAATTCACTCTAAATATTAAAGGCGAAATATTAACCAGCAGTTTGGAAATGGCTAACTTATTAAATCTTTCTTTCAAAGTGTCCTCACAAATATCTCTCAGAATACCCCCAATATCTTACCAAATCGTGCCGGTCAACCAATGCCCAAAATTAATACATCATATAATGGAATAAAACGTTTTCTGAAAAGTATTAAGGCTAATTAATCGTCCGGGCCCGATGAAATGCCAGGTGGTATATTTTAGGATCTAGCCTTGGGGATTGCGCCGTATCTAGAAATAATATTTTTAAAGTCGCTCGTAGATCACAAGGTTCCTAGAGATTAGAAACCTGCTAACGTAACACCAATATTTAAAAACCGAGAAAAAGAGGAACCTAACAATTATAGACCTATTTCCCTCATATCCATTTCGTGCGTGGTTATGGAACATTTAGTCGCTAGTTCGATTGTGAGACACCTCGATAATCAAACGTTATTAATGAAAAATCAGCTCGGTTTCCGAGAAGATAGATCCTGCGAGACAACTTGCGCTCTTTTTATGATATTCTTACTTCGGGAGAGAGCAATGCTCCAGTGGACGCGATTTTTCAACATTTTAAGAAAGCCTTCCACAAAGTAACTCATAGTAAACTACTCGCAATGCTAGAAGCATATGGCATAGATAAAAATATTCGGAGTTGGAATAAAGACTTTTTGAATGGTCGGGTTCAAAGAGTAGTGACAGATGGAGTTAGTTCAAATTCAGTAGAAGTAACTTCTGGTGTTCCCCAGGGATGTGGTGTTCCCCAGTTGCTAGTTCTAGTCTTCGATTAAGTACCTCCTAGTAAACTACTCGCAAAGCTAGAAGCATTTGGCCTAGATAAAAATATCCGGGGTTGGATTAAAGACTTTTTGAATGGTCGGGTTCAAAGAGTAGTGACAGATGGAGTTAGTTCAAATTCAGTAGAAGTAACTTCTGGTGTTCCCCAGGGATGTGTTATCGGAACTCTTTTATTCCTACTTTACGTTAACAACATTGACACCGTAGTCACCAGTAAGATACGTTTTCGGCCAAGGATGCAGTAGTTTACCGTTATATCCGTGATCCTGAGGACAGAGCAGCTTTATCAGATAGCCTTAACACTATACAACTACGATGCGGTACTTGCAATTAATGCAGTACTTGCGACGGTGTGGCAATCATAATTAAGCTTAAAAAAGGGCATAGTGATATTTTTTTGGAAAAAGAACAATGCTCACCCGAACGCCTTCTGCAATGGGAACACCGAAATCTCGTACGGGGCATAGCAAAAACAGGACAGGTTAGCAAAAATTTAGATTAATGAGAAGAGTACTTGGTAAGTGTGATGAAAAGGTCAAAGAGAAATATTATCTGTCGTTGGTTAGGCCTCATTTAGAATATGCTGCAAGTATATGGGATCCTCATGAAGTTGGATTAATTTCCAAATTGGATCGCGTGCAGCGTAGAGGAGCTAAAATTGTGAAACGTTGCAAAGATAAGCTGAGTAGCGCATCCAGAATATTAAAGCAGATAAGCTGGGAATCACTTACGGAGCGAAGGTTTAGTTACAGATTAAATCTATCGCATAAATTGGAAGGAAGTCTCTATAGCAGCCACGTTGAAAGCGTATAGTTATTCCCATCTTACTACGGTAGGAGAGATCATGTAAATAGAATTAGAGAGATTAAGTGTAGGACATATAGATTTAAGATGCCCTTTCATCCACGAACGATAAGGGATCAGAATAACATAGTCCGACCGCGGTAGGGTCATATTCGTGTCAAAATTTAGTATCGTGTGTATTCACACAACCCCAGTGGTGGCTTGAAGGGTACTAAACTATCCAAAATGTACCTAACTAAAATATATCGTATATATCTCTTTGTAGCTCTCACGCTGGCTGACGCAACACAACGGCTGCAACATCTCCTTGGCTTCGCACAACAAGCTCTTCCGAAGATGTGCCGCCGTACAAATTAGCAGAGTCAGACATTGGATAAATATATATACGGCGCTAACTCTATTGGACGCTCAAGTGTTTTCCCTGGCCTGGGATAGCTACTCTTCCATTGGTATTCAATACGCCAAACTATGCACGGACAAATAATTACTTTGGTTTAGACGGCTTTTGCCGCGGCATACCCAAAATGCTGATCCATCAGATTATAATATACTGTACTCGTGACATAATATATACGTCTTATACCCAACAATGTACTCTTGAGTAGTCGACCGGTGGGGGGTTAGAGAGAGTGTAAGGAACCTAAATAGCGTCCCAAGTTCAATAAAAGTATGATGGATGTCAGTGGAATAACGTCGGCTCCCTTATATTTCAATTCAGATGCTACCAAACGAAATTTTCAAGGAGATATCTCAATGCAACGATGAAGTGGTGGGGTTCCCCAATTGACGAATGCAGTTGGATTGGCGTCTGTAGGCACGGAATATTCCAGGCTGCGGGTCGTAGCTTATGTTGGCGTCAACGATTCCGTGGATCTTAAGAGATTCTGAATTCCTTCAGGGAATTGAACTAGGGAGTAAAGCAGGCGGATGGGTTGCGTAACCTTGTCCCAGGGATTTATCGTGAACTTCTGGCTTGAAACCGAGTAGAAGGTATCAATCAGTGGTTGCGTGGAGTCTGCAGGGATATCAGGCGTCCTTCGTCGACCTTCATCCGGCGATTAAATCGTGCACAAACCCCCTTGGACTGGTGTTCACTACACGTCTGAGGCCGCCAGGTGTGTAGTGGGTAGAATATTCGAGCAGTGCAGGTCTTATGTACATTAAAGAGTTGGTCAAATAGTGTGTCTCTTATGTCTCCTTTGCCAAATTATTTAGCTTTAAATTAAGTGAGGGTCAGTGTCTTTTTTTAGTTCCTCTTTTAGCCACCGCTTGGGTGGGTGGCAGGGGGTGAATACACACCAGACTAATTTTAATATATGATCCTTTTGCGTTTGGGATATGTTATTTTGATCCCTTATCGTGCGTGGAAAAATGGCATATTAAATCTATTCCTTCTACGCTTGATTTTTACAATTTTGCAGGCATGACCTCTCATACCATAGTACGATGGGGTAATAATACGTTTTCAACATGATTGCCAAAAAGGCATCCCTCAAATTGATGCAAATGATTTAATCTTTAATTTAACCTTCGCTCCGCGAGTGATTCTCCAGCCTAGCTCCTCTAATATCTTGGATGCGTTACTAAGTTTATGATTATATTAACATTACAATTCTAGCTCCTCTACGCTGCACGCCATCCAATTTTGTATTTATTTTAGAACAAAAGTACTTATTTTGAGAGAGAATAGAAGCTGGGAGCAAGTAGATATAATTAGTTTTCACATCTTAGGAGATTTCAATCAAAGCTAACCGAATGAGCTTGGTGGGAATTGCACCCGCCCGCTAAGGCACGGATTCGAGGTCGATGTTGAGTAGGCACCTGAGTTCGGCCCGTGGGAAATCCAAAGGGAAGCAAGAGCTTAGCAGAATCTCAGAGGATAAAGTAGGAATACAAGAGGTCCGATAAAACTTCCCTAGGGAAAACCTGAAGTAACTTCTACTGCTAACATGAAAAAGCAAGCATATGGGATTCTCACGAAGTTGGACTGATTGCCGAATAGGATCGCGTGCAGTGTAGAGGAGCTAGATTTGTAAAACGCTGTTATGATAAACTTAGTGGCGTGTCAAAAATATTACAGCAGCTAGGTTGGGAATCACTCACGAAGCGAAGGTTAAATTACAGATTAAATCTGTGCCAACATTTGAAGGATGTCTCTTTAGCAGTGACGTTGAATATTTATTATTACCCCCCATCGTACTGTAGAGTAGAACGATAGATTTGAGATATAATTTTTTCCACGAAAAATAAGGGATCAGATTAGCATATTCCGACCGTAAGGAGGGCAAAAATATTTGGTTCAAATTTTCATTGTAGTTAACAACTCTTGCGTCAGCAGGGCTGACGTAATTTCGGGTAATGGTTTGGAAACCGTTTGGTGCTCAATTAAAAGTCATTATCCAAGAGAATTTATGTATATGCGTTTTACAAACCGCTAGTTGACAAAGACAATTCAAGACTAGAATTAGACCATAAAATAGTGCGTTCTTTGTGAGGCGTTGTTATGATAAACTTAGTAGCGTATCCAAAATATTAGAACAGCTAGGCTGGGAATCACTCACGGAGCGAAGGTTAAATCACAGATTAAATCTTTTGTATTAATTCGAAGGATGTATTTTTAGCAATGATGTTGAAAATGTATTATTAACCCCATCTTACTAAGGCAGGCGAGATTATGTCAATAAAATTAGAGAGATTAAGGGTAGGATGGATAGAATCAAGATGCCATTTTTCCTACGAATGATCAGGGATCAGAATAATGTTGTCCGACCACGTTAGGAGGAGGGAAATTATTCGGGTAAAAATTAGTCTGGTGGCATCCACCCTCTGCCACATACCTTAGCGGTGGCTTACAGTGTAGTAGCAAAATACTAAAATACAAGAAAAAGCGAAAAAGTGTCTTCAGACATTTTGAATTCTGCAGTCATGTGGTAATAGATATAAAACATAATGACCGTATTATTTTTTTTTATTTTTACGAAAGAGTAAATTCTACGAGACAAAATTTGTGCTTTTTTCTGATGATATCGCTTCAGGAGAGAGAGCAATGATCCAGTGAACGCGGTGTTTCTAGATTTTAAAAAAGCTTCAGACAAATTGCCGCATGGTAAACTACTCTCAAAGCTAGAAGCCTGTGGCATAGATAAAAATATCCTTTCTATAAAAAAGACTTTTTGAATGGTCGGTATCAAGTGATGATGTCAGCTCTAATGAAGAAGAAGTCACTTAAGGTGTTCCCCAGGGATGTGTTATAGGATCTCTTTCACTCCTTTATGTTAAAGACATTTGCTCGGTGGCTAATAGGCAGATACTTTTTAAATTCCAAAGAAACTGCGGGAGATGCCGCAACAGTAACTTTTAACGGAGTCATCCGCTAATGTGCATTTTAATGCAACAATTTCAGAGCGTAAAAATCATTCGCCTTGACTGGGACTCGAACCCAGATCCCTCAATATCCGGTCGAGTGCTTTAGCCACTTAAGCTACCGAGGCGTCCTCTTAAACTCTGAAATTTTGGGGCTTTTAAAGGAACTAGATGTTATGACGAAATACCGTACATACAATGTCACATGCATTCGTAGTCGTGCGCGAGGCGCCACTGTCCACGAGGTTAAAAGCCAACTTTAAACACGTATGGTGTTTTCCCTTTGACAAATTCCAAAGAAACTGCGGGAGATGCCGCAACAGTAACTTTTAACGGAGTCATCCGCTAATGTGCATTTTAATGCAACAATTTCAGAGCGTAAAAATCATTCGCCTTGACTGGGACTCGAACCCAGATCCCTCAATATCCGGTCGAGTGCTTTAGCCACTTAAGCTACCGAGGCGTCCTCTTAAACTCTGAAATTTTGGGGCTTTTAAAGGAACTAGATGTTATGACGAAATACCGTACATACAATGTCACATGCATTCGTAGTCGTGCGCGAGGCGCCACTGTCCACGAGGTTAAAAGCCAACTTTAAACACGTATGGTGTTTTCCCTTTGACAAATTCCAAAGAAACTGCGGGAGATGCCGCAACAGTAACTTTTAACGGAGTCATCCGCTAATGTGCATTTTAATGCAACAATTTCAGAGCGTAAAAATCATTCGCCTTGACTGGGACTCGAACCCAGATCCCTCAATATCCGGTCGAGTGCTTTAGCCACTTAAGCTACCGAGGCGTCCTCTTAAACTCTGAAATTTTGGGGCTTTTAAAGGAACTAGATGTTATGACGAAATACCGTACATACAATGTCACATGCATTCGTAGTCGTGCGCGAGGCGCCACTGTCCACGAGGTTAAAAGCCAACTTTAAACACGTATGGTGTTTTCCCTTTGACAAATTCCAAAGAAACTGCGGGAGATGCCGCAACAGTAACTTTTAACGGAGTCATCCGCTAATGTGCATTTTAATGCAACAATTTCAGAGCGTAAAAATGTTTCTTTGGAATTTGTCAAAGGGAAAACACCATACGTGTTTAAAGTTGGCTTTTAACCTCGTGGACAGTGGCGCCTCGCGCACGACTACGAATGCATGTGACATTGTATGTACGGTATTTCGTCATAACATCTAGTTCCTTTAAAAGCCCCAAAATTTCAGAGTTTAAGAGGACGCCTCGGTAGCTTAAGTGGCTAAAGCACTCGACCGGATATTGAGGGATCTGGGTTCGAGTCCCAGTCAAGGCGAATGATTTTTACGCTCTGAAATTGTTGCATTAAAATGCACATTAGCGGATGACTCCGTTAAAAGTTACTGTTGCGGCATCTCCCGCAGTTTCTTTGGAATTTGTCAAAGGGAAAACACCATACGTGTTTAAAGTTGGCTTTTAACCTCGTGGACAGTGGCGCCTCGCGCACGACTACGAATGCATGTGACATTGTATGTACGGTATTTCGTCATAACATCTAGTTCCTTTAAAAGCCCCAAAATTTCAGAGTTTAAGAGGACGCCTCGGTAGCTTAAGTGGCTAAAGCACTCGACCGGATATTGAGGGATCTGGGTTCGAGTCCCAGTCAAGGCGAATGATTTTTACGCTCTGAAATTGTTGCATTAAAATGCACATTAGCGGATGACTCCGTTAAAAGTTACTGTTGCGGCATCTCCCGCAGTTTCTTTGGAATTTGTCAAAGGGAAAACACCATACGTGTTTAAAGTTGGCTTTTAACCTCGTGGACAGTGGCGCCTCGCGCACGACTACGAATGCATGTGACATTGTATGTACGGTATTTCGTCATAACATCTAGTTCCTTTAAAAGCCCCAAAATTTCAGAGTTTAAGAGGACGCCTCGGTAGCTTAAGTGGCTAAAGCACTCGACCGGATATTGAGGGATCTGGGTTCGAGTCCCAGTCAAGGCGAATGATTTTTACGCTCTGAAATTGTTGCATTAAAATGCACATTAGCGGATGACTCCGTTAAAAGTTACTGTTGCGGCATCTCCCGCAGTTTCTTTGGAATTTGTCAAAGGGAAAACACCATACGTGTTTAAAGTTGGCTTTTAACCTCGTGGACAGTGGCGCCTCGCGCACGACTACGAATGCATGTGACATTGTATGTACGGTATTTCGTCATAACATCTAGTTCCTTTAAAAGCCCCAAAATTTCAGAGTTTAAGAGGACGCCTCGGTAGCTTAAGTGGCTAAAGCACTCGACCGGATATTGAGGGATCTGGGTTCGAGTCCCAGTCAAGGCGAATGATTTTTACGCTCTGAAATTGTTGCATTAAAGATACTTTTTAGTTTATTCACCAACGATGCAGTCGCTTACAAAGATAACCGTAACTCTGAAGATAAAGTAGCTTAGGCAGCTGACCTTAATGCTGTATGAAGTGGGTGCGACACTTGAAAATTAGAATCAAACTTAAAAAAGTGCGTAGTGATGACCTTTCTGAATAAGCAGTTCCCTCCCGAATGCCTATTGCATTAGGAATACCGAAATAGAAAGTGTACATAGACTTGATTAAATACTTAGGGGTTATCCTCACTCACGACGTGTCCTTGGTGAAACATTTACGGGGAATATGTGGACAGACACCATCATAGATGGTGTATGATTTTCTAGCCTGTCCGCGTGTCGCTGATTATACCTGTACATGGTGCACGATAAATAATCGGAATTGAGAAGTGTTGCTACGTTTTTTGCACCGATCTTTTTTCCGCAACACAAAGTCTTTAATCATATGTCTCATTGAAAAGTCTTTAAAAAACAAATAATTCCATTTATTATAGAACTAACTCCAATAAATGGCCATAGAGACCAACTATAGATGAAATCACAATTAAAATGCCGCAAAATAGGGCTTTAATTTGAAAATTAAGTTTTTTAGTGTAACTCAGGTTATAATTTAACACAGTACCTTCTAAAGTGTCTTGAAAAATTCATGGCAAGAATTCAATAGGATCCTTAAGGACAGTCATCATCCTGTGGTGATCAATTTTCTCTCAGCTCCAAGGTCAAGATATACTCCCTCTTATCCAAAACTTTCCATCCGAAGGCTAAAACAGTTTACAGCGCTCCTCCGATAAAAGCGCGAGGGTACACAAAGTGATTTCTGGGAGGGAAACTCTTAATAAGAAGGTAACTATGACGCTTTGTTCTTAAGCGCTCATGGGCTTCCTACCTCCTCGATCCCCCTTTTTATTCCTATAGCGTCGCTCGAGGAGAAGATCGGAATACGCGCGAAATTAACTCGATCCTGACATCAAAAGCACCGCAGGGACCCGCACGATGCGACATAAAAAACTTGCCCGCCTAAAAATCGCTCCGGTTCGAGGAGGGATTGGCCTACGGGGCGCGGGAAGCGCACTAAATAGAACGTGAAAGACTACGAGTAAACAAACAAAAAGGGGCAACGGGGACATGATATAAGCGTGAATTTGTATGTGTACGCACGCACATGGGGGAGTCATCTGGAGGAGTGACGAAGAAACGGTGAAGCATCTCTCCTCCACGACAAACACACCCTTTCCCTCCTCCCTTCCGCTTATTTTCCACCACGTTGCATTCCAATTAAGAAGCGGGGTCGCCTTTCACGTTCCCACAATGCCAAACAAGTGCGAATCCGACATGCCCCGGCCCCCCCATCCACTCCCCTTATCCTTCGTCCTACCGATCCCTCGCTCTCTACTCCCCCGTCCACCCTCTCCACCACACTAACTCCCGTCGCTTCCGCTTTTCATCTGCCTACTTCCCGCGGCTCGTCCCTCCGGGTTCCCCTTCCCTCCGCCACACTTCATAGATATTAACTAAACCGTCCGTCCCCCAAACTCTTCTGAACCCCACGTCGTGCGCCCTCACTCTCGAGCTCTCGTTGTCCAACCCCTGGAAAACCTTCCCGCTCTCTCCATCCACCCCGTACCCTAAGCACGCGCCTTTCAGCATCCATCGAACCCAATGGTGGGTTAAAATAATTACGGCCACTAGAGTGAGGGGGGATGAGTGGGCAGATATTTCAATAACGCCAGCGAGGATCAAGTGTAAACACAGGTCGGGGGAGGATGTTGAGGGTGGGTGACCATTCAAAACACATTAAGAGATCTTTCACGATACATTTCGGTGGCAGAGCCCCCTCGAAAGATCATGGTGAAAGTCCGCGAGATAGCGTGAAAGCATTAAGCTCTAACGACACCATGTAGAAGGAAACTGACTCAAGATCAATTGTCATTCGGGTATGGGATTTATTTCTTGTAACCAATAATAATTGCAGTAGTTAGAGCGTTGAATGAGTTTGAAAAAGAGCAGTCGTTCCTTCATGGATAGTTGCAATTCATAATTGAAGTAATTGTAGTAATTTTTAATGGAAGTACGAGGTTAAAGAGGTAAAATGTCCTAATTATTGCTGAACAAACTACTTACATCAGACAGTCGGAAATTCGCAATTCGCAACATGATCACTCCGTAAATGTAGGAATTTTTCACAACGCCGACGCCATGGTTACATGGCCGGCAAGAACGATTATATTAGGGACCTTTTTACCCACTGATAAAACCGACTGGTCCATGGCTGAGGCCTCTTGAGTGCGTTTTCGTACGAAGTTCATCCTTCTTTGAACTTCCACACCCACGAACGCATATGTCTAGTCCATAACACCATCACCGCATGGCTAACTCAACTGGCAATGTATTTCGATGAATTTTTAACCAAGCAAGTAAATAAAACGGACGATCAAGCCGTTCTTGGATGTTAAAAGGCGCTACTTTCGGGACTGATAACGCTTCTGCACAACCGTGCACGCGCATCGTATTTTAAACATTTAAAAGACCAAATGATGGCAAAAGGTAAAAAGAATTAGTTCTCTCATTCATGCATATGGATAAGTCATTCCTATAACACCTGTATTAACAGGAAGACACCTTATATGAAAAACATAGGGGCGTCTTATCACGGAAGTGGGGTGCGAGCCCTACACAAAGACATAATTGTTGTAATCGAAAGGTCAGCAGTAAATAAACAAGAATAAATATAGGAGAAGGCAAGGAAATGTTCATTTACAACTTATTGAAATGATATACTTTACTTTGAAATAATAATATACTTTGAAATTCCACACACTTTTGCCATAACTGCGTTACTAGCGCACTTAATAAAATTTGTTGTCTCAGGCGTAAGTTTATGGAATTTGCATGACATATTGCAATTAAATGAAATAATTTACTTTGTGTGTGGAATTACAAAGTAAATTATTTCATTTCATTTCAATATGTTACGCAAATTCCATAAAGTTACGCCTGAGACAACAAATTTCATTTACAACGGCTGTATCATAAGGGAAATAACTAAAATTAAGGTACTCGCAGCAGCTGATCGCATACCAGGAAAAATAAAGTCTAAGCAGTCTAAGACTTAGGTTATAATTATCCACATCTTCAACATCTGAACAAGATAATCGTTGAATAAAAACATTTAATACCACCATTTCTGTGGGAATACCTAATTTAAGGGAACAAATCATGATAATGCTACGTCCGCCCTTTTAAGACTACTTCTTGAGCAAACGCCTCTCTGTAAATAGACTAAGTGGGCTTAATTTTTTGCAGTTCAAGGGAAATTTAATCCACGAAAGCATCATAAAAAGCACCTCAGTTTTTTATGCTGAATAAGAATTTAGTTCTTCGGTTATTTTATTGAATTATGACCCAGAAGATTACGAGAATACAAATTAAATAATGTAAATCTAAACTACAACCAACGTATCTAAAAGCTTCCAAGGGACATGAAAAATATCACGGAGCACTTTTCTCCGAATTGCGAAGCAAATGAAACTGTCAGCACGTAAGTAGAATCACAGAGACCAACGACACTAATGTTACTGCAGTCACATTCCGCAGGGTATTATAACATGAGCTCCAGTGTAATTATATGCCGAGTAGGCAAGCTGATATGCACTCGAGTAGAAGTGGCTCCAGAGATATGGCTCTAGTACAACTTAAATCCTACAGCGCCGTGACATTAAAAAAATATATGTTGGAACAGTGTCACCATATATATCGGCAGATGTTTCTAGGATGACCTCAAAAAATACGCCAGTGTACATTTGGGTGTCACCTTAATATCTAATGTGGGACTTAGATAGTATAGCATAACTCACCTTCTGCGCCACTGATACCCTTGATATCTTTGCGACCTCCTCATCCTTGCACCGGCACTTTCTCCTTCCGCAGGTGTTGAACTGATGAGGATCTAAATGATGAAGGAAAGTAGCCAGTACAGTTAATTAAGGACAATGGAGTAACAAATTAGTCAGCATTAATTCTAAGAAAAATATTTATATATATTAATCACTTTATAACTTTTAAGGAGTGAATGGTTGCTGGTGATAATGTTCTCAAATTTTGAGTAAAATGTGAACAAGTACATAATACCTGCAGGAAACTTCATTCAATTTAAGGAATAATAAGTAGTTGAGAAGCTGTTACGTATAATTAATGGTATTTAGATGGTAACGATGGAGTTCAATATAATGACAAGATAACATTATAATGCATAGTGATTAATTTTTAATGACTTAATCATTAATATTGTTTTATTTTAACTTGAAAAGTTTTCTTACAACTCGAACGTGTTTGGATTTCAAACATTACCTAACCTAATGAGACTTTTTTAACATAATTCCATAAAATTCAAAAGTTTCGCACAATTTTGATGGTCTTCTTCACAAACAAAAAGATAACCAAGCTTGAAAAAATAAAAACTCTCCAAAAGTAAATGTACAAGGTGCGTTCCAAAAGTAATGCCATTATTTTTGGGGTAATTCATTGAACATATTTGCACAAGCACTTAAAATTCTTCAAATTACTGTCCTGGGGCCTATACACATTTGTTACAGCGACCCTGCCATGACCGGCACGCGCCCTGGAAGGCGTCTTCGTGGACCTCTCGCAAGGTCTTCGTCACGGCAGATTGGATCTCTTCTATGGACGAAAAACGGGTTCCCTTCAGGGCTCCCTTAATCCGAGGGAAGGAAGAGAAATCTGCTGGGGCAGGTGACTCCAGTATCTTATTGCAAATGGTCCATTTTGGGCTAAATGTTTCTCACGTACAGCGAATGAATTAATGTCATATGTTTATATATGCTTTAAGAACAAAGTGATTTTTCATACCGTCAGATGACTTATACGATCGTATACCAAATCGTATATCGTAAATACCAAAGGCAAAGAAGTGAAAGTAAACAGCGATAAGGCAGTAAACATAAACCAGCAACGATCTCCAGCGCCAAATTTCCAAAAAGAGAAAGGGGCATATATGGCTGCGAAATAAAACGAAATAATTCTTTACTCCTACACATGCTCGCTGCCAGACGATAGAAAATTTAAGTTAAAAAATTATTCATTCTCAGTAGTGATCGAAGGCCACCCTAGGTTTACAATAGAAAAATTTAAATAATACAAATACCTGGTTTTATGATGTCTTGTTAAATCCGCTCTAGTTAATGTGAACGTTAATTAAACGTGGGAATTAGTAACAAATCCGATTTTATAAACAAATAAGATGGCTCATTGGCGAACATGTGTATATTAAAACAACATAGTAACCATGGTAAAATTACCTTTCAGTTAATAAGCTTTGTCGTTTTTGAAATTAGTTAGAGGTCATACCAATAAATTTTAGCCTTAACCGGAGGTAAAAGTTGATTTGAGTTTAACGAGACATCATAAAATCTGGCAAAAGTGTATCTTGGTTGGATAGGTTACAATTACCAATTAATATACAAAATGAGTTTAAAATATAATAACAATTTGAAAAACTTTAAAAAGAGTAAAATGTATGCTTAATATGAGATGCTGTCAATTCTGGCACATATTAAGAGCATTTCGCTATTGGCTGGAGGGTTCCGGTTTCAAAATAAAGTGATTTAATTGTGAACCCCACGAATATCTAAAATGTATGATTTCAGCACAATTTGGAATACCAAAGGACGCACAAAGATGGATTGGTATTTCTTAATTAGTTCAATAGTTTCAGCCTCAACTTTGTGGAAGTTCATTTTAATAAATGAAAAAGAAACACTTGGTTCCAATCCACCACTTTATTACAGGTACGACTAGTTTCGACGCTACGGCGTCATCCTCAGGTACCTGAGGATGATGCCGTAGCGTCGAAACTAGTCGTACCTGTAATAAAGTGGTGGATTGGAACAAAGTGTTTCTTTTTCATTTATTATGGATTGGTATAATAACTTCAATGTGTGAACTTGACACAGTCTAGTTTTTTTAGGCTTCGTAAATAAAATTTAAAAAAATAGCATTATATTATTCGTTATTTATCACGCTTATAACGATGATTTACGAAGGTTAAAAAGATCCATGTTTGCGCCCCAAGAATCTCCTTTGATCAACCATGAAATTGACTTTAAATCTTAAACATTAAATATAGTATATCAATGAGCAAACTTTCGAATCATACATTTTATTCTGCGATCTCCAGCATGTTTGTGGCGCTTTCGCACAATAGTAGACAATTCTGTTGGAGAAAAGGTACCCGCAATAGGTAACAGTTCCCATTGGGTAAGAAAACACTTAAACCAGCCCATATTTTTCATGTTTTTTTCCAAATAAATCTAATTACTTATTGCTTCGAATACCATTAGGAAATTCCCAGGAAGATTAACTTCCTAAATAATATTTTTCACCACCTACATTTCACTTAAGTACGTAAAATTCCAGATACACATAACCTTCAATGGAAATATACGTACACGCTCGTATATAATACATGAACGTGTGAGCAGTTTCACGCTGCAGGACTTTGTTATCTTTTCTCCTATATTGGGTACCTCTGGTATGTAACTTCGCACTGCACTGAGAGAATGCATATTGCAGACAGTATGAAGAGTCTTGCAAGAGTGAAGTCATTGCACATATATTTTTTTCCAAACGTTCGTGCAGGAAGAGAAGAGTGTAGTGCCATAGCCGGTGCGAATCTGAATTCCACATCATGGCAATATGTAACGCGTATCATGATATATATGTGTACTTTCAACGCATTAATCAGTACGAGTAAAAGGTTGATGACACCTGCATTTATTTTGTCCGCCCAACTGTATACAATGAAAGGGGTTCATATGATTGAATAAACTCTACAGTTAATAATTATGTGAAAACGGAGATTTTACTCTGGGAAAAATATTTCACAGAGAAGTCACAATTAAGCATTAAAATTATTTTGAAGGCCTACTGATTGATTAAAAAATATTTGGCAAAAACGTTTCGGAGCTTTGAGAGGGAAACTCTGCCTTTCTCATTCACTCCTTGCAGTTCCGGCTGATGTATTGTAGTCCCGTTGTTGCATCATGGTATCAAGGAGAACGGGATTTATTTTTTCGACACTAGTCTCATAATGGGATATATGGGAGCAAAGAAAGTGAAGTGACACTGGGCACTCAATCGGACTGGACGGCGGACCTTGGGGTGAATTCACGTTTGAGACCTCCTCCCCCCCATTCCAGCCCTTACGCACCCCCCGACCAAGAATTTCGCCGTGTATCATTCACTCCCTCCCTACCACGTAAAATTCGTTCGGTCTTCAACCCCATCGTCAAACGCACCGATGCACACAACAAACACGGCCGCTGACCAAAAACGACCCCTGCACACCCTCCTTCCGTCTACTCTCACCCCACCGTCCCAAGCCGATGGCATCCTCACCCCACACCCTCGACCACCTCTGGAGAGTGAGCACGAGACTCCATGGAGGCACCTGCCCATCGGAGGACAGCTGTGTACGGGAGTGTGTGAGCGAGAGGGCTGGAAGGGGGAGCACTTCCGGTCCATTCGGGAGGGGTTGAGGAAGGGTGCCGGGGAGGGAGGGGACTCCTCGGGCAAGAGCGCGGGTTACATACGGGGGGGGGGTGAGGAACGGGTGAAGGGTGGCTTATGGCTTGAGGGATGAGCGGCCACTAATGTTACAACGTGACATCACGGCCATTGTTTGCCCCGCGGCGGTGTTTGAATAACGAAAGGCAGCGAGCGATTCGGGTTGAGTGGGAACTAGAGTGAATGTAAGTCTGGTTGATGAGAAAATACTCAAGATTACACTCAAATTATCAAAAAATCCTTTCGATTCTAAAATAAGATACAACCTCTGGCGTCAACTTGTTAACATTTCCACTATCCAATACATAGAATAAAAAACTCATTATTAGATGTTATAATCCTTGATATTAACTTAAAAATTGTGATGTTTTAAAGGCTGTTATTTTAATCCTATTATCATAGCTATCAAAATTAACGAAGGCATTTCTTAGGCGTTGACCAGTGCAGTACCTACTCGAAAAATTTCCTCGTTATACCAAGCGAATTTTTAGTCATCCACTATTTTTACCATTTTCCATTTCAAATCTGAAATGATAATTAAATTCAAAGAAGTACTCGACGAACTGCTGTCTACGTTCATTCTTAATCTCCAAAACCCAATGCTAAAACAGGTACAGTATTCCGCAACTTCACTCTTCTTTTAACAATTCTTCGTTCAAGGATTCTATGGATGTTGTCATTCAAGTAAGATACAGAAATATAACGACATGCCAACTTTAAAGTTCACCCACTAGCATTATTTTTAAAAATCGGTCGCCGACAATATTTCTTTACGGTTTTTCCTGCTGAAACAACTGCTCTTTAACCCGTGGAACATTTTGACTGAACTCCGTGCTCGTAACATGCAAATAGGTAGGAAGAGTGAGGTTAACTAGTGCTCACAGCGCTTCATTGAGGATATGCGTACACGGAAATGTCGGATTGAAGGGGAGGGGTAGAGATGGAAGTCGAACTTCGGACAAATCCACTGGTCCGGAATACGTGTTGGGGAGAAGTGATGTGGGACTGAACTCTCGGTGTCGGGCTGGGGAAGTATTGACTCGTACGCAGTCGTTTCCGTGTGTGTTTTGTTTTCACATTTTGTGGGGAATCACTTTAAGTGAATTACAGTATATTAATATAGTAAAAACATGATCGAAAAATTAAATATATTTTTAAAAGTAAGAAAGCCGTTCGGATCTGTCCTGGAGCAAACAGTGCGAGGTAAAATTATTTGCAGTTGCAATGGCAACTGAAAATCAAGTGGATATACGACAGTAGGAGACTAAAGAGCGTTATAGACCCGGTACTGGAAAAAGAAAATAGGCATATTAAATGAATACGTGAAGAATGGAGGAAAAACCTTCCATTGAAGGAAAAACTGCGCATGGTAGACCTAAAGACAATAATTGGAGAAAAAGATTTCTGGAAGACTTGAATACTATCTGGATGATAGCGGCAGATTAAAGGGGAATTAAAGTGAGGACACCAGGATTTTTTGTAACTATGTAGTCCAATTTCCTGACTATCACTATAATTTTCTTCACATTGCCCTGGGTGATAGAAAACTTAGCAAAAGTTGACTCATCTTTCGTTGGAAGATGAGCCTGTCGTCATAATCATCCTCTCATCTTAGCGTCGATGATATACTTTCCTTGACTTATTATATAGTTAAAATTTGATGATTGTATATGAAACCTCAGCATATTATCGATAATCTACATAAATTTAAGAACTAATTTTTAATAGAAGCGAAACTTTCGTTATTTAATGTCCAATTGTGCATTCCCAGAAAACTTTCTTCCCAAAAATCAACGAAACACTCATTACAACTGCACATCAAAAAGAATGCTATATACCACTGCCTCTGTTTCATTTTTGCAAACATATTACCGCGATGAATGTCCATTAGGGCGGCCCTTATTTTTCAGCTTTCTAGAATTTTAGCTCCCTACCTTGTTTTGATTTATAAAAAAACGAAATGTGAAAAAATTTAGTTCAATCGAATAACTGCGAGGCGACCCTCATCGACCATGAAGTTTTGAAATTTTCGCTCAGGTCATATTTTCATATAATTTATTTTTAGCAGTTTTATTTTTTGGAAGATTTGCTTTTTCATTTATTATTTCGTCAGTTTTTAATAATCAATTAGTAAAGGGAATTAATGCGAATCGGAGCATATCATACAATTATTTTTTCCATACCATTGGATTTTCTATTACTGCGTTAATATAAAAAATCACTAAATGTTAGCCGTATGAATTATCTCTAGTGGTTTATTATTAAAGAAAAATTTATGCTATTATTTTTGCGTGCTTCTTATATTTAATTTGAACCAAGTATGATAATTGATTTTTTAATTATCGTTTCAGAACTGTTTGTGCTACTGGTATAAGATGACTTCTATGAAGTATTCTTCCTAGACTTTTAAAATGGCATCAACTTCTTCAGGTCGTTCGTCACACAAGTTAAGACAAGATTTTTATTCCACTCTCGTTGGCTATATTTCCAATCAAATCGTTAGAGCCAAACTTCCTTCAAACAGACAAGTTTTAAGCGTATTTTTCTACAGCCTAAGATTTGTAAATATAACAACGAAAGAAAGTGCAGCATTGGTGATTCAATAAGCTTGTGTTTTTTAGCAAAAAGCACGTAATCCTACTATAAGAACTGAACACTGCATTGATTAGTCAGTTAAATTCTATGATGAATGGAAATCTTTACAGACACATTTGTCTAGAATTAAAGGCATAGAAAAAAAGAGATCTTTTCGTGGAAACTCTGGACGATTTGTTTGACACAGCTCGTTCAGATGCTTTGGGACAAATGAAAAATGAAGAAGACAAAAATTTCTTAAGGCTTCAGCGCCAAAAAGGACGATTGGGCTCCATATTTGGTGTAGATGGAAAACTAAAGCACGAGGAAGAAAGAGCAATAATGGACACTGCAATGGAAGCTGCCAGGAAAAAAAATTATGAAGAAATCGAAGGAAATTTTGAGATATCAAAAACTGATGATTCTACATCAGTTTGCAGTAAAAGCAGTGATGGTGACGATGACAGTGAAAGTTCTTCTGCCATCGATAAGCAAATGACAGCAACAACTACAGCAGCAGCAGTTGAAACTCGAGGTGCATTGCAGTTTTTTACTCCCCGTCTCTCTGAGGTATTTGATAATTGCGAAATCACAGATAGAAGTGGGGTTTACATATTTATGAATATTGAAGAAGCTTTTGGACGTGATACTAAACAACTAATAATAAATCGAACTTCAATTCAACGCCTTCGAAAAAAATTTAGAGAAGCAAGATACAGAATTTCAATACAAATTTAAACTAAACGACTGCCAAGAATTAGTGTTGCACTGGAATGAAAAGTTGCTTCCAGCACTCGCAGGTTTTAAAAAGATTGATAGATTGGCAATAATAGTAACTTCTGAAGGCGAGGAGCAACACTGTTGGGAGTCCCTAAAAACCCAAAATCTTCAGAAGAGCAAACCATAGCTATTTACCAAGCAAAGGAGAATAATCGGTAAAATTCAGGCACTTTTCTGTGATACGACTGCAAGCAACACAGGTAGAATAAATGGTGCCTGCACACATCTAGAAATATTGTTCAATCGTATTCTGTCGCGCCTTGCTTGCCGTCGTCACCTTATTGAGTTAGTTTTGAGGAGCTGAGTCAACTCAGTGATGGGTGCAACTTCTGGTCCAGATATGGTGCTTTTCAAAAGATTTAGAGAATCCTGGGAAATACTCGACAGGAAGATTTACAGAAACGGTAGCAATGAAGTGCCTGATTATGCCCTCAAAGTTCTAATCACGGTTTAAAAAAATGACGCAAGTTATGCTAGAAGCAGATAGAGATGAATAACAGAAGTAATAAAAAAACCAACTAAAGAGGTTCATTATGCAAAGAAATGGTTTTTCTTCCTTCATATACAACGAGTTTTCGTCTATTGTAACTCTCGTGACAAAAACTTCCTTTACGAGATTTTCTATCAGCACCGATTTGTTCGACAAAGACCCTTCGACATGCAATAATGATGCTGGTTGCAATAGTGCAATTAAAAAGCTGGAGAAGACAGATTTAGTGGATTCAGAAACAAACATTAGATGGCGCTGCATACGCACCACTTTGATTCGACCCCCCAATTTTAAAATAAAAGAAAATGGCATTAACTTTTCGTATATCCCTTTTAAATTATTACGCCAACTTTCAAAATAGTTTTAATTTAAACGGCTATTTTGGTCCAAAATAGATTCCTATGTTACAGTATTGAAATTTGTTTAAATGAAGAAACAACTTTAAAGTTACACTTTTTGCGTAAATTGGTGACTTTTAGTGGATTTAATTCTAGTTACCTGAAATTTAAACACATTAACAGAAAACTCAATATTCAAAATTTTGAATTTGTGATTTTTTCTTGTATCTTGAAATCATGAATTTCACTAAAACCAGAACTTAATTTCAATCTTGCAGGATCGTGCGTATGGGTTTGAATTATTATTAACAAAATACAGATGTGCTGACAGACATTGTCAGGTGGCACACAAGTCCCAAATAATCGCAAAAGATAATAGATAAAATCAGGCTTCAAAACACAAATCTCTTTAACAAAACAAGCGAATCCCCATCCCATTTACAACCATTAATCAGAAAGAAAAAAAGATAGATGAAAAAAAAAAGCTATTACATATAATAAAATACACCACACATCAATCAAATTATTACATATATACCTTACATCTATTCTTAAAAGTATATACTCTGTTAAGAAAGGGCTCGAATATTTTTGCAGGTAAGGTGTTCCAATCAACAATTGTTCTATTTAGAAAAGAAAATTTTTTTTATTTGTTCTCTGTGCCCGGCATTTTACCTTAAATTTGTGATCATTTCTGCCTATAAAAATAAATAAATATCACTCTGGGTACTCATTAAAAATAGAGGCAGGAGTCATGAGCACCCAAGGTAAATGAGAAATCAGTATTTTTAGCATTCAGTTATTACTCTTACCAATTTTTGAAAGGAAGGAAGTAGAGAAAGGTCCGGTCGAAATGGCTAATATTTCTAGACTCGCTCGTCATTAAATAGCATAAAAGTTCGAATCCAACGTGGGAAGAGTTCTTTTATTTCAGCATCATGGTAGAAGCAGAGGAGAGAAATATTTTTAAAAAATGAAAATTACACTATGCACAATGATTTACTTTTTCGCAAATCATATTTCAGCAGAGCTTAACCTATTTCAACTCCAAGGAACGGCGGGAATTCCCACAACAGGAATTTTAACACAGAAAATACAGAAAAGCATACATATACGCATAAATAAATGAAAGGACTAACTTTGTAGTTCCACACGAAAACGATTTATTCACACGACCCGGGTTTCGAAGTAAAACTTCATCATCAGGTATTTTTACTTCAGGAAGTTTTACTTCGAAACCCGGGTCGTGTGAATAAATCGTTTTCGTGTGGAACTACAAAGTTAGTCCTTTCATTTATTTATAATGAATCGATTACATAAAGTTACGCCATAAACCATTAATTATACGCATAAAGATACGCATATCTACATTTTTTTATCAATATTTGATCAACATCCAGCAATAGGAAAACTGTTAAGTATTACTATCGTTACAATTGTGGTTTCAAAATCACTCAACTCTTCATTTTACACTGGAATTGGTCTAAAAATAATCTAATAGGTGAGTAAAAAATATCCGAGTTTTGAGTATTAAACAATTTGAGTTTCCATCCACCAGCGAAGAATGGCTGATAATTTCAATAGATCGTAAAAGATCCATGAACGTTCCGTGCATTCGAATTCCAAAACATTAACTGAGGTCAACTAATTGGCTCAACCTTCTAGACAAATTTTGTTTCAGTTCTCCCTCCTCTTTGTTGTTGAGATTTTCTATATATAGACCGGCTAACCAAATCTTAGAGGAACTTTTATTGCATCATGCACAAACGAGCCTAAAATATGAATCAGAAAATAACGATATGCATCATTGTCGAGGCAAAAAATTGAGGGAAAAAATAAAAAGGAGCTTCCGGAAATGATATACTCATTGTGTGTATGGTATGCCTTGCCACGGGGAAATTTGAAATCCCCCTAACTTTGGTCTGTACATTATCTGCAAGGGGTATGGGGGAGAGGTTCTCTTGGGGATGACCATGAGAGAAGTGAAATAATAATTTATTTAGTCAGGAGATGTCTAGATAATTGACTCAGGTCCAACTAAAGAGGAGTTTGTTCGATAATATGTACCGTGGGCCAGTAACTTTTGAGAGAAATAAGCAGATGCTTGAGAAGAATCAGAATTGGCTCCATCGGCGTCATCAGGAAGGCTCACTGGTCATTCTGATAATGAAATTCCATTTTTTATAGAGAACTCAGAGAGGACCACGGAAGCAATTGGAAACCAATATAATTGGATCTCATCTCTTTTTGATTAGCATGATTTTAAGCCCTTGGACAACTTGGATCGTGGACTAATAACCTCTAGACCACATCATTTGCTTGACTGTGAGCCGTATGCCTTCGGATTGCCTACCGTCGGTGATTATATTGTGTAGTGTCCATCCTTCATTCAAATTCCAAATTAAAGTTCATAGCAATTGGTTTTGACTTCCTCGGCCGATATTCTCTGCTATTGGCTAAGGCGTATTTTTAATCCAGTCTCTTTATTCTTTCTTGAATATTTTAGTGGAAATGAGAAGAAAAATGAAAGAGTTGGGTGAAGGGTTGTTAACTAGAAGAGGTACCATTTAACATCCCGTTATTACTATGGGCTTAACCTTTTAGAGAGTCAGCATCTAGCTAGTCCCCGTATGAGAATTTTTTCGAATGATACTAATTTCTTTGCCAGTAATCGCCGCGATACCGTTAAGTATTACTTCCGAAGCAGGAAAATCTTTCACCTACCGTTTCCAGGTAATGAGACAGAAAACTGACGTTTTTATTAACAATTTGCTGCTGTAGTCGCCAATTCTACAGATACCGGGAACTACTGAACTGTCATAGCACTCATGCTTTCAAGTTTTGTTGTGTTGCGCAAAAGCGTGTGGCAAAGGGGATAAGGACACCGATAATGGGTGAAGCTTCAAGAACAACTGTATTACCCATCTTACGAAAGAGGGAGATCAATAAAATTCAAAGCAATGCGTGAATAGGTAATTATATTACGTATCTTTTTATTTCATGGACTATATCAATATTTCCACACTACGTCCCTGATTTTTGCTCAATGAACCCATGATTGCTTGCCAAAATCTCTCCTGTCACTAATTGTGAACTGAACGAGGCAAACATGAATTCCTTGTCCGCCTTTAAATTGGCAGTATGTACCTCTCACTTTTCCGGTTGGGGCGAATAACGCTAATAACTCGGGAGCAGATGTTTCTCTAATTTTCAGATGATTCCAGACCAGGCGCCACTCGATCCACACGGAGAGTAAACTGACACGACACTTCATGATCCTGCCCTGACCGAAGTTATTATTATTTCAAGGGACAAGGTGCTTGCGGAGGAGTACATACGACCCGTGGCCGGGGAAGGGGAGAGAGAGAGTCGCTACGAGTGGGGTGAGTGGTGGAACGGAGGAGGATGACAGCTGGTGGCAACGGCACGCGGGCAAGGGGACGGATGAAAGACCGACAGAGACAGCGGTAGAGAACCGCAGCACGCGGTGTAGAGCTGGCGAAGGATGCGAGAAGTGGGGTAGGACCGACTGAGAAGTGGGCTGGTGGGAGCAAAGGGTGAGTGAGATAGGTGTCGTCGGAAGAAGAGGAGGAGGACGTTTATGAGGGGACGAGGATATGTGACGGGGGTGTGGTGATGGTAGAGTGTGGAGGAGGGCTTGTGTGAGGTAGGAGGAAAGGACTAGGACGGATGGAAGTGATTTGACCGAAATGCGAATGTAGAATGTGCGAGGTTAGGCATAGAGGGTGACCAGATTCAAAATTTACTTTTGGTGTACCATGGGTATATTTTGGGGAATTCATTATTGGTCAAATTTAAACAGGGAATACAAGAATATTTTTTTTAATTTTCTTAAATTACAACCAACCAAAATATTCACGCGCATTTTCAACTGTGAGTTTTGAAACTTGCTTCAAGTTTCTGGATGCATATGAATGTTACGCCTTTTGGTCTGTTATCTTGTCAATACTGACGCATCACATGTCTACCCATCCTAATCGCAGTAAAATCAATATTCAATGTTTATTCATTTAGAACAGAACGCTGAGAAAAGATTTTAAGTTCGAAGTACTGAAAAGACGTATTTTTTCGTTCCCCATCTCGGAATTCATAAGTGGTACTTCACGTATTTAATTCAGCCAACAGAGTTTTTTACACATAAATACGTCTGTTTACCCTATTAGGACATTTCGTCCAACTCTCAGCGTAGAACTATAGAAATAACAGGCAATAATACTCGTAAGGGTGATTGTGAGGAAAAGGATTTTCTGTTCCCGAATATTGAGTCTGCAGGGGTAGATTAGACACCCGTATAAGACTACATGCATCCGCAATTTAGCGAAGTTAACTCTACATACTTATGAAGATGACGGGGCAAGTTTACGAACTGACGTCAATTTCCCCAGGGCAGCGTGACGATTCCCTTCCTTGGCGGGGCGAATCTCAGCGTTCAGCACCACAGCCTACCATCGTAGAATTGCCTCAAAAGCCCCGCCCGGACCGTGTTGAATGAGCAGTGATGAGATGCCGAGAAATTATTCCTCTGTCCATAGTCTCTAACACGACCTGGGCGGGGCAATGCGAACTGAATGTCGCAAAATCGACTTTGGAACAGAAAGCGGCGGTAGCACATTTCCCTCATCACAGATGGCATTTAAATTTGGGTATTCGACTACGGTTTGTCCAAACAGGTACACCTATATATTTCTCGCCAAGCTATTTGTTTATCCAAGACTAATATTCTAAATTTAACATCACACAAGATCAAATTTGCAAAATTACATTATGCAAAGTCGCGCATCTCAATCCTCAAGTATCAGCTATAAACGGGAGCGAACTTTTACCCATCTATTACTAACGAATCGAATATACGACTCAATTTGGAATGGAAATCGTCCACATACTCTCCAAACTATCCGAAACATTTTTGTAGCGTAGGCAACTTTGAAACCAGGTAAAAACCTTTTCGAGATTTAAGTAAATCAGAAATCATTGAATGCTTTAAGCAAGCAATTAATAATAAGCGCGTTGTTTACGCTGTTCACTTGCCCAATCCGAAAGATGTGTTCTAAATAATCGAGCACTATGACAGGGATGACGGCTAGGGCGGAGGCTACCACATCCTTGCAAGTATCGAACCCGACTGCGATCGATAGTGAAATAGAATAGGAGTGGGTATTACACAAATAAGCTGACTTCATGAGTCACCGATCGCCAAACGGCGACCCACGAGAAAACTTTGGTGATCCTGGGAAAAATTTCAAGCAGCCAACAATAACTATCACACTAATATTTTTTTACAATTGAAAAAGGTTTAATAATCGTGTCATAATCAAGGAAATGTAATTTTTAATTCATATGAATAAAATGGGACGTTTATGGCTATGTTGATAAATCTAAACATCATAAAAAAGTCATTTACGGGAAGAGTTGCACTTGTTGGTTTCTAACAGTAATTGATGCACCAGCAGTACTCATTAAAAATTTCTTTAAATAAAATCATCTTAGTGATCCGCGGAACTCAAAATTGTGTTTCATCAGCCGTGAGGCCCGAATGCTTAGCAATCTCCTCTCAATGTAGATTTCTATCCAAGCCTAATTCAGGGTTTAATAACCGCTTCAGTGACACCACTACTGCAGTAGTTGTGTGCCATTTTCTTGCCTTAACATATTGCGATACTCACTATGCTGGCCGCCCAATGGCCTTAAATGCCCAATGTCCTTAAATAACGTAAGGCTTTGGGAAGGAGGGGTTGTAAGACATTTCCCTATGTTCCCTAAGGCGGTGTAATTAGGGGGGGGGGGAAGAGGAAATCTTACACAAGGCTTATCATCATATTATTTTAACCATTGTTTGTGAAGGGAGGATTTCAATCGCCATCCTTTATTACCCAAGATAGCAGAATACAATAACTAATGATCTCACTTCAGAATTATTTAAGAATTTATCAACGCAACATTAGAATTTTAAAATGTTTTTTTTTGATAACACTCCATGCATTTTAATTCCACTAAAAGTTGCCTTTCGAGGAAGAGCATTAATTTATAAACACTTAATTGAACTGATCAGAAATCGCAATGAATACCTAACGCTGTCTTCGAGTCTAAATGTACCATATTTCTTTATTTTAGAAACGACTACTTGTTTTATCTTCAATGATAGCGCCTATAGCTTCGTAATACGTACATGTGAGAGAGGAGGTAATATCTACAAAGGGGAGAAGGATAAAAAAAGCCGCAAAAACGTCCCAATGTAATATAAGGACGGCTCCGTTGTGCCCCCAGGCCTCACGGGAGACTCCTTTGAAAGAGTTTGTCCCACCCCCACTTCCCCCGGCCACCTTTTCTTCCGACGGAGTGCACCGCGCGCGTGGGTATCGCAAAGTCTTTTCCAACCACCCGTGCTTCCGATCCGCGGGCCGCATATGTCACGCCCGCCGAGGGGTGGCTGGGAGAGTGGTCCGACGCCCCTCTCGTGGGATGCATGCGAGGGAGAAGAGGGAGGGCAAGGCAGGACGGAGAGAAAAGGGGAAAAAGCTTCCTCCTGAAAAGGGAGACATTTTTCCCGAGAGGGTAAGGGGTTGGTGCGGGGGATGGGGGAGAGAGAGAAGGGGGGAGGGCTGCGGGGAGTGGAATTGGAAAGGACGGCGGGCGACGACGTGTCGAAAGTGATCCTCGTCATCATCATCGATACGACCCCTCGACGGCCTTCTTTCCTTCCCGATCGTAAAAAAAGCTAAATAAATATAACGATGCTGGAGTTGGTGACGACGAGGCTCCAACTACCGTCTCCCCTATTGACAGAGAGTGACGGGATGCTCTATTTTTTTCGTACACGCATTACCTCGGAAAATTAACCCTCTTAGAGCCGGCTATTTTTCTCGTTGTTTTCCCAGTTTCCAGCCATAGATGTCCCCGTCATAATGTACGGGTAGTGGTCGCATCAAGGAAACCCTCTTCACTTCAGCAAAAAACCTCTTCAAATTGCTGTCCGGTGATGGCATTGTGAAGAGTAATTTCATTTTATGGCCATTATTACCTCGGAAATTCTCATTTTTCCCTCTAAGCTTAATTAGAGAAGGTAATTCAATATTTCCATCCTATTCGCAAAGAAACCTGACATTCATTTATCGAGTTATCTCAGAAATATGATACGATTGAAGAACTTACTCCAGGTAATTCGCAGGAAATTTGCTTTTTGGCTTCGCGAAATTTTCTGACGGCGAACGTAACTTTATTAATGCCACATCCTATGGATATGTGATTCAAAACACACGTCTTAATATCATTATTGACATCTTAAATTTCCTTATCATGGAGAAATCGATCGTGTAGCCAATTGATGTCACTGATAAGATCATGTGGATCCTTTTTATACGCAACCTTTCATTTAGAAGAAAGAATACGTACAGTACTGCTTAGTATCCATTCTTTTGAAAACCTTTTATGATTGAGTTAAAAATAAATAAAATTCTGGGAGTCTTATACGTATTTTTCAGAGTACTATGTGCCGCATATCCGAGAATTCCGTATTATAATGTATTCTATCTAGCAAGAGAGGCAAAACATATCCACCGGCTGTAAACCGTCAATGCCTTAAGTATACTCATAAAATACACAGCTTTAGTCACAAATAAGCGAGCTCCATTTATGAAAGTTGTAACACGAGTCATAAAGCTGTAAACATTGAAAATATTCCAGAAGAAAATTTTAAATAGCCCTAAATAATTGGCAGTGACTTTAACGGTACAGAAAATTATATAATAGTTTTCACGGGATCTCTTCATCACGACGAGAGCATTTCTTAGGGAATCAAAATGTTAAATACGTACGAGTATTTACAGAAATGTCATCATATGACATGTATTTTTGCATTCTCCATGATCAACACGCTCTACTCATGCATCAATTAAGTTTTATGATCTTATATTTGATATCAAACATGCTCATAAAGACGGATTGAGGCCAGACAGTCCCTTCTTCCACCTAACCTAGGTTTTAAGAATATGTGGAAGATCGGTTACATTGATGACGAGCGAAATTTCTTGAGAGAGTGATAGAGAGAAGTAACTTGTGGAAAACAACACAATTAAGAAAACAAATATGAACAGCGAATATTTCTTGACATGACATATGAACATGCAGCGTGAAAGGATGGAAGTACAAGCAGGATAAGACAAGAATACATCCAACAAATTAATTGGTATATTGACGGTATAGTAAATTAAAGAGAGTAGCCAAAATTAGGAATCCAAAATTAGGTCCATATCGTTCAACTTTTTAATACAAAATGACGCCCCATGCTTTCCGCGAAGAAGTTATGCCAAAGATTAGAAAGAAAAAAAATCCTCTGAAAAAAATATCACGTCGGATATACTTTGAGGTAGAACAGTCCACCGAAGGAAATGGTGGAAAAATAACAGCAACTTAGGAAATGGTGATAAAAGCCGTGAATCAAAAATATGTGTAACAGGTAATGCAGTGCGAAAAAGAAATACATAAAAAATGTGCACTCAAAAGTATCAATTGAGGACAACATTCAAATTGAACATTATTAACAGATGATAATGATATTAATAGACAGTAATGATTTTACTGATTTAGTCTTGAGAGTTTAAAAGGGAAGATGGCGACTGTATCCCATATACGAGTATGTCCGCTAAAGAGATCCAGTACGATAAATGAATTCTGCATTATTAATCGCGTGTCTATCAAAAATGATTAAAACATTACCATGTCACCTGTTTTAAAGGTTAACCTATGAAAATATCGAACCAGGATCACAAATTCACGGTTATTTACACTGCTTTAGAGTGAAAAATTCAGTTTTAATGACTATCCACAACGCAATGGAAATATTCCACATTCCAGTGATAATTATCAAAACGTTAGCGTTATTCTAGCAAAGGGTTAATGATTAAGTTACTTTTGCATATATTTAGAGGAGTTTCATTTTTGTTGCATGGAAACCTAGTTGATGGTACTATTATTCGTATTTTAAAGAAATAACCTTGTATAAATCCTTAGCGGAGTCTTCTGTAACTTTAATTATCGATTCACAAATACGCAGCGTGACCCATTTGTCGTAATTCAGATGTAACGATCATATAAGGTAACGAAGACCGCTAAGATTTCGAAACTGGTACGTCGATGATGAGAGAAAGTTTCGGATTGAGAGGGGAAATTAATGTTCGGAAGACCTTAAGCGGATATTATTGGAGTTTGCGAATCAAACTTTTTCCAACAAACAACACGAAACGTGCCTACTTCTTTTGATTCCGTGTCTGTCAAAAACATTGGAGATCAATAGCATGATTTTACTTTTATAAGCTCCTGTCCTGAGTAGTGCCTGACTCAACCCGATCAATTTTCCCGTGGATGATAACATGAAAGAGTTCATCTCGTATTTTCTCATTCTCAAGATTCACGGGCGAATGAACGATTTATTGTTTTTGGGAGCCTTTCACGCTCCGAGTATAATATCTCCCCGGGGTCCCTAAATCTCCTCGCAGCCACACAACCCAGGCCCAGGTCTCGTCTGCATCAACCGAATCCTTCAGTTTCCGGGGAGTTCAGACTTCATTGCCTGAGCGAGCGGAAAATAATTACTCACACGCGCAAATGATTTAAACACGAGTGTTTCACGGGCCGACGAAACGCCACACGCGCCCCCAGGCTGCACGCACCCGTCCCTAAATACCTGAACCCTGCTGACACAAGTCATGAGGGAGGAGATACAAGCGACCATCTAGGGTTTCACTCGGGCGGAAAAAAACACACACACACACACGTCACAGATGGAAGGCATGTATTGAAGCGAGGAGCCGGCCGCCCGAGAATGAACCTGCAACATCATCCCCAGCCGAGGTCGCAAACAACCCGCAGGGGAAGTGTAAGTGGATACGGAGGCGGGGTTGATGATAGTGTGGGTTCGGGGGGAGGGTCTGGTGGAGAGGGAGTGAGTGAGTGGGAGAGAGATATCTTGTCGTTGGGGAGGAGGAGGCAATTCGCAGGGGACGGGCGGACCGGAGGAAATGGAGGGGAGGGGGAGAGAAGGACCCCGAGTGGAGGAGGATGGGGGTGGGACGGTATGGGGGAGGAAAGAAATGTGCCGCGTGGCATTTTCTGTGGGGCGATGGAGACGGGACGAGAAAGGGACGGGAGGCAGAGGACGGATGACGGCGAAAGGGTGGGGAGATAAAGACGGCGAGGGCCTTCAAGGGAGGAAGGTGGACGACGAAAGGTGCAGTAATTCACGCACATGCTACATGTGCGGGCTGGATCTACCTCAGGAGGGATCAAACCCCACTCCCCTGGAATTTTAGTAGACTATTTTTTTTCGTGGCCAGGAGACACCACACCCACTCCATCTCCTACGGGACAGGGATCTTCCGGAAGGAACGGCTGTGCAAGTTTGGCTGAGAGGAAGAGGGAAGGGTGAAGTGCCAACGGTCACAGAAGCGGAGGAGGGAAAAAAATGGCACACGTGCCGTCGCAGTACATGGGCTGCCTCGTGTTCATTATAATAGCGAGGGAGTGGCGTGCTTTGGCTTCCCATCCAAATTCACCCAGCGATTCAAACTGCATTTAATTATTTTAATTAAGCTATCGCCTCGTGTACCAATTTCATGCACAGCAATATATTCATCATAAATATTCTACACTATTGTGTTTATTCCCACATTAATTATTCATTTAGGATTAATGCACTTCACATAATTTTGAATAACTTCAAAAAACTGACGTTAAGTTTACACATAAATTTAAAGCCTTAAATGCTCTTAGATGTAATTATGAATGGTAATTTCAAGTTTAATATTAAATTTTAACTAAATCCAAATGATCAGGTGCGTGATGGCGGAACTGGAACATAATACTCTCTGAAATAATAACAATTTTCTACAACAGGAGTATTGATTTCGGCCTAGATTTCGAAGTCACAGGTTTATGATCAAGATAAGACCAGAAGATGAAGCAGTGACTTCGGAACCTTGGTCGAAATAAACACTTATCGAATGCACAAATGCTATTAATTCAGACAATTTAGCGAATTTATGCCCAGTGCTCCGCCAGATGATTTACTATATTTTCAATATGGCTATACTCCGTATATTCCATAAACTACTAAATAAATAATAGTCTGGTATAATAAAAATAAAGAAGAGGCATGATAAAATGCATTGCAGTGAGGCACAAGGTATACACAAGTCAGTAGTTAATCGATGGGCAATTTGAATTGACAGGTTTTTTGGACGGGAAGATTTGAGGTACCATAATTATTAGCATTAGAAACTCGGCGTCGATGGGCTCTGGTTGAATAGAGTAACGCTTCACCTTTCAGGAGCAATTCTTAACACTCGGGACCCGAACATCGGGCGTGGCAACAGAGCGGAACAATGAGGTGGAAGTGGCGGCTGCTTCCCTTTCATTAAGGGACGCCCCAAAGGCGCCTTTCTCTCCCTCATAATTCTATTTATGACATATGGCGATGTTGACAGTCGCCTGCAAAATATCGTGGAAAAACTAATTTTCTAGTTAAATGAAAAGCAACAAGGGTCTTCAAATTGAATTAAAAGAGCCCGTAAATGGCACGCTCCCCGCATAGCATCTTTCATCTCCTTTCTCCACCATCTCTAGCCCTCTTAAAATCTCCGTCCATCCGAGTGAAACTAAGTTGGCTGGGCCTACGACGTGGGCATTAATTTCAATACCTACCAGGAGGAAAGGTGTTGCAAAAAGACTAGATTGACTTCAGTTTCTCTAAAATTATCCGAGGCCAGAGTGATTGTAGCGTTATTATTCGCAGCTGTTTAATCGAGCATTGAATTGAGATAAACAACTATCAGGAATTACGCGTTTCATGGTACAATTCGGATGTCTCTAATCTAGATTAGCATTACAATTTTTCTCTGAGTGTTGGCATTATGGGATTAATGCCTAAATGTGCTTGCCTGGCATTAAATGTGTTTCCACATTTTTTTATAACTTATGAATACTTGTACCAACTCTAATAGCTAATTCTGTAATTAATTCCAATATCTAATAATAGGCATAAGCATAATAACAATCTTAGAAAAATAACCAAAATAGTGAAACAGCCATGGGCAGACATGATTATTAACAATTCGTAATTGATTTTCTTGAAGAAAATATCAGTATTACTGACGTTAAACTTCCATAAAGAATTAACCAGAGAGTTTAAGTAACGATTCATATTAAAATAATTAATAGTTAAAATGGGATGGAAAATGTAGGAATGAGTATTAGAATACATATCAAAAGAACAGAGCATAGGTAAATAGATCATGATGAATAGGCACTTCAGCTGTTGCCTCCCTAGACCGAGAGAAGACTCAGTAGGCAGTAGACGTGGCAAACTCTGGGATGTGTTAAATAACCTAGGCATAGGGTTAGGAAGGGATAGGTGTGTTATACAAAATCTTGAAAAGAATCATACTGCAAAAATAAAGATAGCAGTTGGGAATTTTAAGTCATGAATGGGCAGGAAGGGAGAGTGTGAAAGGGTTCGAGTTATTGCTATTGGTTGTGACCTACTACCTGCTATTGTAACTATATTTAGGGAAGTTAAAACAATAGGGAAATGGAAAATGATTTAAGAGGAAGGTCAGGAATTAAGGAAACAATATTTAGTCAGATTTGCATTTAAAAGAATTTAAAATAAGAAAAAAAGATTCGGTCATTAATTAATGATTTACTGAATCCAAATGGCTGAATTGAATAAAGAAAATTTTTTTATTAAATTGTGGGAGACAACATAAGTCACAAGAATATTAATTAAGGAGGTTTTGAAGACTTCAAAAACTCAAGTTATTACTTTAAGGTATCCATTGAATGAGATTAAATAACAATTATTATTTTGGATGATAAATGGGGATATAAGTAGGAATACGTGCATGATGAGTAAAATTGCATTCAAAAATATGCATTTTTGAAGAGAAAGGAGTAAATTTCTTTGACTCTTGGTAAAGATAAAAATTAATGGTTAGGATGGTACACGATTGTTGGTTAAGAAACTCAGTATTAATTAAAGATAATAATCAAAGATTGAATTGATTGATTAAAGGGTCTGGAGGTTTTAAATGGTGAAAGATGGAAAAATAAAGAAAGTAGGATGAAAAACATTTTCCCATCCAGTTTCTGAGGCTGCTATAAGTTCTGTAAGTATTTATAATTTATTAACCAGTGAGGTGACTAGCCTGCTGTAAGTCCACCGACTTGAAGGGCCAGGAAGGTTTTCTGTTGGGGTCTCCAGCATGAAATTTTAGAAAACTGTAGCTTTCACAGCATTATTAAATGCAAATGAAACATGAACCCTCTGTAAAATGGAAGAAAAGGAGGCTCAAGCTGAACAAATAAAATTTCTGAGGCATGCTCATTGATAGCTACTTACAAATATAAAAGTAAGTGAAAGAATTGAAGAAGATAAGATGCAATGAAGAAAGAATCAAGAAGATACCATGAAAGAATTGAAAATTCAATTCTTAAACAACAAAATAAAAAAATATTAAGGAAGATTGTATGAAAACTTCAATCGTATGCAGGAAAGAAGACTACCAGTAGCAGTACTGATATAAACACTTAAAGGAAAGAGTAACATTGTAATAGAGGATGAATGAGTTTCAGAACAGGTCAACTAGGGCATGATCCCTGAGGTGAAGCAAAAGTGTAGTAAACTAAGAAGGGTTTGGTACAGGTCGGGATGAGTGTACAAGGTCCGTGCAATAAGTATCGGAGTATCGGGACTGGTTCCAAAAATCAAAGTTTATTGCAGTTATCATTATAATTACTTAATAATCCTCAAAATATATTCCTCCTGCATCGATACACTTAGTTCGATGCGTCTGCCACTCGTCAATCTGTCAGTCTGCCACTCCGGAATACTGTTGAGAGCCTTTGTCTTCGCTGCTTGAACCGCCTCGATGGAGTCGAACCGATATCCTTTGAGCTATTTTTGAGCTATCTTTGAGGTAATAACGTTGTCGAGAAAATCTTCATCTTCCTGGGCGCAGTGCAAAATTTCTTACGAAATTTCCACCCGCGACAGTTTTTACTTCTCGCTCAAAACTTTCGGCACCAGCTTCGCGCACACTTTCCTCATCGCAAGACCCTCTATTACAATAGTTTGGACGGTTTCAACTGGAAGGCCGGTCTCCTCACTAATTAGGGCGATGGTTAAATGCCAAACAGAGTCCAAAACTTTTTTCACTTTGGCCACCTGAGCATCGGTTCGAGCGGTCGTCGGGCGTCCGACGCGGTGCTCGTCTTCGACGAGCCCCCGACCTTCCTTAAACATTTTGTGCCATTCAAAAACTCTTGTGCGGTTTGAGGTATCATCCCCATAATCCTGTTTAATGAGTTCAAGGATCCCCGACGCGGATTTCCCAAGTTGAACGCAAAACTTCACAGCGTAGCGTTGCTCGACGGTGCGCTCCATGCTGGAGCGACGACACCACAAACAATCACACGTCACAAAAACCCACATCCTGTCATGACGTATGCCCGGAGGCGACTGAACTAAAGTACGCCTGAGTGGTGGGGAACCTCTCTACCGAGCCGACTGGTCGAACCCTCATCACCCGCTCCTTTGAGGCTACAGCTAATCAATCACGATACTCTTGTACGGACCCTGTAGTAGGTGTTGGGGGAAAGGGGAAATTGAACAGAACACAAGAATATGAACCATAAAGATTTTTAGAGGTGATGGGATTTTGAAGGATGTAAAAGAAGTGAATAACTAGAACAAGATAGAAGAAGAAAAGAGAATATTGGAAGGCAAGAATGAAGTGAGGAAAAATTGAACAGAAAACAGTGCCTTAATAAGACCCAACTTATGATAAAAGGAGAAAGGAGTTGATATATTGATGTATTTTACATGATTAATAAAGCAAAAAAGCATGGGGTTAAAAATTATGCTAAATATGATTGGGCTGCTCATATGTTTACCTGGAATTAGGTTATCATCCCATATCATTAAACATTTTTAAACATGCGTCAAAAAGAATAAATTACCGCAAGATTTTACTAAAAATAAGGGTAATATAATAATTCTCAGTCCTGGTTGCAATTATTCCTGCTTGCACAATTTTGATTCTGTGAAAAAATCAAAATATGATATCTGGCTTTAAATACAGTTCATTTTAGATTTTTTTGCATTTATTGATCTAATATTGAGGTGATGGCAGAATTCTCTGTTTTACCTTACATTTAGTCAATAAAACTTTTAAAAGAATGCAAAACTTTTAATTCATGGTCTACTTAACATCACAAGTCCAGCTAAACTGATTCATAAGCAGTGAATAACTAATGAACAAAAATACTTCTCTGATTATATTCCTAATTATACCTCATATTATTATCACTTTTATTGAAACATCAATATAAATATATATATGAACCAGACATGAGTCCCTGGAATGGCATTAATCCCTACACTACAGCTGTTTACATATTTTTCATCCTTGAGAAAATATTGTCCATCAATGGATTGTAAGTATATATGTTTTCATGAAGCTATACATATAAAGCGCATAATACTGAGGCGGAGTGAAATAGAAGTCCAGTGGGTAGAGCACTGGGATACTGACCAGAGGACAGGGTGAATTCGAGGTGATGCCTCTGGGCTATCCCAGCTTCACGTCAGCTGCATGAGTTTTTGAGCACCTGATCTTCCTAGGAAACCACAGGTGGCACAGAGATAGGAACAATGCCCCAACCCTGATGTGCAAATTTCACTCGGTGTTGGGTATTCTAGGTGACCCCTACCCTCACCAATCAAACCTACCTTCAGGTTGTTAATTGTGGCTTATATTGGAATAAGCCATAGAAAATCCAATGACATTGATCGGTCAATACCAAATTTTCATTTTTTAAACAATTTAATGTTGACAGAGTGGAGTGGTTTTGTTAATGTGGAGAATTCATCCCATTTACCAGAGCTCTAATCAAGCTAAAGGATGGTTTTGATAGGCAAGGGTAGGACTCAGCCCCTGCGTGAGCTCTTGGAGGTATGACATATACACTCATATACACTCACTTGTAATTTCTTGCTGCATTCTATAATTCAGTAGACAATATGACTGAATTTTCATGGGATTGTTTAGGTGTATCTCCCAGGTTGGAATCCAAGAATCTCTGGTCAGGAGGTAAATGCTCTACTAGCCCACTATACTGCCACACTATAACTCATCCCTTATAGGATTAGGGAGATCAAATATTCACTGCTCAGACTCAGCCCTTTCTCAATAGCATGTTTTAATATATTCATTTAAGTGAAAAAAATAATAAATAAAGATGAGTTGTGGAGATAATAAATGTTCACCCTTGGCAATTACAATATAAACAATACACACAGATACTTGAAAATAACATCTAGGCATTTGATTAATTTGGAATGGCAATGAGAGTAATGCAAGTACATGTCAACATGGAATTTAAAAGCCAATTATCTACTACCTATTGACTAAGACTTTCATTAGGGTGAGTTCTACACTAGCACATAAAAATAACCTTAGGGTTGACTACAGTGATAATGATGGAATCAGTTTTCTAGAGGATATTATTGATCTCATGATCATTTATTAGAGCTGAATAATTAAGAAGAAAGTTTTTTAATAAAGAATTTTTGTTCATCATGACTTTCCAAAGCTGATGTACAATATAATTAAAGGTAGCAGAAGCCACTTTTTAACATTCTCAATGCCCATTATTTAATGACTTAATAAAACATACAGCAGTAAATTTACATCTCATTTTTTTTAATTATTTAGGCAACCTTAAAAAAATTGTTTTTTTCAGAATTGAAGGTGATTAACTGTTTGAGTTAAGTTTTGGATAGTCACAGACACTGAATACCCCTGCAATTCTAAGTGTCACCTAAGATGGTACCATCAATGCCCTAAACTACAATAAATCATACAATTCCAGGTATTTTCTACCTCCTTGCTACAATAAACATGTGTGATAAAACCGGCGATACCACAATAAAGTTTGGTTAAAAATATACAAATTTTCTAATTCCTAAATAAATGGATTCACAATGGTGAGCCTGTTACCATTTAACTGGTTTTCTAATTCATCCTGCAATGGTTGTTATTTTTTGAATCACTGGTTAATTAAAGCTCAACCATCCACAAATCTTACTGCTTCAATGAAAAAAATTCTCATTGATTTCCATTCCCACCTCCAGCTCTTCCCATTCTAATGATGAGAACCAATGATTATCTCATGAAGTTTTCTGGCAAAATTCCTGTCATAAATGCTAGCAATTTGCCCATAAAAACACTTCCCTCCACGTTTCCCCAAACCCTTAAGTAGTTCAATGATGAAATTATCCATCTCAAAAGCATTATTTCATTTAATTTCCTTTAATGCCTTGTCTTCCTCACACTCAAGCATGCCTAAGCTATCCTAATCAATATCTTACTCTCTTTTAACTTGCTGGCATAATATTTCTTATAACTGACTCCTCTGTGCATTATTTCCATCTCTCTTGAATCTTGCCTGATTTGATTCATAATTTTCTTGCTATAGCTTTGATAGTGGGCATGGATGTTACCTTCTTATTTCCTGAGTGTGCTTAAACGTACCTAGTCTATAATTTTGAGTTTATTTTCATCAATTCCCTTCTCTAATATACCTTCCTAATAATCTGAAAATGAACTAGTTTATTTCATTTAATCATTGGAAAAATGAAGCACAAGATTGAAATGACTATGGCAAAGCTCCATATGCACTAATGAATGAATTTCATAATCTCAGATATTCAATATTGTTAGGCACATGTAAGCTCAGTGAGAAGAGCGTTATACTACTGACCAGATGGTCTGGGTTTGATTTGCAGTGACTTTGGACATCCCTAGGTTCACACAAGCTATGTGATTTTTTGGTAATCAGATCTTCCTAAGAAACCACATGAGATCTGAAGAAAGGCATTGGCTTCCCCAAAATTGTATCTGAATTTCACATGCCACATAAAGCTTAGCACCAAATTATTCATCTAACTCTAACATAACTTTAATTTAACACAAACTTTACCCCAACTTCCATTAAGCCACATTGGCTCATTTCCAGAGGTGGGATAATTATTACGTAAGAATGATTTTTTTCATAAAATATCTGAATGGGAAGCTTATTCTTACAAGCATCCATTCATTCAAGGAATAATACTGATAGGTAATTTTTGTAGAGCTGACATCTTTTTCAGATTTCCCCTGGCAATTTTCTCTCTTTCCTCACTCAATTTAAAACTTTAATATTTTTCTTCCTCTCTATGTATGGCATGCTACATATTAAAAGTAGTTTTCAGACAATCCCTAATGATGGTTTACTTCTACCTAGCACAAGAATCTCTCTCTATTTTGCTCTATATTATTAGATTCTTCAGATCTTCTAAACTTCTGCCTGTCTTCTGTTGAAAATGACTTCACTCTTCCTCTCTCTACACCACTAACTCAACATTCTCTCTCCTATCATGGCCTTTGACATACTACAACCCTTCAATAGGTCCTGCATTTACTTTCTCTACTTTCCTCAGATTCCCTCCCATAAATTCCAAACTTTGAACACCCTATTCAAAACCTGAGTATTTGTCATCCACTCTGTTTAACTTGTATCCTCTGTTCCATACACATCCTCATCTCAAAAGCCTCTAATCTTTACTTGTCCTCTTTCCTTAAATATGAGGCCTCACATCCATAAATCCCTATGCTCTATACTTAAGTTTATTACTAATATTTTCTCACCCCTTAACTAAGAGCAACTGTAATCAGTTCTCTTCTTCTGATAAATGCTTCTTTTGCAACTGATCAACTTATCTGCAACCTATACATCTCAGTCTCAGACTTCTCAGATGCAGATCTTGGATGGAGTGGGTATTTGTAACCTTCCTCAGAGAAGTCACAATCAAACAGCTTGTTCAAAAAGAATTATCAGTTAAACTATATTGCATCAATTTTCTCAGTGGGTCATTTCATTGCAGAGAGAAAAGTTCAAGATGAATCCTGGTGAAAAACTGTTACTATTAATGCAGATCTATAACTTTAAATAGGTTTTTGATGGAACCAGTGCTAAATCACTGTAATGCCTCAAAGCCTCACTAAACACAATATTAAATACCCCAAACCAAGCATTACAATGAGCCATTTTTAATTTTGCAAACTTCAAAGTTCCCTTCATTCCATTCTATATGCAAAATGTTTTCTTATCTTCTTATAGTAAACCCATAATTTTACCATCTACCACACTCTTCAATAGTCAATTGCCTCTTAGTACCCTGCATCCACTGTTCCTGCCTTCTTTGACTTTCTCCCAACAACCTGTTCTCTAAACAAACCAGACCTAGATATTATTCGCTCGGTATCCTTTCTGCCCAATTCCAATTCTTCACACACATCTCCAATGCCTCCAAAATACATATAACCTTATTCATAATTTACCAAGTTTTGAATGATAAAAATACATTTGATGTGAACTTTTTTTCTTGTCTTTTAACTGAATTTTATGGAAGACTTATCAGCAACTCTCCCATCCTTACAGAAGCTTCTGTATCTGATTCACCTGTGAAAAATAGTCTCATGCCTGACTTTGTCATTTCAATGTTTATTCCTATTCCAAAAAAGGGAAAGGCAGCAATATGCGAGGACTACAGAGCAATAATTTTGTTTTCATACACAGTTGAAGAGGTTGTCATGATCACAATAATATGATGGAGAGCAAGGCAAAAGATTACGCAGGGGATAAGAGTTTGGGTTCAAAATGGGGCGAGGCACGTGTGATGCCATAGTATTAAGAAGTCACCAATAGAGAAGAGTATAGAATTATAACAGGATGTATTTGTCTGTTTCATATATTTCAAAAAGGTGTTTGATAGAGTAAATGGGTAGAATAAATTAATATATTGTCAGAAATATAGGTAGATTGGAGGGATACGAAACTTAAACGAAACCTGTACATGTATCAGACTGTTTAGGTGCAGGTGATCTATAGAGAGTCTAGATGGGCAATGTTAGGAAGAGGAGTGAGGGAGTGTTGCCCATTATCACCTCTGCTGTTCAATGTGTACGTGGAGGAAATGGTTAAAGAGTCATGGGAAGAACTGGAGTTGCAAGCATTGGTGAGCACATTAAAAGGCCGTGCAATAGGTATGGGATGAGATAAAATTTAAACAAAACAGTTCAGCATGGAAACATGGTCATTGAAGCAGGATGATAGACATAGATTTGAGGTTTTTGAAATGTGAATATGGAGAAGGATAGGGAAGGTGAAGCGGACAGAAAGGAAAACAAATGAGGAAGCATATGGTGAGGGAGGAGAAGGAATTGTTTGGAGAAATCATAAGGAGATAGGAAAAATGGATGAAAAGCTTGGCAATGGGTTGTTGAAGACTGTGCTAGAGGGGAGAATGTTAGGCAGGCAAAGAAGGGGCACAAATAGAATAGGGATGTTGGATGGAATGAAGGGAGGAATTAAATATATGGAGATGAAGAGGGGCTTATTGAAGAGTAGGATGTTGATCATTTGCATGATGTTGCTGCGGCATTTTGATCACCGTACCATTTAGTAGCTTGTGTCAATCCAAAACTTATCCGAACCTGTAGATTGCCAATAATAATAATGCCTTCACTATCTTTGTCTAAAACACTCCATCCACCTTATTTACTCTATGCTCCCTAACTTTAATTTTTTAATTGTTCTTTCTATTTTGTAGAAACTATATTCCTTTGATTTTCTGAATTGATTTTCATCCCATAACATCCACATCTACATCTAACCATAACCATCACATTGGTCCTGTATTGCTCCCAGCAATGAAAGCAAATCTTTGACAAACTGGCTAATGATGGCTGGATCATTCAAAAATCAAATTAATTTACCTGTTCCCGATACACTTGCATTAATACTTTCTGCCCTTCCCATTCCTTTCCTACCATTTCCACTACTTTAACATAGAGAAGCACGAGTGATAATGAATAGTCCTGTCCAACCCCTTGACCATCACTGACCATCCTGATTCTCTGTCTAATGCCTTTACTTTTGCAGTTTGTAACACATACAGCTTTTAGAAAAATCAACTATTTCTCCAGTCTACTCGAATCTCCAGCAATATAACCACTTTAAAAATTTATTCTGTAAGGTGTCTTCTCAAAATGCACTAAAAGAATTTCTATCAATAACCTTGTTATTGCAAGAGTATCATTTACAACACTACACCTTCTACACATAAACCACCCTTAGTATTTAAATGTCCTTCTATCCATTCATTAGTGACTGAACCTAAGAATAACCTTTTCTCGGTGCAAAATCAAGTATATAGTCTCTTAGCCCTCCTTTTCTCTTATTCTTTTCTTATCTCATCTTCCTTTTTTAAGGGGTCATCCTCCATAGTCTTATTTCTTAAATTTATCTTGAAAAATTTTTTTATATTTTTTTCAATTGAATAAAAAAATGTTGGGAAGAAATTTGATGTAACGTAAACTTCACAATTGGTGTTCATGGTGGCTTTGAGCAGAACCAAACAATATTCCTAGCCACATGCTACATTATTGTCACTATTGCCATATTTTATAACTCAACTATATTTAAGGAATTTAATAATATTTAGGCAGTCAATGCCCTGAAAATACCATTGATTTTTCATACTTAACCCAAGGGTACATGGAACTCTGTCCGATGTAGGTTTATCTGGATATGACTATGAATCTCCCGATTGAAGTGCATAAGTATCCAATTTAACAAAAGACATTTTTTCTTAATTCTTCACCATTTCATACATAATTGAAAAGATCTCCCTACCTCCTTTAAATATAATTAGCAACACCCCTGAGAATAATTTTATGGATATTGATATGTACTTTATGCATAGCCTTTTTGCAAGGTACATAGAACTCTTTCCCCTTGTTATGCTTCATATTATTGTAAATACTCTTCACATATGACCACAAAAGAAAATCCTGAATAAAGACATTGAAACTTCTTCAGAATTCATCAAAGAAGAGATTAGGAAGGTAGTTCAAGAGTAGTGTTCATTCCAAACACTTCAAATAAACTACGAGGGTCATCCGGAAAGTAGTACCCGTTCGTGCCGCATGAAGTGCTGACGACGCGAGTAGCCGCTGGACGAGGTCAGATAGCTTCAATGGCTTGTCTGCCTTCTCTGAGCCAAGTTGCGTGACGCTAGCATTGCCTGTGTTGTTTCTGTGATTGTTTACAATGTTTAAAAAAATTGAGAACGCCGCCAGTTGTGAAGTGAGGGCAGTGATTAAATTCCTCAATGCAAGAAACGTTCGCCCATGTGATATTCATCGCCAATTAAAGGAGGTGTATGGAGACAATGTAATGGACGAGTCGTCTGTTCGGCGGTGGTGTCGCAACTTCAACATGGGGAGGGGGAACACACACGACGATGAGCGTTCGGGGAGACCGTCTGTCATTACAGACCAACTGGTGAGCTCAGTTGACGAATTCGTGAGGAACGATCGGCGCGTCACAATTGATGACATCTGTGAGCATTTTCCCAATGTTTCTCGAACAATTGTTCATGAAATTGTTAAACACCATCTGCATTATGCAAAAATTTGTGCAAGATGGGTCCCTCGCGTATCTCAATGAGCTGGCGGCGAAGGACTATGCAGCAGGAATACAGAAACTTGTCACACGTTATGACAAATGCCTTAATTTGCTTGGAGATTATGTTGAGAAGTAGTTTAAAGTATCCTCTTTCAAATAAAATTTTTTATGTTTGTTAATATTTACTTTTGTGTCTTTATTTCACGAACGGGTACTACTTTCCGGATGACCCTCGTAGATTGTGAGCATTGCCATAGAGTGTGTGTATTGCTGGGCTGCTGAGTGGAGGGCCCAAGTTCTATTCTGGGTGATGCCTCTGGATAACCTCAGCCCTACCCAAGCTGCATGAATTTTTTGGTACCAGATCTACCTGGGAACCCACAGGTGGTACAGAGAGAAAAACTGGGTCCCCCTACCCTTTTTATAAGTGAATTTCAAATGCTACTTAAGGCTCTGTATGAGGCCAGTTCTACCTTTACCTATCAAACCAATGTTAGGGTTAATTACTGTGGTAACAAACTAGGTACTCCCAAGGCCAATTTTCCTGCCTGGTGATGTATGAGCTATCAAAATATTGGTTTACCAGAGCCCTCCATTCTTCTCTTTTCAGTTTTAATTCCCTCACCCCCAATGTCTCCTCTGTTTTACTTCCTTCTTTATTTGTCCTATGTACTTGTCTTTTAATCTTCCTTTAAGAGTCTTTTCTTCAATTTTCCCTTCTTAATTTTTCATATGTTTCCTCATTAAACATAACAGTTTCAGGTTGAACTTTGTGGAATTCCTTCATTATGAGGGTAAAAAGAAACTTAATATTTCCACCATAAAGATTTAATATTTCACGACCATGGTTTCGTTGCTGCACATCGTCATCACCAGTTGATGATGCACAGCATTGAAACCATGGTCATGAAATATTAAATCTTTATTGTGGAAGAGTAAAGTTTCTCTTTACCCTCATATTTCCTCATTTCTCACTTTGTCTGTCCATTTCATCATCATCATTTTCCTCCAACACCATGTTTCAAAGGCTTCTATTCTTCACTGGACCACTTTTCAAATTTTATACGTCTTTGATCAGTAGAATACCATGCTCTATATGAAAATTTTGACAAACTGCTTCCTTATTTGCAATTTTAAGTTCAAGTCATATTATTTGTGAGAAATATTTCATTTCATTTGGTAAAAGTGCAAGAATTGCATTCACTGGGAGTTTACTATAGATTTTACATTTTAAAGCCTAATTATATTAAATTTAAAATAGAAAATGAGTCTGGAACTTAATTAGAGCTACTTGATATCTTAGAAAGGCCACTACAAAACTGCCTCTTGAAGCAGATGAAATTTGATTGAGACCTAGTCATTAAAATGAAGCAGCTAGGTGTGATATTTCATTGAAAGAGCACCCTTAACGGACTACAGTATTTTGTGGTCTCACTGATGGTATACAGCATGATCTCATATATTCTGCCAAGTCATGAATGGTCAATTAATAAGAAATTTCAAAAACCCATCTGTAGGTATAGTAATTGATGAACCCATGGATTTGAGCAAGAAATCTCAGTTGTTAAAAGTTCTTCAGTACATTATGGAGGATGGCACAGTTTGAAAAAGTTTTTTGTATCTCCAAGACATATAGTAAATTAAGATCAGCGAGCTCGTTTCTTCCTGTTTACTGCACTGAAGACTTTGAGCCATTTCAGTTGTAAAGATAAATTAGTAGCCCATGTATGATGGAATTGCTGTCATACTGTAGGGCATGGGAAAGTTATATTCCATAAATTATTCTATTAAAATGATGATGAGAGTTTTAACAGAATTGAATTAAAGCTAACCTTCAAAATATAGCTTGAAAATATTTAATTAAGAAGAAATTAAATTCTATATACATAGCACTTTTATTTAATCACTATTTCTATCACCATCGAGAAAGTAGTTTTCCTCTATTTTTCTCTAACAAGAATCATTAGTATTGCAACCCTAGGATTACACTTAGCGTTATGCTGGACTATTTTTAACATTAAATTTTAAGAATTTCAATAGCTTTTTTTGTTATCTAAGGCATTAATAACAATAATGATAATTCACAAACGTATGAAATGCATGATCATACACCAGATGACCTTAACATTGTCTCCAATTCAAAGGTCGTTGGTTTTCAATCTTATCAGGATAATGATTTTTGTTGAACTTCCTCAAATTTGTTTGGGTAATATGTATAACACTTCTCATATATTTTCATGCCTGAGATGTAAATGTAGAAAAATAACCTGTATGATTGAATCACAGATAGCTAAAAATTAGGTGCAAACAATTAATTTTATCCAAGTCTCAAAACAACGATTTTTGGGCTAACGTTGATGAGCTTCAAGCATACCAATTCTCCCACTGTTTGGCATGTGCTTCAAAGGTCATTGTGACCAAGCTATTACAGTCAACAGGTTTTTTCAGCCTCTTATCAGTGTCATGAAAATGGGAGTTGAGTAGGTGCAGCGCTGGGCTACTGACTGGAGGGTCTGGGTTTGATTCCTCATGGCATCTCTGGGTACCCTCAGCTTCACCCAAGCTTTGGGATTTGTCAAGAACCAGATCTTTCTCTGAAATCACCAGTGGTATAGGCCCTCCTACACTAGTGTGTGAATATTACTAGCCATCGGGTGTAGAATAGATGAACTCTACACTCACCAATCAAAACATACTTTGGGTTACTAATTGTGGTTATTCTTAAATCCAGGACCCAGAGCCCAATTAATTTATAGATATAAACATTTACCCAGCATTATCATCATTATTCATCTTTTGTCAGACCTTTTTTGGAAGACTTTTTCTTGGACAGCACTTATATGTGAGCTTTGAAAATTTCTTTAACATTACAAATTCTGAGGTCATATCAAATCTTTTAGACATCAATTTTAATTTCTGAGGAAAAGTGGCCGTAAGGATACCAGCTATTTGACACAGTCAATCACACAGTTAAAAATCAAAGTGAATACCTTTATAAAAACTGGAACAACATCTTTTAAATCTATATCTGAGGTGCCCCAGGCCTTTTGTTTTGTCGCACTTTTACTAATTTTTTTTTCAAAAATTTGTTTTTTCACTGTTTCAGGGATGTAAATTTTCCTTTTATATGCTGATGTCCATAAAATTATAATAATATCGCCTCAGACCTTGTCTGTAAGACATTTCAATATCACACAGATTCTATGGTTGGATGGTTTTCAAATAAAATGTTACCACAAACTGTATCTAAATGTGATAAAATCAGCTTTCACCATTTTGAATCCCTGATTGTCTATCCTTTATAAATTTCTGAAACTCTATTAGGAAGACCTATGGAGATCAGTGAGCTTGGTGTATTAATGAGCCAGTCTGTTACTTTTAAAATGCATGCAATTTTAATATACCAAGCTCCAAATCTATGGGGATTTTGTCACCAAGAACTCTATGAATTTTGAAGGCATTGATTCAATGAAATATTAACAGTACATAACTCGCATATTTATGGTGGAATTACAACTTGAGTTTGCTTCTACTTCATGATGTTCATATTATAATGTTTTAATTATAGATAGAATGTTCAAAATGATAAATAAAATTCTTCAATTATCTAGTCACTATTAGGTAAATATTTATAAGCCAGCTATAAGATTGGCATTTTTCTTTATGGTTGAAATTTAATCACATGCAAAATCACTGAAAAGTCATTCTTAATTTATTTAATTTCATAGTTCATATACTCAAATGTCCTTGTAATCAGTTCAACTTTGAATGGCTTTGCATAATACTCATACTGGTCTTTTAATAGGTGACAATTTTGTTAATTCTAAACCATCAAATGATAAGCTCAAGTCACCCTTTAGTCCGTTGTATCAACTTAGTTAAGCATGTTTAAATATAAATTCATTTGATGAAGTCAGTACCACTAAAAAATAACCAAAAATTTTAAATTTCATTCTTCTATGAATTTCATTTCTAACACTGAAAATTTTGATTATCTTTAATACTATTCAAAAGGGTATTTAATTGCATATACTTTCTTAAAAAGGTTGCTTCTTTACATTACTGTGTAAGGGGGTTCACATGTATAGATTGGTATATATATATAAATGTATAAAAGTTGATGGTTATACTAAGTACAATTTATGTATTTACAAAGAATCAAAGATTACCGGAGATATTTCAAGCATTTGATAAAAAGTATCGAGTTCATAAATTGGTATAAATTCACAACAGTCAGACATATTCAATCAGATGTTAAATACACTGAAATACTGGCACAAGTAGGAATAGCAGGGTTCAGTGGTTGCCATGTTATGATTTTGTTACACGTTTTGAAAAACCAAGATATTAAAATACCTATGTATGATAACAGGAGTATCATTATTACTATTGGTATTCAATCATTTAAGGCAGGTTTTTTATGGACACAGACTAGACAACAACACATTTCTTTGCCTCTCCTAGCAAAACAGCCTGGCAATTGACATTATGTACAATAAAGCATTATTAAATTCTGCGTACATCCTTCCTCCTTTCATTTGCCCAGTTTTCTACAGATTTCTTTTACCTTCTCCCTGCAGTTATCCATTTTTCCTAAACCATAGTTCACAACATCAATAGCATATCTTCCTTCAAATACAGTCATGTTCCTATCCCCTATTTCTATCAAATGTTTCCTTACACGAATATCAGCAATTATTTCCTCTAATTGATCCCCTACCCTGTTGACTTCTTCTTCTTTATGATTGTTGAACACCTGAACTTATACATAGCTGCACCTGAACAATAACCATGTTCATTGATTTAACTTTTACTCCTGCTAAAATTCAATCACTCACTTGCCCACAAAAAATGTTTAAAATACTTCTTCCTACCTTTTTGTTCAATATTATTGCCACTCTTTGCTGGATCTCTTCCCCTCGACTGTATAGTACAGTACTCTATATCAATCACTCCAGTATTACCCACTATCCTTCCATCTCACCTTGCGTAGACCCTGCACAGCCCTAAAATATCCATATTTCCTTTGTTTATCTCATGCCTTATATTTTCTAACTTCCCTATTCTCAAAATGATCCTAATATTCTAAGTTCCTGTTCTAACTGGTTCAGTCATCTTCCATGTCTTCTTTCCTGCACCTGTCGATTTTGCTTTGCAAGGATTTCATGAGACAAAGGCTTCAGAAGCCCTACATCACCAACTTTCAGGCAGGACACATGGTCCAGTGAGCATAGGTCCGTAGTTTCAAGATTCATGCTCAAATCTATGTCCATCATTGTTTTATGGAGTAGTTCGTTGAGGTGGTTTCCATTTTCCTCCCTCAAGAGCATTTTTAATATGACAGTATCACTCAAATTTAGGGTCACATGCCTTTGCAGCAACCTCAGTGACCAACATATGCCTCACAGATTACCTTTCATCTAGCTCCAACCCATCCACTTACTTTAGCGGCCCCTAGAGCTCGCGGGTTCGAGTCCCACCTAGATGGATTTTCCTTGACCTAAGGCATGGATGTTTGTAATTGCCTTCATTGTAGTGTGCAGGGGTTAGGTGGAAGAAGGGACTATAAAGCCTCAATCTTGTCCTAATTAAGTCATTAGATAAATAAAAATAAATTAATAGCTGGCATGGATGATTGTATCCGGGGAAATTACGATTGATCCTACCAGCACAGCTCTAGGGGTCATCATGATGCACAAGCCCTTCCACCATATCAAGGTTATAGCTCATGGGGAGGAAATGGAAGTAAGTACATATATGACTTCAGAAAATATGTCAATAAACTTACTTGAAAGCTGTCTTAAGAGAATAACAAGAGAGCTCTTCCCCAATTCAGGATTAAAATTGATCCTGTGCTTATTTTTCAGAAATATCTCTTCATCAGGAAAGAAGTATTGAATATAGCTGAGCCAACTGGTAGGTATATACTTCCTGTCACTCAGTTGAGGGGAGTGATCAGACATTCAGAATTTCCTGAAAGGAAAATGAATATTTAAAGAATGATAAAAATAGCATTACAGCCGCTTTATATATTTAGTCATATGCTGACGAATTTTTGATTATTCGTACTCATTATCTGGTCAATGGCAACTTATATACAACAACTATTATCTTCTATGCAGCACAATAACTTATTTTTGCTTGCCTTACATTATATCTTTTTTCACTTCTTTCTGACTTCTACCCACCTTTATTCCGTCTAATATTTTCTGGAAATCATGACTATACCTGCTCTCACAAAAAATTCAGGCAGAGATAAAAATTAGCTCCTTATATTTTAAAAGTTTGAAGTTCTTAAAATGTAATAGAAAGCGTAGTGCAAAATGTACGAGTATATTATACACTTCTACATATGTCTTCATTCAGAACCTCCAAGGAGGCACCTACTACTAACTAATGCTCTTTGGCCGTCAGCTTTTGTTATTCGATTAGCACATTCTGGTTATTCTTGACTGTCTTCTGAGGAGCGACCGCAGACACTTCTTCTTGGAAGACAACTAAATTCGCCTTAAAGGTGGAATTACCTTGAGTACTAAAATGAGAGGTGAGTGCAGAGAAGGAGTAGGGGTTGGACGTTGGACGCACGCACGATGACAGCCATGGCGCATTAAGGAAAAAGGAAGAGGGGGAATAGGGAATGGTGGAGAAAAGCTAATATCGTAGGTAATAAACACAAAAACGGGAGCCATGTCTCCGAGTGGCAAATTGATAAACAGGAAAAGTCGGCTTTGTGACCATCTGCTTGTGATCAGGTGTTTGTATGAAAATAAACGCCGAAGCGATCATTATCTCCAAAGAAAAAAATTGCCTTTCCTTACATCAATCCGTGGCTGTGACGAGAAGACAATCAGAGAGACGCATAATACAGTGTAAATAAATCCCTACGTACCCCTAAATGAAGGAGCATGCAATAATGTCATTCTCAAATTGCCTAAATTTTCCGGCATCTAGCCTAATACAACGAGCGCCACTGGGAACATTTCTGAAAGAGGTTCACGATACTCTCGCAAATAAACCAGGCGACATGCAAGGTCGTAAAAAGCATGCAAAGTATATAAAACCTGCCAAAGGCAGAATCGAAAGTAACCTGGTTTTCTTGGATGTGTAGATTTTGTATCGTAAACAGGTTGAACCAATGGAATGGAAACCATCGCCAACACTTGAAACATGAAAGGAATAACTAAATTTCTTTTTATTTTACTTAAAATGTCATTTAATTTATTAAAATATTTAATTATAAGAGAATGGGGATGAATATTTACGACAGAATGTGGCAAGAGATGCACTTGAGAGTAAAAGTTTATAATAAATGTATAGCAGGTATCAACCTTTGTGAAGTAATTTCTTTATTTCTTACGTTAAGAGGGTGCTTCAGAGTGCCAAATTTGCGTATGATCAAGAAATAATTTTCCCGATATCAGAAGGAATGTAGCTTTTGTTGAGAATGATTAAGAATAAGTGTAAGATGGATGGGATGAATTATAAAGCACGAAAATGAATGTATCAAGAAATAGGAAGGTTAACCTACAAATCAAGTCTGGGGCATTCATTTTCGGACAGAACACCTAAATTTTTTTTGTAATTATTTTGAACATCATAGATGTAGCAGTTAAGGCAGAGAAGAATCATGAAAGCGAAAGAAGCATTGCCAAAGAGACAGAAACGATAATAGGGGCCGAGAGTAAAAACAAAAAATAATGAAGATTTAGATATGAGAGTAGACTTGTACGGTTTAAAAAGTCGTCTCCGTGAAACGTTTAGAATTATCTCACTCATTCAGATCGGCTGATCGCGAGATAATTCGTCGACCCACATTTCCAGCGAAATACGAATGTGTTGCTTGTTTATTGCACTCAGTATAACTTTGAGTTGAATATAAACATTTTATTCACCATATTTACGAATAAATCAATTTATCTTGGTTTGCCAATACTTATGCCACAACGATTACACGCAAAATACATAGTATTCACCTTTTAATGCTCACATTTTTTTCAGTATGACATTCATCGAATTCTCTACCACTGCATTTTTGCCATCGGGATATTTTTTTCTTCAGTAAGTAATTATTTTTAAGTTAAGTAAGTAATTGCGATTAAAATGCAATTAGGTCATCTTAATTCTGCAATACTCAATACGTACAAGATTAGTTTACGAGCTTGCACGTAATAAAATTTCTTGAATTTTGCTACTGTTTTTGAGCACATTTGCAGAATTCAACGTTTCGTTCTACCACCTGAGAACTTGTAAACTTGGGCAGATTGACAGCATTAAATTTGGATTTTGTAACAATGCTCAATGCGTATCAAGAAATTCTACAAACATTCAGCGAAAACACTCATTGCTGAGGAAAACTTCAATCAAATATAAGATTGCCTATTTATCGCTAAAAATTCTCATTAACCACGGAATACCTAATTCTTGGTTGCAGTCGTAACTTAAATTAAGGTTCCAGATCGGACTTCAAGCATATTTATGCTTTCATTCACCCAACGTCTTCCATTTATAATTCAAAATAACTTTTTGAAGTATTTTGTACACATTTTCGTTTCTAAGTAAACATCTAGTAAGTATCCTGTGCTACTTCGATCGCTATCGCATCATACATAAATAGTTTCAAACTATAATCACCATATTTGTGGCGGCTTCCGCAGAATGGTGTTGAAAAATGTATATCTGTTCAGGATTTCATCCACCTATAATATTTTTTTAATACAACGGTTTCACCGGCGGTCCAGTTCAGCGTGACAAACTCGAAGAATTTCATCGAATTAATTAATGTCTCACATGAGGACCGGTTCGTTGGCATTGCAGTGGTTACACTGTTCACCGACATTCAAGTCAAGGGAACTGTGTAAATTTTAAAGAGGTTCACCAGAAATGACTTCTGCAATGATTCCCAAAAAAATAGTTGAATTTTGATCAAAACAGTTATACTTCCAGGGGCTCTATGTGCAAATTAAAGGCGTGGGTACGGGTGTACACAATAAACTGAAATGGAAAATCTATTTGTACTGGAATTGGGACAAAATCTTTAAAAAACCTATGATAAAAGACTATTTCCATTCGTCAGCTACTTGGACGACTTATTTGTATTATATCGCCATGGAGAAGAAGAATTGAAAACGTTTCTACAACACCTGAATGACCAGAACGAGTCCAACAAGTTCAAAATGGAGACAGAAGGAGACCATTCTGCCATCGTTTGATGCACTTGTTACAAAGAGAGAAGAAGGAAGTCTGGGTCATTCGGGATTCAAAAGAAAGACCCACACGGACATTTATATGCATGCGAATGCATATCCCCGCCATAAACGGAAGTCCAAAGTAATCAGCACATTCGTCAATAAGTGTTATCTGTGCTCACGCTAGTACGTTAGTTAAATCGAATTAGACAAGAAGCATTTACTGAAGGCGTTCCAGAAAAATAGCGAAGTCAACAGTTCATTTTCCGTAAGGAGAGGAAAATAGAATAAAAACGAGTGATTCCACCTAATAAAGCGTCGAAGAAAGGGACAGCTGTAGCATGTCATAATCCCTCATCATCAACCTGGGTCGTGTTCTAAATAAAGTGTGTAGGATTACAAAGTCAACAATTTCATTTCAATGTGTTATGTAAATTCCATAAAGTTACACAGGAGACAACAAATTTCACCTTTCTCTTGCCCATGTTTTCGATCCCAAGTTGATGCACATCACTTCTAGGGATGCTATGTTCATCAAAAATCATGCGAACACTCAATATGCGATCCCTGTCCAACAAAGTCATCACTATTGCAAGATATTCGTCACTTTTTGAGGTCGAAGGACGTCCTGGACGTTGGGCGTGTTCAACGTCTTCTCTAACCTCTAGAAACAACTTGTGCTACTCAAAAACACCCGAACTACCCATGGCGTTTTCACCATAAGCTACCTTGAGCATATCATGAGTCTCTTTCCCGGTTTTGCCTAGTTTCACGCAAAGTTTGATGGCGTACAGCTGTTCCCATAACCGGTTCATGACGGAATGTAACGAGGCCACTTCATAGAGGTTTCGCAAAAGAACGATCCGTCCTTCGCAAAGTCTGAGAGTCAACTGCCACCGGCCTTACCTGAGATTTTACTCCTTCGAACCCAGCCAGAGAAACCGCCGCCCGTCAGTCCGTCTATCCTGAAAAAAATAAGTCCAACTACCTTTGGAACTGACGTTGTAAGCGAAAAATAGACAATTTGCCGATGAACATTTACGGAAATGCATACGAGGTCAAGTGCACCCTTGGAAAGTCTTATCTCGGGCAAACATATAGATTGCTAACATTCTGCCAGCGAAAACATCAAGGAGTCACAATCCATCGACAGAGCCGTCCTTGGACGACGGCAGAGCACACTTGGGATGGACCGACCTGAAAAATTGATTTCAAAAACTCGAGAGCCATAGTCGGTCATTGGACCGATATTTCCTGAGGCTATAGAAGTTATTAAGAAATCTAATAATTTTTAAGGGAAAGACGTTTACACGCTATACAGCAATTGGAAATATGTTTCTAACCGTCAAAAAGGAAAGAAAGGTTAATGGCGGTCAACAATTGGGGGAGAGAAAAGGAACAGACCAATAAGGTCACTCCAGACCAAAGCCTTTATTAGCACAAAAAAGAATTTCACTTCACCAAATGAAGAAAACTAGAACTCCGATGAAGATCTTTTTTTAAAAAATATCACACGCTGGCGAAAATTTTGAATGGAAATGCATGTATATTTGCCAATAGCTGATTCCATTTCCAGAGAGACCGTTGCCATAATTGTTCGTTCACACCTCAAACAACTCTGAACGCCGTCGACAAAGTTATCACCGCTCAATCATAGAATAACAAACGAAGGTAAATTTTGGTCGATATTTGATGCGTCGTTTATCTGTCAACCAAACATTATAACTCGCCTCCAGATTATCAAGTTTCACAAATCTTTCCTCTATGCCTTCATTTAAGGTCCCCGTCATCAGCTCCCTCCTCTTCGAAAATGGTTAGTAAGACTTCCTTCTTAGATTTGACGAAATGTACCTGTATTAATGGCTCCCTCTTTCAATACACTAGGAACGAAATTTAATCAACAACTGCAACGCGCAAACTTATAGATGACACTTTTATTGCAACAATTGACAATAATTAGTCATCGGCAACAGAGTAGCCATGGAAACTGGGAAGGTTAGTCTCCAGAAGTTCATCAGTGGTGGTGACTCTCAAGATGGGTAGTCACAATCGAGATAGCCAAAAACTATAGATTGGACCTAATAAACTTAGGTGAAATGGGCATAAAATTCCAGTAATGAATACAATCTCTCCGGATTCCATGTTTTTCTAAGGCCTAATTAAGTTTTGATACCGTGCTACGTAAGTGCCAGAGGTTTTGACACGATAGTGCAAACAAACTTTTATTTCTAATGTAATGCATGAGCTGAAAATCGATTCTGTATTAAGTATTCCTTTTATTTGTTTTCAGAGAAAAAATATGTCCGTAAGGTACATTAAGGGTCGGGCCTGCTACCCTCTCCCTACCGTTTACACCCTTGATTACAGATGGCCACCTTTCCAGGAAGTAATTCGCAGGAAAGAAGGTTATGAGATAGAAAAAACCAGACCACAATACAGCAAGGTAATTAATTATCATTACGCTCACCTCCGTGACTATAATAGAGGAGACCTACGGGTATGTTTCAGACTACGAAAAGTTTGAATGCGAATTGTTATTGATGAAGTGAAATTCAAGATTCTCTCATAATTTTCCATTCAAATTTAATCCAATTGTTTCAAAGGAATAGACAAAATGTGAAGTACATCTATAGTTTAAACATGATAAAAATCAATAGTAAGCATCATTCAAGCATAAGAGCCTAATGTACATTGTACTTACGAGCAAAAGGTAGATGGGTGTTCTTGTACTACTTACGCAAGAGAAATGTTCCAAAACCTAGTTATTTCGTGCACCAGGAAATTTATTTTACCCCAGCGGTAACAGAACATGAAATTTGAAAACCTAGAAGATAGAGGGATCATATTTTGAAGGTGTGCTTTGTGTTACTCAATTAAACATCCCACCGATGATATTGCTAGAAATCGGAACCCCAGGCATTGATGACACCGTGTAAAAGCTAAGCTATTACACACAATTTTAAATAAATGAAATGTTTATTGCCTTTGCGTGAGCACGTGACAAATGCGTAATGTTGCAAGTACGCAGGTGATGAATCCGTACGATAATTAAAAATACGTTATTTAAAAACTTTCGCTATCAGTATCCATTTGATGGGGATAATTGAGAGATTAATTTAATTCGAAACCTCTAGTCAGACTCTTGTCAAGCAATGAAACACACCGACAGATAGCAAACATTGCCAAGAGGGAATTGACGCCAGAATCTCAGGATAGAGGGCTTTGAAAGATTGTAAAAATAATTAATGTCTAATTTGCACTACAAGACTCAGAATTAGAAGGTAAAGGTGAGGAATGAGAAGAAAATGAGTGCATCAAAGAGGGAAATACATGTATTTAGTGACAGAGGAAAGTAGGTTGATTCTTATAAGAAAAAGAAGGCCAAAAAATAAATTTATGAAAATATGGTTGTGGTTTAAAGATTTTATAGGATAGATAATCCCGGGTGAGGACGAAAGAACGTTGAAGTCGAGGGAACCTATGGGGAATGGTTCAAAGGACTGCGGAATATGATGCGACAGTCACTTAAACGGAGTCTTTTACTGATTTGCGTCCAAATGCCAGAATTGTGATGATTTTTATTGAGGAACTCTTTTTTAAAGCGAGATGGCTTAAAATCTCCTGGTACGAGCTTTGTACTCGTAATATTGAGTAAAAAAGCCAGTAAAGTTTCGGACATTTTCGTTCGCAGGAGGAAGCGGAGACTCTCCTCTACAGGCTTTACAGCTCGCGATTGAGGACCACATACGATGTGTCTTACACCCTTCCTCTCTCCAAAAGGACATCTGTGGGAGGTGAGTGACGCTCCAATGACTTTCCAATCTAAACGACCACACACTATTTTCATCGCAAGGGCCAGAAGGAAGATACCCATTGTAATCTCTTGGAAAAAATCATTAACTTCCATTTTTTCATTCTAAATAAATGCTGCATGTGGTTTTCACAATGTGTGCATGGATTCTAACATTGCTACCTTCTTTTCAATTGTAAACATTTCCAGTTTAAAAATGTAATTGAATACTTTTTGATTAACCATTTTTATTATTTCACCAATCTTATCTCCAAATTAAATGAGCACGTTGTTCTAAAGCTGTTATTAGATAGATAAAACCCTATGAAAGAAAAAATATTACATTACACAATAATAATGACTCATCGTATTCGTACCTCGCTTGAATCGCATCAAATTAGAGGGAGTAGACGCATTAATCGCTTCATTTACCACTTGCTGCACGTAGCTTTACCGAAGCGATAAGAAACTGACCAGAAAAGTACGAGATATAATTTTACCGATTGGAATATTTTTCCTAATAGCAAAAGAAGTTTATGTGTCCTCATACTAAATACATACTTCACGGAATAATGCCTTCAATTCTTCCTTGATTTTTCAGGCAAGGAGGAAGAGGAAATTTCTGAAGATTTCGGCGATGAAACAGACAATATGATGATGCAGTTCAAGAGAACATACTGGGCGGATGTGTGTCCCCTTCCTCGCCCAGACCTTCTCAGTACAGCTAAAGGTAATTGCTCAACTACCAAACATCACTAAAATTTCTGATTACGCTTCTTTTTTAACAGGAAAATACAGGTAATTAATTATTGTAATATTCAAGCGTACTTCACTTTAGCCAGGTCTTTTCAACCTAGGATTAACCAAGCATTTACTAAACATGAATCATTTTCGTAAATTTTGGCACATATGACTTATGGAAAACGTTGAAATTAAATGTCTATACGATAAAATTTGCGTCAGAGTGAGAGGTGATTTCTGTTTTGGCAAGCAAGATGACTTGAATCTAGGTAAGTTAAATATACAACCATGAATTAAATGCTTTTTGAGGTAATGAAAAGCGCCGTCCACTGTCTCTATATTTTCATGCTCTCATAAAAGTGGAGTAAGTAGCCTATGGACGCAGGTAGAAATGGATGCGAGGTAGAGGAGTATAGTACAGCGAAAAGGAATTACATACTCGGGGGGAAAAAGTTTCCTCTTTAGAAATAGTTTAATTGAATTTAACATTACGTTTAAATGCCTTAATAGGTGTAGGGGGAATGAGATGGTCGATTCAGAAAGATTATATTATGTTAAGGAGCAGCGTAATCAAATGACAGTTTTATCGGGAGCACATGGGGATTCACATCATAATTTAGAGCTTATGAAGTGCAACGTCAAATTCAAAACGAAAGCAAAGAAAATACGATTGGAAAATGTGATATAGTAGCTTTAATTTGTTCTTTATTAAAGGACATAACTGTAATTGGGCGAGATTTATTGAGACTTTACATTCCCTTCTTCCGCTTAACCCCAAAACATTACTTTGAAAAAAGCAAACACCAGGGCCGATAGGGTAAATTGAACGAAAGAAAATACAAAATGCAGGCAAGATATCTGAGCGAAGGCAAGGGAATGGGTACAGAAAAAGAAAGATGGGGAAATTTGAAAGGGACTTCGAAAGCTTCAAACGAAACAATAGGAACAGCATATGCATACGAAAAGCTAAGGAAGCCATGGATTGCGGAGGGAATGATCAGGAAGATGAGTGTGAGAAGAAAAAGGAAGAACATATACAGCTTAGGTATAATATTCCACAAAGGCATAAATAATCAACAGTCGAGCAACGAATAGGGCGTCAGAAACATGGCGGAAGAAAAGGTGCTAGAATATTGGGAGCGCACAGATAAAGGATGGAATGGGTTTATTGGGAACCAAGGTGAAAGAAGCGGCGGGAAGTAAGAAAGAGAAAATCGTACACTCTGTCAGAGGCAAGACGGGGAAACCATTAATCGACCCATACAGGATTCAGCAGATATGGAGAGATGCCCAGAAGATCTTTATGGTAAAGACATTAGGCCAGCAGATGCAGACATAGATAATGCGATGTTGATTAGGATGGTTTAGGTGCAGGCACACTTGACTGCCAGATAGAGAAAATTGAGCAAGGCTATGAGAATATATATCATCCTCGAGGAGCTAAGTTAGGGTTTAGGAAAAACGCGGAAGGAAGAGTGTTTATGGGTTAATTTGAGTATGTATGAATGAGGAATTTGACCAGACGACTTTGTCAAATCCTAATTACTTTCCCACGCATAAATAGAGAATTGCAAACGCATGTGAGGACAATTGTACAACATGTTTGATTTCGTCAACAACTAAAGTAGTTTAGGATCATTAGCAAAAGGATACAGAATAAGGCAAATGATTACTCAGGAGGTGTTCAGTTATGATACATAAATGAGAGTCACGAGCGTTGTCGTTGCAGCAATGAAGTCACTCGCAGAAAGGAATAAGAATACAATCAGGATATATTTGTCTGTTTCGTAGAGTTCGAGAAGGCGTTTGGTACAGTGAACTGGGTAGAATAGGATAGAATGTGCTGCTACAAATAGGGGTATCATTGTTTTGATTGGAGGCATAGACAAAATTAACAACCTGTACATACTCTGACTACTTACGTGCGAGGGGTGGATGGTGATTTGGATGGGGAGTGATCGGAAAATATGTATGACAGGGGTATCCACTATCACCTCTGCTCTGTATATGCGAAGGAAATGATGAAAGCAGGAAATAGTACTGAAAAGAGGTTTGAGGTTCATTAAATTTACTGATGTAAGTAAGTCGGAGACAAATTTACAGATGATCAATTTTGGTTAGTCAGTCAACCAAAGGATTACAATCACTGTTTAGAAACTACAACATCCGTATCATAGATATGGAACGTAAATCACTTTAAATTGAATGCCAGCGAGGCTCCTGAGAATTAGAAAGGCTAAATGAAATGCCCCCAAAAATAAGTAGAATAATTATTAGGTTATTATTAGGTAATCTACCGGTTAAGGTAGGTTTTTGGATGGACATAATTATAAGTAAGTAGAATACATCCCGGAAAAAAAGTATTGCAGATTAAAGTTCAAATTGTTAAAATTCTTCAAAATTAACCTTGAACATCGACACCCTGACGCCAGTGCCTCTATCAGTAGTGGTACCCTTCCTGGTAGGCATCCACGGTAAACTCATTCGGGCATCTCATCAAGGTATCTCTTTGACGTTATCCAGCGTTCCCTGCTGATTGCCTTTAAGCTCCTATTTAATCTTGGGAACCAGAAGAAGTACTACGTTGCCACATCGGGACGGTAGGGCGGAGGGGCAGAATTACCACCTTGTGCTTAGCTTTCTCAGTCACGAGAAAGGCGGTGTGGGACGGTCCTCAGATCTTCCGACAGCAACTTGGGAACCATCTTGGCCCACACCTTCCTCATGGCTAAATCTTCTTTTAAAATGTGATCCACTGTAGTTTTTGGAGCATTGTACTCTCCTGCTTACATTCTTAAACCCAGACGTCGAGCGGCATTGGGCATCTCTCTCACTTCTGGCACATTTTCGTCGCATAGTCATTGATGAACTTCCAGGGCGCTCCTCGTCGTCAAACTCGACGGAACATCTGCCAGCGGAAAAACATTAATTGGGAGATTGTATCATCTCCGTGAGCATCCTTAACCATGATCATGGTCTCCGAAACCGAGCTTAACACCAAATTGTGTAGCGTGTCTTGGCTTCATGGACCATGGAATAGTGTAATCGTGACGCGACCCTCGTACAGGGGTCCGGTCCAGCAGCGATCCGTGCATTGTAACGGCTCGCAGACAAATGCCGCGGGTCGCTTTACTTTTCCAAGATCTCCCACCACCTTTCGCGTCACTAATCAGGGGAAAAATTAGTCTGGTTTGTATTAACCCCCACACACCCAAGCGGTGGCTTACAGGGTACTAAAAGATACTAAAAGAAAAAAGATACTCCACTCATCCGCGTCGGCGGGAAACAGTAATTCTACTTAATTTTAGACAGACCCCCGTAAGTTAAACATTAAAATTGGAGAGCAAAAACTAGAGAAAGACAGACAGTAGTTACGAAGAAATGAAGAAAGAAATAGTGAAGGATGAACATAAAAGAATTCTCGCGATATGTAGAAGAAAATAGGTGTTAAGAACCATCTCAAAATCTACCTTTCGCAGGTACAATACCTTGAATGAAATTCGGATGAAACTAGGACAGATAGAGCTTTTCACATATGCAGGAAGTGTTTTGGACGAAGATAATTGAGTAGTAGGGACATAAAGAATTTCCTTAGAAAAAGAAGCTTTTACAAAGAGTAGTGATTTATGCAGGGCGCGGAAAGTTAAAGGATAACCTAGACAAGATCAAGCATGGATTAAAGAGTGGCTTCTAATATGCGGGCGTTACGAAAAACGGAAAACTAAATTGGACGGATAAGAAAATAAACGAAGAAGTACTAATCATGATTGAGGGAAATCCAAAGAAATCAAGAAAAGAGGATACACATCGTTTTCATTTTTGACAAAATGCTGAAGACTATGATAGAGGAGTCATTGTTAGGAAAGCGAGGTAGTGAGAGGGAAGAATGGGCATGTTGGATGAAATGAACGGAGTTAGAAAATAATTAGTATTGAAGGGTCTGTTGAAATTTTGAGCGAGAAATAAAGTGAGGGTTGGGTGAAGCTTGAAAATTCAGCGGCGATCAAGTAACTGTGTTCATTCAAAACCTATCTAGACCAGTAGTCTACCATTAATAATAAATAATAACAGTCAGCATAATATGCTGCACAGCGACCGCATTATTGGCTTTTTCAAGTGCAAAGGACATAAGTGAATTTGGATTTAACGCAATCGATCGGACGCAGAAACAATTTTTAATAGAGAAATTAGGCCGTTGGAAGAGTATAAATTAATTTCAACTTTACCACGAGCTCAACACCAGATTGCATCTTAAAATATTGACAAATTCAAATGCAATGAAGTAGTTTTTTATTCCAGTCTCTCACATATTCCGTAGAAAGTGAGGAGTGAAGTAAATATGATTGATACGAATATACTGAGCTAATGAACTATAAGACATCACTGTAATTACATCATTGAAGAACTAGGCAGGTTATCAATCAAAGAGATTGGGCAATTTCTACCACATGAAAATGGACGCTGATCTGGAGTTGGAAGAGATTAATGCAAAAATTACGTCGTGAGAAAACAAACCCGCAATATGAAAATCAAGTGAACTCATGGCATTAATAAATATATACTCACATACTATATACGCATATTCCCATATTAAAATAATATATGTACTGATCGAAATATTCTTATGAGACCAATCTGTTCAGCTACAGGCACGTATCACTACGTACTCAATGTGACCGCAAGAATTTTTTAAACTTTCACACATTATGAACCTATCAAATTATAACGCATGGCATGTTTACCTAATATGTCACAAGTCACCATTCAAAATAATGAGATATTTGCTAACTTTTAAAATAAATAAATTTTGCCTTGCTCAGTTTTACCTCTTAAGATACTTCGGTTTAGATTCACTGTCTGTCCGTCAACAAGAACCGACAAATATTCCGTCATCCGAGACACACTTCTAATATAAGGAAGGGAAAGATTGAACTGGGTGTCAACCGGGAGTATCTCCTCCGATGAATGAGTGCATTGACCCTCGATTAATTAAAAGATGATTCCGAGAATGAGTATAAAGTAAAACGAATCTTTAGGTAGCGTTTAGAAGTTTCCCAAATTCGCTACCTTGTACTTCAATGAAGATATTTGTATTTTTTGAAAAAATAAATGAGACAAATGAGAGAAATATTGAACGGTTGGCTATTTAAGAATCAAAGAAATGATTTTTCTTTTCTGTTTCAGTTTTCGGACCATCAAGATCCGAGTACCGCTTAGTGGGTTTGAGTGAATACCAAGATCACTTAGGACGCATTGGATACGACAAGTTACTAGAAAGGGAGAAAGATGAAAAGACGAGACGGAAAGCCGAGAAAAATAATGGGGGGAAAGTAAATAAGGTCCGTTTTGAGGGCTAAGGCCATATAATGAAAATGTTCGTAAGAGGACATGAATCTTATGTAGCTTCCGCAATATTAATAAACAATCGGATTGATTGAAATATTGACTTAATTATTGTAAAAATATATATGTAATTAGAATTACTGTTTGGTTCGCCAATCTTGCCATATGAAAATTCTGGAATCATTACGCCCTGAATATAACTTTTTCCGAGTAAGATGCATTGTCTAATCATTACATTCTACAACAGCTCAATTCAGGTTATAATAAAAATTAATACATACAGTTATTAATAGCAGTGGTTTGAAAACTACATGCACGAATATTAATCTACAAGAAAAGCTTCAATTAAAACCTTTTTCCATTTATAAGTTAATCTGTTTACTGCTTAAATGGAAACTCATTGTCTTATTATATATGAAACTTGTTCTACATGAATATATCTGTCCGTAAGCAAATATTAAATCATATCACTGCGCAATTCTCAAATTTTCCAAGATCAAGTCATTGATGCTTGCGTCAATGTGGAATGTTCAATTTAATCATAGTTTTTATGGCTTATTTAGGGCGAATAAATTGTTTCCGAAATAAATAGTATTCCCAAAAATAAAATTCGATGCATAAAGATAGGAGGACGACCTAATTTATTGTTGACCTCTGCGCACTGTTAAATTTTAAGCAGAATACCAACGTAAGGAATATTGTAAGGGGGTAGAAAGGCTAGAGACAATTAAAGTTATTGGCCATAAAGTAAGCCTGGTGAAGTAAGTTGAGCAGGAAGTACACTCGGGCAGTACTATACGTGTATACAAAAACGTGCAAATCAGGCAGGGAATCAAGAGAAAACTTATGTTTTCAAAGTGAAACTTTTAAAGGGAAATATTACCCTAGGCGATGTGTAAATAATGTGGCGCAGGTCTTCTTCGCATGGTTCAAATGAAAAATAAATAATTAAGAGAATATATAGGTGAGTACATCCATTCAGGTAACTTTAAAATCCCAAGTCTTTGCCCCTGTCGATTCACGGCATTATCTTCGGGTAAACAGACTGACCAATACGAAAACAATATTCATTTCGGCACATAAAAATGACAACAAAATTTAGGGATGATAGGTACAAAATGGCGTACTGAATTAAGTTCTTGAGACACCTTAAATATGTGACGGGAGAGATCAATTTGCCCGCACATTGGGATAAATAAGAACGTTTTCGCTCCTCTTTATCTACCATCCGCTCCCCGTCCCTCTCTCTCTCCCTATTTAAAGCCAGCGCAACCCTCTCACCGCCCTACCGCCCAATCCTCACTCCACCCGGTCCCGATCCACGCATCCTCTCCACCCTCCCTCACCTCCTCCTCAACCTCCCGCCCGTTTCCCGCTAAATTTGAAGCAGCCTCCGAGATTGCGGAGAGGGAAGGAAGGAGGGAGAGGGCGAGCGAGTGGTACGGGGACGCGAGGTGGCGTGTGGTTGGTGGAGGAGCGGAGGGTGAGTAGGACGGCGAAGGGGAGGGGGCGGGGTGGAGAAGACAGTCGTTCGGGTGGTGGTGCCTGCGTCACGCGACTACTCTCACCACAGCACAAGCTCGCCGTCTCCAGGCAATGCACACCACCGACCCTAGCCTTGGAATTGCCATCCGCCGCGATTGCCTTTTTTTTTACTCCGGGACAGTACAGAAGGATCATCGCAGAAGTCAAGACCGAAATCTGAAAAATATATTCTCGCCGCTGTAGCGCCATCACCTTGTGCCGCCACATATACCTTGCAATTTACCATTCCCCTGATTTAATTTGTTGTTGGCATGTCGCAATGGGGGATAAATTCAGAAGGCGAAGAAAAACGGAAAAGGAGTTTATTGTTTAAGACAGAATGGGTTGAAAACTTGATGAAAACTTAATAGAAAAAATTGAAAACAGAGGCACGTAACTCGGATGGCGAGATTTCATCCAAACACGTATAATCATCGTTTTATTTCGAAGAACTGTCACTCTCTTCGGCCAATACAAAAAAGAAGGCATTTTCGTTCAACAACGAAGGTTTATCCTTAACTATGATATTTGGAAGAAGAAATCCTCGTAAAATACCATTAATGTTTATCAATTGTATATGTACATTTTTACTTTTAGAAATAACATTCTGCGTACAGATGTAATTGCTCGTAATATTTGAAAGTTTTGACATTTCCAGAATGTAAGGACAGGGAAGGAGTGTTAATTTCATTGGTTAATTATGAATTGCGTTCTCTTCTCAAGCCAATCCTGCCTATTTCTTCAATTAAGGTCAATGATGAAACAAGAAACATTAATTATAGCAGACTTCGCCACGTAGGATTCAAAAACATTCAAATGTGCTAATTTGTAATCGCACTTTTTCACAAAATAATTCAACTCTTTAAGCGCATTTTCTCCAACCTAACCGATCGGAAATGAAGAGGCTGAAGCTAAAATGAATTTTTCTGTGGAAAAGAATAGTTGTAATTCATTATTACTCAGAAGGTGAACAATTTTGAACAATTGTTCGCTTTGCTGGTATTTTGAGCTATAAGTCATATTCATTAGTCAAGAATCATTGCTTTAAAAAAATATGCCTGCTTCATGTTCCACTTGGATAATTAGACCGATATTAAAGAAAACATGGACAATAAAATCTCAATCGTCTTTTCATTCTCAAATGTAGACGTAGATGATAATATAAAAAAAATATTCAGAAGAAGTATGATTTCACCAGCGAAATAGAGTTAACCAATTCTATTTTGAGCTAAATAATGACTATTTTGTCACGCGCCATAATAATTCCTGCATTAATTACCAAAATATACCATCCTTTCGATGGGAAACACCAATATTTTGAAAAAATACTGAACTACTACATATTGGCTGCAGCCGTTTCGTTTCTCAAACGCCTGTGAAGTCGGTGAAATTTAACCCAGCAAGTATTTTCCCCTCTCCATTATGGCCGTTACTGATGAAGGCTGGCAGTCACCGATGTGAATCTACGCCAAAATGATTTTGGAAACCACATGAGTGCTCGGCGCACTAAATTTGTTTCACACTGGTTTGGTGTACCGATTCGTGAGTGATAAGATGGATGATAGAATAAAGAAAATAAAAGCATGGTGAGTCGAAGACACAAAAACAAATGGTTGACCACCTCAGACAGGCCACTTTAGGGTGATAACTGCCATAGGAATAATGAGCTCACTCATATTTCTCTGCGATATGGGAAATTTAATGCTAATTGTTAACCTTTGGCTAGGCAGTATCACTTAAGATCCACTTCTATTTTTTTTCAACTCTGCTTGTTATTCTGACTTTGTCCATTTTATCCACACAGAGGAAATTGAACGTGAATATATGAAGGTACTTTTGATTTTCTCAAGTTAGACAAATAACCTACAACGATTATAGTTAGGAAATCTTAGAAAGAGTACTAAGGTCTATCTATTTCAATCATAATACTGGATGGGGGGGAGGACCAATTAAGTTATGCAAAAAATATATTGACTTGTTCACTCCTTAATTTCGGATAGAAATGAAGAGTCACACGCCCTCATGACTTGCCTTATTTGGCGATAAGTAGTTGGTACTCTTCATTTAAAGTGATGCTGAGTTTATGAATCGCTTCAAATAGAGTTTCTAGGCAAATCAAAGGAGCACGTTAGATAACTTGCAGGCTAAATAAAAATTCAACGACATCAGTTGACAAAACAATATTTTCAAATCATCTCCAATCGAATCCTGCACTGAATATGTTGACATCACCATCACTTGGTATTTGTGATTTCTGCTCCTCGGAATAATTAAATAGAAATATCTCTAGTGAGATTGTTTTTCTTGTTTGGGCAAGCCGAATTGTTGCCGTGTTAACATTGAACCAACTAAAGAAGATATCTCAAAGAATTAGTGGATTTAGTTACTTAAGTGGAACTAATCGGAACAGAGGGGAACTGTTCTGGACTGATGTATTGTTTTTATCTATTTCACTCCAATATATAATTGTCTAGTGGCATACTGAAAGCCGTGATAGAAGGTATAATGGGTAAGCGGGGGTAGAGGAAGGAAGGGGATAAATGTTTTAGTCAGTATCAAGGCAGGCAGAAGTTACGAAAAAATGAAGGAAGAAATAATGCAGGACAAACAAGAGAAAGTTCTTGAGATAGATAGAAGATAACAATCGCTAGGGTCCGCCATAAACCTACCTTTAAATAGGTAGGATACCTAAAATGAATATTTATGCGAATGAAGGGTCGTCTCTCCATTAATCACCGACCTCCTTCCCTCAAGATTTGAATCCCTTGTGTAGAACTCTGAGTGAGGGGTACCTACATGCATATCATGAGGAGAATCAAAACGGGGCCTTGCGAGGAATAAAGAAAGCTCTCTTTGATGCACGCAATAGCAACAACAAAAAAACATGAAGATTTAGAGTAGATCGGTCCTCGACGACTTCATTTGCTATGAAGGAGAATCGAAATACGAAAAATCTGGCAGTAACACTACTGAGGGAGTATCTACAAAGGATACTCCTCCAAGTTTTACGTCCCACTCTTAGGCGAAGATGTTTCATAATTCGTTATAACTGCTTTCTTCTTAGCAGTGGTCTTGTCGCGGAGACATTCATTGGCCGAAATACGTGTACACGCAGCAGACTGCACCTTTATTTTGAAGTTCTCTTGGCGAGCAGGACTATTGTCTGAATTATGGTCTGCTCCCTCGCCAGGTGATGACGCTAATGCTCACGAAGACATCCGTCACCGTCGACGAGTTTTCCGAAAACTCACCGACCTATATAATCCTTATTTTTTTCTTCCAAATGAAAGTGTGGACATGGCCTTTTCCAGGAATGCCAGTTCTGCGGATCACGGAAATACAAACATATGGAGATATCTATCTCTAAAAAAAGATTGTTATATTTTCTCGACATGCACCACCCTAATTTCTCAGAATATGCTGACAAATTGAGAGACGTAAGTGCTTCATGAGGCAAGGAGATACGATTATAGCTACCGGTGGTTTGATAAATCACTGGACAGCCATAGGGGCGGGAATGATTAAAAAATGCCTAAAACTTTCTTAACCATGTAATTCAACCTGTTGAAAAAGATCGGAAACTATTATGGCAATTCTATTACGGAAAAAAATCAGTGACTGACAACTCAGTATGCATGAAAGGTTTCTTGAATATGTTTCAAAGAATAGTTAGGAAATTCTATCGTACTTGGATCAAGTCCACTCGAACTCTGGCTGGGTATTCAGACCCTGTCAAAGTTTTTAATATACGAGTATTTCTTGATACATCCCGTGATCTTCACATTTGTAGATACCTCTATTTTTGGCAATTTGGATTGAATGTCTTTCCTTCCCGCTCCTGTTGGATTTTTTCCTTAATTATCGCATTGGTACAGAAACATGTGTTGACTGCAATTATTTACGCTGTAAAATAAACTTTGGATTAACATTTCAATGGTTGGCTTTGGAAATGAAATTGCATAGCCCCATGATTTATCACAGAATTCTTTTGCCGGCAAAAAATCGATATATTGAATAGTTTGAGAATATTTCAATTTCCAGCAGCCTAATACTTCCAATCGGTAAATCATACCCCCGTTTTGTTATCAAAACATCAGACAACTCTCAATTGTCGGGTGGTTGGTATAATTTGTGAGAGTAATGGGGAAATGATACCGGTTTTGACTCTCGACTGAATTTAATTTCAATACATAAAACCACGGTGATATTTGTAATTGCGAAATTGATGAAAACGATTTGGCACTGTGTCTAGGAGGTGAATACACAGGACAGTCTAGTTACTGAATAAGAGGTTTAATTCCAGTGAGAAAATACGAGTTAATATTTTGAGATCGCACTCGAACTGTAATGATAGTAGTTTTTTTGCACCAAAGAATGAAAACTTGAAGGATAAATTCCTTGAAAAATTGAGAGACATGTTGAATAATTAGGATCCTATAAAAATAATATTATCAGGAGGTTTAAACGGTGGGGCGGTTGATAAGGACGTTAAAAGGATGCTGGTTTTAGAAGCAATTAAAATATTGGTCATTTCGAGTGAAAAATGACACTGGAGAAATTGCTTGATTTTTGTAAATGGAAAAGGTTTATCTCGAATGCGTAGTCTAAGCATTAATATATTGATTTGATGCCATTAAAAAATTGGTTTATTCCATGAGTATGATGATTTCTATGAATAAAATGAGAAACCGCGAACCTTAGTAAAGGATAGGATGGCAACGAGATGTCCTGAATGTGGAACAGACCATTATTTGTTAGTTTCAGAAGTAGCCTTCTTAGGAGGTGGTAGCAAGGAATATTTGAGCACCTAGCGAAATGAAAGTGAATGTAGAAAAGCTACGAGATATAAACCTTAAATGGCAGTATGATCGAATGCTTAAGAATAAGCTGAATTCGAATAAGATGGAATGGTAAAAATATATCGAAAATGGATTCGTGAGTGAGGACTGGGAAAGTTTGAAAGACATGCTGGTTGAATACGCTGAAGTGCATCTGGAAAAGGTTGGGTCGAGAGAGTGAAAGATGATGCCAGGTGTAATGAAGGATCGAAAGATTCTATGACTTCAGAGATTGATGATGCATAAAAGAGGATAATAGGGGCTAAGGCTTCGAATCTTGGAAGATAGCGTATGATTTTTTATAATATTCTTATAATAATTTCATCATTTATACGTTTGCATAAAGGGGAGTGAAGTAGGTGGAATCTAAGAATTCTCGAGCATTTAGTCTATTGAGCACACCGTGAAAATTCATCGGTAAAGCGTTGACGTAAAGAGCACATAAGGCAACATTGGACAGAACCTACAGAATGAAATGTTGTTTTATGCCTCATAGAGAATCCTGCTATTCAGCAAGTACTTGAAAAGGTTCGGACGCACGGATCGAAGTTCATTGCTTATTTTATTGACTTGGATATCAAAAGGTAACTAAAGAAAATCATGGAAGGTTTTTAGAGAATATGGAGTGAATGAGTATTAATGAAAAAGTGAAAAAGCGAATTAGTGAAAAAAAGTAGTACAATACTGCAAATGTAAGGGTGAATGAAATTCTGAGCAACTGGTTTGAAATGAAGCATGAGTGAAAGAAGGATGTTGTTTGGTTGCAGTGAGTGCATCGAAAGATGGATTTGGTTGAAGTTGATTTAATGATTGGAAACTTAGAAATGTATATGAAGATAGTTTTGGTGAGGTGACAGAATGATGCTGATGGTAAATATGTTATAGCAAATGTAGTTATCTTTGCTTGATATGAAAATAATGAGTGCATAGTAACCATAAACGGAAATCATACAATTAAATTATAAAATATAAAAAATATATTGAGAGAATGCTCGCAAACTATGGTGAGACTACGTCAACAGAAAGGTTGCTTGTCAGTACATGGACTATGTATATTAAAATAATGAATTCTATCTAACGCAGCAAAAATGTCATTGCATGAAAGAGTACTCCTACCAAAGTTATTCTATGATTGAATTATCATACCTTTGTCAAGATAAGCATAAATGCCAGCTAAACAAAGTTTATATGGATTACTTGAGAAATATTTGCGGTAAAATTAGAAAATATAGGGTGAGGAAGGAATTGGCTATTAAGAATGCGGATTGGATGCAATATTAGTAGAATGTACGAAAAACGAGAAATATTTAGGCCATGTTGAATGAATAGTTGTGACAATAATCACCAAAAGGATGCACTTACTTGGGAAGAGTAAATGGTTTGAAACGAAGCCATCAGCCGAGAAAGTCATGAGTGAATGCCTTTGAAGAGACTAAGAACGAGGAATACCACAAGTCTCACAAAAAGAAGAGTATGTATGAAATAATGTATGAATGTGTTGCAGGCGATAGAATAAATTAAGGAGAGAAATTTTCCTTTCGTCATCTAAAATCCACCTTCTCTTGACAGTGTCACACCCAAAAGGGAACGATGTGTTTGTATGTTTTCGTCAAATATGTCAACATTTATTTTCTTCGGTTGATGAGAAAAAATTAACTTTTTAATTTTCCTAATTATTTTTTTAAATTATTTCCCTTATTCTTCAAATTTAACTATCTCTGAATTGCTTTGGAATTTCCCAAAGAACCCATAGGGTAACGCATCTAAAGTATCTGGTTTCACTTACATGAGCGGATTCGTAAAATATCATTTTTCGGGTAGTGGACAGGTTTACCACTTGTTTAAAGAGGGTCCCTAAAGCGGCAATAATATATTTTTAGATATGCATGCAATTGAACATTTAGCTGTAGCTTATCATTGTTGGCTATAAGGTAAAAAGCAGCCATTAAAAAGAGGTTTGATGTGATGTACCAGGATAGATTTACCACACACTAAACCCAGAGTCGCTTAACGAAAGGGGGAGATTGATGCTCCTCATAGCGGCCGCAACTTTTGGATTTATCCAGAAAGAAGATAATCTTGGACACAGCTTGGATTTTACTGATTGTTTTCGGAATGCATATTCATTTCAATCAAGGGCGGCCAAGTTATTCGCATTTCCGAACGGTGTGAGTATGAGTAACTATAGAAGTATTATTTATGCTTCAAGATAACAAACTCCTACCTTTGCTGGGAGGGATCAAGATTTTTTTCAAATTCAGCATTCCAAATTGCAACTTATGTCGTTAGTCTATAAATAATTACGATAATAATTTTTTATTAACTGCTATACATCTCTTTTTATTGTTTTAATTAAGCATAAGATTGTCCTATTCGTGAACTGGATGAGGGAGAAAGTCATGAAATATTGACAAATCAAGAATTCGTCTAATCACTAATATGCCAATATTATTCCTTAGGCGTGATTTTCAAGTACATCATACGTACGTTCAAGGATTCCTGGGGGAATTTTTAGACGAGAAAAATCATTACACTCATTCGCATGTTATTTCTAGTTCGAAGACTGTGTCTAAGCATTCTATTTTGCCGAAAAGAAAAACCTTAATAGCTTGGGGGAGGCATTTGTGCGGACCTCTGCGGGAGCAACTCACATTAATCCGTTCCTGCCCTCACTCTCAAAACTAGGATTTATGATGCCGGCTTGGTCTTTTCCATCTTAGCTGACAAGTGTGAACAGAGCCTCAGATTTACGCCTGAGGTTAAAATTGTGTCAGCATCCCGAGAAACATCTGAGGGGTTATTACCTAACTTTGACCACAAGCTAATAGAAAATTTCACATGCTATCAAAAAAGTACTATTTTTCACTTTATTCATGACAGCCAACAGGCGCAGTTGCTGTTTTGGCTGTAATATCTTCACACCTTCCGAGACACTTCTGGCTCGACGAGAAAAAGGTTAGCCACTGGCCACACTGGGATTCCCACAACAAATGATTTGCTTCCGGGAATCGGAACCTTGGGGAATTTCCAGATAAGCAACATGTCTTCATTAAAGGGTAGTTTACGAATGAAAAATATTGCTTGGATCATATTAAATTGAAAAAAGGGGGCGGGGAGCACTCAATAGTAAAAAGCAAGTGTTACCGGTACGTTTGTTCGGTCGCATTGCAACAAAAAGAGAAATCATTTTCCAAAAGGGAGGTTCGCAAAGGGTAATGTAGCTCAGGGACCGTCTTTTTTCAGGAGACCTTTCTACTTCCAAGTACATGTCAAGGGGTGATTTTAATGGTTAATGAGAACAATTAATATGCAATTAATTAAATTTGTCTCCTATAAATTCAACACCCACCACATGGGAGAAGAGATTTTAAGGGTAATTCAGTACTCACAACTCCTAGGGGGAGGAGGATAATTACCTACCACTTCCAGTGGTCCACCCACCCCATGAACCCGTCCATGGTTCCTTGGGAACCCACAATCACCTCCACCGTACGCCAAAATCCATCATGTTATTCAGACATTTAAATCACTTGCCAAAACCCATTAAGTACAACGGTCTTTCGCGTAAGCGGCGGAGCGGTTCTGTTAATAAATACAACTCCTCCAAAATCCCTAACGACCGTGGTGCGCTGGACCAGTGGGAGGAGATTAGGAGGAAAGTGGGTGGGTGTGGGGAGGGCGATAGGGGGGGTGTGGTTTTTCTTCCCCTCCCGCCCCCCTCCCTCTCCATCCCAATCTCCTCCTCCGGCCGACGACTCACGGTGAGATCGTTTCCCTCGCGATACGAACTTCTGGGAAGTGTGGATGTGCCTACTGCTCACCGCTAATTGACGTCACGCTCGGTCTGAAAGAAGAAGGCGTGTCGTCGGCCGTGAGAGAGTGAGCCCCTGTCTCTCCCTCCCATTTTGGAATTAATCCAGGGTAGGGCGAGGAGCAGTCGAGGGGCGGGTGCACCTTTTTCTTCCATGCCGAAGCCTTCTACCTTTTTTCCCTCCGATTCTCCCCTTCTAGTACTCGATCTCCGCCCCGACCGCCCCCACCCCCTCCGGCCAGACCCACAGCAAAAGCGTCGGTGAGTCACCGAGGAATAAGACGCTCGCCTCGGGGCAGCTGCTTGTCTCCGGATACCCTTACTCCCCCCCTACAACTACTCGCCCCTTTCCCCAGTCCACCTCTTTCCCTTCTTTCACCACCCCCTTACCTCAATGTTTTTCTATGGGTGCATTAAGGAAGGGGTTAAGGTCCAGTCTCCCTGACCTCAACGCGGATGCGGCGATTGGTGATTGAAAGGAAATTTTAAATATCCCTAATCCACCCACTTTGGAAGCAGGAAAGATATTACCTAGGATAGCTTCACGTAAACAACCCTCTTCTAACCGCCAGCAGGGCTTAGGTAGAAGAGTGGACCAAAATTTCAATCTCACTCTAAATAAAAGACAAAAACCTATCCGTGCATCCACATTATTTAATTCTGAGGGCCACGCTATTAATGGATAGCTTACTTTGGGAGACAATGGAAACACGTAAACTACTTACACGACTTAGGCTTTTGAATGAGTATAGATAATTAGATTTTTTATTCTGACTAAGAAGGAATAATTCCTGCGCTACTAAAATTAATAGGCAAGACTAGATCGGGGAGCTACGGTGAAATGTCTGTCAAACGGATTGACAAGGAAACATTTTACTCTCGTACGATTCATTACCAAAACAGTTGGAAACAACGCACCACAAAAAAAACTTCCCGGATGCCATTTAACACCAATTGGTAGAGCGAATGGTGGCCTAACAAATCCTGCTCCACGCTCTCGCGGTAGTCCTCAGGGTATAGAGTACCAAGGGTTTCGGGGTAAAATATATACCATCCAGAACTGGCACTCGACCGTCAGAAATTGAAAACATTCAGGGTAGGGTCGAAGGGGATTCAAACAGTTTCTTTCTCTGCGCCACCATCAGTTTTCAGTTTTATTAGCCTGAGAAAATGGCATATCTTCCATCGCATTTCAATGAGAGTGGACCGTAAGACGTTTTCAGCGAGGTTGAACATCAATTCCTGAGGCTTTTTTCCATTAAAAATCTGATACAACGAAAATACTTCAATCACTAAGTGATACAGTACATTATTATTGCTATGCATAATTTTATACTAATTTTTTACTATCAGTGGGAATTGCCAAGTACGTTTTCTTTCAGTACCTAATACTTTAATTTATCAGTGGTCGCATTGCCCATTGCAATACGAACGAATTTGGAAGGAAGGAAAGTTGGAACTCCATGCCCTATTTAATTAGGTCCATGACTCTGATATCATGTTGAAACGCATTTCTTTCCAAACATTAAATAAAAGGTAAGACATCTTTTATCCTAGTCTGAACCCTGAAGAACATTTTTTTGGTAAAGTTAATGAGAGAGAGAGAAATTTTACCGCTGCAGTTGAAGTTCAACTTCGAAGGGGATTTAATTGATGTAAGTTATCGGCACCATAGAGTTTCATTTAGGTAATGGATATCGATTTTATAGTTTTAGTTATATCACTTCATTTTTATCATTTTAATTTCACCACACACAAGTTAGCCAGCAATGGTTTCACCGATTGAATATATAAACTGAAATAGTTTACCAATTACTTTCGATTGCATTGTTTGTGTTCTTGTCGAGATGGAGCATTTGTTTTGAACACCAGGATAAGTTAAAATATTCGGTATTCATCAAAAAAGGGGGAAATCCACTTACATCCAACTAATTTCATTCACCTCATCATTAATTGCTCAATCATCATAACTAAAAATCAGTAAAGCAAATCATTCTCCGTTAAGTCCTTATAACATCATATACGTGCTTAGTATGCAAATCTTGGTCTGTATTACCATTTCAATAGTTAACATTTATAAAATCTGACGAAAATTTACACTAGTTGGCTAAGGTACTGGGAGATCGGGTGGCTCTTCTAGAAATGATTCACATAACACAGCAACAGAGTTAACGCATGTCATTTCACTGAATTAGACACTGTTTGCCTAAATGGATGACCAGTAGCAGAGAATCGAAAAAAATCATGTTTGTCAGTTCCATAGTTTGACTGTGTCTAATCAAATGAAGTAATGTCACCATATTTTCGAATTTATTTTTACTGATGCTTTGAAAATAATATATAAGGTATTTTATGTAGGGTTGAGTGCGTCTCAGAAGTGTAGCCTCGGGATTAATCAGAGAACTACCATTCACCAGAATAACGAGGGCAGCTAATAATGATAACGTAAGAAAAATAATTGAATGAATATCTTGATAAGTAACACCCCAGTGGAAGCAACTGATAAATGGCGTCTGAAGCGCAACTGAAGCCAAAAATAAACCTAAAGAAAAATAGGAAACTACTTGCCATTTATTATATCCAGACGTGGCCTACCCCGAAGCTCGCGCTAAACTAGAAAATAATAGACTGCCTTTAAATAGCTATATATTGGTACACAGGGTCGCACCCAAAAGTGGTAGGACTGATTTTTTACAAGAATTTTATTGACGATATACTTACATCGACTTAATAATCTTCAAAGTATGCTCCTTGAGCTGCTACACACTTAGTATAACGTTGCTCCCATTCCCCGTACGCCCGCTGGAAATTTTCTTTGGGGATGCCGTTGATGACCCTCGTCGAAGCCTCTTGAACGGCCTTTATCGAGTCAAAACGTCGTCCCTTGAGCTGTCTTTTCATCAGGGTGTAGAAGAAGAAGTCCGGTGGTGCCAGAATAGGGCGGGTGCGGCAACGTGGCAACGCCGTATTTGGCCAGGAGCTGTCTGACGACGAGCGCGCCATGGCAGAATTTTCGGCACCATCTTGGCGCACACCTTGCGCATGGCCAAATCCTGTGAAATAATGGGTTGGACGTTGGATGCAGACAGGCCCAACTGGTCTGCAATTTCTTCACTGGTTAAGCGTCGGTCTGTGTTCAGCAGTGTCCTCACTCTGTCCACATTCGTGTCGGTTCTTGCCGTCGATGGCCGTCCAGAGCGATGGTCGTCTTCAACGAGCTCCCTACCCTCTTTAAACAACTTGTGCCACTCAAATACTGTGGAACGGCTTAAGGCAGTGTCCCCATAAATCTGCTTGATCATATCGAGGGTCTCAGTTGCCGTCTTCCCGAGTTTCGCACAACACTTCACGGAATAACGTTGCTCTAAATTCAGATTCATTTTGTTTTTCGACGCGGACAAAAAACTTGCTTCACTAAAACCGGTGTCCTCACTCAACGACAGCCCGAGGGCGACTGAGGTTGGTGTCGGTCTGTTGCTAAGAGCCCCCTTCACCTTACCCTGCCAGGCAGACCCCCCTCCACCGCTCCGTTCGCGCCAGAGAAAATCAGGACTACCACTTTTGGGTGCGACCCTGTATTAACAATACCGTAACGGTGTTGGATTAAATTAAAATTTTCTACCCAACAATTTCTTGCAAAGAGAGGTACTGGGCTCTCTAAAAACTGATGCGATTGGAAAAATCATGGCTAATTAACGCGGATTTAGAAAAACATACAATCTACCTGTAGGAAAATTGGATCTGAAAATTTTCATTAAATCCTAAATCAGCGTAAAGCAATACCCGAATCGATATTAGAATGCTAGATTTAAAAAAAAATCGAGATTTTTCCCTTCTTAGGAATTGTTACACAAATTAAAATTTGAGGGAGAAAAATATTAATTAATTGATTCGTTTACTTACTAAACATTAAATAGCGAACGAAGGCCAAAAGTAAAGAGTAAGGTTATGCATATTCAAATGCTATAAGTCATAGCGCTGTCCAGCAACCTGGCTTTTGCGGGACAAAGATAAGTGAAAATTGGAGGCTTTTGAGTGTTGAATGCAATAGATATTGTACACAAGATGGATTAATAGGAAGACAAACGGAATTTGAAGAGAAAAAATTATGAAACATTTTAATAAATACATAAAGTCACAAATTTACTCATGAAAAATATTTTAGGAAAAATATGAAATAGTTTGATGGGCGGAAGGTAGCATGCGGGATTGAGGAAGGGATAGCAGTGTCGGATAGCAGGTTGAGCTTGGCTGGAAGCAGTAAAAAACTATTGCTGTGCAGTTGATGTCCATCTAAAACCTACTCACACAGTATAATATCAATAATAATAAAATAGGAACATTTATAACGCAAGTAGTCCTTGATTTTTCATAAAATTATCGAAAAGGAAATGAAAGTTCCACAGCGGTATATTTTCCATGCTGTCTACATTTTACTTCAAATAGCAGCGTAAATAGCTGTAAGAACCACTAAATAATGGTAAAACTTCCTTCTAATAGACAGAACTTAGGCAAGTCGCCGTTTCAAAATATCACCAGACTTCAATATTTTAAAAGGCGGTAAATAGTGAACTCGATTTGTCTGTAAAATGCCAGAAATATAATAATAATACGAGTTTCTCCATGAAATCTCCTACCATAAAAAATTGAAAGCCTCTAAACCGATTCGATACACATAACAGTGTGTAAGTTATTTACAATAAAAGCATATATAAATATTTTGAAACGCATTCCAGAGGGAAAAAATCATTGTAAAAAACCCTATTTGAAAATATTGCATAAGAATTGGATTAGATTCGAAAGGTAAGCAACAGTAATGAAATGAAATAATCTTGAATAAATATGAATACATAGCAGCCAAGCCAATAGTTACTATGCATGATAAATGCATGTCATTAGAAGAATATATAAAAAACTAAAGGCAGGTTTTATTGAATCCCTGCTTCTTCTTCATGCCGTTTCTACAATACTCGCTAAGTATAGTAGTTGCTGTATATAAATAAACAGCATGAATGATACTATGGGGAAAATAGAAGACAAAAGTAAAATATTGGAAAAACCATAGTTATATTCTTGTACAAAATAATATATTCCGCGTTGAATTTAACGCTTAATGAACATATCCTAACCAAAACGAAAACTTCAGTCAGATAACTAGATTCTGCCAAACTATCGGCAATGCAACAATTTCAGAGTGTAAAAATCATTTGCCTTGACCGGAATTAAAACCCGGATCACTCGATGTCCTGACGAGAGCTTTAGCCAGTTAAGCTATCGAGCCGTCCTCTGACACTCTGAAATTTTGGGGACTTTTAAAGGAACAAGATGTTGGACATCGAGGGATCCGAGTTTGAATCCCGGTCAAGGCGAATGATTTTTACCCTCTGAAATTGTTGCATTGAAATGCGAATTAGCGGATAACTCCGTTAAAAGTTACTGTCGCGGCATCTCCCGCAGTTTCTTGGAATTAATCTATCAGCACTCAAATATCTTCCAATGCGGGTAAATTCATGAAAAAACTAGTACATTTACTCGAGTCTCACACTATAGTAATTAAGAGAAATATTCAATTGGACAAATTTATAGTTGTAAATATCCCAGAGATTGAGGTGAAGTGGTTGAAAAGCAAACGGCCGACCTAAATCTGGTTTCCACCGAAGTGGCTATAATTAGACCGCCTTGGCTTGCTTCGGCGAGGATTGATGAGGGAATGGGGGGGAGAAGGGCTATTATCGGGAGGAAGATGATTTCGAGATGGATTTCATCGAAGTGGAAAAGACTGCCAGAAAGTAGATGGGATCTTCTGGCGTCGCTATAAAAGTGCCCGCAATCGATTCCCATTATTGCGACATAACTCTGTAATGCATCAATCTACGCTGGTATCTACTCTTAATGAATATTTTTGGACCTCTCGAGAGTGATTGAACCTTAAACAGCATGAATGCAAAGTGTTTAAAAGTTCGAAAACACACTGCCTCTACCACAGTGTCATCGTGGATGATGCAATGCATCTTTTGTGACTACTAATTCTATTACTGTACTAAGTGTAAAATATCGCATATTATCATCGAAGCTGAATGATTTTATTACACGTTATGAGGTTGGCCGGAGTGAGTCAGTATCTATAGGTTCGTGATGGCTATGTCAAGAGACTCGGCTCGAATACCGATGGTGAGATGGCTTTTCGGAGTTATACCCAGCCTCATTCGGATCGCGCGCAAAGAACATTTTAAGAGCTCGTGAATGACATGGTAGCAAATCATGGGACGACTCCATTGAGTGAGAGCTGAAGCATTTATGGCGTTGGGCTGCTTCTGTTTGCGCATTTTCACAATATTTGTGGTGAATTAGACTTTTATTGATATTATAATGGTAGTTTACCGCTTAAGGTAAGTTTTGAATAGGCAGACTAATCACCCTTGTATTTCTAAGCCTCACCGAACAAGACACCCTAACGTGGAACCCTGCTTCAAAATAGACCCTTCTTCAATTCCGCATGCTTTCATTTCCCTTCATTTCACCTTATATGTGTATTGTTTACCTCCCTAAACCTCGCTTGCCTACCTTGCTTTTTCACCTTTATTATCACTAATCAAAACTCTGTGCATTCCTTTTTTTTGCCTCCTTTGGATTTCCTCTGGCAACTAACATCCTCCCGTGCCATTTCTCATTCTACCTTGTTTGATTTCCTTATAGATCAGTGTCAACACACAACTTTAATTAATGAAGGTACGAGTAAATGCCCCATTCTCATTTTTTACTCTTAAAAAAAGCAATTCTTTTCGTAATTGGCAATTTTTGTAGCTTGGAAATTGCCATTTGTAAGTGGTATTCACTGTATACATGTACACTCAAGGTAAAAATGGGTCATGATTAATATATAAATTGGGAAAAATAATAAATTTCCTTTTCAATTTACACGCTTCCAATCGCACAGTTATCTCAATTACCATATGAACTGTTTTGCGATGAAGTTAATCACTGCTGAAAACCAAAGAAAGGCCATGCTGCATGTGACTATTTCATGAATGTATCGCTACTTCAATTTCTATTTCACAGATGTAAACATTAATTCATTTAGTCATTAGTCTTTCAATCAAGAGAACTACTGACTGTGGCCATCATCGAATGACTTCAATGGGAACACATAAAAGTACTTCCAGATAGTTGACTGCCATATTATCCCATTCTAAATATGTTCTTACAAGATAAAGATGAAGATCAAATAACGAATGACGAGGATCTAAAAAGAATGGATTGAGAAGGAAGCCCATAGGAAATCTCAAGAGAAGTGAACCTCTAATATCGGACACATTTTGAAACCACAGGGCTTGATGAAGACAGTTTTCGAGGTGAATGGAAACGGGAAAAAATAGGAAAGAGGATGCCAGATGGGATTCAGGAAAAAAATGATGAAAGCGTCCAAGAGAAAAAACGTAAAGAATAAAAAGGTTATCCGTAAGAAGAAGAGAGCTGTTTCAAGACAATCTCAGGTTTGATGACCGATGATGGTCAATTATATTTCTATTTTGATTATTTCCTTATCTTATACTATTTATTTACCGGGGTTTATTACATCATACTGTTCGTCTCATTTCAATCAAAATTAAAACCTTCCGTTTCAATTGACAGAAAGCTCGACAAAAAACCCACACATGGTAAAAAAATATCGAGAGTACCTTTTGGAGAATCGCTATTCCCCCGTGAGGGGATCAGTTTCCTGACAAAAGCTAGCAGCATTCCCCTTCGAACTTTTACCGTCATTTCATTTTACTGGAGGCCTGGAAAACCCCCTCCCGTTCTATTCCTAACGCACGGTTCCCTTCACTTTTCCTTTTGTATTTCACACCGCGCATTTGCCTTATTCCATCCAGTAAAAAGTACATGCGGTTCTATAAGTACATCTGGTTCTATTTTAACGTAAAATATACCAAAATAAACTGAATCGGAGGAACCAAAACAAACCTTATAAAACCATCATGTTTTTCCAGGCGATTTTAGGAATAGGAGGGAGATAAACTTACGCCCCGAGAGAGACAGCCTTTAACAGCTTTCATTCCACCTTTGGTAGAGGGTGAGTTGCGGGTTGAATGGGGGGGGGGAGCGGCGGAGAAAGAAATCAATCGGCAATGCAGAAATAGAACTGATTCCAGGATTATAATCGAAATGAAAAATGATAATATGAAGAATGAATAGAGCTCATATACCTAGATTTATTAAAATTCGAAATATAATTTTTTAATACTTGTTATTAAAAACCTAATTTATTAAATTTAATTAATGTTTATTTCATATTTATAAATCTTCAATTCATATAAATATATCTAGTATAGAATCCCTAACTTCAAAACTATACTTATCTTCGGAATATTTAAATCAATTATTAATCCATTTAAATTGCTAAAAAGATGTTAATTAAGTATCCAGTTTTATATTAATGAATGCTCAGGACTTTAACTCATCAATCGAGAATTTTGTGGCTTAAGAAAGCGTCCAGGTGAAATTATGAAAACAGTACTAATTATTCACTTAAGGACAAATACTATGCCTAATGAACATCACAGTTTATCGACCCGAATGCTAGTATGAATAGGAGAGGGATTTAACTTGCGGCGAACTAAGCCCGAAATACATTGTCAGGGTAGTGGAGAGCACTTCCTTACCTTGTTTCCCCATTTAGGTTAGAACAAAGTTATTTCGAGATACCTGAACATAACTCTCAATTAGTTTTTATGGTCTTGTAAAAAGGTATTCGAACTCGGGACTGCCCATTCAGGAGTATTGAGCTACACCGCCGTCGTGGCCTCAGAAAATAACTTACGAAATGCTTATATTTTCAGACGTAAAGAGTGCAAACACTTTTTAGGAAGCCAAAGAAATGTTTACTTGATTTTTTTTATTACACGTAATAGAAGCCATTTTAGAGTATAAGTGTAATTGGGATACTTCTCATATTTCTATCAATATGCTAAGTATATGAAGGGTTGGGGTGAAAATTTATAACTTCGTGCATTTAATATAATGAAATAAATTAATAATAATTATGAAAAGTTTAGAAAATCTAAGTACATGAAAGCCACTTGTTTTTTTAGATAGTAGATTTACATAGACTGTGCCAAAAATAACTTCAATGATTTTTTTCACTAATGCAGGCGGCTGAAGTTGGGTGACATGTGGTGGGAAAGGTAATGGGAGATCTTGGGAAAGCAACGTGACTCACGTCTGTTAACTTTGGGGCATCAACAGCGTGCGGATTGCTGCTAGACTGGACCCCTTTTCGACGATCACGTCACAAAGTCACGATGCCGCTTTTCATGGAGTAATGTTATGTGATAACATTGTGCATTAAGCTTGGAAAATTGGGTATGGAGGCCATGAACATGATAAAAGATTCTTATGGAGATGGAAAAATTTTCCAAAGGAGGATTTTCTGCTTGCACAGGATGTTCTGGGAGGGTAACCAGGATGCCGACGATGAGGAATGCCCTGAATATCCATCAAAAACAAAGTGTGATGAAATTGTGCAAAAAGTGAGACACATTCTCAATTCTGATTGACCCCCAAGTGTTAGGATGTCAGCATAAGTAAAACATTTCTGAAAGCCACAGGGCATTGCATTCTTACAGAGTATTTAGCCATGAAGAAGGTGTGCCATGATGATCCCCGAGGTACTGTCAGAACACTGCTTGTGTGACAATCTTGCCTCAGACCTCTTGAACCATGGTGAAAGTGACCCGAATTTTTATAATAGGTGGTTACTGGGGACGTGACATGGTTCATTGAGAAAGATCCAAGTGTAACCCCTTTGAATACCATTTCGGACCCCTGGACTATGTCAAAGAGGCCACGACGAGGTACCTGAACGAGGGTTCTGTTGACAATGGGTGGAGACACTGGCATTGGTGTGTCGATACATAAGGATGCTCTTATGAAGAATTTTAGCAAATTGTACTTTGATCTGCAAACATTTTTTCCACAGATTTATTCTACTTATTTTTGGGACATTTTTAATATGCTTTTTAAATATCTATTTCATTCTTTGTAAAACGGATTGTCGCTTGTTTTTAATCTGAGCTAACTACAAAAACTAGCTTAAGCCACTTCATTACCAACTGTATGAGAGCATTTAACTCTCCATTAGTGCATTTATGGGTTATCTAGTTGGGACGTGTGGACCCCAATGTGACATACTCAGTGGCCTTAAAGTGACTATGGGATTAGCATGCATATACATTGAAATCATTCCATTGCTCTTATTTCCAATCGAGTGAAAATTTTAATTAGGGCCTAAAAGGCTCCGAAACTACTCTTTGGTTCCTGGGAATTACTTCTAAGAATTGGACCGATGTATGATTATTATTATAAATATAAGTCGAAATTAACGATACTATCATTCCTTGTCCATTTTTCTTACAATTTATAGTACTATTTACCAGAAAACTCAAAAATCAGGTGTCGATAAATAAAAATTACCCAATACAAGCATAGAGTATTTCAAATAAATGATTCATTCGTATACAGGATAAAGATTATAAGCAACATCATCCCATTTTTCAACATAGTTACCTCATTAATTAAATGATATTATGATATTAACGACTATATGAAATTAAACTTTAAAAAAGCTAAAAATAGTTTAAATACGAGCCGTAGGACTATATTATATACCAACGGTAGTGAGCAACGATCATCACATCTACATGTACATGAGTTATATACTATTAGCGGGTTGAGTATGGAATTATGAATTAATAAGCTATCGTTCTTATTAGTTTATATTCCAATTAATATTAAGTTATATTAAAAAAATTATAAATTTCCACAATGGACTTATTAATCTCTTTCAATCGTTTTCTCGCGGGAGAGAAGACGAAGAGAAAAGGATGTTAGGCCACCACGGGACACCGCGAAGCACTTTTCCCTCCAAAGATCTTGATAGCCATTGGCTCGTACTTGGTCTTGTTTCGCAGTGGTAAATGCTGCCAAACATGTGTTCCAACGAACTCTGATGAAACATTACAAATTTTCTCCACTACAATACCCACAACCACCACCCCTTTCTCTCTCTCTCCCCTCCCTCACCGTCTAAATGGATTCTCTATTTTTAACAGAAATCTTCGTCCGACTCATTGACGAGGCATTTTTCACTCCATTCGAACCCAACGATGCCATTACGTTCCGAGCCTCGAGGGGGATGTTTTCTTTTCCCTCACGCAAGCGTCGACTGCAACGTGCATCCCTCCCGCAGGATGGTATTCCTTTCCAGTCAGTTGTTTCTAGTTGTTTCTCTTCTCGGTCGAATCCCGTGCTAGAAGGGATTGAGCTTAGGTCAGCAGCACTTCATTAAGTAGAATGTGGGCCTCCACGAGAAAACATTGCTATTATACACCTTCCGCCCCCATTAAAGCTTCTCCCAGTCAGAAGGCTCTCACTCCTTGCAATCCATTCTGAGATCATCGCCTCCAAACATTTCTTCACCGGACCCGTAAGGTATTCTTTGAAGAAGGAATGGATGGTGGAGCAATAGAGTCGCTGGAGAACGTTCACTTTCGTAATACCACGTGGAGTAGTGGTAAATCATATAGCAACACGATATTAATCACCAAAGTAGATCACCAGCAAGAAACAATAAAAAAATTCCATGAACGATGAATTTCTTGTATTATATGAAACACAAACGGAATTTATTTGGACGTAACACTCAGAATGAAAATACATCTAGCATGAATCAGATTAAATCAAAAAGTAAAAAAAAGCAAAAAGTAAAGTATTTCAAAATGATTGATCGACTCTTCCTCGCTAAGTAAATCGTGCATCTAACAATTTTATCTGTTTTTCATAAATGTTAACATCAGTGAACGAACTTTATTTTCTTAAAGCTCATGAAAATTAAGTTAATTTTCAGTCAATTATCAGCAAATTTGTAATGAAGAAAATGTGTGTATAACTGCTCTAAATAGAAAAATGATATTGTGGCGTAATTTTGCGGTATACCACCTTATCCCGGGGGTAACTGTCCCTAAATAAAATAATTCTATTCCATTCCATCGAATTGATATATTATAATATCGATGAAAGGTTTTTGTGTGCTATTAGGAACTGAATGATTGAAAACTATTTTTAAATGCCGGTTCTAGGAAGCTTAGACTTCGGTATTTGTTCAGATTTCCATGCATTTGACGATGAAACCCGTCCATCTCGGTTTTCTAAATTTAGGAGTAAACCATTTAATGTGATTGAATCTAAGAACGAAGGATATGTCTGAGATTCGAGAGAATTGCAGGAAATCCTGGAAATGATGGTAAATTTTGAAATATAATCAATATCAACTGACGATAAATATTACTCACAATGAATGAACTAATTAAAGGCAACTTAAACATGTTCTAATATAAATATCACAGTTTCAGACGCAACACAGTGGAAATTCTTCATGATGAAAGAAGACACTTAGTTTTTCCGCAAGAAATAATTTGATTACTCCACTATATTAGTATTTAGAATACTTTTATTACATTAATTTAAAAAAATGGTCTAATGTATTGTGAAAGCAAAGTGAAATCAAAATTTTAACCAGTAAAATATATTGCATGAAAAGGTTACGTGAAATGCTATGAAAACAATTGAAGCAGTGTCTGACGTCTAATAGTATTAAGCAAAGAGTAATTCAAAATATCGCGCGGAAATTAGCATAAAAAGGCGAATTAACAGATAAGTTAAAATGAATTGTAACCAGTGGTGACGCGGGAGGATGCGATACGATACTCGTTTTAGTTGCTGCACCGAAATGGCTCAAAATGTACTCATCGCATCATAGTGCGTTTAATTACCTAGAATAGTTCAACCATTGAGGGTGTTCCAATTAAAAACCGTGGCATTAAACTAGTAAGAGTGCAATAACTTTATTCCCACCACAGCATAGCTTTGATAAATTAGCTTAGGAATATGAATAAGGAACATATGCAGGATAATGAAGAGATTAGCGAATGTCAGTGGATTGTTGTTAGTAGTACGCGGGGTATATAAAAATCTTTGCCTTTGGCAACAAATATGAATAAGGAACATAGGCAGGATAATGAAGAGATTAGCGAATGTCAGTGGATTGTTGTTAGTAGTACGCGGGGTATATAAAAATCTTTGCCTTTGGCAACAATAATGCCATAATACTACTGTATTTATGGGTACTATACATACATGATCGCCTACTGGAGAACTTTTGTAATAATAAAAGGCATATGTGCTCGTAATAGGGAGGAATGACCATTCATTCCTCTCTAAATCAGTAATGAAGGCTATGGGTTGGATGCACTGGTTATACAAAAGTACGAAAGAAAAGGGTAATGCTGGTTTACACATTCTAAGAAAACAGATGAGTGTTGGATCAATATACATACATATCAGAGAAGAGGAATTATTTTTAGAGGAAGGGGTGGACCAAGAAAGTCAACGGTGAAGTTGTTGGAAGGGACTTAGTCCCAAGAGTCCCAAAAACCAAAGACCATCCATGAAACAGTATAGGATTTGCAAGGCGAAATAATAGTGCAAGGACTTATCAGTATCGCAGAGCATACGAAAAGGGAGTCAGCCTCCAGAGAAGACATAGAGTTAGGCTTCTCTGACTTAAAAGGGGACGGTACGGGGAGAAATAAAAAAATGCCGACCAAAATTTGAAATTATGTTCCTTTTTGCGTCTGAAATTTGAAACTTCGAGCGCTCGCTCTTTAATGATAGGGGAATGTGGTAATATGCGCCCTGCATATTAAAAATATGTAGAGTCCGAAATTCCCTCGACATTTGCAACAATACTCGTAGACCGCCTTTAATTTTCTCTACAAAAATATTTTAAGACGCGCTTACACAGTTCACGCTGAACGAAATATGTAGAATTAGCGACATTATTATCTTATTAATTGGCCCTATTCCTTCATTTTTTTTCATTACAACGATTTCAATACTTTGTGTGACTAGTTTCGTTACCATCTCCAACGCGCGATTTACGTGAGCTTGTTTCCAAATGCTTTTACAACGTTAATCTGAAGACAAAAGTTTCGATTGCATGCGACGTCGAAAATAAGGTCAATTTTTCCATCCTACAGTCGAGCCTGGCTCGGCACGCCGGCGAATGCGAATACGGTGACGCGCAGTTTAAGTACTTTGACCCGCACGCTTCGAAACTTTAATTTTTATTTGACGATGCACTATTATTCAAAATATAACACGAGTTTGTTCAAGGATATGAATGCAAATAAAAGTATTTTTAAAGGCGACGGAAATCACTTCGAGTTAGAAAAAGTATGCATTAAAAGTTTTGCATAGTATTTATGATTTCCTTCCAAGTCAGGATATAAAAATTCCAGTGGTTGGACAGATGAACGTGTCTCAGTAAACGCAAAGATTCAACAATGCAAATTCTCTAAGTTGGTATATTCTGAAATTTATATTCTCTCTTTTTAATTTTTTCCTGTGGACCTAAATATCACATACTAAATGCTTTACGCTCAAACTTAATCAGCGATAGCACCTGGAAATGATTTCCCGTTTTCTTCATCTGTTATGATTATAGATCCATTGTTTTCCTGGCTGCAGCCTGTGTACTACAAAGCTTGGAATCAACGATATCGCCCAATGCCTATGATTTAGTCAGTACCATAAAACAATATTGCATCCATCAAGGCTCAGATATTAAAAGTCCGCAAATTAAATATACAAAGGAAAGTAGGAAGTATGCGGAATTTATGAATTCTTTCCTGTGTCTTTGTTAGGCGAGTATTAGAAATATAGAGGTAGTCTCTGGCCAACTAAAACCCAACTTAAACGATAACTACTTTGAAAAAAAGCAATTATCGGCAGAAGTATTCATTACATTTGTCGTTATAATTGGTAAAAAAACAATTTTACATAGAAAGTTTATACCAAAATAATTTTTTGGCTAAAGGATATCACTTTAATCCTAGGTACGGCCTTCGCCTTCAAGTTTTAATTTTCTAGCTATATTCTTAAGTGAATGGGCACCAAGGATTTTAGAAATATCGGCAAACTGATCCCTGATGGAACCTTCAGACATGCACCTACGGGTATGGGTCACTTCCACCCTCAGATCCCTTTGGGAGAGTTTTATGACGCGTAGTTAGTGCGTGTGTCTGGACACGAGCAAAAGAAAATGTCAGAGACTCAAAGTGAAAAAAGGAAACCATCACTCAACCCTTTTTAACACGTGACATCTAAGCTGAGTAGTCATGCGAATAAAGGTCACTGAGGCTCAAAGTAAGAGTTTTGATGAAAAAACTGAAGCAAGGTCAAAGAAATGTAAAGGAAAGAAGTGCTTTGAAAGTAAAGCGCTGGTAGGCAGGAATGGAATAAGGAGGTTGCCTCAAACCAAACTGATTTTTTAAAAAAATCACTGAGATGTCTCAAAGTTAACCGAGTTATAAATCTTAATCAGAAAAACTCTTGCAAGTTTCATCATAGTTTTATAGTGCAATGAAGGCGCCATAAAAGTGTCGCTGAGTACCAAAACGCAACACACTATATTTGTCTCAATCAATTAAAAATATTAGAGGAGAAACTCAAAATTAGTAACACTAAAGGGACGTATAAAAATCACGGAGATCGTAAATCAAATGGAAAGATATTTTTTGTGCTTGTACGTGTAGTATGAATGTGGAGTGCCATGGCAACAGTAAACGCACATGTGAGAATTAACCATACTGGCTTCTCCACCACATTTCCTCTTGTTGCATATTCAGTAACTTAGGATATTCCGCAGGCCTCTTTACTACATTTTTTAATTTACTTTACTTAATATATTAAAACGAGACATATCTTTTCGAAAGGTTCAGAACAAACGATTTTAACGATGACACTAAAGGAATTGTAATAGTCCCATACCACTTAGGTACATCAGATCACAAAGATAAAATAAGGGTGATAGATTCCAGTACAGATAGATACAAATATTCATTCTTTCCCCGAACAATCAGAAATCATGATAGCAAGAAACCTGAGTCACTTTATAAATACCAAAATCATTTATTTTACAATTCAGAACCAAGTTAAACATTGCAAAGATATCAGGTATATTTGTAGGTGCATGTGTATGTTAGTTGGTAGTTTGAGTGTTTGCATGTGTGTGGGTTGTAAGGGTTTTTGAACGCAAGTGTATCATGTTTTGTTTGTGGACTGTATAAATTTGTGGCTTTTGCATGCCATTTTCTCAGTTACTGGTGGCGCCCTAACAACCCCCGCCACACGCCCTTGCGAAGGCTTGAGGGGTATCGAGTAGATGTATGTTTCTTCATTAATTAGATATTAATGTGTTTATCCAACAAAATATGACAAATATTATGCTACTGAAAATTCAAAAGTTGACTTTTTTCAATTATCCTTTTAAAGGTTCACCGGGTGAGATGTGGTTCTCCCGGGTTTTTCAAACTCTTCATTTACTGACTCATGGTTATTAAGTGAAAACACCAAGCGAAGTATCAAAGGACTCACCATCCACGCAGCGTATATTACGATACCGTTGAATATGGCTCATATCCAGGAAGATGGCAAGCTGGAAAAATGCTGAACAAAGTTGTAAATCCTTGTGGGTAGGAATAAATTGCCAAACATTTGTATGAGTGTAAATTAAATAGAAACAAAAGATTTTGATGAGTTGTTAGAGATGGGTGATTTGCTCATAAAATAAATGAAATATAGGTGACGATATATAAAACAATTCAAACACGCTAAGCTTTTTAAAAGAGAGAAGTCAGTATTATAAATGTCCTCAACTGATATATATTTAATTTATACTGAAATGTACAATTGTATTCGTATGTGCTACTCTTTTCTTCATTATATCGTTCTTTAGATCTTTTTACAATATTGGTATACGGAATTTCAACTTTTCATCGCCAAATATCGGATTGCTAATGTTGGACATTGAGTAAAACATTGGGTGACACAGCTTGTCATCATGGTAATGGTGAGGTTCATCGTTGCCCCAGTAGAGCATTGAAATAGTGCCAACTTCCAACAGCACTGAATGTTGAGATAGCGGGGGATTGTGGTTGAGCGCTGACCATGAGACTCAGTGCACCTGGCTTATTTCACGAAAGTAAACACAATAATTTTGAAAGGAATAGAAACAAAAAATAGAGTATTGAGTCGATGGCTAAAGCTGGATGTGGGAGCAAGCTTTATCAGGTTGAGAGGAATGAAATGAAGTTGCCTCACGGCCGCAATATTGTTTAAAGTTTTCAAAAAGTGCAGCTCTATGTGCTTGCTTGAACCAAAAACATAAGAAAATATAAAAAATTACATTATAATGCTTACGCACACCAAACTATTTCTAAGGAAAAAAGAAGAGCTTGAAATGTCAAGGAAGAAGTAGACATTAGCTGAAATGGTGCCTAACTATAATTTAACATTATAGTACTTGTACGTCCCAGGAAGACTGTAGAAGTCTGGTTCCAGGTGAAGGACAAATTATTTCTGAAGACTAATGATTTTTCTATTTTTGTGGTAATGGAGTGCGCGATGGCAATGCAATGACACTTGCTATCCCTGCAATAGGAACGGAGTCATCTGAAGTGAAAAGTACCTGGACCAACTTTATTACTCTGATTAGGAAATGGCCCCCATTTAATGTTTAGGAAACTCCTAAAATGTTATCATACTCACTGATGAAGTACATGGATTTTATATGTCTTCTGTTACATCTGAGGTAGTCACATCATCAATCAATTTCAAAATGCCAAACAAAAGACGCAAGTTGACCGGCGAAAGTAAGTAGATAATGTTTTTATAGGGCCAAGCAAAAGGCCATCATAGTGGCCAGGTGAGGTAAAATGCCCTTTCTAGAATAGTTTGTGCCAGCCCAAGTAAGATTCTGTAAGGAGACAACAATGCAGATATCTAAAAATTAACGCAAATGTGTTGATTATCGTTAAGTATGGATTCATGATTGATAATATTAATAAAAGAAAGATTGTGGGACTTCGGCAAGTGGATAATCTGACTTTAGGCAGCGCGTCTGTGAACTTCACGTACTTTCTCATTCAAAACTACTAATGGATTTTCCCCTAATTTATCTGATGTAGCCACAGCCATCTTGATTATAAATTAATTTTGAGATGGAAAATATGGTGGCATAATAAAATATCTAACTTCTAAGGCAAGAACTTAGTGTTTTATGAATACAGTGAAGTTGGGATGGATTAAATGTGAAATTTTGGGGATCTACAAAACGGATATACGCATTTTTGACCAAGAAACAAGGTTCTTTTTAAGCATAAAAACTTATTGAAATATCTTTGTCACTCCTATTACTTTCTAGTTTACTTTATTAAGCCTTCTCTGCACTCAATGCTATCTTTATAGTTTCACAGGCTACGGAAAATGAGTATTTGTGAAACAAGCAACAATGCTTGAAGAATTCTGCATGTCCGGGTTTTCACCGCGTTGTTGTTTGAAGCCGACAACAGTTTCGCCGAAGTTTCATCCGGCGTCTTCAGGTCGAAGATCTACGCAGCCATATAATCTACGCAGCCAAGCAACAATGCTTCCTCTATTGAGAAATATCTACTTTCTGGTGGAAAAAACCTTCAATTGAAAGTAAAATACATTATCATCCACACTTATTCAGTTAATATGCCTTCATAGTTGAAATGAACGTGTACTAAAAGTTTACCATTTCCATATAGTATTTAAGTGTATGTAAACCATATTTTTCCTTCTGCTTATTTAATTGGATTATTATACATTTTTACCCAAATCAAATGTGAGTTCAGGTGAGTTCTTTGCTCATGACTGGTTTCGGGGTGAGGAAAATGGGCAATATATAAACTATACGTACGAATTCTCGCATTTCTTCCTGTAAAGGTGTAGGGCAAAGAGTTTGCACGTGCATAATAACGTAAACATTCAGGAGTCCTTTATTTATTAGACTACTTTCAAGATTTCTAAAAAATCCATTTTCAATAGATAACAACTCGTCTTTTCTCTCCCCCACCCCACACTCCCCTAAGATATTCTTTCCCCGTTGATAAGGCTAATTATGGCTACGGTACCGGAAATATCATGCATTTAAACTTCTAAATTTCATACTCAAAAATTCAAATTTTAAGGGAAGTCAAACATAGCTACACGAAATAATGTAAGGAAATGGTTGAATAGAGTAGGAAATAGTATACTTCCAGAGAGCTAAATTGAAGAAATAGTTTGTGAGTTATCTTCTGCCAAAAATAAACCTCGAACAGGAAGCGGGGCGGTGGCGAACCATGAAGGAGTTTAGCTTACACAGAACTAATTATTCACTGTCTACGTCATTGAATTGTCCGCTTAGTTCACCGGACTGAATAATCTATTTAGAACTGTTCACTACCTCGAAGCGCATCCAAAGCACTTCACTATAATCGTCATGTGAGCATGGCTACTGATCCACAAATATTCAGATGAATTATCTCTGTTCAGAGAGGGCACTACCTCAAGGATAAGATGAAAGAAATTTTCAAAGCTCCAAAAAGCCTATCCTGCACCTAGGTTTTTAAATAGTGGTCAAATGAGGGGCATACTACTATTGCTTCAGATGCATGGTGTCCTCCAATATGGAATGAGCGGTTGACCACAGCTGGAGAATTTCACCCCATTCACACTGTGTATAATTTAGAACACTTTATATTTTTGTGCGGAAAAAGTACAATTATAAAGATCGATTTGGTTGATTGTTCTGTAGTTTTTAAATGAAAATATTTTTTCACTGCACAAAAACCACAGGAGTAGTCAACCCGGAATTATTTTCGATAGATAAGGAGAGAATTCTCTATTTCCAAGCCCGAGGTGAGTGTAATATACACATCTGTGCCGTTGATCTTACTATTCCAGTGCCGCCAGTTTCCCTGTTTCAGTTTTGGATAAGTTTTTCCCTATGACATCACCAGGTATTTGGAATCACTACCTTCCAGGACGTAACTCTCTACACTTCGGTTGACCTCTAGATTAGACCGTATGGTACCTAGGGAACTTCACGGTTTCTTCACGATAACACTCCTGACTCCCGTGGGTAACAGCTGCCACACCATACCGATGACCGCCACCCGGAAAGCATGCTGAGCCCTAACGCAACACTCTCCGCCGACGTGTGATAGGGATGATTGGATTCCGGAGCCCGAGGGCTAAGCCATGCCGTGCCGTCAGTTAAGGCGAGCTGGATGATATCCAGCACTTGGAAACAGGACATTCCTCGGAGGTGCCCTTCGTCGCCGCTGTTCGTCCATTTGCCGATGACAGTGCGGTAATGGTGGTCCCGCTGGCCAACAACTCCTCAACCCAAAACGCAACAGCGTTTTTAGGTAACATTTTTAATTCAAAAAGTAAATTTCAATGGTTTTGCACCTTTAATTAATAACGTAAATTTTAAAGGTTAAGACAAAAGCACCATCATTGTACGATGCTGATAATCAGCTACGAAATGGTTCACCTAAGGATAGATACGAGTTTCCATGTGGCCTTCACGGTAATTCCAGCTGTCACTCTAATTCTAATTATCATTCTGATGGTTTAATGAACATGAAATGCTTTTCAAATGCAAGGATTTCACAATGTAAAAACCATTCATTCAAACCAGGATTTACAAATCCTTCAATATCTGAACTAGCGTTGCATTTGGCAGGATTGTGGGGGAAAATGGTCATAGTTTCATTGGAAGAAGAAATGCGGAGGTCGCAGGTACGATTATCTGCTAGGTGGGCTTCCTCCATCTAGGGTATTTGTAATATTTTCTATTGTAATATAAATATATAATTGTTAAAAATTCCGATGTAAATTACTATTTTCGGATTGATGATGATTAGATAAAAATAAAATAAAAAAGAAATGAGCTAGAAAAATATCGATGATAAATTACTAGAGCTACGAAAGGACGGAAAACTTCTCAACACATGTGTTTACATAGTACATGCTCATGAGTATCACATAAGCATTTTGAACGTCATTTGGAGATGTGGAGGTTGGATGTATAATGCGATATGGTTATAAAACTAAAGGCGTGTTTTATAGGGTGAGACTTCGATCATTAAATACATGTAAATATGGGGGCCCCTACCCGTTAGCTAGCACGGGATTCATGCCAACACACTGCCCCCGGGGCCAAAATATTGCCCTTTATTGACGTCATCTTTCTTTCTCACTAATAAAGGGGGTACCCTAGATTTCCTTCATCTATATCTATATAATACCCCGCAAGCCGCCGCAAGGGCGGCTGGCGGGGGGTGTTAGGTCACCACCCGTAAAAGAGAACAAAACCACAAGCAAAATCAACACATACATGCAAACCTATACCCACAGTGGTATTCGTTCATGCAAAAAAACTTTCAACTTACACGCATAAAAATACGTATACTATCAACTAACAAACCGTTGCACCTTAGGATGTAGTATAAAATGTATCCAATAACGTGCCAGCTAGAATTTGAAAAATAAGAAGTCGAAATTCCAAAACCATATGGACATGCAATATGAAATGGTTTCTTCCCCCAAGGATACAGGTAAGGAATGCAGCGTTGGGTCTTACTCATATCCCCCACCGTTGTTTTTGGGGGAGGAGACCCTTGTGTGTTTTATGTCCATGTGGTAGTAAAATTTCGCTTCTTTCTTGTCAAATGCCAACTTGCACGTTATTGGATAAATTTTCTACAGTATAGATTTGCATGGATGTGTTGATTTTGCATGTTGTTTTGTTCCCTTTTACGGATGGTTACATAACAACCCTCGCCAAACGCCCTTGCGGCGGCTTGCAGGGTATTATATTGACATATATATATATATATATATATATATATATATATATATATATATATATATATATATATATGCATATATATATGTGTATATATATATTTCTTTATTCATATATATATATATATATATATATATATATATATATATATCTGGTTTTATCTCTAATGGTACAAGGATAAAACAATATTTTTCATCAATCCGTTCTATATTCTATCTCCCTGGTTTTACGTACGTGTTTTCATTTATCATTGTAAGTTAGGGCCTGTAATACGTCTTGAGCATTCTCAGATAAGTAACCTGGCACATACTTACGCAGTAATTTTGTATTTCAACCTATGGTGAACTAGTGGCTCCCAACTAATTGTTGCAATCGTATCGTGAAACTACAACATTGTTCATAACAACTTTTCACTAGCCTAGCTGCTCTACGTTGCACTCGATCTACGAGGGTCATCCGGAAAGTAGTACCCGTTCGTGCCGCATGAAGTGCTGACGACGCGAGTAGCCGCTGGACGAGGTCAGATAGCTTCAGTGGCTTGTCTGCCTTCTCTGAGCCAAGTTGCGTGACGCTAGCATTGCCTGTGTTGTTTCTGTGATTGTTTACAATGTTTAAAAAAATTGAGAACGCCGCCAGTTGTGAAGTGAGGGCAGTGATTAAATTCCTCAATGCAAGAAACGTTCGCCCATGTGATATTCATCGCCAATTAAAGGAGGTGTATGGAGACAATGTAATGGACGAGTCGTCTGTTCGGCGGTGGTGTCGCAACTTCAACATGGGGAGGGGGAACACACACGACGATGAGCGTTCGGGCAGACCGTCTGTCATTACAGACCAACTGGTGAGCTCAGTTGACGAATTCGTGAGGAACGATCGGCGCGTCACAATTGATGACATCTGTGAGCATTTTCCCAATGTTTCTCGAACAATTGTTCATGAAATTGTTAAACACCATCTGCATTATGCAAAAATTTGTGCAAGATGGGTCCCTCGCGTATCTCAATGAGCTGGCGGCGAAGGACTATGCAGCAGGAATACAGAAACTTGTCACACGTTATGACAAATGCCTTAATTTGCTTGGAGATTATGTTGAGAAGTAGTTTAAAGTATCCTCTTTCAAATAAAATTTTTTATGTTTGTTAATATTTACTTTTGTGTCTTTATTTCACGAACGGGTACTACTTTCCGGATGACCCTCGTAATTCCAAAACTAAGCCTACCCCTATTATGGGAAGAGTCAACCCAAGCCGTAATCCAATGCAACAATTTCAGAGCGTAAAAATCATTCGCCTTGACTGGGACTCGAACCCAGATCCCTCAATATCCGGTCGAGTGCTTTAGCCACTTAAGCTACCGAGGCGTCCTCTTAAACTCTGAAATTTTGGGGCTTTTAAAGGAACTAGACTTTCGTCATAAGCCGTAATCTTATAAATGGGCAAAGGGTGGGTGAGGGAAATTAGAGAAGATATATGCAATAAACCAATAAGAAATAACTGAAATTAAAAATAAAATAAATATAATAAAAATACTAAAAATAAATAAATAGATAACGCAAACGGTTGGAACCAAAATATGTCTGGCTAAGGTTTACTAGATAGCATTGACCCTCGCCCATGTCAAACACTCAGCAGTCAGGGGCTAACGAGAGAATTACCTCTGCGCCAGCTGCCCGCCGGCCACATGTAAGCCTACACCGTCAGGACCCTATATACACCCGCAGCATACTAAGGTGGGGCATAACTAACGTAAAATAGCAAAACTCCTAAATCCTTTCATTACATTTCCCAAGTATCCTTTTTTTAACACGTGTAGCTGGAAATGGAGTTCTAAACGAAACATTAAATTTGTCAATATTACTTGTATATAACCACATGAAAGAGTTCGTCATCAAACTAAAACCAATACAAGGAGAACCCTAATTTTGGGGATTGTTCTTACTTTAAAAACTGCGTTGTGAAGAGACACTATGGCCCATTGTCCACCCGGTGCGCAGACGCCGACCGCTGCGAAGAGGATTCGAAACAAAGGTTCCGAAGCAGAGTTGAGGTTCCGCATTCCGGCTACAGGGCATGTCTTAATGCGGGATGGCCCGGCATGAGGCCTCCTTACGGGTTTCGAGCAGGTAAAATTTTTGTGGGATTCCGCATATTTTCCACAAACCTGGAAAACATGGTAAAGTAAATTGCGAATGCTAAATGAGCGGGATGAGGAGTATGTAATGGTAACATGACGTTTTCATAAACGCTTTAAGAAGTCGAGAAAAAGAGAAAATTAAGGCAGGATATTCGAAGACGACTTGGAGAGTGCATGACTGGATATAGGGATTCGGACTTTTTATAAGAATTTTTAACAAGAAAAATGGTGACAATGAAGGAAGAGAATCCTCAAGGAACCATGTTTTGCTTTTGAATGTGGTTTTGTTGCCTTTTACGGGTGGTGACCTAACAACCACCGCCACACGCCCTTGCGGTGGCTTGCGGGGTATTATGTAGATGCAGATGAAGTAATTTTACGTGATATGCATCGGGTAGAAATCTTTGGCAGCTTAGCATATTTCCACACATATTTGAGTTCGTGTGTATTTCGAAATCCCCGCAACAGATGAAAGCTATTAAGATAACTTATCGCAATTGAAGTATTTATTTTGAAAGTTGCGCTTAAATATTAAATATCCTTGTAAACCGAAGACAGCAAGATTATATTTAGAATGAATCGATCATAATCTCAGAATTGATCAACGTGTGGGACCAGATACATCGCTCTAATTTCAGTTTCTCCGATCCCACAAATGAATACGTTACTATCATTTCACACCATATTTCGAATGCTAACAAGTTCCAAGTGTCATCATATCTGTCAACGAAAAGTGAAATTGATGTGAAGTCGTCGAAAAAAGTCAAGTACACTGCTAAAGCATTTTCAATTATGGTTGGCTCATTTTTAATAACCACAATAAAATACGAACTCAGTTTAACATTTGAAAACGCAGCAGTTTCAACTTCCTCCTTCTTTCTATTTATAAAAGTTCTCTAAGAGATTTAAAACCGAAGTGGAAGGATAATTTAGGAAGCACCACCTAAGCCTCATCGTCCGACGCACTACCTTGGCTTCCTCAAACGGACGCCGAGATTGATGGTCCGCTCCTGTAAAAACTCTTTCTAAAGACTATTGCCAAACCATGGATGTTCTCTTTCTGTTTGATCTACGATTGCTCTACCTATTCTCATCTGCTCTTGATTAAATGAATGACCAGTGATCACATCATGGAAAATATAATTATCAGACTAAAGTACAGCAAGTTTTCTTTAGGGACACAAACTTTGCAACCTAAGCCACTTATCTATACACAAGAATACACATAGCAACTACAAATTCCCATCATCACGATGAAATACCAGTCTATATAATTTAATTTAAGTGCGGTAGTTAAGTTGATGGGGCAATCGACCATTGATGGAGGACCCTGGGTCCAATTCCTTGGCCATATACTTGGATTAATCTCATCTAAGAGATGGAATTTTCTAATTTCTACAACTTAGTGAGATACCGAACAGTGAAACGGAAACAAAATGGCTCCTGTTTCGTGAACCTGTGGGTATTACACGTTTTCAGGCTTAGACTAGACCATAAACTACACCACCTATCAAACTAGCATTTGGATTGATTAACTTGGATGGGCAGTATTTGGAGAATGTCATTCTTCCATATCCCATGATGTATTTCAGGGACTCATCTTACATATCACATGCCTTTACTAATTTCACCTAAAATATTTTCTTCATAAATTCATTATTTGTAATGGCACTAACTCCATTTATTCCTGAAGAACTTAACCCCAAGGGTAGTTTGCCACAGCTGGCCACAGCTCTCCATTTCCTCCTCTTCCCTCCCTAAACTATCATTTCGGGTTTCTCCCGGAATCTTTCATTACTTTATCTATATACTATCGTTGTGGTCTTCCTTAACGGCACTTTTCCTAATCCGTAACTTTTATTTTTTATTCGTTAGTATTCTCACCGCCACAGTTAGTCACCGCTACGGTGTTTGGCAGGGGATGTATACACACCAGACTAATTTTGAACGGAATATTTTTACTCCAACCGCGGTCGGACAGTGTTATTCTGGCCTTTTATCGTTCGTGGAAAAAATAACATCTTAAATCTATCTGTTCTACACTTACTCTCTCTAATTTTATTGACATGTTCTCTCTTACTGTAGTGTGATGGGGGTGATAATACATAATCAACATCACTGCTTAAGAAACATTCTTCTAATTTATGTAAGAGCTTCAATCTGTATTTTAACTTTTGCCCCGTAAGTGATTCCCAGCCTAGCTGCTCCAACATTTCGGACCCGCTACTTAGTTTATCACAATAAAGTTTTACAAATCTAGATCCTTTACGCTGTACGCGATCCAATCAACCCAACTACGTGAGGATCCCATATACTAGCAGGATATTCTAAATGAGGTCTAACCAGCGAAAGATAACATTTTCCTTCTACCTTCTCTTCACATTTACCAAATACTCTTCTAATAAACCCTAATTTTTTGTAAGCTTTTCAACACATTCCCCGCATGTATACGCCACAGTGGGTGTAGGTTTGCAATGGTATGTTGATTTTGCAAGGGGTTTAGTTATCTTTTACAGGTTCTCCTAAAAACCCCCGCCACACGCCCTTGCGGTGGCTTGCGGGGTATTGTGTCGATGTAGGTGTATGTGTTTCCCCCCGGAGAGGTCGTGAGGAAGGGTAAAAACTATAAACACAGTAATCAACCTGAAGGTCGGTTTGGTAGGTGATGGAAGATTTCACCCAGTACTAAGCCCGACGGCGTGTGAAATTCACAAAACAGGATAGGGGGGGCCTGGGTTCCTTTCCCAGTGCCGGTTATGGTTTCCCAGGAAGATCTGGTACCCGAAAAATCACACAGCTTGGGTGTAGCTACATAATGTAGCCCAGAGACTTGCCCGGGAATCGAACCCGGGACCCTCGTTGGTGAAGATAGGTCGTGGGTGAATAGCGAGGGTAATGCATAGATATCCAATCGAGTCTACACATTCCATTTCGATTTTCCCGATGCAGTAGGCGTTCTGGAGAGAATTGCTCTTTATCCAAAAATTCAAAACCACGCACCTTTTTAAATTTAACTCTGATTTCCAAGTGTCGCACAAGCGTTGTATAGCATTTAGGCCATCTGATTAAGCTGATGTGTCCACAGGATTACGGATATCTCCGTTAACCACTGCATCCTCAGCGAATAAACGCATCTAACTAGTGTCTACGGAGTCGATTTCGCGAAGGTAAAGTAGGAATAAAAGAGGTCCGATCACCCTCCTACGGGGAACACCCGAAGTGACTTCTACTGCATTTGAGCTAACTTCATCTACGAATAATCTTTGTACCCGACCATTCAAAATTATTTAATCACACTCAGGATATTTTATCAATCCCATAGGCGTCTAACATTGTGAGTAGTTTACTGTGAGGTACTTTGTCGAAAGCTTTCTCAAAATCTAGAAAACCCGCGTCCACTGGAACATTTCCCTCTCCCGAAGTAAGAATATCATGAACAAAAAGCACAAATTGTGTCTCGCAGGATCTACACTTTCGGAAACCGTGCTGCTTTTGGATCAATGTCTTTGCTATCGAGGTGTCTCACGATCGAGCTGGCGACATTATGCCCCATCACCTTGCATGAAATGGATGCTAGGGAAATAGGTTTTTGATTGCTCGGTTCCTCTTTGTCTCCGTTTTTAAGTATTGGTGTTACGTTAGCCGTTTTCTCATCTCTGGGAACCTTGTGATTTACCAGCGACTTTTAAAATATTATTTCTGAATACGGCACAATATCCAAGGCTAGATCCTTAAATATCCGAGCGGGTATTTCATCGGGCACGGAGGATTAATTAGGCTTAATATTTTTCTTAAAACGTTCTATTCAATTATATGAGATTTAAATTTAGGCATCGGTTGACCGGCACGATTTTGTATGCTATGGGGGGTAATCTGTGAGATATTAGTGAAGACGCTTTGAAAGAAGGAATTTAATAAGTGGGCCTTTTCCAAACTGCTGGTTACTCTTTCGCCTTTATCCTTTTGAGTGAATTAACTGTAAACCTAGTTCCCTAAACCTCTCAAACGTACGACCAAAATGCATTTGCATTCTTTTTCAAATTTTATCTTTCCCTTTTGAATTTGCTTCACAATTTCCGGCGCTGTGATGTGGGAAAACCCATCATGTTATGGTACATATCTAATTAACGGTGTCCTCTTCACCAAATGTTAATACTAAATATTTAAACTACTGGTACTACTAAATACTGAATAGTTAAGTATTTGGGGGTCATCCAAACACACCTTTCATGAGGTGAACATATCAGGAGAATATGTGGATCCGCCTTAAAGAAACTCGGGTTCATTCCAAGGGTGGTGGGGAAAATGTAATGTTTCAGTTAAATAGAGATGTCATTTTGCTCTACTAAGGCCACATTAGGAAAACGCCGTGATTATTTGGGATTCTTGGGAGAAAGAGTTGATAAATCATTGATAAACGTCATTTAGATGGCTACACGCCCTTGCGTCGGCTTGCGGGGTATTAAGCAGGTGTAGATAAAAGAATTAGATTAAGTTCAGTGAAAATCCGCCAGATGGGCTAAAAAATGCCATAATGAGAAGACGAGTGTGACAGATCTTTTAAAGGGATCCGGCTGGGAGCCGCTTGAGATGTGAAGAGAACAAGCGAGATTTAGACTTTTAGCAAGGTTCAGAACACAAGAGTTAAACTATGACACGGAGGGAATTATTGTGGCCCCACATTATTTGGGTGGGTTAGACCACAAAGATAAGATAAGACAGATACTACAGTATAGATATTTATAAATATTCGTTCTTTTCTCGAACAATAAGGAATCATAATATTAAAAAATCGAATTAATAATAGAAATAGCAAAGACTTTCGAATTACAAGTGATGACAGATTAATTAAACGCCTCGTATACATCTGGTACATCCATAGGTAGATATGCTTGGTGTATCTTTATTCCTAGTTTATGAATTTGTCTGTGTGTAAATTAAATTGTGTTTCGAATGGATATATATTCGTCTGTGTGGGTTTGCATTGACATGTTGTTCTTTGTGCTGCATTTACTTTCATTCTATTTAACGGGTGGTGTCCTAAAACCCTCTCATATAACTGAAGCTGAAATTATTCTACAACTTTACTGTAGTGCATAAAAGAGATATACGAGGGAAAAATTAGGTAAGTTTTTAGATTCCCTGATTTTCTCTGATTACTCCAATTTATACGCTTCTTTCATTCACTGCCCAAAGATTTCTATTTTTTAAGGATGGAATAGCTAATTCTATAAACCTTCCGCTATAATTTTACCATAGGTACGCATTTATATTTGTTTTCAAATTTATTTTCCGATGAATTTCGTTTGGAACGTTGTTGATAAATTAAATTAAGCGTTAAATTTTTCTTTACTAAATCAATTTCTTCGATCATGCAATTAATTAGAATTAAATAGAATGTAGATACAATTGCAAAACGTAGCAGTCAAGTTTTCCCGCAAAAAGTCATGAGCCAAAATAAATGGATTGTGCATCAAATGGATTGAGCAGACGGCCAACGCCCGTAGGGATTCAGGGCAGTCCTCTTGAGAGCCATAAATAACCCAGGAAATGTAATTCCAGAAATACCTGGGAGACTAATGACAACATATAGGAATATTTGCCACTGACCGGTATAATATCAGTACTTTAATGTATTTTCAAATTAAATACATATTTACATTACAAAAGCTAAAACTTAGATAAACAATCGCTAGTTAAGTTCGAATCGATGCTCTTTACATAATGGCGGAGTTTCTACTGTTAGCATCCTCGCGTTACTAAGGCGTAATCTCATCTTTTAATAAAATCAGGCCTGTAGGTAATCTCGACGTTTAGTAAATGTCAACGTTATATTAGGATTGGATTCAAATATATTATAAAACATGATCCTTAAGTATAAATTACAAATAACGCAGGGGTAATCTACTTCCATCTTACCTAATTCCCATCGGGTTGTAGACTGTTTCATTGATCATGAGTAAGCAACCAATTCTTTATAATATCTCTATTATTTTTTACATTAGTGATTCATTTTATTGGATAAAATATTTAGAAGTATATGTAAAGATGAGTAATATATATAAATTCACTTCTAAAAATATAGAAAAGAATTCGATTTAACATGTTTCAACTTCATAACATACATATCCAAAATCTCTGTTGTTTAATGAATTCATGGTCACTTTTATGAGTCTCATTAATCACAGTTTCTTGAAACCGACAGCATTATTTATTAATACCATGCCGGATTGGTAGATCAATGAATAAGTAATCATTATCTTAAAACTTTGGAGATATTTTGTACCAGTTTTGAATTTCTTCATTGAATCATTACAAAATATTTTTATCAATACATATCGGACGAAGTGAATGGAGGAAGGAAGTATGCGGAGATGAAGAGGGGCTTGTTGAAGAGTAGGATGTTGAGTTGTGTTTTGCTAGGAGACTTAAGATAATTATTTTGTGGTTGTGTCCATCCAAAACCTACCTTAACCGGTAGATTACCTATAATAATAATTCTTTCTCCGGCCGCAGGGGCACATGGAAAGGACTATTTGTAGAAATGAATATCTTCCTGTCCTTCTTACCCACAGTTGCTTAGCTACGTAACCACTATTGCCAGGTGTCACTAGATTGGTAATAGTTTAGTGGCAGTTTATATTTTCCTCGCACGCAGTAAGGATATTTTGCAACATATAATTATCCCCGTTTTGAAGTCCCAAAGGTGGGTTATCAACCTATTCCTCAATCCACTTGAAGGAACCTGACGCGAAGAGGCAACTTGAGCATCGTAGAAGTAGGGGAGAACAGTGAGTCTGAAATTGGCATTTTGAGTCTGAAATGGGCATAGTCGCAATGAAAGGGCGCTTGAGCAAGAGAAGTCTTTTCAAAGAGCTTAATGATAAAAACCTTAAGTAAAAGCAAAAACATAGAATGAAACTAGCATGACGCGTGGCGTTTCAAAATTATGTACCTTGATCATAGAGGAAATAACTGCAGACTGGGTGCTCTCCATATGTAGGCTTACAGAAGAATAGGCAAGATGAAAATGAGATAAAATATGTTAGGCACTTATGAATGAGTGGGAAAGTAGTAGTGGTATTACGAAAAAAAGGAAAACTGGATAGAAAAAATATTGAAAGGCACTGAAATAAAGAGAAGACTGTGAGATACGTGACGCAGGTGTGGAAAAGAATAGGTTTTTGGAGGTAAAAACAAACGGAGATGAAAAATATTTTTGTTTAATGTAAGAGACATTTACGGTGGCATTATTGCAGGTGGATGTAGAAGTTCTAAGTTCCTTAGAAAGCCACAATAGTGCGTGTATCATTTAATGTTTGACTATTCAATAGTTGGCTGAATTTTAACTTGGAGTGAAATTTCCCCATGGAATGCCTAGCATGGCGGAAGGCCTAGTGCGGTCTAATGACCACTAGAGCAGTGCTGGCGGGAGCAATGATATTTGCTCCTGGTGGGGTGGCCGTTCTAGATGGGATGATTTTGAAAGTCATAATTACTACTACTATATTTCGTCTGGGTCCTACCCTTAGGAGCTAGACGAAATAAAGTAGAGGTAATAATGAATTGTAGCGTTCAATTGAAAAAGATAAAACACGGAAGATGACGAAACGAAATGAAGAAGCATTAACTGGAATGTCAATAAAGCAGTATCAGCAAGCTGTGTAGAGAATTATGGGGTGATATGTAGGTGAGGAAAATTAGCTGTTACTATAGAAGAAAAATGGGAACATATTTAAATAAGGATCTCGAAAGCCGCAAATGAAGCTTGGAAAGGTATAAGAAAACCATGCATTACGGACGAAATTATTGGAAAGATGGAAGAATTGAAGAATAAAAAGTAATACTAAACAAGAAGTGAGTTAGAAGAAAGTATAAAGAGTTAAACGTAAGTAAAGGACGTGGAAACATTACAAAGGATGGATGGAATTAGTGGGTTAAACTCGTACATGAAGGTTAAAGCACTGTCATGATTGTAATAGGGTTAATCCGTAACCGTATATATAATCAAATATAAGTTAGGAAGATTATCAATTGAACCAAGAAAGATTTAAGAGAGATGGAAGAAATATGGAGAGGAACTCTACTAGTTTTGCACAAAAATTATCGAAAACAATTTTTTACTGGCGTGTGCGTTGCTGAATTTAGACCACGGATTTGCGGGATAGCAACTGTAGGGTTATTGATAGTAAAAATTCCATTTGCCACCCTCAGCGTCTAGGGAATAATTAGGTCTACTCAAATGCATGCACTTTCACTAACCTCGTGTGTGTTTTTGTCTAAACCCTTCCCGCATGACCGCATTAGAGTACCGTTAAGTGGTGTAGTGCTCTTAACAGTAGTACTAGCTCAGCTTTTTCTATTTTTGGGTTTCCCCTTCCATCCCTCGTCCCTCTCCGTGAAGGGGTCCTCCCACAGCTTGCAGTGTTGGGTCGCATTACCTACCTTTGTCCTTGGGGAGGAGAGCGTTTTATGTTCATGTGGTGGTGGAGTTTCGCATTCTGGCTTTCGCGTTGTTGGATGTATTTCATACTGCATCCTGGGGTGCGATTGTTTTTTGGATGATAGTGTATGTGTTTGCATGCCTGTTGAATGAAGGGATTTTTGCATGAGTGTATATACCACTGTGGGTATAGTTTTTCGTGCGTGTGTTGATTTTTCATCTGGCATCGTTCCTTTTTACGGGTGGACCTAACACCACACGCCCACGCCCTTGTGGCGGTTTGCGGGGTATTATGCGGATGTAGGTGTGTGGGTTCTGATCTAAGATCGTATTGGCAATGATAAGATGACAGTTCACACCATTGTCACAGAAAATTTGGCGATGCGAAATATCTGCGCTAAGCTCGTTTCGGGGGTCTTGGCGGACGACCAAGATCAGGGTCCAGTGCCTGTCAGCGAATACCTAATGCAACGACATCGCGAATATTCCCCAGCCCCTTGAAGTCCCGAATTTCCACCAAAAGGCTATTTTCTAATCCCAGAAGTGTAATCATACCCTTGAGGGACACCACCATGGGATCTTAAGTTCCGTCATAGAAGCTTGCACGCATGCCCTCAAGGACCAGAATCAACCTACCAGGGAGCTTCTGAGTCGTGAAAAAGCCGCTGGCAAAAGTGTGTCGACTCTCAGGGAATGTACTTAGAAGAATTTGAGCCATTTTAGAAATAGCTGAAATAAATCTATTTTTCTGAAATATTTACCGCTATGTTTTATACAAACCATGAACCTTGGCCATGGCCATGAAGCTTACCCGTAGATTGAGAACAAAACATAAATGAGTATACCTTAAGCTTTCTCGGAAAATCTTAAGGTTAGGAGAACGTGGGGGAAGAGCCTTTCTGGGCTAATTCGTAGCACTTATAATGGAGATATTTCATGGAAGATTTTGTCTGATCAGTGTTAGTTCCTATCCAGAAAAAAAGGAAAGGCAGCTTATGATTGAGGACTACTGCACAATAAGTTACATTTTGCACCCAGATGAAGTGGCTCTCATGATCACGAAAAGAGGATGGAGAGCAGGAGAGAAGGTTACTTAGGGGATGATCAACTTTGGTTCTGGAAGGGGAGAGGCACGCGTGATGGCGTTGCAGCAATGATGAACTAATACAGGTTAACAAAGAATACAATGACGACGCATTTGCCTGTTTCGTAGATTTCAAGAAACCGTTTGATATAATGAACTGAGTAGAATTAATAAATTTATTGCAGAAAATAGGAGTAGATTGGGGGGATAGGAGACTTATCCGCAACCTGCACGTCTCACACTACTCAGGTGCGAATGGCGGATGAAGTCCTGATGGGCAGTGTTAAAAGAGGGGTAAGGGAAGGCTGTCGATTATCAACCGGGCTGATGAAGGCATATGTGTTTAAAAATGCATGGGAAAAACTGGAGTTAGGAATGAAAGTCGGTGGGGAGTTCATAAAATTAGTTAAAATGAGAAAAAGGAGAGTCACGCGTGATGCCATATCAGTATTGAGGTAAGAATGATGATCAAGGTGCCAGGGGTTGCAAGCCTTGTTGAATGCATTAGATAGTCAGTACGGGGTAGGTATGGGATGAGAATAAACGTAAAGGAATAATAAACAGATGTTTTCCAGAAAGAGAAAAATTTTAATTTTAAGATATGTGCTCATAAACTTGGGAAGGTGAAACAGTTTGCGTGCATACGAAGTGTTCTAGACCACAGAGTGAATCCACTCCTTAATACGCTATAAAATATATGATTATGATCTCCAAATTAACAGCAATGGTAGGAATGACTAGAATGGAATAATTAAAAAAGTTACGAAAATCTAAACACCACACTGTAGTGTAATATGCTAAATTTTTTGTAAATATCCTCTTTTTAAAAACAAGAATGAAAACTCTATGAACTAAAATGACCGGAGATTCTCGACTTCACCACTGATGCCTTGGTGAAATATTTCGAAGCTATGATTAAATATGAAGTAATACAAAAATATATCATTTTAGTGAGATTTATAATGTGGCCATAGTGTGAACGATATGCAATGCAAACATTTATTGTATCATATAAATATATTTTGAGAGAAAGGTGCAGGGGAAAGGTTCACGCATTGAGTTCTTATAGAAAGAATAAATACACAAGGAACGTGTACATACACGCCATAAGCGCAATAACAATTTGCGTAACGAACGCTGGAAGGGAAGAAAAAGAGGGACAAATAAACCGAAGAAGTGGATGATTGATGTGAAAGGAGAGAAAAAATATAACGGCTGAGGAGAAGAGCGTTTTTGGGGGACTGGAGGGAGTCAGGCGTCGGCCGGAAGGCTTGGTTGCGAGGGCATGATTGAGTGAGGGAGACCATGTTTGACCTTGACATGGAAAAGGAGGAGGAAGACGGAGAGGATGGAGGAACCGCGATAAGGGAGAAGGAGCAAGGGAGAAAGTACGAAACTCGACTCGATAGGCCACGTAAAAAGACTTTCACTACTCGCTCCCCACCTCCCGTAACCATTCCCCCCCAAGACCTCGCCTCCTTCCCTGCCCATCCCTTTCCTTCCCCCCTTCTTCCTGGTTTTTTTATATGCGTTCTTCGCACGCGAAAGGAGCGCGTTTTTCAGGGAAGGTCGCGCCCTCCCGGCCTCCCTCTTGAGGGATTCATCTGCGAAACCACTCAACTCCGGTGGCTCTTAACCCGCTGGGCGTGTCCTACCAACGACGATGGAATGGGATATAATGGGATCGCCCCTCGGTTCCCAGATGCATAACGTCTGATTTAAAATGGGTCATTCGGTTGGCTTTAATGATTGCGTGCACACTGCTTGGGTTTTCCAAGGACTATTCACCGTGGCAGTGCCTTCCGGTCACCATCTTCCTCAATAAAATATGTGGTCGATGTTAGAACTGCACGACATTGGGACTACTTTTATTACGTAACCTTACATTCACCATGAATGTAAAATAATTAAAATGTTAATAAACCCGTAGGAAAAACTGAAGGTATCTATGTGCATTTTCGCACAAAACTTTAAGATGGTAAAAGCATTTAAATATCGGCATTCGCACAGCTAGTTAAAATTCTAGTAGCAAAGCGCTTATACCTTTCCCCTAACTAAGGGTATATTAAAACTTCTAAGCGGTCGAGAGAGTTCAATTAACTAACGAATAAATCCTAGTTTTCTGATTCATATCAAGAGGCCTTGAAGAAAAGATTGCGGCAAAGATTTCGGGTTCGGTTCCCGTTTATATGTGGGTTACAATCACTTTAAGTCTTCGGTTTTGAAATGGTCTTTGTTATTATCTACTGATCAAAATCGGATGCATAAGGCCAAACTTCATTTTATTTATCTAAAATTCCTTATTTCTCAAAAAGAGAGGATTAAATTTGGATTTGAGATGGTTTATCCATTAAAAATTATAGATTCAGGGACATTTTGCGGACTAAATGGGAGGGTATGTATAAGAGTTAGTTTTTTTCGAAATCGAGCTTACCCACTTGAAGATAAGAACATAAATATACATTATATAAAACGAAACATATTTCATTACACTGCACTTTTTTAAGGAAACATTGAAGGCCAGAAAAATTAATGCAGTACGTCTAATTTTTCTCTCATTCCGTCTCTTATTTCTCATCTCTATTAGCAATGTTCACTGACTGCCGGAAAGGGCAAGTATGTATAATCCGTCCCGGTGAGTGAATTCTCACCTTTACCGGTCATTGTATGTACATAAGAAACGAGTGGCATTGAAAAGATATAAGCATGGTTGAAGTGTGTGGTTTGCGAGAAAAATAATAAAACTAGGCATAAAATATAAAATCTCAATTTAACAAGAAAGGAAAGCCGACAGGGAACGGCTCTTAATAAACAAGTAAATTTAAGATTGTCATTATCAGCACTAAGTAGAAGAGGATTAGATGAAGAACAGCTAAATTCGTCGCTCTTTCTGCCAGGAGCTTAAACTATGTTTACCTAAACTATAGTTAAGCGTGAGTAAGAGAAATATTTTCTCTCATTTTGAATTGGTAGCATAGCTCTGGAGAGCCAACCTTTGGGCTGAGAAGAGGGGATCTAATCTTTTTCTGACAGGTTAATCTATTAATTCGAGACTGATTATTTCGACAAGGGTGTCTATTGATCAGAGCAATCAAATTAGTCCATAGTCTGTTTTATGGTTTACCGATAAAATTATTTAGTTAGTCGTGCAAGTAAATACTGAGTTTCATTTACCAATATGCTTGAGCCAAAGCAGACGATTTGTCAACATGAGTCCATATGCTTGAAGAAGCAGTGATTATGGTTCAAACAGTCTAAGAAGTTGCTCCAGAGTATGAACTGCTAGGTTAACAATTTCAATAATAAAATTTTGTTGCATTTACAGAACCTATCCTGGATGATTATGTCTCAACTTATGTTTAGAAGCACGGCTTGATGCTCACCTGATTCACAAGCTTACCCGGGGTATTGAGAATATGTTCAATTGCCTTTGACCCATCGAACGGAAAGATTCTATTTTTTCTAATGTACTAAAAGTGCACGAACATTTTCACAGCTATATATATATATATATATATATATATATATATATATATATATATATATATATATATATATATATATAATAAAATATTTATTTTATGCATTCAATTTCAGTAAGGTTATTTAACATATATCTATAATTACACAAATTAAATATTCCTCAGTACTAAGGGCGCATGACGCTGACAAAACTTCCTGCTCAACATTATCGTTAATTTATTAATGCACAAAAGAGAGGGGAGTGCCATATGAAGTGCGGGTGTACCGTTCGGTCGCCTGAGTGTTTTCTATGTCATTCGACGACAGTCTGTACATTAAATGAGAAAGCGCCCCCATGAAAAATTTGGCCTAAGCTGGCTAAGGATGGTACTTATTTTTAGGTTCCTTAACATCAAACCAACAGGTGGTCTGGGTGGCCTAAAGGCTAATTCTTACCAATAAGACGTTTATGGTAGGGCGTGAGCCAACGACTGAATCATAGGATCAGCCACCCGCTCTTTCCACGTCAACATCAACTCGGACCGAGGAGAAAGAAGCTGCAGCTGAAGAGAGATGGCCACACCCGCAGTCACCATAGAAGGGACATGGAGGTAGTCACAGAAGCATAAAAATACATTCAAGTCCGTACAGTTGAAAAATATAAATTTAATGTTCAGATTTTTTAAAAAAATATTTTTTTTTAATACGGCAATTTAAAAAATTTTCCATCCAAAGCTCAGAGTAAATAAAAATAAAATAGCGCCCTTAATCCGAATGATTTGCTTATCACAAAAAATGTTAAATAACCCAAACCATATTGTCAGCGCCCCGACTGATAATAACAGTGACCAAAGTTTACAGAAGATAGCACGATGTTAGTACTCGGGATTATATTTGCTGTAGGATCACGGTTTCCAGTATCGAAGTAGGTGTTTTATACTTCAGAAATAAAATAAGAACTAGTAGAAATAAATGGGTTCTATGATGCCGGAGCGGAAATTGAAAGTTAAAATAGCTGACCTTCACTAATGCTATAGTTTGTGAAATTGTATAGCATGATAAAAAAAATTTCCTCAGCACGGAAACCCTTCTTCTTCCGTGATGTTTTATTTTTCTATGCAAAATTTAATTATGATATGAAATTTATGTAAGTACATACTATTTCAAATGTTATGAGATAAATTTTCATTATGAATTGAACCACCAGTTATTTGGCTTGAAAAGGCCAATCTCCAATTAATTTTTGTAAATTGTAATGGTTCAAAATATTTTCCAAATAATTTAATGTCAATATTAAGCAACTTCCATGTCTAATGAATAAGAGGTTGAATTTTTCGTTATTATTCATTATGATTATTGGATTTTCTTTTTTATATGCATTTGCGTACTTCACAAAAAATGCTCCTTACTTAGGGCTTATCACCCAATTTGCCTTTTGAATGCTGCAAATCTTGGGGACCGGAAGATATTGAGATTGAGGGATAAAACTTGTCTGTAAGGATTTAACCCTTAATCCCTCTCTCTCTCTCTCTCTCTCTCTCTCTCTCTCTCTCTCTCTCTCTCTCTCTTAGGTCTCAGGTCTATAAATACTGTATTGTACCTTGGAAATATCGATATTTCGAGGAGTCTTCAAGGACAACCTAGACTGTTACAGATTAGAAACACTCAGCAAGTTATGAAATTCGTAAAATTTCTAAATTTATAGGGTTATAAGGGATAGAGAGAAAAATTAGGTATTTAAACAATGTGCTAAACGTACTATATGAATTTAAAAATAACGCTATGATAGATATATTCCATGGGGTTCAATGTTTGGACATTCCTAAGTACGTATATGAGGGATGGTAAAGTGTAAAACGACTTTGTGTTTGCCACTCCTTTAGTCATAACTTGTTATGTTTAAAGGAATTCATAGGTTATTTTACTTCAACTCAATATAAATACTATTCAGTTCGCCATGTTTTTAGGACGTACGACATAGATTTAATGGCAAAACTTTCTCCGTTTCACATGAATGTTAAACAAGTATATTACACCTAGAAATATTCATTCTTGCTCAAAAATTTCCAATTCTCTTGGCAATATTTTTCATTTACGCTCCGAGAGTTTTGCGCGTAAAATATTCGGCTAAACATGTAATCAAAAGGAGCGCCTTGCACTTTTCATGCCCCACTATTGCTTGCCCTTCCCTCCTCTTAACTTAACAAATTATTGCCACTCCTACATTATTACACTCGCTTTTTCGCTGTCTCCTTCGCACCCCACGATTCCACTCACCCCTTCCACTCCTTGCCCTCATTCCTCCCCTCCCACTTCCCAAATCACTTTCAGCCGGATAAAGAGTGGGTGGAGAGGAATGGGGAAAGTGAGGAGGCTAGAGACGGGCGGGAAACGCTTTGGTCAGAAGGAAGCCGGGGGTGGGATTAGGGAGTTCGAGTGTGTGTGTGTGTGTGTTGAGGGGGATCATGGAGGCGCAAGGGTTGGGCAGAAGAGACGGGGGTGAGCACGATGTAGAGGAGATGGAACTTGGACTGGAGGGGTGGGAGAGAAGGAAGAAGGGGAGAGGGGTAGTAGTTGGACACGGGAGAGAAGGTGGGGTGGGGCAAAGAGGGAGGGGCAGGAGGAGGGTGTGAATCTCCGCTTATTTTAGGCCCCCATCACCACGGTGTCTGAGAGGGGAAGGGGTCGGTAGGGATGGGGGAGGAAAGGGATGAGGCGGGAAGGGATTGGAAGAGAAGGAAAGGGGGAGAGAGTGAGGGCCGCAATCTCCTCTCTCTTCCGCTGGTGGCGCCTCAAATGAGACTCTCCCGAAATACAGAGAACGCAGTCAGTTGTGCACGCGAAGGAATAAGTAGGGAGATAGAAAAGGGTGTGGGGTGGTTGGCGATAGAGAGCGGGGGCCGGATAGGAGAAGTCGCCTTTTTCCTCTCCTTCTATCCCGTTTCTCTCTCCCCCCACTCTGCCCATTCCTCCCTCCCCCCTGTGTTTCGCGCGAGTGAGAGAGAGAGAGAGCGGATCCCGCTGGCTGTCCGACCGGCAGTTGATCGTCCTCTGCTCGCCGGCGAAGGCACCTCGTTCAAGTCGCCGTGTGTCGGGAAAACAGCACCGGCTAGCGTGGTGGAGGAGCAAAGTAGGATTTTTTTCAATCCGGGAGCTCGGAATAGTTTCTCCATCCTTCCCCTGCTCAACTCTCAGTCAAAAAACAAAACCACTGACTATAACTTCCCGAAAATCCTTCGTGGCACAACGAGACGAGAGAGGAGTGTTAAAGTCGCTCGTATATATACATATATATACACACATTTTTTTCTTCTGCCTCCACGTCCACTGAAGATGGCCCGTTCCTTAACCTCAGGGACGGTCATTCCAACGCCTCTTTGACATCGGTCACCGTCCCGCCATTGTCGCCGGAGGATATCTTACGGTTGCGAAGACGATTCTCGAGTTCCGTCCCGGACGTGTGAGTGTCATCGAGTCCTACTTTCACACGTCAAGGGGAAATAAGTAAGGATTCGGAGAAAGTGAAATCCTCCATCGACCAGTAGTGAAAAGCGCCCGATCAATTCCATTTCCCTCGAGAAGACCTCACCTCGGCGAAAGACCGTCGTGGCTCCAGGGAAAGCAGACGGGAAGGAGGAAAGGAAACGTCGTTGATAAGAAGGAATCCACATTAGCCCTTCCAATTTATATCCTCTCATTAACTATATATTTGGCTTCACACTTCCTCAGTCCCATACCAACCCGGCTTCCACCCACTTGTTCATCCCGTCAGTCATCTTTCTCGTCTTATTTGCAGTCTTTATCTAAAAACTCTCATTTAGTTCCTTCACTCGCGCTACCCTCCAGCCCCTCATTTCGTCCTCTCCTTCCCACTCCTCCGTGACCACAAAAAAACGCTGCTCGCACGCGATTCTTGTCGGCCAAAGATCCTCCACCGCCTCGCCGGGCCTCTACCCTCTCTCCTCTTATCGCCCACCCCGACGCGGATTCACCCTCGGGAGGGAACGAATTATCCCTCTCGCACCCACCTTGCCCTCCGCTCCCCTTTGCCTTTATCAGTCCACTAACTTTCTCTCTTTCACTCAACTGTCACCCAAGGCACCTACTCCGACGCCCTTCGATCATTTATCACCCCTACTGCACCCCGCCCATTTTCCTTCCTTAAATATTATCTGTCCTTAAGATATTAAATTAACTCTAAATCTCAAACAATTGGCAGAAATTAATTCTGGCTTATTAATTGCAATTATTCTTTCAACCCCCTCACTCAAAAAATTAAAAAATAAAATAAAATACCCGAACGCATATAATTTTGGGTGAACCCACGTTTTTCCTCTCCTTCCCCTATTTTTCATTCACCCCGTTCGCATCCAGTTCTCTCATCCTCTCTCTATCGCTTAAACCGCTTATTGTTTTCGAACTATCTTCAACACTCTTTCTTTCAAAGTAATTTTCTTGTCGAAAATAAGTTATCTTGTATACATCCCAACCCCCTTAAGATTGTATCTTCCTCCAGCTTCCTCTTTACACCTCTCACTTATTTCATCTTCCACATTATTTCTACATACCGGTAAACCATTTCCTAACAGAAAGGAATAGTAATCAGACAGATTTCCACAACGTTTTCATCCACTTACTGTAGATTTGTCTAGTAAGCTTGCCTTAACCTTCGCTTGACTCCTCCCTCTTGCTTTCCTGCCGACGTTGACAAAACAATAATACACCTGGCCCTTCCCGCTTGAGGTGTATTCCTCTCATAATCCCTCTGCCCTACCACTCTACTTATGCTTACTCCGGGCGTCTCAAGGAATCCCTTCCTCGTAGAGGCGGCGCCACCACTGAGGTGTCTTCTGGTGCCGCTCTGAGCAGCACAACACTTCAACACGCCGCTCATGGGAATCCCAGCGGAGGCCATACGTGTGCAGGGTAAGCAAAACCACACCAAGTGTCGCTGTTTATTTTGGCAAGCGGTATGTTCGTCGGCCGTCACGTCCTGGTGCGCTCTCATGACGCGCGCTGAAGGAAGAGAGATTAATTATCGAGCGATGAGATGATTCGTGATATTCATCCAATTTTGTCTCCCGATCAGCATTATCACTGCTAAGACCTCATTTTTACTCTTGAATGAAAAATGCCAGGCATTTCTTTCCCCAATGTTATACCACACGAGAGCGATTTTTGTCACTGCTGGAAGTCTTAAGACACGTTTTTTTGACACTTGGGACCTAAGACTTTTGCAGTCTGGCAAGCGTCACAGAGGGCTTAGGTTCCTTTATTAGGTGACTGAAGAGAGCACTGATGTGTCAATAGACACCACAGTGATTTTAGACACAGGTGCATGAGTCGCTCCGATTAAATATTTCTGGCATTTTTTGAGAATAAACTGGAAAAAAATCACCGAAGGTCGTATCGTGTAGTCAACATTATGAAAACACGCACATAACTTCATTCAAAAATTGTTCTTTTTCCATTCAAGACCATTGCGTTGAAACTAAAATGGTATAGAATAATGTTCCATACCATACTCTTGCAGTTTATGCCAAGGCAGTATATATAGAATTCCCATACATGAAGTTTCCTTAAACTAGACAAGCTAGCTTTGCGTCAAAGAGCGGATGACATTTCGTTAATTCTCTTTGTCTAAGAATCCTCACCTTTACAAGAACCTCCTATGATAAAGATCAAGACCGCTTCAGGGGCAACATCCTTAGGTTCCATCCTTCTACGTGCTTTTGGAAGCATTATATTATTATTGTTAACAGTAATTAACCGGTCAAGGAAAGTTTTCGACGGATCTACTAACTAGCCGCTGATACACTTCTAAGGCCCGCCTTACACGAAAATAACACTCAATAGTTAAATAAATCAATATTAACCCCGTACTCTTTCTAGCTCCTGTCATTTTGTTTAACATGCCTAGCCTTTTCCTCCCTCTTAACTGCTTCCCCAAAATTCTTTCTCTATCACAATCTTAAACATTCCATCGCCATTCAAAATGCTCTGCTGCCCTTTCTCATTCCTTCTTTAATTTTATCCTAATTGCCTTCTCTTATCTCCAATCATACCTAAGACTTATTCGTTTACGGATATTTAACAGCTAATATTTTTATCTTTGTATAATATTATTCCGCCTTTTTAAACGTAAAAGTTGTCAAGTGTCAATAATGTGGTATGCTAGAAGTAAAAGAGGCAGTAGTAAGAGTGTAATGAGAAAACTGGGAAGATTTGGAACTAAATGCTCGGGCGCCTTTAAATTATTAGTTAAATAGTAATTGTTTTACATAAACTGCTGACATTTTCCCTAACCGATTCAACTCTCGCTTCCATTGAACGTAAACTCACTCGAGAACTTTGGATCAAATTTTAAAAATGTACCAGTTATCGTTCTCCAAAGCTGCAACAGCTTATAACACGCCACGTTGTCTAAATAAAAGATCAAAAGAAGAACCAACACTTCACTTCCATGGGTGATTAAGGATGTAAAGCATCAGCACAATGTATAGCATTTAATTAATCGGGAATATGCAGAAGAGACGATTGTATAATATGCTTGTTTTATCCCGGAGACATGCCTCATTGATATATATTTAAATATGGCACATACATTGCGCCGCATTAAGAATTATAATTTCACTAGCGGGCGACTGAAAAAAAATATTTGTGTTCTAAGGGCCTCATCCGTAGAGGAAATTCTTGAAAATCTTTTATGTTAGAGTCATCAAGCATGATTTGGACCTCTGATTCACCATCTCCTTGAAATAGGCATTTCCCGTGCTCGTCATTATCGTAGAATACATAAATTTGGCCATGCTACTTAAATAAATGCTCTCCACACGCCTTCCATATATATCAAAATGAAAGACCATTTAAAGAAAATAAATACTCAGGATCACGTCAAGAAAAATTATCATTTTGCCGACCGATATTTTATCGAGCTGCCTATTGACATCGATTAACCCCAGGTGACAAAAAAACATATTATAGCAGTTTTTCGTAATTCTTTTAGTAATTCAAATTGAGCTGTTGCTTCAAAGACGCTCTTACCGAGATAATTGTTTTTGCAAGAAAATATCGGATTGAGACTACCATCGCAGAATAAAAACACTTGAATAAACATCTCTAAGATTCGGAAGAAAATCCTTCGAATTAGCTCTAATCACTACTTGAATAAGTACCACTGCTGCGAGTGAAGGAGGAAGAACCGTTTATCACCATTTTCCACCCATGAGTGGAGAAACGATAAGAATCAAAGCACGAGGGCCACTTCTTTTCTTCACCCGAGACAATCTCTCCCCGGCACCGCCGCCTTTACAGAGCGCACTTAATCTTCCTTGTGAGTCGGCGAGCCTTTGAGTGAGAGAGAGGCGGGCGACGGGGATAAAAGAAGCAGAGGAATCGGCAGCGATATTTTTTTCTCTCAGGCGTATCCTCCATATCGCCTATTTCGATTCGCTGTACGATCCACCCACGACTCTTGGCGAAGGATCGCCCAAAAAGAAGTGGATTTCCCGGACATGTGCGCACCAAATGGCCCCCATACCCCCTTTTTCCTTGCCACCACTCCCTCCCTCGACCAAACTCACTCCTCCCCCCGCCTCACGCCTGCCATCCCCTTCCCTTCGACTTTTCCCATCCCCCCACCATACCCCCAACTTTAAATCCCTTTTCCTCCCTTCCCCTCCCCTCTCTGTCCTCGCCGCACAAGCAGTGACGGAGCTCTAAAAACAGACGCTGTGCCGCTTCCAAGATCCTCTGGTTGTTTGCTAATGCATTCGCTGTCGCCCCTCCCAGCCGTTCGAGTCCTATGCTTACCAGATAACCGTCCCCTTATCCTCTCACTCCCTCGTGACTCGATCCTCCTACTCCACGGACCATTTCGTAAAGGGAAAAGACACCGGAAAAATGTAGCTGAAGGGGTTTGGGAGGATGGAGGTGGAGTGAATTTGAGGTGCGGCTGGATAAGAAGCGTTTGCCGCCGTGGGCGGAACCGTACCCTAGATCGCAGAAGGCATGCGATAGTGCAGATATAGACAGCCAATGCTGCGGCGAGATATACACAATCGATGAAGGTGTGTTCACGGAATCACGCGACTTGAGGCAAACGCGGTTTTATTTCCGGTATGAGAGGCCAATACAATACCTCGAGTAAATTAAGGTCCTACGGTCCCCAAAATGTCCAAAGTTCACTTTTTCAAACGAGAAGAAAAGAAAATTATTGCTTGTCACTACCTTGGAATCTATTGCAGTTTTTAAATTTCAACTTCCGAACAAACAGGTTGTTTTGAAATTTGTGTACCAATCCATAAATAATAATGTGGTTGGTTTATTTCATTGGATGAATCTTTTGCATCGTGAACGTAGTTCAAAGAAATAGTTTAAGACCGCAAGGTGATATTAAATATTAATTAAAATATCCGTCTTGAATTCCACAAAGTTTCTAATCACCAATTAACAGCAATATGACTAAGAATAATATTGGTAAATTTCACCGTAAAAATATTTTCATTTAATTTTTAATATTTATTGACCGCATCTTAGTGAAATAGAAAAATGCAAGAATGTAATTCTAAATATTATTTAAATATTCGGATTTGAAATTCCAAAAGTTAAGGCTATGTACTCTTTCAGTCCTTCGTAAATCAAATAATAAATTCACGGCCTTGACTTGGCACACTTAATGGTCCGATTGTTCTGTTTTATTTGTAAGTAAGATAATATTTTAAACAGCTGATTCAATTCTTGGCAATTCATCAAATATAGTAATAAAATATCCCTTTTATATTTACTTAAAATCCACGTCGACCCCACGAATGTAAAAGGAAAAAAGTATATTTTCAATCATGTGAGGCAGTCAATCTAAATGTGGAATCATCAAGAGAAATGTAAAGTGCCAATAAGGAAAAATACATTCCATAAAATATCCAGCAAGATATAACATTAATCGCTCCCATTTAATTTTCACGCATAAATTAACGAAATAATTCAATAAATGATTATATTCAGTCTTTCGTGCCTCGTTATTTTCACCGGTAGCTTTATGCTTCTCCAAACCCGTGCAAAATGTGCCAGTCGTCACGTCACCGAAAGGGTTTTTTTTGCGCAAACATCCAACCCGAAGCATGGCAGAAAGTAATATGGCTGGGAACCCAGTTCACGAAGAAGAATGGTACAAAATGGGAGCTGATGTTTTCGATATTTTAAAGTCATTTTTGAGGACTTTTTAACCAAACCAGCAAAATAGCACCCAATTTTTTTTTCTTCCTCTTCATCCTATAAGCAAAAAAAAGTAGTTGCACACATTTTTATTAATGACACACCCTCTCACTCTAAACAAGTTGTTTAGTTAAAACTTTCAATTCCAATTCGATAAAATGATGAGGGTTAGGGGGCGGGGGGATAAATGCCATTACTGTAGGCAGGCGATCAGGAGATTAACATTATATTTGTGTAACTATCTTCAAATAATCAATTGAAGAAGAGTTCGCGAAGAGTGAGAGACCATGTGACTTCTTATTGAAAGGGGTATTCTATTGAAAGAATCTACATTTCATCTTCTAGTGGAAAGAAAGTTTTTTTAATCCATTGAGACAGTGGATCCCACCAAAGTGTTTCTTTTACGATCATAATCTTTAACAAAACAGGATCATTTACTTTGATCTACTCCACTAATATTAAACAGAAATTTCTTGTGTGGACAGTGTTCACAATTCCAAAAAGTTTATTTTCTATACCCTTCCATTTGGAGCTTCCCTTCCTTTGATTAACTATCTACGTGTCTCTCACGGATTGCACCGAGAGGTAAATTATAAAGACCAGATCATAATTCGACTAAATAAATTATTTAAAAAGAAATAAATTGAGTGATGAACATTTTAATGGAATCAGGGGGTCCAACAATGGGTTTCTAGTATCGAGTCTCAAGTCATGTAGCTGAATTCTCGCGAATGGCTAGAATCCTGAGAATGACAGTTGATTGACGCTGATTTGTTTGAACAGAGCTGGTCTTCAATCCTTAGTCTCAAATGATAAGATGAAATTATCTTCTTCCAACGCCTAAGATTTAAGACTCCATTCCTGCGGCTAAGAAATAATTAAAGCCTTGAGACGAGAGGCTGAAGGCCAATTGTAGAACGTCTTTTACGCGTAAGACATTGGTGGAAGTTACGTGTAGTGAATTATGCGATTATATATTGTGCGTAATAAATTGAGCTGAGGTCATCGAGGTATTTTTGGACTGAGCACAGCTAGGTCCGATCGACGTTAGATTTTAGAATATAATGTATGTAAAATAATGTTTTTCCATTTTCATCTTATTCGTGGTTGCATTTACATATTTGTGCCACATCCGTGCTTTCGAGTTCCTCTGAATGTACTAAAAACCATTAAATGCTTAAAAATATGGCCTAATATTACATTAAAAGTTCGGCCAGGCGTAGAAAAACACTTGTAATAAAAGACTTATGACAGAACATGAGTCCGAAAACCTCTTGAGTGTCCGTGTCAACCTGGGAACGTCAAACGAAGGTTGTCTCATTAATGGGGAAAAGAAATACTACGGTGGTGATATTTTTTGATGACAAAAAAAGGTAATTAACATCAAGATCTACGCTTAACCTTTACTTAGTGCAAACGCATACACCTAGCTTAATTGCCCTAATTAAGGTAACTGCTGTTCGGAAAAAAATCAGTACCAACCTCTCGATGGAATCCTGATATATTCTCCGGCCTTCAATAACGCTATTCATATTAATAATTTATGTATTCAACCAACATTATGCCCGTTGAGGCATGCAAGTAAATGCAAGTTACAACTTCAGATGTAAATTCATAGCAAAAAAATAAAAGGCTAAATAGTAAACATTTTAGACAAAATCAGGGCTGAAAGTTATGAAGGGTTCCGCTACTTCTTTCTAACTTCCTTGACTAAATATTTTTACTGCAATAAAACCTTACCTCTCTTGATATCCAAAAGAAATTCATTTCATTTAACAGCATCTATAATGGCGGCACTTCATCTGTTTCTTGAATAGGAGAAAGTAATATGGCCGCTTCTTACCAGCAGGCACATATTGTCACGTGACATGGAAGCAATTCACAGGTGTACAGGAAATTGTCAATGATAATTAATAGAGCCTGATGTGAAAACAAAAAAACTTGAAACCGATGAATAAGCTATATGTACATCGAATTATCCTGATGGTGCATGCCCGATAATTTCCGTAGAAAAGGCGAAGGAAATCCGTAAGGCGTTCCTGAAAATCTTTGTTAAATCCTATCCCCTACCACCAAGGGATCTCGCCAGAAACATGCGATATCCAATGATACTTACATGCACTGTTTGCGAATACTGCACATTTTTTCATTGACTTTGATGGTTGAATAGCTGAAGGGAGTTGAGATTCCTCTGAAGTAAGATCACACTTACGGTAATAACAATACAGTGCAGCGATTTGGATCATCGACTCCTTAGAGCCTGTTTACTAGCGAGATAACAGTTCAAATGCTTCTTTAATTTAATCAACGAAATAAAAACGCACTTGAACATACGTTTCATTTATAAGAGATTGAGACTTAAAGAGTTACAAAAGTAGTGAGGTCGTCCTCATTAAAATGAAATTGTTCAACCCGGCATCTGGGCATTATGCCGTCAAATTTAGGTAATTTAGGCAGGGATTTATGATACAAGGAGGCGACCTAACCCGATGCAAATACAATATACATTCAAACGACCTGGAGACAAACTCTGTTTTTAAATAATATACCACCGAGCGACCTGGATTGAGTCCCGATTCGGTAAATGATTCTTCTCGCTGCCATATTTTTGGAAACAAAATAAATTGACACATATCAAAGGATTGATACTAATAGCGCCAAGTTTTACTTCTTAGAGACCATCAGAAACCAAATTGCAAGGAGCATGAAATTTGCAAATTCAGGGCACTAGTATCACCTGCGGTTTCGCGCCGAATTCTGTTAACCTGAAAATCACATCACTTGGATTTTAACCGGGGATGCTTAAAGGCATCTACAGGAACTTTCATCAGAGATCCTATATTCGCTACCGAGCGCTTTATCACCTGGGCTACCACGTATGCCTCTACAAAGTCAAATGAAGTCGGTGTATTCTACGTTATCAATTATATTTATTATTATGCTGGAAACAATTGTTCGTAAGCATTTAACGCAATCAAAAGAACCGTTCGTGAGTTTTAATAGAGAATGTAAGTAAATAAGGACCAAATCATACTGTACATGCAAGTATTGAACAAAAGATACAACTGCCAATAGGGAGTCAAGTTCCGTCATTTTTCAAATGATATAATCATTTTCAACGATCTTTAATTATTCGGAGACCTATATGTAGCAGAATTAAAAATTCTATTGAATCGAGAAGTCTAATAACCGCTCATTCCTCTCTCTCACAGAAATATATACGCAACCTAAATGTGCTACTAGGCTCTCAATTGCAATCATTAATGAATTTCATATAGTATTTTCCAAAAAATTAATAAAAACTAAATCATTTAGACTTGATTGAGCACCTTTGTGACTGCTGAAAACTTTTAATGTGCTTTTATGTATTTATTTTCATTAAAATAAAAAAATTCAAGCTAAAATTTTAGTTACCTATATTTTGAGGTTTTGGCAATATGGAGTTTCATAAAAAATCGAATTTTTTTCGTTAAATGTCTACTTTTAAAATGTAATCCCTGTAGAGAACTGCTACCAATCAATTCATGATTATTTCGATAAAAACTAACTTTGCGACGATTTATTTCCGTATTTAATACGTGGTTAATACGTAATAGGTCGTGATTTGAAACTAATTTAGACTCAAATTTTGTATTGGCATAATCACTTTCCACAATTATGATAATGCATATGAGCGTGAGATATTTCGTACTCATGTGCATACATGCTTCCTTATTACGATTCAATTTAAACCAGGGAGAAGTGTCAATTAACTATCCGAACGAAGACATGGTTTATTGTTACCATTTGCATTAGTTATTTTAATTGGAAGTAATTGACGATGGTAAGTTGCTGCGTATCCCTGGAGGAGGACGAATCAGTGAATCGCGCGCCGAAACCATGAGTCTCCTACCTCCTACGCGTGCCTCATCGCACGGGACCGTTTCGTCCCCGAGGACGGTGTTTATTTATTTTACCCACCAGACATTATCGGATCACCCATGAACTCTATTGGATTACAAAGATAATGCCTCACACACGAAGATTCTTTTATAGGGCATAGGTATATATGTATAAAGCATTCTGTATACATTTCGTATCGTTTCCCACCACACTTAACGCCATCGACGACGGGCGAAGAAACTTGTTCCCTCGAAACAGCGCCTGAGAAAACCATTTCTTTCTTTTATGTTTAGGTTTACAACCGAAAGGCAACGCTCAATGGTCACGTTTTGTTTTCTTTTGGTTAAAGAAGAAATTAGGCGTTAGTGATGGAAAAAAGTGTATAACGTACATCGCTATGGAAGTCGACGAAATGCTGGAATCCATCAACGAAGGTCATTTGCTATTGCAGACATTCAAAGCATATGCTTACTATGTATCGAATAATTCTTCTCAATCTTCAGGAAGTTGTTCTAGAAATAGTCGTTATTATTGATACAACATAGAACGTAGAGGAATATTTTACTTATCCTGAGTTATGGCACTATAAATCATTTCAAACCTTTAAAAAAAATAGCTATGTTCAAATTGAGCACCTTCAGTAACCTTCCTGAGCACTTGACCAGTATTACTTGTACTAACTCTTCATGTTCTACCACGTTCTCAACTTCTGTCGTCAGAGTAAGTAATTCGTAGTATTTAAAGACAGATTTAAAAATCTAAGCAGATGAGTACATATGTTTAAATGTATATTAACCCATATACACGACTATCTTTCACCCAAAGCCAAGACTCATGAGTTGTCCTTTCACAAAATCCTACATGCGCTTTAAATATGCAATGGCTGTGAATGATTTGAAGCGTTATTCTTCACTTGAATAACGACTCACATAACGCCTGTAATTATCTTCGCGTATACAATCAACATGTGTGTGGCATCTAAGTCTCATTAACTCTTGGTCCTTCAATACCACAGGGGAAAACATAATATAATTTTATTATGGACACAAAGTATACTAACCGCCACAGTTGGGCTTTAAACATCCGCAGATAAATGACAAATATAAATTTGAAGCTTCTAGAAACATAAAGAAAATTTTTCCCGTAGGATAATGAAATATAAGCCATTTCTTTTAAACACTGTTTCCAAAGAACTGTTAAACGATCTTGCTGCTATTTATTGGTCGGTTCTTATGTTCCCTCTCATTTGATCTCCAATCTTTGGCGCTAAAAGGTTCTTAAAGTTTTTGTAGCCACTCCAAAAGTTGCCAACTTGCCTCATCGCGGAAGACCACACATTTAAATATATAATGAAAACCTTGGATGAAGTTTTATTAGAAGTACTTTCATTATCTTCAATGCATGTTCCATTGTATAAGTAGAGCAATGGCCTAAGGAAGCAGAGAAAGCCATAGAAAATACTTATTTTTTGTGTACAGCTTATTTTTTTCCTTATAAAGTGGCTACTTTTCTTATGCACTATTTTTTAACTAAATAAATTCAATAAATGTAAAAGGTAAATAAATAAAACTAAATTTTTTCATGGCAACTTCTAAATGCCCTCTGGCAGACGCGTGCCTTTGCAGAAGTTGAACTCATTTATTTACAAATATCAGAAAATGAGGGCTGTTTATATACTTTTATTGCCTACGAAAACTTGGTGCAGCAATCGTGAGATGCCCACCACATGGAATTTCATATTTTCCCCTCCGTAATGAACAAAGCAAGATACCTATTCAGGTGGGGGAAATATATAAGTTGACAATCGTATACGCAAGAATAACACCTGAACGTCGCCGTCCTTTAACGCCTGAACTTTGTCATGGAAACGTTTCCCACATCCATCCTAAGAAACAAAACGTACTGGAGCCTAAGATATGCACATGAAATTCAGTCCACTACTCAAGGTAATTTTTAGGTAGTTTCTTCATAGACCCATGCAATAACCTGTGCTACATTTCTAAGCCTCCGAATAGGGCAAATTAGTTCTATATTAAGCTTTTATTCTTATGCATCAGCTATAATTTTCTTTTTTATGTTTTCATTCACATTTGTCATCCCTGCTCAAAGAATTGTGTGTGCACCCAAATACACACTTCCGTGGCAGCTCACAGAACTCGGGGTAAATATTGACGTCTATGGAACTTCAGAGAGAAACGGAAGTAGGGTGAGCCAACGCAGTCTTCCCTTCGAAGGTTCAACAATGGTCTTCTCTTCCCCGAAAATTTTCATCTTTTCCCCTCTTTTTATACACACAAAAGAGATTTTCGTTCCCCTAAACAAGTTTACGTTGTAAGAACGTAAGTTAATCCGATATGTGTCGTCCGCCGCTCCGTAAACAATGATTATTGAGCCCACGATTCAGCGTAAAAAACTCATTTGCCGAAAAATGTTTAAGAAAATTCTTCCAGGTATACCTTTTTAGGTGTTAGGGGGAGAAGATACTGAGGCAAACTTGCACTCCGAGGTATCTAGTAAAACGGAGTTCCTTAGTTTCAGGTTGGGGACTACTAGTGGATCCAAAAATTATTGGTTTCATAATTTAATAAAATCAAATGGAAAGTTGGTGGAATATTCTTTTTAGAACTTAGCCACTTTCACCATTCGATCTGTATAAAGTTTAAATGCAAAAATATGCGCTATTTTGTTGAGGATGCTTGAAATATTGCTACCGAAAAAAGTAGTATACATCAATGTGGCTGACATTCATTCATACATTCTTCAGTACCAGAATAGCACGCAGTCCCAATCTTTTATGATCTGGTAGACCTTGTCTAATTAAAAAGTTTCGCTCGGAAAAACCATTGGGCTAGTAGAGCTGTATAATAAAATACAGCATAGTTAATACCTTCTTTCTGACAGACGTGATATTTTTTCAATCAGTTAGTGTATCAGATATATTTATTTTATTATTTCAGAATAAATTTGTTTCACTTCGTTAGATATAATATATTTTTTCCAGCCAATCAGAAGAGTTCGCCTTTATTTTAAATTTTGATTTATTATATTGCTAGTAAAATTGAAATAAATCATTCAACCCCTTTGATTTGGGATATGAAAACTCTCATTAGTGAGTTATATCGCAATAGAGAAAATACATAACATGTTATCCAATATTTTCATTGCAAATAGTTATTATTTAGCAGACTGGGAAACTATAAAATACATTTTTCTCAAACTTATATTTTTTCCGAGCCATTACTTTATCAATGGACGTCTTCATTACCGAAATGAGGTTAGCATGTTTTTCTAAATATAATATTTGGCAATAGTACGTCGTATTTTGGTATTCAGTGAAAGAGAGATTTATCATGTTGTTCACCCCTGCTAAGGCGCTTCAAGGCATCAATAATAAGGCCAAGGGAAAAATCAGTTAAGGTAAGAAAATATACTAGCAAGGAGCACGTCAGAGCAAAATTAATTCTTGCAATTATATGGCCTTGATCTTACTGTCATATTTATAAACACATTATCCTGCATACCTCCACAAAATCTTTTAACTTTATTTCCAGCATAACATATTCAAGGACGCACATATCCCTTTGGAATTCAGACTCAAAAATTAAATTTGGGAGAAAAAGCAGCTTTTTCGAAAATGCGAATAAAGATAGAGATTGAATAAAAAACAAAGTAGTAGTAGTAGACTTAAGTTTCCGTAAAAAACATTTTTCGTCAATTTATTGATTTGAAAAAGTTTTTAATTATTGGCTTAAATCAAGCGTAAGTAATTAATGAATCGGGATATTTCCTCAAGATTTGATGCGACTAGTATTATAATTTCAAAATATTATATCCTAAATCTAAGATTATCGTAATTGACATTGCGATATTGCCACACTTAAAATACGTTCCTAACCACTTTATCAGAGATTTCAACTAATTCAGGCACAGGGCCAGTTGCATGCTTATTTTTATAGATTGATTATGCGGGCATCATAAAAAAATATAAACTTAGAAATTTATCAGTTTTCCATAGTGTAAAATTGAATTGATTAACGAGGTGATTAAAAAAATCGATTAGGACTGATGACTCAATACAGTATAAAAACAAAATTACTTATTTAGCCGTCTCTAAGCCGCGGTGGTAATTCGTTTTTGGGTTCCGAGACAAATTATAAACAATACTTCCAATTTGACAGGTAATTTTATGCGCTGCATTTAAATTAAATTCGAACTTGGTGTCACAAAGGAGTACCCAAAAGTCAGAGAGACTCACTGATGGTAGTTGAAGAAAACTGAACGGAAATTACTACAGAAGAAGATCACAGCTGAGATAAAAAAAATCTCGGACGTCAAATGAAAGAACAATAAAAATATTAGCTAATTGAAAGTACCAAACTAATTCTTAGGAATGATTATAATCATTCTCTACGTTTATAAACAGTGTAAAAAAAATGATGCTCTCTTCGTTCGAGTTTTATCTTTCCACCGACCTCATGATGAAATGCAGGCATTAATTGACGGGAATTTCCGCCGAAGGGAGGCACACGGTCAATCCTCTTCATTGTTTGACTTGAAATCTATTTGATTATATCAAACTTTGAAGATGATCAATCTTCGCGACGTCCTGTGTTCCCATTTGTGCTCTTCGTTCAGGGTCCAAGCCTTTAATCAAAAATATCTCGTGCTTCCTTCAATCCGTCTGGCCTTCTTTCCATAATACCTACGCTCGTCTTGGCATCACGCATTCTAGACATCCTTCAACGCAATCGAAGGCTGCCAATGCTTCGGATACCATCAAACGATGAACAAAGGAACCTTTTTTTTTCTCACTTAAGCACATGCATGGCTCGTACGGCTGTTAGCTATTTTTCTTAGTTTGAACTCCGTTGTTTTATAAGTTCCCAGGATTTGATTTATTTTTGAAACTTGAATGCACGGCCCATACTAAAGTGAATGTGCCATTCGTGAGATGGAAATAATTCTCTTTATCAATTATATTTAACCCTCAGAGAGATCATCTTCTATTAGGTGAGGTGGTTCGCTCTATAAATTTCCATGCATGGAGTCCGAATTCGACTTCTAGATTTAGAAGGATATTTCTATAGTGTAACGCCAACTGCGGAAATCAACTCATCGAAGCGTGGTCAAAATCAAATAGTCAAAATGTGTCAAATACAAACGTCATAAACCAATGGAAACGATCTGTGAGCGATTTATGACTTTTCAATAAGGTGGCATTGAATGGTATATGCCCGCGTGTTCGTTAAATAATAGTACAGTAATTACTTGAATTCCATTAATCAGTCCTCTCGGGTTCTGACAGCATCGTTTCCGTAAAAGGTAGCTTTTAAGGCTTTGAACTGTCTTTTTTCCGTCAATTTATCGTACTGTTCATCCTTAATACTTTCACAAATCACCGATGTTGAAAACAATTAGATAGTATTATTTGATCTTAATATTCATTCAAAGCAGGAAATTTACTGCTCTCCGAACTAACAATGCAACTACGAAATCGTCGTAAAGGGGTTTCCCTAGTTACTCAACTGCTGTACCAGAGCGTATTTTCCTCACAAAAGTGAATGCTATAAAACAAAGGAAGATGCTTACTTATCGCTACCATAATTTAAAAAATATTTAATAAATTAAAAATTCATCTCATAGCAAACTGAAAATGGAAAAATAAACGAAATAAATACATGAGAGTGGCGTTCAAGGAATTAAGATCATACATTTATTGTTAGTAGTGAGGGTAATGATGGAAGAGTCTTCGGATTTTGTAGACTCACGTTTTTAGGTAGTATGAGCTTCATAGTGACTAATTTCAAACTTGAATGTCGTTGGAATTGGAGAGAAATGAGTAAACTTGAACATAATTAGAAAAAAAGCTCTTCTGAACACGAAATTTCGCATAAATTAGAGCGAATGGTTATTCAAACAGGGAGTTATATACTTGAGTAGCTATAGGCCATGCAAGGGCATCAACATAATTAATGGCCCATCGCAATGACAGTACACATATGCCATTGCAGCCATCAAGGTTGGGTTAAGCTACATATATAACGAGGTCAACTGCAATGGCAGAATTTCCTGCTGAGGGTCAGGTCCACATTCTTCGCCTTTTTTAATGGCAAATTGCAGTCATTTTCAGCATATAAATCATAATCATATTTCATAAAACTTTTTAAAAATTGTACCTCATTACTGAGATAGAAAATCCAATTGCTACAAAATCGGTGGCCAAAAATTGGAGACACCGCTTACAAACAAAAAATAGCTTTACTCATATATAAGGAAATTCACTAGTAAATGCATGCCTAATAAATGAATATTTTTGTAAAAGAATGCAAAATTATACGGCACTTAGGGAGGTAAAGGGAGGAAAAAATCATCTTGGACGCCTTGAAGTAAGTTAGAAGTTATTTTAAGCCGTAAAATAGTTCATCGCCTTTCTAGTTGTAATGAATGATGTGTTAGGCAGCGCTTTTTAGATCCTAAACGAACCACTACACTCTGTAATCATTTTGTTTGAGCTTTCAAAAACCTTCTTTTGGTTGGCATTCTATTTTATATGAATAGTAGTCGGTCACATTTAAATATCCTGGTCACAATCATGAAATTTATCCTTCTTGGTTTAGAACCTAAACTTTTACGTACTGTAGCAATAACTTCAGTCGGGAACAGAAATGTTCTTTATTTTTTGCAGACTTTTATATGAACCACCTCGCTACTCCCATCCAAGTTTTATACAAATAAGTATGAAAGAGCTTTGTAGATTGTTCGCATACTACTCAAGTTATTGGAACAAGACATGCGTTAGTTGGATAGATTCTTATAATTATTGAAGATCGATACTGCAATTTTCAGGAGAAAATCAAGGAAATTATCCCGTTGATTCACGAAAACGTTCAAGATGATTTACAAAAAAATTATCACTGTAGCTACCAAACTGGCAAGTTTTTTTTTTATTTTGGAGGAATTCGTTAGATCAGCGCGCCACTACAAGTGCATTGTGGCTTGCGGTGGCACGGCTTAATTTTGGCAGTTGTCCGTTGCCTGAAAATAAGGCATAAGAGACGAGCTTATAGGGAGCCGAGGAAGGGAACTTTAGCAATAAGTATCTTTTTATGAGCACATTCCCGGAAATCTCAACGGCATATAACATCGTGCCGAGGTTCATAGAGGGCTAATTTGGAAATAATTTCTTATGATTACAGGCTTACCCACCTGTAAAACTACCAAAAAGAGGAACACAAGTTCTGAAATGTCACTTAGACTTCGAAAATAATGCACTATGATAAAGATAACATCCATAGTTAACGAAAAACTACCCTAACTACGTAACGAAAACTAATGAGTATAGATGATATATAGAGAAAGAGAATATAGAATGACCGGTATAGAATGAGATGCTATATAGAATTTATAAGCTGCTGTGATTTAGTGAGAATATCGTTCATCATTTTATCTTCCAAAAAGTGATGCTACCCTTAGACAAATAAGTCCTACAATAGAGAGCTTTCTCACATGATGTGACTATTGACAAAATAAAATATCGCTTTGACTATCCACTTATGATTTGTAGTAGATTTAATACGCAAACAAAGTGGTAATTTCCACAATACACAAAGGTACAATCTTCATTCGTTACGAGATTATAAACTTAGAAACTTGGGACGCTGATACCATTTTCATCCATAAAAATTACAGCGCTTTCATATTTAATCTATTTCAATGAGTTTCAGCTCATTTAAACCTTCAATTATTAAAAGGAATAACTTTGATTGCCAAGGAATACCAAGTTTCCAGCGGCTCTCTTTTCCTAATACAATTATAACATGACCCATCCATCACATGCAAGGATTGTTTCTCAGGCTTTCACTGCCGTAGGCCGCACGAAAACCTGATCAAGAACTCGCGACGCATGTCTCTAGGAAATCGAGACAGAGGTTTGTAACGTCACTCCCTGTAAATTAGTGTCGTAACGTTGCGTGTATTGTAAGAATCGATGCCCTTACACACGAGCAGTTTACATGTAAATGACAAGGCAGTAAGCTAAAGGTTTTATTGTATCGAATTCCAGTTGTTCGGGCAAGTATTTCAGAATAATAAGTGAATTTCACCCACTAGCGAAAAATGTGCCACTGCTGCGCTAGATCTTTCCACATATAAAAAAATTAAATGCATTCGCACCGAATCATTCAATTTAATCCAGTACTCAACAAACAGGCTCTCGAACTTCACGTTTCTAGGCTGCAGCCAATGGGCACATTTAGCTTACGACATTACTTTCTTTAATTTGCTCGCTTTTCTCGTGAAACATGGCAGTAAATACAGCTATCTCGGAATGTAACAGCACCTGTTCATACCGAGATACGCTAGTATCCTAAGGCTTTGATGAATCGACGCTTTGTAACATAATTTTATTAAAATGAGACTTTACACTGAATTTCGATTTTCATAAATCGTTTTATTTTATCCAATACGCATACCAGACATATATTGGATATTGTACTGCTGTTGCTAATAGTTCTGAATTATTTTAGATTTACGAACTAAATTACCTTGCAAGCGGTATGTAACCTCAATAAAACTTTGAATGATTAAGGTTTATACAAAAATTAATTTGACCATTACTGTAGGAAATAAATGGAAAATCGGCAAAAAATTTTAAAATATGTTTTTAGATAGTATTAAATCGAGGTATGTTTAAATTGGACCACTCATTTTTTCCCTCGAGCGAGATGCCATTAACAATAGCCTAGTTTGGTCGGTTCGTAAGGCTTAAGAGCAAACTCGTCCTAGGCGACCAGAAGAAGTCGCAGCCTTTCCCCACTTACGAGATTCTTATCTCTGGCGTATGAGATTCACTATTCAACCCTAACCGAGGGACCACCTAATGTGGTCCACACACTTTGCTCGCATACAAATTTATTTCGTTGGTATTCATGGTGGGAGCCATATATCTTTTTCCACTCAATCAAACAACATCCTTGGGAAATGGCACGCGCGCGATTTTGGCACTGGTCCTCCGCTCCTCCTCCAATTTCTTATCCTCCGGGGTTAAGGTCGTCTTCTTGACGAGCCTTTATTTACCCTCCCCAGCAAAACTCTGCTGTGATTCTAATCGGAGAGACAGAAACCATATGGTCTTTCATGTTACCGTTCCGACAGGAATATGAGACAGCTATGTGTCCTATCGAGGAAGTGAATCAAGATCTTTTGATTTCTAAACATCGAATATATTTAAACTTCCTTTGATATTAGATCGCGTATTATTGAAATTAATTAGGAAATCATGCGAAAGGCTTCTTTTTTCTATTTATTTATCAAGGGAAATCATTATACTGTAATATAAATACATTTTCTGAGTACTGAATACTGATATATACGTAACGCCGATAACCAGATAATATTGTAAATATTTTATTATGGTTCAAATTTATAAGAAAGTGATTTGCCTGCATTCCACTTAAGCAAGGGGAAAACAGGGGAAATATAACTGCAAACTTGTTGTAGAGTAACATATTAAAGGTCTCAAAAATATTTGACAGTGAACTTCGTTTTCGTTAAAAAGTTTTCGTTAGCTTTTGACTTCAATAAGGGCGCGCGGCAGTATTGGGCCTACATCAATTGATATTGACCCAGAGTGAAAAGAAACACTTCTGGTTTCCACTTTATAATGCGTTTATCAGGACAGCATTATATGCTTCGCACCATTTTCAACAAAATACCTATTCAAAGTTTAACCAAAAACGACATTAAGTATCATTATTTATTATTTAATTATTAATTTAGATGCCCCACATCGAAAATAACAAGTGTTACCGTGTTTTAAATCATAAAAGATTGAATGAATTTTACGTGATTTTTGAGTTTGTCGTAAAATCGTTGATATTCTAATGATATATGGATGAATATTGGACGGTGCCGATTTCGTTACTGGACCAAGAATGTACGTGGCTCCGTCTAGATTTAGCAATGAACGAGAATGCTAAGTTAGCTGAGCTTGGGGCCTGGCGAAGTTGATGGGTACGTAGATAAGGGTCATAATGCGAATACCACATAGGAGGCTGGAACTGATACTTAACCAAAAAATTCTTCTATATTTGTTTGACTGGAAGAAGAATACTATTTTTCGGGAACGGAACGATAGAGCATCTGAGATTTTTTACTGATTCCTAGGAGCTTATCCGTAGGTCCGCAGTCCCCCTCTCCAACATTACCATTTAAGGTTTCATGCATACTCGTATTACGATACACAGGAACCATGAAGTATTTTAGACAGATACGCGTATGTTTTATTCCTGTGATGATCAAAAAACAAGCTGCCAAATTCAATTTGTTAAAAAGGTAAATAATACTGGTACAATTTCATAGTAAAAAGAAATAGAAGGAAGAAAACCAACGCATAAATACTCTCATCTTTAAGTTTCAGTCACAATTTCTCTCACTCTTTCCAGAAATAAGTCATCTTTCAGACCTATCGCTTGTTTCCATGGCTACCTTTGAGCCACTTCAACTACTACAATAGTTTGTCCGCAGCAACAGTTGTGAAGAGTATTTTAATTTCGGCCGAACTGTTCACTAGATCGAATTGCGATCTCCTCGTGCCAGTAGTTAAACGGCCTTCGCACCGCTCTACTACTCGAACCTTTATTTAGCTGGTAGTATAAAGCAATTCCACCTACCTCGCCTTGGAGTATCAGAGCGGAAAACAGAATAGCACACGCGAAAATAAAAAGAACGGGGCTCCGACTAAGTTGGACAAGCAGAACCAATGGACGGCAGAAGATGAAAGTTTTTCTTCAAACAGACTTTTTTTCTGCAGAGGGGTCGATCGTGTCATACAATGGCGGCCCACTTTAGCTGCAACCTATAACGCATGCGATTTTACACTGTGACGCCGCACCGCTATGCCGGATAATTAGTTAATTCCTTGCGATCAACTTTTGAAATATGCGAAATTTAATTTCAAATCTTGATCAAACAAAATTAAATTGATGACGATATGGAACGGGAACATTGTGCACCATCGAAAATATGGTGAAGGCACAATGCTCATATCATTCCAAAGACGACGAGAGGGCGTGAAAAAATATCGCAATTGCATTGCCCTAACCATTTAGCAATGTTTAGTTTCCGAGTACACTGTACAGTTCTACAATGGAACCAAAGATTTCACGAGATATAAACATAAACAAATTATATTTCCAAATAGTAATTCACCTGCTCTAATTACACTGTTACAATGTATAGGTTCTTTATCTCATACCTCTAAGGAGAATACGATCATACCTCAGTTTCCATGAGATGATTTTAGATAATGTGACATGCATTTTTTTAGCAGAGGCCGGTGTTATCCCTACGGGCTCCACAAAATTATTGCACCCAAATATTTGCTAAGTGGTACAGTAATCAATGTATGAAATTTGAAACTGCATCTCTTTGGACATGTATTATACTTGTATTCTTGATCACAATATCAAAACTTTGATTGCTTATTTATTTCGTTCTTTTTAATTTTTCCAGCTATTTCCCAAATTTATACAACTATCACTGTTTTACTTGCTCATTTGGAATAATAACGGATCTTCTTTTCCGGCTTTCAAATCGCTCATGTTGAAATACAAAAACTGCCTCAAAATCAATAGGACTGGCTCAGTTACAAAACTTTCGTCACAATTAGTTACACATGACTTTGAGGGAAGCCAAATCAATCAAAAACCATGCAAACACTTAATCTGCGATCCCTGTCTCACTCTGACTAGATTTTTCTCACTTTTTGAGGTAGAAGGGCGTCCTAAACGTTCTGCGTCGTCAAAATCTTCTCTACCATTCCAAAACAGCTTGTACTACTCAAAAAAACCCGATCAACCCTTGGCGTTTTCACCATAAGCTACCTTGAACATTTCATGAGTCTCTTTCCTTGGGTTGCCCAGTTTTACGATAATTTTTTGCGCTGTTTCAATAACCTGTTCATGACGAGAGGTCACGGTGTAGAGGTTTCGCAAACGACCGATCCGCCCTCCGCAAAGGCTGGGAGCCAACTGCCACCAGCCTTTACAGAGACTCTCCTTCCTCGAATCTAGCCAGAGAAACCGCCACCCGCCCATCCGTCTATACGGAAAAAAATGTTCTACAAATTTTGGGACAGATCTTGAATGGAGAAAAATGAAATGTAGCTATTATGTAAATAAACTTTGTGAGAAAAATTATTTTCGTCCACGACTACTTGATGCAAGAATATCAATATATGACCAGTATATATCATTTATGACGGAAATCAGTGAGCAGATGCACGTTCGAGGTTAGGCACGAAAAACGGATTTTATTTCACAAACGCTTTTATGATGCCTAAGATTAGTTTTACCTTAATGGATGATTTTCTGAAGAACATATCGCAAAGAAACCTAAAAAGCGTGATAAAGTAAAAAAAACAGAGAAGCAAAATGAGTATGTGAGAATGGGAGGTAGAGTAGAAGCCTACGGAAGATAAAAGATACTTAGTACAGAATAAAAAATATTTGAATAAGTGGACAAAATAGAGGATTTTTTACGAACAAGAGAGCGATCTAATTCCAAGTTCTTGAAAGAAATAATTGCTAACATGATTTAGTCAAAACTTGATCACTAACAAATAGCAAGGCTTTAGATAATACGAGGGTTGCTATTTAAATTTGAAGTATTGATATCACTGAGTGATTTAGGCGCCAACTGGCGTTACCATCTGAAAATTTGACCCTTTTAACGCTAACTTTTTTCAAATCATTTTGTCGTTTGATCATAATTTGTGTTAATTGCAGTGACTCGAAAATTTTGTCTCAGCGAAAAAATGGAGTTAACTCGTGAACACTTTCGTGCGATGATTTTTTACGACATTCGATGTGCATTGTCAAGCCAGGAGTTCATTGATCGACTAACTTCCACATTTGCCGATGGAGCTCCATCCTTATCCACTGTGAAACGCTGGTATAACGAATTCCACCATGGCCGCCGTTTGCTCAGCGACGGTCGTCCAAAATCAGTTGTTGCGCCAGAAAACATTGATGCTGTGCAAGAACTAGTAAAGGAAGATCATCATATGGCTTATCGTGAGATTGATGCGTCCTTGGGAATTAGTATGACGAGCATCAATAAGATATTGCATGAACATTTAGCTGTGAAAAAAATTGTTCGCATTGGATCTACCATCGTTTGAAAAAAGCCCTTAAAGATGTTCTCGTCTATTGGGGAAAATAAATGCTCAAGAAATACAATCGCGGTGCATGCACTGTGAATAACATCTATACAGGTGACTAATCTTGGATCTATGTGTATGAGCCCGAAACACGAAAAGTTATCAGGCTTTTATCATAAAGGCCGTTTAAAGAAACAAATCATCTCTCAATGATGAAAAAAGTGGGTTAAGAACAAATGTATTATGAAGGATGAACATTGAATTTGAACCTTGGGAACTAATTTCCGTCACCAAGGCAATATTGCCTTGTTTGTTCAGAGAAGCGCAACAAGGAGATCAAATGTCGAAAACAATGGTAAAAACAAATTTCTCTCAAATGTAAACGGCAATACCAACAGACAAATAGCTATTTGACCATCTATTTGACCAACATTTTTTCCCTTTCATAAACTTTCTACCTCCTCAAACCTCCGGTGCACTATCGTTCCAAAACCCCTAGTTACATAACCATATGGCAATTTGCGAGGTAATATTTGAATGAATTTAACCATGACTTGAAGAAATACTGAACATAAAATTAAATGAATAAGAGAGAGAGAGAGTTTCTTCATTTTGGAAGAGGCCCGGGAAGGGCTAGCAAGTTAAAATGACATACTATGTGGGGCACAAATTAAGTCAAATTTGCGAATGATCAAGCTTGAGATAGCCCGTTGGCCAAAAGAATGGGAACATTGCTGAGTGCATTGCAGGACCAAAGTAATAGGCATAGAATGAGAATAAATAACAAAACAATATAATAAACCTCTAACGAAATAGGATGACTAAGTTAAATCATTTAGTTTAAGGTTCTACCATCAGAGCAGAGCGAATACCTCATTTAATTGTTTTAAATTAAAATGGACTCAGTAGTAAGGTCATCAAAGAAGAATTGTGCTAAGGTAAGAAACTCTTACCAAGAGTGATTTAAGAAATGAAAAAACCCCTAAGATAATAAGTAAAGAATTGATTATTGACATCTTAGATAAGGAGAGCATTACGATACAGCTCCAAAAATTGTTGGTTGCGGCAAAAGGATAATCATATACGAGTATAGGAAGCGTTTGAAATGTGAGTGTGGAGAAGGATGGGAAAATTGAAGTCCTCGGAAGAGAAGGAAACGAAATCATACATTAGGTAAGGGGGCGAGGGCAGAGAAGTTGGTGGGGGAAATTTGAAGGATGCAGAAAAGGTGGACGCAGGACATATTGAGTGCCAATGTAATTCTCAAGTGCAAGGAAGATAAAAGGAGATAAAGCTGAAAATGTAAAGTTTTGATGCATGGTTATCATATTGCTCAGTTGAAAGCGTGATAGTACTTATTTCCTCGTTCCATCAATTAATACTATAAAAATAGGAATGTATTTTATAACAAGAACCAGTGGATGAAATATCACTGATTAACGATTATTGCGATATTTTCCTGGATTGCAGATGATCAGAATCATCTTGAATAAGTGTCAATTTCAAAGGTTATACAATAGTAAGGTGTTTTAACCCTGCTCTTAAAAAATTCTTTTACCTTACAGCGCAAAATAATACATCTAAATTCATGATGACATGCCACGTTTCAATGATCTATCATCTGCCTCTGTAACCTTTCATTAATCCAAGAAAAGTAGGTGACATTATAATGCTAATAGGAAACTAAGAACTATTTTCCTAAATTAAATATTTTCGTAATAGTTTTAGTTTTTAATAATAATTTATCGTATACTATTGGGCGATTTTTATGGTACGTGCTTTCATACATAAAAATATCACGGAAAGAGAAAGTTAAATTAAATAATGAAAAATTAGAACCTAAGATATCAAAAGAGTCCGGATATTTGATCAATTTAATCGCAGTAAAATGAGACAAAAACAGTTTTCAAATGAATGCTAAAGGTATGCAGGTGAAACGATCTCTACATCTACATAATACCCCGCAAGCCGCCGCAAAGGTGTGTGGCGGGGGTATTAGGTCACCAGCCATGAATGGACAATCATAATCATGACATCTCTAGGCAAATATCGAACTGATCATTCACTGGAATAAAGTAAATCACAGAAAAGAAGAAGCTAACATGTAAGGATATTCAATAACAGGATATGTCCAAATCATGCGGGAACAATGTTACATGGAATTAAAACTCAAGAAAGATATCGACAAAATATATACACTACCAATATCATATTTCTCCTTCGCACCTGAGGTCATATCTACTGTGATATCTAATGGTACGAGGGAAAAAAACATTTTAAATCCATCCATTGTACTTTCTATCCCCCTGATTTTACTTAACGTGTTTCGATCTATCATAGTAAGTAAGGGCCTGTAATATGTCTTTAACATTCTAAATAAGAAACCTGCCTCAAATTTATGTGGTAAATTTGTAAGTCAACCTACGGTCAACTAGTGGCTCCCATTCTAATTCTTTTAGTAGTGTCGTGACACTGCTGCCTTGTATATAACAGCTTTTCGCACATCTAGCTGCTCTATGTTGCACTCGATCTAGTTCCAACAATAGGCATATCCTGTGATGATCTTATACTAACACTCGCATTATAGCCTAGGTGGGTCCTAACTAACGTACAATAACAAATCTGTTTAATTCTCTCATTAAATTCACTCTCACTTCTTAATGATGAGTCAGGAAGACAGAGATCAGCCAAACAAAGTATTTCTGCTCCCTCTTCAGCAAATTTTTGAGTTGACCTGAATGCTAAAAAAAGATGTACAGATGATGAACTGCATTAAAAACAACCAGGCACAGCTGAGGACAAATGGTTACATTTACCAGAAGGACGTTATAGAGCAATAAGATGCTAACTTAGCTCACCTAGGTCAAATGATGCTGATCACGTCATCTTTCGCTGGGGAGGTCAAGCTATATGCATGGACAGGCAATTTTTTACACCTTATCCCGCCTAATGTTCCATCTCTTTTACATCCAATGTATCTATTTTCTTTACATCTATCTTGAGCAAATTTTCCTCCGCCGACTTTTGCACATAACACCCTTTCAGCACTACTTGAACTGACAATTAATTCTCTTTTCATCATTCACCTCCTATCTGTCCCAATTTTTACACATAATGGGAATTTGCAATGGGCGCGTCCATTATCCTTCGGAGTGGGAAAAGAGTAAGTTTTACAATTTATTAACCACAGAAATAATTTTAAGTTTGGTATTCCTGGGAAATAATAGGCGACAAAGGAACAATAATATATTGGCGTGACAAGGAAAATAACTGGTCCCTGCTGAAGTGTGAATTTCACATGTAGTTGGGATTAATACTAGAGAGGTTCATCTCATCCTCATCTATCAAACCGAACTTTGGGTTGTGGTTTCTTTGGTAGGTGTGGATAGGGCTCACCTCATGCTAAGCCTAACTGCATGTGAAAGTCATGATTCATTTTATGGGGAATATTTCGTTTCCTGTTTATCTTAATACATGTGCACTTCCTTATACTCTACGGAGTATTCCTTGCAAGAAATACTCCATCACATCATATATGCAATCAGTAAAATCAAAAATTCCTCCCAGCAATTTCTAATAATTAATTCATTTCATGTAATTCAACTGGAATATTGCCCTTAAAGTGGATGTTTCTCAATACGACGTCATCATTTCCGTTGAAAATAGTCAACAGACAAAATTGCTGATCTGGCCACCTAATAAAAGAAAACTAATTTCTCTGGGAAAATTTCAAGGGCATTAACAAGGACTTAATGTGAATGAAGTGATGTAAAATTTTTATTAAGTTTTTGAGTGTCCGGAAGGAGGTTCCGAAATAAAACAAGAGTGATACAGTATGGTTTCGGGCATCCGACTCTGAAACACTACTGGACAGGCTCCAACTTGCTGAGAGGATCGTTTTGTTAGCTGTGTCTCGAGTGTGACAGCGTAAAATATACGAGAGAGGGATGAGGAGGAATCCAAGGAGTGATCTGGAAAATACGCAGCAAGATGTGTGGAACTCAAAAGAACAAGGGCGCCATTTCTCCCCAATTCATGAATCAGAATAATAAAGGAAACTAAATCAATCGATTGCCCCTTGTAAAAATAAGAACTCAAACGCAAAAAAAATATCGATTATCCCTCTTTTACGATAAGAACATTTTTAAGCTTTCCGTTCATAGAGAATGATCCTAAATATACTGATACATCGCCAATAGTTCTGAGAAATATTTTAGGTAAATACAAAATTTACTTACCCGTTGCTTTACGTTCACTGTAGGATGGTTAAAAAGTGAGCATCCAGTGGAATCCTATAAGTAAGAAATTCAAGGTGAAGATTAGTTTTCATTCAATATTTCTGGTTGCATGTATTTTTATTGGACTATAATCTCGTTTTACGTTGCTGTTAGTTGGTTGAAATGCTAATATTTATGTCACAGATGCATCTTGTCATTAGAATATAGCAAATGCTATGACCACAAAGCAACATTATCCAATGCTATATCCTATCACAGAGAAAAAAATATATCAAATTATATTTGAGTGGATTTGAAAGCTTAAAGAAAGAATAATGATACCAGTGTAATGTTCTTAATTGAAGCAGAATTGAGCTATAGTGGCATACTCGTAGATTGATTCATAATCGAAAAGAGTATAAATAAAATCATTCGGTCAAAATCAAATTCCTATTGGCCTTTGCGAAATTCCATTTTAAAGAGAGTATAAGCCATGAATCCTATTAGGATAGTATAAATTTGTACAACTATCTCCACAGTTAACTGCATACTTTCATATCCGTCTTTATTATGCCTGTTGGTCAATTTTGGTGTTCTTTGAAATAAAAACTATCATTTTGCATACCGTATAAAACCTGATATTAATGAATATAATACCTATTTATGAATATGGATTAATAAATATCCCTCGAGAAACAGTTAACGGGATATTATGGGAACCTCAACTACCAATTAGCGCACAACTGAAATTGATCGTTGAGATTTTAAACTTCTTCACACACGGTACGCTAAATGATGCGTTAAAATTTATGATTGAAGTTATTAACCGCCACAAATTACATGCACGAAATTCAAAATTGAATTTCAACTTATATATTTGATTGTATGAAGTCTCCTAAAAAACTCTTTCAAAAACGATGTACAACTTTTGGAAATCTGCATTCACGTCTAAAGTTCAACCCACCACAAATACGTGAGGTCAAGAGGGTACAGCCCTTGATCATGTAACTGTGGGAAGTCAAAAAAGTTCCATATTAGCAAAAGGCAGATTAGATTTTAGAGTCTCGATTAACTGTTCGAAGTAAGATCCATGAATACTGTCCCAATTTTTTATTGCCAGGTAAAATTTTCCGATAGCAGTTTGAGGTCTTAATAATTCTCTCGATGTCACAAATAAATCCGAATGCAACGTAAATCTCTTAAAAACAGTCAGGCTTGTTCTCTCAGTGACTGGATTAGTTCCCAGCCTTATTTTATATTGAAGTTCTGACAGTATTTAACTGTTTTCACAAATACAGCGGTCAAACTATTTGATATATTTTAAATCTTAAATTAATACTTCTTCTGGAGGGTTCAAAATAAACCATTGACACCCTTGTGGAAAATTAGTTACGTCAGAATATTACCTGTGCCAAAATTATATATATTTCTCGCGAACACAAATTCAATTTATAATATTAATCATCCAAAGAGGAGCTGACTTAATCAATAAACATTTCGTTTACCAATGACATAATATACGATCATGAAGTTCACCGAAACGTTCCATTAAAACCTCAACCGAGCTTTAAACTATTTCTAGGCTACTTATTGAATTCACCAAGCATGATAGATTTATATCTAGTTGAATTGATAGATGTATTTGAATAAATGATCAAGTTTTAAAGTAACCTGTCCAATTGGATAGTGTAAGAATTAAAAACAATTAGGTTAATTCTGCAACTACAACTTGCCATAACGCTGAGTAAAACCAGCCTTTGATATATACTAGATGCGAGAAACTGCAACCTCATGGAAAAATCATTAAAAAATATTTACGTGAATACTTTTTCCAATGTAAAATTGTTTTTGCCCTAAGGTTATTTATGATTGAGGACAATTCCTATGCATGAATTATAATTCAAATAGAGCGCAAATTACATATTTATGTATGTTTTACATCTCTTTTAACCATAACTTTACATTATGTCACTAGACTGTGAAGAATCTACTATCAAAACTATTACTGATGGCGCAGGAATTCTAAAAGAGCGAAATTTATAACCAATAGCATTTTTAATATTTGCGGTTTTTTTGGACTATTTTCCCGTAAATTGAGTGCCTATATAGATATTAACTTTGATTTGTCTCAATTTAAAATTTAATACATTTGACACTACTATTTCCCAATGAACTCGCCGTCATAACTCTATTCTCTGAATGATTAAAAAGCAGTTTATCAACATTGAAATCATTATAATTAAATCAACAATATCTTGAAGAGAAATCAAGAACCTTACTGTTCATTTCTGGTCGAAAATCTATGTAAGATTAGCAATGCCTATAACGCTCATAATTAATAACATCTACAACTCTAATGATCAAAGCCGATATTCTCCTGAAACTCCTTCTCCCTTTTAATATTCCCCTGTGAAAAATGATATTTATCTAATATTTCACTACCCAGAAGCAATTTAATTTCAATTTTTCATCATTGGTCATATTGGTAAAGCAGTACTCGGCAAGCCATAAGTTAACTGGTTTGAACCTTGCCTTAGTATGAATGTCTGTTTTTGCATGATATATAATACATAGTTGAGTTTTTGAAACGGTTAAACAGAGGTATCGAAAGGACTAATGATAACACCTCCATATATTTTCGAAGGTTTTCAGTGTTAAAACCCTCGATTTTTTTACAGTATGGTGATACGATGAGCATGTAGAATATTTTTTATTGTGGAATAGTCGTGTTGAGGGTATTCTTCCTAAATGTTTCATGTAACAATCCGATGATCATCGTAATAAAGAAATCAACTTCGGAAGAGAATTTATCAAATTTATTTACAAAACAAGAAACATTCCTCGTTTCACCGCCAATTCACGGTCGGCGGTTATAGAAAAATGGCCAGGTATTAGAGGTCGGCAACCTATGTCACGCGTGCCGGAGCTGGCACACGTCCAGATTTTGATTGGCACTCCCACCAACCGGAAAAATACTCACGGTGACAGTTGCGAATAATGATTCCAAAAATTTGTCGATTATTCCTTCACTTGGGAAGAACAGAATCCATGAAAGCAATTAACAGTAAAAATATTTACAATTCAGCTTAGATTGACGTCAGCGGAAATGGGGCTCTATGGCAAGGTGAGATCGTGCGGGACTGAAAATCCAAGAAATACTCACATTGATGGTGGATAAGTTCGGATGAGGTTTTCATAAAACCAACCCAGCATAAAGTGCTGGGAATGAATCAATCTTATACAATGCCGCAGAACTGGACCAATTTTAGCCAGGAGTATAACTCGTGTTGGTAATCTCTACCATCAAATTACTACGACGCAAATTAAATTAGGCGGTTTACCTGAGTAGTTCTGTTTGAATAATTATTTTAATAAATTGATTTTATTTCTTTATTTTTAATGATTACATTCACGAAATAGAATAGTTGGATATCCATCGTTTTAGATACTTTTTCGTAGACCTTCCTACTCGTTATGCAAAATCGGTGATTGAGGGAGTAGACAAAAATTAATCAACTATTTTGGGAATCCCGCAAAATAGCCTTTTCGGCCAAAGAGCTTTTTCTTGATGAAAATTCATTATATATAACAAAGGGAGAATAACAGCAAAACTTTTTTGAACAACTGAGCTTCCACTCTTTCTGAACGAAGATTTTTCAAATCAAATTACAACACGTGCGGCGAGTAATTCTTTATTTTATTTTATAGTAACTAAGTTTTATCAATGTTTTAAGAAAATAGGAACTTTTACTGGCAGATTAGGTGATGGAAATCCCAACCAGGTGTTTTTATTTTACCGAGGCTATTTATAAAGAAGACTTATTTACGTAAGCCCATTTCTTGGGGAATAGGGATTTTTCATCGCAATGGGAGAAACTTGAGTTCGTTTAGGGGCAAAGCTGTTTGGCAATGCGTTTATGATATTTAAATTGCCTAACATCCGGGGGCAGACTCCTAAAATTATTCGATAAATTTTCTCCTTGATATTCGTGAATAACCTCGTAACGTGATCAAGAATCGAGGCGGAATCCTTTATCGATATCCCCAATAGGAGCAAGCTAAGTTTAACCGAACCTACATGGCTCCATTCTCCACTTAGTTTATTAAGTGAGTAAAATGACAATTCTCATTTTGGAGAAGAATTAATATGGTAAATACATATTCCACGAAGTATCCAAGCTACTAAAAATCAGACAAAAACAAATTGGGAAATTTCATTGAGTTTACATCTGATTCAAATCACCAATTACGTTTATTACCACTCGAAGTTTATCGTGTAATTAAGCGTTCAGTGTTGAAGGGAAACAACTGATGGGGTGAACCATTACAGCAAGTGTTTCTCTATCGGTCATTCCTATAACCAAAAATTCCCATGAACGCGAGGGTAGCAGGTCTCACGCATCTGTGAAAGTGTGGTGTTTGTCCGTTGTTGGCGCTCTTGGTTGCCTGGTTCCCACTCTACAGACTCCTATCGACCGAAGCGACGCGGTTTAGCGAAAAGGATAAGGTGAAGGTGCCGGCAAGGTTTTCGAGGAGTTTATTTCGAAAGACCTGAAATAGATGGCGGCTGGGAGGCTCTCCTCACGCGAATTAATTGTGACGGGTAAGTATTCGCGAGTGACAAACATACTCTTCACACGATAATGAATAAATAAATGAACCCGTCGTCATAACTTGAAACATGCTGCTGAGTGTGGTTGTATTGTTCTTCATGTTTCTTGAAGGATATCGCAATTAATTGTAGCGCATGAATGTTCATAGGTATTCAAGGTGTTAACTTTTGAATGGTTTGTATACTTTAATTCAATACTTTCAAATGTATTTTGGAGATCAAAACTTCATTGAAAAACTAAAATCTGCATGCACAAGGAATATGTCAAGTTCTTATTTAGCGAAACGATTTTTATGCTGGTTGTAGACTAGGGAACATGATTTTGTCCGCCTTCCTCGCACTTAAATGCAAGAGAGCAAAAGCTAATTTTTTCACTTGTGAAAGGACGGAGGCTTGAAAGAGTTGGCATCGTTGGACTATTATTGGCATTAGCACTGTGCAAAGGGAGCTCTAATTCACCAAGTATTTGCGAATTCACTGCAGAAACTTTTTTAAGAATCGTCTTGTGAAACTACGGGGACGTAAAATTTAAACGAACGCCCTGATGCCATTTCTGATTCTGTTAATTAGGAAATCTTACATCTCGTCAATAATTTACAAATAATCACCGTCGATTTGGGCTGAGTTCGAGGCTTTCAGTCATCGATTGATAAAATTTTGGTGACAGGTACTGCAAGTCTGTGATTAGTGATTTTCAATTTTCGTCATTCGATTCGTAGAAGGGTGCGACCTAGGTCTATCGTACGATGGATACGACATGTGAGACTTTCAGAGAGCATGAAAAATATTGAGGATGGGGGAGCGGAGGAGAAAGGAGGCCGAGAGTAAAGTGGAAGGGCTCCAGAAGGAGCGCAGGGGAAGGGGTTAGTGGAGAACTACGATGACAAGACAGAGATTAAATGGAGTAGTTTTTTGACCAAGTGTGAAAAGGTGAGTGGGAGAAGACCTGATGGAAAAAGAGTGGAAATAGTGATACGGTTATCAAGCGTTGTTACTAAGTTCAAGTATCTTAACAAAGCAGAATTTCACATAAATGGCTTCTTAAAAATTGAAATCTTCGTTGCAACTCTTTTCTCTTGTTTAAAATTCCATGCTTACGTTTGAAGATATAACTCAAATACACCACTATATTATTATAACAAAATTATTGCCTTCCTATCAAAAAATAAGTAATTTAAACAATCAGCCTGATTTTTTAGATACATCGTCTTAAGAAAAATATAGCAGCAGACAAATAGCGTCTGATTTATAGAAAACGGCAAAAGAAGTATAATAAAAAAACCTTTATATTCGCCTTAAATTTCAACGAATCATTGACAAGGAAATTCACACTTCACATTGAATCTTGGGTTTAATATTATTTTTATGATAAAGTCTTGGTTGCTTGCATATTTTATAAGGAAATGTGCTTTTCAAAGAGTGCAAAAAGCAGAGTGAAAGAGAGCGAGCCAAAAGAAGTAAGAGAGAGAGAGGAAGAAGTAATACAAGAGGGAAATATTGAAAAAAGGAGAACGGAAAGGAGAACGATATATAAAATATAAATTATCGCCTTTAACTGCGAGAGCATATGTTAGAGATGTATGGGTTAACAAGTACTCTGTAAGTGACATGCCCATTAAACATCGCTGAATAGGTCTGAATAGGTCGAGATATCATTTGACTGCATGTGATGTTATGTCGATTGTTCTACACCACCAATGAATACATTTTACACTCAAAACTACGGAATTTCAATCGTTAGCGAGGCAGTTTAATAACCAGCCCCTTATATTATTTGAAAACGGTGTGCCACTGAAAGGGGACAAATAGCAATTATTGAAACAAGACCAAACGTAAGCTAGGTATACTCTTAGTCTGTAGTGATTGCAAAGAGAAAATCGAGATAAGTTCGGACGGATTGTTCGGCGTAATACTCACTGCATCAAGTTAAACTACCATTATACAATGAGCATATTCTCCGAGGATAAGAGTTTTGATGTTGAAAATAGGGCACCGTGCTAAGCTTCACGGGCTTGTCTTGTTTTCAACGATGTTTGCGGCAGTATTCTAGGGACACAAAACTCAAAAAGGTTTGTGATTTTATGATTACGCTTCAGAAAGCAACACAATATCTTAGCAAGAATCGACAGTCATATATATTTATTTTTCAAGGAAATTCTTACAGCCAGTTGCATTAAATTATTAGTTTAAGCATGAACGAATAAAAAAAATAAAATATAGCCTTAAGAATAACCAATTCAGGCTCTTTATATCATAAAATTAATAATATTATTCTTGGATTAAAAAAAAATGTCTTCGTCCCTTTATATAATCCGGTCTCACTGACTAATAACATCCATTATAATCAAGGGTTTAACGTAAAAATATTTTCTGGTGTACATTGAAGACGAAACTACATAGAAACACTACGACCACTTGAACCTAATCTTTCGGAGAATACGCACTTCATACGCAATTTAATGAGTGATACATATTAAATTGCGTATGAAAAGAACTTACCGATGGTCATTACATGATCAACTTCGCAGTGGAAGGATTTCCCAGAAATATCGATTGAAGCTAAGAAGCGTAGTTAAGTTTTATCCACCCGAAACATGAGAGTGTTTTGTGCACATGAGCATACTGCTGGCATACCTCCGATTTATTAGAAGAAGTGACGTTAAAGGGTCGGTTTGTACGAAGTTAGCCCGATCATGGCTTCGTTAATCAAAGAGTACCCGGCAAAAAATTGCACGCAAAAAGACAAATAGTGGGACAGAGGGAATTTTCCTCGATGTCATGAACAAGAGAAAAATGAAGAAAGTGCAGTGGGGCGCACGAGACAATGATAGGGCTGTGATTGGGGTAAATGTTTTTTGGGAGAAATTAAAATATTTATAAGTGATTGCTAGCACGAGAGTGATGCGAGCGGAGAAAACGCATGGTGGTAAGTGGAGGGGATGGGTGGTGGCGGTGGGAGTGACATGAAGGGCGGCTGCACGTGGGGTGGCGGGGAGGGGAGGGGGTAGATGGGCGGGGCGGGTGAAGGGAAGGGGGCCACCGGCTATTCCTGGGTCTGTTGGCGATATTTTTGTACCGGGGTTGTGAAACTGGGAGGGGGCGACGGGGGGGGGAGCTACGACGGGGGATGGGGAGAGGGAGTTAAGGGGAGGGTGTAGGAGGGAAATCTACGGGCGAGAGGGGAAATGGTAATGGTGGGGGGGGCACGAGGGGAAATCAGGATGGGGGAAGAGAAAAAAAAAGAGAAAGGAATGCGAGAAGGGAGTAGGGATCAGGGTTTCGGGAGTTTCGTGAACCGATGGCGGTGGTGGGCATTTCTAAGTGGCAGTCAGCCGGACGCGCTTTCAACCTCTCCTCGATCGGGGATGACCTGTCACGTGATGTAACGCCGCACCTTCCGTCGCCACCGCTGCCGCCGACATTCTCCCCCCGCCCCCGAACCCCTCTCAGTCACCACTCTCGTGCCCATTCCCGTCACCCCACATTTTTACGCAAGCGTTCCAAGCTTGAGATTTTGTTGCTATAATTCGCATCGCGCATCTTCCGTCCAGAAAATTTCGAAGAGTTAATGGTTGCGGAGGCGGGTTCCTCGGCCAATCACGGCGAAGTGACGTTGCCGTGCCGACACGAATGCTCCCGACTCGAATCGTCACCGCAAATGCGCCCTCTTGTTCGTTTGGCAACCATGCCTTAATCTTCTCCTTGTCTCTCTCTCTCTGAGCTTTCAAGGCCGCAGGTCTCAAGTTGAGGTGATGGCTGCGTAAACGATATTTCTCTTTGTATGTAAATAAATCATCCGAGTAATTTTGAAAAGTTGCTAAAAGCAATTTCAATGAAATTAAGGTGATAAAAATAATTATGCATATTACCATTAAAACACTCATATTATTGTTGGCTGGAAAAATTAAAGTAGCCGGTTTCGGCCGACACCCGAAAAAGTATTCCATATCATTATGAATATCTGAAACAACTTTTGTTCTATCCTACTGCCTCCAGCCTCATAGTTTTAGTCCATAATTACTTCCAAAATGCCCATTGTGTTACACTTTACCTTACCTCGATAATCTAAAATTGTCTTGAGTGACAGCGTAGAATTTCCAACTATGTGGTCAAATCTCCTCCATTCGATAGTAAAGAAACAACTACTAAAATAACTATCCGGCCATCTCTCAATTTTATTGAAAATATAGCTTCATTATTTCACACATGGAAAATTAAAGCTTGTCCAGAGGCGGCTAGGCCAACGGAATCACATTAACAGGTGAAACAAAATGTATATAAAATGTACGTATATACATGTATATATAAACCATAAACACAGTAATCAACCCGAAGATCGGTTTGGTAGGTGATGGGAGAGTTCACCCAGTACTAAGCCCGACGGCGTGTGAAATTCACACACCAGGGTAGGGGGCCAGTTCCTTCCCATGTGCCGGTTTTGATTACCCAGGAAGATCTGGTAACCGAAAAATCACATAGCTTGGGTGTGGAAATGCAGGTGCCCCGAGGCTTTCCCGCGAATCGAACCCGGGACCCTCCGGTCATTAGACCAACACTCTACCCCCTGGACTACCGCGACCCACATATTATATATATATATATATATATATATATATATATATATATATATATATATATAAATTAATACATATGTATTAATCAATTAATATGACACTAAGTAAGTAATTACTTCTCCTTCCTCCGATGAAAATGGAGTTGAATTCCGTCGAAATGATCAAGGAATAACGTGTGAGTGATCTTTTTATGTGTTCTTATATTGTTTGTTGCTGTCAAAGTTTGCTATATATACATATATATATATATATATATATATATATATATATATATATATATATACATACACATATTTATGGTGGGCACTCATGTTAATCGTAAGTGTGTTTAACGGGTGGGTTTGCGTCAAGACCTATGAAATTTTCCGGCCGAAAAAGTACTAACTGTAGATATGATCAGCATGAATAATAAACCCAAATATCCACCCAAAAATCCCCTGGATATTAAAAAGGAAATAGTTCATGATGCTGTCCCGCATAAAAGAAGGACTGACTTTTGGTTCGTAAATGCGATTGTGTAGTGATAAAATAAATCGTCTCGGTGAAAAGTAACTCAAAAGAGGTGGGGCATTAAGTTCACGCCAGCATGATATATCTACACAAAGAATTTTGTGAAAAACTTAATCCATCCCCATTTCTCTCTTCTGATACATCATCAGCGCAAATTATTTGATTTATGAGGAGTAATAAGAGATTCATAATACGATGCCTGTGGAAATCATGCACAGGATACGATAATAAATAACAACACCGGCAATTGAGGCTGGACACAACATACATTTTTGGGCGCATAAATGGCTGCATTGAATGACGTTTTTATGTCCATCGCATTAACTTTAAACATTATCTATTCCGATTCGATACGAATTCGCTCTACTTTCGTATTTTATCCTCACAATTAATGGCGGGAAGTGTTGACTTTTAAACATACGATGATAATCTTTCATTACACGATATGGACCCACGAGGTTATCGTTGCAGCTGTGTTTTATGAAGAAATGGGGATTCCTTAATTAACAGTAGTCTGCCAGTTAAGGTGGGTACGGGGTAATCCTTGCTACACTTCTTAAATCCGCGAATCACAAAATAACATAACACCCATCCTTAGCAATTCATCATTTTTTAACCAGGCACAATTCCTGCATCCCGTTATTCATTCCAATTTGCCTAATTGTTTATTTCCCCTCCTTCATTGAGCCAAAATTATTTTCCTTGTCACAACATTCCTACACATCCTTCACATTGCTGGATAACATCATTACATTCGCTTTCTCATCAGCGAATCTTATCCAATACGTATTACGCTAGTTCTAAAATGTGCTCAGTAAGACTGTAAGCCTTTGGCTGACCATTTAGCTAAAGCTTGACAATCCGCCATGGAATTTATCTAATGAGTTCTCCTCCAATCGTAATTCTAACCTCCATTCTTTCCCAAAGACGTGCATAAGTTGAGAACTACATGTGGCAACTGCCAGTCTTACCCTCCTGTCTATCACTACCTTCGCTTCGGGCAAAATCAAGCGCTTTGTCCGACGGTCCTCACACATTTGCCTCTTCCAGGATGGGACCTAATAATGATCACTTGAAGTTTTCTGGTCGAATTATTCCCTTAATAATGCTCACGAGTCGATTAAAATTCATTACCCAACGTTTTCCTTAGCTCGTAAATAGTTTTTCAAGGATTTTATATATTCCCACAACCTATTCGATTTCATTTCCTTCAACAGCTTTTCAATCCCTTAATTAAGTATTCCTACTATATTCTCTATCTCTGACTCAACTTGTTGATCTAATACCTTTATTTTATAGCACCTATGCATAATATTCTTCTTGCCTGAATCATTTCTGGTTCCATCCCTGGTCTTCTTTGCCTGTCACATCTCGGATTTATCTTTCCTACTTCCTAAGAGTGCTTTCACCTTTCTGTAAAGTGCATCTCTGTTAACTCTTCTCATTGCTCCTTCCATTATGTGTCTTTGCCCTATTACTGTTTCAGTTTCAGGTACTTAGGGGTTTGTACGTTCTTCTTCCTTATTCTGTGTTTACATTTTTCCATTTCCTACTTTCTCCGTCTACATTCCATTTTCTCATCTACTTTTCACTCTTCTCTGATTTTGATTGATGTTTATTTAATTATGATCTGAATTTTCATTCCCTTGCGGACATGGTGCAAATTATTACGCAGTACCTAATTCTATACCTAACCGTAAAACAATCTCAGTGATATATAAATGAATATCCAGGCATTACTTATTTGCAATAATGTTTAGTAAGGTTTTTAACCCAAATTATAGTTCAACGTACATTTATACTTAAAAAGTGTTATCATTTCCTCTTTTGTTCCTGAACCGTATTTTTCTGCTCCACACCGATCTCTCCTTTCGCTCACCACTGCATTGAAATCCCCCATTACTATGAATATCATTGAGGCATCATTTATCATAAAAATGCTTCCATTAAATAAACATCGCTTGTTAAAAGGCATAATACAATTATTTTCCGTATGAAAACTTTGGAAGCTATTGTTAAAAGAGAAAAAAATTGACTATAACAATCATTGGCGGGTAAAGTGTACGATTTAGAAGGGGATTTGCGTATAATATATTTGAATCTAGCGATTACAATACTAAGTGATCGGTATTAAATCATATAAAATAAAGAAACTAATTTATGGTATCGACAGTTAAATAAGCCATAAAACACTGTGGTTCGGGAAATTTGTCTAACAATTATTGAATATGGTTTGAGTACGTGCTTACTGAGTTCTGAGGAAGAAATTTATTCGGAAGGCATCACGCGAAGGAACGATTAACACTACGTGAACATTTACATCTAATCTGTTCTAATAACTTCTAATCACGTGTAGCGTAACAAAAGCACTTCATTAACTGAGTTATTATTATTTTATTATTATTTGGGATACATTGCTGTTAGGCGATAAGCCGGGTGGCAATGACATGATATAACAAACAGTAGTCATTCTTAAAACATATCACAGTGTCATTAAATAGTCGTATAGTAGACTTACAAAATAAAAAAATGAGTGATATATTAAGAGCAATAGATTTTCCTTGTTGGCGGACAAACCCCATTTGCCTCAGCTCTTGTCAGCTGTGATTTGGTTTTCAGAGAGACGAAAACTTTGCTGGATAATATAAACATTTGGATGTTTCAATTAGCTGGATTCGGAATTCCTAAGGGTTTTGTATTTTTCAAAAATGTTTTGGCAACTAGTATAATTAATAGTTTCATGAGTAACTTTGTGAAATTGTTCCATTATGAATAACGTCAAAATATAAATTTGTAATCCCACATTTAAAATAAATAAAAATGCGACCTAATTTCACTGCTGAAGCAGCATCGAAATGAAGCGTAAATCGCGTTTAAGTTTTTTTATATGTGGTATTATTAACACTTATATTGGCTTCTAGTCCAAACGAAAACAAGACGAACTCTTTTACTTTCATTCAATTTTTTGTTTAATTTAATCGTCAAATAGAGAAACGGACAGAAAGTTCAAATTACATACGCGTAACGTTACAAAGTGGTTTGCATAATTTAAAATGTTTACTTTTAGAGTGTTTATTTTTCTATTTACAATTATTTAATTCCTGTAAACGTAAATAAATATTGAGTCAGCGTGCCTGTGCTTTCATTTAAATTACATAAGGTCATGCAGAAAGCAACGAGAGTCAGTTAAAAAGGTGGCTATTTTAATAAGGTCATCGGCAATATAAAGATCAACCCAAGGCTAGATATTTATTTTATGATGAGTGGGGTAAAACGAAACTAAGTGTTAACTATTACTAAACGTAAGCTTTTAAGTATACTGCTGCCTAGGTCGACGTTTAGAGGTGCTTGATAGTAGGTTTGTTTAAGTAGGGCAATCAATGACACACGGCAATATTGTTGATGAGTTTCCTCCCCAGATGGATTAAGTTCATGAATTGATTGGAATTCAATCTTGGATTAAGGATAACTGACGGCACAGTTCCAAAGCATAAATACCACAACTTCACATCCAGTTTTTCAACCACCATCTAATTTCCGATTAGTTTAACCACCTCTCATTTCCAAATACACATATTATATCATGGTAAGTATCACTAAAAGAGATATATAAATCATTCATGTGACTGGAAAAAGATATTATTATTTTGATACGAGTAGTATAGTTCACACCACATACTTAAGTGATCATTTTCTTTGAGAAGGGTACTAGTTGCCTTCTGAAATATGACACTTTTTTTACCACAGCGTGTAAACCGCCCCGCCACTATTCAATCAATTTGAGCTCTTCTCCTGCGCGATTGCCTTACTACAGCTGGTGAATCGGGCGAACCCTCGGCAATTATGAATCCATAAGGACCAATTTTTCCCTTCTTTAGTTCAATTGCAATTGCATAGAGTTTTCCGTTCAATAGATTCAGAACTTCTTAACGTAATTCTGACTGTCGTGTTGACTGCAGCCAAGTATATTTTCATTGAGTGTTAAATTTATTTTTGAGCGCCTTTACAGCAAAAACCCAACATTTTTATCAGACAGAACAAAATAAACTATGATTCGGGGAAATTTAGACAGTTGAGAGGAAGCAACTGAAGAATATTTTAAGAGATATTGCATAACCAATTTCACTTGTATCAGTCCCACGACACAACCAGTTTGACATCTTTAACCTTCCCTTCGCTTACGGATAATTAGTAGCAGTGGTAGACGTCACGACAACACACTCAGGAAAGCAATGATTTAAGTTTGTTTCAATGACTGAGCGCACACAATAAAGTTGGGCATTGCGTAACACAAGAGTATCAGAGGGGTAAGACAACGAAACATACCACTCAAGACCTGGACGCTAGAGATAAGAATAAATATCGAGGGAAAAATGTAGGCTAAATAAAAGGAAACGAGAAGAAATTGAACATCCAAAAACCTACATTTTACAGGTACAATACCTATGACTGAGCCGAAAAGGTATGTATTACAAGACAGACTTCATCAATTAAGGATAGCGTGCCACAATTTACAAAATTAAAAATAAGCAGGGCTTTTCTGGTGACTACACATCTTCACTCAAAGGTTACTTCATTTCACAAGAATTTCGTGTATTTGGTTGTCTGTTGGCTAAAAATTAGTATTTCAATTACAAAATTCATATGATGAGTTTTTGCTACTTTTCATTTTTTCCTTCCATTCCGTCAGGCTTCTATCAGTACGCTGATATCTAAATTCTGAAATCGATGGTGATTTCTACGATAGATAAATTAATTTCAATCTGTATCAATAGACTGAAAGACTCTCCCATCCCCGCCAACATCTTGAATGGCATTTAGTAAGGTGCTTTAAAGAGTCTAACATCCGTTTCCTGTTGATATTCGAATTTAAATTAAATCATCACGATATTTAAATCTGAAGATACTATTCCTATCAACGTTTATCATTTAGTCAAACATGATTTGGAAATGATCGATCTCGTTTAAAAATCATCTCATGTATTAATGCATGAGATGGTTTTGCGTGCATAGTTTTATTTGAAGTTTTCCGCCAGCTTTTCGTAACAAAGTGAACGAGCCGGTGCGAGACCTTTTTCTACAATAGATCAAGACTACTTTTCAAAATTAAGCTTATATAAGAGAAGATTAAATAATGCTACATAACTCTATATAATCCGTGATATTCACGAAGATGATCCAAAGATTAAAATATTCCCAAACAATTCCAAATTCACCTTTTTTTTCTTTTCCAGCAAGGAAGACAAATATTTTTTCTCGAATGGCCCTCAATACTTAATTATAGCGCCAACTCATTCCAATGTCGCGGCATTTTATTTTCAGCGATTATATCATTATTTCTAACATGAGGGAACAGCTATCTCCACCTTACGCTTTAAAGCTTACGTCAGAGACCAGGTGAGATCCTAGGCATCACCGCCAAATAGTAGGCGAAACTTGGATTTTGAAGTCACTGGGTAATGTAAAATTCAATTGTAACTTTATAATGCTTTTGATATTTACGAGATTTTCTCCATCTAAACGAGTATTTGTGAATCCTAAATCCGATATTAAACCGGACAAGAAAAAATATAACAGATTTATCGATAATGTTAGGCGTCAACTGCATGCAGTCTCACCATCTTGACTGTAAAATCAAAATTTTTCATTTCCTAATAAATACAATTATCCTGATGAAAACACAATAACGTGGAAATATTTATTTTTCGGCGTGAAATCTATAATAGGTAAATAGAGAGTTGTACACGGTGATGCGGTCGATTTAAGTTGATAAAGTCATAAAAAAACTCAAACAATGTATTGAGTTCGGATAATTCTCCTCTAAAATCCAATTCTTAAGAGTGGCTACCTAACATTATTAGTTAGATAGCATATTATTTAGTTAGCATATATGGCCGACCTTAAGCCCTCATGTTGTAGTTCTGAGATTGATTTCCGATTAATTCAATCTACTTTTACAGCAATTTTTCATACAATAGCCTGGTAATTCCTCTTGCTTATCAAACTTTTGCAACCAGGATCAATTTTGGATAATTTTCCACAACCATTATTCAGATTAAGAATATACAGCTAAACAATGCTTTGGCAACACCAGGTTATTTACCACTATTTTAAACCTGAAAGAGGAATACACCTATTCTAAAATATTAAGCTCATTTCACAAATTTTCACAAATCTTATCTTTACGCCTTCACTCAAGGTGCCAATCAACGCTTATCCTCTGAGAATGATCAAATCTCGAACCTTTGTATAAGTTTCTTTACCAAGTGCAATTCTTCTTTAAATATTTTTACCACTTTATTCACCTTCCAAAATACTTCCTAAATAGGTGTAAACTGTTCTACCTGTTCCAGTTTATATTCTTTAAATATATTGTTTACATTAGTTTGATACCTTCCTGTTGCTTGAGAATATGATTCTCTTTGTTGTCTCATATCGAATCTACTCAACTCAAAATCAAACGATCACACTGATTCCGTAATTTGCTAAGAAAAGATAGGAACCGATTGGCTGAGTTACTAACGCTTGATCACATACAAATATAACATCAGGTGCAAATCTAGTTTTGATGAGTTCCCCAAGTACTTTCATTCATCTATCCAGCTTGTTCTATGCCTCTGTGTATTTTTTCCATTCGTTGAAGGGCTTAGGTGATAGTGGATATTTACTCCATCCGCCATATGTACGAGGGTCATCCGGAAAGTAGTACCCGTTCGTGAAATAAAGACACAAAAGTAAATATTAACAAACATAAAAAATTTTATTTGAAAGAGGATACTTTAAACCACTTCTCAACATAATCTCCAAGCAAATTAAGGCATTTGTCATAACGTGTGACAAGTTTCTGTATTCCTGCTGCATAGTCCTTCGCCGCCAGCTCATTGAGATACAGGGTCACTCCTTCTTTAAGTTCTTCATCGCTGTCAAATCTTTTTCCTGCCAAAAAGTCTTTAAGCTTTGTAAAGAGATGAAAATCTGAAGGGGCCAAGTCCGGGCTATACGGTGGATGGTCGAAAGTTTCCCATTTGAATTGCTGCAAAAGTTTTTGTGTTATCCCAGCTGCATGAGGCCTGGCATTGTCATGAACGAGAATGACACCAGTAGACAATAGACCTCGCCGCCGATCTTGTATTGCCCGCCGTAATTTCTTTAATGTTTCACAATACGCATTGGCATTAATAGTGTCTCCACGGGCCATAAAATCAATAAGCAATACACCTCGTCGATCCCAGAAAATGGTTGCCATGAGTTTCCTGGTGGACAGAACTGTCTTGAATTTTTTTGGTTTGTTTGGTGAATGAGCATGATGCCACTCCATTGACTGTCGTTTACTCTCAGGTGATGCATAACAAACCCATGTTTCGTCACCAGTAATTATGCGAGTCAAGAAAGAGTCTCCTTCATCAGAATAACGTCCCAAAAACGTCAGTGCTGCAGCCATACGCTTGGTTTTGTGCTCATCTGTAAGCTTGCGAGGGACCCATCTTGCACAAATTTTTGCATAATGCAGATGGTGTTTAACAATTTCATGAACAATTGTTCGAGAAACATTGGGAAAATGCTCACAGATGTCATCGATTGTGACGCGCCGATCGTTCCTCACGAATTCGTCAACTGAGCTCACCAGTTGGTCTGTAATGACAGACGGTCTTCCCGAACGCTCATCGTCGTGTGTGTTCCCCCTCCCCATGTTGAAGTTGCGACACCACCGCCGAACAGACGACTCGTCCATTACATTGTCTCCATACACCTCCTTTAATTGGCGATGAATATCACATGGGCGAACGTTTCTTGCATTGAGGAATTTAATCACTGCCCTCACTTCACAACTGGCGGCGTTCTCAATTTTTTTAAACATTGTAAACAATCACAGAAACAACACAGGCAATGCTAGCGTCACGCAACTTGGCTCAGAGAAGGCAGACAAGCCACTGAAGCTATCTGACCTCGTCCAGCGGCTACTCGCGTCGTCAGCACTTCATGCGGCACGAACGGGTACTACTTTCCGGATGACCCTCGTACAAGACCAGTTTGAGATACATTAAGTTTGCAGGAAAAACCACCCATCCCTCCAATCTACTCCTTATGTGATGAATTAAATGATTCAACTCTATTTGCTCAAACCAACACTGACTCGAAATCTGCTACGCGCACAAATTAATCCTTATTTTAATTGATATTACCTTCTTTATTGATCACATTACTGCTATGGGATCAAATACGCATTCCATCGCCTTTCTAAACCCAGATTGATCATCTTGAAGCAAACCTTTTCCCTTTTCTCCGTCCTTATGTTGATATTGAGCAAAATCAAAGATGGGAGAATTTAAATTTTAATGCTCCTGCTTGAAACTTGAATTACGCAACCAAAAAAATTTTAAACCTTCCAAAAATCAAGATTTTATTTTTCAAAAAGTTAACGACGGTTGTATGCTAACAGTTAGAGATAAGGCGGGTAAGGTAATAGTTGACGCAGGAAAGATCCAAGAGAGATGGAAGGAGTATTTGGAAGAACTGTATAGTAAAGAACTCAGACCAACAAAGTTAGACATTAAAAAAGAAAATGACGTAGAGGAAGACAGCTTAGGTCCAGGCATACTAGACAATGAGATAGAAAGGGCATTAAGGGAGATGAAACTAAATAAGGCCGTGGGGGTAGATAACATTCCCATGGAACTTTTAAAATGCTTAGGAAAATGTGGGAGGAAGAGGCTATATGGGCTGATCCGTAGTATTTATGAGGAGGGAATCTGGCCGGAAGACTTTGTGAGATCAGTTTTAGTTCCTATTCCGAAAAAGGTAAAGGCTACATCATGCGAGGACTACAGGACGATAAGTTTGATATCCCACGCAGCTAGAGTTGTTCTCAGGATCACAAACAAAAGGATAGAGAGTAGGGCAAATGATTACTTAGAGGATGATCAGTTTGGATTTAGGAAGGGGAGAGGTACGCGTGATGCCATTGCAGTAATGAGATTATTAATCGAGAGGAATATAGAACACAACCAGGAGGTATTTGCCTGTTTCGTAGATTTCGAAAAAGCGTTTGATAGAGTGTATTGGTAAAAACTAATGAGTATATTGCAGAAAATAGGAATAGATTGGAGGGAAAGGAGGCTAATCCGCAACCTGTATGTCTCAGACTGCTCAGGTGCGGGTGGGAAACAGGGAGTCCGGATGGGCAGTGTTAGGAAGGGGTGTAAGGCAGGGTTGCCCATTATCACCGTTGCTGTTCAACCTGTACGCAGAGGAAATGATCAAAGAGGCATGGGAAGAACTCGAGGTAGAAATGAAAGTGGGCACGGAATTCGTAAAATCAGTTAGGTTTGCTGATGACCAAGCCTTAGTCTGTCAGTCAGCCAAGGGGCTGCAAGCATTGCTGAGTGAATTGGAAATTCAGTGCGACAGGTATGGGATGAGAATCAATATTAATAAAACAAAGGTTATGCGATTTTCTAGAAAGAAAAAGGCTAAGCTTAACATTAAAATAGGAGGGCAAAAACTAGAGCAGGTAGAACAGTTTACGTATCCCGGTAGTGTTTTGGACCAACACGGTCAAAGTAGTAGGGACGTAAGGAGAAGAATTGCGTTAGGCAAAGAGGCTTTCACAAGGAGGAGGGAGTTGATGACAGGGACGTTGAGTAAGAATGTTAAGAAAACACTCGTAAAAACTTTGATATGGAGCGTAGCTACGTACGGTGCGGAAACGTGGTCATTGAAGCAGGAGGATAGACGTAGATTGGAGGCTTTTGAAATGTGGGTGTGGAGAAGAATGGAGAAGGTGAAATGGACTGAGAAGAAAACAAATGAGGAAGTACTTGGTATGGTGGGCGAAGAGAGAGGTTTGTTGGGGGCAATCCTATGGAGGCAGGAAAAGTGGATGAAGGGGGTGTTGACCGGCAGTGGGACGTTGAAGACTGTGATAGAGGGGAGAATGTTGGGCAAAAGAGGAAAGGGAAGGAACAGGATAGGGATGTTGGACGGGATGAAGAGAGGAAGAAAGTACTCAGAGATGAAGAGGGACCTGATATAGAGTAGGATGATGGATTTTGTGTTTTGTTAGGAGTAATAAAATGTTTGTTTGGTAGTTGTGTCCATCCAAAAACCTACCTTAACCGGTAAATTACCTTTAAAAAAAAACGACGGTTGGAGCTATGTAACCATATTTTTACCTCTACTCAGTCTTGATAAATATATAGGAAGAAAGATTTCATGTTTTTACTTATATTCACCCTCTTAAATTAATGAAAGCAATGCCTTTGTTATTCAGATTTGTGTAAAATGTTCAAATTGCATTTCATTTTAAGTATGAACAACTTAATTTTAAACTTTCATCAGAATCTCCGATGTCAAGGGTTGGAAATGGAACGGAATGCCCCATGATGCCTAGTGGCATTGAACTGGAAGATACGTATGTCTTTTTGGTTCTATCGCAAAGGAGAAAGAGAGGGTTCGGGAGACAAGAACGGGCGTACAGTGCGCCGCGTACGAAGGAGTAGTAACGAGTTTAAGAAGTGCGTGCCAAGAGGGAGAAACGGTGACGCAGGGACAGCGTAGCCGGGCGTTGAACGAGTAAATAGTAAAGGAAGTAAAAGCAAGGTGCTGATAAGCATTGAAGGCGAAGAGGGAACTAGGGAGAGACCTAGAAATACTTATTTGAAAAGGGAAGGAGCCATGAGTGGACGGAATGAATTGTTTGAGGTGAAGATTGAAAGGAGGTGCCTGGGGAAAAGGGACTGATGTAAACATTTGGAAGGAGGGCGGGTTGGTAAAGGAAGATTGGCGAGAAATGGATTATTTTTTTATTGCGTGGGAAGGGTACGAATTTTATCCTCCCCCTCCAGTTTCTTAGGTTCGAGTGAGGAACAATGGGCAGATTGGCCAAATGGGCAATTTACCGAATTGAACTAACCTGTGCCTTTTAATGCGACCGGTATTGAAAGCCAGTGTTACCACGCACATCCATCATTATTGCTACCACTCAATGAAAATTTCGTTTCATTCAGCGAACTCATTTTTCCTATAAAACGTTGGTGATTCTATCGATAGTAATTTTATGAATGTCGACAGAAAATACTTCGTGGGACGGGGAGTAAAGTATTGATGCGTCCATGTAAGGATGATGTAGCAGCGCCCCTTTTTTACTACCCAAAGGAAATGTTTTTATAATACTCCAAAAATAATAAGGCACTGAAATCGTACATAAATATATAGTACTTTCAAGCAGCATCGGATTTAAAGTGATTCATTTGAAACCTTAGTAGCAGATATTGAGTACTGTTTTCACAAGTGATGGTTAATCTTAATCTAAGAAGGTTTTACAAATGATTCTTAATCATCCAAATGTTAACAATTCGTTAAGTTTCTTCTAACAGAACAACATTCCCGAATGTTTTCAAAGTGTTTGTTCCTTTTATCAAAATAATTTAAGACATGTGCTCTTTAAATTTAAATTATATGTAATTTTATTTATTTAATATTTTCACTTGCAACAAAGGGTAAATATGAACGTATTTCTTTGTTTGTGTTTGATTTTTAACTTAAAACAGATAGTTTTGCTCTTCGGTCTTGATTCAACAAGGAATTTTGTGTTTCCTTGTTAGAAAGGGGTGTAAAAGTAAATCTTCTCATTGAAAATCGAATTTTAAAGTGAAATGTGCTGTGCCACCTTTCATTTTGAAGAATACGACTACTGAATGTTAGTATGAAACACATTGTAAAAATAAAATTTGAGTCTGAGAACTTAAAGACAACTGATAAAGAAGGTTACTGTACGATCGAGTTTGTCATTTTTATTTCTAATTATCTAGTAACATTGAACATCTGTTTAGTGAGGGGGAAAACAAAACTAACTCCGGTAATACGTTTCTCGCTCACAATATAACTAGATACGAACCTAATTTGACCTAATTTTGGATTGGAAGCCCAAGAGCTGAATTTTTCCACTCCATTACCATTTTTGTAGTAAAAAAACAATTTTCCATAAATTTTCGGAGTAAATTTCCAATTTTGGATTGTTGATACCAGAATTTTGAGAAAAATACCCTTTGCTTATTTTCAATGTTATTTTATTTAGGCCCTGTCAAAATTTAGTAAACCAATTTTTCAGGAGGACTTGACGGATAGAAATCGAACTCAGAACCTACTACGCGTAACTTAATCTTCACGTTGTCATCACTAGAGCTTGCGAACGTGAACAGAAATACACTGGGGTCGATCCTAGATTCTATCAACGATTTTCTGGTTCAATTATTATCTTGTGAAGGCACCGAATCCATCTAATCCAAAATGCTGAGACGGAAAGTTATGAAGAAATAAAGTAGGTTCAGGTGGCTGTAGAAATGCTATTGATAGAAAGTATGCCTATTAAGTCACAGGAGAGAATCGGAGTTATCAGCTGGCTGAATCAAACCGTACGTATGGGAGAAAAGTGAAAAGTTCATTCAAGCTTTTGAGTGATTTACAAACAGCGTTTGTGTTTGCAGGCATCATACGGTAAATACTTAACAATTTTCATTACTATTGCTAACATTAATAAATTGATCCATGAAACAATAGCATATAATGTATATGTTCATGTCTTAAACTTTACCTACCTGTATTGGCTAATTTCTCTTACTCCAACCCACATTTACATCATACACCGGAAATATTGGTAGGCATAGGTAAAATGAAAATGAGTACGCACAAAATGGAAATTAGTACGCACATACAGAGTAGAAGTTCACGTATGATGAATATTCAATACAAAGTGATTAAACATTTTTATTCGCATAATTTACTGTGAAAAATATTTATTTTTCATGCAAGTATAATGTATAATTATGTACAGTAAGCGTTTTAATGATTTGACCCCAGTATTACGTCAGTGATAGCCATTGCTACTTGAAACATGTTCAGTAAGCTGCACATCATGATGATAAAACGTTTTCCCTCCTCGAAGGTATTCAAATTTAGGAGCAAAAAAAATCATTAGAGGCTTTGCCTGGACTGTAAGAATCATGAGGGACAGACTTTACATTGATTCATGCGAGATAATTGCGATTCTTTGATGGGTTTCGTGGAACCGACTGCACATAAACACGTCTTACGTGCATTTATTCTGTTATCAACTTGTGGGTGGTACTTAATGAAATGTTCATTCATTCCAATGGTGATCTTAAAGTTATCGGAAGATATTTCCACAAAATAATACCCTGTTTCCTCACGGCGGTGTTGTTATTTTATCCCATGAGGACAATGACTGGAGCTCCGGGTCCACCTTCCTTAGAAATTGATTGTCTTACCTCATAAAACATTTGAAATCATCCGTATTTTGATGTGCTTCGCTAAATTATATAACGGACCTCTCCATTATCTTCTTGGAGCATTACATAAATATTGGGTGACGTTAGTTCAGGCGAAAGCAAAATTCAATGCTGTGTGGCCTATTGCCTCCATCGTAGCCGTAGACGAACTGAGCATGTTCTTAATTACTGTAACTGACGGTCGTAAAACAGCTGCACCTGTCGCAATACTGACGTCAAATCAATGAGGATTGAACCATATATTTACATAATTCATTAAGCTAACAGTTAAACTGTAAAATTTGCACGGTAAGTTCTGCGAATAAAAACTCTACGAATAATCGTTTTTGAACAATCCTCGTACTTCCATCGGATTAGTCGTATTGGCCAATGTATAGTGGGTCATTGATTACTTTGTCAAACATTAGTAAAACTGGATTTCTAAAAAATTGTTCTCATCCTAGCTTTACCAACGACCCTGCAAAATTTATTTTCTTCTCGTGGCATCTTTTGTCAAATGCAGTAAATCTTCTGTGAACTTCATGGAATTCCTTGATCAACGTTTTCTTAAACGGATTTAAATACGCGCCTTGCGCTAGGTTCCAATTACAACGATTGCTCTATTCATAAAATTCATATGATATGTACGAGCGGACACCCTTTTTTAAATATTACAACGCATCAGCCGAAATGTGAAGCCAATTATTTAAGACTGACTCGCAGGTTTATCTCTCAACGTAAATTTTACTCAATTAATTCAGATAATGGATTCCCAAGTTTAAAAAGACCTGTGGATTAATTCAAGAAGTACGCAATAAGGAATTTTAATCACCTGCTCTAGATAATAATGACATCATCTCTTGAATTTTAGTCATTCGAGTGAAATTTCACTTACCGAAATTCATGCGCATTGCCCAGAAATGCATTTGCAAAATGAATATTTATTCGTTAGGACTGTATCAAATTACTTTATCAAGTGTACATTTCCTGAGCTTATCCATGCTTTTGAAGTGTAAATATTTAAAAAATAACGGTTTAATTTTAACGTTTCTCGTTTATCCCACCAGGAATAATCTAGTGGGCAGAAGAATATTCAACCAACCAAAAGGCCTTGGATTGTGGAGTTCGTAAAGGTGTGTACCGGAGGAATAAGGGGGAACAAATATCTTCGTATTCAATTCAACTGTACTTTGTTATTGGCTCGCCTCGTCCCGTAAGAAGGCACGTGACCAAGAAGATGAAATTTAATAAGAGTTCTATTATATGAGCAAGAAAAGGCGGAAATTTATGAGCGATTGCGTTAAATGGAAATTTTCAACGCTGCTGAAAATAGTCAAATGTTGACCATTTATTTATCAATCTCTTTGTCTTTTCGGGAAACTTATTGTTATGATGAGTTAAATTACATTTGATAATGACATATCGGCGCATTTTAGAAAGCAATTGAGTATCAAAAATATGATCACTTGCGAAGAGAGTGATTGATTAACATCAAGAGTTAATGACATGTATTAGGCTAGAAAACTCAGTTTCCATTGACACAACTAAGAAAAATACCACCGTTGATTTTCGCGAGCTAAAATTAGCTAACAAAATTGAATAGCATACTTGTCTTTTCTCCTGAAAAACGAGAATGTCCAGTGTTAAGTCTTTATACCAGTCCACCCTTCTCCTAGTTTCAATTCTCTCCACAGTCCCCCCGTCCTTTTCGCAACCCAAATCCTTCCAGCATCGTCTCACGTCTACTCTCACAGCCTTCCGTTCCCTACTTCACCCGGTTCCCGTTGCATCGCAGCAATCCCTTTGCCTCATTCGCGTCTTTCACTTCTTCATCGTATTTCCTCGCTTCCTCCTTCGCCTTCTTCTCAGCTTACACCTGGCCGTGATACAGGACTGGCACTAATACGATCTGAACTTCCCAAGAATGGGGTGCTAAAATATAGCCCGGTGTCCAGCCAAAATAGCACCGGATGTGATTTCCCATTTTCAATAACAACAAACTACACTTTGTTTCGATAAAAAAAGGCAAATTTATATTTGATTTTTTATTCGCAGTAACGTCAATGGGTGAGTAAGAGCAGACTCATTTCATTTTTTTGCAATAAAATATCAAAGAAGGGATATTGAAATGAAATGAAATAATTTACTTTGCAATTCCACACACTCCATTAAGTTACGCCTGAGACAACGAATCTAAGAAGGGATTCCCATAATATATTTTTTTCTCGAATCCACGAACATTTAACTGCGAGTAAAGTGTGTATGTCCCAGGATTCAGATACAGATGAGAATAATGCAAAGATCCACTAACAGCGAATCTCAGTTTCCATAAAACTATTAAAATTTTAGCATTTGGTGGAAAAAATACCTAACTTGATATCTTTTACATTAATCTTGAACGACAGAAACCTTTAAATGGTCTTTACGATTTTTAAGGGCACGTGTATCATATACAGGTAGGCTTACATGAACTTAAATATTATAAGTTTAAAAGTAATCGGTAAATACATTCAAAGGGGAGGAATGGTTATATATAGGCCCCACCAAGTATCATTTAAAAGTGTTCCTACGAACGATAAGGACAAAACAGTAAGAACGTTAGGTAAATATCGGGGCATAAAATAGCAATCAAAACTTCTATCAGGGGTGAAATGCGCCTAAATATTCTTATATTTTCTGATTATAAACAATATAAATTTTTCGTACATTTTATGCGGCAAGAATCAATACAATAATATCAAGATATAAAATCACATGCTGTTAATGGCCCCATGTTTGTTAAGCAAAGCAACATTATATCTCTCATAAAATCTTATGTACCAATTGTAATTTTTTTTGCCTTCGTTAATAATTAATATTCCTGAGGTATTTAGTGAAATCAAAATAAATGCACGAAGAATTTAAAATAAAAGCTTAATATAGGTTCCAAGCCCCGAAACGTTTGACTCCTTCCCGAAAGTGGCACGATATAAACCACTTGACACGTTTTAAACAGTTATGGAATCATGTTTTTATATGACCTTGGGCGAAAATAATTAAAAGCGACCGTATGGAAATTGAAATTCAGTGTGGTCACACATTTTATGAATTCCTGCATCCGACTTTTGTCCGATTTTCCCGACGAACATGTCGTCGCTTTATTCTGTATCTTCTGAGTTTAAAATTTTGATTGTGAATATTTTTGCACATCATTCCCCAACACTTTGCTTCTCAGCCGTAGAGCTAAGCCGGCCCAACGAAATTTACAGTATTTGTTAGTGCCTGCTCGCATCTGATGGTCCAGTAAAAACACGAACTGATCTTACAAGAAAATAAAATATCATCCTCACTGGGAGTTCCCGGATCGCATATCACATTTCCGATTTGCACATCAAACTCTGACTCTTTGAAACCAAATTCAGTTCTTTCAATCATTTTCCCCGACTTTCCGATTTTCGCGAGTGAATGGTCACATTGTAATTTGTGAAACCTGACTTATATTGAACTTGAATAATTGTATTTTATTCCGACAGAAGAGTTTGGTGAAAAGGAGACTCAATAACATAGCTACTTTGTCTTGCATTCTCTCATATAGAACACCTCACTATCACGAACTATAGATATTTCTTGAAATGTGTGCCGACATCGCTAACTGTATGAATCTACTGTAAAAAGTATTTATTGTGAAGTATTTATTATTTCTATGAACCCTGTCTTGATTCAGTCGGAAATGAATTTGCTACACTATTTACTTGTAAATGAGAATTTGAACTTTATCTTAAAGACGAGTGGTTCTAACAAAATATGGGAGAATTCTTTAAACGTAAACATTTATTAATTCGAAGGTGACTATGACGGATGTTTATCAACGCTTTCTCTGGCTTGCTGTTGCACCACCTTTCCATCTCGTGATCAAATACGCACTGAGGTTGTATTGCTCTCCCAATTATATATATATATATATATATATATATATATATATATATATATATATATATATATATATATATATATATAAAGGGCTGTAATATGTATCCGAACGATATTTCCCCTTTTGGAGATGTAGATTTTTTGAACGATTAATTCGTTTAGCTAATTATAATATGATGATTCTGCAAGATTTCTAGGTGTTTATAAGATATATTTTACGGATTTCTTAAAAAAATATTATTGGAAAGTGAGACGTTAAATTTGTGGTCAAGTTTATGCGTTGAAATCACTGGTTCGAGCGGTATTCATTTTAATAATTATCATTATCGATCAAAAACTCTAAAGAGCACGCTAGTGGAAGACTCATTAAAGTTTTCTTTCCTGACAAATTCGTAAACATATAGCCTTCCTGGGTAACCTCAGAAAACTGTATGGAGATAGAGAGATTCATAATTAATTGATCTTTTCACCAAGGAGTAGGACTGGAATGAAACTGAAAGACTAACTCCTGTCTTTCAATTATTGCAGGGCATATAATTAAGTTATTTGAATTGCAAGAAACATCCTCGGCTCAATCATTATTGGGATAGCTAACGGGTAAACATAGATAGATATCTTATAAATTAAAATTACACCAAATATTTTCCCCATATATTTCATGGTTGCAGTTTTAATTATTGAGGTGAAGTGTGTTAGAACCAGTCGTCTTTACCACTGGCCACTGAAGAAAGTTGATGAAAACCGGAGGAGTAGATTTTATCGTTCGCACCTCTCCATTTACAATATTTCACTCAGCCGACCCCCTGAAAGCCTTAAGCGCCATCTTGCACCGATTATGTCAACTCCCAGCACGAGACCGATTACGTATCACCGCATTAATAAAACTGATATTTTACGACTCGAAACTGTCAACGTGGAGGTCGGGAAGGCCGTAAACGCAAGCGCGCCATACTGCTTCGCGGGCGAACAACAAAATATTTAGAATTCGGGACTCCGTACAAACTCTCCGAACGAACGTCGATCTCACCCACGCTAGTTCACTCGCACACGCCGTAACAAAATCCTTGACCACGTAACACGCGGATGGGTTTTTCAACGCCGATATTTCTGTGCTCAGAGGCATTTTCCGAAGCCCACCGAGAAATTTCCCACCACCGAGTATGCTTATTCTACCCTGAGTAAGAGTTCCCGAAGCCTATGCGATACTACGGGATCTGTGTATGAATCGTGCGTCACCGGCCTGCAATGTCATTTATATCCCTTGAATGCAAGTCACTTCTGACGGGGAGCGAGTAAAGCGTCGAGAGGAGGATTATTTCCCCGCGTAACTTAAATAAACACGTGTCCAGGTTATGAGCCACGTCGTGTGAATCCTAGGGGCCGTGAATATCTTTGAGATGCTCGAAGAAGGTTCTTCCGATTTTTCTGCGTTTTATAATCGTGACTCACCAAGTAGATCAAGAGGGTACTGATGTCCAAGAGATTTCGTCTAAAAACATCTATTTAGAGATAAGGAGGGAATTCAAAACAAAACTTCGACGCTGTACTCTGTACAGTCCTCGAGACTTGCTAATCACTAATGTGTTATTTGTGCTCACTTCTTTTCATAGTTTCTTTTTATGATGTCCTCTTTTCATAATTTGTCGGTTAAAATCCATTTTGTCGGCTATTTCAAATATTTCGTTCGAACTATTTAATTTGTAATCTACTAATCTCTGTTGATAGCTCTCAAATATTATTGAAGAAATGCTAAGATGGCCAGAAAACGTTTGGAAAGAGTGAACTCACAAAATAATTTGTTCCAGATGTATTGATTTTCTTATCGATTAAGGTTTTGGAGTCAGGGAACCTCATAGGACATTGTGCGTACATTGCTTTGAGGCATATTGATGATTCTCAAGATTTAGCATAGCAGACTTAAGCATCGTAAATCAATAATAAGAAACCAAAACTGGGCTAATCCGTAGTTCAAGAAAACAGATCAAAGGGAATTGAAATTTACAAATAAGTACTGAAAATTGTTTTGATATTCTTGACTCATAACTTATTGTGCAGTAATTGGCCTGCCTTTCGGATAAAGAATAACTTTTATCAAACCTTTTCCTTCTTTTCCTAACCCTGGATTATCTCTTTTCTGAATAGTTTCTATTTACAAAATTAAAAAATGCATATTGTTTTTAATTGGAGGAATTATAACAACATGACTGGCTATTACGATTCCTATACTGGAATAGTAATCTAAATGATTCTTATTCAAATATCAACTTTACCAGGAACGACAGTAGTTTTAAAATTGAAATATGTAATAACCACACATGTACTATGCATACTATATCATGACATAACATCCTTTCCATAGGTCGATAACAACTAACTTTTCGAATATGATTCATAACTACAGCATTTTTTTAACGATGAGTGTTACGCTCGACGTAAGTCAGGTATTTATAAAGTGCATACATTTACGCGCAAATTAATCCACGACCTCCTCAACAGAACTCTTTTGACAAAGGTAAGCTGGCGTGTCTGGCAGTATTATCATTTAGCTCTTCACGTTTTATAGTCTCATGTAAATATCTGCAACCAACTCATATCAGAAATATACATAAAAATCTAATTTTACCTAATTTCTTTTACTTGACTAAGTAGTTCAAAACAAAAGTTTACGTTCAAGTAAACATCTCTCCTTTGAAACTTCGTGGCAACCCACTAGAAATAGTTGTTAGAAAACTTTGAATCCATTGAAACCTGGGTCTTGTGACTTTTTTGTAAATACGATTCTTCAATACTGTTCCAATAATAAAATTAGGGTTTTTTTCAAAGTTCTATTTCGGAAATAAGATTAATATTTTGCCAATAAATTGTTAAATAATGACAAGGGAAACATTTCCTGAATACAATTCATAAAATTGAGATTTGATGAAATGGATTTACCAACCATCTCAAATTCCTTAAATATGAAAGGATCCATTTACCATTTCAGTTTTTTGTTGAAAGCAAATTTTCGTAAATGTGTATTTAAGGCAACTTAAGAAATAAAGAATGCACTTTATTGATTTTCCATCCCATGATTGTGAAAAGCTTAGAATGAACACTTTGACGCTTCTTTACTTAAGTAAACTTTCTTGTAAACTAATTTTTAATTAATACAGCCTACGTCATAGCAATTGAAACATTCATTTTTCTATATATTCTATTCATGCTACGGTATTTTATATAGATGATTGTCTTCATGAAGAGGAGGATGACGAGAGAATTTTGGACAGATTCCTAAAATAATTTGAAAAATATCGTTTAATATAACTTCGTAGAGAAATAAATTTTATTCATTTCGTCTCACCATCAGAACTTCAATAATTGCAGAAGTAAAATTGCATTTCCACGCTGGTGTATCTTACAACGCCTAATATGAATGTTCATTATCATGAAGGGATCACTGAAGATGCGCTCGTCGAGAAAAAATAAGTTTCTGTTAAATCTTGAACCTTGAATCTCATTTAAGAAACCCTTACAGAATGTATATCGTTTATGCAAGGTTTGAATCAATTTCCCCAGGGATAAATATTTTCTGCGAAACTTGTCGCGACCTTTGTGAACGTCTCCAGTTACTGTCGGGTGGCTTACAGCTTCAGCATTTGCATTACTTCAATAAAAATCAAAACGCAGCGCGGGTATGCTACCATCGTAAATGACCAAGTCTGTAGACTCTAGAATGGGAACCCCTTGCGTCCAAAAAGAACCTTAAAAATATCTTGAGTACCTGCTTGGTGTAAATCAAATGGGCGCCACCATAAAATGACGCCGGAGCCCGACCACCGAGACAGGAAGCAAGAGTGGTGGAGGGTAAGTTTTTACGTAGCTGCTCAAAAAAACAATGTTATGGCGTAAGGGGATGACCCCGCTCTCCCCAGTTACTGCGCGAAATCGTGCCCATTACGACTGCCATGTTAAAATGGTTCCCGTTGCACCTTCGACCCCATCCCTCCCCCGGCCCAATACCCCTTACCACCTCCCATCCCTCGCCGTCTCCCAACATCCCTCCCTACTCCCGTCTCCTTACAACCACCCCCTTTTTCTCTTTTGTGGGAGTAGTACCTAAGAATAGGTGGCGCTTAGGGGAGTGACTCATTTGCGCCCCACATCGATGGGATAAAAGCATTAAACAACTCCGGGCGGCCTCCGACGCGGCCGCCCGTCTTGAGCGCTCTCCCGAGATACGCTTCCTTAATCGGCCCCGAAATCATCGAGCCTTTAAATGCGCTCCCCCCGAGGGCGGGTGGGTGGGGAGGCGGGCAAAGGGGGGAGGGCGGCGAGGTAGGGTGTCGGATCAGTTCGCTCAATGTCATTCCGCGCGAGTATGGAATGGAGCATTTCCCGCCAAATACAAAATTTCTGATTTGGGATTGAAGGTCAACGCAGATGGAAAATAAACTGCGGAGAATTTCATCAAATCCGCCGCCATCGTCATTCATCATCAACATCATTAGGTATTCTTTTGGGCAGCGCTCTATACAACTATCTTTGTCTAATCTAATCTCCTCTGTACGATACATCATAATTTCTAAAAATGCAGGTAGGAATGGACCATGTACTCACACCACTGGAGAGGAATTTCATATTTTAATAGAGCATTGTCTAGATCAGTAAGAGGCAATATGTAAAATAGTTTCAAAAATTCTGCGTAATTATTATGATCTTTGATAACCTGGCAATGGGTTAGAGGGAAGGGACTAGTCTACAAAACAATATTGAAGAATGGTTGGTCTCTTTTATCCAAAAAGACATTCATCTGCATGCGTAATTTATACAGTGATTCAAAAGCCATTCCCTGCCAATGAGCAAACTGAAAGTACAAATAAGTTTCAAATTCGTTTTTGCATCGCGGAGTAATGATTCCCATTCATATTTACAATATCATTCGTTCGAGTCTCTTAAATGCAAGGATATGGAGAACCCCTATCATCGCATTTCGATTTTCAAAAGTCATCTGGCAAATTGAGCGATTATTTTTTAATATTAATTTAGATTCTACATAACTATCTCTCTTACTCTATAGACACACACACACACACACACCACATTCCTCTGCGGAAAGAAGGAACTGCTCTTGCTACCGAAAATTTTGGAATACGTGTCCTTTTCGAAGTGTTTTTAAAATATTTTTTTCTGGGTAACGCCATTTCGATCCTTCGTTTGAAATATATCTCATTGATTGGATTAGTAGGTAATTAATGCTTTATAGAAAATTCAGCACCCTCAGCAAAATACATTAGGTCTTTAATGTTATAAACATCTGGAGCGAAATTATTTCTTTTACCCCGAAATTTTGAATTCCATTTGGAAATTAACTCTCAAGTAGTTGCTTTCTGTACTAGATTGTAGGTTTACTCTATGAAAATATTTTTTTTTCAAAATGCATCATAAATATACAGGAAAGTATTGATTTAGGTTTTTGAGTCCGCAATCCATTTATCTCTTTTCATGAAAGTCTTCTTATTTACTTTTCGTAGATTCTAATTAGCATTGCACAGCTTCTTCTCCTTTCCCATTCATATTATTCTTGTGTGGCATTGAATTCCCTTGTTTGACGATCATTATCCTTGTTGTAAACATTATTGTGGCATCGTGAGTTCTATTATTATATGATGAAATTTAAAAATAAGCGTTTTAAAGTCAATTATTTTTTAGCCCTACAACTTATGAATATCTGGTTCATAGGTTTTTCTTCATGTAGACGTTTTGTGAGAAATTTCTCAAATACTTCCCTCATCAACTCTTATTGTTTTTTCGATGACATTAATTTTCTCTATCCGTTGAAATTTATATAATCAAAGAATATAACATGCGAGTCCATGTAATAATTGAACATTTGATCTACGACTGATCGAGCGAAAGAAAATATAGCGTCACAGTTTTCGAGAAAGGCGCCAAATATAAATAATACGAGGGTCATCCGGAAAGTAGTACCCGTTCGTGAAATAACGACACAAAAGTAAATATTAACAAACATAAAAAATTTTATTTGAAAGAGGATACTTTAAACTACTTCTCAACATAATCTCCAAGCAAATTAAGGCATTTGTCATAACGTGTGACAAGTTTCTGTATTCCTGCTGCATAGTCCTTCGCCGCCAGCTCATTGAGATACGCGAGGGACCCATCTTGCACAAATTTTTGCATAATGCAGATGGTGTTTAACAATTTCATGAACAATTGTTCGAGAAACATTGGGAAAATGCTCACAGATGTCATCAATTGTGACGCGCCGATCGTTCCTCACGAATTCGTCAACTGAGCTCACCAGTTGGTCTGTAATGACAGACGGTCTCCCCGAACGCTCATCGTCGTGTGTGTTCCCCCTCCCCATGTTGAAGTTGCGACACCACCGCCGAACAGACGACTCGTCCATTACATTGTCTCCATACACCTCCTTTAATTGGCGATGAATATCACATGGGCGAACGTTTCTTGCATTGAGGAATTTAATCACTGCCCTCACTTCACAACTGGCGGCGTTCTCAATTTTTTTAAACATTGTAAACAATCACAGAAACAACACAGGCAATGCTAGCGTCACGCAACTTGGCTCAGAGAAGGCAGACAAGCCACTGAAGCTATCTGACCTCGTCCAGCGGCTACTCGCGTCGTCAGCACTTCATGCGGCACGAACGGGTACTACTTTCCGGATGACCCTCGTATGTTCATCGTCACTACCCCTAAGTAAAATGTTTCGCTTGTTTCATTGACGACTTTTGCTAATGTGTATTTACCCCTAAATATTCAAGTTAACGGAAACTGTTCGCATTTCACGTTAATTTTCAAGTTATGGTGAGAGGATATATATTTCTCTCATCACATGCCATCTGGCGCCAAGTTAGCGGAAGCACTGAACACGGAATGAACAGCAAACAACAAGAGATTCGTTTATTTGAGGTCTTGGGAGACGAAATCAACTGGAGTAGAACCCCGAGGCACGGGAAATGAAGTTTGATGTAGCCTTGGCCACAAACTTGACCAACAGGTCATCGGGCGCAAATTTTGTTCGTCAAATTTATATAAATATATCATACAGTTCATTACTCATTTGATAGTTACCACTCTCAACATTTAAAGCTATCCACTTAGTGCTCTATTTTTTGGAACAGTAGAGGAATGTAATGGAAGACGATTTACGGCAAACCACCGCGGAAACCTTTGCAACAATCGGTGTGATCTCGTAAATAGACGAAATGAGGGCAGATCAGCATCAACCCTGACTACAAATATTATAGAGACGGATCTATTAGCGAAAGATAGTTAACATAAATAGGCATTTATATACGAGCATCGCCATTTTCTGGTATTTAAACTTCATCCATCAGTCCAATATTGCTATAAAAGATACCTTTAGGAGACAATGTTTTTCTTAAGCTCATTTACACAAACTTTAAATTTAAAATTCAAGTGCTGGCGCACGAAGCTAGCATGCATTTGATTATGATTTCCCTGGAAACAGTTTTAAAAATTAGCACTAAACATTAGTATTTCAAATACTCTAATTTCCTGCGGCATGAAGACTACATTAATATTTCAAATCACCAACATTTTAAAAGTTGCTAGGCCTATTTTTTTAATTTCTAATTTTAAAGCCAATCACAACTCAAAATTCGTATATCTGATAAAATCTTTTGAGATAAGTAAGCAGAATCGCAATTTCAGAGCACCGAGAGAGGTTTTTTTACGAATACACCCCAAGAAACTGGAGTTTTTAAGTTCAGAACTGAAGGCAAAATATACTTCTCGTATCACCTCCAGAAGTAGAGAAAAATTACCTTTATATTTGAAATTGCTTCACAAATAGATATTGCTAAACGTTGAACAGATATATTGTATAGTTTTCCGCATTTCTACATCTATTTTAGCCAACAGGAACGTTGCTTGATTTCTCAAAGGTCGTGGTGTCGGCTCTAGTTCCATGGCTGGCGCGTGAATTATGTCAATTGATTTAATTTTAATGGATCTAATGGCCTTAGATTATCTTCGAGAAAATATACAGTAATTTTTAATATCCGCTACTGAATAATAATTTGTGATTCTTCACTTTACCCCTCCAGACTTATATGTTAGTCATTAACTCTTATCTCTTGGGTTGATGTCGGTACTACCTCTCCACAAGTATGCATTAATTGCAATTCCATAATCAGTTATCAATGTTACCACGCTGAAATTTATGGTATTTTCGAAACTTTATGATGAGAAGGAAAATCTGCATTTAAAGTCATATGACTTCTTTTATTTTTTAAATTTAAATATGAAAAATAAACTTACAATGTCAAAATCTGAAGCGAAAAATAACAAGGTAAACTCATAGCATTCCGAATACAAAGTTAGGTGTTTCCTTGATCAGCAGATAGGGAGAACGGAGAGTTTTCCAAGGCATCTATTTATAAAGCACTATTCTTTAATTCTGTTCCCAAGTTCATGTGCCCAAATTTTCTGCGACGTGATTTCTTGTGGCAAGGAACTGAGGCCTAGATATAACTTTTGTTTATAAAGGTGAATGATAATACATATTACGCCATTAAAAATAAAATAAAAAAAGCGCGGACATACGAACCTAAACATTCTTTATATTCAAACGCAGACGAATATATCGCATAAAATGGTTTATAAGGGCGAAAGTTTTCCATACATATTTTATCTTTTTATGATACAAATGACCACGTGTATGTAAATGCGTATGAGCGCATACACCCACAAACAAACACACATTTATGCGTATGAAGTCATACATACATATACATTAGTTCACACACTTACATATACTATATAAATATATATGAATACACATATACACACACATAAATGAGAGAGTTTCTATTCACGCCTCGAGTCTTTTTTTATTCTCTCAGCTCCACTTTCGGGCTCTTGATCCTGGATCCCTCGTTTTCCCACCCTCCCTCCCGACCAAAATTCCCCACTCCCCCTCCATTTCTCCCTGTCCACTCCCCCATGCCATTCTTCCATTCTCTAAATCACCTTCCCCTCACTTCTCCCCATCTAAAACGATTCCGCCTCTCTCAGTCCCCCACTCCTTCCTGACAGGAATCCCTCTCCTTCTCAGTCTTCCTCCCCTTTCAGCGGCCTTCGAATGGCCAAAGTCCCCTAGGCACTCTTCCCCCGTCTCCTCGCCTGGACTGCACAGGTGTGAAAAAAAGAGGTCTCAAAAATTCCATGCGATCAAGATACGGCCACCTTTACCCGCACCGTGAAAATTCAAGAAGCACGGGATTCGGAGCATATCCGAAGTCATTACGTGAATCCACCCACTTGACAATACAGAGGAAGACGGACGGCTCGAGCGACGATCGGGGATTTTTTTGTCCACTGTGCGATTCTTCCATCGGGATTTCAGATTAGGGGAATTTTATGAGACTATTTTGAGGCTCGTTCTCCATGAGAGCTCGCCTCTTCCACTCATATGTAAACTGGCGGAGAGAGATAGGTAAAAAAACGTGATGGCTACTGTCTATTGAGGCGGGTTTCACGCTTCCCATTCTAACACGGGTTGCGTTTTAGACTAAGATCTAAAAATACATACGTATTAGCCTCCTGAGACGTATAAAAAGGCGTTAACATCGTAACCATTACGGTAATTATCGATTTCATCGCCTATATTAGGCAACAGTAAAGTATTATCATTTATTTTTCGAGGAGCTTGGATTGATGCGTTTCACATTTTCTCCAGTCATAATTTCAAATTACACGCGAGATGAAGCATTCCGTGTAGAGGATTCCGCCAAATTACGTGAACGGTCCATGTTACTAAATATTTTATGGTTTTTCAGTCTAAACCATTTAATTTAGGGTTAAAATAGTTCCCTCGGTATTAGCATTAAAGTACTCCTATTTATATTTTTAAGTGGAACGAGTATTTTAAGTCATCACACATTGCAGTATTTTGTTCATATTATTATTCATTGCAGTATTATTCATTTTAAGTCATTATATCCTCCAAATTAATGCTTATACAAACCACTCCTCGCGTTAATAGTAGATCGCGGTAATAATTGTATCAGACGATGTTCTTGAAAACGCTATGCCTAAAACCCCCTCCTAAGTAAATGTTGAGATAATGCTGGGTACCTACCCAGTATACAAGTACATGAATCATCAGTGAAAAATGAAGGGGGAATATGTAATATGGCCAGCAAATATTGTTAGGAGTAACTGTGGAGTTTAGCATGATAACCTAGAGTTTGAACTATTGTCTGTGACGTTTGTCTCGAAATTTCGCCTCGTAGTAATAGTGCCCAATAGGTCTTCTAATAACATGTTCTCGCTTCGGAATCGTCCAAACTATTTTTGATGAATCAAAATCGCTTTTTTTGTGCTTAATTTATTTCTTTATATCCTGTTAAATAAATAATAAATGGCGTTAATTTTAAGAAAACCATTTAGGCTATATGCTGATGAAACGGTCATAAACCGGGATACAATCAATAAGTGTGTGATCTTCACAAAAGACACAATATTACGACAGTATGGGATCGTAGATTTTCGCGGCGTTCAGATGAAAGACTCTCCATTCTCGGGATGTCACCGCGGAGGTTGTTTTTCTGACAACCTACGCGGTGACATCCCGAGAATGGAGAGTCTTTCATATTACGACAGTATTAACACTGAATAAATAAACGATGAGTATACTAATTGAAAGTCCGAGTTCATGCTATGGAAACCACGTGACGCAATAGGCCCAGCCTATTGGACAAGAGAGAGCTTCGGAATCTATCCATTAACTAACAGGAAGATTTGGGATGAAAGTAGTATTCCTATTCGCCCTTGGTATACATCCATATGCACAAAAATTACCCGTCATGTCACATTCTATTTATTATGGGTAATGCGTTCACAATTCCAGGCACTTAATTCATTCAATATTATTTCAATTGAATTTCGTAAGTAGCTATCCTTGGTAGTAGTAGTATTTAGGGGAGGCGACTGACAGCTGAGGTAATTTGCGCCATTAGGGATGGACAGGAAAGGATGAAGGGTGGAGAGACACCCGGCGTCGGCATTGGCCTACTCTTTACGAAAGGTGCCAAGCGGTCCGCAGCTTAATGTCCCATCCGACGGACGGCGTACTCACTCTAAGTGCCCTCCACAAAGTACCTCAAGTAGGGATCGAGATACCTCTGAAAAATATTCAACAACGCCGAGATTTGAACCCGGGCCCTCAGGGTGGGAAGCCAGTACGATAGCCACCTTACCATCACAATCCCCCCACTATCAATAGCATTTTAAACGTAGACATAGGAGTATAAGTAAATAAAATGTTAATATTTTGAAGGTCATATATTCCTAATAGTCATATATTCCTAATAGTGTCCATCTTGAAAGTTATGCTTGTAATCTTCACGCTTTGAATGGCGCCCGTTGGTTAATACCCTCTTGACGCATACCGCTCTTTTATTGCAATTTCAATTGATTGGATAAACACACGCTGTTGCAATATTTTCAAATCGCAATACCTACCCCTTGTTTGTACTAAAAGTGAAATCTACCATTCGAATTGAATTACAACTTTCCACATAACGTTGGAGTTACGATGGCATTATAAATTTTTTTGGCAAAGATCTCGTAAAAAAGGCATGGCAAGTTTCCCACATTCTTGCTCTTTCTCTGCACACCAAATGTATGGTTTACACATATTTTTGGGTCCATCCTGGCAGGAGGTACGAAGTTCGGACTCACCCCAGTGTGCAGTATCCAAGGCGTCCAGTACGTATCATACCTCTACGTACTCCCGACAGCAACCCATGTTTTCAAGTTGTCTAGCATGAACTTTTTAATTCACTGTGACTTTACTTGTTACTGAGGAGAGCTCAAATGCCGATTTCTATCATAGTGGCCCTTCACTAACTGCTGCGTAAACCTTATAGTATGATCTGAGATGCCTATGATGAAACATTAGGAAGAGTCCATTAATGGAGTATTACTTGACTATCTGTAGCTGATTTCACATTTGCTAAAGTTTCAAGACCACTGCCGCTTCTGATGTTCTTGCATTGCGCGTTTCTCACCCCATGCAATACACCGTTTCTAAATAAATTTACTTTCAATGACACAAGTCTCTTTTACATTTTTACTTGTTTAATGCGTAGTATACGGAATAAAAACACCCGTACAATTAAAAAAATCGGGCACAGAAATTGAATATCAATTGGCTTCAAGTTTCTCTGAATGCAAATTGACGGTTTTTCCGATGGCGACGATGTGGTACATACACATACTCAACGTTACGTGGGAATCCGTGCGTTCGTTGAACTGGCGTTTAGGGCACAATTAATCAAAAACTAATGTGAGGAAAAGGATATGTTTCATTTAATCTTATTGAATATGTTCCGGAGAAATAAGAAGGCTATGTTAGTATTAAAGTTGGAGGGCATTAATTAGAGCAGGTAGAACAAATCACCTATTCAGCAAGTGTTTTGGACTAAAGTTGCCGAAGTAGTAGGGACATAAAATGAAGATTGCACTACGCAAAGAAATGTTAACAAAAGACACAGTTGATGGCAAGGACCTTGAGTAAGTATGTAAAGAAAATATTTGTAAAAAATGTCATATGAAGTGTAGTTTTGCACGGCTGGAAAACTTGGTCGTTGAGGCAATAGGAGGAGCGTAAATGGGAGGATTTTGAAATGTGGGATTGAATAGGGTCATAAAATGAAGATTGCACTACGCAAAGAAATGTTAACAAAATATACAGTAGATGGCAAGGACCTTGAGTAAGTATGTAAAGAAAATATTTGTAAAAATGTCATATGAAGAAGGGAATAAAAGTTAATTGGGCAGAAAGGAAAACAAGTGAAGAGGCACTAGGCATAGAAGAGAGACGGCGGAAAGGAGAAATTCAAAGAATGCAAAAAAGATGTGCAGGACATTTTGATTAGTGATAGAATGTCGAAGACTCTGATTTAGGGGAGAACGTTGGCCATATGAGGCAGGGGGAGGAGAAGGACAGGCAGGTTGGATTTAATGAAGGGAGGCAGAAATGATACAGTTTGCGGAATTGAAGGACTACTTAAGGGACGGGTGGCATGCTATGTTGTGCTAGGTGAAATTTATGAATGCAGCAGTGCTTAGTCAATACGTGCATACAAAGCATAGAAGAGAGACGGCGGAAAGGAGAAATTCAAAGAATGCAAGAAAGATGTGCAGGACATTTTGATTAGTGATAGAATGTCGAAGACTCTGATTTAGGGGAGAAGGACAGGCAGGTTGGATTTAATAGACGGAGGCAGAAATGATATAGTTTGCGGAATTGAAGGACTACTTTTAGTGACGGGTGAAACGCTATGCTGAGCTAGGTGAGATTTATGAATGCAGCAGTGCTTAGTCAATACGTCCATACAAAGCTCCCTTAACCAGTGGACTACCAATAATGATATTATGAACAGTAGAAAAGTTTTGGAAGAACATCAATTGAAATTAGTCATCGGAAGAAATGAGAGTAATGATAATGTACATGTATCTTTATCCCGGGCTAAATTACTCTGATCGAGGAAATACGGTATTAATTATTCTTTTCCTCGAATATTTTGATGTCAATTGATAGTTTAAATTCTTTATTACATGTTTGTGTAATGTGTGGAAAGTTTCCGGGGGAAAGAATATTTCCCGATGCTTGTTACTCCATAAAAACGTTAAATTGAAATTAATGTGAAGAAAGCACGCGCATTTATTCATTCGTGCAACTAAATCCGACGTGAATTCAGGCAAGCAACTCAACTAAATGTAGAAAACATCATTTTTATAAGATATTTTTACACTTTATTTTAGCCCCGAGTAGCATATAAAAAGCATTACGTGATGCGTAATTGCTAGTATCTATTGTGATACTCCAATTGAGATTTTCAAATAGAGTCAGATATACATGGATGCCATAAAAAGGTCTTCAAGATTGATAAATGATTCTGATTTGTAACGGTAGCCTAAGAGCCAAAAGATAACGCGAGACATGATCATAAACTGCCGATTGGAGTAATTGGTAAAGGCCCCATTTCCTCGTTTATTTTATATACTACGTACTCTGACTGGCGTAATATATAGCCTTGATAAATAAAGTAATGAAGAACACCTCAAGCGTTCGGTAGACAAAATAAGTACCATAACGCTTTCATGAAAATCAGCTTCGCGTTAATTGGTGAGACATATGAATTTTATTTTGTGTTTCGATTGTTTTAGTATCGCTGAAATAGGTAATCGTGAGATGTTACAAATATAGCTTGAAATTTTTAAGTACAATATCTATCACTTTCACTTGCGATGAAAATTCAAAATACAAATATCCGTAAAGTGTGCTTTCAAATTATTTTGAATATTTCCTAAATTCGTGTATTTAATTTATTTCTTCTGAGTACTTGGGTTGTACTACATTAAGTTTTTTATGATAAAAAGAATATTCACAGCAAAAATAAAGCTTGCTCTGTGGTATCCCATAATTTTGGATTTTTTGTGAAAATAAATTATACAGGACTGCTGGACCCGGAGTCTTGTCACATTTGCGCGACCCGGAGTTCAATGCGTGATCAGGCCTGATGATGGTTTTTAAAGCACTTAAACGCCTCAGTCTCATCCATATCCACTTTGGATTCTGAAAAAAGCTACTCTGACTATAAATTTAATATTTACCAAGCTATTTCAAATGATAACAAAATTTATGACCAAAAATAATACTTATTTGGACTTAGCAAATTGCGGTTGAACGTACAGGAATTACTCATGCAGAGTATTTCTCTCAGGGACGAAATTTTATTTATGAAAAAGTGGTCTTCTTGAGGGATAGGATACTATGCCCTTCTTGATTAGCTTTTTAAGACTTCATTTATACTTTTGGCACAGTACAGAATTAGTAATTGCCCCCTATATGGACTTAAAAACTATTTAATTCTTAAATTAACTTATTTATCCTTCCCTAAAAGAGATAAAGTAGCTTCATAGCTATTGTACCACTTTTTAGAAGATATATTCAAATAGATATTTACAGTGTTTGTGATAGAATTATTCCTTAAAATTTGATGTTATTAAGGCCAATCTCGCTAGAGGTTTATGGCAGCTAGTTATCATTAAAGAACATGACTGGAATGTACACAAAATACATTTATATTTATTGCCTTGCCCTGCCAACGACCGTCCAGCATCTCAATATCCTAATTATACATTTACGTGCACGATGCTTGAAGCATTCAAATTCTCTAACACAAATTTTTATTACACATACTACTATAACTGCATGCTACTATTTTGATTGTAATTTTAAATCAAAATAAACCTAATGCTATGTTTTAGCAAGGTGCCACCTGACTACTGTGTCTACCTGTACTCAATTTATAAATAAATAAATATCAAACTGTTAAAAGGATCAAATAAGCACATCACTAGGTTACATAAAAGAGAGACAAAAACCTTTTTACATCGATAATACATTGTTCGAACGGAATGCCCAACCGATATACATGGATATACATACTTATCTGATCCACTTGAGAAAATTTCCAAGCAAGTTCCAATTTAATGTCACTGATTTGGTTGCTAGTAACAGAGAGCTATGGATACATTTACTGGCATTTGTCATATTGTCTGATACCTCGAAAAAGATAAATGGGGCATTACGTACATATCGTACGCCCGAATTCGTAATTCAAGTAATTTACACATTTTTATTTAAGTTTACATACATTGTACTTCAGTTCTAACGTTATGTACTACCTTGGACGATACTACTAGTCATTGATGTCGATAATTTAGCCAGTTAAAACGTCAATTATTGAGGAAGATCAAAACGCACCATTCCTGAGCGCCTAATTAGTCCTGTGGGTTAATTGGATTCGTCATAAAAGGTAATCATAGAAATTATCTTTTGCTATGATAACTTAATTTTAATTTTTACTTTAAGGAGAATTAGGGTTCAATTTTCTGATAGCGATAATAAATCTCAAAACAAACTATTGGCATGGTGCGGAAAAATCGACTACAAAGTTTTCTTCTATCTTCTCACAAAATTTCTCTTTTAAGCAGTATACCATCACTATAACTTTTAGTTACTAAAAATGAACAAATAGAGAACAAAGGATTCAATTAAACAATTTCGGTTGAAGCTTGTCCAAATTCACGTAACTCCCGTCATCCTCCCAACCAATTTTTCCTGTTTTATCTATGGAGCAAAAATGAGACAACACTTTTGTTCTTTCATATTTAAACGCTTTCCTTTTGAGGACGAAAATATTCCGTCCGCTGGAGCGAAGAAAAAGTGAAACCCTCTGCTTTCAGCTCACCCTTCAGGTACCCTGACCTAGGTTTGAGTAAACTACATTATTCCTGCCTCCAAGCCAATGATGGACTGTGCCAAACCAAAAGATACAGCAAGGACGTCTTCATAAAGGGATCTGTACCACTGATATACTTTGGTGTTCAGCTCGGGTCTCAAGAATCAGATGTTTAATGTTTTCGATTTAATTATTTAATTTCGATAGCCCGTGTTTTTATTAAAAATTCTCAAATTATATCCTCAAAGGAGTAAGATAATGTTTATCCAGGGAAATGTATACTCTCTTTCTATCTTTTGACCATTTTCCATTCATTGACAATATGTCGTGATTTTGTTGACTTTGATAATTACTGGAGGGAAACATAATCCTATGCAGCTTTGCTACATGGGAATGGTCATTGACGGGAGTTCGGAATGAAATATCGCCGAAAACATCTGCAATGTTAAAAAAATAAACCAATTCGAAAAATCTATGATCGAAAATATGTTAAATTATACGTGGAAATTGGTAAATACCGATGGGAATCATCGTTATTATGCGGATTAAACAAAAGGAAAAATTAGAATATTTTCCTGGAATTCAAATGTAATATGTGTATTTATTCTGCAGTAATTACGTTATTTTTTAAATGATTCTGGATCCTACAGCTCCTCCTTGACCCGGTGACAATTGCTGGGCAAATTATTTTTTTCCCTAACGACGAACGTCCATGTCCGTCGCATTTTTGCACCTCACTCTACTTGTTTTCCGGGGTCTCAGGAGCGAGAGCACGCCCCCTTTGCCGTCACCCTGTCCTCCCAATGCACTCAAAGCGGTGGGGGGCGGACGAAAGTGCCAAAGGGATGGCCCGCTCACTTCCGCCGCCGCGCAATAAACATCACCTAGACAACTTCCCACCCCCCGCACCCATCCCGTCCTCAACCGCCGACTCTCCCACTCTTTCTCTCTCTCCTCACGTGAGAAACAACGAAGCCTCCCGTGCATTCTCTATCTCACCCTCCCTCCCTCTCCGCGCACATTTCCCTTCCTTTCTTTTCCCGCTCGCCCTACACCTCAGCCGTTCCACCTCCACCCTCCTCCCCCGAATCCCCAACCGTCGCCCCCCCCCGCCTCCCCGGGGCACGCAGGAAGGGCGCCAAGACTCGCCCTATTTCTGGTCCGGAATGGGGGCGGGGAGTGAGTGTTTGTGGGGCTCGGTTGGAGCAGTGCGCGCCGAAGTCTCCTCTCTCGAGGGCTCGCAGAGGAGCGCGCCCTTCGCCGGAGCGAGAGGGAAGGGAAGGCGGCGGTGGGGAGGAGCCGAAAGGGGACGAGAAGAGGGTGTTTCCTCCTCTCTCCATCTCCCTCCCTCTCTCCCTTCCGTCTGCGGAGAGAGAGGAAAGGGGAGAGGAGGAGCCGGGAGAGTTCGACACCCGCCGGAGGGCCGGAGCGGCATCATTGCCTCCTTCCGGCGGTGAGGAGAGGAGGACAGCGAGGAGACAAGCTGCGGACTCATGGGCCGGAAAGAGGGAAAGGCCCTCCAGGAGAGGGCGGGGGCCGTGACCCCAGGGGGTGAAGACGACCGACCCCGCAGGCCAGCGACCGAAAGGTGGCTGTTGACGCGGAAGACTTGGCGGTACATGGCGGACGCCGGAAGGAGGCTCATCCCGGAAGGGGTGACTGGAGATCGCCCAGAAGACATCCCGCGCATTCGCGACCACTTCTCTCGGCTCTGCCGGAAGGAGCCGAGGTTCCTACTGTGGAGGAAATCTTCCTTCCCGGGGGCGTCACCGGCGCCCAGGAGACCCACAAACCGGGAGAGGAGGAGGGCAGGCGGCAAGAATGGCGGCCGGGCCGGGTCCGAGGAACCACCGGCCCTAGCGGCTCTCATCGAGGGGTCCGAACACGCCGCCGTCCTGGGAATTCCCGGACCCGTGGGGCTCACAGCCTTGGACGGCCGCTACCCGCCCACCGTAACCTCGTCCTCCTCTCCGCCCGCCACTAACTGCGCTACCGGGCTCGCCTCGCACCTGTTCGGATCCGTCGGCCTCACGGCCTTAACCCATCGGAAGACCGTCGTGGACAGGTGGGTGCAGACCGAGCCCATTCCAGCCGCCGTGATGAGGAGAATAGAGGAGGCAATGGCGGCCGCGGCCAGCCCCTCCCCGAAGGAGACCGCGGTGCCCAAAGCTAAGGAGGTCACGGAGACCGCGAAGGAAGTCGACGCCAAGGGGAGGAGGGGCAGCTGTCCCCGGGACGACCTCTCCCCCTCCGTTGGAGACACGATCATGAGGTACCTCAGGATGGCGAGGAAGAAGAGTGTGGACGGTGATAAAAGTGAGAAATTCAGGACCGTGAACTACGACCGTGTGATAGTAAAGGTTTCCGACGGACAAGGGGACGAGCCCGAGGATGGGCAGTCACCCGGTGGCCACCCAGGTCAGGGTATTCAGAGTTCGCAGAGCTGGCTGGCCGCACTCAAGAAGATGGGCCCGAATGGTTTCACGTCGGAAGGTTCGGGGGCTGGAGGTTTCGAGGTGTGCGGGATGGAGGAGCGGGAGGTCACGGTGACCACTTTCCGTCCCCCGATCACTCCACCGATGTCAATCCCGACGGCCGCTGCCCATTCCTCCTCGTCACCGCCCTCCTCTTCTTCCACTGCCCCCGGCTCCCCACCGTTCTTTTCCCCGGTGACCTCGCCCCCGCCCCGCGGACCTTCCACCCCCCAGCAGGCCCCCTCCTCCTTCCTCGCCCAGCTACTGCACAGCCTTCAGCACCATCACCGCCACTCGGCCCCTTCATCCCCCGTGCTCTCGCCCCCCGGGCCCTCGTCCCCACCACCCACTGTTGGTTCATTACCCGCCCTCCTTCCAGCAGCAGCCGCCGCTGCAGCCTCTGGGGCACCGCCGGTGGCAGCCATGCAGAAGTCTAAGTCGTCGTCAAGTGTGGTCGCGAGTCTGGCGGGCAGGGGTCCCGGAGGACTCGTGGCCAAGAGAATATGGAGGCCGAGGTCGAGGAGCACCCAGGGGAGGGCGTCTCCTACCACGACAACCCCGGCGCCCACGAGTGCATGGATTCCTCAGGTGGGTGACGCATGTCTTACCATTCCATTTCTGGAACGATCTCGCGATCCCCGAGAAACATACGTACGTTCAAAGTAGAGTTGCAGAGAGTATTCTCTCACTAGCAGTCCGGGGAGTGCCATAAAATAGTCTCTCGTTCGAGTTTACCCCGGACACAGAGGAAATAATTAAGATTCCAAACTGCGAGCCTAATAGTACATCTTTCGATTGGTTCATCCGAAAAAATAATGGAATAGTTGTTGCATTTGAATAAGTTCTCATTAATTTTCTCCCCAAAATCGTGAGCACAACGAATCCAGCAATAAATATCTCACGATCTGAGATATAAAGACTGATGAGAATTTTTATCTTTCGTCAACACTTTATATAACGATTAAAACAATATTTCTCAAAAACCTTTTTCAAGGATGATGTCCTAACACATCCACACGCCCACGTGACCGCTTTCAGAGTATGATGTAGATGTCTATTTCTATCCGAATGTTACCCCGTATCATTTACGTAGATTCACTGCTAACGCAAGAAGTTGCTTCATGCAATCGTGTATTTAAGATAGACATATTTTAATAATACCGGTGATTAATAAAGACATAATAAGGTTAATATCATACTCAGAAAAGTTGTAGAAATAATCATTTAATTCGGCGTGTCCCTCAATGTCGACTAAAATAAAGAATAAAAAAATATCCTTAGATCACATAACTATTCGTTAACAAGACAAAACGGTGGCATTTAAAGTTTGTCTAAACTAAATGGCAAGTTTGTACTATTTTCATGAAATTACACGGTAAAAGGACATATATGGTCGGTATATGGCCATCAAAATTGTAAAAGGAAAGTTTATCTTAGGAAGAATGCATGCTTTCGTAAACTCATTCTCTGGAAGACTGAAAGAATTTCAAGTAGAAGTCACTGACGAATCAATCCCATTTTTTTCTGTACCCAAAAAAAAAGGCACGTGACAATTATAGAAGGTTACATGGCTAATGCCATACCTGTGGCCATAACTGTGCCAATCATTCTGTTGCGCAGTGGAAAGTCAAAAATTTAGAATTTATTTTAACTTCACACCAAAATACTTGCGTCATCTACTTTTCTTCTAGTTAATAATTTTATTCGAGTGGGAAATGGAAATCCTGTGCTTAGAACTTTGCCCTCCTCCATTGAGTACTAAACCTTGTTGTATACATAATGCATATTCCCTAATTTTTTTTACATTATGCTAATTTTATAAAATGTATTTAAACTATAAGGTCTCATTTTTTCTTAGCAATTACGAGGTTTTGTCATGATATGCGAAGGTGGCCGCGAGGTTAACACAAAATTCTTTAAAAATTACTTCTTCTCTATCATATTACCTCTCTCATGGAGATTGCGATACAGGTTTGAAGATATTATTTACAAATCTTATTATATTTAAACTAATCACGTTCTGGAAATGTACTTGGCATAAATTTAGCAAAATTGAACTAACAACTGGAGTCCTCTCAAGGAATTTCAATCATCCTGGGGGTTTTAATCATAAACGTTATCAAAACAGAAAGTATAACTTTGACTTTGGGATGTACATTGAAATACAAAGTTCTGAAAAATGTGCCCCATTAAACTCCGAAATTAATTAGTTCAAAGGAAAACCCAAATACTGCCTACATAATCCACTATCATATGCTGGAGTAGAAAAATTTGCATGCACGTATTGCTTTACAATGGACTGATCATGGAATTCAGAACATTTGCAAGCATAAGATTAATAATCGCGAGCATATTGTTTAAAAAAATATTTTGCCTTGAACCCGACCCTACATATTTAGAAATAATTATTTTTACATTTTCGTCATGAATAAATTAGGAAAGTGGATCCTCTTCAACTCGGAGATGCTCGTCCTTTCTCAAGGAGAAAAGAGTTCTAAAATTTTTTATGTCCGTTTTGTTTCTTCGAATAAAAATACAGAGAACTACCAAAATTTTAGACCAATTATTTAATGCTCATTTACAATATGTCTAGATAATTTTATTCTCTAAAAATCCCACTTGAAGAATTGCTGCGCCCTTTTCCAGTCATAACTATATATGCTTCTTTATTACCAAGGCGCTCGAAATTGTCTTCAAAGGCCTTCCTATTATGTACGAATTCGTCGTTCCGTGCTTTGGCACCGATCTCGGCTCTTCTAGAGTGATGCGCTTTGACGTTGAACGTGGGAGGGGGAACGAAATTTGAATCACGTGGTCGGAACTCCTACTTCAATCGAGCCAACTGTTGGCGCTCGCAGCGTAAAGATGAGGACACGCAACTCGGTTGACAAAAGACAATCGATTTACGACTTTTCCCTTAGCATGACGCGGGTATAATAGATAATAATGAAAAGTAACATAAACACCGAATTTTTCTAGCCTAACACTTTCAGCGATATGTTAAGCTTAGATTTTTATTAGAATGAATTCGACTCGTGCTTTATTAATACGATAGGAAATGTTTTTTGGGGCTCAAAAAATTATACCCATTTCATTTCCATTTTTTGTTTCATTGACGAGAGAGAACGAAGAGTTCAATACTCGTAAATGTAATTAGTAACTGTTCCACTGCATCCGATTCTTCAAAATCGCCAATGACTTGGCACTGCCCCCAATTATTACCATTACCCACACTGCATTTGTGCGGTTTAAACGGGGTGCTTGGTCAAGCCCTTTAAGTCGCTCTAAAAAATCTCTTTTTATTACTATTTCTCACATAAAAATACAAATGTGATTGCGAAACATCTAGCTTGCATGCAAGATTCAGCCATTGTTACTTAAGCCTCCTGACATTCGCTAAAATGTTTTTCATCTCAGTACGAACGTAAAAGAATGATTGGCAGACCAACGCTAAGCTTGTTTTTCCCGCACCCTCTACGTGTATACTCTGAACCCCATTTTTTCTCAATTTCTATATTATTGATAAACAATTCATTAGATAAGTTGAGGAGTATTTGTAGTGCGTTGGCCACTTACTTTCCCTTCATCTTAAAGCAATATTAAAAAAAAGCATAACTCTTTCAATACTAGAGAAAACAGCCAAAGCCTTGATATTGGTCAAAGTTCCTTTGAGAGATATGAAACTATGCCTGGTGACCTTATTCCTAGCATTCTGTGAGGGAATAACCACATCTAATTACTGGAAAGAATAATAATTTAAATTCATTTTTAATTAATTCAGTCGGCACTTACTATTCACAAAGAAATAAAATAATGTCTTTTTCATGAATTTCCCGTAACATATTCCAAAGTCGGAATGACCATTGAGTGGCATTCACATTACTGCGATGTTTTCATTTCTTTTACGCAATGCGGTAAGAGAGAATGAAATACTGGACATAACTCAATTATACAGAAGCCTCAAGGTCACGAGTGGTTTGCCAACTTAAGTTATCTTTAAAAGTACATTTTTGTCCTGTCAAGCCATGTACTTAATCACTATAGTGGAGTCTCCGTAAGATCTATTTGCAAGTCACCTAACACAAATTTTATAAAACTATCACTTTAATTCTAAAGCAGTTAATCTAAAATTAAGGCATTTATTCTTCATCGTAAAACCCGAAAATATTTACGGTATATTAAATATTTTCAGCTGAATGTTGTGCATAGAATCTGTAAATCTTGTACACCTCCCTAGAATTGCTTTGCACTGCTCTGAAAATGCCGGAAGAATCTTTTTTGTCACTCAAATACTTTCCTCCTTAGGAACCTCTTATGATAAATGACTAAACCTTGTGTGGAAAGTTAAATACAATCCACAAGCATAAAAATGATTCCCAGGAAACAACTTTTAGAGGTACAAGGTACTTAAAAGTACGAGGACGTCTTAACGCTATAATTTCAAGCAATAGACTTGATGGCTAGACTTTTACTAAATGATAAAAATAAAATGGAATATGAAAAGTATAGGGGGAAAGGAAACAGTTTGAACCATTTTCTTCGAAAAATTATACTTTAATACTTATATTCCCATTCTGTCGAAAGTAAGGGTTTTTCTTATTGTACTTCTTGCATAAACACGATATCCCGTCATCCTAATGGTTTCCTTAAAGGGTCGCAGTTTTCATGAGTCACCTACTTATCTTCGCATTCCCGTCTTAAGTAAGACAAGTCTGCCGCACTCAGCGTTTTCCGCTGGCTTTTCGCATTCTCTGCTTCCACAGCACCCAGACATTTTTCACCTCTACACTGTTAGCGAGATTCAGCAATACCGCCTTTCAAGTTTTGGTACGCTATAATGGGACTTTTTATCAAGTGACACTTTACTTAGTGGCTAACAAAAAAAAATGCTCTTTATGGCACAGCATAAATTAGTTGTTCTGATGACGTAGATTCCAAATTACCAAAATAACTAATAATGGCCCAACTTGTAGGCAATTTTCCTGATATAAGTGTAGTTATTGAATGTGAGATAGTTTTTTCGTTTCATTTCCAAAGTTTTTATAATCTTCACGACTGTTTTTGCACCTAGACGAATCTAGCAGATACGTGAATTACGAGCGTATCTGAAAATAATTTTGCAATTTTATGTGAGTAATACATATATTTGAATTAGATTTGGGTGCTGAATTTCGAGGATAGGCGATTAGCCAATTCTCAAGATTAATATTTTTTGAGGCAAACTTTCAAATATTTACCTTGATTAAAATTAGTTAACTTTGTGCTCAGATAATATACGAAATGTTTGAGATAGGTAAGAGCGCTCTTTAAAAGTTAACGATACGCTTGTTTTAAAACTTTACCGTAGTTTTGACTATCATAAATTCGCGCGATATATTGTTCAAACCTTTTAATCTCTGGTCCGAATTCATTAAATATTATTTTTTCTATTGAATCAATAGAAAAACCTCCATGAGTTTCTCTCATAGAATTTTCGAGTTATTTCATGATTTCGCGAAGCCATAAATCTGAACATTTATATCACTATCATAATGAGAGAATAACAGAAGCTATAATGACTGGTATCATATTTTTGTGAAAGTGAAAATTAGGTCCCACCATGTTTGCGACAAAAAACATACATCGGAAGGGAATACTTTCATTTCTGTTCCTGTAAACAAGATCAAACACTTCACTCGACAACTGTTTTTATTTTATTTTAAAATTCATAGCATCCTGAAAGCAACCGCTAGGGTTTTTGGCATGAGGCGATTACACACTAGACTACTTTTGACCCAGAACATTTTTCCCTCCTAAAGCGGTTGGACAATGATATTCTGACCCCTTATCGTTCGTGGGAAAAATGACATCTTTAATCTATCTGTTCAATACAATCTCTCTCATTTCCAGAAGATCTCTTTTACCGTAGTATTATGAGGCTAATAATGCATTTTCAACATCATTGCTAAACAGACATCCTTCCAATTTATGTCATAGATGTAATCTCTAATTTAACTTTCGCTCCGTAAGTTATTCCCGACCTATTTCCTCTAATAATTTTGGTACGCTACCCAGTTTGTTGGGACGACCTTTTTACGAATCTATCTACACTACGCTGCACGCGATGCAATTCGGCATTCAATCCAACTTCACGGGGATCTCATATACTAGCAGCATATTCTTAATGAGGCCTAACGGTTGTTTCCAGGTAGCAAACATGAAGTTCAAAGTTTCATTCAGCTTCGTCCATTCACTCCATTATCCTCATAGCCAGCATGAATTCCTCAAAGTTTCTTAAAGCATAGCTAGTCAAATTAACATGAACCTATTTTAATTCGCTTGTTAATTATTTGATCAAAATTTCAATAAATTACATTTCATGGATTTGATACCATTCTTTATATTCCCCAAACTTAAAGTAACCTCGTGTTTCGGCACCAAACATTCTCAACGCACTTGAAACATAATAATAATAATAATATTATTTTCAAAAACGCTAAATCTGCCAACCAAACAATAGCATTTATGCAGAAGCACTGGTGACGGAATCTAAAATTTTCGGTTCTACATATTCTATTTTTTTTTAATGACATCAGACCAATCAGACGAGTGGAATATGATGGGCGCGATAGAAAAAGGGACTGAATGAATAAAAAAATACATATTTTTAGATAATATGAATGAAGTTCGGAAGTGACGATAGGCAGAAAACAAGGAAAATACACATTCAGGATGAGAAAAAGAAATTTGCACTTTTCCGCAAGTTTATTGGTAACTTATGAGTAAACGCGTACTACTCGTTTTGGTCCACAGAACCATCATTAGGTACAAGGCCTGAATCTATTGAATGTACATATTTAGGAGGTTACCGGCTATTGGTGCTGATTAAGTCTTTCATTTTTAATTTTAGGAAGTCGAGCTGAAATCCCTTTCACCAACAAAAAGAAATTACTATTTAACTAAATGGAAATCAGTAAATATTCTTTTTAAAAAATAATTTTGAAATAAACGCTAGCCCGTATGTAACGTAAAATACCTCAGTTTTTGGTAATAACCCCTTGGATTGCTGAGCTAATTTCTCTTCCTTCACAGGTGGCAGAAGGATTCATAGCATATTTTCATATTTATCACCCTTTTCAAGTTTTAGTCCGCAACATATTCCTAGCTGTCCCAGAGAGTTTTAAGCCTTCTAAACAGTTTTCACGCTCAATATTGCAAAATAAAACTTTCCGAACACGAATTGTATGAATGGACGATGGATTAAAATCACGATACATTTGAAAAAAGCAATACTATTTTGGCACCAAGGTATCTAATCTAGTCTAATTCTAATCAAGAAACGTGCTTCATCTTGGGTCACTTCTTTTAAAGTAATTTATAAATGTTTTATTTTTTAATGGCATGACGGAATTTTAATTTTAGTGATTAACCTTACATATTTAATATTGCTACCTCTCTTCCCCAAACCAAATCACATTGAATCCATTCGAAAACTCTTCTACTACCAGGTCTACATCTGCACCTAAGTCTTCGCTACCTTCTCTCAATAAAACATAACGAGTCAATTCATACAGGCAGCCAATTGCCCAATCCTTCCCCATGCAATTAACCCTCATGGCTGTGGAAAATAGCGAAGTATGCTTTTACCAAGCAAGCATAATACATATTCCACAAATTTTACCGGACAGTGACTATTATACTTATTACCCTTGGTCTAGAAGTATGTCATTGCTTGAGTTTTACTAAATTTTTTTTCTATCCGGACGCCTCTGGTCGTTCGAGTGTCCCCGGAATCCCGATAAGCCACTCCCGGTGTGTTGTTGCGTTTCCCAGGATCCGTACAGAGATGACACAAAATCCACGCCCAAGAAGGGACTCTAACCCGTGAAATTTGTGCTGGAAGGCGATCGCGTTACCCAAGCGAGTAGTTCGCGTGGGTTAATGATTATAAATTTAACAATCACCGCTTTCCTATGAGATACAAGTATTTGTACTATGTACTTGTATTTCTAATATCCATCGAAAAATATGTAAAATAAATTGTTCAATTAGCACAACATTCATTCGGTTCTCCACTTACTTAATAAGTACAGTGGATAAGCAAGATTCATACGTCTTTAACACGAAAAGCATGTAATCTCACACTGCTGCTCGTATTACAAGAAAAGGGTACATTACAAATGTCTACCGTCATCTTTTATGAATTTTTTAGTCCTACCATTCGGCGAAATAAAGGAGGAAAATTGTTGAAACTCTTCTCCGACATTGAATTTATTTGGTGTCAGTGTAGAGTTTTTCAATGTCCCATTCTCTCAAAAAATCATGCACATCCAATTATTGTCTTCTTCGCATTTCTGGCGCCAATATCCTTTCTTCTCCCAAACCATAGTAGAAGCTATAAGAGAAACCTTTTTACTTCTTCTGGTAAATATTTTAATTCTGAGATTTTTAAAATACGTAACCTTGTTTTTCATTTTTCAGACATTCAAAGTATAAGTAATATTTTCTTTAACAAATGGCCAGCGTCACCTAGAATCGTAGATAAGCTTCCCATAAAGTTAATTGAGGGAAATACAATGTCACGGTATTTGGAAAATAAATTTGTCGTAAATATTAACATCACTCCAATTCTAATACTGAACAATCGGATTTCACTGTAATCTTGTTCGAAAAGTGTGTAAGGGAAAAAATTCCATTCTTATTGCTCTTAGTTTTATAATTAAGAGACTGTCAGGCATTCTTAATCAGTTTCTTTTGCGTCATTTTCTTCTTTCACCTGAATGATGGATTGGATGGAGTTAGGGAACGAAAAGGCGCCCAGCCTCGTTAAAGACCTTTTAAAATAACTTAAAATCTTCTTGGATTTCGCCGGTTCCGTACAATACTCGGGCCCTGGTTGGGCAGGCAGCCAACTCGTCCACCTTCCTAATCGTTCCCTCGCTCCCGTGAAAACCCGATTGATACGCCCTTGATTCACTTTTCTAGCTCGACTTTTTTCCTCGAAAGTAAATACCTTCTTAATTTAGAAGGAGTAGACTTCTTACTTTATCATCATTATTGTTTTCCTCACAAGGAGGCTATCACCAGCGACAGAGGGGGATAATTCAGGCTCAACTAGCAAAATGCAAGAATATTTACGATTGGATATTAATTATTACCACTGGTAAATGACGTCATTTCATTGTCATTAATATAACTTACCGAAATAAGGTTATGATAGTAAAATCCAAATTCCTATACCATTGTTCCACATACTTTGTCTTGATTTTTTTGTTCGAAACCTTCCTTTATCTTTCAACGAACATCTTCTAGATCTTGATTTTTGTTTCTTTCGCAATTTTAGGTGAATATATCTCAAATGTGAGTTAAACGTTAACACTTAAAATAAGCAATCGTATTTATTGTAATTTCCCCTTAAACCGTAACCGGGTTTGAAGAGCTGTATGAATGAAGAATTTACATTAGGTTCAAGGAGATTAACGAATGTACTTATTCTAACTTCCAGCAATTCTTGTTTCTTATAGGGAGACTGCAGATGGAACTGCGTGGATACCAACCGCCAGGTGTCATTGGGTGACACGAATCTCTTAATGCTATCCGAGGTAGAGAGAAGAGTCCTACAAAAGGTAGCCCTCGCCAAACTGCAGGCACTCAACCTAGGAGCTTCGGTTCGGATACCAACGGGTAAGCAATAACCAAATCGTCTTTATCACTTGGAATTCAGTGTCTTTGTCTCAACTTCAAAAGCGCCTTCATTCATTATTACCCCTAGAGTCTAATATTCCTTCTTTTTTATGATACAATTATTCACGGAAAGATGGAATAATTTTTGAGTTCATATTTTTCATCTTTATGATTGCTCTCTTTGAAGTATCAAGTGTAAAACGTGTGTTCTCTATGCATATATTTCTTCCAGATTTAAATTACAATGTGAGTTCCATTATAACTGAAAAACATACACGGTGATTCAAGGATACATTTTAAAGATGAACAGAGGCGTTTAAGTAGAAAAATCTTTAGATCTGTCTAGATATTCTACCAAATTCAAGAATGGTGCGATGATAGTTATTGTCGTCCGGATTCAATGTCTTGCGCTATAATATAAAGCGAGCACTCATTCCAACTTGAGATCAAATAACTGAAGTTGACTCATCAATTTCCAATAGACCATCTACTTGTGCATAGTTCCAAATGAAATAAGCAAAAACGAGAAGTGCCATTTCGGTGCAGTTTCTTGATTCAAAAATGCGCTGAAAGAGCTTGGAGTCAGTTCTTTTGATCAATTGATATTGAGTGAAATGACATACATCCCTGTTAGATTTCTACCGCAGATCTGCTGTTCAGACTTAAGTCCATAAGATACAGAATTCAAATACAAAGTAATCATCGCACTAGATAATCAAAAGTTTAATTGCTTCGTTTCATACCACTCAATGACGATACATTTTGGTCACGAAGCCCGTCTCTAAAAGCTTTTGGCTAATTTGATCACAGTTTTCCTAAATTTAATATTTACAATTCCAATAAATACGTTGATGAATCCATATATATTTATTACAACTTCACATATACAATTATCTTCAGAAGATAGTGAGAGAAGTAGAACAGAGGAGAACTTGAGAATGAAGACTTTACTATTCCAATGCATAAAGAAATGATTCATTTACTACATGTATCAACACACCATAGTTAAAAATTGAGTAGCTTCAGGCGTAATCGGTTGGAAGTCGAACATAATGAATAACTGATCGTAGCACTTTCCCACTTCATAATCAAGTGGAAAAGTGCTACGATCAGTTAATACATTATAGTTACTCCAGCTATACTGTAGTAGTAGTAGTATTTAGGGGAGGCGACCGATAGATGAGGTAATTTGCGCCATTAAGGATGGACAGGAAAGGATGAAAGGTGGATAGAAACCCGGCGTCGGTATTAGCCTACTATTTACGAAAGGCGCCAAGGGGTCCAGCTTAACGTCCCATCCAATGGACGGCGTACTCACTCAAAGTGCCCTCCACATAGCACCTCAAGTAGGGATCGAGGTACCACTGAAAATATTCAACACCATCGGAGATTTGAACCCGGGCCCTCTGGGTGGGAATCCAGTACGATGGCCACCGCACCATCTCGATCCCCGCTGTACTGTATAAAGCTTGAAAAGTTACACGCTATATACATGTATGTTCTTATTCTCATTGGTGGTGTGGAAGGAACTATCAGGGGGAGAAGGGAGCGGAAAAAATAGGCCGTGGAGGAGGAAGAGTGGGTCGGGGAGGTGAGCCGCTAGCGAGGGGTGAATGGGAATCTGTCGAGGTTAAATGAATAATGTCAAAATAAAATTTTGTAATTCCAAATATAAACACACGTATAATACATGGACTACAAAGTTTTATTTTGACGTTATTCATCATTGAACAATTCCACAAAGCTACGCTTGAAATGATTAGTTAAATCCGCCTAGGGTTGGTTGCCTCAGGGGGATTAATCCGGTCGTAACCATAAGATACCTTCATGTGGAGATATAAGAGTGTACTGAACCATGTCAATAACAAATACCTTCATAAAGCTGAAAGAAAAAAATCTTTATTCCAATTATCTTCCATCAATATGGACTTCCATAAAGCCTCAGCCTCGACTAAGTTCTCAGAGGAAATGTAAAATGACGCGTAACTTTGCAAAAAGGGATACTGATGCTTTTCCATCCCCTAACCGGCACTTCTCGTCACGCTGTCTGCCATTTGTGATATTGACTTCAAACCAGAGCATCAATAACGTGATTTCTTTGGTTAGACAGTCAACAACACGAAAGTATGCCAGCTGTAGACATTTTTCTGGGACCATTTTTAAAAGCCGGTGGAGTTAAGGAGTACTAAAAATTCTGGGTTTCGACTCCAAATATTTTCGATCCGTTAACTTCGAGTGAAAGATACGGTTACTACGCCAAATACGCCCTACCAAATGTTTCCCTGATGAGCAGAGATTCATGAGCTCCGTCCAAATGTGACAACAATGGACTCAATTTCACTCGATACCAATCGATCGAAAATTAATGGAATTGGGGCTCGCGATGTGTACACATAATTGCGCTGAGTCTTCATTCTCTTCGCGGTATTTCGAAGACACCGCAGCAACCATTTGCAATGTCTCATAAATTTAGTTCAAGACTGAAAACTCGATGCTGCGATTCATCTCGGAAACATGAATTTAAGAGCAACTATGCGACAGACTCCTCAAAGGTAAATCAATAGTGCCTTGAAGCTTATGTACAAGTAAAAGGTGGAGTGAGTTTGTAGGCGTGCTTCAACAAGCATAGTGGTTCGAAGTCAGAGAGAGATCCGTCAAATTCAGTTCGCGAAATGCCACTAAAAGACACCCACTGGTGACTTACAGATACCTAATACTTATTATTATGAGTGACAAAATTACAGCCCTATATTGTCGAATCCTTAAATTGAAGAATTAATTTTCTTTATACTCAATTCAAGCCTTAAACACAAAATGAACGAAACATTGTCGCAGAATTGCGCACATTTTGTTCATATATTTATCCCTCTCTTTTTTATAGCTAATTTCCTATCACTTCTGCCACAATTCCTTGTGAAGGCTGGCAGGATATTTTTCATATTAAGTTGCCGCGACTTGAAGATCTTATCAAGTGACAAACACTTAAGGGCTTTTTAAGTTAATTTTAAGATTAATTATTAACATGACCCCTTCGGTTTTTTCTTCTTATACTTTCACATCCCTGTAATGCCATTTCATGGGGTAATTTAAATACTTGGAAGTGCTTGTGTTTATTTTTTCTTATCAAGCAAGCTAGAGTGTCACAGTCAAGATTAAGTCGACAAGTCGGCTTCGACTTCATCATCGCCCCCTATCTCTTACACTATGGATGGCAAAATGAACAATGCAAGTAAGCTATACGTACACGTTTCAATACGTCCTAATTTTTTACCTATCCCGCTAGTTAGTGAATTCACTCCTTTCACTCAAGAAGACAACTCATGTTCCATTAGCTCCTTAGGAGGAAACTGCCCAAATTACTCAAATATTTTGATGTAATATATCACAATTCTCGAGAAAATGACATAAATACGACCATTAAAAACTTTCTTGCCCAAATCCAAGAATTTTTAAACGATAGTTATGTTAGGAGCTTCGGATTTTCCAAAAGCTAAATTTTAAATGCTTATGAAAATTTTCATTGAAGAATCAGATCAGCATTTAGAAACACACGAATACCTCGGGTAGGGAAGTAAACTATATAAAAAATATGGTAAGAAAACAGATAATCACTCGGGAAATATATTCCAAGATTTATTTACACATATAAATAAAGTGAATCTTTTCATTTTTTTGGCAATCTGCTATCAGGGCTAAAATTCAAAAGACATAAGGAGAGTTAAATGCAATAATGAAAAACTTAGTAATTCCATAGAAGTTTACGATGGCACGGCCCGGAGTACGAAATTCAATGTCATCATTAGGTGATGACGATGAACGTCGAAATTCGAATCGTCGTGTCTAAAGAAAATTCTGCGGAATAACAAAATTAAAGTTTTTCATTATAAAGTCAATAGATTCCGCAAAGTCATGCGTCAAATAACTGAAAGTTGAATGAGTTTCGCGCATTATTTATTTTCATTCGATTGAAAAACAAAATCACTACAGCCCTAAACGAATAACTTTGCATTTTGATATTCAACATTTAGAGATAATGACGATTCATAGTATCATTTTAAATAACTTATTTGGTCGTAAGTTTTCATTTGCCTTGGCTCATTTTTTTAGTTTTCAATCGTATACGCTCTGATAAATACCATAACCAATATTTTTTCATTCCAAAAGTATAGACAAACTCATTTTTCATTTACGGCATAGCATTTAATAACCTTTTTATTTGTTTTATTTTCGACGCGATTTTTATTTTGCGCTGCGTTTATTTATTCCTAGCATTTATTCATTGCTCTGACGGCAGGTCTTCATCAGCGTAATGTATCCTTCCGCCGTTGCAGGAGAGGAGGCCATTGCAGTGGCTAAGCCACGGCGTAGGCCCTACTTGTTGAGGAGGAAGGCCAGGACTACTACCAGCCCCCTGGACGGTGGAAGGCGATCTGGAGGTGAGAAACGGGAGTTTAAACACCCTAAACCAATGGGAATTTATGAGGAATAAAAGTAAGATCATTTAAATTCAGGACCAAATGTCAACATTTTATAGGAAAAATTGTTTTTGACTGATTCGTTTCACGAAAGGCTGCTCGGTATCATCATCATCATTGGTAATCTACCATTAAAGGTAGGTTTTGGATGCTTCCTAACAAGTATTACGTATAGTGTCTATCTGTTCTTGTTTTCCGACATTATTAGCTCCGCAAGTTCTTTATACTTTCCAACTGCCTTCATCACTTCCTAAAACGTTTTATCTATCTTCCTCTTCTCCCTTTTTCCTAAAATTCTCATTATACTATGATCCTTAACATTCCCTCAATATCCACTCCACCCACTCTTTCTGCCTTTAAATATCCCTAGCAACTTTCTCTCTTCTTCCACCCTTTTTAAAACTTCGTCGATAGTCTTCCTCTCTGTCAAAATTATTTTTTCCATTCTTCTCCAAAACTACGTATCAAAAGCCACTATTATACGTCCATTCTCTTGCCTTAAAGATCAGATGTCTTATTCGTATAGCTAGGTCTTTCCTTTTCAGTTATTTATATGTTTACTCAAAGCACCAATCACCAGTTCCCTTCTCCTCGCAAATGCTTCTTTTGCCAATGCAATTTTTTTGTATTATCTCGCACACACCCAATTTCCTCCAAAAAGACTGTCAAAAATATGTGAATTCTTGCTCCTGATTTAATATATTTCCTCCCACTTCAATTTTTAAGTTAGCCTTCCCACTATCCCTACTTCTTGAGAATCTCATCACACTGATTTTCATGTGATTAACCTTCATCTCATACTTCTCATATTGGTACTGAAATATTTTCACTGTAATACCTTGGCTATCTATTTCTTATCTCCTGCAAATCTTACTTTTTAGTCACCTCGCCGACCACTTCTATTCGCAACTCAAAGACTACCATGCGAACTATACCTCCCTTTACGTTTCTTCCATATTTGATTCGTAATGAATTGATGATAAAGGGCCATGCTGCCTTATTACCCTCTCAATAATTACCCATCCTGATCCAAACTCCGCTATCATTACTTGCGCCACCTCAAATAACACGCCTATATCTTCAGTCAACTCTGATAAACCGCAATTCTTTAATCAACTTTGTCAACTCTATCAAACACCATCTCATAATCTAATAATCACAAATATTTTCTGTTCCTATTAATTAATTAACCTATTAATTAATTTTCTCATGACTAAAATGACGTCCCCTGTTGCTCTCCCCTAAAACCCGAACAGATCTTCACCTAAGTAGTACTTTGTCCTATTGTGCAATTCTCTATTGATGATTCTCATTACGACATTTACCCCACGTGAAGTTACCTTTATGGCCATGTAATCCTATTCACTACCACTGAACTCTTTTTAGGGATGAGGTTTAAAAATGACTTAATAATGTCTTCTGGCCAAGCTTCTCCCTCTAAAATTCCACGTGAAAAAAATCTCTTCTACTTGCCGCTAATCTCTTCTGTAACTCCGCAGGAATATTATAATTTCTTATTTCCGTATTCACCTTCATTAACCGTCGTTCTTTTTATATCAGTATGATAATTATGGGCCCAGGCTATCCTCGTACACATTACATTTATTTTCTAATTATCAACTAGCGGGATTAATCTCTTCAACATTAAGTTCTTCTATCCATACTTTCCAACCTTAAAAATCTATTTGTATTCCAGTCATTAACTTTTCTGTCTTATCTCTAGAGCCCAGTATAGTTTTCCCTTGTTTTATTCCATCAATTCTCCCCCACACAGCTCTTTCCATCACGCTTTCTTGCCCGTATTAGTCTCTGAACATAGTTTATTATTTAGTTCTCCGTACATCTTTTTTCCCATATCCGTGTTTTCCGCTTCTTCCTCTTTATCCTATCAGTCGCCCAGTCCTCTTAGTCCATATCTTCCTAATTATTTTCGTTCTTACTCTGCTTATTGTTTTCTCTGCAGACTTGTTACCCCGTTTCAATGGCCTACCCAACTTTCCTTCACAGTTCCCATTCTCAATTAGATTACTACTGTGCTTCTTGATATATCTTCATTTTAATATTGGTTAAAGCTTGAACGTTCTACTTTTAAACCCACCTGTTCCTAATTCTTTCGAAATTAAAATTTCACAGAGTTAAAATTAAATTATGATCCGAACCTGTATCTGTCTCCGGGAATCTATGAGATTTGATGACGATCCGAAATCTATGACTAACCATACTGGAATTTATCGGTTAACTTTCCTTTTTATCCTGGCATTCACATACTTATCTCAAAATATTTCTGTATATCTACGGCGATGGCGACATTTCAAATTGATTATTATTTGTTCTGTATTTAGTTTTAAATTGGCTTCAGATTAAAGTTACATAAACCATAACCTCACAATTGCAAAACATTTATGCTGTAAATATATTTATTTGTGAAACCAGGAAGTTAAATTTTCACTCGAGAGAAAACCGAAGTTCTACTTACCAGAGAATTTTTATTTAACTACTAAAAACATGGGCCACTGAGTAGCGGTGGAATTACTGTTTCATTTTGCATCACGATTTAATAAATGGCCTAACGAGTCAGTAAAACTTAATAAATCAACAGGGAAGTTACCCTGTCGCGCAGCTCCTCCCTATCCTGTGAATTCTAGTTAACATAAATACTAATTGACCTTTTATGCTTTTAAAATGTGTAATTACGGCTTATCTATTGGAAACTTTGTAAGTTTACAGTGCCAAACGTAAACATGATCTCAACAGATTTGAGACGATTTGAGGTAAAAGGTGACGTGAAGGTGAACTTTTTTATTTTAACATACAGTTATTATTGCGTATGAAACATTGAATTCAAATCCTTGCTTTCAGTTCTACTTCCCATTACTAATTGGTACGGTTTTATTGATTGCGGATTAAAAAGAACACCCTTCCCTTTAGATCCAAGCAGCGGAAGTGGTTTAGTGTTCGGGATCCCCATATCGCAGTGCATCGAGAATGAAACAGCCCCATCTCGCTCTGGCAGGGACTCAGGTGGAAGCAGCAGCAGGTCCAGTGCTGGTTCCCTATCTGAAAGCACCACGTCACCACCATCACCTCGAAGGGACAGCAGCGATGAGGTGTGTATAGTGTTCTCTCCCAAATTGAATCTTTGTTCATCCATGTGGATGCATGCTTTTACCAACACCGAAAAGTTTCTAACAGCCAACGATTCGTGAACACACTTCGGCATGCTAAGTGAAAAAACTCCCTGGTTATGGGTTACACCTCAACCAAATAAATATTGGGTTGCATTACATCCACCACGGAGAGATATATTAGGAAATAATAGTTTCTCAGAACCTCAGATATTAATGACTACTAATTGTGCTATCATTACTCCTTTAACGGTATAAACTCAACTGCCGACAACTATAACTTGCATCTATAATAAACATTAGGTAGCCAAGTCGTGGTTATAAAGATATAACGAGGCGGATGACTTTTATAAACAATTTTAAATTAATCTTAAGAGTGGTATACCGACCAAGGTAGGTTTTTTATGGTCCCACGGAATAACCACCGCCTAACCAAGACCTGGTCTAGCTCGACACTAAATATTCTAACACCCGTCATTAATAATTAATAATAAACCAATATTCAATTAAACTTTCTCCTACTTGCCTTCACTCTTTCAGAAATTCTTAAATCCTTGCCCTTACTTATCGGACATTTTTCTTTCTAACAGTCTTTAACTGTCTTTCAACATACCCTCCTTTGAATTTATTCCAACATTTTTCTCTACCCAAAATGACTCCGACCCAAGCCTATTCTCTAGCCTTTCCAAACCAAGTTTCTGAGCTATACCAAACAACACTCCGAATCAAAGTTTTCACTAATAGTTTATTTGCACCTTTGCATAGCATTTCTGCTGTCATACTCCTCGTCAAATCTTCTTCGCCTTAGGCAATTATTCTTTAAAGTCTCTCAGTATCCAGCCCATGTTCATCTAAAGAATTACACTACCAGAGGTTAAATATAATTCCGTGATTGCATTTAAGTCGTGATCTATTTAAAATTTTTGGTTGCACGTATTATGGGAAGGATAAAGTAAAGTTACACACCCATCGTAGATAAAGAAGAATACTTATTTCCACCGTCTTTCAATAACGGATATAATACCTGTTATGCTGTTTGGTTGTTCCAGTTGTATTCGTCACGAACCATTTTTATCAAGATTGATCCGTACGTGCATGTATAGTATGTAGCAGCTATAGCAATTTATATTAATTCAGCTATTGTAGCTAATTCTAATTTCGCATTTTACTCCACTATTCACTGAGTGAATTATCCTCATCCCTTTCCAAGATAACCTTCCTAATATTAATGTAAAAAACGATCTCAGAGGTTACGCATCAGCTTTGCTGATAAAGTTAGACACCGTTGTTATTTAATTGATTTTAACACTATAAGTAAGACCAGGGATGAGAAGCAAACATCAAACAGCGATGTGATAAACTAAGGTTTAAAAATACTGTTTTTATTTGTAAAAAAGTTTTGTTCCGAAAACCGGCACTGAGGGACATCGATGAATGTGTGAGAAATTTCCTTTCCAAAACCCGCTGACGAAATTCAGAACTATACTCAACCGAACGTTATTAATATTGGGGGAAAACTTCACTAATACTCTAGTCTAGTCACGGCTTCAGTATTGAAGAAGAAACTCAATGGCATACTGTTTGAAGAAACGGTTGTATACGGAAATATAAGCATAAATATAAATAGCATATATATCTATTTCTCGTTATTTTACTTGCGAAGAAACAGTATGCTCCTTGAAATGACATGGCATCTGTTCCTGTACCTATCGTATCCATATGATCCCGCCAATTTTCTTCCTATAAAAGTATAAAAAAGTCATTACTTGTTTTCCTGGCGTACTTTCTCCTTAAACCAAAACTTAACTGTGTTATAAGTTCCTTGGATGGAAATAAAAAAATATTAACAGTTTTTCGGTTCTGTTTACTGAAGGGAAATGCTTTCCAAGTTTTGTTCCACCTAACCAATCTGATTAAGACTAACTAAAAAACTCTTTATTGGTGAACGTGATGAATTTTATTAAGCTCGACTGATTGTACATAGACTCATTTTTGCACCAATGGCAGCGACCAAAGGAAGGTGGACCGGAGTGGAGGTGGAGCGATGGTTGGCCTGGAGAGGGGTCGACGCCACCGCGTCCAAGGGTGCCTCAGGTAGTGCTGGCGTGCTTGCAGCATATAAAGGAACATGGTCTTCATACGCTTGGAATATTCCGCGTCGGCAGTTCCAAGAAGAGGGTGAGACAGGTGAGAAGGCGGACGATACATTTGCCAAAGCAATTTTGACGGCATTTATCGCACACAACGAACTACTGTGGACTAAAACTGTGATTGGCATAAATAAATTACCAAATGCTCATCTTCGTTTGGTTGATAGCTTCGTTCAGAATGCCAAATCGCATGAGTAGCGAGAGTTTTAGTTTTCCTAGGATATATGATTGCGTTGAATGTGTCGTGAGCAATACATCCAATTTGCTACCTGCAGTTGAACTGAAGAGTTAGAACTTGGCTGGATCTGAACAACTCGGTGATTTGCAAGCTGAAACTCTGTCTGCTAACATCACAACACACCGTAAAAACCTAATTTTTCGAAACCTAGTAATGATCGCCTTGAAAATGTACAACATTTGGTATCCCGGTGATAAAATAGTAAGCGATGTGGACGTTGCATCGCATTAATACTATCAAAATGAAAATGCTTATTCCTTCTTCATTCTATCCTAACGAAAAAGCTAAGAAAAGGTGGCAACCAGCACCTTGACCGCGTCTTGATCATTTGAGCTTATATCATGAAGGCGTTATTTGTAAATCAACTAAAATACCCCAACTGATGAGATATAAATGGTACGAGTTTAATACGAAGGCCAAGGGAATACTTCTAATCCCACATGACATTGGAAAGTAAGAGCGCAAGGGGAGGTTAAGTGAAACAACTGATATAAGGAATTATTTTTCGCATGGAAAATTCGCTATCACGAGGATCAAAAATATTTGGCATAGTTGTTCAAATGATTCGGAAACTAGTGCGATGACTTCCACAGCGTCTCTTATTCCCAGCTTTAATTTCCGGGATTTCGGATGGTCATCGTTTAGCGCACGTCAAACGCTGACCAGGAATGAAAGCTGATAAGACTAGAAAATTAAGCTATTGCGAGGTACGTTTAAGTTAGAATATCTTCTATTTTTTCTGAAAAACTATTTGACCAGAAAACTGAAACTTCTGTTTCTTGTCAGCATAAACTACCTCTACACGCATAAATTTTTTACAACCACGCTGTGAAAACCCATTTCAACCATTTTAAGCATTAGAACGACCTTCATCCTAGCTGCAGCAATACAAATTCTGTGTACTGTACGGTGCTGTCATCAATAGTTTGCATTTACACAGAGCGCCTGCGTTCTTGAAGCTCAAATATAACTGTCTACCTACTTCGAGGAAAACAATTGGTTGACAGAGCTTGGATTCAACTCGTATTTTCCCGTCTTTTTAAGGAAAGATAGACATCAGGAGTGACGTCGTGATCCAGTGGGTATAACACTGGGCTACTGACCAGTTCAATTCCAGGCGAAGCCTCTGGGCACCCTCGGCTTCACTCAAGCAGTGCGATTTTTTGGAACCAGATCCTCTCGGGAGACGGCAAGGAAAGAAACTGGGCCCCATAATCTGACGCGCGAAATTCACACGCCGTCAGGCTTAAAATATAATGAGTTCTACCCTCAAGTATAAACCATCCTTCGGGTAATAGCTGTCGTTGAAGATCAGAGGTTTGATTGGTTTTCTAGGCCACTTTGCCAGAAGAAGAATTGTCTAGGGTGACACTTACATTTTAAGTGTGGCCCAAGACAATCTAACGATAGTTGATGAGCTGAAAAAATTCCTTGGATAATTTTCGCGACACCCACCGTTACATTTGTAAAATCGTAAAAAAGTGCGTTTGTTTTTAGAGACGTCGATTATTTTATCATAATATCAATTTGTTGTATCGAATAAAAAATATATACATATTTAATTAACAAAACTTATAATTTTTACAAATATTTGTTTAAATTTAGCATAAAACCAGTGCGATATTTTATATTAAACATGAGAAAAAAAGTAAATTAATGCATCGATATCGGTGTCGACGGAAGTAGTGGAAATTCTATGTTGTTTTAAGGTGCTAATCAGATCTCTTGGTTTTAATTTTTAACTTGTTCTACTTCCTTGAACAAATTATTCACAAACATAGAAATATTATACATAGGTGTATTATTTAGTTAATTTTAAATCACTCTTTGGGCCTCAATCATGGCCATCCAGAGCCGCGGGTTGGCCACCCTAGGTGTTGACCTATTATTCAAAATTCCTCTAATGGCTCGCGTCAAACACCAGCTGACATAGGCAAGGCTATGGCGATTTATATTGTTGTATTTGGACGTTAATGTTCATAGAATTTACATAATCCATCATCAAATATTTCTTATCTCTTATTTGGTTGGTTCAACGTAATGCATTCGGGACTTCAAGCTGAGGGAAGACCTTGACATGGGAAAGGAGACTGATCTCAGCGCCTCCCAGTGCCCACACGATGTCGCCGCCCTGCTCAAGGAATATTTCCGTGATCTCCCAGAGCCCCTTCTCTGCCGCGATCTGTACACGGCATTCGTGAGGACGCAAGGTGAGCTGGACATGACGGTAAAATAGAGATGAGGGTTATGTTGGGCATCAGATTGAGCCCTTTTCGATCCCCCCTTCTTTCCATGGCTCACACTCGATCATTTGAAGTCCTCTCCCCTAATACTGATTCGCACCTTTTTGAATACCCTCTAAAGCTCTTCAAACATGGATGACTACTAACTTTATACAACTGAGTGTCTTCAGGTTAACTGATGACAAATCCGTTAGTATAATAATATAAAGTTCAGTAAAATGTATACACAAAGGGAGCTACGATTTCCTCGGGGACAAAATACCAATTCGCTATCTAAAAAAATATCTCAATACTATTAAATAACCGGGCTAAAAATTCAATCAATAAAATTGATTCGATAATATTATTCGAAATTTAATGGCTAACTGGAAGAAATGAGTTTTGAGTAGCAGTTTATTAAAATATAAATTAAATCCCTTTGCGCCGTCATATGCGCTCATTGCTACTCAATCAGCGTTTGCATCAATGGTGCTAATTTTATCGCAAAATACTATACAGCAGAAGAAATCATCTTTACTATTTTAAAAAAAGGATTCCTTATTTGTTTACATATAGTTAAAGATTGACTGAATCGCTCAGCATCACATATTTATTTTTATTCGCGAAAACTGCGGCATTAAACTTAAAAGATGAAAGTAATCTTAGGCAGCGCTGATACTCACATATTTTATTTAGGTTATCTAATTCAGGGCCGTTTAGTTGTCCATTTAATTGAACATATCGATAATATATTTTAATTTAACCCTGTTCCCAGAAAAATTATTATTTGTCCAGTTATAAAGCTAAACATTATTTAAATGACACTCGAATTGGAATGTCTCCCTTGAGTATTAATAATTGGTAATGTCAAATTTTATTAATTATTGAAATACCACCTCACAAAATTAAAAGAATTTAACAGTAATTATCATTCTATCTACTTTTTTCCAGCAATCCGAAACAGGAGGCTACAATTTGAGGCTCTACAACACTTAATCCAGCTTTTACCAGCAGAACATAGGGACACTCTTTGCCTTCTCCTCGATTTTCTGGCGGTTGTGGCTAAAAATTCGGAAGACAAGAGAGACCCCCATTCGGGTAAGAATATATTGAAATACTAAAAAGAATCTACTTCCATCATTCTCTTCGCAAAGTGTCTTTGGAGTGCCAACTGTTTTTTAAACAGCTATTTATACGTGTATTGAAAATTAATAGCATTAAATTTTAACAATCCAGCAATCGGGAAATATAAATTAGGCGAAGCGCGAAAATTAGAATAATAAAGACATTTGCGATTATTATGAATTGAAGAATAGGCGATAAGTCTAACTAAATCATACCATACGGAGGAAGAGGTCGATAGGGTATACGATCAGTTAGAGGACATAATCGCGTGTGTTCCTGCAAGGAAACATTTGATAGTGATGGGGTATTGGAATGCGACTGTAGGCGAAGGAAAATATAATGATGAGGTGGGGGACTACGGTTTAGGCACGAGGAATGACCGCGGGGAGGAAGTAGTTGAGTTCTGCAGGAGACAGGGGTTAATCATCACCTACACTTGGTTTAGACACCACAAAAGACGCAGGTATACATGGAAAATTCCAGGTGACTCAGAAAGGTATCAGCTAGATTTTATCCTGGTTAGACACAGGTTTAGGAACAGTGTGATAAATTCGCACAGCTTTCTGGGAGCGGATGCGGACTCTGACCACAATTTAGTGGTTATGAAATGCAACGTCCGTTTCAAAAAGATAAGGCAGGGGCGGATGAGGCATGTTCAATTGCGTTCAGTTTCAGCTGTAAAAACGACATAACTTCAGACGGTGGAAGGTCCCAATGGAAAGTACGAGGGTCATCCGGAAAGTAGTACCCGTTCGTGAAATAAAGACACAAAAGTAAATATTAACAAACATAAAAAATTTTATTTGAAAGAGGATACTTTAAACTACTTCTCAACATAATCTCCAAGCAAATTAAGGCATTTGTCATAACGTGTGACAAGTTTCTGTATTCCTGCTGCATAGTCCTTCGCCGCCAGCTCATTGAGATACGCGAGGGACCCATCTTGCACAAATTTTTGCATAATGCAGATGGTGTTTAACAATTTCATGAACAATTGTTCGAGAAACATTGGGAAAATGCTCACAGATGTCATCAATTGTGACGCGCCGATCGTTCCTCACGAATTCGTCAACTGAGCTCACCAGTTGGTCTGTAATGACAGACGGTCTCCCCGAACGCTCATCGTCGTGTGTGTTCCCCCTCCCCATGTTGAAGTTGCGACACCACCGCCGAACAGACGACTCGTCCATTACATTGTCTCCATACACCTCCTTTAATTGGCGATGAATATCACATGGGCGAACGTTTCTTGCATTGAGGAATTTAATCACTGCCCTCACTTCACAACTGGCGGCGTTCTCAATTTTTTTAAACATTGTAAACAATCACAGAAACAACACAGGCAATGCTAGCGTCACGCAACTTGGCTCAGAGAAGGCAGACAAGCCACTGAAGCTATCTGACCTCGTCCAGCGGCTACTCGCGTCGTCAGCACTTCATGCGGCACGAACGGGTACTACTTTCCGGATGACCCTCGTATGTATAATAACTCGGAAAACGTTCCATTTCAGATTATCATGCGATGACCTAGAGTCCGTTTGCCCTCGATACCTACTCTATCCTAAATGTTATGCGTCTCCCATAACATTCCTTCATATCAATTGTCTTTAAAATAAAGTTTCAATTATTTATTTTTTTAGATCGTGATTTTTTCTATAAAAGGAAATAAAACGTGTTCATATCAGTTTCAGTGACCTTAAATAAACCCACAGCTATAGGCCCTGACTTCTTGAGGGAGGGAGAGACTGAAGTTATTTATTTATTCATTTAACAAAGCAGCCAAAAACGACACAGAGGCTTTTACATTGGCTGACAGGCAATACGTATAATATACATTAAGAAAAAGAATGGTTAGGAGCAATAAAATATAGTGAAAAATTAACAAAATAATTGTCAAGAACAGCTGTAAGATTGTGCAGTAACGCCGATGGAAGAAACGACTGTATGTATGTATATAGTTGCCGGAAGAGCTTGTCTACAAGGTTAGTTTATCACTAGGTTACCAGTGGTTCCTTAGTCCGGCATCCAGTAGGAGTGCAGAAGAAATGAGGAAAAACCCCGCTCGGTCATTCAAGGATGAGCCTCAAAAATTTGGAGTTTTTTAACAGAATACAAATATGTATTGCCGAGGTTTGGTTGGATTTTGTAATTGAATGCAAATCACTAACCATTTGAAACCGAGACAACCACTTGGTCCCTAAGCTAAGATGGGGGATCACCTCGTTTGGTTAAAAAAACGCTAAGCTATGAATTGCAAGGAAAAGAGATATCTAAAATGTTGAGTCATTTTATTGAGAGTTCGTGTAACATTTTCTTTAAATATAACTCGCAGTTTAATTTTTTTATCAAATGCCTCCTCGCCCTATTTCATCTAATTTTAGGAGTATAATATAGTTTCAGAAAACTGTAATTAATTTAATTGCTTCAATTTAAAAGTCATACGTAATACGCTATGAAATGGTGAAATAATAACAACCAAGAGAATGTTATTTTAATTTAATAAAAAATTTAATAATGCCCAAGGTACTTGACATATGACACCTGAAGATAACATAATACTACCTTGATCAAAAAGTTCCCGGAATAACCACCGTGTGGCGCTCCCATCGTTCCGATTTGAGTTCTGTTTTTTTTGTTAAATTGGTACATCTGTTGTTGATATTCCCTTTAAATCTTAGTGTCATAACTTGACATTTGCAAAAGTTACGTAGCCAAGAGTACATCTATCTCTGTGTGTGTTGGCGATTTTTTACAATTTCAGAAATGGATTTAAATTTGCAACAACGAACTTGTATTAAATTTTGCGTAAAAAACGGATTTAGTGGCGCACGGACGTTGGAAATGTTGGAAAAGTGTTTCGGCAACGATTCTCTAAAAAAAACGGTCGTTTACCAGTGGCACGAGCGGTTCAGAAGTGGTCGTGAGTCAATCGAAGATGATGAACGCAGTGGCAGACCATCGACATCGAAAGTCGGTGAAAAAATTGATAAAGTAAAAGAAATGTTGGTCAATAACCGCAAATTAACCATCAGAGAAATAGCGGAGGACTTGAACATTGCCTATGGATCCGCTCAAGACATTGTGGTTAATGATTTGGGTTTCCGTCGTGTAGCAGCAAAGTTGGTGCCAAAAGACCTCAATTTCATGCAAAAAAGAGACCGTGTTGACGTCGCAAAAGACATGATTTGCGAGGCTGAATCCGATCCCACATTCATCAAAAGGATCATTACTGGAGACGAGACGTGGGTTTATGAGTACGACACGCAATCCAGACATCAGGCAAGTGAATGGCGTTCACCAAATGAGCCGAGACCAAAAAAACCACGTCGTTTCCAGTCAAAAAAGAAGGCAATGCTGACGGTTTTCATGGATTACAACGGTGTAGTGCATCATGAATTTTTGCCAGAAGGCCAGACAGTAAACAAAGAGTATTATTTGGGCGTTATGAGACGTTTGCGTGAAGCAATTCGCCGAAAGAGACCAGAAATGTGGGCAGAAAACTCGTGGATTTTGCACCAATGATAACGCACCGTCGCACAGTGCTATCATTATTCGTAATTTTTTGACGAAAAATGCAACAAATACCATCCAACAGCCACCGAATTCACCTGATTTGGCTCCCTGTGACTTCTTTCTGTTCAATCGAGTTAAAAAACCATTACGGGGAACGCGTTTTAGCAGCCGAGAGGAAGTAATGGAAAAATCGCAGGAAGCACTGATGGACATACCGAAAACCGACCGTAACTTTTGCAAATGTCAAGTTATGACACTAAGATTTAAAGGGAATATCAACAACAGATGTACCAATTTAACAAAAAAAACAGAACTCAAATCGGAACGATGGGAGCGCCACACGGTGGTTATTCCGGGAACTTTTTGATCAAGGTAGTATATCAAAACCAGGGTCGTATTTACTAGAGTTTTTATTCGGTAGAATATTCTATTCTATTGGTTTGTTAATTAAATATTACATTTTATATTTCATGTAAGGCCCTTTTAATATCATTGCTGTTATTATCTACCTTCCATAGCAGTCACAGAGAACACGCGTCAATGGGTTAGGCTTTTACGATAATTCATAAATTTTGAAAGAGTGGAGAAAAGCAAAACCGCATCCACGTCACTGGATATTTCCAATTTAGTGATCGCCTTGGTATGTGTAACTCTTGGCAGTCAGTTGCCGGCGATTTGTTATCGCCCGTATCATGTAAAAATCGTGTCGGGATCACGTCGCTCCATTGAGCAGACTGCCTCACGCCTATGATTAATTAATATTGCCTTCCATAAATGTCACTCGACGGCAGATTTTGGCCACTCGACAAGAAGGTCTGAGTCGGCCTCTTTTTGACCGGATGCGCTTAAGAGTCATGTGAAATTAAATGCAAAGCATGTGTTGATTGACTTTAGTAGAATTCAAATGACTACATCATATAATTAACTAAATTACCATTACTGACATATTATGTGATTAACTCTATTTTTGACTTTTATAGAACGAGCAAAAGAAAATTATTTATTTCTTACTATTAATTTTCTATATTTGGGGAATCTACTGGAGCCACATCACGGAAGATAACAACAAAGAATTTAAACATGGTGCTAATTATTATTTGAAAACAAGCATATTAATCCTATTACAGGGCTATATCTCTCTACAGAACAGAGCTGTTTATTCGCCCCAGAGATGTTTCTTTGCGTGGCATACGATTCTATGAAAATTTCAAATGCGTTCAGTTTTCTAGTTTTCACATATTATATAAAAATTATTTTCTGCATGGTTAGCACTTAACATCCCAAAATTCAATATAGTATATTCTACTCTTATAATTATATATTATTTCTGGTAATCAATGAAAAGATATGTTTTGCCTTTTTTTGTGAAAACGCAAAAAGATCTCTAGCCATTATTTTTAAAATATACTTTGAAAATAAGGCAGGTGTCCTTTTGAGAATAATAATATTAAGAACTGCTCAAAACTATGAATATCCGACTAATGTTAATAAATCCCAATCAAATTTTAACAAATTAATATTATGCATAAAAATTGACATGTATTCTTTATTTTAAAAGCAAAATTTTGGCGTGCCACGATCTTGTTGTACAGATCCTTATTGTAAAGATTTGTAGCGGCGTACCTTCAAAGACAAAATACCTCCCAAATCGCATAGAAAAAGTTGAAATCACTTTCATCCCTGGAGACACACTCTTACTAGTAGATCTCATGACAGACAAGCCCTGTCGTCTTATTCGTCGAATTCTTGGGGCATCTTACTTTTTAAATATTCGAAGTCTGTGTAACTGTGACTCTTTAAATCTCTGTTTTTCTCTCTACAGGGGAGTGGTTGTCGGGGAACAAGATGGACAGCGGCAACCTGGCAACCCTTTTCGCGCCCAACATTCTCAGGAAGTCGAACGCAGACTTCCGCTGCGACTCGCGGGACGAGGCAGCCGAGGATCGATTGGACGTCATCAACGTAGTTCGAAGTATGATCGAACACAACCGAGAACTCTTCATGGTTAGTCTTTGGTATCGGATGTTAAACTTCAAAGCGCTTCATTCAATTGCTCTCGCTACTTGAAAGCGCATCTTATTGGTTATAATAAACGTTTAAAAATTTCCCCCATGCATATCTAATAGTTAAATACTTAATTTCAGTGCTTTTGTCCGACGTTACAGAAAAAAAATTAGTTATGAGATTACTCGACTTGTTTGTTACGACAATAACAGATTCAATCCGGCCAGGGAAAGAATACAGAGAAAATCACACTATTTGCTAGAAAAATTAAACATGGTTGTCATGCAATTGAAGGTAGCTGGGTTATAAAAACGTCATATTCATTATGCAGAGCAAACTTTATGCACGTTAGTTCATATGTTTCAAAGAAATGTCATTTAAAGTTCAGCAACAGCTTTGCGCATTATTCAATAGCAAACTAAAGCTTATTTTAAATGGGATTCGAGCATAAACTATACGGAATTAACTGGCTCGTCGCCAAATTAAATGAGTGGGAAGATTTAAACCCTGCCAAATGTGATTGCTGAGATGAATGATATTAAGAAAATCACAGGGTCTGTATATCATATAGTGCCCTAAATCGCCAGTTTTAAATCAATTATGATGGAATCTACCACAAATGCCAATGTCACTCATTATGTCATTATAAAATATAGTGCACTGCATTTAACGAACTAATTTATACTCGTACATGTTTTCATTTGGAAATAGGTACCTGCTGAGCTTCTGGACGAAATTTACGTGCATATGATGGACACTCATCCAGAGACCCTGGACGACCTTCTTAGAAGTAGATGCTCACCACCCACGGAAGAGTAAGTTATTCAAGAAGTTCGCTTTTATTATATCTTTATGAGTTAAAACAATAAACCAATTAGATTTAAAACAAACCAAAGGCCCTCAACGCAAAAAATAAACATATCTAATGAGGAAAGCGCTTGACAATCAGATTTCCTCTTCAGTCAATAATATTTTATTTCCTTATATAATCCACCTTCCTAAATCTGGACCGTATTTTAGGTATATATAAAATTACTGAGTCAAATTTCGTAATTTAATTAAGAACACGACACAGGTTTCGACATTACAACATCATCATCCAGTGTTAAACATCCATCACACTGAATTATGATGCTGAAACGCCGAAAACCATGTCGCGCTCTTATATAAAGAGTGAAATTCCATAAATTTAAGACCTCTGCACTCAATTTTTATCTGAATGATGCATACTCTTCCTCTTTTCTCTCTAACTTAAGTCTCCGAACGCCTCCTTCAATTCATCATGATATTGACAACAATTTTCCAAGGAAAAATATCCATAACTGAAATCACAATTCGCTTGTTCATTTACCTTGATAGTGAACTATTAATAGAAAGATGAATGGAGAATCTACCCTTTCAGATTCGCGTGAATTCGGGTGAAGTGAATTCGTGCATTTTTTTTTCAAATCTTAAGGTCATTTTTCATGAACCAGTTTATACATTATTATTATTTATCCTTACTTTTTTAAGGATAAAAGAACACTAACTTACTGATAAACCACGGATCAACAGCATCATGTACTATCAATCCGAAGATTGGTTCGTAATAGCTACCCAAACCTCCCTTTTCCCTGCCAATCTCTTCATTCCCTCATAGCCCTTCGAACAGATGTTTTCTATTACCTGCTTATCATAGTCAATCTTAGCATTTTTCCAGAGTAAAAACCTATTTCTTTCCTGATAAAATTACATAATATGCAATTGTATAATAACGATTCAAGGATAATTAACCCCGAAAAGTTTTAGTCCTTTAAAATGCTTATTTCGCCGTCCATTCCCAATTATTGGATTGTTCGTGCAAAAATCAAAAGGGCTAATGCTGCTTCACAAAATGGAAATTTAAAGCAGATTCTGGTAATATTCGTATTTTTTTCGACAGCACAGTGCACACTGTAGTTGGGGTTTTTCCTTCATTCAACGGTCACTATCGGGAGGCGGACAGTAGTTTGGAAATACATATATATCGTACCCGTCACTGCGATGGCTGAGGTATTTAGTTTCTCCATATCAACGCGAAATGGCTATGCCAACGGGTGAGCTACGTTGAACGTTTATCAAACGTATCATTAAATTCATAATTAAATGTATTTTTACTTAAATAACGAGTTCATTCATTTTACGATACGCAAAAATATTTGTTGCACAATACTTGTAAAATAACGTCAAAGAATAAGTTTTACTGAACACAAGCAAGATATTTGAATAGTCCTGGAAAACAGGTCATGTCATCAACAGGTTATCTTTTGTGCGCATATTTTTGGGAGGTAGGTTTAACAGGTTTCACCTAAAATAAAATCATAGAACATAAAAATTCGTGATATAGTAACTAAAAACAGATGAGAGGGCATTATTTATCCCAGCACATATATTAAATCGCCATAGTTAAAATTAATCTGGTTTATGCCATAAAAAATATGAAATGGCATTTATTTTATAGAAATATTATGTAATAATTCAAATATTTCACGCCCAACTGAGTCAATCATCCTAAATCATCGTTACACATTCGAGGAGTTTTCAGATCGTGTCCAGCAGTTAAAAAATGCCTAATTTCACATATTTTCAATAATAAGCCAATACTGATGGTTGTATGAAATAAGTATACTACACCTCGAAATTCACACACCTCACTAGGTATTCCTCAAAGGACCACTTCTACAGAATTACATCTCCAAGTTCGACTATTTCCTTAAATCGGCCTTTTTTCTCTCCGTCCGCCTCGGTAGGATTTGGGAGGACCACTTACTTACGGATGGTGTGGAGCTCCAGGGTACAGTTCATGGAACACCGCCTCGGAGAAGGGTGTGGTCAAGAGAGGAGTTCCTCCACGGAACCGCTGGGATGGGTGGGCCGGACCTCGGCATGATGCCCAGGTAAGAAACTCAAGAAAACAATTCACCAATGGTCAACTCCTCCTACCTCTTTCGTGTTTTGGCTAAGGTGCGGCCACTTGTTTTTGGGTAGCGCCCAATACGGTCAGAAATTTTACGGGCCATAACATTGTACTTTCTCGAACGCACGGCATCTACGCCAGCGCTGTCACCCCTCCAAACTAATTCTTCTAGTAATTGCTTTTGGATTCTCCGACTGCGTGAATGTACGAGGAACAAACGGTCGTTCTCTTCACCCAAGACGAACAGTTTTAGTGACGATCCCCGCGAGAGGATATATTTCTCCTCCCGGGACTTGACTAATTGTTTTCCTATAAAAGGAACAGATATAGGAAACAAAAATACGTTTTATATTGCCTTTTCTGTGAGCAAACGAATGGGAACACTCCATAAATAATCCTTCGACAACAGAATAATCTGTACATGTCAATGCCAATTTGTAATATCTACAAATGCCCGGGTCCCTTTGTGACTCTAATGTACAAATTTCACACAATAAATACAAAACCATTAAAACTAATAAAATCAGCTCTATGATAACTTTGTAATTAGCGTTGGCGAATCAGGGTTTTACGGAGAAAAGTTCAGCAAATGCCTTTCACGTATGTTCATGCATTTTTTCATTACCTTTCAAAGAAAAATATATGTTGATAGAACAGTATGTAAATATATAATGAACGTACCTACGGTCGTGAATCAATGAAAGCCGAGATAGCCGAGACCGTAAACTTGATTGGCACTAGGTTAGTAAAGGGGAGAGGTAAACACAAGGTTACAAGCGAGGGGAAAGATAGGAAACACACACTAGGTCACTTGAGTATATTTTGGAATCAGTGACCCACGTATACCTCAATCGCACAAAAAAGCAAAGTAATAAAAAATAAAGCAAACTTACAACCACCCGATCACCAGGGTGTGTTACGGAATAAGAGTCACTCTCGTGAATCATTTTCACACGCACACACTCAGGGTTTGCAAGGATATCTCCTATGCCAGGGACCCGTTGTACTCAACAGTGTCTGTTTATTTCTGTGCGACTATTGAATTATAATCCGGTCCACTGACAGAATGCCGAAGATGGAATTCAAAAGCATCATAAAAAAGATTTGCGAAAGAAGTTATTCGGGAAAGGAAGATTTAAAGACTATCCAAGGGAATCTAATTTACCGTAACAGACAATAAAAATTAAATGATTAATGATAATCTCAACGCATAGTTATTAAAAAGGTGTTACTCATTAACTTTTCACGGGAATTCAATAAATATTTCCCACACTTATCACAAAAATACGTAGTATCCCAGCTCGCGTAAATTATTATATAACTCCTCAGAATATGAGTGACAGTGTCAGGTAATCCAACCAGCACTTATATTTGTGTCGTTCAAAAGAGGCAGCAATGCTATTAATGTTCAAAATTGTATGAATATTTTTCAGCATTCCTTTTAGGGTACACAGTCGGAAATACCTATTGACTAAAACTTTAAACTTAAATCACAAAATACTTTTATTTGAATGTTAATTATTCTTTGTATATATGCTCTTATTAAATTTCATGCGTTATTCCTAAATTATGTTTGTGAATCTGTGCTGAATTTGCAGTTTATCATGTTCATCAATCTATACGAACAAGCTGATGTGCATACATGGTTTACATAAAAAGAAAAGGGAAAAGTTTCGGAAAAAAAGATTATTTCAGAAATTGCTAAAATGCCTCAAAAGTCTCCGAAGTACATCCCTTAAGCGTCGATACACTTTTTCCAGCGGCTTTTTCATGATTCGAAGCCTCTCCTTGGTAGGCAGATTCAGGAAGGTCTTTAAGGCATGCAAGCTTCTTTGACGGCAATTAGGGTTCCACGGTGGCGTCCTTTGAGGAAGGATTTCACTTTTGGGAATGGTAAATAGTCTACTGCTGCCAAGTTGGGACCTTAAGGGAGTTGAGGAATCGTCGTATAACCATTTTTCGTCAGGTAGTCTCTGTTTCCTTGGAACCTCAAGTGCTAAAGACCATCGGGACGAGTTTAGTAAAGAACTTTTACATCGCCAAATTTTCAATGAAAATGATGCACACTGTAATCTTATCAATGCCAATATGATCTGCTATCATGCGCACACTTAACCGACGGTCTGAATTCAGCACTTCACGTACACGTCAGGAAAAACTTGTTATCAATAGTTTTTATAAAATCCTTGTAGCTCACATAAAATACCATGTTGTTGCGATTGCCAATTAGAAGATGAAATTTTCGGTTTATTATGATGCTCATTTCATTACCATGGCATTTATTTGATTGCCTATTATGATGTTAACTGACGATATACAGGTATACCTGTATGTCAGAAGGTCAAAACCCAATTACAACCATCATGCAAACTCACGGCATTGTTGTAATATTTCACACCCTCTCGTCAACAGTACACAGGATTTTTCCCCGAAAAGAGTATAATTCTTAGTTTTGGGTGGGTTAATATTTTTAATGATACGCCCATTTCCAAAAAGTTTTCCATTTCTCCGAACTGATCGCCTACTTTTTCTATCCGTACAAGCATATCTCCTGAAGATTCAGTAAAATATTACGATTTGGAAGTGTTTAAAAGAAAAGAGTGTTTTAATTCATTCAAATCTTTCCGAGGTGTGGTTTTGTTGTGATGTTTGCTTCGTTGATTTCGACGTGTTTGATAGAGTGGATTCATAGCGTAGAATGATCCCTGCACCAGAATTAGAACGATGTTAGGCAAAGAAGATTTCATCAGAAGAAAGAATGGACGATGGGGACGTTGATCAAGGATGTTAACGTAAAATTAGTTTAAAAAAATAGGTATGGAGCGTAGGTTTTTACGACATTGAAACATGATGGTTGAGGCAAACTTGTATTAATTGGAAGGCTGTCTCTTTCGCATAGATGCTGAAAATGTATTATTAACCCTATCGTACTACGGTGTGAGAGTTTATGTCAATAAATGAGAATATTAAACAGAACAGCTAGATTAAACGTTATTTTTTCCACGAACGATAAGGGATCAGAACAACATTATCCGACCGTAGATAGGTAGGACCGCAATATGACCGGTAGGGTCATATTCGGGTCAAATTTAGTCTGGTGTGTATTTATCCCCTGCCACACACCCTAGCGGTGGCTTGCAGAGTACTAAAATATCAAATGTTAAGAGAATAAGGATAAGTTTGGGGCTTTTGAGATGTGGGAATGGAGAATGATGAAGCAGAAGTAAAGTGGACGAAAGAAAACAAACAAAGTACCAGTCTTGGCAGGGGAGGAGAGAGAGAGTTGTTGGAAGAAAATCAAAGGAGGCAAGAAAGGTGGTAACGCAGGCTGTATATTATGAATGGAATGCTGAAGACTTAGAAGTGAAGAGCTAGGTAAAGTAGGCTAGGTGGGAAGAGCAAGAGATTAGGCATAATAGACGTAATTAGGGGAATAAACATTACAGGCCCAAACTTCACTTCGTGGAAGTTTCGCATATCCTTCAAGCTAAAGAGAATACATACTTTTCCTCAGAATTAAATTCTTACTTGAACAAGAAATGATGAAGAGACTAGGAAAGAGCGAACCTTGAATTCTCATGACTGGGATCCTCATGAAGTTGTATTGAGTACCGAATTGGATCGCGTGCAGCGTATAGGAGGTAGATTTGTGAAAAGTTGTTATGATAAACATAGTAGCGTATCAAAAATTGTAGAGGAGCTAGGCTGGGAATCACTCAGGGAGCGAAAGTTAAATTCCAGATTGATTCCAGATTCCCTTGCATAAATTGGAAGGATGTCTCTTTAGCGATGATGTTGAGACTGTATTATTACCCCCATCGCACTAGAGTAGGGGAGGTCATACCTATAAAATTAGAGAGAATAAGTGAAGAACAGATAGATACAAGATGTTATCTTTTCCACGAATGATAAGGGATCAGAACAACGTGGTCCGACCGCAGTAGGGGTAAACATATTCGAGTGAAAATTAGTCTAAGGTGTATGTCCTGCTACGCACCCTAGCGGTAGCTGGCAGGGTACTAAAAATACAAGACAATACTCACCCCATGCCGCACACCCTGGTGGCTTGCAAGGTACTTAAAAATACTAAACCGTCAGAAAATTTTTGATCCCCTTAAGATGCGAACCATGTTTACAGGCACAGAAGCCGCGACGGCAAGGGGAGCAAGAAGAGGACCAAAGAACCTTCGCTGTCTGATTCTGTCATCCAGCGTGGCGTCATCGGCGGCAAAGGGCCCCTGGAGGAGAGACCGCGGGTACTGTCGCTCCCCTTGGAGCACAAGGGGAGCCGGGCAGACGAGACGGCGGGAGCAGCGAAGGATGGGGCGAGGAGCGACACGGAGGAGCCCGAGTCAGAGAGGGGCGTGATCACTGCCAGCCTGAGGATACCCGTGCCGGCCCACGTGGCCCTCGAGGACATACCCTTCATCGAGGACGGCGTCACGGAGATGAGCAGGGGCGCCACGCCCGCCAGGAGCATCTCCTCCCCACCCTCGCCCTCGAATCCTCTGCCGCCCTCGCTAACCAACCTCGACCGCTCGCCCTCGGCTTCCCTCTCCCTCCTCCCACCCCCACCTCAGCCCCCGCCGCCGGTGCCGCCAACGGAAGCCAAGGCGCCCCCGTCCGCCGCGGCGCCGGACGGCGGAGGGGGCCCGTCGACATCGCATCCCGATGCGCCCCAGTCGGCGTCGGAGACCACGCCTGTCCACTTAGAGGTGAGGACACGAGGTGATGTTTTTACGACACGTTCGACTTATTTCCCGCTATCCCTTCCGTCTCGTTCCCGTTTTCTCGGTGACATTTTTACGATTCTCCCTGGATGGGCTTGCACCATTCTTTTCTTCAGGGGTAGTCGAAGGCAAATAATTCGTTCTCCATCCACTCCAGGTCTCTTTAAATACGGTCTTAATAGTAAAAAAAAACTGTGGTATGTTTCCTCTCCCCTCTTCGTAGTGGAAATTGAGCAGTTTCAATTGGAATATATACGAGTATTTACAAATTCGAGGATGCTGGTCTTTTGGAAAGTCATAGTGAATATGCTCAGTCCAAAACTTACCTATATCTTAAAACACAACCACAGGTGACGAACGATTAACTCCAGTAAGAACTATGAAAATCCGAAAAATTACTAAAAATACTGTAAACTATCCTCCTAGCAAATAAAGTAGGAACGCAGAAACAATTTTAAAGTGTAAAAATAAATCAACTATGCAGGGATTAGAACCCGGATCCCTCGATGTCCGGCAGTTGAATTGCAATTCGCACCAGCGAATGATTCCGTTAAACTTTAAAAATCTTCCGCAGTTTCTTTGAATAATTCAGAACGGATTGGCTTATTAAAATGATTTTTTTACGAATTTTTATCGACAAAAACTATCGCCGTCATTTTGCATTTTGAAATTAGTTAGGGGAACGTTTCCTTGCATTGATCTCCAATAGTAATTTGATTAAAAAAATTACGTAGTAAAAAATAATACCTTTAGATCACACTATCAGTAAGTGGACGTAAATGCCTATAATACCCATGGATCCAGAAAAACTTGCTACGGGATTAATGCCAAATCCTGTAGAGCAGTATGATTCAATTATGGTCGCGAGATTAATAGAGTCCATGAATATGGCACATAGTATATAGGCGGTAGAGGTCATAATAGGTGGTACCCCCGAGGTTGGCGCCGAGGGCTGAAACAAAACCGGGAGGGACACTATGTGGGGTCGCAAAGAACGCTCAGGTACAACGAGATATCGAAGGTGACCATATTCACGGCCGTATCTAACAAAAAGGAAGTGGGTAACCGCTCAGAGTGACAGCTTACAAGGGAGAAGTCTGGTGCCCTCAAGTGCTTGTTGTCCTACGACGTTAGGGGCGCCATAGAATTGTTAGTTGTGGCGCCGTAACTCTTTGAGCAGATCAGTTTTGAAGGGGATGAGGATTACCCTGCACCTGAATATCTATATTTGGAATTTGGCAATTTTGAAAGGGCGCCTTTAATTGCTCATTTGAAAAAAGAAAGGATCGATGAAAAAATTTTATCTGGTCTTAAATATGAATCCACGCGCCTTGTGGTACATAAATTTATTTCAAATGAAACCTATTTCTTCATCTCAACGCCGAGTATTAATATTGCTCTACTTCGTAGAATTAAACGATTCACAGCGAGTAATATACCTACACCGAAACAAAAAGCTGTTTCATTTTTCATCAAAAGTGAATTACCAAAAAACTTCATCTGAAGCAGGCATGTTGTGGACAGGGTCATCTAACCATCGCTATTGTTTTTGGCTTCTTTTCCAGCGTCCCAATGACCTCCAGTCTGCGGGGATACAATCCCCAGAGGAGGAAGCAATGACGGAAGCGCAGAAGCGGGGTGCTATTCGATCCCTTACTACAGCGGACATGAGCAGGAGACAGCGTCCTCCGGGCAGGGGCGAAGCGGACGCTGAAAGGCGATACGCCAGACGGAGGTACACGGACGGAAGGCACGTCGCGGCGGCACTGCCGGAGGTGGCGTCGCCTCGCGGGCCGGTTTGGAAGCGCCGGGAAATCATAGCCAGCGAACCGCGGAGGAGAGCGGCCCAATGACGTTATGGAAGAGTAACGATCAATCTAATCGAATAGCCACGGACATATCTTGCTGGAAACATGTCTCCCCACGAAATTTGATGATATGTTTGAAGAAGAGTCAAGGCAGGACCTGTTCAACGAACTACTCAAGATGTGTGATTAACTTACTGTTGTGTCAAAGTTATTTGTTGCGGAGTATGAATATGTTACGGTTTGAAAAATGTTAATTGTTTTACAGACATTTATTTTGTAATAAGTACGCGACGACGCTATTTTAATCATGAAAATGTTAAGGTTGAACATATTTTTACGAATGGGCGTATTCTTCTCGGACGAGCATCATACGTCCAAGAAGTTGCTTAAACTTTCACCGTCTCGGAAACGAATATTAGTACAAGCAGAGCATTTTTTTCAATTGCTTCCTACTACTTGCAATTTATACGTTCTGTGATTAGTCATTTTGATATTCCAAAGAGGTATTTGCTGTAGGATAAAATATATCTTATTTTCTGAAAGTTCAAACTTACGAAAAGCACAATTAATCGGGGAGGTTTACTGAGATAGATAGCATCCATAAGCCACTAACAAGAATTTATCTACGTTCTTACTAAAATTTTATTTTGCGGCTCATTAAAACTATGTTTTAAGTGTTCTGTTGTTAAATTGAAAACTTTATGAAACTGTTACCTACACAGAGAGCCATGAAAGAAATCCGAGTGGAAATGATTGTTCAATGCAAAACCTAAAGAATCCAATATGTGTTGTCAATTTTATTGAGTAACGACACCCTGCCAAAGGGTAAGGGAAATCAAGTGGTGTCTAATGTCACTTCGAAGAATTCCAGTGTGCTAATTACTGTTGGAAAACTCATCTGATGTTGAACAGATGCAACTTGCATGCATTTAAAACTTCAAAAATTAATAAACGTTAAAATAATTTTATAAATTTAAAGTTGTATATCCTTTATGGAAATATTAAATTTTTCAAAGAAAATCTTTCGAGGCTTAGTTGATTTCTTACATCTTCTGAGAACCTTCTATAATTTAGTTCTAACACACTTCTGAGAACGATTTAAATCTGGGTTCCAATATACATTTCAGTCACATCTGTTTACTGACGGATGAGAGGAATTACCGAAGATTCGCTACGCAGCTAAACATTTGGCTACGCATTGCCGTAATGTCACCTAAGTTTTCCGGTCAATCGATCATCTTTTGTTTTTAACGACAGTTGAAATGTAAATGTTTCACTGTTTCATACCAAACCATGGCAATTAACCCGAAGGTTGGTTATATAGATGAGGACAGAGCCCGACTAGAACTAAGTCCACCGGCGTGTTAAATTAACGCATCTGGGAAAGGGGGCCAGTTCCTATTTCCATGCCAGCTTTGGTTTCCCTATAATATCTGGTACCCGAAAATTCAACCATCTGGGGCGAAGTTTAACGTGCCCAGAGTCGTCACCCGGAGTCGATCCCGAACCCTACGGTCAGCAGCCCAACACTCTACCCACTGAACTACCTTTTTTTGGGACGTAATTAAGGAGTTAAAAATTTTAAAAAAAATTATGGAAAATTGCCAGTTTTTAATTAATTATGATATTCCACCATATCACGCCTGAAACGTCTCTTTTTATTCACAATTAAGGATTTGGGACATAATTAAAGATTATTATGTCCCAAAAAAATCGTTAGAGCACCATTATCAAATTAATGAATCATTACTTATTATTAATCCATAAAAATGCCTTCATTCGTTTTTCTAGCATTAGCGTAGAGAAGCTATATTTAGGAGACGTTGTTATGGCTAACTGAGTAGCGCATCAAAATTATTAGAGCATTTAGGTTGGAATCATTCACGGAGCGAAGGCTAAATTAAAGTTTAAATCTCCTGCATAAATTAGAAGGGTGTCTCTTTAGCAATGATGTTGAAGGGAAGTCTGGGGTGTAATCACCCCCTGCCAAACACCCTAGCGGGGGCTCGCAGGGTGCTAAATAAAACTAAAACTAAAATAACTAAATAATAGTTATGGTTAGTTAGACACTGTTTCTCATCCTATTTTTTCTTAGCTTATTTAAAGCTTACAAATTAGCACCCTTATGAGTAAGTTCTAGGTCTCCCTCGCGGCTTTATTTGTTTTATTTCAATTTTCATCCTGTTTACAAGATATTGTACGTTTCCAGCTAGTGAAGCGTTCGTCTACTACCCTCACCCATTGACCCTTACCCTAACTGCTACTTGTTATTTTAACTAACGCTTTTTTCAATGCAACAATTTCAGAGTGTAAAAATCATTCGCCTTGACTGGGATTCGAACCCAGATCCCTCAATATCCGGTCGAGTGCTTCAACGTTCGCTAATGCAACTAGTCATACGTTATGATAATAAATAAAATACATTTGCATTTGAAGAGATTTTACAAGGCAGCGAGCGGCTTCTTGAAATGCCGACGACTTCACACTCATGGACACTATTACAGTACCTACCGTGTATGCTGCTCGTTCAAAAAGTCATAAAATAATGGAATTTTATAAAAAAAAATTTGTAGAATAGGAAATATGGGGGGCATTTTTAACAAGGCCATTGCTCTTTATATGCATCATGAAGCCATGGTTATTTATTCCCTTCATTAAAAAAACAAAAATTTTGCCCTGGATGGTTGAGAAGATTTAAGAACCAAACAAGAGATATTTTATGATATTGCTGACGCGCCCTTCATTTACTGTTTTTTTTCGTTACATTGGTCTTATCCTGTGGATAAAACACCAAGTCGCTGAAGCAAGAGGATTGAAAGAGCTGTCACTAGAAATTGCAGCATTTCGAGGAAACATTTCCAAATTCCTTATGGGAAGGTAAGAGCTGGAAATTTTCCCACGCCACCGCACATTTATAATCATGGATGAAGAAATAAACAGGATCAGGGAAATTACGAATCGATACCATAAACATCTCTCCAATGCATATCCATTATTATAGTAGTAATGCCTAACAACATCTAGAAAATCATACTATTTTAAACAAATACCCAACATGATAAACTGAAAAAAGATCTTGCGAAAAACAGCTTCGCTACATGTAATCCCTCTAATTGTATTGACATGATCTCTTCAACCATTGTATGATGGGGCTATTAATGCATTTTCAAGATTATTACTAAAGAGATATCCTTTATTAATTTCCCATTTATTCAAAAGATGTAATCTGTAATTTAACCATTGATAGTGATGTTTCTAGAGACTATCTTTGATGCACGTAAAATTAAAATTCTCCACGCCCATATTCCAAAAGCCTTTGATTTACGCCTATCATCTTGCTTCAGCTACCAACCTCCCGAGCTGAACAAAACCACGTCCCGTACCAACGTTTTTACTAGTATTTTCTTGACCTTACTTAACGTCCCTGTCATCAATTACATTCTTTTGCGGACTACTTTTCCTACCCTAAGTATTTCAATATTCTTATTACTTTAACCATCTCGGTCCAAAATACTTCAAAGATAGGCAAGTTGTTTCACCCGCTCTAGTTTTTGCTCTATTTAACGTTTAACTTAGCTTCCATTCCTCTCGCAAACCTTATAACCTTTGTTCTGCTAAAAGTGATTCTCATCGCATAGCTGTCAAACATTCTCTATTCAACAATGATTGTAACCCCTTAGCAGACTAACCAAAGACGATCATCCGCAAAATCTGATTTGATGAGTTCCCCACCAACTTTCAGTCCTTTAATCCAGCTCCTCCCCTGCTTCCCTTTCAATTCCCTCCGTCTCTACATGGAATAGCACAGGTGGTCAATGATATAACTGCGATAAAAACTATAATTGCAAATAGAGGACACCGAACTCATAATTTGACTTATAATTTTGCAGATGCATTATAAAGAGTAACACCTGCATTACGCAATGAATTGACGAGAATAAATTTCAAAATTAGTTTTCATAACATGCTGGTGGTGTGAGTTGAATTCGATGAAACTTAAAAGAAAAAAATTTCTCTGTAATATTCGTGGAAGTTTTCCGAGAATTTTGAGGATATGCTAATAACTCGACCAGAAATGGTTCTATGGAAGGGCAAATCAAGATATCGACCTGAGAAATATATTTTAAGCTAACGTTTTTCCTTCGAGAGATTCTACTGATCTCGAAACAATCGTGTGCATGGACCATACAGGTATTTGGCCAGGAACTTGCGGACTTGTATCGCGTTGTGACAAGGCGCATTGTCGTGATGGGAGTAGCCAGGTAGCGGAGATGTCTTTTCTCGTCCTAATGACCCTTTTAACTGAGAAAAAATGCGAAAAACCTCAGAGGACGATAAGTTCCGTCCATTGGCAACCATCTTGATACTCAATTGACAGACAGAACCCAACAATTGTCGAACACGAGCCACATTGTCGTCGCTTTTGCTAGTTGACGGCTGCCCAGAGCGTTTGTTCGTCGTGAACCTCTTCCCGGCGCTCCTTAAAGGCCTTTAACTAACTCGAAATTTGTGAGTAGGACAGAGCAGTCCCCGTGTGCCTTATGACTCATTTTATCAGTCTCCACAAGAGAATTTTTCAGTTAGCACAAAACTCAGTAATCGCGTAACGTTGCTAGATCGTCGATTCCATTTTTTTCAGCTACAGCCCTTTAATTGCGTAGATTTAGATGCATTCGTAATAAGGATTTTATCCGGAGCCCATGGATATCTGGATGAAAGCGTCAGCCCTATTTTCAACCATGGAGGCCAATGAACAAAAATTACTCTTGAGTCAAGACGGTAACCACATGTTTCTAGGGGTGTGGCTTAAGTAACGACTTCTGCGGTGAATTTAATGTGTTATAAGGTAAATAATAGCGACATGAATTTGGTAGGTCAATACCGACACAAAATTGGACAAATAAAATTAGGGAAAGTTTCCTATTACTAATGACTGGTGACCTAACATCCACGACCGCACGCCAATCTCGGAGTGGCCATGATATGTCCCAGCCAACGCGTTGCGTCGAAATTGGGGCTCAACGTGGTGCTGCAGAGTGGTACGCGAGTCATTGTAAATATGAAATCACAAACAAATAGGAAGTTTAGCAACTATTCAGCGTTGTACACACCTCCTCGGTAAAAGACTTACAACCAAGCTAAATACGGCATTTATCGATTGGTTTAAAGTAGATGCCAAAATAATAAATCTCGCAAAGCACTTCGGTCTGTCCGTGGCAGTGGCACGAAATGACCCACTCACAAAAAAACACTCACTTCCCTATGCATCTTCATATTTCATTAAGTTCACACATTTACAGAAGTATATGTCCAGCATTCGATCCTTACGCCTGAAATATTCCCAACTCTTGGTTAAGCGGATCATATTTCCACAAATTATGTTGCAGTATTTATTCCGGTTCCTATTTGCCATCACCACCTGCTAGTTCCACGACGTTCTACCTTTCACAAAAGCTGAAACGTGGGCATAACAAGCGCGATTTGTTGGAGTGTTAATTGCACTATATACCAGCGTAATGGTGATGGCAGCAAGGGCCTCAAATTAATCCCACAGCTCACATCCTACCACATCATAAAATTAAAACAAATATTCATTACATGAAAGCATAACATATTACATCTACATCAAGAAGCACTTTACGCACCCAAATCTGCACGACCTAAGGCTATTATTTCTTTGCCACATTTCACCTCTACATCAGCAAGAAAAACGCCATCAAATAAATTAATGTACTTGGAATGAATTCTTAAGACCCCGACCTTAATGATGCGAACTAATCTGAGGTGTATTCACCTTCTACAATACGGAATAATGTCCTCGACATTTTCCATTTAAACGAGACGTACACCGATGCGTGGAAACAGCATTTCCTTAATTCGGAACTTGATAACAGGAAGAAATGGGTACTTACAGAATCAAGTGATCATCACCAGGATACCTTTCCCGCATGGCTATCGTGAATGTCTACCTTTCAGTCCGTAATTAATACAAAATTCACAATCCAAGTCAGCTACATATCAACCTTTCGCAATAATAGAATATTCTGCATCGTGTAGCACACTGACAAAAGGCACAAATCTCATTACCTACATCATGGCGTACATTCGAAACCGTTTACTTAGAAATCTAGGTTCGTGTTGCTCAAATACGCGGTTCATCGAAATCTCGACCAATTGTAAGCAACGAAATAAATTTGGATATGTTTCAGCCAATGGCATTCGTTTATTCAAACTGTATATCGACAGGTTGACTGCTTTTGCTACTTGCCCATCAACCAATGTGTTTTAGACGGTCGGGAGCCTAGAATAATAGATTTGTTTAGAAAACTGATTTAATTCAAAATTAAATATTATTTGAAGTTAAACACGCATTTTTCCCGAAACAAAAAACGAGTGCAATAGGATGAAATCAAGGAAAGGATATCTCATCAACTTGATTAATAATTAGGGAAAATAGTTCTTATTAGTTCATTTCGTTATTTTCATTTCATAATTACGTTTGGGACATTTGGAAATGACCTCTAGTTCACATCGTGCTTACACTTACGCTCCTCATCCAGAACAAAAGATTTTGAGGACTTGCAGATAGCAGGCCACCCCGGTGGTTCATGAAATATTATCGACCTTTAGTAACAACACTTATTTTCATTAGAAAACGATAATTTTAATATCCTGAGTTAGCTGCCGCATAAAATGTGGGAGCATTATACTTACAAATCATATATTTAAACCATTACTCTTCAATTTAACTAGTTTTCATGATCAGTATCTAGAAGTGCATCATAAATTTACCTAGTATTTTTTGGCATGAAAGTTTTTCAAGCTCTGTATTCAACTTTGGAGAAGGCATGCCAACAACATTCAATACTAGACCCAGAAAATTAGTCAGTGATAAAACAAGGTAGTATTTAATTGGACAGTAACCATTTTGGCCATCCGATCAGTCATTTCCTCAGCTGAACTTTTTGACATCAAATCAGATCTTTTATCATGCACTGGTAAGTACAATGCCACTGTTAGAAATTCGCCATCTACTTGATACCTTATTCCGCTAAAATTTACAATTGCCAGGAGCCAGTAAAGCCTCATGTATTTCCTTTGGAACCTATTACAGTAAATGTCAAGATGCAAGTGTTGTTGATACCATTTATGACATTAATGGATACTTAGGATCAATTTGTTTAACTACCGAATTTCCACTCACTGTGTCATGCATACATACATTGAGCATTGACAGTCGGAAAATTATGAAAAAAAATTAGTTGGATTGTCATAGTTTAGGATTCCTCTATATTAGTCCCTAGGATAGAAGCCTCTTAAAAAAAAAATTCAGAACAATTTGCGAAATCAATAAAGACCAGTATAAGAGTCCTCACAATTGATAATCCTACAAATATAAAAATTGATACATCATATCATAGTTACTCTATATGCTTTATTAGTCTTTCACAGCCGGATAACAAATAAAAAGATTTTACATAGGAATTAACTTTTTTAAGTCTCATACATATAAAACTGAATAATTTCTCGCATTCAGTTTCAAAAATCCCTTCCAAATGATTCAAATATTCAACATCATATGCAGCTGCAATATGATAACAAATTGTGGCTTTTGTCCAAACAAAAGGTATTGAGATTGAGATTATGCTAAAATATTTTTAATTAGATAAGAGAAAAATTAAATTAAAAATATTATAAATCATGAACACAGTTACCAATCTGGAGGCCTGTTTGTTAGGCGATGGTGGGGTTAACCCAATAGGACCCAACAGTGGGCAAGATTCACACATTGGAGTAGGAGGGCCAGATCCTTTTCTCGCCAATTTTTCATTTAAAATTGAAAGAACTGTCAGGATATGAAAAAACATGCTCACCCTTCAGAAATATGACAGGTTAAGTACTAAATGAACCAGCAGTTTCAGAATACATAAAAATACATAAACACTACGGTAAAGAAGGACATGGGGTAGCTCGGGGTGAAGATGCTGGACTACTGATCAGAGAGCCTAGATGGAATTATCTGGGAAGCCTTTTAGTACTCTCAGCTTCATCCAAGCTTTGGTGTGATTTTTTGAGCACCAGATCTTCCTGGGTAATCAAAGATGATTGAAAGAAATGACCTGACCCCCCTACTCCGATGTGTGACTTTACATGCCATATGACTTAACTATTGGATGAGCTTTACCCCTGCTCTATGAAACCCACCGTTAGATTGATAACTGGTGAATGGTAAAGAGATACTAGACCATTAATTGCACCTAAAAGAGAAAATGATGCAAATAAGGATAGTTCAGACATACTTGATTGCAAGATAGAAATGGTATTCAAGACAATTAAATTGGGCATGTTGTACCAATAACATCCCTCTACAAATACTAAAGAATAATGAAAAATGTGGAAGGAAAAGTTTTCATGGGCCCAATTTATGAGGAAGGAAGTGTCCCTGAAGACTTCATTCAACCAGCATTAGATTCCACTCGAAAAAAAGGAACCTCATAATCTACTGCTTGCAGAAACTTTCTCAATTTAAAAGGCTTCTTTAAACAGAGAATTGCTTGAATTTATCATTGTGTTAGTGCATGTTTTGCATTTTGAAAATACTCTTTGACCTGATAACATGTATATGCGTTTCTCATTTAATATGCATGATCATAATAAGAAAGTAAACACACCACTCAAGTACAACTTAATATATCACATAGATGCATTTGGGTGCATCTTTCTTCACCTCTAAGGATAGGGTAACGAAGTGAATATGGAAGTTATTTACATTTAGGAGCCTCAGACACTGTAATGCTGTAACACCGTGATTATTAAACCTTTATCCTCATTCATCACTTAAGATTCATTAGTGGCCCAATAAAAGTAATCAGCAGCATTGATTTTAATTTGCATGGGTATGTGGTATTTATTGATATAGGCTTGAGACTTTCATTGACAATGCTTAGGTTTAAAAACATAGGTCTGGATATGAAATGAGAAAAACAGGGAGTTCAGCAAGAAGACCAGGATTAGCATATGCCTGCTTTGAAAAATATAGTCAAGCAACACAATCTTTTGCTCTCCCCATTTGATATAATAATATTACACATGAGGAGCTATTAAAATGGTATTAAAATAAGAAAAATAAGAAATAAGTCACCAAGAGTGATAGTCAAACACCATGGAAGAAAGAAATGACAAATGTACCACATGAACCATGGTCATTAAACCAATTGGATACCCAATACTCCACCCAAAACTCAGCATGTTAATTTTTCACCAACATTGTAAAACATTTTACCTTCTCACTATAATATTCATGAGCTGCCACCTAAAGTCTCATTTTTGAAATTTTGGATTTGGTAACATTTTATGATCAACTTGCACATGCAGCCATTAGAGGCTTGAGTCAAAGGACATTCCACCACATAAAAGGGAGTAATACTAATATGGAGTTAAGATGGTATAATATATATGCTGCAGCAATCATTAATGTGTAAGCTTGCAGCAGACTGAAGGAATAATAATTGCCAATTAAAATATACCACCATGGTCACAAATAGTTACCTGGCTACCAGAATATGATAGTATAACTGGTAAATTACAACAAAGGATTTTACAGTAATGTCTACAACAATAATATACTCACCAGAGCAGAAGAAACATTAACACCTTTAATAAAAAATTTTCATTAATTTTAATGTATTTTATAATGAATGCATTATTAACATCTGTAAAATGACAATTCTACATTGAACATATTTGCTAAGACCAAGGACCAAAAAGGAATTGGGCAAAGATAAAAAAAATGGAGTCTTATCAGTCATTAGTTGCCAATCAAAGAAGTGACCTCAAGCTGAGGTCATACTCCCCATTAGGGATGATAGGCTGGTATTTTGGTAGAGGTGGAATTTTCAGAGAAACCTGGTATCAGCATTAGCCTACTTTTAACAAAAAGACTCAAAAAAGGTCTAACATTAAAAAACCTACCCTGGCAGAGGGTATATTCCACTTGATATGCTCACTATATGGCACCACAAGAAGGATCAGCATAATCTCTAAAAAAGAATCAGCCACCATTGAGATTCAAACCTAGGCATTCAGAATGGGAAGATAATACACAAGCCAACATATCAATTTGCCTGAGAGTCCGCATATATGATGTACATGCCCAAAGTAGATACCTCTCTTGGGCATGATTACATATTAATCTGAAGTTTCAAAGATGGAAAAACACTTAATGAAATTCAAAACAGAAGTTCTTTCAATGTTTAATTTAACAAAATAGATTGCAATACAAATAAATATATATTCTTAAAAGGAGATAAACAAAACAATTTTAAAATATACCTTTGGAAAGTTGTATTTATATATTTAACAAAAATAGGTAATTTAATATTATAAATATTAACTATTGTATAGTTATAGAAATTCACTTCATCAACTACAATCCATGCTTCTTTCCATAATAATGTTGAATTTTCGGAAGGCCATTAAAGCCCTTACAATTTAGCACAACAATTGGCCAACATGCCATCAATTGTTAAAGGATCCAAACCCCTTCAACAAGGTCAATCCTATTTGATTGTTTTCCTTCTTCCCTGTACAAGACAGGTGGACTTCACTACTCATTTTTTTACCATTTGCTTACTACCAACTTAAAATGAATGAACAACAACCTGGAATGTTTGGCTCCACAAAAGAATGTTTAGGCTAAATAAAGCCAGTGATCCCAATGATTTACAACACATCACTCTTCCTTTATAAAAAATAATAACATTGACATAATGAGCACTTTTTCCACAAATAAATTAATATATTCTTTTATGTGTCTAAGACTCGTAACAACAATGGAATAATAGCCAACACTTGAATTTCAGCTCTTACCACTAAAATTTTCATTCTGATTGCTTTTAGTTCTGGAATTATGAATAAACTGGTTTTTCCAGGCTAGAACATTTCAGACAAGGTGAACTCAAACAGGAAATTTAGCATTTCATTGTAAAGAAATAAAATACTACCAAAACAATCACTGCAGTTTGGTTCCAATACATTATGTAAAGAAGTATTCTGTAGCACATACATGACTAAATACTGTTTAATTTTATTCCTAATTTCATTGAATAATCTGCCATCAGTATATCTGAATAATGGCACAAATGGTGTCAATATTCCAATATAACCTGAGAGAGCTTTGGAATTCCAATTTTCCAAAGAGCTTTTTTTTTATTTCCCTGCCTTCTTCAGGTTTTCCATATCTTCCATGATCCCTGTAACTCAGTCAGCAATCATGAGTGGTACAAGATAAGATATAGGCAGGCAACTTTTGATTTAATCGTGGAGAAAACTTTTGTTTAAACATCAACCCCATTTTTCCTCACTAATGGATAATGAGTCTGAAAAGGAAGGTTCGAAGACAAGTCCCCTAAATAGGTTCAAGATGAAAGGGCCTTACAGAGATGGGAAACTGCCTTGGACTATGAGACCACATAATACCCAAGAAAGAAAGAGGCAGCATCAAAACTGACATATAGCATTCCCTGTTCAGGAAAAATACATTGGGCATGGTTACATGGATATAAATATTTAGGGTGCAAGCCAGAAGACACTTCCATGACTAAGTACATTAAATATGTTGACAATTATACTTGAGTCACAGAAACTACCTGAGTTTCTAAGAAAAAAATTATCACAGCAGTATAACAGAAGAGAATTACAGGAAGGAACAAATCACAGGAATAAATAAATAAAAATTAATTGAATTATGTCTAAAATAAGGCAAACCATTCAAGGACACTTCACCAAAATTCAGCCATTCAAGAAAATATTAAAATCTCAATTAGGTAGTACCCGATTCACATGCTCGCAAATTTAAAATCATGGGAATAACACTAATATAACAAGCATTTACCAAGTTATTCACTCATCATTTTGTAAACTTATTTCCACCCATGAAAAATATAAATATTGATAATTTAACTGAGGAATTCTTTGGAAGTACCTATTTTGAATTAATCTTTTCTATTGATCTAGAAAATTAAATTCTTGGAATGCAATCTCAATACTCTCTTCTTATTACAAATAACTATTCAAGCCTTACGCCATTGAATAAAATTAATATCAAATATAGAACAATCATCTACGTAATCTGAAAGTAAATTTTCAAAATTTACAATAGCCAGATTTTTGCCATCCACACCATCGAAGAACATTGAAATGCACTTCTTAAAATGGGGTGAAAAATTGATGTTCAGCAGAATAGAAACTAATCATAAACATACCGCAAAAGTTGTACAGTTATTTTCTCTTTGGTTCTTCAACAAGCCAACTGCCCAAATTCAAGCTTTTGATTTAAGGTTGCCTGATCTCAGGGAAAACTTCATAGATAACCACTTCGAATAAGTCCTAGAAAATAAGTTAATTTGGGTTAATTTTATAAATAACAATCATTTTCAGGAAAATACAGATAATGATCAGAAGAATGAGCTCCAGTTCAACTTTCCTTGATTTTACAAGCAAAAAAGAAACCTAAGTTTTCACAAAAAATATGATAAGAGCAGAATGGTTATCCTTGATAAATTTTAGTTTCCTGATGTGACGTGGTGATAAATGCCTTTTTGGCAAAAGTTTGGTGAAATAATATAGCTAGCAGGAGCAAGTACCAGAGAAATCACTAGCTACAAATTGTTTGAGGCTTACCCAGTACTGTCAGGTATACATTCAAATTCTTACATTATTCTTGAAATATGCCTAAAGACATTGCTTTATGTCCCAAACATGTGTTCATACATTACAATCATATTTTGCTTTCAACTGTACTACTCCAATAGACAAATCAAGGCTACATATCTCTGCATGTTATACATGGAGCAAATCCAAGCACCACACAAGAATTCAAAACCATGAAAAGAAAGGGTAGGGGACAAATAGAGGAACAGAAAAGGAAAACAAGGGCTACGTATCAATGAAGACCACATTCAGGGAATCTTAAAATATGCATTATTTTTTTAAGAAGTGAAAAATGAGGACTGCACACAATTCTACACCTGACTTTACTGTTCGTAAAATACTGATTAAGAAAGGGAAAGATGGCACAGGTCATACTTTTATCTAGGCAAAAACTACACTTGAGGGTATCTATTAAATAGGATATCATTACAAATAACATATACCACAAATCCAAATTTAAAAAATATTCATCAATCACCAGTAACTCTGATCTGATATATCTCTGAAAAAATGCAGTCAATCACGTAACAGGCCCAGACGTTAGTTTCTGCTCTTATATCAAGTAATTACTTCATGTGAATCACCCCTCTTCTTTCAGTCAATTCTTCCCACCCTCTCTACCTATCACAGACAATATTGTCTTGGTTTTTAAGTTGGTATGTATACATAATGGCCTTAGCTACATATGTTTAACTTTGAAGACATCTGATTCTCAAAAGAAATATTCAAATTATCTTATCCTTGATCTTTTACATAACTCAGGACTTATGCAAATGTTACCCTGAGTTTTTAAGGCACTGAGTGATTCCTGAATGTTCCTGACTTGAGTGCCCATCCTTCTTAATGGCACTTAAAGTTAAAAATTATTCAATTTGAACATATATCAAGGTCAATTTCATAAATTCAACAAGTCCACATCTCTTACGTTTCCATTTCTACAGTTTATGTTTAGCTATGATTTATGGCTTGGTGACATAAAATAGGGTATTTGAGGGATGAGCCTACAGTCAAATTGGAGGTTATGCAAAATAATATACTGCAATCATTTGTAGAGCAGAGCACTTTGATGTTTTGCATGTTAGGCAAAAAACCCTAGCGTTAACTGAAAAAATACATACAATCTTCATTGCAACAATTTCAAAGTGTTAAAATCATTCCTCTTGCTTGGGATTCCAGTCAAGGCGGATGATCTTCACACTTTGAAATTGTTTCATTGCAAGGCATATTAACAGATAACTCCACTAAATTTTACTGTTGCAGCATCTCCTGCAGTTTCTTTGAATATACCATCTAGACTAATTACTGACTTAGCTATATTCAAAGGCATCAATCCCTAAAGTGCAGAGATGTAATCTCACTGTCTAGGGAGTATAAGGTAAAAAATAAAATATGAGTATTCATTAGAGAGAATTTAAGAAAAATGGGAGAGGGAAGAAAATAATAGAATAAATAATACAACAAAATTACATCCTAAAAATTGGAATTCTTCCAAATTTTTAAAAATACTTACATAAAATAGCTGTTTATTAAGACGAACATCTTGCAAAGTCTCAAACATCTTAATTGCTCCACGCCTAGCACTTTGCTGTCCAACTAGATTGCTAAGGACCTCAGGAATGTTATCTAAAAACAGCTCTTTGGCCTCCCATCTGCACAAAAAAGTATGAAAAAATAATAGGTACTTTCTCATCAATAGCTAATTTTAAGACAGAAGCATAAATTTTCAAATTAAAATTACCAAATAATGAGTTTACATAAAGTCATTGCTCAGATATCATACAGTTATAGATGAGGCCAGCATTCTCGCAGAATATTATTGAAAAATTCACCAATATTATTGATTAAAAAGAATATCATTCAATAGAATAGTCACAATTTTTGACTATAATGGTTCCGGTGTGCCTTGCTATAAAAACTAATGAGAATTGAATGGAAAAACATGTAAAACAATATTAATGAAGATTTTTAATATTTTCTATTTATTTTAATTAAAGTGGAGCAAGCATGCTTTCTAGATAGATATTTACCGATTGATAAACCTATTAGAATGATGACAATATCTTGTACAAATGTGACAATAGCGAAAAAATAAAGGAGAATGCCTTGCAAATCCTAAAACAAGCATAAGTTATAAAAAATACCAAATAATCAAGGACCCCTAAACACTAGGCTTCATTTTTCATATTAATCTAGACATAGAGAAAACTAACAACACTTGAAAACTAACAACACTTGAAAAATCACAACATCATTAATTATGCATACAAAGATACAACAGCTGAAGAAAAAAAAATTTAACTTGCCGTGTGCGAACTTTCTCCTTTTCTGTGCGTGGAGGAGACGGCTCCACCAGTATGCCATTGGGCCACCAGGACTTAATGAGTGATTGGACATAATAGTGGAGCATTGGCTCTGAAAATATCCAGCTGACTGTCTCTCTCACCTGCCTGAAATGTAGCAAAAAATTTTGCCTGAAATTAACTTGACCTAGATGAACTGGGAAAACTATTTTTGGCAGATCCATTAGATTATCAATCTGTTAAGCTATTTGTTTCTAAAAGATTCTTCTGTTGTGAGTACAGGTTACCCTTGGTAGAGAAATCAGGGTCAACTACAAAATTTACTGGTTCAAAGTATTAGGCACAATAATATTTCTGTTATGTTGCAATTCATATACAAAGAATCCCAAATAAACTTGAATCTCTGCTTTTAAGATCAACTTCAAGGGCTGTCATACGCAAATTGAAGCTCCAAAAGTGCAAAGATATGGTAAAAAAGTGCAAGGAATGATGAGCCCTTGTTCAATAAATGAAAATGTCATATGTTTAATGATATTAAATATTATTCCAATCTGTAAATATTAGTATTTACTGTATTTTCCCATCGATAACATGCACGTTATCAATACAAAAATGTTCAGATGATCGAAAAAAATGACGATGCACATTACGTCATGAAATTTGAAAAAATCCAAAACATTTACATACTTATATTCACAAAGATTTAAAGAAGAGTCTTGCAAAAATATATTAACCTGAAAGAATGCCTTTCTAATTTCATTCTATTTAATACCCATCTGCTACTGTTACAGTTATTTCATCTCATAAATCCATGAGAAAAAGAAGAAACATATAATTTCTATACTTTATTTATTCTAATACATAGTACTTCTTTACTTCAATGCATAAGACTTCACACACACGTAGACGTATATGTACGTATTATATACATGCACATATATTATATGATAGGATAGGCAGATCACTCGAGTCCACGAAATTCGTCACCTGAATCACAATCAAATGAATTAAGTGAGTATGTTATCTCTTCAGGCACATCACCAAGTTCACTCTCCGAAGTTAGTTCTTCCTCATCTTCTAGCACTGGCGTTGAAATATTAAAGAAACTGCGGGAGATGCCGCAACAGTAACTTTTAACGGAGTCATCCGCTAATGTGCATTTCAATGCAACAATTTCAGAGCGTAAAAATCATTCGCCTTGACTGGGACTCGAACCCAGATCCCTCAATATCCGGTCGAGTGCTTTAGCCACTTAAGCTACCGAGGCGTCCTCTTAAACTCTGAAATTTTGGGGCTTTTAAAGGAACTAGATGTTATGACGAAATACCGTACATACAATGTCACATGTATTCGTAGTCGTGCGCGAGGCGCCACTGTCCACGAGGTTAAAGCCAACTTTAAACACGTATGGTGTTTTCCCTTTGACAAATTCCAAAGAAACTGCGGGAGATGCCGCAACAGTAACTTTTAACGGAGTCATCCGCTAATGTGCATTTCAATGCAACAATTTCAGAGCGTAAAAATCATTCGCCTTGACTGGGACTCGAACCCAGATCCCTCAATATCCGGTCGAGTGCTTTAGCCACTTAAGCTACCGAGGCGTCCTCTTAAACTCTGAAATTTTGGGGCTTTTAAAGGAACTAGATGTTATGACGAAATACCGTACATACAATGTCACATGTATTCGTAGTCGTGCGCGAGGCGCCACTGTCCACGAGGTTAAAGCCAACTTTAAACACGTATGGTGTTTTCCCTTTGACAAATTCCAAAGAAACTGCGGGAGATGCCGCAACAGTAACTTTTAACGGAGTCATCCGCTAATGTGCATTTCAATGCAACAATTTCAGAGCGTAAAAATCATTCGCCTTGACTGGGACTCGAACCCAGATCCCTCAATATCCGGTCGAGTGCTTTAGCCACTTAAGCTACCAGGTTCGAGTCCCAGTCAAGGCGAATGATTTTTACGCTCTGAAATTGTTGCATTGAAATGCACATTAGCGGATGACTCCGTTAAAAGTTACTGTTGCGGCATCTCCCGCAGTTTCTTTGGAATTTGTCAAAGGGAAAACACCATACGTGTTTAAAGTTGGCTTTAACCTCGTGGACAGTGGCGCCTCGCGCACGACTACGAATACATGTGACATTGTATGTACGGTATTTCGTCATAACATCTAGTTCCTTTAAAAGCCCCAAAATTTCAGAGTTTAAGAGGACGCCTCGGTAGCTTAAGTGGCTAAAGCACTCGACCGGATATTGAGGGATCTGGGTTCGAGTCCCAGTCAAGGCGAATGATTTTTACGCTCTGAAATTGTTGCATTGAAATGCACATTAGCGGATGACTCCGTTAAAAGTTACTGTTGCGGCATCTCCCGCAGTTTCTTTGGAATTTGTCAAAGGGAAAACACCATACGTGTTTAAAGTTGGCTTTAACCTCGTGGACAGTGGCGCCTCGCGCACGACTACGAATACATGTGACATTGTATGTACGGTATTTCGTCATAACATCTAGTTCCTTTAAAAGCCCCAAAATTTCAGAGTTTAAGAGGACGCCTCGGTAGCTTAAGTGGCTAAAGCACTCGACCGGATATTGAGGGATCTGGGTTCGAGTCCCAGTCAAGGCGAATGATTTTTACGCTCTGAAATTGTTGCATTGAAATGCACATTAGCGGATGACTCCGTTAAAAGTTACTGTTGCGGCATCTCCCGCAGTTTCTTTGGAATTTGTCAAAGGGAAAACACCATACGTGTTTAAAGTTGGCTTTAACCTCGTGGACAGTGGCGCCTCGCGCACGACTACGAATACATGTGACATTGTATGTACGGTATTTCGTCATAACATCTAGTTCCTTTAAAAGCCCCAAAATTTCAGAGTTTAAGAGGACGCCTCGGTAGCTTAAGTGGCTAAAGCACTCGACCGGATATTGAGGGATCTGGGTTCGAGTCCCAGTCAAGGCGAATGATTTTTACGCTCTGAAATTGTTGCATTGAAATGCACATTAGCGGATGACTCCGTTAAAAGTTACTGTTGCGGCATCTCCCGCAGTTTCTTTGGAATTTGTCAAAGGGAAAACACCATACGTGTTTAAAGTTGGCTTTAACCTCGTGGACAGTGGCGCCTCGCGCACGACTACGAATACATGTGACATTGTATGTACGGTATTTCGTCATAACATCTAGTTCCTTTAAAAGCCCCAAAATTTCAGAGTTTAAGAGGACGCCTCGGTAGCTTAAGTGGCTAAAGCACTCGACCGGATATTGAGGGATCTGGGTTCGAGTCCCAGTCAAGGCGAATGATTTTTACGCTCTGAAATTGTTGCATTGAAATGCACATTAGCGGATGACTCCGTTAAAAGTTACTGTTGCGGCATCTCCCGCAGTTTCTTTGGAATTTGTCAAAGGGAAAACAACATACGTGTTTAAAGTTGGCTTTAACCTCGTGGACAGTGGCGCCTCGCGCACGACTACGAATACATGTGACATTGTATGTACGGTATTTCGTCATAACATCTAGTTCCTTTAAAAGCCCCAAAATTTCAGAGTTTAAGAGGACGCCTCGGTAGCTTAAGTGGCTAAAGCACTCGACCGGATATTGAGGGATCTGGGTTCGAGTCCCAGTCAAGGCGAATGATTTTTACGCTCTGAAATTGTTGCGTTGAAATATTACCTAAGGCTTTTTCAAATCCATATTTTACACAAGTTGCTCCGACACCCTGCCAATTTTCCAGGATCCACCAGCTTATTTCTTCATAAGGCACTCTTTTAATCTTTCCTGATTCTGTGTGGTCTTTCATACCAGACATCATCCACTTTTCCCGACTAGAACGTAACTTTGATTTAAAAGATTTATTAATGGATTAATCCTGACAGCCTCGCAATTTCCTTTTTCTTTCGCGTAGTTGATGAATTCTAGCTTAAACATCACTGTATATGAATTTTTTCTCCATGGGTAATGCATGTCACATTTTAAAAGTGGAATTGGATAAGGGAAAATTATCTGCTAGATGGGTGCCACGACTTGATGCAGGATCACAAATCCATCAGAATGGAAATTTCCGAACAATGTTTGATCCATTTTAAGACATCCCAAAAAGATTTCCCTTGCCAGTTTGTGACCACAGAAGAAACTTGGGTCCATTACCATACCCCAGGGACAAAACAGCAGTCAAAGAAGTGGAAACATGCTGAGTCACCACCACCTAAGAAAGCAAAGGCTATACAGCCTGCCGGAAAGGTGACGGCTTCAGTTTTCTGGGATGCGAAACGGATTCTGCTGATAGAATATCTTCTCATGGTCAAACAAGTATTGGACAATACTACACTAACCTCCTGGACCAACAGGCAAAAGATACAAACAACAGGCAAAAGATACATGAAAAAAGGCCAGGTTTGGCACAGAAGAAAGTCATCTTTCATCAAGACAATGTATGCCCACAAACAAGTGTAATCCCCATGGCCAAAATACGTGAACTAAGATACAAATTGTGGCCACACCTGCCTTATTGGCCTGATTTGGCTCTATCAGGAATCCATCTCTTCCTTAAGTTCAAAATTGTCTATGATGGATGGAGATTCTCTTCAAACAAAGAACTAACAGAATAAGTAGACAGGTATTTTGCAGGCTTGAAGGAATCTAATTTTCAAAATGGGACCAAGACATTGGAAAATCCCTAGACCAAATGGATAAGTGTACAGGGTAACTACATTGAAAAATTAAAAAAATTCACTGAGGTGAGCCGTTTATTTCTATTCGTTTCCGAAAACTTTTAAAATCACCCTTGTAAACAGATAAAAAATTAACACATTTATTCAGTCAGAAATATGAAATTATATTTCACTAGATGGGTAATTGCAATTCCAAAAAATATACGTTGCTGAATGAAACCTAAGAGCTTTTGATCCAAGGATGAAACTGCGTATTCTCTCTTTTATTTGCTTTTCAAAGAGCATCATTTCACAAGAAACGAAAGTTTCAAGGAATTGAACCATCACCCAATGTGGGAGTTTACTTTTCTTTAGTAGGGGTTGTCCAGATTATCCTCTCCATTTAATAATCAATAAACCCACCTGTTGATTGTGTGCCCATACGTTATTTGGACAAAGGTGATCAGTGTTCTTCTCAGCCAACTAAACACACCGCGCAGATCAAACACTTCACCAAGAAGGGCATAAAGAGGCTCTGCAATTGCATCCTTCCCACTCCCTGATTCTACACCACCACGCTCAATTGATTCTTCCAGCAGTAATGGCTCATCCTCATCACTCTCTCGACATGCATCCCGACCAGTTGAAGACTCTGCTGAACCACCACCTCCACTTCCTGAACTTCCACTGAAAGCAAAATCATCAGAATTGTCCTATAGCACTTATATTTTGTCATGTCTATGTTACCAACCAAATGTGACAGCCAACCCAAAATTTTACACAAGCTGGTTAAGGTAAGTATATATTACTCTTGAAGAATTAGGTTTTGTGCTACAGAAAAGAGCATCAAAGTAGTTACAATAATATTAATTTGTAGAGGTGAATGATTGTGAAATCTTTTATGCCCAATGATAGGGATTTAAGTATTACGTATTTGTGAAAATGAGACTATCTTGCAAGTCAATGAACTCCCCCAGTCTTAAAATTTTTGCTCTTGTGCCATGGTATGAGTAGTTTCCTAAAATATTATATTGCAATCAATGGCAAATATTGATTTAAAATATGTAAAATCTCTCTTTAAAAGCACATTTTAAGAAATTATCCCTATCTTCATCTTTAACATGACTTCATTTGACATCCTCCATAAACTTACAATAGAGAGCACCAATGTCAGGCTGAATGGGAAATCATAAAAATTACCTCTTTCAATTACAGCACCAACCATTCAAAACATAACCACATGTCCTGATGAATTTGATGACACTTTTGCTCCCTCTGCAGAGCATATTCTCATAGGCCCTGCTCTGTTTATCAAGATGATTTAGCAAAAAATTGCAAAATCCAACGGTGCCAATTCAAATAGAAACATTTTAATGATAATGACACAATCAACACTGAGGCTCAAAGAGCAGGGACATACAGCATAAGGGGGACAGAGACAACCCAGGAAGACTTTTCACTAGGCAATATCACTCATAACTTCCCTTCCAAAGCTATTTGAAATTATAATTAAAGAACATTTCTTCCTTTTTCTGTTTTTATTATGGCTTTCAATCACGTAAATCAGCAACCTTGGCTGTGAAATCTGTGTTTTAGGAAAGAATACTAGCCCTTTCTGCTAATTGTATTATGACTGCGTACACATACCTGTTATCCTATGATCCACACATCCATGTTATTTTTAATCTCTGGACAAGATTCAATGTACATAATTATTGAAAAAGGAAGAGACTAAAGGTTACCTAATAAGCCAGATGCCCACTTGATTAACACCATGGGAGGCCCATTACTCAATGCAATGCACAACCATCAAATTTTTTATTTAACTGTTTGTTTCTGCATATGACACTAACATTGCAGCATTCAAAATCAAACTGTAGGACTGACTTATCAACCAAACCAACATACTTAGCACAAGAATGTTTAGAGTAGGACACTAGTGACTTGATTTTCTAAATATAACATGAATGTCACAATATATGTACAAGTACATACTATATGTAACCATTAACAATAAATTAAGATTATGACCACCATGCTCAAAAGTCAACAACATGAAGTTTTAAAGATATGATTACCTCTTAAACAAAGTAGAGAGAGAGAACCGGGACTTCTTTGGAGATGGAACTGCTTGCTTAAGGTGCTCCGAACTGGGACTTAGAAAAGCATAGAGTGCTTCACTTTGGTTTAACTTCTCATCTTCAAGCACAAACTACAAAAAAAACATGATATTATAGAAAATCCGAAGGTCAGATATTACATTAGCCTTGCTCATAGAAAATAAAATGAATTTAAGGTAAACCATAGGAAATGGCATTAAAAATCTCAGAAAGGGCTAAAGGAAACTTGCTGGACTTTAATGCATACTACGTACTTATATCTGGTGTTTCTTAATATTTGAGTGCACAAGTTAAGAAAAATTGCAACAGCAGTAAATATGGCCATATTCACTGTTGCTGAGTTGTACATCACTATTGGTAGCTATTATTCACTTAAGACCTGATAAATTACATATACCATGGTTGTAATTGAGCTATACTTTTCAAAAGACCTTGAACCAATAGAGAAGTTCCATTTACTCAAACTTCTTGAATTCTAACTTCACTTACTTTATTGTTAATTCATGACTGTGAACATATATTACTCCAACCGTAATTATAAAATTACAGAATATGCAAAATTTATTCTTCATTTTCATACGATTCCAATACACCTGGCCAAGAACTTTTGAAATGTATAGAACAATGAATAAATTTGAATAATTACTGACTCCGTACTCAGACATACCAATGTGGGCTTTGTTGATACTAACATCTGTGAAACATAAACCTTGTTTCCACCGGCATCTCTTTCTTTTACAAATTCTATCATGAAATAATAATATAATATACAATATATTTAAAACTTTCCTCAAATAGGTATTGTTGATTCGACCATACTTATTTACATTTGTAATAAAACTGAATTTTTTTACATAGAATAACGCAACGATTAGGAAGAAAATAACATCTAATGCCTAGTTGTTTAGAAAAAACAAATAATGAAAATTTTTACATAGGTACTGTAAAAATTGGCATGTTGAAAGCATAAACTCATGAATCCTTTAATTACTACATCAAACTTCACCAGGTTTATATTTGACCCTAAGTAAATATTTTTTTTGCTTCTTTAACAAATACTTAACAAGTTATTATTATTGAAATTCACCTGGTTAAGGTAGGTTTTGGCTAAACACAGCCAACACAATTATACAACACTTACTCATCTGTCCTAACACAAAACATGACCTGGTACCTGACACTACATCAAGTCCCTCTTTAATTTTGCATATATCCTTCCTCCCTTCAATCGGTCCAACATCCCACTCTGACTCCTGCCCCTTCCCATCTGCCTAACATTCTCCCATCTATCACAGTCTTCAACATCCCATTGCCCATCAAAACGCCTTGAATCCATCTTTCCCGCCTCTTTTGGATTTCTACCAACAATCCTCTATCCTCCCATGCCATGCCTAGAACTTCCTCATTTGTTTTCCTTCCAGTCCACTTCACCTTTTCCATCCTTTTCCACACAGAGATTTCAAAACCCTCCAATCTATGCCCATCATCTTTCTCCAATGGCCATGTTTCCGTGCCGCACAAAATCATGTTCCACATCAAAGTTTTATAGATCTTTTCTTCATATCCTTACTTGATATTCCTGATATCAATTCTCTCTTCCTTGAGAAAGATTCTCGGCCTAATACAATTCTTCTTCTTATGCTTTTACTACACCACCACTACTACACTGCCCCGACTTTGACCATATTAGTCCAGAACATTTCCAAGATAGGTAAACTGTTCCACCCGCTCCAGTTTATGAGCTCCAATTTTAATATTTAACTAAGCCTTTCTAGTATTTCTTGAAAACTGCATAACCTTTGTTTTGTTTACAAGCTTACACTCATTTGGCACATAAAAATATTTATGTAAAATTTTGATGAATTATACTTAGAAACTACTATCACATTTTGGCATCAAAGCACTTTCATCATGATAGGAATTCATGTTTATAGAGAGCAAATAATTTTAGAGAAAAATTATTTACATTTAAAAGAAAACTGAGCATGATGTATTAATATTAATTATACATGTTGGCTTTTATTTGATCATGAAAAATTATACCTACTTTCTACTTAGATCTTATTTGAAGAAGTATAGTACATCTTCATCAAGGTTTCAAATTATTTTATCCTCTGATATTTTAACTGGCACTTTGTAACATAAGCCTTGCAGAATTCACTTAACCATCTGCCACTATTCATAATAAAGTGATTAATGTTTGGTGATAGTAAACCAAAGGTTGACAATTTTGGACCCCACTTCACCTAAGCCATAAATTACATTTTATAAACATTGTGAAGAACATTTGGACAAAGTAACTTAACCCTACTCATCTTTATATTAAATGCTGATGAACATCTTAAAATTACTATAGATATACTGCAAATATTTTTGTTAGACCTGAAGCAATTTTATAGATTGTTCTATCTGAAATTTTCAGAATGCAGACGTTATTTAAATCAATAAAATATGTACTAGTACAGGAAGACAACATGAGTCAAGCAGCTTTGCACGTTTTAGTAAATCACTACTGCTACAAAACTTATTCTATTCCATGATAAGCATATTGCAAATCACATGCACTTATTATTTATATACCTCCTCTCAGCCCCACTACCAAATGTAGCTACTCACCAACGCCGAAGTCATCAACCTGAAGGTTGGTTTGTTATGTGAGGGAAGTGCTCAACTTGTACTAAGTCATGTAGCATGTGAAATTTACATCTTAGGGTAAGAAGGCAAGTTTCTTTCCTTGTGCCACATGTAGTCACCCAGAAATCTGGGGTATACCCAGGCCCTCCTGCTAGTAGCCAGGGCTCTACCGGCTGGACTACAATGCCCCTCCCAAAGATGGCTAGGGACAATAAAAGCAAACTAGTCTACCCATTGCATAGCTTACAAATTTAATTTATTTTATTTGTGTATTGATATCTGTACCATCTGGTGCCATACTAGTAACTATGATATTACTCAGTAGGAGTAAATTTCACAATGCATATCTCATTTTTAATTATGTTATAAATATCAATAAAACAAAAACCAACCTCCAAGTACTTTTGAATCTGAATTTTGGCTTTTTCAAGGGAATTTTTATCTATTCCCTTTCCAAACAGAAATTTTCCAGGTTGTGAGGGAAGTTCAAGTCCTTTTACTTCAGAACCTAGCTGACTGCAAAGAATGAATATTAACAAAAGGCATTAATACATAAAATTTCAAAGAATCATGATATTCAACCTGAATAAAGCAAATAAATTATTTTTACATCACTGAACAACAATATAACATTAACTCTTAAGCAAAAATAAATCTCAACAAGGCATTTAAATAGAATCAAAGATTTCACGTAAAATTTGGTGGAAGAGTTGGGTCTTAATTAGGATTAAATTAACTATGCTGAGCTTAATTTCACTGTGTTTTGATGGTACTGCATCTTTTTCAAGACACATTAGCACAAGTTCACTGCAACACATGGTGAATAGTTTTTTGAAGGAACATGAAGTTATTTTTAATTCCAACTATGGAACACTCATTTAAAAGTTCTCCCAAAAAGCAACCATTTTCTTATCCATGAAATGGATTTAATGCTTAGATAGTAATATAGGTACAACTACAGATTAGTTTTGGCAATTGTTTGAACATTATTTCATCATCTCAATCTAGAGTGAATTTAATTAAAAGGCATATAATGCCCATATTTATATATTCCATGATCAATAAAAGTAATGGAAAAATATCAAATATTAAATTAAAATTTTCAATTTAAGATAGCAAATGACACAAAACACCATAATTCTTAGGTGTGTAAAGCCAAAAGAACAGTATACGACGAGCATCATAATAAAAAGCCTATAGTTTGAGCCAATGTTATATTATTAAAGAAATCAGAAAAAGTTTCCAGGGTTGATTAGCCTTTTTCAGCTGAGTATCCCTGGATTAATCTCATAAGACGTGTTTGTAATGGCAATCATCTTTCTATGTGTGCAACCACCACATAAGCAAATGTACAACATTTAAGACAAAGTATTCATTCCACAATCTTGCATTTCCATATAAATATGGCATGTATAAAATACAAAATGAAGATCACCCTCAAGCCCATATTTACTATTATGAAATGCTTGAAGAGTATAGCCACAAGGGTAATTCTCTGGTTAATTTTTATTTTAATGGCCATTTATAAATTATTTCACTATGACATAATTGTCAATAAATATCATGAAACATAGCATCAACTGTAAGTTGACTTGTCTGTGAAATTATACTTTTTCGTTTGAATATTTTTCAACTATTCGGTTGATGAACTTAGGTTTCTTTAGTGCAACTTCACTGATGTTCCTGAATTGCTATTCCCACCTTAGCCTCTATATCAGTTTGACTTAATAGTATTTTACTTTGTGCACTATTATTATGCCTTCCCCTCCAACTCTAAGAGTTAAATGGATTTATTTTCCTGCAAAATTCATTACTCTACATTTTTTCAGATTTAACAGGAGCAACTCACTAAGCACTAATGCTGTTGTGATTGCTAGAAAAGTCTCACAGTTCACTTTATTACTTAAATCCAATCCCAGCAGATACTATATCAATGGTGAATACACTGAATGCATTGATGACACTGCTGGTTCCTTTAGACTCAGTTTATTGGTGTGGATGAGATGAAGGAGGAATCTGACCACTCTTCCCTGTAGGACACTACGGGCTATCACTTAAGTTGCAACAAAAAATTGTTCATTTTGGGGAAACAAGTTTTTTTTAGAAATGGAGATCTGAAATATATACATTTAAATTGATACATGAAACTTTGCAATACAGACAAACTTAATGATAATATAATTTGGGATAAGGCTAAGAAATTGATTCAAATTTCAGTGAAAGCCTAGATACTTTGATTTATTCATACCAAATTTCATGCAAAATCCTATACATTTGCCCAGGTACTGATCTCGACTTCAAATTACATTGTTTCAAATAAGCAGGAACAAAATAATAGGGTTTTATTTTAGCTATATGGCTTGTTAGAAGGGACTTTGCTAATTTAAGGTACAATTATTTTCACCTACATAACAGTCAAGCAATTTATTCATTAGACAAGTTTATTGAATGCTTCAAATGAAAAAAGTACATCAACCACTTTGAAATGTGAAATTCATTGTTTTTCCTACACCTAGGCCTGAAACTCAGTAAAAGCTGGTGAATAAAATTCCTTGCCGTAAAAAATAACTTGACTATTTTTCTTATTCATTGCAATCATTGAACTGTAACCATGGCCAGAGTAATAAACTCAAGGAGATGATTCTGGCAAATGACAGCACGGCTAAACTTGAACCTTATGCATTTTTTGTATGAAATTCATACTTCAATGGTAGTGGGTCTCCCTTCCCTTGACACCTGGGGTAACACATTAAGTGCTTGAATTCAGGTAATCACATTCACTGGGATTTTAAGGACAGCTGCCCAAATGCATCGATAAGATTTTGATCCCAGATCTTCAGTCAGAAGCCAAATGCTCTATCCATTAATCTAGAATATTATCTGTTGTCTCAGGCGTAACTTTGTGGAATTTGCATAACATATTGAAATGTAATGAAATAATTGACTTGGTAATTCCACACACTTTGTGTGGAATTACAAAGCCAATTATTTCATTACATTTCAATAGAATATTATCAATAAACTACATGTGCCCAAAATTTTAATCTTTAAGGTTGTACTGAAGTACCTTTAAAAGTATGGCATACAGACACTAGAACATTATGATTTAAAGATAACTGACACACACAAATTAATACTATTAACAGCAGTGGAAAATAGGCATACCAGAGTCCGCCATGTACTCCCACAAGTACTTAGTCAAAGTTTTACTTTTAATAAACTCATTTTTCATTAAAGTTTCCTCAACAAAATTTAGATCAATTGGAGAGTCGATGCATAAAATCCATAATACATGGCATTTTTACAATGTACTATCATTACAATGTACTACCATTTTTTATAATGTACATTGTACAATGTACAGTTTCTGTCAACTTTTCATTGTAATTACTATCAACTAAGTGCATGACATGGAATTTGACACAACACTGAAAAAATTTTCAAAAGCTCTCCAATGCAGAATTCAAAGAGATATTTATTCAATAATTGTACCTTTTTCTCTCACTCATTAAAAATATTGAAAATAAAATCAAAATTGAAAATAATATCAAATTCATTACTATTTAGAATGTTAATTACCGTAATTTCCTGTGCAATTCAAGGAAGTCAGGCAATTTCCTTAAAACAACCCATCCAGTTGACACAGCATCACTGTCCTGCTCATCTTCTAATATGTGAACAACCAACACAAATTGAGGAGGTTCTTTCTCATCAGGAATCTGCAGGAAAGTAAAGCAAATGGTTGGGGAGCATTGTAAAACTGCCTTGAGTCTCTTCTTATAAAGCTCACAGCATTCTGAGGTAATGTATCTAAACCTGTGTGCCAAAGGTATTGCTCAGTGCATGTGAGTTGTCATGGTTAGCTTATTAATGGTTACAAGCATAATATAGCCATGAGGGGTAAATCAGTTTGGACAGGGATGAAACATATATTGGAGTAGGGGAATTCGCTCCTTGTCCCCTGTGGTTTCCCAGCAAGATTTGGTGCCCAAAAAATCTCACATCTGAGGTGAAGCTAAAGTAATATAAATCCATCTAAGCATTATACAAGACTAGGTGGACTGGATTGCAACTATGTATGTGTACTTACAGGCACATACATATTTGCAATTAGTACTTAATTTTGGATAACTAGAAAGTGAAATTATCATAGAAAAATCTTTTAGATAAAAAAGTAATTAAAGTATACTCTACTGGAAGGAGAGTGTTTTACAGGCTCTCTCATTCCTGGTTTTTCCTTAATCCTGAGTAGTCATGATGCATATCCACTTTGTGAGGCAATGATTTCTGAGCCATCTGGAGAGTCCACAACATATTAGGTAATAATTTTTATCAGGTAATCTACGATTTAAAGCAGGTTTTGGATGCACAGACAGGACAATGATACATTTCTTTGCCTCTTTTACCAAAACACAACCTAACACCAAATACTACAATAAACTCTGCACACTTCCTCCCTTCATCCATTCATTCCATTTAACAATCCTATCCTTTTCCTACCCCTGCCTCACAGCAATTATTATCATTTTTAACTTAGTCACTCTAGTCAATGAAAAATAACTCCTCCAAAATAAAGTAAAGCAAAATAAAGTAATAAAGAACTTATCTATTTTAAAGATTAGTTCTGCTTAAACAGTGTAGAAAACTATTGAGTAAAATAGATATTAACAGAAAATACTCAAGACAATACAAATTCAGAGAAGATAATAAAATTATAGGATACACAGGGTGTGGTGACATAAATTCCTTTTTTGAAAGCGTTTTGCATTTGAAAAAGGAAGTTATGTTGCCGCAGCCAGTATATGTATATGGTCCAGTATGAAAATAATGGGCATGCTTTTATTGTGATGAGACTATTCATGGCAGCATGGTAAAATTGGTCGGAAAATGTGGTGGGGGGTCTGCCCTCCCAACACAGCTGGTCGCCAGTTTGCATTTGCACAAGAACGATCAATAAATCTATTTTTCCCACAGAATACGCATTACTGTTGTAGTGGACTCATTATACTGAATTCTATCAACAACATTGGTCAATTTGAACTATTTGAGACTTGAAAAAGATCAAAATACCAAAAGTGGCAACACATTGTCATTTTTCTTCATGGCAATGCTCCATCACATATGGCAAAACCAGTTCAGGACACATTGGATGCACTCAGCTGGGAAGTTAGGTTTACTCGGAAGAGCCGTTTACTCGCCTGACTTGGTTCCTTCTGATTACCACTTGTTTGAATTGATGGGTCACGCACTTGCCGAGCAGTGCTTTTGTTCATATGAAGATGTGAAAAAATGGCACAATGAATGGTTCACAGCAAAAGGGAATTGTCAATCGGTCAAAACCATGCCATGGATTTTGTCAATCATTTCGGAGGAAGTCACTTCCACTGGACTTAACAAATGGTGTTCATGTGCATGTACAGCCAGGTTTAGCCTTATTTACCCAATTGTAAACTGTTGCAAAGACAGGAGTAGATGAGCCATGAACTTCATTTAACTCAGCTTACATCACATTTGGTATTATGACTTTTAAAGACAAGTGTTCAATCTCTGAACAAAACTCATTTTTTTTCATTTTTCTACATAAAGAAGTCTGTTGTTTCAATGAACTATGAAAATAAAACCACAATGGATATAGATGAAACTTTAACAGCATTCCAGTAAGAGATGATGCATGCTAAAAGCAAACAGATACTAAGAGCACCATATCTTGAATTTTCTAAGGACTTATTGAAGGACCTACGTATTTCAGTCATCCTGAAACCATCAGATAATTGTTATATGCGTGATGGATGCATTAAATCTGACAAGAGTGTATGCCAAGAGGCTTGATGACTTGATGCTGACTTTTAACTAATGATTAACTTCGAGTCAAACTCATGACTTGTTTAACCTCCACTGATAATGCCTAGAACATACAGGCAGAGATTTCATTCAACCTCTCTGTGATGTATAAGGAAGAGAGATAAGGTTTAATGACATGGGTGCAGACTACACAATTTTCAGTAGTATGTACGGTACAAATTCCAGCATTATTAATGATCATTACATTGATTATCTGGAGAATTAATTATTGCAGGGTTCCAAAACAAACAAAAGATGATGACTGACACCAGAGGAATCAACATAATTTTAATAGGTATACCTCAGCTGACTGGACAGTTGCTCTCCATCTTCCTAGATGTTCACCCCAAGCCTCTGTTCGAGAGACATGGGCCTCCAATTGTCTCTTTTCTCCCTCTAACCATTCCACCTCTTTTTCCAGAATTCCTAGAACTCGAGACTCAGGCTTCACAGATGTTCTGAGAGCTTGAAGAGCCTGCATGAAAAAGAATTGGGTCACATTTTTTATCAATAAATAATGATCTAGTCCAACTGAAAACAGTACATTGTACAACAGGTAATGAGACCCAACAGATGGTATGGTAAGGTAGGAGAATCATTCCCCCATCCCTTCTGGAACAGTGGAGGAGACAGTCCCTCATTTTATTCTGTCATTTTTGAAATGTACTCCAAAAACACCACCAATTTTGAAATGTTTATTTCAAGCTGAGTGAAAAATACTACCAACTGAGAAGAAATTGACAAGGAGGGTTCAGGGATGATTGGGGTTTCATCAGTTGGATCTTCTGAATTTTAGATATTTGCGTTTAATCAATGTCTATGTAGATTACTCCATTCTCCTTCCACTATGCATTGCCATGGAGGTTTGATGACATTAAATTGTGGTGAAAATTTATTAATAGCAGTAGTCACAAGGCATTCATATCATAGGAATATGCTTATGTTTCTGTTATGATTTGTAACCACACCTTTATCCAAGTCAGAAAATATTTCCTTTATTCAGACATGATTTTAGCCACAAGTTACCCCAAACTTTAGCTTTATTATACCTTAATGTTCAACCAATACTATTACTGCCTTGCACAATGCATTTTATTTCAAATCAACAAATTTTTATTACCTGTTTCATGCACTAATTGACAATGATTGTCCATATAAGCATAGGTTAAGAATTAGAAGGAATTTACAAGTAATTTTTGTTGAGTCTCAATAAAATTACCTTTTTTATAGCTCATTACACACTGTGCACGCCGTACACTGTAAACGCAGTATAATACAATATATATCATGTTTCCTTAAATATATAAATAAAATGTATGGGTTGCAAATGAAATTAATTTACCCAGTCTGGACATTTGAACAATCTACCACTTAATGAATAAGAATTACTTAATTTTTCCACACAATCTTTTATTTTTACGACCGGGTTTCGACGAGGATCGTCATCATCAGGTAATTTTTACAGAAATATACACACATATATATACCATTGCAATGCTTGAAAATATGAGGTGAAGGAGTAAGAGACATAGTTATTGGTCAGTATGGCTAGGGGGGGGGAAGGATTACGGGGTGTAATTTGGTCGGAGAGAGGGTGGGGACGGTTAGTCCTTTGGGAAGGCAGGTAGAAAGAGGAAGGAGAACGGGAGGGGGGTCCCTTGTTCTCGGGGCTGTTGGAGGGAAACGGTTGATGTGGGAGTGAAAGGTCAAGGAGAGGAGATCTGAAGGTGTATAATACGTCATTAACTACTTTGCACTTGGTCCTTTCGTCTGGAGATCATCAAGAGTGAAAGGACCAAGTGCAAAGTAGTTAATGACGTATTATACACCTTCAGATCTCCTCTCCTCGACCTTTCACTCCCACATCAACCGTTTCCCTCCAACAGCCCCAAGAACAAGGGGGACCCCCCTCCCGTTCTCCTTCCTCTTTCTACCTGCCTGCCCAAAGGACTAACCGTCCCCACCCTCTCTCCGACCAAATTACACCCCGTAATCCTTCCCCCCCCCTAGCCATACTGACCAATAACTATGTCTCTTACTCCTTCACCTCATATTTTCAAGCATTGCAATGGTATATATATGTGTGTATACTTCTGTAAAAATTACCTGATGATGACGATCCTCGTCGAAACCCGGTCGTAAAAATAAAAGATTGTGTGGAAAAATTAAGTAATTCTTATTCATTATGAATCGTTTCCACAAAGTGACGGCGGATACTATACAGTAAATCTACCACTTATAGTCTTGATGAAATATACGTGGTCTGTGCAATAAATGCGCAAACTGGTGCAATATGGCGGCCATGATGCGGACTAAAGCCCCACCCACTAGCGGCACTAGTTGTCTGAGACCCAATGAGCCATCTAGGCTTGGCAGATGGCTGAGCTGTGGGTATCGAACCAGTTATGTTAGTTTCTGTTGTCCTTGTTTTTACTATTTGTTGGAAATGTAAATTGACAAAATCACAGAGCAACGAATCAACATCAAGTTTTTTGGTGAAGTGTGATAAAAGTTATCAAGAAATTACTAATTACTGAAATATTGATAGCTGTTTACGGTGATAATGCTCTGAAAAAAACATCCATTTTCAATTGGATTAAGTGTTTTAAAGATGGCCGAAAAGATACCACAGATGATGCAAGGATGGGACGACCTTCAACCACCTGTGTTGATGACAACATTGATCGTGTGAGGTCCCTTGTCCTTACCAATCGTCGAAAAACTATCCAAATGATAGCTGATGAACCGAATTTAGGAAAATCAACAGTGCACACTATTTTAACCAAACATGATGGATGGATCCTTCACCATGACAATGCACCTGCACATTCAGCATTGATTGTTTGCCCGTTTCTGGCTAAAAATTCAATCACTATCCTTGATCATCCTCCTTATTCGGTAGATCACACCCTGCAAGTTTTTCCTATGCCCTAAATGCAAAGATGTGATGAGGGTAAATCACTGGGAATATGTGGACACAATAAAGGAAAAAACGACGAGGAAACTAAAAAGCCTAACTGCCAAGGACATCCAAGGGTGCTCTAAACAGTGGAAAAGAAGATGGAATAAGTGCATAGCAACGAATGAAGAGTACTTTGAAGGGTACACAATCGATGTTCACTAAATTTTGCAACAAAGTTTTTATGGCCTCAGTTTGCGTATTTATTGGACAGAGTAGTATACTTTGGAATTTTATCAGCTGCTGATCCAATAACACCATTGTTCTGGCAGATCTATGTTTTTTGGGTTAAATTTGTAGTTTTAGAATGATTATTATAAGCAGCTACTCAATAATAAATCAGCTTACTAAAAATTATTGTCACCTACACCCCAGGAAACATGAATTTAAAGGACCTGGAACCTTTTATCATAAAAAAGAATCATAAACCTGCATTTTGTTGTTCAGTCTTTCCTCCAGTTGGTCCAGCTTCTTTCGGGCATAGTTGGAATGGTCTGCAACATGAAGGGATGTTTGTCCTCCACAACCTCCACTCTCACCAGATTCCTCAAGAGCTGTTTGATAATTATTTGTTTAAATTAAATTACAACCTTCCCTCAGTGGCAAAATGATAATGTACAACATTGATACATAATGATAATGCATGCAGTACTAACAAAAAACTGTCATCACTATAAAAAGATTCATAGAACTGAGCACATCCAATTGGTCAAACCATTATGTCTGATTATATTACAATAGCACACATTTACATTTTTTTATTGTAATGTTTACCAGGCATTTTTGGATGGCATCTCTCCTAAGAAATTGAAAATTTTTCATTCCTCCTTGAGTGCATATTTTGTGTGATACACTGGGGATAATTATTGAAGACTAACCTGTGGATCCTCACAAATTCATCTTTAATTTTGTGAAGCCTCTGACACAGGGAATCATTAGTTGACAGTGTTCTCAGGCCCATGCATACAGCCACAGAGGACTGCTGTTAATCCATTTGGTGGTGTGGTTTCACATCCAGATACGGATATTTTTGGCAAAATTAGTCAGAATCTTCAATTAATAATTAGCCACTGATAATGTTGTGCCACTCTAACAATGGAGGGGCCTAAAATTAGTTTAAATGGACCTAAGAAAACATACAGGATCATGTAAGGTGCATTATAAGTGGTCATAGGCAATTGCATGTGGCACTCTAACACTGTAGGAATCTTTCAAGGCATCATTTCTGTGATTGGAAGCCACCATAAATTTGTTTCCAATGACTGAAGATGAGTAAAGAATGTCAATTATTCATGGAAGTGGCAACTAAAGCAGATGGTATTTTGAAACTCATTTAAAGAAAGATATAATAGAATATGAATGATTGCAGTACTTATAATGGTCGGCAGCAGGAACCATCATAATCTTGGAGCTAACATCCAGATAAGGAGAATGTTATGTATTCCTGGTTTTACCTCACTAAGAAAACCTTCATAGAATGGTTGCAAGTAAAATATTCTGAAGGTTTGGTCCCTGGAATGGTCCTTGAAATTTCTAGGCTGAGAAACTTTACAAAGTGTACTAGTCAATAAGCACGCAGTGAAAAAGTACAAAAGTCCATTTTTCTAATTTTCAATTATGTTAAATATTCTAGCTCACTAAGTTGTGAACTGCACAAATTTGTATTTAAAAATCTATGAAGGCTGGTCAATAGAGAGTGATTGTAGATGTTTTCATTGCATAGTTAATTGCATAAAAATTGAATTTTTCATCATTAACTAATTGTATATGTGATATAATTGTCATTGATTTGCATCCAGTATTACATCAGCAGCAGCTACTGCAAATTGTAACATCTTCAGTTCACCTACAGCAATTGTACAGGTAATACAACACCGAATTGAAATTTTGCTTTTGCCCCAATAAAAATCATCAGCCTTGGCCTTTGTAATAGCACAGGAGGCTTATGGAGAGTCTTGTTCTGGCCTAAAGTATAGGTGCAGGGTATTTAAAATGTTTAAAAATGGAAGCCAATCAATTTCAAAGGAAGATGGCCCCAGAGCTTTGGTCACTGCTATTATTGAACTATAAACATTCACACTGCAGCTGCCATTGCAAGACAAGATCAAGGCAGAGCACAACTGTATATATCTAAAATTTCATTGCAGAGCACCCACACATCACGAACAGAAAAATTATACCCAAGTGTGTTTGTGCAGGATGTATTTCAAGAAATTCATGATGAAACCACAATTATCTCTCGAAATTCACTGCGAAGTATTTCTCTTGCTCCTTAATATGAAGAAACAACTGAGGAATATGTTTTTCAAATTCACATGTATCAGTTCAGAGCCCACCCATTTAATAACATAGGTGTCACTGAAAATGGATGCCAATCATCATATAAGAAAACCATTATTCTGTAGGGGATAAGACATGAATTGATAAAAGAAATGAAGAGGTTGTGCTTCTCAAATCCATCATTTCATATTGAAAATTCAGGGACTGTAACCCTGACAATGACACAATTTTGACAGTATGATAGATATTGAAATTTTACTTTAGAGGAGATACTTGCTTACAATTTTCTGACTGTAGAAATTCTGCTTTGGCTGCTTCGTCCATTGCATTTAGCATATTTCCATATAGTTCACTGACAACAAAATTTGGATACTGCTTTTCAAGGACACGGAAAACTTCTTCCTGCACTTCAAAGAAAACCTCATGTCCTCTGTCCCCCAACAAGAATGCTTCCATCCTCTTCCTTACTGCCTACAATTTTACAAAAGAAGAATAAAAATTAAGAATACACAGAATCATATTCATAAATTATTAACAGAATGGTTTGAGGCATCACTTTGTGGAAGCGATTCATATCAGAAAAGAAAATACTTTGGAAAAGAATTCTCTTTCTGGGGAATGGAAAAGGAATAAAATGGAAAAGAATTTGGAACAGAGGGAGGTCCAGGATAGGGAAGCGGGAGGAATACATCAGGTCATTAACCAACATACCCTAATAATGAGAAATAAGAATTCTGGGAATTTACCTAATAAAGTGACCAGAACCTTTCCAGAGAACAGAATGAAGTCAGCCTTCTAAAATAGAGGCAACTTAGGGAACATTTATCAAACAGCAAGGACATAATTCCCATCATGGAAAAGTATATAAAATGCGTAATGAGTTCTCTGTTATTTACATTGGAAAAACCGGGAGGAAATTCTCTGAATTTCAGAAAGAACACTACGCCTGTTTTAAAACAGAAATCCTTCTTCCCATTTTCCCAAGCACCTACTGGACAATAACCACACAAGTGACTTTGTTCCTGAGATTTTACATTTGGAGAAGAAGGGTTTAAGATTAGATACCTTGGAACAATAGGAAATTTCCAAGAACACTGATTATAAGGGTATATTGGTTAATGACCTGATGTATTCCTCCTGCTTCCCCTCCTGGACCTCCCTCTGTTCTACAGCCCCTCTTCCCCCCTGACGCCATACCCAACCGCCCTCTCCCCCATACACACCCACCAGTTTCCCTTCTCTTTCCCCTCCTTCCACTTCACCAGCACCTCCACCCTCCTCTCTGTCTAGTTTATAAAGCTGTGTGCCCTCTGTACTTCACCTGATGATGACTTTGTACGCCAAAACCTAGGTTGTGCATAATAAAATTTACGTGGAAGAACAAGGTATTTTCTTTCCTGGCATGAATTATTATTATTACACATGGTCTCACACACTACTGGAGGTTATGGACAGTTCCTTAGCACTATCACACTATGGCATGAAGGATGTCAAGACTATTTAAGCACCACAATAATTAATAAATCTGTCAATCAATACACTTACTTTATCCACTTTCACCTTTCCGGTAGGAAGGTGAATATATGCATAAAATATCTCTGCACCTAGCTGGTGCCACTGTTTTCGATCAGCTTGTCGAAGTTCCTCTACAGCACCCCAATATCCAACCAGTGCAGGGCATCCCACACCTTCCAAAAACTGTGCAAAGAATTTTCTTCCCACAACATTAGATAAGACATTTTCAAGGGGAAGTATCTGAAAAAATATGTGAAAGCTCAATGTTAAATGGGAATGAAAGAAATATACTAATTAGAGCAAATGGAAATGAAACTGCTACTTTCATCTCTTCAGATAGAAAACTATCAACATGCTGACAGCATTCGTGAAAACACAGTTAACACAGTAAGGTACCAGTTATTGAAGTGCTCAACATATTGAAGTAGTCACAAATTCCAGATGGTATGGATCTAGCTTATAAGATGTTGATGCATCATAGTTTTAAAATACTTATATAAATGGTTCAAGTGTCTATTAGAGTATGATTTTGACAATTTTCCAAGGATAACCGATTGATAAAAACTGATATGGAAAATTATATCACAAAACCATATCCTCATACAGATAATTAAGACTTAACTATATCTACTTCTTCTTCCAGCTTACTGGCATGTACACCTGGATTATCACTAGAATGCTTGGGTCAGATATTATTTCTACAAATAATATTCTGCTGTTCTCCAAATGCATGTTCACTACCCTCCTATCCGATTTTCTATTAATTTTATGGCTACCCCATATTGGCTTTCCGCTCTTATATTATATATGACTCTGAAATTATTACTCCAATCATCCCCACTATTTTTTTTCAATTCACCTTGCTCATGCCTAACATTTTATATTTCCTCTCTTCATCTCTTGTTTGATGATTTGTAACTTCTCTGTCTTCAACATTGTCCAAGCATTCCATTAGCCCATATTCTTTTTGTGGTATTCTCCTAATGTCTCCTCTTTTCTACTGTCATTGCCTTGGTTGTGCAAGGATTTCAGGAGATGACAACTATTTAGGCCTTTCCTCCTCTGCTACCGGGCATTACACTTGACCCACTAGGCTAAATTCCATAATCGCCAGGGCTATATTATAATGGCATCACAATGACCTTCTATCATACATGTACATATTTTTTAATAAAAAATTTGGCCTCAGTAATTCCATTCAATAACTAATTTACCTATATTAAATGTCAAGCTCTCCCCATGGATTACAACCTGCACAAGGTGTAAGGGCTTGCGTGGTTTGATTACCTCCAGAGCTATGCTGGTGGGATCAATGATAGTTGTTCCAGTTAAGGTCACTAATGCCAGATGGTTTGAGGGGCATGGGTTAGGCAAAAATTAGCCCACACTGCGTCTGTTCCTAAATGAGGCGGCTGCAAAAGCATTTGAACCCAGCAGGATGGCCATTTTAGTGTTCTTATGTATCAACATCACTAAAATGGCCACACTATTGGATTCAGATGCCTTTACAGCTGCCTCATTGAGGAACAGACGCTGTGTGGACTTTCTTTCATCTGGCTTTTATCCATAGAACTATCTGGCATATGTGACATTACCAGGAGTATTTATCATTGATCTCACCAGCTCTAAGGGTTATCAGAACACCCAAGCTCTTCCACCATGTCCAGATTGAATTTCAAGGTTAAGGCTTGACATCTTATACACATAAAATTAATGTTAGAACAAAGCTACTAAAGGCAAATTTATTATTAAAAAATATGAGCAAAGGAAGATTACTTTCTTGACATTATGGTACTGTGATTAGAGGTGAAATTATAACATTTTTAAGAGTTTTTAATCAACAAAAAGTATGTTATTGTACATCTCTACGATAGAGGTATCCCATTAATGGGTATAGTTGACCAACTGCTAGTTGTTTCTTTAATGGAGTAGGTAACTTATGAAATAAAATTTTTACCTTTGGGAAAAGCAGGATTACATTATTTTAAAAATTTATTAAATACAACGGTTCTTTCAATGTAGATATTTCTATGCATAAATGGTCTTGCAAGTTATTAAAAGAATTCATTAGAACATGCCTATATCTGAATTGGACATAGTAGTCTAGAGGGTTGAGCATTGCACTACTAGCTTGAGGGCCCAGGATAAATTCCTAGGCACCCTCAGCATCACCCAATATTTGTGATTTCTTGGGTACCAGATTTTTCTCGGACACTATAAACAGCAGCACAGGAAAAGGAACTGGCCCTCCACGCCTAATCGATGAATTGCATGCACCGTTGGGCTTAGTACTAGGTTCACCTATCTTAGCTCTACCTTCACCTATCAAACTGACCTGTATGTTGACTACTTTTGTTTTTGTTTATATCTGTATTGCATGCAGATCAACAATTAAGGTCATCACCCTTCATAACCTTAGACAAGAAATACCCACTAGGTGACAGCACAAGGCTGAATTCAAACAATAAACTCTTAGTTGGACAAGCAAAGCTTATAAGCAAATGAGTTATCAAGGTCAGCTTCGGAATAATTAATTAATAATTACACTAATTTTCAGGACTACAATAAATTGTAAGAGTAGTCTCTGTAACCAAGCACAAAATTTTATTAACTGGCCAGAGAAACAGCGAAAACCTTATTAAAGGCTAAAAAGAACCATTTTCTGATTATATTTTCATGCATTCTCTTTGAGTTTATGGATTTTTTGGGTTCTTCAGGGATACACTCGGAAAATTTAGTAAAATCTTATGTGGTAAAATATAAAGACAGAAGTTTTAATACATTATCACATTGAAAAGCAGGATTTTATAAATGATTAATTCTATAGTCTCCCATTCAACATCAAATTAACAAAAAATATAGCAACTTACCTCATGGCTAGACATCCCATCACATTCCAAATCAAATTCTTCCTGCGGATATCGCATCCATCCAAGCACTTTAAGCTTTTTCTCACATAAATTTTTTACATAAGCTAGTTGATTCATGTACCGCTTTTCTTTTCGTGCCTGAAAAAGTGAGCATGATACAGTTCTGAACATGAAAATTATGGATACAGCTATGGATAACACAACATCAGGCTTTGCTATCACTGGCAATTATAGTCATCCATAAGCAGCCTATCCATGCAGAAAAAACTGATGATTAAGCAAAATAACATAAATGTATCTGCTAATACAGTAGGATTTTGTGAAACTCCACCATTTAATTTTGGCCAAGATGCGTATTGTGTAATTCTCAAAAGTTTCACTTACCTGTAGCACTTCTTCCTTCTTCATGGTCTGAGATTGCTCTTTCTCATTGCTGATACTTTTTTGTTTTTTTAAGCTTTGTATAGTTGTTCTTTGCATTATTTCTGTCACTATACTGTACCTAAATAAAAAAGGAAAATGTTCAGCTCTCTCAAGTTCCAACAGAGACCATCAGAAATTGTATATGGATGCACATACTAAACAAATTACTTAGGTAGGTATATTTGGTTAGGATGCTTCTGCCTTTTAGTTGAATAACTCCAGATAATTCTGAGAATTTCACCAAACCCCTTTCAGCCTTTCACCAAACATTTTAGTTAAGATTTTCTTTATCCATTTAAAGTTTTTATAACTGAATGATCCCTGCTAGTATGTATTCCCTTAATTTACACTTGAAAAAAGGACATATTATAAGAAATTATATGTTACTAATGATTTTAGTGGGCTCTTATGGATTATGCTTTCAATACTATTTGAAATATAATTGCCCCATTTTTTTTGTAAAAATAGTTATCACAGAATATGACATTTTCATTTTTGCGAAAAAACATACTACCATGTTACCTTGTAAGATATGTACCAAAGTCCTAATATATTTTAATTTCTAATCATGAAGATAAGCAGTGTCATGACTCAAATGTTTCTCAAAATTATTGATGTATTTTTCATTTTCAAGTTTACCTGATTGTTGCTTATTAGTTTTCAAAAAATTTTGTATTTTGTACATCATACATTTTACGATTAAATAAAGCAAAAGATAGATGTTTAAGGAATAAATTTTAGCATATACATATAAAATATAATTTTGCATTGATTTGTAGCAGTACTGAATATTATTTTCTTCCAAAACACTCAGAACTTCCAAAGCAACGGTAAATCAAATTACACAATACACTAAAAAGTTGATCATATTTCATAAATTATCTTTCAGGAATTTAAGTGAAGTTGGCAGACAGTATTATATATCATCAAAACACAAAAGCAACTTTCAGTAATTTTGAATCAATTTTAATTTAGTGTATATGTACAAAAAAAGTCGATGAAAAAAGTATTTCCTTCACTACCCATGAAGCATTACAATGGTCAGTCTGGACAATCTTAAACTTAGGATCCCTTAGATTTTTACCATAAATATATTAAATAAGAGCTTTTACAATTTGTTCACAGCTCATGTTTATATGAAAGCATGATAAAGGTACTAAAATTTACATTAAGTCATAAGAATAGATACCTTATGTGCCTCAATAGCTCAACATCATTGCTTTCCTTTATAAACTGTATAAATTCATCAAAGCTAGGTGCATAAGTATATGATCTGTTATGGAGCTCAGTGTCTTGTTCTAGCTTCTTCACATAAGCCATTATTCTTTGGTTAATGTTGTCCGGATCACAAAGATGTTTTATAGCTGGATATAGCACTAAAATATGATAAGACAATTATAAACTGTTTACATAGGTATGCAATGCTAGAAATACAAAGGCCCATTAATTATGATGGAAAAAAACACTTCAGTTAAACTTAATATTCATTAGAGAATACAAAGGTTATTCAACAATATAGAGTCAGCTATAATTTTTTTAAAGAATTCCCGCTGTTTTAAGTATATTTTCAATTGACCCAATCCTCTGCCTGAGTGACACCATCTGGTGACTAATGACTGTGTTTTATTTGTCATCTTACATGTTAATCTGAGATAGCTATTGATGACGGTACATTATATTTAATCATTTTAGGTTAAGCAGTTTCCTATTACACACTGATGTTTAGGTGTCTTTTTCACGTAGACACTAGACTTAATAACCATCCTTCCTATTTTTATTATTTATTTTTATTCCCATCCAATGCCTATCACACTGATTTTCTAATGCACACAGCAACGATCATAACTTCTTGACTGATTGGATACTTAGAATTTGATCATCAGCAAATCTGATTTTTATGAATTCTTACCTAATCCTTAGGCTTCCGCGACGTCTATTTGATGAATTCATGCTGCTTCCAGGAATTATCGTCGAATAGGTGAGTTGAAGTAACTCATCTACGCGACGATAATTCCCAGAAACAGCATGAATTCATCAATTCTTACCAGCTTATACTCCTGCCTGCAACCCTTCCCGTGTACCCCTAGCCATTAGCTCCACATTTAGATGTTTAACATAAGACAATATAAATAGCCTAAAAACCATCTAATTTTAATAGGGAAGATGGCTATTGCCTCAGATGTTTAGAAAAGGCACATTGATAAGGAAGCGTGATATTTTCAGGTATTTAGCAAATAAAGGTATACCCTAAGAGACAATAAACTAAGACACAGTTGCTCTGTTAAGTCAATGTGATTAAAACAAGAAATGAAGCCTTTTAGTTGGCATAATGCCTAACTTACTGTATGATATTTAAAATTTTTTTCAACAAGGACAAAATTAATCTCAGTAAAACACAACAAGCTCTTTATTCAGCTCCTGATTCCCTCTTAATAGAATCAAACATGAAATCTTTTAGAAATACACTCAATGGCTCAATATGCAACAGGAAATGTCCTAACGATTGTATGGTGAAAATACTAACAGCTGTGAAACATACCCATCAATATAGACAGGACATAAATGAATCATTGATTGTGAGTGATAATTAACAAAACATTTTTGAAATATATGAAAAACTATTTAGACCCCTGCATTATCTCTGAACAAAGTTACCAAACACAATATTCAAGGAGCAAGAACTAGTTAAGGATATTATTTGGTCATTTCCCTTCCACTGGAAAATTTTCACCAAAGAACACTTTCATTAAATTTCATCCAAAAAAAAGAACTATTAGATAGTGTTGTGATTATGTATATGTGCTCTTTTAGAGAACATATTGTTTTGCCTGTAAGACAGAGAATACAACTAAACAGAGACCATAGATAAAAACTGTATCCCTTACTGCACATTTCTTACAGCAACAAATAGTGGTCTATAGCACTCAATAAGACCTGAGTTAGACAGAACTCCGACAAACTTTTTCGGAGTTAAAAATAACAGTTTTACACCCAAGGAGTAACACTTGAGTTCCATTTGTGAGAGTCAAGTGGAAAATCCATCCATGTTATCCTTAATAAGATGCTCCTCACTCATAGTAATATAGTTTTAGTTTCCTGAGTAAAAACATTGCTCAGGAAAGCACTCTTATCTAACAGCCAAAAATATGAATCCTCCATCCCATCTAGATGACTCCAGTAGTTTGATAGAGACAAATTCAAGTACTCAATTCTGGGATATTGCTCTATAAATTGGAATCTTCAGTATTAGAAATTTATCACTGCTCCTAACAGAGTTCAAAATAATTTTTTTAGATTATATGCATTTAAATTTGCTTTAATCAGAGAAAAAGGTCAATATGACAGCTTGTTGAATAGACTTAAAATTAGGCACATACCCTCTCTATACCAAGAAAACTAATAGGTGTTTTTTAATACTTTCTTCACACTCGAGGTGTCATCATTTATTTGACATACCAAATGCAGTAACACATTCTTATCTATCAAATATTTGAATGGTGAGAGATTATAATTACATTTGCAACTCAGCTGATATTTTTCATCCCCCCCTTTATGCTTTCATCAATTTATTTTTTTTATGAAGATGTACCATTTAATATAAATTATGACTTTTTCATAATAAGTTTCTGTTGAACTTCCATGTGACTTTTCCTTAGAGGCATCAAATCTTTTAGAGGTCATCAAAGGAACACGGCAATCAATAAATTGATATACTCTGGATATTTGCCAGTTTTCTTCATGGAAGAATTTTTTTGCTAGCAAAAGAATCAAAGGATGCGTAATTAATGGCACATTGCAAAGTTCTCAAACAAAAACATAAGCACTATAGAAAACGTAACAAAAAAAGAATTTAATAATATGAGAATACTTAACACTGAATCTAGGGCTAATAGAAAATCATCCAAGAATCTTATCGACAAAAACTGATAACTCCATTGTTCTTCATGTGGATTCTAATCAATTACCCACAAACTAGAGCCTTGCATTTTATGAACCATTTTTTGGCCACACCCATCTAAAAGGGAGTCAGGGACACCATAGTCACAGAAATTCTACATTTCTTGAGCCATGTTTGGAAAATGAGCTGATTGTCACAATTAAAAACTGCCTCATAAAAATGCACCTGGTCTTGATAATAATTAATATAACATTATTCTTTTACATTTTCAAAGATCCACTCAAGTATTTAATTAATCAATCTCTTAGGTTAGGAGTATTTCCATCCTCTCTAAGATCTCCAAAGTTGTACTAATTTATATAAGAAAAGGCAATGAGGTTAACAACGAAAAACCAATCAGCCAAACTTACTAATTTGCAAATATGTTTGTGAGCATAGTTTACAGTCATTTACTTAACTTCCTTGAAGACAACATTATTCTAGCTATGGGACTTCATGGTTTTAGAGCCATCATATCCACAAAATCTGCGAAGTGTTCTGTTATAAAGACTTATGTACAATATTAGATCATGGAATGGAGATAGCGGGATTTTCCCTGGATTACTCTAATCTTTATGACTATCATGATCATAATCTTGCTCCATAAATAGATTCAATTCAATCAACTGCTGGTCAGAAGACCAGCAATCGATTGAATTGAGTCATACATATGCAGTAGAAATTTTAAATTCAAAGGAACTGCATGAGATGACGCAACGGGTGCTTTTAACAGAGTCATCCACCAATAACACTTTGAAATTTTTGCATTATAAATAGAAAAATTGCAATTTGACATATGCCCCACAGTGTTTATCTAGCAGTAATGACGTGATTATTGGGTTTCATTTTGCAAGCAATATTGTTCCTTTTACAAATTAATGACTCGCCAGATTTCCTTTGCTTGGCCAATGGCTTTCAAGTAATTCGTGATGCTGATGATACTAATATACTACCACCTAGTGAATCCTTAAACAACTTTCTTTGTAAATATGGGCAAGCTCAGCATCAAATAGCACTGGTCTGCAACTAATTGCATTGACATTAATACAGAAAAACCACAAATAACATATGACCATAAACACAGTAACCAACCCAAAGGTCGGTTTGGTAGATGATGGTCAAGTTCACCTAGTACTAAGCCTGACGGCTGGTGCACACACATCAGGGTTAGGGTACCAGTTCCTTACCCTGTGCCGGTTATGGTTTCCCAGGAAGATCTAGTACTCAAAAAATCACATACAAGTGTAACTTGAGTGGAGCTGAGGGTACCCAGAGAGACTTGTCCTGGAATCAAACCCGGGCCCTACAGTCAATAGTCCAATGCTCTACCCCTGGACTATCACAACCCACAAATGATCTATATCACTACAAATTCAAATGTTAATAGTGTAGAATGTCAGATGAGCATGCAGTCTACTAAACAGACATAGAACACAAAATTCCTGGGTTAATTTTTAGATGGCAAATTTAACTGGGGGAGAGATATCATTTAGTCAATAAATTGAGCGCAATTTTCTTTATGTTTAATGCAAAATGTTAATCAAGATGCGCTAAATACTATGTACTTTTGTGAATACATCCAGAACTCACTTATGGTATCCCTTTCTGGGGTGCCTCTGTGTATGCTTTGAGAATACTCAAGGCATAAAAAAAATTTATCAGAATTCTTGCAGGAAAACCTTGTTGAGGCCTTATTTGAATTTCTCAAGCTACTGCTTATGCATATTATCTAACAATAGTACTAATTTGAGAAAACAGTAATTCACTCCATAAAAACTGTGCTATCCATAATTATGCATCACGAAGAAAAAATGGGCCACAACTCTTTATAATTTTCTGAAAAAGACCTAATATTGACTAAAATAGGCATGAGACTTCTTAGTAAATTTCCTATGCCTGTAAATAATGATAGCAGCACTACATACTTGAAATGAAACTTAAATTCCTACTGGGAAAATTTTATCACTCTGTTAGTATCTTAATGATACTATATTTCGGTGGCCGTTGTATTTTTATCCATTGCATATGTATCTACATTTATATTATGCATTATAGGTAATCTACTAGTTAGGGTTGATTTCGGATGGGCACAACCACCAAATAATTATCCTGTCTCTCCTAACAAGACTACAACAAGCCCCTTCATTATGATTCCTTGGTTTCCATTAATGATATGAGAATATCCATTTATGAACTTGAATATATGATAACCCTTGGATATATATTCAGATGGTGGTCCTGATAAAATACCCCCATCATTAGTAAAAAATTGCTTGAAGTCACTTTAATTTCCACTTTATATTCTAGTGAAGATATCCTTTGACAAGGGTATCCTTGCAGATATCCTTAAAAATTTTTCTTTTATGACAGTTTTGAAATTGAGAAATAATAATGACCCTCAAATTATAAGCCCATTACAATGTAAACCACAGAGACTAAAATTTTAGAAGATTTTGTAGCTGATGATGTCTTTGCTAACAAAAAAAATTATATACTATATTATAAAACATGGTTTTTGCAATAATTTTTTTCTATAAGACTTAATGTTATTCGATAATTATATGTAAAGTGTACGATGTAGGCAATCAAGTGAATACAATCTGTAGTGATTTCACAAAAGCTTTTGACAAAGTTAATCACATCCTTATGTTGCATAAGTTTAATTCTCACAGAATTGGTGCTTTGTTTAACAGTATTAAATCTTATTTATGTAATACAAAGCTTGCTGTCAAATCCTCAATATCTACCTCTTTTCATACTACTTCAAGGGTTCCCCAGGTACCAAGTCTTAGTCCTCTTTAATTTACTGATTAATGAAATTGGTGATTATTTACAAACCAAGCTCTTTCCTATTATTTGATGATGGTTTGAAGCTGTTTCATGCAATAAAACAATAGATGATTGTGCATCCCTTAAATATAGCCCTCATTGAATTACAAACCTGTTGTGATGCATCATATTCATAATTTAACTTTTAAAAGTGTTCCTCAATATTGCTTTATAAAACTCTATCCCCTGCACTCCTTTACATCTACATCTACATCTACATAATACCCCGCAAGCCGCCGCAAGGGCGTGTGGCGGGGGGTGTTAGGTCACCAACCGTAAAAACGAAAAATACCACATGCAAAAAACAACACAGAAAATTACACCCCAGCAGCGCACACACTCATGCAAAACTCCCTCCATCCAATACTCATGCAAACACATACACCGCAAAACAACAAAAAACTGCACCCCAGGATACAGCACGAAAGCCATCCTAAAACACGCAAGCCAGGACACAACAAGCAAGAATGTGAAACATCACTACCACATGAAAATGCACCACAAAACACTCAACCCCCCAAAGAGACAGTAAAAGGAAGGGAATTCGTCCCACGTTGCAGGTAGCAGGAATTTCCCCCCGCCGGGAGGGAAGAGGGACTGAAAGGGAAACTTAAAAACAGATGAACAGAACACGAATGATATCATGCGGAAAGAATGGGTTATTATAACAAAACACATAAGGTTAGTGGAGGAGCATGCATTTAAGTAGAACTAATTATTTTTTAGACACTGAGGGTGGCAAGTGGAATTTTTACTATCTATAATCCTACAGTTGCTATCCCGTATTGTCCGTGGGAAGAAGGAGTCCTTGAGTCGGCTAGTCCTGGCATCTATTTCCCGAATTTTATATGCATGATCCAAGCGACCAATGTATGTAGGAGTACGAATAATCTGCGAGACCTCGGTGCTGAAACATGCGGATCTGAATTTATTTAATAATTTCAGTCTTGCATTGAATCGTCTCTCTTCTAATGATTCCCACCCCAAATCCATGAGCATTTCGGTAACGCTTTGCGTTTTATCGTAGGAATTTTTTACAAAACGGGCTGCCCGGCGTTGAACCTTCTCAATTTCCCGAATGAGACCTTTTTCACTCGGGTCCCACACGCTGCATGCGTATTCTAAATGAGGCCTTACAAGAGCGTGGTAACAACGTTCCTTGACCTTTGAGTCACTTTTGCCGACAATGCGTCTAATGAATCCCAATTTTTTATTTGCTTGACCGCAGACTTTACGTATGTGAGTCCCCCAAGTTAAGTCTTTAGTGAATGTGACACCTAGGTATTTTACCGTATCAACTACTGCTAGGTCACCTCCAGCTAATTTGTAAGCAAATCCCGTTGATCTTTTAAAGAAATTTACCACTGAACATTTATTATAATTTAGAGTCAATCCCCAGTTAGAACACCATTTAGTAATGCAATCTAAATCCTGCGCTAGAATAAAACGATCCTCATCCCCAGATATCTCCCGATAGATCACCGTGTCATCCGCGAACATCCTAATGTTACTTTTCACTTCGCGGTTCAAATCGTTAACAAAAATCAAGAAAAGTAACGGCCCGATCACACTTCCCTGAGGTACCCCCGACGTGACTCGAACGCTGTCGGAACTAGCGCCATCAAGGACTACCCTCTGTTCCCGCTCTGAAAGAAAATCTTTAACCCAACTTATAGCGCCCTTGTTTATACCCGCGACCTTTAATTTATGAATGAGTTTACCATGTGGGACCTTATCAAATGCCTTTTGAAAATCTAAGAAGATGGCATCCACTTGCCTACCTCTCTCACCAGATACAAGTAAATCATGTGTAAATAATCCTAATTGGGTTTCGCAGGAGCGGGTTTTCCTGAATCCGTGTTGATTGTCACTTAAAAAGTTAATGTTGTCAAGGTGTCTCATTATTGAACTGACAATTATGTGCTCTAATATTTTACAACAGATAGAAGTGAGAGATATAGGTCTGTAATTACTGGGATCCTCCCTGTCACCACTTTTAAAAATAGGCGTTATTTGCGCGGTTTTCCAAATCTTAGGTACTTTGCACTCTGTGAGGGATTTGTTAAATATAAATTCAAGGTACGGGGCAATGTTTGGAGCTAAATGTTTTATCACCCTAGCTGGTATATTTTCGGGACCCGGGGATTTGTTGGGTTTAATCTCATTAAGTAATTTTAGAATTCCTTGTTGGTCCACTGTTATTTTTTCCATGGGTGGAGTATGTATTGTTTCTTGGAGATATGCGGTGGCAACATCATTCGAGAAAACGCTTTGGAAGAATGAATTTAAGATGTTAGCTTTAACCTCGCTGTCTGTATGAATTACATTGCTACAATCCCTTAAGCAAGCCACGGTTTGTTTACTCCCATTTACTTCCCTAACATATGACCAGAAAGCTTTGGGGTCAGTGTCCAAGTGCTCGCAAAGTACTTTGCGTTTAAATTCCAGTAAGGCGCTACGTAATTGTTTTTTGGTTTCAATTTTAGAGGATCTATATGTGTCCCATAATTGTGTATTCTCAGGAGATGATGTGTTCACGCCTGCCCTCTTTACCCTAGAGTGTAGCATTCTCTGCTTTCGAAGGGCTTTTCTAACGTCTTTATTGTACCACCTGGGGTCGCGATTTGCTTTAACGTATTTTATAGGTATGAAATCTACGATTCCTTTTTGCATGATATTGACAAATTCTGTCCAAGTTTCTTCCACGTTGACATGACTTAAGCGGGTTTTGAACTCGGGTAGTGAAGAGTTTAATTGATTGGCAAAAGATTCAAAGTCTGCTTTATGGTAATTATAAATTTTTCTTTTTGGTTTAACAATCTTTTTTATTGCTATGTCCAAATGGACATTAATTGCTTTATGGTCACTCAAGCCCTCATCAGTTGATACACTAATAATACGTTCCGGCGTGTTTGTAAGAAATAGATCCAATATGTTTTTTCCACGGGTGGGCATGCGTACTGCTTGATGGAGGGAGTTTCTTTGAACCAATTTTATCATGGAATTGCAAGATTCGCGATCGCGGGTCCCAGATTTAACGATATTGCTGTCCCAATCTATACCAGGGAGGTTAAAGTCGCCACCAATTATGTTTATGCTGTTATTATATTTACGTGTAAACTTGTGAATTTGATCGTTGAGGGTGTGAAGTGTTTTCAAATCTGAGTCTGGAGGTCTGTAGAAAGAGCATAAATTTATGTTGGGTTGATTGGTCCGTAGTAAGGTGCACCAAACACTTTCTATGTTATTATTTTCAAATGAAACTTGCCTGCTTTCAAAATGACTTTTAACTGCCACGAAAACCCCTCCTCCGGGTCTTGTATCTCTATCGTGTCGGTAAACTTTGAAATCTATTGGGAAAATTTCTTGGTCATTAATATCATTGCACAGCCAACTCTCTGTGCCTAATACTATATCAGCGGAATGAGTTTGGATTATGTGTTCTAGATCCGCTGATTTGTTCTTGAGGCTTCTGCAATTTATAACAAGTATAGTTAAATTATTTTGATGTTGAATAACGTCCTTATTAGTGTCTGACTGTAATTTAGGACGCCTTTGTGGGGAAGTGCGTGTCACATGTCTTTCTAAATCATTGCCAGTGTTGTCAATGACTTTTATATTTTTATTAATAATATTATACGCGCTATCCCCAGATGTTATTGACCCACTAAGTGACCTGCTCTCTATCCTAAAAAAGGCCTACAGTGGTCGACTTTATTATCTTTATTATCTTTATTATCAACTTGGTGATAATCCTTTAAGCCAGTTAAAGAAAGTTAAGGATTTAGTCATCCTTTTATTAAAACTTCTATTCATATCACATTACAACTACATCATATAGAGAGCCAAAAGAAACATTGGTGTTCTGTTTTGATTTTCTAAAAATGTTAAGAATATTAAGTCCCTGAGAATTGCACACACAGGTTAGGTCTTTATTAGTATACTTTTCAGTCTTTTGGTCTCCATATTACAATAGTTACATCAATCATAGTGAAAAAGTTAAAAGGAAATTTACCAGGACTGCCTTAAATTGACTGGGTTTGCCTACAGATTCCAATCACTATAAAACAGGTCACTTTTGAATTCATTTTCATTTAAAAATGCCAGAAAAACATTTTTGTATAATTTACTGAACAACAATGTTATTTTGTTGAAAACTTTAATTAGTCTTCGAATTCCTGTTAAAATGTGTCACATTTAGAAATTGATTTTCATAGCTAAAATATTTGTTTCATTCTCCTGTTAATGTAATGATGAGGCCATATTCTTTATGATAATGTATTTTACTCCCTATTTATGATTATACCTAATCTCATTTATTTGGAACTCTTTTATTGAGGTAAAAGATTGAACTAAATATTACCTGGAGACTTATAGAATAATTTATGTAGGTACGTTTTTATCTTTGAAATAAAATTGTCTAATTATTTAACATTTTATTTTGAGACAGGTTGTATATTTATGATACTAATTTGCGAATAACTAATGCTAATCAATAGTCATACAGACATAGAAACCAGAAAGCCATGTTTTGGGATTATGCCATAGACTGAAATATTTTTTGTACTCACTATAGCCTTTACAGTTCATGCCAAATAGGAAATATGCTTAAATAACTACTGCACTTGCTTGCTTTCCTGAAACTTGTACGCTCAGGTATCATTTTTTAAGCTTTACAAAGAATCTCGCCTAAAAACACCGATCTAAAGGTAGGGTCACATGCAAGTTGTTCCAAATCAAAATATTATGAACTGACCTGCACATGCTAAAACTTCCCGTAGTAAATGGCAAAGAGGGCGACAGTTTGAGTATGGTGGGTTCAGTAGTAGCGTCACTGCAAGTTCAGATACCTTCCTTAGATATTGTTCTTCGCGCTCCTTGCTCATCAAGTGAGGCGAAAGAGCAAGAACTGGGGTCTTGTCTCTGCCATCGCTGCCCAAAAATGTGAAGTTTGAAAACTTTGTTTTAGTGAAAAAAAGGAAAATACCATGTACTGGAATATCAATTGGAAAAATTATACTTACACCATCGCTTTGGCAACCCTAATCTTTTCAAAGTGCTGTGTAACTTTTACAATCATGTCGCCGGCGACCAACTTTGCTTCATCAATTCGGTTGAGTCTTTCTTGGAGATTCTGAATCGCTTTCCAAATGGCTCCTCTGCGGGAAAACTTGTCTATAGTTTTGTGTACCGCAAACATGTGTCACCAAAAGTTAAAAATATGCCATACTTAATGTCAAGGATATGCTCCTCGTGATCGAATGTTAAATCCTTCAGCCACGGTGTTACAAAATCACGCAGAACCAGATCAACTAATTGATGTAATAACCCATCAACCACTCTGCCATAAATGACTGGAAATCTTTGATGAACTGGCAATTCTTTGTTTCCACTTTCTGATTTCTGCAGTATGAGAGAATGGCATTAATACAGAAAAACGCAGTACACTGCCTGAAACAATACTCAAATGACATCTATATACCTGGAGAAATATTTCTAGTGTCTCTAATTCTACTGGAGGGGAAACTTCAACGTTATGCTTTGACGACAATATTATATGCGCACAGATTACTGAAGAAACACCCAATGCCATAGATGCCATGATTACAACAGAAAATAAAAATATGGTGACCCAGTCCAACTGATACAATAGGTAGAAAAGGCATGTCCCCACAATAGCAGAACCTACATTCATGGTAATTTGCTAATTCAATAGGAAATTACGGTAGAACTTTTAAATTTTAATAGTTGAATATCGCAATGCTAAAAGAAGAAAGGGCACCATTTATCCTTCGATATTGGTTCACATATTCAAACCGTAACACGAACAAAAATTTTCAGAATAACGATTCATAGAATCCGAACACATACAATTCTTCAATACATTTATGTGATTCGTATACTTTGTTTGAAGGATTTTCATGGACCGGCATGGAGCGTTATACACTTTATTAGGATTATCGTGTTCTAACATATTCCAAATTTTTATTCATGGGTTGTTGACGGCTTTTGACACACTTTATAAGTATAACCTCTTCAATAGGAAAAACAACTGATGTATCACGTGCAAACCAAGACATTAATAAATTACTGCGTTGCCGCTCTGCTGAATTAGAAAGTAAACCTGATGGTTGTAGTTTCCTAATTATTCTTTATAAACCACAGAGAGAAGCAAAAAAAAACGTTATCATACATCATATTTCCTAAGGGAATTCTCGCATGAATCTTTATATCTCTTTATGTTTCTTGAAATATGTGAATTCCATGCACATATTTCTTTAGGAACCACTTGGCAACAGTGAATGGCGCTAGCGTATCGGCACGGAAGCAACGGACGACTGAAGCTTCCATATCTCTCATTTGTTTCGCGAACGTCGTGGGGTGACAATTTCCGGTCGGTAAGGAGCCATATTCTTCCAATATGAGGTAAGTATTTTACTGGTCTTAAATCCCGTAGAATAGCATTTCATCCTTAAATTTATTTCCAAGTAGCCAATCATATACACAATTTTTTCTTCTAATAATTCGTTTTCCGTTAGTAATTCGCGTTACTATTCCAAGATCTTTCCACGTGTTAATTTTGCTCTTCACTTCTCTACGTAGTTCCAAGGTATCCAGGGAAACTCTTTACGAGTGCGTCAACAGTGTGTTACAACACTCAAAGGAGAAGAAGAGAAACTTTTTAGAGACTGTTGAATTACAGATTGGGCTGAAGAACTATGATCCACAGAAGGACAAGCGTTTCTCTGGGACCGTCAAGTACGTATCACCTGACTAAGTCGCCTATACTGGTGTTCTAAATTCAATGGAATATTGGTGGCACTTGGTCAGGAAGCTGGATTTTTCCAGCGGACCTTCCCCCAGGGTCTTAAAATAATTGGGATCGCAGAAATAACAGTTAACCTGTCGGCGGTGTGCAGTGGTACGTCATGTTTTCCAGCGTGCTCTGTGTAACATTGCTGTTTAAGTACTAAATGCTCACGGTTCGAATGTGCCCCAATTAAATGTTAGCCTGCACACTACTTAGTCAATCAGGTTGACGTAGAAGACCTGGTACAACCACACATTGAAAAGCATGATGATACGGCGCCTCGTGGCAATACGTAGTATGCCATAGTCACGGTCAAACGGGGTTGATTTTTTAAAAACTTAAAACGACCAAAGAGATAGAAATACATTGAAATTCTAGGTTGTGGAATGTTCCTATTGTTTCCCCTAAGCAAAAAATATCTGTATATAGGGTATGATGGTAAGATAATTTACGGAAGTGATTTGCATTTGGCTGTTATCAAGCGAGCTTTTCAATTGAGTGGTTGTATATTCTTGGACATTACACTTTCTATTGTTAATTTATTGAGGCTGGAGTATTAACTTACTCGATCCTTATTGGGTGCCATGAAGGTTGTTGGCGAGGGCATGCTTAAATTTATATGACAATCAGCCACCCATATTTAAGCATGAACTTCCTGCCCTGGGGAGAGGAAGAAGGTACAAGAAATTGAGAAGGAATGGGCTATGTTAGCTTAAATAATAGTTATAAATCAGTGAAGGTACGATGGCATAGTCATTCGAATTTACTATTCTGTGGGGAGCTAAGTATGCGAAAGATTAGTGTGCTCTTATTTATGTATGTACCCTGCTAGCCAACCAAGGTCGAACAATCATTCGTGTAAAATTATCTGTTCCACCCTTAATCTCTCCTACCGTAGTACGATTGGGGTAATAATCAATTTTTAGTAACGCTGCTAGAGAGACCTTCCAATTTATGCAAGAGCTTCAATCTGTTGAACTTTCGCTCCGGGAGTGAATTTCAACCTAGCTCCTCTATGCTGCTTGCGCAGCTATCTGCAATTAATCCATCTCGGTGAGGATCCCATTTACTTAAACCATATTCTAAACGGCAGATAACATTGCGCTTTGGCCGTATCAACACAGTAACATATAACTATTCTAATTAATCTTAAATTTTTGTCAGGATGTCCATGTATTTGCCTATCTCTCCTGGGTGTTTCACCCATTAAGATCGTGTGTGTGGGTAACGTCTAGGTATTTGAGTCAACACATTCCATTTTGGTGTCCCCAGTGCAGTAGTAGTTCGGGCGGTGTCTTTTTCCAAAAAATTATGACTACGCCCTTTTTTAGGTTTAATTTTCTGCCAAGTGGCGCACCCGCGTTGCATAGCGTTTATACCATCAGACAAACCTACTGTGTCCTCGGGATTACGGATATCACGGTAAACCCCTGCATCGTCGGCAAATAAACTTACCTTACTGGTGACTACGAAGTCAATGTCGTTAACATTCAGAATGAATGGCGAGGTTCGATAACACTTCCCTAGAGAACTCTTGAAGAAACTTTAACTGCATTTAAGCGAATTCCATCTCACTACTCTTTGAACCCAGTCATTCAAGAAATCTTTAATCCAACCAATCCTAATTTAAAAATATTAAGGATATAATTTTATGCCTTATGCTTCTATCTTTGTGAGTAGTTTTATGTGAGGTATTTTGTCGAAGGCTTTTTTAAACTAGCAAAATCACGTCCACTTGAACACTGCTCTCTCCCAGTATAAGAATATCATGAACAAACAGAGCTAGTGTTCTTAATTATGTCATCCCCCAACTTCTGATGTTCAACCTAGTGCTGTGAGTTAAAAATGTGAGAACAGTTTCTCAAAATCTGGCTAATGCAGTTGGTTTTGCGTGCCTTCAGACAGGAGTTTTCATTACCATCCACAGCTAGTGGTAGCAAAAGCTCTCTTCAATCTGGAGTAAATTGAACATCTGTGCAGTGATTTTTTAAATTAATTGGTGGTCCTCACAGGCTATCATTTAGAATTCATTTTGATCTTTTTTCATCATGAACTCTTCTCTATACTTACAGGCTAAAGCATATCCCAAGACCTAAAATGAGTGTGTGCATTCTTGGGGACCAACAACACTGTGATGAGGCCAAAGCAAATAATGTTCCCTTTATGGATGTGGAAGCGCTCAAGAAGTTAAACAAAAGTAAGAAGTTGGTCAAAAAGCTAGGTATGTGAATTTCATTTTTACTTATCCCATTCCTCTGTGATGAATTCATGTATTATCTGAAAATAATGCTGATAAACTTAAGCTCTAGAATTACTCTGACTGCTTCGTGTGTTTGATTGGTTCAACTTTATTCTGAAATGAACTGACCTCTATTTAATTAAATTTCAGCCAAGAAGTATGATGCTTTTCTTGCCAGTGAGGCATTGATTAAGCAAATACCCCGTCTTTTGGGCCCAGGTTTAAACAAAGCTGGTAAATTCCCTGGGCTGCTCACTCACCAAGAAGGGATGGTTCAAAAAATAGAGGAAGTCAAGTCCACCATTAAGTTTCAAATGAAAAAGGTAATTTGTGCGAAGAGGTATTCATTGAATGAAATTTATTGTTAGATGTTTCCTTGTGTTCATTATAATTGCTGTATTTCTAGGTTCTGTGTCTGTCAGTAGCTGTTGGTCACGTGAAGATGTCTCCTGATGAACTGGTGCAAAATGTGCATCTTTCCATTAACTTTCTTGTGTCGTTGTTAAAGAAACATTGGCAGAATGTTAGATCTCTACATATTAAGTCCTCCATGGGGCCTCCCCAGAGGTTGTACTAAATCATTTTGCATAATAAATATGCATTGAATTTTCTATTGTTTTTTTCTTCTTAAACTATTAAGTAGCCCCTTACTTTCAATTGTTCTTAAATTCTTCCATGTTATGTCTTAATTCTATGAAAACCCAATTTTTTTAAACTTCAGTAGCTTTATTGGCTGACCTGTCTTCTGACGTAGTAAGCCTTGTAATCAACTTGGGAATGAAATAGTGATATGATGAAGTCCATTTCCACTTGTAGATTCAGCTGCCAAATAGCAGGCTGGTAACATACCTTCCTTTTTCTAAATGGGTTTGGTCTATCATGGAGTTACCTACCTGGTTTAATTGTTCACATGCTGGGAATTTTTTGGCGACTCAAAAATTTGTTTAATTTGATAGTGGAGAGTACTAATACTAAGTAAGAGCAGTGCTTTGTGGCTTGTCATTTCCTGTATCATGTTGGCCTAATTTTCCTTATTGGATGAATCCCGTTATACTTAAATGCTGTTTAATAGAATGTTTAAATTCCTTGAGGTCTATTAGTTTCTTGTAGAAAATGCTACGGGATATACCTAGGTAAGTTGTCCTTTATGAAGATTCACTAGTGTATCATTGAATTCCATAGAGCTTAACAACAATGAAATATTCTTTCATGGAGGAGTGCTAGGAAGTTCATTTTTTAAATTGAAGTCACAGAGGTGAATTTGAAAGTATTTCCTGGTGTAGATAAGTGAAGTCTGTCAATCAAAGAACATCATGCAAGCACCATTTTCATCAATTATTTTGGCTTACCGCAGGTGCTTTAATTGAGTGAGTGTAATATAATATGAGTGAATTCTAAACAATTAGTTATAAATCAGTCATTAGATTTTCACTCGAGGATAAATAATCATTAATTGCCTTGACGTTACTCATGTTGTACCATGTCGCCACTCAATTTTTAAAGGATATTATTCAAGCAAGCACAACAAGCTAATTTGAAAATTTCCAGCCCAAGCCCTGTAGGACTTGTGACAACTGGAAACTAAGAAGTTTTTGGAGATACTTTCCCATCAGTCTGCTACTGTAAGTATGTGAATATGAAATTTTATAGTGGCAAGTGCCCTCCCTGAGGTGTCATTGTCTAACTTGTGTAATTTATGTGCAACACCATTGAGTGTGGCAGTGTACTGGTTGATAGTGAAGGGGTAATCCCATCCTAAGTCAATACCTTGATCAGCAATGTTGCTGTCTAATTGGATGAGCATTTATCACTTTGCAAACCTCTCACTTTCTCTTGGTGCACTTAAGACAGGAGATTAGGTATCTAAAGGCTTTGTGTCAGTCTGGTGAACTACCAACGCATGCCACAAATCCTTGCATGGTTTGTGGGATATTATGTTGATGTGACCATTTGAATTACTAGGCTAAACTATGACATACTTCAGTTCAGAAATATCAAGGAAAATTTCTTACTGCAGATGTTCGCAAATTAAAATACCATTGAGTTTTTAAAATTTTATTTACATAAAATTGTTACCATGGCTGAACTTACATTTAGCAATGGTATGATATACAAACAGTACAAATAGTTTCAATAGTACAACAACTTTCTCCTACACATGAAACAATGGTCATTTGACAAACAATATTATGAAAGGCTGAGATTTATTGAACATTGTGGCACACTTTTCAAAATAATTACCTTACATGAATTTCAATTGAAAAATTAGAGTACTTTAAATCATTTGTACAGTAACTCCTTAACAATTCTACAGTAAATGAATTACTCAAAGTACCAAATTCAGAATTTTATTAAACATTTTTACTAATCCCTCAAATTTATAATTTCCAAGAAATTGAACCCAAATGAATTTCACCAAAAGCACTTCTATGAAATTTAATTCCAATATGGACTACAACTCATGCAATAATGAAACCAGAATCGGTACATTTGAGAATGAAACCATTCCGTTTCTACCCTGATTTATCGCAGCATGAATTTATTCATTTTATGAAAAGTAGCTTCATAAAATTCCAGCTTGTAATTAAGGCAATTACAGACTGCTAAGGCAATTTTCATTTCAACAACCGTGCAATGGCCACTCCTGTTAGCAGTAGAACAATGCCAACAGTTACAATGAATGTGAACATTAAATACAGTAAATAACGATGTTTTCACTTACAAATGAAACATAAATACCATAGGAAGCACACACAACTTGAAATTGCCTGTGTATCACTATCTGATGGACTGCAATTTTCTTTGGTGCCAAATTCCAAATTTACGGTATGCAGAATTCAGTAATTGGTTTAGATGACTAGTGAGTTGTTGACTAAGTGGCGTATATTCCTGGATTATTTTGTCCTGTAAGTGAATATCAGCAACATTAATAAGAATTAACATTAGTTTAGCCGCTTAATTTTTAATGGCTACACCCTTCTGCCCAAATGGGAATATTATTTCTGCGGACTTAAATTGGCCATTGAAATCCTTACAATAATAACCAAATGTAAGTGCTTGAAATGAGGATCACCTACTTTGATTGACAATGATCCTTAGCAAAAATATGCAGATCTTGCACCTTCTTCCCATTACCAGTATGGTTACATCAGTTTGGTGAGGTAGCACCATGGGAAAAGATTTTTTCCAAATGAACTTGTCTTTTTAACACTAGACTTTCTCAACTGAACTAAAGCCGTGTGCAACAATTTCAGAGTGTAAACATCATTGGCCTTGACCAGGACGACTCGGTCAAGGTGAATGATTTTTACACTGATATGCTGCATTGAAATGCATTTTAGACTCCATTAAAAGTTACTGTTGCGATATCTCATGCAGCTTCTTGGAATTTGTTAAAGCTTGTGTGATTTTCTGAGATACTGCATTTGTCATTATGAAAGGAACTAGATACCGACCACAATAGTTGGAACTTCACAATGTGTGATTTAGTACAGCATAGCTTGATCCTTAAAGCTCTGAGTGACCATTAGGAATTTGATATGGGTTTGGATACATTGGTATTCATTAACTGAAAAATACCACCACAATATCCATAGCTTTAATTATGTTTAATTGAGTCAACGTACTCAAACTGGCAAGTGATGGCAGAACAAAAAATTAAATCACATGATTATTAACCAACTCAATTATTTACATCTTACTGCTTCTAAACCAATCTCTAATGAGGTACATCACATTTTACTTGCATGATTTATAGCATAAGATATGACTATTGACGTACCCTACATGCTTACATAATGTATGATATTCTGTACCATACTACGTATTAGTCAATATTGGAAATAAATTATCATTATTACACTCTGAAACCATTTAATTTTGAATTCAACCTAGTTTACTAATGATTGGTACTATGTATGAACCAATTAGTAGCCAGCCTACATTCATCCCAATCTACCTTAAATAGTGGAGTACCAATAATAATGGAAAATTTAATTCATTGCTCCCACCATCAATTGAAAAGTTACACAAAAGCAAGCAATTATTATGCTCAGTAAAAATTAAATCTATGACCAACTAAGAATATTTGATGATTACCGTAGAGATTTTCCAATACAGTTATCTTCAGTTAGAAACCCTTCCTGATGTAACTAATCATAGAAATGTTTCCTCTTAGCATCCTGACATAAATTTTACCCAAACCTGTCATGGGTATCATGTCACTTATATTTTAAGCATTAATACTAGAGAAAATTAACTTATTTCTACCTGAAACATTGGAATTCATGGAGAAAGACAAATCAACAAGGTAATTCTGGAACCATTCATTGTGTGGAATATTCTGTGGCTGGTACCTGTACTTATTCTGTGGTATAAACCTGGTACTCATGAAAACCCCCTGGGGAGTAGAATGGCTTAGTGGTGTAAATAATAAACATACCATATTAACTCCAGGTCGATTCTAGTTCAAATGATGATCATGTACAATTATTTTTTGATGCATAAGTATTCACACACAAGTGAAGTGAATAGAACCGATGTAAATTAAATGATTGAAGTTAACTTTTAAACAATTTGACATAATAACATAACACCCAGAACAGAATTCAAGCCAGTTAGCTTTGCCAGTTTGCTAGACACCATGACAGGTAACTAAAACTTACTTAAGCTAAAATTATTATTTACCTCAAAAACTTTGAGCCTGGCAGAATGAAACCTCTGCAAGGCCTCATGCATATGCACAGCTTTTTCCTCCAAAGATGGGGTAGTGGGTGGAAAACAAGCCCAGAAATGCCTCAGTAATTCACACAAAGACACATAAAGATTCTTTATCTCTTGTTCTAGATCAGGAGGGACCATTTCTGAAACAAAATAATGCATAGTTAAAAGACATTAACATTGAACGCCTAATGGAAGGTATAAAATCAAAATAACGTCCAAGATGGCAAATTACGGTGCATTTCGGATATTCTTTCAGATTTAACAGGCCTTATTTTAAACTAACTCCAAAATTATTCCCTTAAATATGTCAGTGATCAGAAAATATTTTCGACATTCAAAACCTAGAGGCTCCCAATGCTAGATCATAACACTTCAAACACAATTATCTACCTAATTCTGAATGAAACTTGGAATGCGGGGATGTTGACATTTGTGTTGCCTTGTAAGCCACCTTGAGGGCATGTGGTACGGGATGTTAGGTCGTTAGCTATGACCTGTGACTATTTATTATTATACAATCCTGTGCATTTTACCTTGAAGTGTAGTTGCCCAGTGTGTGAGCATGAGCACCTTGATTCCAAAATCAGGTCTACTTGGATATCACTATGTTTCCTCCACATTGGATCTAATGTTGACATGATTCCCAATTATTTGACCCACATCACTTGTGCCTGATCAAATCCATGTCCAGTATACCCATGGACTTCAGTATGGAAGCGGATTTTTCTGACTATTCTGATGTTGGGGGCACCAATTCTTTTACAACTAGGGAGGGGACACAAATAGCTTAAGAGGCTTGTGCTATCATTTTTGGATAAAATTTTTGCAAAAATTTAATTTGATATGATTTTATTTGATGTACTGAGTATTAGACATGCATGCAACCTGTGTCATTAAGTGGGTACATAGGCTTGAAAGATTTTTAATACTGGAATATGAAAAATGTCATGAGTCAGGAAGTGTAGCAATTTTGCAGTATTTACTTCATGTTTCGGATTTACACAAGAAATATAATAAAATAGCTGCGAGAAAACAAATTACATTTATGACGATTATCCTCACTAACAGCCTTACACAACAGCTCCTGTTTACCTAGCATCACTGGAAGAATACATACTTTTTTTAATGATGAAGGTCCAAGATGATGCCAAAATATACTATTGTATAACGTTTATGAAATTCTTGATTGTGCATATTTAATTTTCAAACATTTATACAAGAGTATGGAATTTTTAAGGCAATAATTATTAGTAAGTTGTGATACATATTGTGCCAATGCATTGCATTATCTTGAAGGCCATTATGCCACTGACCGCAAATTCAAATCTTTCTTTTTTTCGTGGTGAAATTTCCACCCATGGCTGCCAAACATTGACCACAAAAGCATTATGCTATGTTTATCAGTTCATTTGGTGTGGTCTTTAATACTTACAATCTAAATTAGGAAGTATGCTTAACAAGTTGGCTTTGATCTTCAAATATGCTTACCCAAGGCTGCTAATGTTTAATGTTACTTCCATGAAAATTTACTGGGACATTTCCACATTTCATATAATGGAAATCCTCAGATACAAAATGTGCCAGCATTTGCTCATACTTTTGATTGGCAATATATTTGATCTTTCCATAAGGAAGAAAATACTTCTCTACAAATTTTTTACTGTCCTTAATCAAGAGAATTCAGATTGAAGGTAGCTCCACATCCACTTAGGTAATTTCATTTATGCACCAGGGGATACTAGTCACAATCAGATGAAAGAATTTAACAATGGCCTATTACAAAGATGACTCAGGTTTAGCCATGCATGAGGCAGTGCCTAAAAACATCAGTGAAAACCACAAAAGAGTGCCTCAGGTTATTAAAAGGGTCATGTCTATTTCTAATTCATGCTCTGTGGACTTTTAACATTTTTTTCCCAAAGTTATTCCAGATTGAAGGCGACACTGTAATTCAGGATAATTAAAAAATAAACATCTTGCATGAATCAACATCAAATCTAACCTTTAGTAAGATATTAATATTTGCAGCATTCATGCGGTTGGCCCAAGAAACCTACGATTTTTCCGCAATTTACTAGTCTCAAACTAATAGGGAGCAGTCAGGGTGAGATAACATCCTCGCCTGCCAACCCAGAGGTCGCAGGTTCAATTCCAGTCTAGGTTGGTTTTTCTCCATCTAGGGCTAGGGTGTTTGTAATTGTTTCTATTGACATATAATTATTCAAATCTCGATGTGAAGGCCAAAGTGCTGTTTAAGGATTAATTTTAAATTGTCATGGGTCCTCCTCTCTTTTTTCAGGGATCTTGTTTCTTAGATAATATTCCTGAATTTTCCACAATAAGCTGAAAAAATGAACTGTCACGAGAATAATCTGAATGAACATCATGATTTATGGTTTCCCTGCATAAAAGTTTCATATATCCATTACAGGAAAAAACTAAATTCTTTTCCACTAGATTTTTAATCATACCACTACTGTACCCATAAAAATTCTGTGTGAAAGTACAATATCCCTTCGTATGTTTAGTAAAATTTCAATAATTGTAATGCTGAAATATTAAAAAGCCTGTCCAAATTCTGATGATTATCTGAAAATTAACAATAACTCTGGCAGGAGATATTTAAGAAACCATTCTTAAAGTAATAAAAAATGCACAGCTACAATTTTTCATAGACACCTTACTAGCTGTTATACATTTTTCAGTGCTTGCAGTTGAAACTTTGAAACGATGCAACATCAAAATTAATTTGCAACTAAAAACTCAATGGCATACATGTTTCTCATCACCAAGGTATAATTTGACGTTATAAAACATGAAATCATGTCTTTTCTAGATGGTCTTATGACCGTAAGCTTTCTTATTACCCTTCAATGTTACTACACAAAAATTTGTATAGCTGCTTTTGATAGGTCTAAATCTTGTCACCTTTCATTTCATTGCACTCCACGGCCTTGGGTTAAGGTGCACGTCCAAAGCCTTTTTTTGGCTCATTTAATTCTCTCCACCACCCACTTCATGGCTTCCAAATGGAATTTCCTCCTTGTCATTTCATTCACAAGGCCATACAATTAAAGAATGCATATTTCGACCATTCATTCCAGTACTGTGGATTTTAGTAGTTTCTCATGAATTGCACGGAGTTCAGGGAATAACCTCTCGTAAAAAGTCTACTGAGACAACACTAAGCATGACAGCAACCAACTAACTCACTGTTGATTATACTGTGCATACTTTAAGGACAAGGCTTGAAAGATTTCTTAAACGATGCATATGATAAATTAGTTCACTACATATGGCTCACAGAATGCAAACAAGCAGTTTAACACTAACAGCAACAGCAAAATAATGTCAAATTATAAGATTAAGTTTAATTACTAGCCTTATAAAATAATTTTTTCCTTTAAAATTAAAGACTAAATTGATGAGAAGAATTATTATAGCTTAATATTAAATCCTTAGTCCCTGAAAACATTAAAGAGGCCCAAAAGAAGATCCATAAACCATTCTTTAGGACTACATGAATTTCAACACTTGCCTGCTTCTAGCTAACCATGCATGGTATTTTTTACCCTGAGAACTCTCCCCATTCAGCGCCTCATTTAGTCAGAGGTAGGCTTTAACTGGGCACAAAAAAAAGCAAGCAATGCTTTTCCTTCAACAGAGCAACCCAAAAACTATTATGCATAAATGAAGGCCTGGCATTTTTTATTACCATGGAAATACATCAAAAACGCTAAAAAACAATAAGAGAGTTAGCAAATGAGAAAACTTACGAGCTAATGAGTCCTGAGCATATCCCTTCATTAATATTCCACCAGGAGTTAACTCTCCCAAAACATTGACAGCCGTGGCAGGATTTATCAATTGTGTCTTGTGAGAATTCCAACTTTCTAGTTCTCGCTTGAACTGTTGCTGTGAGTAAACCACCTCATCAGAAGTGGCAACATTAGATGACCCAGGCAAAGGACCATGCAAATACCTTTCAACTTTAGACAAATTTAATCTTGAAGTAATTGTGGATGTGCTTTCTTCAAGGTCATCATATGTGATTTTCTCTCGTATTTTAAGCTAAAATAAAAAATGTTCCATTTAAAAATTTTATTTTAACTAAGTATTTCAAGTACCAGAATTGGTTTCAGGACAACTGAGCTAATACCTTCTTGTGCTGAATCAGCGAATTACTGTCATCTTCATTGGAACAATTACCATTTGTTTGACTAGCTGAATTTTCAATTTTACCAGATATTGATGAATTTTTCTGACATGCTTTCATTACCATAATTGAATGTTGATTAAATCTAAGTACAAAAAAATAACAATCAACATAAATATTACAGAAAATTAAACAAAATAATTATTACACAACTAGCGAATTTAATATAACATACCTTTTGATCATATTTTGGTGAACAATATTACCACTCTGATTTTGTGACGGTTTTTCGGCACTGTTGCCATAACCTTCATCTAATGTGTTATCTTCAAAAGATGACAAGTCAACCAATGGGTCTCTGATTCCCGAGGATATGTCGCGTTTAATTTCTAAAATAGAAATTTTCGAATTATTTCAAGAAAATTAAACGGGTAAAAACGATGGCAATAACATTACACACCTTGGTCATCCAATTTCGCACATTCTGTGAATAGATCCTTCGTCCCAGCATGTATCCTATCCCTATGAAAATAATGCGACTGAAAAAACTTAGTCCAAAACTCTGATTCTGATAACTTATGAGGAACGTACTCTAGATGCTTTTTCCTCACAGCTGGGTATGTTTTAAAGATCGACTCAATGATATCAGCCGTCAGATTATATTTAAGCCCATTACATCCATCCGTTTGAGGTTTAATATCAGCCTGGGGAATGTATACATGTTGTAGATTACATTCATGTGTGCACCAAAGAATAAAAGCAAATATTTGTTACTACGAATAATATATCGCTATGATAAAACATAAATGTTCACAATTGGCTAAGAGAATTCGCCTTACCAGAAAAGCTCCAGATACTCCGATTTCCTGTTTCTGATTCTGTTTTTGCGCATATTGGCTAGCATGCTGGGCCCAAAATTCCTCAGATGAAATTACTTGAGTTATTACAAGGTCTCGATACAATTGTAGTAATTTTGGATTTTCGGAGAGCAGGCTACAAATATAAAAAAAGAACATGAGATGACTTGCACTAACCTACCACCATTACACTTTAAATTAGGAACTAAAATATGTAATACCGATTTTTTTCTTCCAATTCCTTATTCACTTTTCTCTTGAACTTGGGCAGAAGCTGTTGAAGCAGATCTTTCACGTCATCCCTATCTTTTATTTGGCCCTGTTGTCCCATTGGGTTAACAAAATGAAACGTTGAGGCAGAACCATCGTGTAAAACAACTTGAAGTTGTATTTTGGCCTTTCCGTCGGGTGATATTTTCTGTACTGTAATGAAGAATAATTGTTAGATATGACAAACATTGAACCAACAGCTACAAGAAAATAAGCATCTTCTTACATTTTATTTCCGTATACAAATGGCTAACGGAAACTGTATCCCTATTTTCCATAATCCACGCCAAACGTTCGTTCATAACATATAATGTGCCATCACTTTTCTTATAGCGCACATGGTTTATTTGTAACAGGACGTCTTCTGAAGAGGCAGTCATTCCGTTTTCCTCACCCTCCACCCGCAGGTTTCGACAAGTAAACTGCAAATTTGGAACGTAATCATTAAAACACTAAACGTTAGCAACAAATATTTTAAAAATACATTAGCTGGAAGTCCTAATACTAAACAATCTCTCTCGAACAGAGTAATAACAGCACTACACGTTATTTTTAATATACAGCACATGAATTTATATTCACTGATACAATAAAAATGTTTATTAATCATATTCCGCAATGTGTAAAAACTAATGTTTGCCAATCAAGATTAAAAATGCCAAAACTCGTAATACAAAATGGCAATGCATCGGAAGAATTAATGACCTCGCACCTTTCCCATCAATTCTAGAAATACTAAGCACTTTCAGCGATGTATTTATTAATAAACATATAAACAATGTACTATGTGATACTATAAATGAGTGTTTATTACGCTCACAGAGCTTTTACCTAGTAATAATATCGAAATTTCTCCGAGACCGATGTTCTTCGTGACACGGTCGGCGGAGCCATGTGTGACACACATTACGAGTAGCGACATCTCGATCGACCAACAGCCTTCTCTGGAATAGCACGCCAACTGCTCCCACACTCGTCGGATTCCGGTGATTCCACTTCCTCCGCTGCTTGGGTCGCCCCGTTACCTTCATTTTGTTCAATTTTGTTTCTTTATTCCCGGAAGTTTCGTTTCCATGGTTGCCATACCATTGTGTTGAAATCGTGAAATGGTACTCATATATGCAACCCAAATTTAGCAAGCGTTGACGAAATTGAGATAGATTGAAGATTTCTTTCGGATAAACGATTACGCCGTGCTGCCGAAGGATTTTACAAATCTGTATTGCCTTCATTTTATTACATATATGGAAATAAGTACGTAAGAAGAACTGTTGACTGAAATTAGTCATGTTACTGCACTTGTTTATCCGGCTCAGCTGTCGGGGTACCATAGCATAAAATACGTGAAATGTATGGCAATGGTCGTCGAATTTCGCATTTATATTAATTAATGATAATGAATAGAAATCAAATTATTTTACTTTGAGGGAGCAATATGTAGTGACAATGTCGCACTATCACTCGGAATGCTGAAATGTTTTCCTTAAATATATTCAATTAAACCCTTTTGAAATGTATCCATTAGTAATTGCGAATAATGTTTAATCTATTTCCCATAAGTAAACCTGAGTAAAATTTATGAGCTAATGATATTTGAATGGGAAAAGAAAGTGGAGGTTAACATGGTTTCATATATGAATACAAAGGGGCGAAACGTCCATTGTCGTAAATAGTGTAGTAAAAGTGAAGTAAGTAGTAATAGCTTAGTTAAAGTTTTGTATAAGCATATTGTATTGGCCTAAGGAAACGATGCAGAGACCTCTGATACTAATTCTGCTGCCTCTGGACTCGACGTAAACCGTTGGCGCCGTGTTCTAACGAAAGCCGTGCCACGGGGCAAAGAACTGGTCCCCTACCCAATTTGTGATAACTTATGTTTTTGGGAACAGTTCAGAACAACCCCTTAGTCCTTCACTTATCGCTGTAGTCTGGGGATTTCGTTAATATGAGCATTATTGATAGTATTTATCTCATAGTTACGTGCTCTGGAGAGATAAGTAGAGGTTGACTGTGTTGTCAAAAGACAAGCCAGAATCGGAACACCAGTTTTAAAAATAATAGGGATACTTCAAAGCAATTAATAAATATAACAGAGACTAGAAAGAGTTTGGTGAACTTCTTCCTGGCTTACTAAACTTGGGGATGAGTGATTCATAATTTTCCAGAATTAAATACTAATTGATGTGATACTAATTGATCTATGAAGGATCTCAGTTTTTCCCGGCGTATTGTATTCAGGAAGTTCTCTCGGGTTTCCCACCGGGTCAGCGTGGTGTGCACCGACGTTTCGACGGCTAACTCTGCCATCGTCTTCAGGGTGAAGTGCAGAGCAATGAATTCGCCATGTATTTATACCCTGTCGTAGGGTCAGGTGTCCTCCGATTGGTCCGATGTGTTCCCAAGTGCCGAGCCGCCCCGGTGACGTACTGTACTGCTGAATGCTGAGGACTACCACAGAAAAATCCAAGAGCTCCTCCATGATCCAACCTACCGGACCATACCCCGGGATCCCACGGACTCCATTGTAAGGAAAACGATTGCCCTCATCAAGAAATCTTTGCCAACGTCAGAGAGGAATAGCAGCCTGGTGCCACAGGCGCCTGTTCCACCAAGATTATACGGTCTACCCAAGATCCATAAGGAGGGTACTCCCATAAGACCCATTGTGAGTGCCATTGGGGCTCCAACATACCATCTGGCGAGGTACCTGACGGGTGTCCTTGCACCTTACGTGGGGTCGTGTGAGCACCACATCAAAAACTCCGCAGAGTTCGTCCAGACGCTACGGACCATTAAGCTGGATCAGCATGACATTCTTGTAAGTTTCGACGTTGTGTCCTTATTTACTAAGATTCCGGTGAAGGACACCATACTGCTGCTGGAAGAGAAGTTTGACAGCAAAATCGTGGATCTCTTTCGCCACGTGCTGACCTCGACGTATTTTCAATACCAAAAGAAGTTTTACGAGCAAGTGGAAGGCGTCCCCATGGGCTCTCCATTGTCTCCGGCGATTGCCAATTTCTACATGGAGGAGTTCGAGGAGAGGGCACTTAGAACGGCCCCACTAAAACCGAGGCATTTCTTCAGGTATGTGGACGATACCTTCATCATATGGCCGCACGGACCGGACACCATCACCAACTTCCTTGGCCACATGAATAGCATTCATCCCAGCATCCAGTTCACCATGGAGATTGAGAGCAACGGTCGGCTGCCCTTCCTGGATATCCTAATTGAAAGGAAAGCGGACGGGAGCTTAGGCCACAAGGTGTATAGGAAGCCTACCCACACCAATCTCTATTTGAACGGGAAAAGCCACCACCACCCTGCCCAAAAACGAGGGGTTATGTCAACGCTCATCCACCGGGCAAAATGCGTGTCAGACCAGGAAGGTTTGGAGGCAGAAGTTCATCACCTGAAAAATACTTTCCTTCAGAATGGATACACAAGCCGGGAGGTCAATTTGGCCCTTAAAAGGGCCTTCACCAGAAACGACCGTCAGAGAGAGGAAAGAGAAAAACCCGTTGCCAGGGTCAGCATCCCCTTTGTTTCCACGGTATCCCATAAGATCTCCAGGATACTAAGGAAACATAAAGTGGAAACCATCCACAAGCCACAAGGAAAATTGAAGAACTTCCTTGGCACGGCAAAAGACGAACGGGGTTTGAAGGCGCCGGGGGTATACCGGATCCCGTGTGAGTGCGGCCAGGTATACATCGGGGAGACTGGCCGCACAATTGAAAAGCGACTAACGGAGCATGAGCGATGCATCAGACTCCATTACCCTGAGAAGTCTGCAGTCGCCGAACACAGCATCACGCATGGTCATCGGATTGACTGGGGGAGCACCAAAAGACTTTGTCACACGAACGGCTACTGGGACCGAGTGGCGAAGGAAGCCGTGGAAATCCGACTGGAAGGACAGAATACCTTCAACAGGGACACTGGCTTCCAGATCAGCAGCACGTGGAGACCTGTGCTGAGAAAAATTGAAAGTACGAGACGTCACCGGGGCGGCTCGGCACTTGGGAACACATCGGACCAATCGGAGGACACCTGACCCTACGACAGGGTATAAATACATGGCGAATTCATTGCTCTGCACTTCACCCTGAAGACGATGGCAGAGTTAGCCGTCGAAACGTCGGTGCACACCACGCTGACCTGGTGGGAAACCCGAGAGAACTTCCTGAATAATTGATCTATATTTATTTCAAATATCGAATCAATCTTGGACGACTACTTAAATGCAAATTTACTATTCCAATCAACTATCAATGAAAAATATTTGGCTGAGAGTATTTTCTATGTTATTCTCTCATTAAACATACAAGTCAAAGGGTTACCTTGGTCAGACTATTTGATTGATAAGTAAAGATGATGCATACACATTTGGTTGACTCCCGCTTGAGGAAATATGTACCTGCCAGCAAATCCAAACTTAAGGGCTATCAATTACTTGAGGGAATATGATATGATTATATATAATAGCTAATATAAAGTATAACTCTGAGTGTTGGTGAGCACTTCAAAATGTTCCATGTGTTCCTGGCTGTGACCTTTTGGAGAGACATAGTTAGAATAAACGGACCTTGAAAAAATTAGGAAAATGAGTTTGGGAGTATGTTAACTAAGAAAATTTTGTTTCTTCCACCCCGGGGAACTATCTGAATATTTGATATTCTGGGGCTTTGTATGACCATATAGGAACAGCACATGAGTGTTCCTCATTCAAATCTATCTGGGACTGCTTTAAGGCCTCACAAAATGTCACTTATGCTATTAATCTTCATTATTTATATCAAAGAGCTTATTGACTGAGGGTAGTACAGGTACATAACGATAGCATTAGCTTAAATTCCTTTTAAATGTTCTCAATTCTTGATTCCCTATGCAGAAGTGTTTATATTAAATATTTTAAATAGCAACTCTACTTATATGAAAAATTGAGAGTTCTTTGAAAAGAGCATGTATAAAACCTTTGAGGGTTTCTAACAACAGCTTTTTCTGACCACTGAAAATCATCGCCAATAACAAACGTCAATTGCATCCTATTCTGATGGCTTTGCAAAACTTGATAGCTTGAAAAACATCTAGTCGGTGGAAGCAATTTAATTTTATTAATGTAAATCCCATATCTAGTCTGGTTGTACTAACAATTGTACAATAGTCCATCCTCAGATACTCCAACCACTCCATGTGAACTGCTGTCGAAGGCTAGAATGTAATCTCACTCCCAACCATTGTGAGATAACACTCACACTGCATGAACCAGAAGTTCATATAGAGTGGTTCAAAGCCCTGTGGATGGACTTTCCCATAACCAAGCATTCCTGTTTGGCTTAATTGCAGGGGGCACAAGGTGGGTGCTTACCTTTTTTTGAGATATAAGATACATCCTCTGCACAAAGGTATTTTGTCTCAAAACCTTAAAGGTGATGCAGTGCAGAAAATACATGTATGGATTCACTTGACTGTAGAGAGGGATATACATATCCGGACCTTAATATTTTCCATGCAACAGTCAGCCATTTAACCATATGACATGTAGGCCATGACTACTGGAGTTGGGCAGTCCAACTTTCACATAAAATGTGGTTCATGAGCACATGAACCCATAATGAGGCAGAAATGTATGCCCTAAACCTTAGTGATGCTGATAGATTTTCAATGACAAGAGTACTATGTCCATTAAAATTCCCTGTTGGAATATAAATTTCATTCAGATAGTGTTGCAAAATTAGGTGCCCTTATGTTTATAGAAGGCTGTGCTTCTACTGGCCTTTTTATCTGAAGAGATAACTATGATATGGTAACTACCTATCCATTGATAGTGGTCATGATTACTACAATTTGAAACTCTTGCCTGAGTCTCCAGGTCATGGTCAACAACTCTGAGGAGGAATATCTTGTATTTTAAATAGTTTTATTTGCCAAATCAATACAAATTGCCTAATGGGCGAGGAAGAAGTAGGAAAATAATTGGATGGAATTGAGGTAAAAAGTATGTGGTGATTAAAGAATGGTTTAGTGTGATATTGGATTTAAGTATTAATAACAATAAAAATTAATTGACCAAAACAGTTTATTTGAAATGAAAACGAGACTAGTCGAAAGGATTAACACATAATCAGTGACAATCTATCATAGTCCTAATTACATGTTAGTGTAGAGGTTAATGTAAGTAAACTAAGTACAATATGCTAGTGAACACACCTGAGTGAATAAGCGAGAACGAGATGTACCTAGTTCTAGTTTCAATCTCATGGAATCAATGAGCTTCACAAATTATAAGCATATAACCACAACTGCCAAAAATACTATATGTAAAAATATCAGTGTATTTATGTAATGGAGTGGCTATTCATGCAGTAATCTTGGAAAATTCAACCATCTTTGAACTCCATTGTCTCATAGGCATTGAGTGTCTGGGTGCATTACAAAACCAGTGAGATAAATAACTACGGGATGATAATCAATGTCAAGAAAAAGGAAGATGAAGTTGAAAATTAAAGCTGGTGGGCATAAGGGAGAGGAGGCAGAAAAATTCACTGATTTAGGAAGTGTTTTAGATGAAAATGGGCAAAAAACGTAGGATATCTAAAGAAGAATTCTATTAGGGGAAGAAGCCTTTACAAAGAGGAAAGATTTGATACTAGAGACATGAAGAAATGTGAATGTATAAAACATAGGTGGGAGACTTTTGGGATATGAGTGAGGAGAAGACTGAAAAAATGAAATAGAAAGGATATCAAGCAAAGAATTGTTAGGTGAAGTGGGCATTGTCAGTAGAAATTCAAAGAAGGGAAGGACATGAATGAGGGTATATTGGGTTGCAATGGGATTTTGAAAGCAATGATAGAGGGGAGAATAGGTAAACGTGGGAGGAGGAGAAAAAGAAAAGGCAATTTGGATGGAATGAAAGGAGGTAGAAAGTTTTCAGTGTGAAATAATTTGCTTATTTTCATTCGTGACATTAAGATATTTAGAGCCATATGAGGCTTAGCCAGATGCTTAGACGCACTGGTACATGTAACTCACTAGGTCCATCAGAAAACTATCTTGGCTGGCAGACCAACCAAAAGTAATAAAATGTGATTGAATGTGTTACCCTTAAACTTGTAAAAGTTGATGTTTGTATTGAATAAATTCCATCTGGTATTAATTGACTCCTTTCATTGTTTTGTAGTGGACTTTGAGTACCTTGTTCAGCCGAAGACAAAAGAAAAAATACCATTTGGGACAACTCAGGTTCGAGATGTGTCTGTACTTAGTCCCAAGTTCAACCGACTGGCTGCAAGATATCAGCCTGAAGTTTTCCCGAATATATCACCTGCCTCTTACTCGGTTGACAAGGTCTGAAAGAATATGCACCATATTTGATGAATTTCTAATTATACCTGTGAGCATGCACTTCAGGTTGAGCCAATACTTACATTATGTAACACTGGCAATAGGGTCCTAGCATCACAATGTAAACTGTCTTAACGCTATGAAATTTCTGTCTAGCCCAATATTTTTTTTATGTGAAAACTTCAATCTAGTAATTATGCTATTTTAGTCTATAAAAAACTGATTCATAGTGTATTTATATTTGCAGTGATTTTTCAGATATTTTTTGTCTGCATTGTGGAAACTAATCTCATATTAGCCAACTAGATAATGAAATTGTTGGTCTTTTTTATTATTAAGAGTAAAATTTCTAGAGGAGATTTTGAATGAGGTGAGGGTGCAGTTTCTCATAAGCAACTGCACCCTCATTCAAAAGTAAGTGGAGTAAGTATCGATGTAAGAAGAGGAGGTTAATCTGTGTTTCAGGTGAAGCATAAGTCTGGGCCAAAGACTTATGGTCCCCTAGCTCCACGTTTCAAAAGAATTGTAAAAGATGGTCCAGCACCTGGAAGTTATGATATACAACCTCTTAAAAAGCCTGAGTCTAAAGCTCATGCTCCATTTAACATAAGAACATCAAGAGATTTGCCATCCAAAAGAAACAGTGTTCCTGGGTAAAAATGTTAATTTAAAATTTTTTTCTGATGCTTGCAAATATCCGTTTCAGCTTTTTTAATTTTCTTAAAATTAACTGGGGACATGCTAGTTTAGTGGGTTTAGTGCTTAGCCTGAGGAGCCAGGTTCCATTACCGATGACTTTGGACTTGTCCAGCTCCCGCAAGTTGGGTGATTTATCAGGTTGGTACCAAATCTTCCTGGGAAACTACAGACATCATAGTAGAAGGAACTGGCTGCCCTACCCTGAAATGTGAATTTCACAATTGGGCTGAGCATGAGGTGAGCTATCCCTCCCTCACTTATTCACGTGCTTTCCCCATCTTGGGTCTTGATTTTTAGGTGCAGGTTACTGCATCCTCAAAGCCCGAGCAAATTTCCTTTCTTCTGTGAAGAAAATTGAATAGATAATATGAAAGCAGTTGTTTGCTACATAATTTAACTTTAAAATCACTGTCAAATGCAAAATTCACTGTGGCTAATGATGCATCATAATTCTTCCATCCATTGATGGAAATACATATATGCCATGGTATAGGGATTATGTTTTCCTTCAAGGAGTTTATTTTCAGTTTTTTACGATTCTTGGCATTCTAGTGTTCAATGTCATATGTCCAAAAATCCATACTTAGGTGGGGATTAGGTTACTTCGTGCTCTTGAAAATACTCGTACATTTGCAATTATTGTGAAGGGTGAAATGTGGTAGAAAGAAGGAAAAGTAATTCATTAAATAGGTAAGAATAATTCTTAAAATAGGGGAGAGCAGGGTTTATGGTTAATATTTAGTAAGTACTTCAACTTCATGACACCAGCATAGAATCAGTTGTTTGCTTCTGTGGCATACAATGGTCACCTTAGGAGTTGCCAATGCTTCCCACCCTGAGAGCCCAGGTTGGAATCCTGGTGGTGAGAGGATCTTTTTTGGCATCCTGATCACTACTGGGGTATCATATAGAGAGCATTTGTAGTGGAGTACATACATACAGTCAAATGGGATGTTGAAGTGTAGACTTTTTACTAAGAGCAGGTCA